>NC_089907.1:1269656-2539313 GCF_040182565.1 Anser cygnoides
TGTCCCATGGGAAACCACCAGGGAAATGGGAGAAGGAGAGGGAGGATGTGCAGGAGAAGGAGGTGTGCTGGGAGTGGGAGCCGTCTGCAGCATTCGGGCAGGTGAAGAAGAGCCAGAAAGGGCAGTCAAGGCAGCGCCCGTATTGCATGAAAGAACCAAAGGGAAAGTGAAAGCAAGTCGGGGCCGAGCTGTGGGCTCGGGTCCCCCTGCCCCACGTCCGCTCCCCTACCCTATGGCAGAAAGTCTGCATGCACAGGGGGGAGAGCCCCCAGCAGCCCCGCAGGATCCTACCTGAGCCCAGCCGGAGGAGGAGCAGAGTGACGAGGGAAGTCAGGAGGCCCCTGGCATGGCCGGTGAGGCTGGGGCAGCTGCAGCCCCAGGGGAGCCCCATCTGTGCTGCAGCGGGAGCAGGAGCTGGGGGCAGAAGCTGGGGCAGAAGAGTGAGGGGATCGAGGGGCTGCAGGCACTGCAGGCAGATGGTGAGTAAGTCCCCTTCGGCTCGGACACAAGGAGCCACAGCCAGCAGCGCCTTGGGCAGGGCACAGAGCCTGCGCTTATCATGGGGTGGGGGACACAGCAGGCAGCCCCCAGGGGTTCTTCTCCAGGGGAGCCCCACCGAGAGAGATGTCCCTCACCACACCCAGCCAGGCTACAGGAAGTAAAAAGCTACATGACAATTGCCCAACTCTTACGCAGTTCCGGACAACAATAAAACTCTGGGAGGAGCTCGGACACTTGGGGGATGGGAGCAAGAGGCTCCAGAGCAGAGCGGGATCAGAGGCTGCAGGGAAAGTCGCTCCGCTGGGTGCTGAGACAGGGAACAAGGGAAAGCATGGCGATTTTGCAGGTTTTAGCTAACCCAGGGACTATGGTGTATATCAACCTCAAGGACAGGACTGAGGTAGGGAGTACGAGGACAGGATGACTGTAAAAGACTGAGGCAGGGAACAAGGTAAAGGATGTTGAATCTGTACTTCTTAGCTAACACAATTGTGTGTTAACCACAAGGAGAGGGCAATCCCAACGATAAGGGAGTAAAAGACTGCATGCATAGATAATGGAACCAGCAAGAACTGGCTTGGATTGCTGAAGTCTGTAAATAAAAGGAAGGGTCAGAAGTTTAGCAGCGAGGAAGACTTCTGTCCTTCATCAAAAGACCACCAGAGTACGCTGGAGGACCACCCGAGGACTCTAGCGTGCATGCGAATAGGGGTGGGAACCTATGTTAATGATTCTCCAGAGACCTGATGAATATGTAAGAGACTTTCGGGAAATGAAATGAATATGCATATATGCCATCAATATAAACACCCTGGCAGTAACCCTTGGTGTGCAAGCTAGGAGGAGCGATCCCCTTGCACCCAGCACTGCAATAAACATACCTGCTTTATAACTCTTCAGGAGTTGTGAAGTTTGTTTCCTGCACCTCAGTGCTGACCGTCGTGCTGCCACCCTTTGCCCAGAGTGGTGAGGGCGAAGAACCAGCCCCACTCCCCAGCTCTGGCCATCCCAGAGGAGGAAGAAATGGGCAGACCATTCACCCTCTGGAAAGAGAAGCCCTGTTGCAGCAGGGTGGGGGCTTGGGCATGGAAATGGCTTCCAAAGACAGGAGGGACAGCTTCAGCATTCAGCCAAGATGATGACATGGATGACCTTCTGTTCTTTAAGGAACTAAGGCACACCTCTGGATATGCTGCCCTAATTCCTATGGGGAAAGATTCAAATGGCCAAAGCTCAATTTGAGTTGAAGCTTGACAGTAGTGTGGGGGACAATAAAAAGGATTTTTCAAAAATATCTAAACAGCAAAAGTGGGACCAGAGAAGCCATTGGTCTGTCACTTGATAGGGAATGGCATGGAGCTGCCACAGGGGAGGCTCAGGCGGGCTGTTCAGAAAATGTTCTTCCCTGAGAGGGTGGTTGGGCACTGGAACAGGCTCCCCAGGGACATGGCCATGGCCCTGAGCCTACCGCAGCTCAAGGAGCGTTTGGAGAAGGCTCTCAGGGAAAGGGTCTGATTTTTGGTAGGTACTTTGTGGAGCCAGAAAACGGAGTCGATAGTCCTGTTGGGTCCCTACCGATTTGGGCTATTCTGTGATTCATGGCTGAAGCCTGAGAGCACCTGCTCCCTCTGCCTGGAGGACTTCCAAGAGCCGGTGATGCCCCCCTGTGAGCATAGCCTCTGCAGAGCCTGCGTGATGGGAGGCTGGAAGCTCTTTGGGTGGCCCCAGGGTAGGGCAATGACGCAGCTGGGACAAGTGGGTCCCAGGCATCAGCTGGGGAACAGGGAGCAGCTGGAGCTTAGGTTCCTCCTGGCTCTGACTCCCAGGACAAACACCAAGGAGATGGTCTGCTGCAAGACGCCTTCCCAGGCAGCAAAGCCTGAGGACAGAAGCACCCAGGAAATGCCACTGCCAGATTCCATCTTCCTGTGCAAAACTTTATTTGCCACAGTCCTGCTGCTGCTGTGCCTTGGTGTGCTCCAGAGGAGGGAACAAAGAGCCCCCACAGGCTGCTCATGTTCAGCACCAGGCACAGAGCAAAGATCAACCCCAAACTAGGAGGCAAAGGTGGCCTGCAATGGCCGGCAGCACATGGTGACCACATCCCTTGCACTGGGGTCTGCAAGCAGTGCAAGCAGAGGGGAGAGGAGCGTGGAGAGCTGCTGCAGCCTCTGTGCTGCCCACTGGGGCTCAGAGGCAGGGTGAGACCCGCGGGTGCCAGCAGGGCTTGTGCCCCGGCACTGGAGCAGCGGGGAGGAACACGGGGCAGCCTCTGGCCCCACTGCCCCTCATTCCTGTGCTGCTCCTGCAGGACCAAGGAGAGGTGATCCAGGAGTGGGTGGAGAAGGGCAGGAGCCCCCCAGGGCTGGGGACAGGGTCTGGGGGGTGCTGTCCCTCAGGCACAGCTGAATTCCTGGCTTTTCCAGCAAAAACCAGGGGCGGATGCTCTCCCCATTGAAGGAGGCTGCTGTGAATGTGAAGATCTCCACCCCATTGTCAGCGTTGATAAAAGACACCTGCTGCTGGGTACAGTCCAGACAGACCCAGATCCTCATGGGGACGGGGGACAGGGAGAAGTAGGTGCGAGGAGTTGTAAGAGACACGAGATCTCCTTCATTGTACTGAACAGCCCAGATCCCTTCTTTGGGGCATATGCTGATCCCTTTCTTCCTCTCCACAGATGCCCTGGCCACCCCAACAGCCCACCAAGAACATTTTCGGTGCTCCCCCTCGACCTCCACCACCCAGCAGTGCCTCCCCTCTCTGAACTCCTCACGGCCCAGCACGCAGCACCAACGGTCAAATCTCTCCTGGCTGTCAGGCACCTGCTGCCATTCACTTTCCCATCTCACACTGCTGAAGGCCTCTGAGAAGATGAGCCGTGGATGAGCCGTGTCCGGATCCAGGGTCACCTTCACTGCAGGGACAGAAGGAGCCAGGCCATCAGGGGCAGAGCTCAGCCCTGGGCAGGCTTTCCCCAGCTCGGGGCCAGGAGCTGCCCCACGGGGCAGGAGATGGGGCACCTCTTGGCTCCTGAACATGCCCCAGCAAGGGCAGGAGAAGCACTGCAGAGGGTAACTCAATGCACACCTACCTCTATTATGAGGCAGCAGAAACCTTCTCCATGCTGGAAGGAGAGGGGAGAGCTGGTCACAACCCACGGCCAGTGCCCAGTGGGTGTGGGCAGGGTGAGGGGTCAGCCCTGGGCTGCTCTGTCCCAGCTGCCCACCCTCCCCTGCACATCACCATGGCATTGCCCTGGGGCCCAAGAAGGGGACACTCACCCAGCTCTGCAGCTTGCTCCACTAGAAAAAAGAAAAAAAAAGCAAGGCATGATGAGAAGGGACAGCTCAACCGGACCCCAAACTGCTTTGGTTTTTATAGGGAGACTCACCCAGCTTTGCATCTTTTTCCTCTGCAAAAAAAGAGTAAAAGCAACTCATGATGAAAAGAGAAAACTTCTCTTTTCGCATTTCTTCCTTAATACAGACCCATTTATTTTATTTTATATATTTTATTTTATTTTATTTTATTTTATTTTATTTTATTTTATTTTATTTATTTAATTTTATTTTTTATTTTATTCTAAATATCAGGAGGGACACTCACCCAGCTCTGCAGCTTGTTTCTCTGGAAAAGTGAAAAAACAAGGCATGGTGAGAGGGGACAGCTTCTGATCCCATGGCTGGACCTCCATTTTTTGTTTTCAGTTTGGGGAGGGATACTCACCCAGCTCTGCAGCTTGCTCCACTAGAAAAAAGAAAAGGAAAGCAAGGCATGTTGAGAGGGGACAGCTCAACCGGACCCCAAACTGCTTTGGTTTTTATAGGGAGACTCACCCAGCTTTGCATCTTTTTCCTCTGCAAAACAAGAGTAAAAGCAACTCATGATGAAAAGAGAAAACTTCTCTCTTCACCTTTCTTCCTTAATACAGAGCCTTTTATTTTGTTTTATTTTATTTTATTTTGTTTTATTTCATTTCATTTCATTTCCTTTCATTTCATTTCATTTCATTTCATTTCATTTATTTTCATTTATTTTCATTTCATTTATTTTAAATTTCAGAAGGGACACTCACCAAGTTCTGCAGCTTGTTTCTCTGGAAAAGTGAAAAAACAAGGCATGTTGAGAGGGGACAGCTCAACTGGACCCCAAACTGCTTTGGTTTTTATAGGGAGACTCACCCAGCTTTGCATCTTTTTCCTCTGCAAAACAAGAGTAAAAGCAACTCATGATGAAAAGAGAAAACTTCTCTCTTCACCTTTCTTCCTTAATATAGAGCCTTTTATTTTACTTTGTTTTATATTATTTTATTTTATTTTATTTTATTTTATTTTATTTTATTTTATTTTATTTTATTGTATTTTATTTCATTTCATTTCATTTATTTTAAATTTCAGGAGGGACACTCACCCAGCTCTGCAGCTTGTTTCTCTGGAAAAGTGAAAAAACAAGGCATGTTGAGAGGGGACAGCTCAACCGGACCCCAAACTGCTTTGGTTTTTATAGGGAGACTCACCCAGCTTTGCATCTTTTTCCTCTGCAAAACAAGAGTAAAAGCAACTCATGATGAAAAGAGAAAACTTCTCTTTTCACCTTTCTTCCTTAATACAGAGCATTTTATTTTATTTTATTTTATTTTATTTTATTTTATTTTATTTTATTTTATTTTATTTTATTTTATTTTATTTTATTTTATTTTATTTTATTTAATTTATTTTAATTTATTTTAGATTTCAGGAGGGACACTCACCCAGCTCTGTAGCTTGTGCAGCTGCAAGAGAAAGAGAAAAGCAACAGATGATGAGAGGGGAGAGCAATTCATACCAGGGCTACTAACTAGGCTAAGCTCAAATTTCTTCAGGCTGAAGAAGACTCACCCAGCATTTCAGCTTTTTCCTCTTGAAAAGCAAAGCAAAAGCAATGCATGATGGGAGAAAACCCATCTAATGGCTAGACCTGAATGCATTTCAATAAGAGATGGAGACTCACCAAGCTGTTCAGCTTGTTCCGATGGAAAAGGAAAGCAAGAGCAATGCATGATGAGAAGGGAGAGCTGCTCAGCCCATGGCTCCTCCCACGGGAAGACACCAAATCTTTGGTTATGTGAAGGGAGACTTACCCTGCTCTGCATCCTTTTTCACTGGAAAAGGAAGTAAAAGCAATGCGTGATCAGAGGTTACTGCTTCTCATCTCACGGTGGCTCCAATGGGAAGACACCAAAATCTATACATTGTGCGATGGGCACAGACCACCTTGCTCCCAGACTGGGAGGGACCAGACCAACAGTCAGCCAGACCCGGCTCTGAGCAAAGCTTTTGCAGGTGAAAAGTAAGGACAGACACTTGTGCAGCTCTCTGCACAAGCTGAAGGGAATGGGGACGGGTGGAGGACGTCCCTGTCCCGGAAGAGTCGGTGCAGAGCGGGGCAGCCCCGCAGCTCGCTCCCCGTCCCCACCTTGATCCCCGTTCCTTTCAGCCATCCCGGCCGTGTCCCGTGCCCAGGGCAGCCCCAGCCCCAGCACTCCCCACTCCTCTGTCAGGCTCCAGCTGCTCCTCCAGCACCCCCGAGCCACCAGCACACAAGCCCCCACAGCCCACCCAGCCCAGTCCCTCCCGCAGGGACACCACTTCCCCAGGGGGCTGGGGGCAGGGACTGCAAGGACTGTAAGGACACCTCTTGGCTCTGTGCCACTGAAAAGCAAAGGCGGAGGAACAGGAGGTCAGCAGAGCAGCTTGGTTGCTCGGTGGGAACATCTGCAGGGGGTCTGGGCCTTCCCACCAGCCCCACGCTGCACCCATGCTCCCTGGCCTCCCACCCAAGGCCCCTTGCCTTCTCCCCTGCCTTCGTTGCCCAAGGCAGAGGCCCAAGAGGATCCTAAGGCCTTTGGGATCCCCAGGAGAACATTCCCTTCCTCCTCCTACGCACCTCCCTGAGCCAGGACTCAGCCCCACTCCAGACCCACGCGGGTCCCTGCAGAACACCTCCCTCCGCTCCATCCCTGTGCTGCCAGCTTACCTTTCTTCAGAAAGAGATAAACAGCGAGGCCAATGGACACAGCCAAAAGCACGAGGACTAGAGCCAGAGCCACCTTCCAGGGCTGGGCGTTATGGAAGAAGGGAGCTGAGAAAAGGCACCAGGAAGAGGGCTGTGTTTCCATGCCCGCGGGTGGAAAAGTAAGACCCAGACTTCTCCCAGCTCAGGACAAGTGCAGGGGCCAGGAACACCTCACCCTGGCTGTGCTATTTGTACCTGCGATGTGCAGGGACGATTCCCGCTCCTGCTGGATGCGGCTGCTCCTGACCACACAGGACAAGGGCCCCTCCATGCTCCCGGTCACGATGATGGCGCCTTCGATTTCAAAGAGCCCCTCCTGGTCCTGGGAATGTGTCTGGGAGACCGAGGGCAGGTGCTGCCCGCGAGCATCCCTCCACAGCAGCTGCGGCAGCGGGTACCAGCCGGCCGATCGACACAGCACGCGGACGCCTCCGGCCTCGTAGCCCCCGAGGGAGAGGTGGGGGTCAGCGCCTGTGGCTGGGGGAAGAGCCCACGGCTGAGGCTTGACTTGGGGAGGGATTCATTTCAAGGCAAAGACCCCATCTGCTCCCATGTCAGACACAGCCCAGACCAGCCACAGCCACAGCAGCTCTGGGACTGGGCGCTTCATGCACCCACCCTCACCCCAAACCACCCCGGATGGTGCCGGATTCAGAGAGCAGGGCTGCACAATGCCAGTGGCCCCAAATCACCCAGAAAACCCAGGTGCCGAGCTTCAGCACCTCCAGGCAGCATCTCTGCACCAGGCTGTGCTGGTTCAAGATGCCCCGAGACTTCCAGAGAACGTCTCTGGTCTCCCCCAGGACAAAAAGCAAGAGCAAGCAGAGGTCTAGGTGCTCAGAGGTCTCTTCCCTGCTTCAGATGTTGTCCCATGGCAGGCACAGCTGAAGGAGCTGCTCAGCAGCCCATGCCAAGTGCCCTCCGAACATCATGGGGATGGAGTTCAAGACATCACAAGATGTCTTCGAGACACCACAAAAACCTATCTAAACCAACTGATCTGTACAAAAAAAACACCTGCAGCAGAATGGCTCCTTGCTGGACAAGCACTCGCTCACCGACAGAGGAGGAAAAGCCCCATCAGACATTGAAAGGCCTCATCAAAAGGCTGTGAGGATGGGACAGGGCCCTGGGTAGGGCACACAAACCCAGCGACACAAGGACCATCCCCTGAGAGCATCACCCCAGCCACTAACCTGATACCTCCAACTCCACAATAGCTTCGTGATAAGCGTTAACATCTTTCACAGTGCAGAAGTAGTGGCCATCATCCGAGGGTCTCACCCTGGTGATTCTCAAGTCCAGGCTTCCAGCAGAGAGACCATCTCTGGACAACTCTGTCCTCCCAGCATATGCCTCCATCTGCTCCCTGTACAGGTCCTCTCCATTGCGATAGTAGTGCACTGTCTCAGAGATATCATCCCGGATCCACCTGATATCCAAGGTGCGAGCATTCCGTCGAGGGGACAAGTGGCAGGGCAGCACGACATCCTGCCCCACGGTGGCAGAGAGAGGCTGGCCTGGTCCCACCACTCTGAGCTGGGCTGGGTAATGGAGAAGGCACAGAGAGGAGGTGACATTTTGCCATCGTAAATTTAGGGGCAGTGAGTGACAAAGGGTGAGCTGTGCATGAGTTGGTGCGTGCTGCGTCCCCCGTGTCCCATAGGAAACTACCAGGGAAATGGGAGAAGGAGAGGGAGGACGTGCAGGAGAAGGAGGTGTGCTGGGAGTGGGAGCCCTCTGCAGCATTCGGGCAGGTGAAGAAGAGCCAGAAAGGGCAGTCAAGGCAGCGCCCGTATTGCATGAAAGAACCAAAGGGAAAGTGAAAGCAAGTCGGGGCCGAGCGGTGGGCTCGGGTCCCCCTGCCCCACGGCCGCTCCCCTACCCTATGGAAGAAAGTCTGCATGCACAGGGGGGAGAGCCCCCAGCAGCCCCGCAGGATCCTACCTGAGCCCAGCCGGAGGAGGAGCAGAGTGACGAGGGAAGTCAGGAGGCCCCTGGCATGGCCGGTGAGGCTGGGGCGGCTGCAGCCCCAGGGGAGCCCCATCTGTGCTGCAGCGGGAGCAGGAGCTGGGGGCAGAAACAGGACCAAAAGAATGAGGGGACCGAGGGGCTGCAGGTACTGCGGGCGGATGGGGAAGGAGTCCCCTTGGGCCTGGGCACAAGGAGCCACAGCCAGCAGCGCCTTGGGCAGGGCACAGAGCCTGCGCTTATCATGGGGTGGGGGACACAGCAGGCAGCCCCCAGGGCTTCTTCTCCAGGGGAGCCCCACCGAGAGAGATGTCCCTCACCACACCCAGCTGAATTGCGGGAAACACGGGTATGCCAAAATTCCTCAACTCTTACGCAGTTCCGGACAACAATAAAACTCTGGGAGGAGCTCGGACACTTGGGGGATGGGAGCAAGAGGCTCCAGAGCAGAGCGGGATCAGAGGCTGCAGGGAAAGTTGCTCAGCTGGGTGCTGAGACAGGGAACAAGGGAAAGCATGGCGATTTTGCAGGTTTTAGCTAACACAGGGACTTTCTTGTATATCAATCTCAAGGACAGGACTGAGGCAGGGAGGAGGACAGGGTGACTGTAAAAGACTGAGGCAGGGAACAAGGTAAAGGATGTTGAATCTGTACTTCTTAGGTAACACAATTGTGTGTTAACCACAAGGAGAGGGCAATCCCAACGATAAGGGAGTAAAAGACTGCATGCATAGATAATGGAACCAGCAAGAACTGGCTTGGATTGCTGAAGTCTGTAAATAAAAGGAAGGGTCAGAAGTTTAGCAGCGAGGAAGACTTCTGTCCTTCATCAAAAGACCACCAGAGTACACTGGAGGACCACCCGAGGACTCTAGCGTGCATGCGAATAGGGGTGGGAACCTATGTTAATGATTCTCCAGAGACCCAATGAATATGTAAGAGACTTTCGGGAAATGAAATGAATATGCATATATGCCATCAATATAAACACCCTGGCAGTAACCATTGGTGTGCAAGCTAGGAGGAGCGATCCCCTTGCACCCAGCACTGCAATAAACATACCTGCTTTATAACTCTTCAGGAGTTGTGAAGTTTGTTTTCTGCACCTCAGTGCTGACCGTCGTGCTGCCACCCTTTGCCCAGAGTGGTGAGGGCGAAGAACCAGCCCCACTCCCCAGCTCTGGCCATCCCAGAGGAGGAAGAAATGGGCAGACCATTCACCCTCTGGAAAGAGAAGCCCTGTTGCAGCAGGGTGGGGGCTTGGGCATGGAAATGGCTTCCAAAGACAGGAGGGACAGCTTCAGCATTCAGCCAAGATGATGACATGGATGACCTTCTGTTCTTTAAGGAACTAAGGCACACCTCTGGATATGCTGCCCTAATTCCTATGGGGAAAGATTCAAATGGCCAAAGCTCAATTTGAGTTGAAGCTTGACAGTAGTGTGGGGGACAATAAAAAGGATTTTTCAAAAATATCTAAACAGCAGAAGTAGGACCAGAGAAGCCATTGGTCTGTCACTTGATAGGGAACGGCATGGAGCTGCCACAGGGGAGGCTCAGGCGGGCTGTTCAGAAAATGTTCTTCCCTGAGAGGGTGGTTGGGCACTGGAACAGGCTCCCCAGGGACATGGCCATGGCCCTGAGCCTACCGCAGCTCAAGGAGCGTTTGGAGAAGGCTCTCAGGGAAAGGGTCTGATTTTTGGTAGGTACTTTGTGGAGCCAGAAAACGGAGTCGATAGTCCTGTTGGGTCCCTACCGATCTGGGCTATTCTGTGATTCATGGCTGAAGCCTGAGAGCACCTGCTCCCTCTGCCTGGAGGACTTCCAAGAGCCGGTGATGCCCCCCTGTGAGCATAGCCTCTGCAGAGCCTGCGTGATGGGAGGCTGGAAGCTCTTTGGGTGGCCCCAGGGTAGGGCAATGACGCAGCTGGGACAAGTGGGTCCCAGGCATCAGCTGGGGAACAGGGAGCAGCTGGAGCTTAGGTTCCTCCTGGCTCTGACTCCCAGGACCAACACCAAGGAGACGGTCTGCTGCAAGACGCCTTCCCAGGCAGCAAAGCCTGAGGACAGAA
This sequence comes from Anser cygnoides, assembly GCF_040182565.1. Lineage (NCBI taxonomy): Eukaryota > Metazoa > Chordata > Aves > Anseriformes > Anatidae > Anser > Anser cygnoides. The sequence continues at coordinate 1,280,258 of NC_089907.1, forward strand.
GCACCCAGGAAATGCCACTGCCAGATTCCATCTTCCTGTGCAAAACTTTATTTGCCACAGTCCTGCTGCTGCTGTGCCTTGGTGTGCTCCAGAGGAGGGAACAAAGAGCCCCCACAGGCTGCTCATGCTCAGCACCAGGCACAGAGCAAAGATCAACCCCAAACTAGGAGGCAAAGGTGGCCTGCAATGGCCGGCAGCACACGGTGACCACATCCCTTGCACTGGGGTCTGCAAGCAGTGCAAGCAGAGGGGAGAGGAGCGTGGAGAGCTGCTGCAGCCCCTGTGCTGCCTGCTGGGGCTCAGAGGCAGGGTGAGACCCGCGGGTGCCAGCAGGGCTTGTGCCCCGGCACTGGAGCAGCGGGGAGGAACACGGGGCAGCCTCTGGCCCCACTGCCCCTCATTCCTGTGCTGCTCCTGCAGGACCAAGGAGAGGTGATCCAGGAGTGGGTGGAGAAGGGCAGGAGCCCCCCAGGGCTGGGGACAGGGTCTGGGGGGTGCTGTCCCTCAGGCACAGCTGAATTCCTGGCTTTTCCAGCAAAAACCAGGGGCGGATGCTCTCCCCATTGAAGGAGGCTGCTGTGAATGTGAAGATCTCCACCCCATTGTCAGCGTTGATAAAAGACACCTGCTGCTGGGTACAGTCCAGACAGACCCAGATCCTCATGGGGACGGGGGACAGGGAGAAGTAGGTGCGAGGAGTTGTAAGAGACACGAGATCTCCTTCATTGTACTGAACAGCCCAGATCCCTTCTTTGGGGCATATGCTGATCCCTTTCTTCCTCTCCACAGATGCCCTGGCCACCCCAACAGCCCACCAAGAACATTTTCGGTGCTCCCCCTCGACCTCCACCACCCAGCAGTGCCTCCCCTCTCTGAACTCCTCACGGCCCAGCACGCAGCACCAACGGTCAAATCTCTCCTGGCTGTCAGGCACCTGCTGCCATTCACTTTCCCATCTCACACTGCTGAAGGCCTCTGAGAAGATGAGCCGTGGATGAGCCGTGTCCGGATCCAGGGTCACCTTCACTGCAGGGACAGAAGGAGCCAGGCCATCAGGGGCAGAGCTCAGCCCTGGGCAGGCTTTCCCCAGCTCGGGGCCAGGAGCTGCCCCACGGGGCAGGAGATGGGGCACCTCTTGGCTCCTGAACATGCCCCAGCAAGGGCAGGAGAAGCACTGCAGAGGGCAACCCAATGCACACCTACCTCTATTTTGAGGCAGCAGAAACCTTCTCCATGCTGGAAGGAGAGGGGAGAGCTGGTCACAACCCACGGCCGGTGCCCAGTGGGTGTGGGCAGGGTGAGGGTCCAGCCCTGGGCTGCTCTGTCCCAGCTGCCCACCCTCCCCTGCACATCACCATGGCATTGCCCTGGGGCCCAAGAAGGGGACACTCACCCAGCTCTGCAGCTTGCTCCACTAGAAAAAAGAAAAAAAAAGCAAGGCATGATGAGAAGGGACAGCTCAACCGGACCCCAAACTGCTTTGGTTTTTATAGGGAGACTCACCCAGCTTTGCATCTTTTTCCTCTGCAAAAAAAGAGTAAAAGCAACTCATGATGAAAAGAGAAAACTTCTCTTTTCGCATTTCTTCCTTAATACAGACCCATTTATTTTATTTTATTTTATTTTATTTTATTTTATTTTATTTTATTTTATTTTATTTATTTAATTTTATTTTTTATTTTATTCTAAATATCAGGAGGGACACTCACCCAGCTCTGCAGCTTGTTTCTCTGGAAAAGTGAAAAAACAAGGCATGGTGAGAGGGGACAGCTTCTGATCCCATGGCTGGACCTCCATTTTTTGTTTTCAGTTTGGGGAGGGATACTCACCCAGCTCTGCAGCTTGCTCCACTAGAAAAAAGAAAAGGAAAGCAAGGCATGTTGAGAGGGGACAGCTCAACCGGACCCCAAACTGCTTTGGTTTTTATAGGGAGACTCACCCAGCTTTGCATCTTTTTCCTCTGCAAAACAAGAGTAAAAGCAACTCACGATGAAAAGAGAAAACTTCTCTCTTCACCTTTCTTCCTTAATAAAGAGCCTTTTATTTTGTTTTATTTTATTTTATTTTGTTTTATTTCATTTCATTTCATTTCCTTTCATTTCATTTCATTTCATTTATTTTCATTTATTTTCCTTTCATTTATTTTAAATTTCAGAAGGGACACTCACCAAGCTCTGCAGCTTGTTTCTCTGGAAAAGTGAAAAAACAAGGCATGTTGAGAGGGGACAGCTCAACCGGACCCCAAACTGCTTTGGTTTTTATAGGGAGACTCACCCAGCTTTGCATCTTTTTCCTCTGCAAAACAAGAGTAAAAGCAACTCATGATGAAAAGAGAAAACTTCTCTCTTCACCTTTCTTCCTTAATATAGAGCCTTTTATTTTACTTTGTTTTATATTATTTTATTTTATTTTATTTTATTTTATTTTATTTTATTTTATTTTATTTTATTTTATTTTATTTTATTTTATTTTATTTTATTTCATTTCATTTCATTTCATTTCATTTCATTTCATTTCATTTATTTTAAATTTCAGGAGGGACACTCACCCAGCTCTGCAGCTTGTTTCTCTGGAAAAGTGAAAAAACAAGACATGTTGAGAGGGGACAGCTCAACTGGACCCCAAACTGCTTTGGTTTTTATAGGGAGACTCACCCAGCTTTGCATCTTTTTCCTCTGCAAAACAAGAGTAAAAGCAATACATGATGAGAAGAGAAAACATCTCTCTTCACCATTCTTCCTTAATACAGAGGTTTTATTTTATTTTATTTTATTTTATTTTATTTTATTTTATTTTATTTTATTTTATTTTATTTTATTTTATTTTATTTTATTTTATTTTATTTTATTTTATTTTATTTTATTTTATTTTATTTTATTTATTTTATTTTATTTTATTATTTTATTTTATTTATTTTAATTTATTTTAAATTTTGGGAGGGACACTCACCCAGCTCTGTAGCTTGTGCAGCTGCAAGAGAAAGAGAAAAGCAACAGATGAGGAGAGGGGAGAGCAATTCATACCAGGGCTACTAACTAGGCTAAGCTCAAATTTCTTCAGGCTGAAGAAGACTCACCCAGCATTTCAGCTTTTTCCTCTCGAAAAGCAAAGCAAAAGCAATGTATGATGAGGGGAGAAAACCCATCTAATGGCTAGACCTGAATGCATTTCAATAAGAGATGGAGACTCACCAAGCTGTTCAGCTTGTTCCGATGGAAAAGGAAAGCAAGAGCAATGCATGATGAGAAGGGAGAGCTGCTCAGCCCATGGCTCCTCCCACGGGAAGACACCAAATCTTTGGTTATGTGAAGGGAGACTTACCCTGCTCTGCATCCTTTTTCACTGGAAAAGGAAGTAAAAGCAATGCGTGATCAGAGGTTACTGCTTCTCATCTCACGGTGGCTCCAATGGGAAGACACCAAAATCTATACTGTGTGCGATGGGCACAGACCACCTTGCTCCCAGACTGGGAGGGACCAGACCAACAGTCAGCCAGACCTGGCTCTGAGCAAAGCTTTTGCAGGTGAAAAGTAAGGACAGACACTTGTGCAGCTCTCTGCACAAGGTGAAGGGAATGGGGACGGGTGGAGGACGTCCCTGTCCCGGAAGAGTCGGTGCAGAGCGGGGCAGCCCCGCAGCTCGCTCCCCGTCCCCACCTTGATCCCCGTTCCTTTCAGCCATCCCGGCCGTGTCCCGTGCCCAGGGCAGCCCCAGCCCCAGCACTCCCCACTCCCCCGTCAAGCTCCAGCTGCTCCTCCAGCACCCCCGAGCCACCAGCACACAAGCCCCCACAGCCCACTCAGACCAGTCCCTCCCGCAGGGACACCACTTCCCCAGGGGCTGGGGCAGGGACTGCAAGGACTCACCCAGCTCTTGGCTCTGTGCCACTGAAAAGCAAAGGCGGAGGAACAGGAGGTCAGCAGAGCAGCTTGGTTGCTCGGTGGGAACATCTGCAGGGGGTCTGGGCCTTCCCACCAGCCCCACGCTGCAGCCATGCTCCCTGGCCTCCCACCCAAGGCCCCTTGCCTTCTCCCCTGCCTTTGTTGCCCAAGGCAGAGGCCCAAGAGGATCCTAAGGCCTTTGGGATCCCCAGGAGAACATTCCCTTCCTCCTCCTACGCACCTCTCTGGGCCAAGGCTCAGCCCCGCTCCAGACCCACGCGGGTCCCTGCAGAACACCTCCCTCCGCTCCATCCCTGCGCTGCCAGCTTACCTTTCTTTCGAAAGAGATAAACACCGAGGCCAATGGACACAGCCAAAAGCACGAGGACCAGAGCCAGAGCCACCATCCAGGGCTGGGCGTTGTGGAAGAAGGGAGCTGAGAAAAGGCACCAGGAAGAGGGCTGTGTTTCCATGCCCGCGGGTGGAAAAGCAAGACCCAGACTTCTCCCAGCACAGGACAACTGCAGGGGCCAGGAACATCTCCCTCTGGCTGTGCTATTTGTACCTGCGATGTGCAGGGACGATTCCTGCTCCTGCTGGAGGCGGCTGCTCCTGACCACGCAGGACAAGGGCCCCTCCACGCTCCCGGTCACGATGACGGTGCCTTCGATTTCAAAGAGCCCCTCCTGGTCCTGGGAATGTGTCTGGGAGACCGAGGGCAGATGCTGCCCGCGAGCATCCCTCCACAGCAGCTGCGGCAGCGGGTACCAGCCGGCCGATCGACACAGCACCCGGACACCTCCGGCCTCGTAGCCCCCCAGGGAGAGGTGGGGGTCAGCGCCTGTGGCTGGGGGAAGAGCCCATGGCTGGGGCTTGACTTGGGGAGGGATTCATTTCAAGGCAAAGACCCCATCTGCTCCCATGTCAGACACAGCCCAGACCAGCCACAGCCACAGCAGCTCTGGGACTGGGCGCTTCATGCACCCACCCTCACCCCAAACCACCCCGGATGGTGCTGGATCCAGACAGCAGGGCTGCACAATGCCAGTGGCCCCAAATCACCCAGAAAACCCAGGTGCCGAGCTTCAGCACCTCCAGGCAGCATCTCTGCACCAGGCTGTGCAGGTTCAAGATGCCCCGAGACTTCCAGACAACATCTCTGGTCTCCCCCAGGACAAAAAGCAAAAGCAAGCAGAGGTCTAGGTGCTCAGAGGTCTCTTCCCTGCTTCAGATGTTGTCATTGGTCCCATGGCAGGCACAGCTGAAGGAGCTGCTCAGCAGCCCATGCCAAGTGCCCTCCGAACATCATGGGGATGGAGTTCAAGACATCACAAGATGTCTTCGAGACACCACAAAAACCTATCTAAACCAACTGATCTGTACAAAAAAAACACCTGCAGCAGAATGGCTCCTTGCTGGACAAGCGCTCGCTCACCGACAGAGGAGGAAAAGCCCCATCAGACATTGAAAGGCCTCATCAAAAGGCTGTGAGGATGGGACAGGGCCCTGGGTAGGGCACACAAACCCAGGGACACAAGGACCATCCCCTGAGAGCATCACCCCAGCCACTAACCTGATACCTCCAACTCCACAATAGCTTCGTGATAAGCGTTAACATCTTTCACAGTGCAGAAGTAGTGGCCATCATCCGAGGGTCTCACCCTGGTGATTCTCAAGTCCAGGCTTCCAGCAGAGAGACCATCTCTGGACAACTCTGTCCTCCCAGCATATGCCTCCATCTGCTCCCTGTACAGGTCCTCTCCATCGCGGTAGTAGTGCACTGTCTCAGAGATATCATCCCGGATCCACCTCACCTCCAAGGTGCGAGCATTCCGTCGAGGGGACAAGTGGCAGGGCAGCACGACATCCTGCCCCACGGTGGCAGAGAGAGGCTGGCCTGGTCCCTCCACTCTGAGCTGGGCTGGGCAATGGAGAAGGGCACAGAGAGGCGGTGAGATTTTGCCATTGTAAATTTAGGGGCAGTGAGTGACAAAGGGCGAGCTGTGCATGAGTTGGTGCGTGCTGCGTCCCCCGTGTCCCATGGGAAACCACCGGGGAAATGGGAGAAGGAGAGGGAGGACGTGCAGGAGAAGGAGGTGTGCTGGGAGTGGGAGCCGTCTGCAGCATTCGGGCAGGTGAAGAAGAGCCAGAAAGGGCAGCAGAGGCAGCGCCCGTATTGCATGAAAGAACCAAAGGGAAAGTGAAAGCAAGTCGGGGCCGAGCTGTGGGCTCGGGTACCCCTGCCCCACGGCCGCTCCCCTACCCTATGGCAGAAAGTCTGCATGCACAGGGGGGAGAGCCCCCAGCAGCCCCACGGGATCCTACCTGATCCCAGCTGGAGGAGGAGCAGAGTGACGAGGGAAGTCAGGAGGCCCCTGGCATGGCCGGTGAGGCTGGGGCGGCTGCAGCCCCAGGGGAGCCCCATCTGTGCTGCAGCGGGAGCAGGAGCTGGGGGCAGAAACAGGACCAAAAGAATGAGGGGACCGAGGGGCTGCAGGTACTGCGGGCGGATGGGGAAGGAGTCCCCTTGGGCCTGGGCACAAGGAGGCACAGCCAGCAGCGCCTTGGGCAGGGCACAGAGACTGCGCTTATCATGGGGTGGGGGACACAGCAGGCAGCCCCCAGGGGTTCTTCTCCAGGGGAGCCCCACCGAGAGAGATGTCCCTCACCACACCCAGCTGAATTGCGGGAAACACGGGTATGCCAAAATTCCTCAACTCTTACGCAGTTCCGGACAACAATAAAACTCTGGGAGGAGCTCGGACACTTGGGGGATGGGAGCAAGAGGCTCCAGAGCAGAGCGGGATCAGAGGCTGCAGGGAAAGTTGCTCAGCTGGGTGCTGAGACAGGGAACAAGGGAAAGCATGGCGATTTTGCAGGTTTTAGCTAACACAGGGACTTTCTTGTATATCAATCTCAAGGACAGGACTGAGGTAGGGAGGAGGACAGGGTGACTGTAAAAGACTGAGGCAGGGAACAAGGTAAAGGATGTTGAATCTGTACTTCTTAGGTAACACAATTGTGTGTTAACCACAAGGAGAGGGCAATCCCAAAGACAAGGGAGTAAAAGACTGCATGCATAGATAATGGAACCAGCAAGAACTGGCTTGGATTGCTGAAGTCTGTAAATAAAAGGAAGGGTCAGAAGTTTAGCAGCGAGGAAGACTTCTGTCCTTCATCAAAAGACCACCAGTGTACGCTGGAGGACCACCCGAGGACTCTAGCGTGCATGCGAATAGGGGTGGGAACCTATGTTAATGATTCTCCAGAGACCTGATGAATATGTAAGAGACTTTCGGGAAATGAAATGAATATGCATATATGCCATCAATATAAACACCCTGGCAGTAACCATTGGTGTGCAAGCTAGGAGGAGCGATCCCCTTGCACCCAGCACTGCAATAAACATACCTGCTTTATAACTCTTCAGGAGTTGTGAAGTTTGTTTCCTGCACCTCAGTGCTGACCGTTGTGCTGCCACCCTTTGCCCAGAGTGGTGAGGGCGAAGAACCAGCCCCACTCCCCAGCTCTGGCCATCCCAGAGGAGGAAGAAATGGGGAGACCATTCACCCTCTGGAAAGAGAAGCCCTGTTGCAGCAGGGTGGGGGCTTGGGCATGGAAATGGCTTCCAAAGACAGGAGGGACAGCTTCAGCATTCAGCCAAGATGATGACATGGATGACCTTCTGTTCTTTAAGGAACTAAGGCACACCTCTGGATATGCTGCCCTAATTCCTATGGGGAAAGATTCAAATGGCCAAAGCTCAATTTGAGTTGAAGCTTGACAGTAGTGTGGGGGACAATAAAAAGGATTTTTCAAAAATATCTAAACAGCAGAAGTAGGACCAGAGAAGCCATTGGTCTGTCACTTGATAGGGAACGGCATGGAGCTGCCACAGGGGAGGCTCAGGCGGGCTGTTCAGAAAATGTTCTTCCCTGAGAGGGTGGTTGGGCACTGGAACAGGCTCCCCAGGGACATGGCCATGGCCCTGAGCCTACCGCAGCTCAAGGAGCGTTTGGAGAAGGCTCTCAGGGAAAGGGTCTGATTTTTGGTAGGTACTTTGTGGAGCCAGAAAACGGAGTCGATAGTCCTGTTGGGTCCCTACCGATCTGGGCTATTCTGTGATTCATGGCTGAAGCCTGAGAGCACCTGCTCCCTCTGCCTGGAGGACTTCCAAGAGCCGGTGATGCCCCCCTGTGAGCATAGCCTCTGCAGAGCCTGCGTGATGGGAGGCTGGAAGCTCTTTGGGTGGCCCCAGGGTAGGGCAATGACGCAGCTGGGACAAGTGGGTCCCAGGCATCAGCTGGGGAACAGGGAGCAGCTGGAGCTTAGGTTCCTCCTGGCTCTGACTCCCAGGACAAACACCAAGGAGATGGTCTGCTGCAAGACGCCTTCCCAGGCAGCAAAGCCTGAGGACAGAAGCACCCAGGAAATGCCACTGCCAGATTCCATCTTCCTGTGCAAAACTTTATTTGCCACAGTCCTGCTGCTGCTGTGCCTTGGTGTGCTCCAGAGGAGGGAACAAAGAGCCCCCACAGGCTGCTCATGTTCAGCACCAGGCACAGAGCAAAGATCAACCCCAAACTAGGAGGCAAAGGTGGCCTGCAATGGCCAGCAGCACACGGTGACCACATCCCTTGCACTGGGGTCTGCAAGCAGTGCAAGCAGAGGGGAGAGGAGCGTGGAGAGCTGCTGCTGCCCCTGTGCTGCCCACTGGGGCTCAGAGGCAGGGTGAGACCCGCGGGTGCCAGCAGGGCTTGTGCCCCAGCACAGGAGCCCTGTGCAGGGCAGAGCCCAGGGGCTGCAAGGGGCCTGGCCCCTGCTTGCAGCATCCCAGCCCTCCCCCAGCAGCAGGGAAGGAGCACGGGGCAGTCCCTGGCCCCACTGCCCCTCATTCCTGTGCTGCTCCTGCAGGACCAAGGAGAGGTGATACAGGAGTGGGTGGAGAAGGGCAGGAGCCCCCCAGGGCTGGGGACAGGGTCTGGGGGATGCTGCCCCTCAGGCACAGCTGAATTCTCTGTGTCTCCAGCCAGAACCAGGGGCGGATGCTCTCCCCATTGAAGGAGGCTGCTGTGAAAGTGAAGATCTCGACCCCATTGTCAGCATTGATAAAAGACACCTGCTGCTGGGTACAGTCCAGACAGACCCAGATCCTCGTGGGGACAGGGGACAGGGACAAGGGGGTGGGAGGAGATGTGAGAGACATGAGCTGCCCCTCATTGTACTGCACAGCCCAGATTCCTTCTTCAGGGCTCATGTTGATCTCCCCCTTCCTCTTCACAGATGCCCTGGCCACCTCCACAGCCCACCAAGAATACATTTGAAGCTCCCCCTCCACCTCCACCTCCCACCAGTGCCTCCCCTCTTTAAACTTCTCATGGCCCAGCACGCAGCACCGAATATCAAATCTCTCGGGTGTGCTGGGCACCTGCTGCCATGTACTTTCCCATCTCACACTCCTGTGGTCCTCTGACAGGACAAGCAGTGGATGAGCCGTGTGCGGATCCAGGGTCACCTTCACTGCAGGGACAGAAGGAGCCAGGCCATCAGGGGCAGAGCTCAGCCCTGGGCAGGCTTTCCCCAGCTCGGGGCCAGGAGCTGCCCCACGGGGCAGGAGATGGGGCACCTCTTGGCTCCTGAACATGCCCAGCAAGGGCAGGAGAAGCACTGCAGAGGGCAACCCAACGCACACCAACCTGTATCATGAGACATCAGAAACCTTCTCCATGCTAGAAGGAGAGGGGAGAGCTGGTCACAGCCCACGGCTGGTGCCCAGTGGGTGTGGGCAGGGTGAGGGTCCAGCCCTGGGTTGCTCTGTCCCAGCTGCCCACCTCCCCTGCATGTTGCCTTTTTGTGGCCTTGGGGCCCAAGCACAGGGACACTCACCCAGCTCCGTAGCTTGTTGTGCTGGAAGAGAAAGAGAAAAGCAATGCATGATGACAGGGGACAGCTTCTCATTCCAGAGCTGCTAAGAAGTGGAAAACCAATTTCCTTCAGTTTGGGGAGGGAGACTTACCCAGCCTTTCAGATTTTTCCTGAAAGAAAAAGGGGGGTGGGGGGTGGAGTGACGCATGGTGCTGCCTAACAGTCAGCAAGCACCAGGTTTGAGCAAGACATCTACACGTGGAAGACTAAGGACAGACACTTGTGCAGCTCTCTGCACCATGCCACCAAAACACAGGTGGAAGTGAATGGGGATGGGAGGAGGACGTCCCTGTCCCAGAAGTGTCAGTGCAGAGCGGGGCAGCCCCGCAGCTCGCTTCCCGTCCCCACCTTGATCCCCGTTCTTTCTTCGAAAGAGATAAACACCGAGGCCAATGGACACAGCCAAAAGCACGAGGACCAGAGCCAGAGCCACCATGCAGGGCTGGGCGTTGTGGAAGAAGGGAGCTGAGAAAAGGCACCAGGAAAAGGGCTGCGTTTCCATGCCCGCGGGTGGAAAAGCAAGACCCAGACTTCTCCCAGCTCAGGACAAGTGCAGGGGCCAGGAACACCTCACCCTGGCTGTGCTATTTGTACCTGCAATGTGCAGGGACGATTCCCGCTCCTGCTGGAGGCGGCTGCTCCTGACCACACAGGACAAGGGCCCCTCCATGCTCCCGGTCACGATGACGGCGCCTTCGATTTCAAAGAGCCCCTCCTGGTCCTGGGAATGTGTCTGGGAGACAGAGGGCAGATGCTGCCCGCGAGCATCCCTCCACAGCAGCTGCGGCAGCGGGTACCAGCCGGCTGATCGACACAGCACCCGGACGCCTCCAGCCTCGTAGCCCCCGAGGGAGAGGTGGGGGTCAGTGCCTGTGGCTGGGGGAAGAGCCTGCAGCTGGGGCTTGAACTGGGGAGGGATTCAGTTCCAAGGCAAAGACCCCATCTTCTCCCATGCCAAACGAAGCCCAGACCAGCCACAGCCACAGCAGCTCTGGGACTGTACGCTCAGCGCACCCACTCTCACCCCTAAACAACTGCGGCTGGTGCCAGAACCAGAGAGCAGGGCTGCACAATGCCAGTGGCCCCAAATCTCCCAAAAAATTCGGGTACTGAGCTTCAGCACCTCCAGGCAGCGTCTCCACACCAAGCCGTGCTGTTTGAAGAAGACGCGAGACTTCCAGACAATGTCTCAGATCTCCCCCAGGACAAAAACGAAAAGCAAGCAGAGGTCCAACTGCTCAGAGTTCTCTTTCCTGCTTCAGATGTTGTCATTGGTCCCATGGCTGGCACAACTGAAGGAGCTGCTCAGCAGCCGCCTGTGCCCAGTGCCCTCAGAACATCATTGGACACAGTTCATGAGACCACAGAAAACGATCAAAAACAACTCATCCTTGCAGCTCTGTCCCAAAAACTCACTTGCAGCAGAATGGGTGTACACCTTGCTGGACAAGTGCTCACATACTGAGGAGGTGAAGCCCCATCAGACTAAACTCTTCGACAGGTTTCATCGATTGCTATGAGGATGGGACAGAGGCCTGGGTAGGGCACACAGTCCCAGGGACACCTGGATGCATCAACTCGGCCACTAACCTGTCACGTCCAGATCCACTATAGCTTCTCCGTAATCATCAGCGTCTTTCACAGTGCAGACGTACTGCCCATCATCAGAGGGTCTCAACCCGGAGATTCGCAAGTCCAGGCTTTCAGCAGAGAGACCATCTCTGGCCAACTCTGTCCTCCCAGCATATGCCTCCATCTGCTCCCCGTACAGGTCCTCTCCATCGCGGTAGTGGTGCTCTGTCTCAGAGATATCATCCCGGATCCACCTCACCTCCAAGGTGCGAGCATCCTTGCGAGGGGACAAGTGGCAGGGCAGCACGACATCCTGCCCCACGGTGGCAGTGAGAGGGTGGTCTGGTCCCTCCACTCTGAGCTGGGCTGGGCAATGGAGAAGGGCACAGAGAGGAGGTGAGATTTTGCCATCGTAAATTTACGGGCAATGAGTGACAAAGGGCGAGCTGTGCGTGAGTTGGTGCATGCTCTGTCCCCCAAGTCCCATGGGAAACCAATGGGGAAACTGGAGAGGGAGAGGGAGGACGTGCAGGAGAAGCAGGTGTGCTGGGAGTGGGAGCCCTCTCTGCAGCACTCGGGCAGGTGAAGAAGAGCCAGAAAGGGCAGCCAAGGCAGCACCCATATTGTGTGAAAGAACCAAAGGGAAAGCAAAACCCAGCTGGGGCCGAGCTGTGGGCTGGGGTTTCCCCTGCCCCACGGCCGCTCCCCTTCCCCACGGCAGCACGTCTGCCAGGCCCCGGGGGGAGAGCCCCCAGCAGCCCTGCAGGGTCCTACCCGAGCCCAGCCGAAGGAGGAGCAGAGTAACGAGGGAAGTCAGGAGGCCCCTGGCATGGCCAGTGAGGCTGGGGCAGCCACAGCCCCAGGGGAGCCCCATCTGTGCTGCAGCAGGAGCAGGAGCTGGGGGCAGAAGCTGGAGCAGAAGAGAGAGGGGACCGAGGGGCTGCAGGCACCGCAGGCAGCTGGGGAACGAGTCCCCTTGGGCCCGGGCACAAGGAGCCACAGCCAGCAGCGCCTTGGGCAGAGCACAGAGCCTGCGCTTATCATGGGGTAGGGGACACAGCAGACGGTCCTCAGGGATTCTTCTGCAAGGGAGCCCCACCAGGATAGACGTCCCTCACGGCACCCAGCAGAGCTGCAGAACGTAGAATACTACGCCCAGCTTCCCCAACCTTTGCCCAGTTCCTGCCTGCAATAACTCTCTGGGAGCAGCTCTGCCCCTGGGGCAATGGAGACAAGTGTCTGGGGAGCTCTGCAGGGCTGGCACCACCATCCCATCGCAGCTGGGTGCCCAGCCCAGGGCCTTCAGTGGGCACAAGGGGCTTGTCCCCATCAGGGGCATCTCCAGATCTCCAGGGAAAGTCAGTGTCTAAGCTCGTTCATCTCCACCCATCCAAGACAGACTCAAACAGTGAGGACTTGGACAATGCAGAGGGACATAATGTCACCTTGAGAACTCTCCAAATTCTATCTTAAGGGTCTTTGGTCTTGGAATTTAAGGTGTCAGACGTTGCCCCAGTTTCCAAGAAGGGCAGCAAAGAAGACCCTGGGAATTACAGGCCTGTCAGTCTCATGGCAGTGCCTGGTAAAGTTATGGAGATTGCTCTGGGAGTGAGTGAAAAACACCTCAGGGACAATGCGGTCACTGCTCACAGCAGACATGGGTTCGTGAGGAGAAAGTCGTGTTCAATGAACTTAGTTACTTTTTATGACAAGATCAGCCTCCTAGTGGGACATGGAGAGCCAGCTGATGTGTTTGGTTTTTTTTTGGATTTCAGTAAAGATTTCAACATGGTTTCTGACCATAACCATCTGGACCAAAAGTCCAGAACACATCCAGACAAATGCACGATATGATGGGTGAACAGTTGTCTGATGTGTCAGGATCCGAGGGTTCTTTTAAAAGGGGTGACATCAGGCTGGCAGCCAGTCACGAGCGGGGCTCTGCAGGGCTCCATTTTGGGGCCAGGTCTCTTCAGTGGTCCCATAAATGTCCTGGAGGCAGGACTGGAAGGAAACCTGAGTGAGTTTGTGGCTGACTCTGAACTGGGAGGAGCTGCTGACTCTGTTGAAGGTGGAGAGGCCTTGCAGAGGGATCTGGCCAAAGGGGAGAGCTGGGCAGCCACCGCCTGCGGGAAGTTTAACAAGAGCAAGTGCCGGGCCCTGTCCCTGGGCAGGGGCAGCCCCGGCTGTACGTACAGCGTGGGGGGCGAGAGGCTGGAGAGCAGCCCCCAGAACGGGAGCTGGGGGTTGTGGCCGACGGCAAGTTGGGTGTGAGCCAGCAGCGGGCCCTGGCAGCCCAAAGGGCCAAGGGTGCCCTGGGGTGCCTCAGGCACGGCACTGCTGGCCAGCCGAGGGAAGGGATCGTCCCACTGTGCTTGGCCTGCTGCGTGGGCACCACAGCAGACGATGGGTGCTAAAAGAACTGTGCGAGAGCCTCCAAGGGAGGGCTACGAGGACGGCGAAGGCTCTGCAGGGCAAGGCGTGTGAGGAGAGGCTGAAGGCGCTTGGCTTGTTGAGCCCAGAGCAGAGGAGACACCTGGGAGGCCTCGCGGTGGCCCACAGCTTCCTGATGAGGGGAGCAGAGGGGCAGGTGCTGGTCTCTGCTCTCTGGGGCCAGAGACAGGGCCCAAGGGAATGGCATGGAGCTGCCACAGGGGAGGCTCAGGCACTGAGGAGACGGTCTGCTGCAAGACACCTTCCCAGGCAGCAAAGTCTCAGGACAGAAAGCACCCAGGAAATGCCACTGCCAGACTCCATCTTCCTGTGCAAAACTTTATTTGCCACAGTGCTGCTGCTGCTGTGCCTTGATGTGCTCCAGAGGAAGGAACAAAGAGCCCCCACAGGCTGCTCATGCTCAGCACCAGGCACAGAGCAAAGATCAACCCCAAACTAGGAGGCAAAGGTGGCCTGCAATGGCCGGCAGCACACGGTGACCACATCCCTTGCACTGGGGATCTGCAAGCAGTGCAAGCAGAGGGGGAGAGGAGCGTGGAGAGCTGCTGCAGCCCCTGTGCTGCTTGCTGGGGCTCAGAGGCAGGGTGAGACCCATGGGTGCCAGCAGGGCTTGTGCCCCAGCACAGGGGCCCCATGGACAGCTAAGTCCAAAGTACCGGAGCTCTCCAAAGTCCCTTTTCTTCTCAATTCCCACAGCCCCAATCTTTTCCTTTGCATCCAAAAACTTCCTGGGCTTGATCCTGCAGCATCCTGGCTCCCTTATGCCCTCCTGGATCATCACACCCATAAAACATCCCAGTCTTTGAGCATCCTGGTACCAGAGCATCCAAAACACATAGCATCCTAGTTCTGAAACACCCAACAACCAGAGCATCCACCTCGACCCCTACAGTAGCCTTGCTCCAGATCAAATCTATCTCGCACTGGGCTTTTTTGCCATGCCGGATCAAGTTGCCCATTCTTTTGGGGGTAAGCAGCTTCCTTCATAACAATATAAAATGTTCTCATGCTGGGAATTTCCATGTTCAGATATTGATTTATTTATTTACAAGGAGTATTACGAATTCTTTTACATCTAAATACCTGATATATAACTAATGTTTTAATGCACAAAACCAAATTCAAAAATGAAGTTAGGGATGGAAAACTGGAGCCCACAAGTGGGGTTCCCAAACATGAAGAAAAGGGGTGTCTGAAGTCTGAGTGCCCCCCACCAGCCAGCGCAGGTCTCAGCATGCAGGGAGGAACACTGGGCAGTCTCTGGCCCCACTGCCCCTCATTCCTGCGCGACTCCTGCAGGACCAAGGAGACGTGATCCAGGAGTGGCTGGAGAAGGTCAGGAGCCCCCCAGGGATATCTACAGGATCTGTGGGGTGCTATCGCTCAGGCACAGCTGGGCATTCGTCCCCAGCCAGAACCAGGGGCGGATAGTCTCCCATTTCAAGGAGACTTCTGTGAAAGTGAAGATCTTGACCCAGTTGTCAGGGTTGATAAAAGACACCTGCCCCTGGGTACAGTCCAGACAGACCCAGATCCTTGTGGGGACAGGGGACAGGGACAAGGGGGTGGGAGGAGATGTGAGAGACTTGAGCTGCCCCTCATCATACTGCACAGCCCAGATCCCTTCATCAGGGCTCATGTTGATCTCTCCCTTCCTCTTCACAGATGCCCTGGCCACTCCCACAGCCCACCAATAATGCTTCCCCCTCTCCCCCTCCATCTCCACCTCCCACCAGTGCCTCCCCTCTTTAAACTTCTCACGTCCCAGCACGCAGCACCGAATATCAAATCTCTCGGGTGTGCTCGGCACCTTCCGCCATGTACTTTCCCATCTCACACTCCTGTGGTCCTCTGACAGGACAAGCAGTGGATGAGCTGTGTCTGGATCCAGGGTCACCTTCACTGCAGGGACAGAAGGAGCCAGGCCATCAGGGGCAGAGCTCAGCCCTGGGCAGGCTTTCCCCAGCTCGGGGCCAGAAGCTGCCCCACGGGGCAGGAGATGGGGCACCTCTTGGCTCCTGAACATGCCCCTGCAAGGGCAGGAGAAGCACTGCAGAGGGTAACTCAATGCACATCTACCTGTATTTTCAGGCAGCAGAAGCTTTCTCCATACTGGAATGAGAGGGGAGAGCTGGTCACAGCCCACGGCTGGTGCCCAGTGGGTGTGGGCAGGGTGAGGGGTCAGCCCTGGGCTGCTCTGTCCCAGCTGCACACCCTCCCCTACACATTGCCTTGGCGTTTCCTCTGGGGCCTGAGCTCAGGGAAACTCACCCAGCTCTGCAGCTTGTTCCTCTGCAAAAGAAAAGTGAAAACATTTGGTGAGAGAGTGCAGATTCTCACTCCATGAGAAGAACTCATTTTCTTTGGGTTTCTTTGGGCAGAGACTCACTCAATATTGCAGATTGCTGAACTGGAAATGAGAAGAAAAAAGGCATGATGAGAGAGAACAACTTCTAACCCCACTGCAATTCCCTAAATCCCTTCAGATGCTTATGGAGACTTACCCAGCCTTGCATCTTTTACCTCTATAAAAGAAAGAGAAAAGCAGTGCGTGATGAGATGGGAAAACTTCTCATCCCATAGCTCCCACTCACAGACAGCAAATTCTTCAGTTTGGGGAGTGACACTCACCCAGCTCTGCAGCCAGTTCCGCTGGAAAAGGAAAGCACAGGCAATGCATGGTCAGAGGGGACAACTTCTCATCCCATGGCCACTGCCATGGGAAGACCCCAAGTTCCTTCAGTTTGGGGAGGGACACTCACCCAGCCTTTCATCTTTTTGTGCTGGAAAGGAAAGGCAAAAGCAATGCATGATCAGAGGGGACAGCTTCTCCTTACACGCCTGCTCCCATGGCTATGCCCCCATATTTATTTTTCTAGGAAGTGGCCAAATATAACTTTGCTGCCAAAGGGAGGGACCAGACTAATAGTGAGTGAAGTTCTGCTGTGAGCATGGCTTGTGCAAGTGGTTTCAGGATAGAAACTTGTGAAGCTTTCAGTACGATGCCACCAAAGAGTAAACGTGAGTGAAGGGGGTGGCGGACGTCCCTGTCCCGGAAGCATCAGTGCAGAGCGGGGCAGCCCTGCAGCTCGCTCCCCATTCCCACCTTGATCCCCATTCCTTTCAGCCATCCTGGCCGTGTCCCATGCCCAGGGCAGCCCCAGCCCAAGCCCCGGCACTCCCCACTCCTCTGTCAGGGTGAGGGGCCAGCCCTGGGCTGCTCTGTCCCAGCTGCCCACCCTCCCCTGCACATCGCCTTGGCCTTGCCCTGGGGCCCAAGCGTGGGGACACTCTCCTAGCTCTGCTGCTTGTTCCACTGGAAAAGGAAATACAAAGCAATTCAAGAAGAGAAGGTATAACTTCTCATCCGATTGCGCTCCCATGGGAAGACAACATAACTTTGGGTTTATGAAGGGAGACTTACCCAGCTTTGCATTTTTATTCACTGGAAAAAGAAAATGAAAATGTCGGATGAGAAGGTAACATTTAACATGCCATGGCTAATCCCATAGCTAAACCATAAATTATTTTTCTGAGGCGAGTGGGCACAGACCACCTTGCACGCAGACGAGGAGGGACCGGAATAACAGGGAGTAACAATCAGCTTTGAGCAAGGCTCGTGTACGTGGAGCAGTAAGGACAGACACTTGTGCAGCTCTCTGCACCGTGCCACCAAAACACAAGTGGAAGTGAATGGGGACGGGTGGAGAATGTCCCTGTCCCAGAAGCGTCAGTGCAGAGCGGGGCAGCCCCGCAGCTCGCTCCCCGTCCCCACCTTGATCCCCGTTCCTTTCAGCCATCCTGGCCGTGTCCCATGCCCAGGGCAGCCCCAGCCCCAGCCCCAGCCCCAGCACTCCCCACTCCTCTGTCAGGGTGAGGAGCCAGCCCTGGTCTACTCTGTCCCAGCTGCCCACCCTCCCCTGCACATCGCCTTGTCGTTCCCTGGGGCCCAAGCACAGGGACACTTACCCAGCTCTGCAGTTTGTTTCTCTGAAAAGGAAAGCAAAAACAATGCGTGATCACAAGGAAGAGCTGCTCAGCCCATGGCTAGACTTTGAACACATATCATGAGGGGGAAATGGCCAACTTGCACCCAGATTGTGAGAGACCTGACTAACAGTCAGCTAGAACCAGCTTTGAGCAAGGCTCGTGCACGTGGAGCAGTAAGGACAGACACTTGTGCAACTCTCTGCACCGTGCCACCAAAACACAAGTGGAAGTGAATGCGGACGAGTGGTGGATGTCCCTGTCTCAGAAGCATCCGTGCAGAGCGGGGCAGCCCTGCAGCTCGCTCCCCATCCCCACCTTGATCCCCGTTCCTTTCAGCCATCCCAGCCGTGTCCTGTGTTCAGGGCAGCCCCAGCCCCAGCACTCCCCACTCCCCCATCAGGCTCCAGCTGCTCCTCCAGCACCCCCGAGCCACCAGCACACAAGCCCCCACAGCCCACCCAGACCAGTCCCTCCCAAAGGGACACCACCTACCCAGGGGCCGGGGGCAGGGACTGCAAAGACTCACCCAGCTCTCGGCTCTGTGCCGCTGAAAAGCAAAGGCGGAGGAACAGGAGGTCAGCAGAGCAGCTTGGTTGCTCGGTGGGAACATCTGCAGGGGGTCTGGGCCTTCCCACCAGCCCCACGCTGCACCCATGCTCCCTGGCCTCCCACCCAAGGCCCCTTGCCTTCTCCCCTGCCTTCGTTGCCCAAGGCAGAGGCCCAAGAGGATCCTTTGGGATCCCCAGGAGAACATTCCCTTCCTCCTCCTACGCACCTCCCTGGGCCAGGGCTCAGCCCCGCTCCAGACCCACGCGGGTCCCTGCAGAACACCTCCCTCCGCTCCATCCCTGCGCTGCCAGCTTACCTTTCTTTAGAAAGAGATAAACACCGAGGCCAACAGACACAGCCAAAAGCACAAAGACCGGAGTCAGAGCCACCATCCAGGGCTGGGCGTTGAGGAAGAAGGGAGCTGAGAAAAGGCACAAGGAAAAGGGCTGCATTTCCATGCCCATGGGTAGAAAAGCAAGACCCAGACTTCTCCCAGCTCAGGACAAGTGCAGGGGCCAGGAACACCTCACCCTGGCTGTGCTATTTGTACCTGCGATGTGCAGGGACGATTCCCGCTCCTGCTGGAGGCGGCTGCTCCTGACCACACAGGACAAGGATCCCTCTATGCTCCTGGTCACAATGACGGCACCTTTGATTTCATAGAGCCCCTCCTGGTCCTGGGAATGTGTCTGGGAGACCGAGGGCAGATGCTGCCCGCGAGCATCCCTCCACAGCAGCTGCGGCAGCGGGTACCAGCCGGCCGATCGACACAGCACCTGGATGCCTCCGGCCTCGTAGCCCCCCAGGGAGAGGTGGGGGTCAGCACCTGTGGCTGGGGGAAGAGGCTGCAGCTGGGGCTTGACTTGGGGAGAGATTCAGTTCCAAGGCAAAGACCCCATCTGCTCCCATGTCAGACACAGCCCAGACAACCCCCGGCCTCAGCAGCTCTGGGACTTGTCACTCTACGCACCCACTGTCACCCCTAAACCAACTGGCTGGTGCAGGAACCAGACAGCTGGGCTGCACAATGCCTGTGGCCACAAATCACCCATAAAACCTAGGCGCCGAGCTTCAGAACTTCCAGAAAGCATCTCTGCACCAAGCTGTGCTGGTCCAGGAAGCCTCGAGACTTCCAGACAATGTCTCAGGTCTCCCCCAGCAGAAAAAGCAGAACCCAAAAGAGGTCCAGCTGCTCAGTGGTCTCTGCCCTGCTACAGGTGCTGTGTTTGGTCCCATTATAGGCACAGCTGAAGGAGCTGCTCAGGATCCTGTGCCCAGTGCCCTTAAAACATCATGGATATGGTCTGCACAGACACCAATGAAAACTAACAAATATATCCTATCTATTGACCTTTCTTCCCAAACAGTACCTCCAATTCCATGTCCATGTTCCATGGTGTACAATAGCTGTGACAGGAAAAAGAAACATAAATTCTCCCTTGGAATTCCTGGTGTATTACCCCAGCCACTAACCTGACACCTCCAGATCCACCATTGCTTCATCATAAGCATCAGCATTTTTCACAGTGCAGAAGTACCGGCCATCATCCAAGGGTCTCAGCCCCGTGATTCGCAAGTCCAGGCTTCCAGCAGAGAGACCATCTCTGGCCAACTCTGTCCTCCCAGCATATGCCCCCATCTGCTCCCCGTACAGGTCTTCTCCATTGCGGTAGTGGTGCACTGTCTCAGAGATATCATCCCGGATCCACCTGACCTCCAAGCTGCGAGCATCCCATCGAGGGGACAAGTGGCAGGGCAGCACGACATCCTGCCCCACGGTGGCAGTGAGAGGCTGG
The DNA here is from genome assembly GCF_040182565.1 of Anser cygnoides. Taxonomy (NCBI): domain Eukaryota; kingdom Metazoa; phylum Chordata; class Aves; order Anseriformes; family Anatidae; genus Anser; species Anser cygnoides. Next base: position 1,300,425 of record NC_089907.1, read on the forward strand.
TCTGGTCCCTCCACTCTGAGCTGGGCTGGGCAATGGAGAAGGGCACAGAGAGGAGGTGAGATTTTGCCATCGTAAATTTAGGGGCAGTGAGTGACAAAGGGCGAGCTGTGCGTGAGTTGGTGCGTGCTGCATCCCCCGTGTCCCATGGGAAACCACTGGGGAAATAAGAGAGGGAGATGGAGAGGGAAGACATGCGGGAGGAGGTGTGCTGGGGGTGGGAGCCCTCTTTGCAGTATTTGGGCACGTGAAGAAGAGCCAGAAAGGGCAGCCAAGGCAGCGACCGTATTGCGTGAAAGAACCAAAGGGAAAGCAAAACCCAACCGGGGCCGAGCTGTGGGCTGGGGTTCCCCCAGTCCCACGGCCACTCCCCTACTCTATGGCAGCACATCTGCCAGGCCCAGGGGGGAGAGCCCCCAGCAGCCCCACAGGATCCTACCTGAGCCCAGCCGGAGGAGGAGCAGAGTGACGAGGGAAGTCAGGAGGCCCCTGGCATGGCCGGTGAGGCTGGGGCGGCCACAGCCCCAGGGGAGCCCCATCTGTGCTGCAGCGGGAGCAGGAGCTGTGGAAAGAGGATGGAGCTGAAGAGAGAGGGGACCGAGGGGCTGCAGGCACCGCAGGCGGATGGGGAAGGAGTCCCCTTGGGCCTGGGCACAAGGAGCCACAGCCAGCAGCGCCTTGGGCAGGGTGCAGACCCTGTGCTTATCATGGGCTGGGGGACACAGCAGGCCGTCCCCAGGGGTTCTTCTCCAAGGGAGTCCCACCGATAGAGAGGTCCCTCATGACACCCAGCAGAGCTGCAGGAAGCACAAGGTTACACCCAACTTTCCCAACTTTTGCTCAGTTCCGGGCAGCAATAACCCTCTGGGAGGAGCACTGCCCCTTGGGGGTTGGGTGAAAGAGGCACAGAGCAGAGCGGGATCGAAGGCTGAAGGGAATGTGTCGCAGCTGGGTGCCGAGCGTCATGTATCCACCCTTTGCCCAGGGTGGTGCAGGCAAAGAGCCAGCCCCACTCCCAGCTCTGCCCAACCCAGAGGAGGAAGAAATGGGCAGACCATTCACCCTCTGGCAAGAGAAGCCCTGCTGCAGGAGGGTGGGGGCTTGGGCATGGAAATGGCTTCCAAGGAGCAGAGGGACAGCTTCTGCATGCAGCCAGGATGATGACATGGATGAACTGTTCTTTAAGGAACTAAGGCATGCCTGTGGATATGCTGCCCTTGTCATTATGGGGGACGATTTGTATGGCCAAAGCTCAATTAGAGTTGAAGCTTAACAGTACTGTGTGGGACAATAAAAAGGACTTTTAAAAAAAATATCTAAACAGCAAAGGTAGGACCGGAGAAGCTATTGGTCCGTTATTTGATGAGGATGCTCTCTTCACAAACAGGGACATTGAAAACACAGAGATGTTTAATGCTTTCTTTGTCTTTGTCTTCAACAGTGACGTTGGGCACTGGGACCCCAGGTGACCCAAGCTGGAGGACCTTGAGAGCAGGAATGATAAACTCCCAGCAAATGCTGAATTAGTGTGGGATTTGCTCCTACAGGTGGATACTATAGGGCCTGATGGGATTCATCCCAGAGTACTCAGAGAACTGTCTGATGTCATTATGAAATAAATTATTTTTCAAATATCCTTGGGAATCTGGAGAGGTCCCAGTGACGGGAAGCTGCCAAATGTTGCCCCAGTTTCCAAGAAGGGAAGCAAAGAAGACCCTGGGAATTACAGGCCTGCCAGTCTCATGGCAGTGCCTGGTAAAGTTATGGAGATTGCTCTGGGAGTGAGTGAAAAACACCTCAGGGACAATGCGGACACTGCTCACAGCTCAATTTCTTTTTATGACAAGGTCAGCCACCTGGTTGGCCGAGGGGAGCCAGCTGAGGTGATCGATTTCAGGGAAGATTAAAACATTGTTTCTGACCATAGCCATCCAGACCTAATGTCCAGCATAGAGACAGGTAAGTGCATGATACAATGGGTGAACAGTTGGCTGACAGGTCAGGCTCGGAGGGATCTGGTAAACAGGGCAACATCAGGCTGGCGGCCAGTCATGAGTGGGGCTCTGCAGGGCTCCATTTTGGGGCCAGGTCTCTTCAGTGGTCCCATAAATGACCTTGATGCGGGACAGGAAGGAAACCTGAGTGAGTTTGTGGCTGACACTGAACTTGGAGGAGCTGCTGACTCTGTTGAGGCTGGAGAGGCCTTGCAGGGGGATCTGGCCAAAGGGGAGAGCTGGGCAGCCACCGCCTGTGGGAAGTTTAACAAGAGCAAGTGCCGGGCCCTGTCCCTGGGCAGGGGCAGCCCCGGCTGTACGTACAGCGTGGGGGGCGAGAGGCTGGAGAGCAGCCCCCAGAACGGGAGCTGGGGGTTGTGGCCGACGGCAAGTTGGGTGTGAGCCAGCAGCGGGCCCTGGCAGCCCAAAGGGCCAAGGGTGCCCTGGGGTGCCTCAGGCACAGCACTGCTGGCTGGCCAAGGGAAGGGATCGTCCCACTGTGCTTGGCCTGCTGCGTGGGCACCACAGCAGACGATGGGTGCTAGAAGAACTGTGCGAGAGCCTCCAAGGGAGGGCTACGAGGACGGCGAAGGCTCTGCAGGGCAAGGGGTGTGAGGAGAGGCTGAAGGCGCCTGGCTTGTTGAGCCCAGAGCAGAGGAGACACCTGGGAGGCCTCGCGGCGGCCCACAGCTTCCTGATGAGGGGAGCGGAGGGGCAGGTGCCGGTCTCTGCTCTCTGGGGCCAGTGACAGGGCCCGAGGGAACGACATGGAGCTGCCACAGGGGAGGGTCAGGCTGGCTGTTCAGAAAAGGTTCTTCACCAAGAGGGTGGTCGGGCACAGGAACAGGCTCCCCAGGGATGTGGCCCCAGCCCCAAGCCTCCTGCAGCTCAAGGAGCGTTTGGAGAGGGCTCTCAGGCACAGGGTCTTATTTTTGGGTGGTCTTTGTGGGGCCAGGAGATGGACTCGATGGTCCCGTTGGGTCCCTTCCAAATGGGGCTATCCTGTGATTCTGTGATCTAGGGCTGAAGGCTGAGACCACCTTGGAGGTCTTCCAGGAGGACTTGTGAGAGACTTGAGCTGCCCCTCATCATACTGCACAGCCCAGATCCCTTCATCAGGGCTCATGTTGATCTCCCCCTTCCTCTTCACAGATGCCCTGGCCACTCCCACAGCCCACCAATAATGCTTCCCCCTCTCCCCCTCCACCTCCACCTCCCAGCAGTGCCTCCCCTCTCTGAACTCCTCACGGCCCAGCACGTCGCACCAATTGTCAAATCTCTCTGGTGTGTTGGGCACCAGCTGCTGTTGCCTTTCTTGTCTCACACTCTTGTTGTCCTTAGACACAACAAGGTCAGGATGAGCCGTGCGTGGATCCAGGGTCACCTTAACTGCAGGGACAGAAGGAGCCAGGCCATCAGGGGCAGAGCTCAGCCCTGGGCAGGCTTTCCCCAGCTCGGGGCCAGGAGCTGCCCCACGGGGCAGGAGATGGGGCACCTCTTGGCTCCTGAACATGCCCCAGCAAGGGCAGGAGAAGCACTGCAGAGGGCAACCCAAAGCACACCTACCTGGATTTTGAGGCAGCAGAAACCTTCTCCATGCTGGAATGAGAGGGGAGAGCTAGTCACAGCCCACGGCCAGTGCCCAGTGGGTGTGGGCAGGGTGAGGGTCCTGCCCTGGGCTGCTCTGTCCCGGCTGCCCACCCTCCCCTTCACATTGCCTTAGCGTTTACTTGGGGCCCAAGCATGGGGCACTCACCCAACTCTCCTGCTTGTTCCTCTGGGAAGGGAATAGAGAAAAGCAAGGCATATTGAGAAAGGGGAGCTCCTCATCCCATGAATGGACACCAAACTGGAGCTCCTCATCCCATGGCTGGACACCAAACATGGCTGGACACCAAGCCCCATCTGTACTTCAGGGGGAGCGGGAGCTGGGGACAGAAGATGGAGCAGAAGACAGAGGGGACCAAGGGGCTGCAGGTCCTGCAGGTGGATGGGGAAGGAGTCCCCTTGGGCCTGGACACAAGGAGCCACAGCCAGCAGTGCCTTGGGCAGGGCACAGAGCCTGCGCTTATCACGGGGTGGGGGACACAGCAGGCGGTCCCCAGGGGTTCTTCTCCAAGGGAGTCCCACAGAGAGAGAGGTCCATCACGGCACCCAGCAGAGCTGCAGGAATCAGAAGGCTATGCCCAACTTCCTTAACCTTTGCCCAGTTCCTTGCTGCAATAACCTTCTTGTAGGAGCTCTGCCGCTGGATAGTGGGGGTCAAGTGTCTGGGGAGCTCTGCAGGGCTGGCACCACCATCCTATCGCAGCTGGGTGCCCAGCCCAGGGCCTTCAGCAAGCGTGAGGGGCTTGTCCCCAGCAGGGGCCACTCCAGAACTCCAGGGAAAGCCACCCTTTGCACTCAGGAAGCCCCTGGCCCTGCTTCTGCAAATGCCCTCTGCTTCCTGGGACCAGTCCCCCTGGCAGGGCTTTTCCCCAGGGCTGGTGGTACAGGACCCCCAGCTGTGAGCAGCTGGCAGAGCTGGAAGCTTGCTCTGTGCCATGCCCAATGTGCGCTCTGCTTTCTGGCTGTGCCAGCCTGCTTTGCATTCCCCACCGCAGCGCCCCTTTTCCCAGGGTGGTGATAAGCAGGGTGCTGTGCTGCAGGCATGGGCAGGAGGCTTGGGAAGGTGGGAGATGCTGCCTGGACTGAAAATCACCCCCAGCAATACCCTGGAGGGCTTCACCCCCTGGCTTCAACTCTCAGCAGGGCTTCCTGCAATTATTTGGAAGAACAAGGATGCAGAGTGAAAGGGGGAGCAGCATGGGGTAAACAGTTCAGGATGCTTTTGGCGAGGAGAACCACAAGTTGCTAAAGGCAGGGAGTGCAGGAAAAGCTTCCAGAGGGCTGATAGCAACCAAATTTCACTGCCCAAGCAGGCCACCTGTCTGCCAACCTTTGTCCCTTCCCACCCCTTCTCTGATTTCCAGATAGAAAAGCAAAGCAAGCTCCTTGGAAGTGCCATGGCTTCTCTGCTCCCGGCCCCAGAATGGCAGAGGATGATTTTGTGCTCCTTCTGCCAGGAGCTCTTCAAGACATTGTTGACCTTTGATGGCTGCAAGCACCGGATCTGCTGCTTTTGTGCCAGACGAATCTGGGGCCGAGTGGGTGCTGCCAGGCACTGTCCTCAGTGCAGCATGCTCCCTCCAGCAAGGGACACCAAGGACAAGGGACAAGCAGATGGAGACGGAGACGGGAGCCAGGCAGCGGCTCCAGAGCCCGAGCAGGGGTGCCAAGAGCACCAGGAGGCCCTTGAGCTCTTCTGCCTGGAGGACCAAATCCCCATTTGTGCCCTCTGCACCGAGTCACTGGCTCACCGCACCCACACCCCAGTGCCCATAGAGGAGGCTGCCGAGGAGTACAAGGTACGGAGGGTGCTGCAGAGCTCCCTGCTTGAAAGGTGGAGGGGAAGGGGCTGTGTGTGCCTATGCCTAGCAGGGCCATTCCCATCTGTAGCTTTGCCTTTGGTCACTGGAAGCAAATTCACTGCCCCTACTTCCATCCAGAGGTGATTGGTGATTGCACATGACTGGGGAAACAATCTATTCCATAAACGGACAGGTGATAGATTTATAGCATAGTAATACTGCTGCAGGTGATGTGAGATGATCCATCAGCAGATTCACCCGCTCATTTCTCCAGGCAGAAGCTCCACGGGGCTGTGCATGTGTCCATGGGGAATTATCCAGCCATGGACTTGCACAAACTTTTGTTGATTTGCCATGATGTCACATCCATGTCCTCATGCATGTGGTGTCCTTCTGTGCCATCCCCTTTCCACATTTGCTTTCCCCCACCAGAGGAAGCTGGAGGCAACTGTAGAACTCCTGCAGCAGCAGAAGCTGGAAGCACGGAGCCTGAAGTCCCAGGAGGAGGAGAAAGTGGCGGAGTGGAAGGCAAGGATCTCCCTTACCAGTTCCACGCTGCTCTGCAGGGCAGGATGCTCAAGGGTTTTGGCTAGTGCCTCGGTTTCGGGTGCTTGCTTGGGCATGGGGTGGCAGGGATGGATGCTGATGTGTGGATCCCAACCCAAGGACAAATGAGGTGTGATTTTATCCTTGAATGGACATGATTATGAGTCAAATAAACAGTGGGAGCAACTGCAGCAAGCACTCATCACAGCTGTATTAGCCCCATCTGGTGATGGGGACTGCTATGGCTCTTTTGCTGTCCCCAGCCATGACCTCAAAGGCTCACTCCACAACTGTGAGCCATGTTTCCTCCCCTAACCCATGGTTCTCTCTCTGGGATATTTATGGGAACCTCGGTATAGCAGCTGCTGCTCTGCACTGAGACAGGTTCTGGGAACAAAAGCCAGGAGCCCTTGCCCCCAGTCCGTGTTGTGTCCCTTAACCTCACTTTCCAACACAACATAATGCTTCCCTAAGCTCCCAATGGGTTCCAGCATTTCCTTCTTTTTTTTTTTTTCTTCCCTCTTTTCTGAACCCCCTTCAAAGAATACAGTTTCCAGAGAGAGAGAGAGGATTGAGAAGGAGTTTGAAAAGCTGCATGACTTCTTGGACAAAGAGGAGGAGAAGCTCCAGAGGAAGCTCAAGCAAGAGGAGAAGAGAACAGCCACCAAGCTCCGCAACAATGTCACCCAGCTGGCCAAGCAGAGCCAAGCTCTGGGCAAGCTCACCACTGAGATCAAGGAGAGGAGCCAGCAGCCACCTTTGGGGCTGCTGAAGGTGAGATCCCTCAAGATGCCCCCTTAGTCTCACCATAACAGCTTCAGACATTAAATGAGGGTACTCTGCATTTTATTGTTACCTTTCCACAATGGCGTGCATCTCCAAAACTCCCAGGATTTGCTTTTTGCAGGTTTTGGAAGTATCTATTTCATCTCAGTTTCAACAATAGACAAGACTAAAACATCCCTCATGGTTTATGCCTTGACAATGTGTTGCGGCATGGTTGGTGGAGGAAGGAGATTAATTCCCAGACTGCAGAACTCAGGCTAATTGGGTTTCTGTAACCACCTTTTGGCCTGTTTTTCTGTACAGGGGAGGTTGGAAGTGAAAATGTGAGGGCATGCTCGTAATGCAGGGTAGTGAAAGGGAGCGCTAATGCCAAAGTCTATCAGTCTACATATAGTCTATCAGTCAACATGATGAAAAAAATCAGGGAATATTCTCTTGAGGAAAATTCAGAGTGTAAATCCTGCTTTTTGTCTGATTTTTGTTCCTTTTCAGGACATACAAAGCTTGCTGAGCAGGTACTGCCTCCTCCCTATCTCCCCTGGGGCTCTGCAGAAAGGAAGGAGGTGAGTCACAGCTTTGATGTTGCCCTTCTCAGGAGTGAAAACATCCAGGCACAGAAGCAGGCAGTTGTCTCAGCTGAGCTGCAGGACACGTACAACATCCCCACCATCAGAATTTTTGAGTTTCTAAACCAATTTAAAGGTGAGTGTGTACTGATGTTGTATTTATTCCAGTGCCTATTGTGGCCTGGGCCACAGCATCCGTGGGCTTCAGCATCCGTCACTTTTGGAATGGAGATGGAGCCTGTTCATGCTCTGGGTGTGCAACAGGATCTTCCCAGTGCCTCACCTGCCCCATCTGGAGGATTCAGAGCTGGGTTGCACGAACAACCTCGTGGGTTCCTTCCAACTGAGGATATTCAATGAACAGGCATCCTAGCAGAGGACAGAGACCTAATACATGTCTCTGTTGAAAGGCCGCATTAAAGCTCAACCATGCAAGTGTGCCCACATGAGGCAATTCCTGCTGTGGGAGGAGTGCACTGCTCAGCCAGCTGAGCCCTCTGATGACTGTTAAGAAAGTAATTCTCAATTTAACACCTCTCAGCTCACAAAACCGAGCTTGGAGTCATCTTGTTTGGGCATAGCAAGGGCCAACAACTCTCAAAGGGTTGGGCGTGATCACGCAGCCAGGCAGGGTCTCAACATATTACAGTCATGGATGTAGGTGCTGGGCATTAGGTAGCATCATCACATGAGCTTCTTCTGCTCTTTCCTGCAGTGCAAATGACGTTGGACCCAAAGTCTGCTCACCCCAGCCTCCTCCTGTCCGAGGACGGCCAGAGCGTGAGCCATGGGGGAGCACGGCAGGAGCTGCCAGACTACCCGGAGAGATTTGACCCTTACGTCTTTGTGCTGGGATCACTGAGAATTACAGCAGGGAGGTGCTACTGGGAGGTGGAGGTGGGAGACCAGACCGAGTGGGACATCGGGGTGTGCAGGGAGGCTGTGAAGAGGAAGGGGAAAGGTCCCCTGTCCCCACAAGCTGGCTTCTGGAGGATGTGGCTGAGGAACGGTGACCAGTACAAGGTCCTCCTGTCCCATCCCATCACCCTTTCCGTCAAACAAAAGCCAAAGAGGGTGGGGATCTACTTGGATTACAAAGGTGGGGAAGTGTCCTTTTACAACGTGACCCACCAGACCCACCTGTATACTTACAGTGGGGCTTTCAGAGATGCACTGCGACCCTTCTTCAGCCCTGGCTTGTCCCAGGGAGGGAGAAGTGCATCTCCCCTTGTGGTCTGCCCATCCATGGATCAGAATGAGGGATGAGCCTCCATCATTGTCATCATGTCCCCTCCCCATTCCCACCTCCAAATGCATGGCTCAGGACTGGGAGGACTCAGCTCAGGCCCCACCATGGGAAGGAGTGGGATGTAGGAATGGTTACAGCAGGGCATGTCCCCCAAAATTTATTAAAATGAAAACTGCAGAGAATAAATAAAATCCTTTTCTTTTTCTTCATTTCTTTTTTTTATTTTATTTTTATTTTTAGTTGTTGCAATATGATACACTTTGAACTCACCTGTGTCAAAACAAAAACAAACAAACAAACAAAAAAACACACCTATAGGGAAAAAGCAACCATCCTGAATCGGTCAGAGTTTGTCAAAATTTTTTGCTGTCACTTTAGAGGAGGAGCAGAAGGGCTTTTGCGCAGGGTAGTGTGGTCTAAGGTGCTGGATTAAGGCTCCAGTCTCTTCAGGGGTGTGGGTTTAAATCCCACCGCTGCCAGATTCCTTTTCTGGGAACAGGGGGGACCCCAGCCCAGCTGGAGCACTGCAGGGTGACACAGCAGGAGCCCTGCAGGAAGGAGCAGCACATCTGGGGTTCTGCTGGACCCAGTGCAGAAGCTGCAGCCCATTCCCAGGGACACCCAGGAGAAGGATCCCGCTCCTGCCTCTGCCCCACGCTGCTCCCCCTTTGACTGCACATCCTTGTGCCTCTAAATAGTTGTAGGAAGCCGGCTGAGAGCTGATGCCAGGGGGATGAAGCCCTCCAGGGCATTGCAGTGGGTGATTTTCAGCCCAGGCAGCATCTCCCACCTTCCTCAAGCCTCCTGCTCATCCCTCCAGCCCAGCACCCAGATTAATTAATTTCTCAATCATGCTGGCTTAATTAAAAGTACTTAATTACCAAAGCAAGCATCATGCACAGAGTCACCCAGGGAAGCTCCACAAGCAGTGTGTGGACAAGTACAGTGGAAACGCGACTGGATTTAGGGTTGATTCCACCTTCCCTTTTCCACAGACATCACAAAGGTCCCTTTACATTTTTCTCCCTTTGCTTTCCATATCCATCATTCTGCCTTCTTGTTCTAGTAAGTATAAAAGTAGTATAAAAATGCCTCAACAGAGAAAACAATGGCAGGGAAGATACCATTTCCCCCACTACCCCAGAGGCAAAGCTGCTACCAGGAGGAGCCCAGAAATGGGCAAAGTTTGGGGAAGTTGGGTGGAGCCTTGTGCTTTCTGCAGCTCTGCTGGGTGCCATGAGGGACCTCTCTCTTGGTGGGGCTTGCACAGTTTCACGCCCTTCGTCTGCTGTGGTGCCCACAGCTGCACGCAGTGCTCGAGGCGAAGCTGCAGCAGGCCCAGCAGAGCAGGACGATCCCTTCCCTCGGCCGGCCAGCAGTGCCGTGCCTGAGGCACCCCAGGGCACGCTTGGCCCTTTGGGCTGCCAGGGCCCGCTGCTGGCTCACACCCAACTTGCCGTCGGCCACAACCCCCAGCTCCCGTTCTGGGGGCTGCTCTCCAGCCTCTCGCCCCCCACGCTGTACGTACAGCCGGGGCTGCCCCTGCCCAGGGACACGGCCCGGCACTTGCTCTTGTTAAACTTCCCACAGGCGGTGGCTGCCCAGCTCTCCCCTTTGGCCAGACCCCTCTGCAAGGTCTCTCCACCTTCAACAGAGTCAGCATCTCCTCCCAGTTCAGAGTCAGCCACAATCACACTCAGGTTTCCTTCCAGTCCCGCATCCAGGTCATTTATGGGACCACTGAAGAGACCTGACCCCAAAATGGAGCCCTGCAGAGCCCCACTCATGACTGGCCGCCAGCCTGATGTCGCTCCATTTACTAGAACCCTCGGAGCCTGACCTGTCAGCCAATTGTTCACCCATTGTATCGTGCACTTATCTGGGTCTATGCTGGACATTTGGTCCAGATGGACACAGTCTGGCTCCCTTTGGTCAACCAGGAGGCTGACCTTGTTATAAAAAGGAAATTAAGTTCCTTGGACAGGATTTTTCCATCACAAACATCTTAGTTCTGTGACCAGTGACCGCATTGTCCCTCATGTGTTTTTCACTCACTCCCAGAGCAATCTCTGCAACTTTACCAGGCACTGCCATGAGACTGACAGGCCTGTAATTCCCAGGGTCTTTGCTGCCCTTCTTGGAAACTGGGGCAACGTCTGACACCTTAAATTCCAAGACCAAAGACCCTTAAGATAGAATTTGGAGAGTTCTCAAGGTGACATTATGCACCTCTGCATTGTCCAAGTCCTCAGTGTTTGAGTCTGTCTTGGATGGGTGGAGATGAACGAGCTCAGACACTGACTTTCCCTGGTGGTCTGGAGATGCCCCTGATGGGGACAAGCCCCTTGTGCCCACTGAAGGCCCTGGGCAGGGCACCCAGCTGCGATGGGATGGTGGTGCCAGCCCTGCAGAGCTCAACAGGCACCTGTCCCCTACTACCCCAGGGCAGAGCTCTTCCAAGAGGGTTATTGCAGCAAGGAACTGGGCAAAGGCTGGGGAAGCTGGGCGTAGTATTCTACGTTCTGCAGCTCTGCTGGGTGCGGTGAGGGATGTCTATCTTGGTGGGGCTCCCTTGCAGAAGAACCCCTGGGGACCGCCTGCTGTGTTCCCCACCCTGTGATAAGCACAGGCTCTGCGCCCTGCCCAAGGTGCTGCTGGCTGTGGCTCCTTGTGCCCGGGCCCAAGGGGACTCCTTCCCCATCCGCCTGTGGTGTCTGCAGCCCCTCGATCCCCTCACTCTTCTGTTCCAGGTCCAGACCCCAGCTCCTGCTCCCGCTGCAGCACAGATGGGGCTCCCCTGGGGCTGTGGCCACCCCAGCCTCACCGGCCATGCCAGGGGCCTCCTGACTTCCCTCGTCACTCTGCTCCTCCTTCGGCTAGGCTCAGGTAAGACCCTGCGGGGCTGCTGGGGGCTTTCCCCCCGGGGCCTGGCAGACGTGCTGCCGTGGGGAAGGGGAGCGGCCGTGGGGCAGGGGAAACCTCAGCCCACAGCTCGGCCCCAGCTGGGTTTTGCTTTCCCTTTGGTTCTTTTACGCAATATGGGCGCTGACTTCTCTGCCCTTTCTGGCTCTTCTTCACCTGCCCAAATACTGCAGAGAGGGCTCCCACTCCCAGCACACCACCTTTTCCTGCACGTCCTCCCTCTCCCTCTCCTGTTTCCCCAGTGGTTTCCCATGGGACTTGGGGGACAGAGCATGCACCAACTCTCGCACAGCTCGCCCCTTGTCACTCACTGCCCATAAATTTACAGTGGCAAAATGTCACCTCCTCTCTGTGCCCTTCTCCATTGCCCAGCTCAGCTCAGAGTGGAGGGACCAGGCCAGCCTCTCACTGCCACCGTGGGGCAGGATGTCGTGCTGCCCTGCCACTTGTCCCCTCAACGGGATGCTCGCACCTTGGATGTTAGGTGGATCCGGGATGATATCTCTGAGACAGTGCACCACTACCGCAATGGAGAGGACCTGTACGGGGAGCAGATGTGGGCATATGCTGGGAGGACAGAGTTGTCCAGAGATGGTCTCTCTGCTGGAAGCCTGGACTTGCGAATCACAGCGTTGAGACCCTCGGATGATGGCCAGTACGTCTGCACTGTGAAAGATGCTGATGATTATGGAGAAACTATAGTGGATCTGGACGTGACAGGTTAGTGGCTGAACTGATGCATCCAGGTGTCCCTGGGACTGTTTGCCCTACCTAGGCCTCTGTCCCATCCTCATAACAATTGATGAAACCTGTCAAAGAGTTTAGTCTGATGGGGCTTCACCTCCTCAGTATGTGAGCACTTGTCCAGCAAGGTGTACACACTTTCTGCTGCAAGTGAGTTTTTGGGACAGAGCTGCAAGGATGAGTTGTTTTTGATCGTTTTCTGTGGTCTCATGAACTGTGTCCAATGATGTTCTGAGGGCACTGGGCACAGGCTGCTGAGCAGCTCCTTCAGTTGTGCCAGCCATGGGACCAACGACAACATCTGAAGCAGGGAAGAGAACTCTGAGCAGTTGGACCTCTGCTTGCTTTTCGTTTTTGTCCTGGGGGAGACCTGAGACATTGTCTGGAAGTCTCGCGTCTTCTTCAAACAGCACGGCTTGGTGCAGAGACGCTGCCTGGAGGTGCTGAAGCTCAGCACCTGGGTTTTATGGGAGATTTGGGGCCACTGGCATTGTGCAGCCCTGCTCTCTGGTTCTGGCACCAGCCGCAGTTGTTTAGGGGTGAGAGTGGGTGCGCTGAGTGCGCAGTCCCAGAGCTGCTGTGGCTGTGGCTGGGCTGGGCTGTGTCTGACATGGGAGCAGATGGGGTCTTTGCCTTGGAACTGAATCCCTCCCCAGTTCAAGCCCCAGCTGCAGGCTCTTCCCCCAGCCACAGGCACTGACCCCCACCTCTCCCTCGGGGGCTACGAGGCCGGAGGCGTCTGGGTGCTGTGTCGATCGGCTGGCTGGTACCCACTGCCACACCTGCTGTGGAGGGATGCTCGTGGGCAGCATCTGCCCTCGGTCTCCCAGACACATTCCCAGGACCAGGAGGGACTCTTTGAAATCGAAGGCACCGTCATCGTGACCAGGAGCGTGGAGGGGCCTTTGTCCTGCGTGGTCAGGAGCAGCCGCCTCCAGCAGGAGAGGCAATTTTCCCTGCACATCGCAGGTACAAATAGCACAGCCAGGGTGAAGTGTTCCTGGCCCCTGCACTTGTCCTGAGCTGGGAGAAGTCTGGGTCTTGCTTTTTGACCCAGGGGCATGTAAACGCAGCCCTTTTCCTGGTGCCTTTTCTCAGCTCCCTTCTTCCACAACGCCCAGCCCTGGATGGTGGCTCTGGCTCTGGTCCTCGTGCTTTTGGCTGTGTCCATTGGCCTCGCTGTTTATCTCTTTCGAAAGAAAGGTAAGCTGGCAGCGCAGGGATGGAGCGGAGGGAGGTGTTCTGCAGGGACCCGCGTGGGTCTGGAGCGGGGCTGAGCCCTGGCCCAGGGAGGTGCGTAGGAGGAGGAAGGGAATGTTCTCCTGGGGATCCCAAAGGCCTTAGGATCCTCTTGGGCCTCTGCCTTGGGCAACGAAGGCAGGGGAGAAGGCAAGGGGCCTTGGGTGGGAGGCCAGGGAGCATGGGTGCAGCGTGGGGCTGGTGGGAAGGCCCAGACCCCCTGCAGATGTTCCCACCGAGCAACCAAGCTGCTGTGCTGACCTCCTGTTCCTCTGCCTTTGCTTTTCAGCGGCACAGAGCCGAGAGCTTGGTGAGTCCTTGCAGTCCCTGCCTCCAGCCCCCTGGGGAAGTGGTGTCCCTGCAGGATGAAATGGGGTCGGTGGGCTGTGGGGGCTTGTGTGCTGGTGGCTCGGGGGTGCTGGAGGAGCAGCTGGAGCCTGATGGGGGAGTGGGGAGTGCTGTGGCTGGGGCTGCCCTGGGCATGGGACTTCTCAGCAGCTCTGAAATGAGAAGCTGTCCCCTGTCATCATGCATTGCTTTTCTCTTTCTCTTCCAGCACAACAAGCTGCAGAGCTGGGTGAGTGTCCCTGTGCTTGGGCCCCAAGGCCACAAAAAGGCAACATGCAGGGGAGGGTGGGCAGCTGGGACAGAGCAGCCCAGGGCTGGACCCTCACCCTGCCCACACCCACTGGGCAACGGCCATGGGCTGTGACCAGCTCTCCCCTCTCATTCCAGCATGGAGAAGGTGTCTTCTGCCTCAAAATAGAGGTAGGTGTGCACTGGGTTGCCCTCTGCAGTGCTTCTCCTGCCCTTGCTGGGGCATGTTCAGGAGCCAAGAGGTGCCCCATCTCCTGCCCCGTGGGGCAGCTCCTGGCCCCGAGCTGGGGAAAGCCTGCCCAGGGCTGAGCTCTGCCCCTGATGGCCTGGCTCCTTCTGTCCCTGCAGTGAAGGTGACCCTGGATCCAGACACGGCTCATCCACTGCTTGTCCTGTCAGAGGACCACAGGAGTGTGGGACGGGAAATTAAATGGCAGCAGGTGCCCAGCACACCCGAGAGATTTGATATTCGGTGCTGCGTGCTGGGCCATGAGAAGTTTAAAGAGGGGAGGCACTGGTGGGAGGTGGAGGTGGAGGGGGAGAGGGAAGAGTATTCTTGTTGGGCTGTGGGAGTGGCCAGGGCATCTGTGAAGAGGAAGGGGGAGATCAACATGAGACCTGAAGGAGGGATCTGGGCTGTGCAGTATGATGATGGGCAGCTCAAGTCTCTCACATCTCCTCCCACCCCCTTGTCCCTGTCCCCTGTCCCCAAAAGGATCTGGGTCTGTCTGGACTGTACCCAGGGGCAGGTGTCTTTTATCAGTGCTGAGAATGGGGTTGAGATCTTCACTTTCACAGCAGCCTCCTTCAATGGGGAGAGCATGCGCCCCTGGTTCTGGCTGGTGTCAAGCAGTGTCCAGCTGTGACTGCGGGCCAGCACTCTGTAGACCCTGTCCCCAGCCCTGGGGGGCTCCTGCCCTTCTCCACCCACTCCTGCATCACCTCTCCTTGGTCCTGCAGGAGCAGCACAGGAATGAGGGGCAGTGGGGCCAGGGGCTGCCCCATGTTCCTCCCTGCTGCTGGGGGAGGGCTGGGATGCTGCAAGCAGGGGCCAGGCCAGGCACAAGCCCTACTGGCACCCGCGGGTCTCACCCTGCCTCTGAGCCCCAGCGGGCAGCACAGGGGCTGCAGCAGCTCTCCACGCTCCTCTCCCCTCTGCTTGCACTGCTTGCAGAACCCCAGTGCAAGGGATGTGGTCACCATGTGCTGCCGGCCATTGCAGGCCACCTTTGCCTCCTAGTTTGGGGTTGATCTTTGCTCTGTGCCTGGTGCTGAGCATGAGCAGCCTGTGGGGGCTCTTTGTTCCCTTCTCTGGAGGACATCAAGGCACAGCAGCAGCAGGACTGTGGCAAATAAAGATTTTCACAGGAAGATGGAGTCTGGCAGTGGCATTTCCTGGGTGCTTTCTGTCCTGAGGCTTTGCTGCCTGGGAAGGCGTCTTGCAGCAGACCATCTCCTTGGTGTTAGTCCTGGGAGTCAGAGATAGGAGGAACCTAAGCTCCAGCTGCCCCCAGTTCCCCAGCTGATGCCTGGAACCCACTTGTCCCAGCTGGGCATTGCCCTGCCCTGGGGGCACCCAAAGAGCTTCCAGCCTCCCATCACAGGCTCTGCAGAGGCTGTGCACACAGGAGGCATCACTGGCTCCTGGAAGTCCTCCTGGAAGACCTCCAAGGTGGTCTCAGCCTTCAGCCCTAGATCACAGAATCAAGGGATAGCCCCATTTGGAAGGGACCCAACGGGACCATCGAGTCCATCTCCTGGCCCCACAAAGACCACCCAAAAATAAGACCCTGTGCCTGAGATCCTTCTCCAAATGCTCCTTGAGCTGCAGGAGGCTTGGGGCTGGGGCCACATCCCTGGGGAGCCTGTTCCTGTGCCCGACCACCCTCTTGGTGAAGAACCTTTCCCGAACAGCCAGCCTGACCCTCCCCTGTGGCAGCTCCATGTCGTTCCCTCGGGCCCTGTCGCTGGCTCCAGAGAGCAGAGACCAGCGCCTGCCCCTCCGCTCCCCTCATCAGGAAGCTGTGGGTCGCCGCGAGGCCTCCCCTGCGTCTCCTCTGCTCTGGGCTCAACAAGCCAAGCGCCTTCAGCCGCTCCTCACACCCCTTGCCCTGCAGAGCCTTCGCCGTCCTCGTAGCCCTCCCTTGGAGGCTCTCGCACAGTTCTTCTAGCACCCATCGTCTGCTGTGGTGCCCACGCAGCAGGCCCAGCAGAGCGGGACGATCCCTTCCCTCGGCCGGCCAGCAGTGCCGTGCCTGAGGCACCCCAGGGCACCCTTGGCCCTTTGGGCTGCCAGGGCCCGCTGCTGGCTCACACCCAACTTGCCGTCGGCCACAACCCCCAGCTCCCGTTCTGGGGGCTGCTCTCCAGCCTCTCGCCCCCCACGCTGTACGTACAGCCGGGGCTGCCCCTGCCCAGGGACAGGGCCCGGCACTTGCTCTTGTTAAACTTCCCGCAGGCGGTGGCTGCCCAGCTCTCCCCTTTGGCCGATCCCTCTGCAAGGCCTCTCCACCTTCAACAGAGTCAGCAGCTCCTCACAGTTCAGAGTCAGCCACAAACTCACTCAGGTTTCCTTCCAGTCCCGCCTCCAGGACATTTATGGGACCACTGAAGAGACCTGGCCCCAAAATGGAGCCCTGCAGAGCCCCACTCGTGACTGGCTGCCAGCCTGATGTTGCCCTGTTTACCAGATCCCTCCGAGCCTGACCTGTCAGCCAACTGTTCACCCATTGTATCATGCACTTACCTGTCTCTATGCTGGACATTAGGTCCGGCTGGGTATGGTCAGAAACAATGTTTTAATCTTCCCTGAAATCCAAAACGATCACCTCAGCTGGCTCCCCTCGGCCAACTGGGTGGCTGACCTTGTCATAAAAAGAAATTGAGTTTGTTAAATAGGACTTTTCCCTCAGGAACCCATGTGTGCTGTGAGCAGTGTCCGCATTGTCCCTCAGGTGTTTTTCACTCACTCCCAGAGCAATCTCCATAACTTTACCAGGCACTGCTGTTAGCGTTCATGAAGACACATAATCCACGAAGTGATTATATGAAGGTGCTTTATTAGGTGCCGGAAGTTAGGGGCATGCCTGCCCAAATCTAACTTCGTCTGATTTGTTCTCTTAGTTCTCTTTTATCTCCTAAGATACTACATATGCATTAGGTTTCACAACTCATCTATGCATATTCATTTCCTAGCTCCGCCTAGCCTCGCTTCGTATGCTAATTATCTTATCAGTCCTTCTGCGCTTGCGTACTACTCTCTGGTGGTCGTCCGGGTGGTCGTCGGGATGAAGTAAGATGTCTTCATCAGAGTTGAACTTTTTAACATTTCCTTCTCACGCATGCTCTCTGAGCCCTTGGTCTCAGTCCAAACCGCAAGGTTGGTTTGACCCAGTTCCCAGAGTCCAAGAAGCCCCAGTTATCTAGATGTCTTGCAAATTGAGCATTCTTTTAATCCTCCTTACTCCTCATCATGAATTGGTGCATTCTCATGTTACCCTTGCACATATATTTTGTATCTTCCAAGCTCAGCCTCGGAACAGTACATCGCAAATGTAACATATTAAACAATATTGTATTATTTCTTCTTCTATTACTAACACTGCCATGAGACTGACAGACCTGTAATTCCCAGGGATTTCTTTGCTTCCCTTCTTGGAAACTGGGGCAACATTTGGCAGCTTCCCGTCACTGGGACCTCTCCTGATTCCCAAGGATATTTCAAAAGTAATTTATTGAGATTTCCTGATGACATCAGCCAGTTCTCTGAGTACTCTGGGATGAATCCCATCAGCCCCTGTAGTCTTGTATGCATGCACCTGTAGGAGCAAATAGCAACAAAATTCAGGGTTGGCTGGGTGTTTAATGTTCCCGTAGTCAATACTCTCCAAGACGGGGCACCTGGGGTCCCAGTGCCCATTGTCAGTGTTGGAGACAATGGCAAAGGAAGCATTAAACATCTCTGTGTTGATCTCCCTGTTTGTGAGGAGACCATTCCCATCAAGTAATACACCAATGTTTTCTCTGGTCCTACTTTTGCTCTTAAGGTATTTTTTAAAAATCATGTTTACTGTCCCTCACAGTACTGTCCAGATCCAACATGAATTTAGATTTGTCCATATGAATTTTCTGCCTACAAAGGTAAACAGCATCTCTGTAGTCCTCCCATGTTGCTTGACCTGGCTTCCAGCGCACATAAACTTTCCTTATCCACCTTAGCACTAGAAGAAAATCCCTGCCAATCTGAGCTGACCTCCTGCCATGGCTGCTTGACCAGAGCCAGGAGTGCAGCTTATTCTTTGCCTGCACCACCCTGGGCAAAGGGTGGCAGCGCTGGGCTCAGCACCCAGGTGCGCACCACTCCCTGCAACCTCTGATCCTGCTCAGCTCTGGAGACACTTGGTACCATCCCCCAAGGGGCAAAGTTTCTCCCACGTGATTATTGCTGCCAGGAACTGGGCAAAGGTTGGGGAAGTTGAGTGCAGCCTTGTACTTTCTGCAGCTCTGCTGGGTGCCATGAGGGACCTCTTTCTCAGTGGGGCTTCCTTGGAGAAGAAAGGTAAGCTGGCAGCGCAGGGATGGAGCGGAGGGAGGTGTTCTGCAGGGAACCGCATGGGTCTGGAGCGGGGCTGAGCCCTGGCCCAGGGAGGTGCATAGGAGGAGGAAGGGAATGTTCTCCTGGGGATCCCAAAGGCCTTAGGATCCTCTTGGGCCTCTGCCTTGGGCAACGAAGGCAGGGGAGAAGGCAAGGGGCCTTGGGTGGGAGGCCAGGGAGCATGGGTGCAGCGTGGGGCTGGTGGGAAGGCCCAGACCCCCTGCAGATGTTCCCACCGAGCAACCAAGCTGCTCTGCTGACCTCCTGTTCCTCCGCCTTTGCTTTTCAGCGGCACAGAGCCGAGAGCTGGGTGAGTCCTTGCAGTCCCTGCCCCCAGCCCCTGGGGAAGTGGTGTCCCTGCGGGAGGGACTGGGCTGGGTGGGCTGTGGGGGCTTGTGTGCTGGTGGCTCGGGGGTGCTGGAGGAGCAGCTGGAGCCTGACGGGGGAGTGGGGAGTGCTGGGGCTGGGGCTGCCCTGGGCACGGGACACGGCCGGGATGGCTGAAAGGAACGGGGATCAAGGTGGGGACGGGGTGCAAGGGTAAGTCTCCTTCAGCATCTGAAGGGATTTGGGGTCCTGCAATGGGACGAAAAGTTACTCGCTCTCATCATGCATTTTTTTCTTCCCATTTCCATTCCGGCCAGCTGAATGTCAGAGAGTGTCCTTGACCCCAAACCCAAAGAAAATGATATCCTGTCATTTATTGAGAATTCGTACTCTCTCACCAAGTGCTTTTATTTTTTTTTTTTCAGAGAAACTATTTTGAATTACAAAATTTCCAAAAATGGGTGAGTGTCCCTGAGCCTGGGCCCCATGGAAATGTGAAGGCGATGTGCAGGGGAGGGTGGGCACCTGGTACAGAGTATTCCAGGGCTTCTCTCTTTCTTGTCCATATGAGTACCAGATCAGTCAGGGTATGTCTCCATCAGCACCTGAAGGGATTTGGGGTCCTGCAATGGCATGACAAGTTACTTCCTCTTATCATGCTTTTTTTTTCTTCCCATTTCCATTCTGGCCAGCTGAATGTCAGAGAGAGTCCCTGTCCCCAAACCCAAAGAAAATGATATCCTGTCATTTATTGAGAATTCGTACTCTCTCACCAAGTGCTTTTGTTTTTGTTTATCAGGGAATTGCTGTCAAAAGGGACGACCTTCATCACAGGGTGAGTGTCCCTGAGCTTGGGCCCCAGGGCAACGCCAAGTCGATTTTTTCGGGTGAGGGTGGGTACCAGGCATAGAGCAGCCCAGGGCCAGCCCCTCACCCTGATGTGGGACTGGGGAGTGCTGCGGCTGGGGTGCCCTGGGCACGAGACACAGCTGGGATGGCTGAAAGAAATGGGGATCAAGGTGGGGACGGGGATTGAGCTGCAGGGCTGCCCCTTCTGCATGATGCTTCTGGAGGTAGTCTGGGCCGTTCCAATCTGGATGCAATGTGGTCTGTGCCCACCCACCTGAGAAAAAAAAATTTGTTTTGAGCTATGGGAGTTGCCATGGCATGTGAAGCAATGCCTTCTGATCACGCATTGCTTTTGCTTTACTCTTCCACCAAAAGTATGCAAAGCTGGGTAAGTCTCCCTTCATAAACCCAAGATTTGGTTTCTTCCCATGGGAGCAGCAATGGAATGAGAAGTTCTCCCTTCTCATCCTGCATTACTTTTGCTTTCTTTTTGCAGCTGAACAAGCTGCAGAGCTGAGTGAGTGTTCCTCCCCCAAATGAAGGGATTTGGGGACTGCCAGTGACAGCTATGGTCTGAGAAACTTTCTTCTCTGAACATGCATTGCTTTTCTCTTTCTTTTGCAGGGGAAAAAGATGCAAGGCTGGGTAAGTCTACATCAGCATCTGAAAGGATCTGGGGTCTTGTAATGGGATGAGAAGCTGTTCCCTGTCATCATGCCTTCCTTTCTTCTCATGTCAAGCGGATCTATCAGCAAGACTCAGTGAGTCTCTGTCCCCAAACCCAAAGGAAAATGGTTCTTTACGTGTAATGAGAATCTGTACTCTCTCACCAAGTGTTTTCGCTTTTCTTTTTCAGAGCAGCAAGCTGCAGAGCTGGGTGAGTGTCCACAAAAAAAAGGAAGGAATTTGGGTTCTACCATTGGGAGCTGTGGGATGGGAAGACGTCCCATTCCTTCATGCATTGGTTTTCCTTTTGTTTTCTAGTGAAAAAAGATGCAAAGCTGGGTGAGTATCCTGTAACACAACCATCTACATTCCTGCCTTCGGATGAGAAGCTCTCCCCTCTCATCAGGCATTGCTTTTGCTTTCCTTTTCCAGATGAACAAGCTGCAGAGCTGAGTGAGTGTTCCTCCCCAAAATGAAGGAATCTGGGGACTACCAGTGACAGCTATGGTCTGAGAAACTTTCTTCTCTGAACATGCATTGCTGTTCTCTTTCTTTTGCAGGGGAAAAAGATGCAAGGCTGGGTAAGTCTACATCAGCATCTGAAAGGATCTGGGGTCTTGTAATGGGATGAGAAGCTGTTCCCTGTCATCATGCCTTCCTTTCTTCTCATTTCAAGCGGATCTATCAGCAAGACTCAGTGAGTCACTGTCCCCAGACCCAAAGGAAAATGGTTCTTTACGTGTAATGAGAATCTGTACTCTCTCACCAAGTGTTTTCGCTTTTCTTTTTCAGAGCAGCAAGCTGCAGAGCTGGGTGAGTGTCCCCGTGCTTGGGCCCCAGGGAAACACCAAGGCGATGTGCAGGGGAGGGTGGGCAGCTGGGACAGAGCAGCCCAGGGCTGGACCCTCACCTTACCCACACCCACTGGGCACCAGACATGGGCTGTGACCAGCTCTCCCCTCTCATTCCAGCATGGAGAAAGTTTCTGCTGCCTCAAAATACAGGTAGGTGTGCACTGGGTTGCCCTCTGTGGTGCTTCTCCTGCCCTTGCTGGGGCACGTTCAGGAGCCAAGAGGTGCCCCATCTCCTGCCCCGTGGGGCAGCTCCTGGCCCCGAGCTGGGGAAAGCCTGCCCAGGGCTGAGCTCTGCCCCTGATGGCCTGGCTCCTTCTGTCCCTGCAGTGAAGGTGACCCTGGATCCAGACACGGCTCATGCCATGCTTGTCCTGTCTCAGGACTACAGGAGTGTGAGATGGGAAAGTGAATGGCAGCAGGTGCACAACACCCCAGAGAGATTTGACACTTGTCGCTGTGTGCTGGGCCATGAGGAGTTCAGAGAGGGGAGGCATTGCTGGGAGGTGGAGGCGGAGGCCGAGAAGGGGAAGTATTCAATGTGGGCTGTGGGGGTGGCCAGGGCATCTGTGAAGAGGAAGGGGGAGATCAACATGAGCCCTGAAGAAGGAATCTGGGCTGTGCAGTACGATCAGGGGCAGCTCAAGTCTCTCACATCTCCTCAGACCCCCTTGTCTGTGTCCCCTGTCCCCACAAGGATCTGGGTCTGTCTGGACTGTACCCAGCAGCAGGTGTCTTTTATCAGTGCTGACAACGGGGTGGAGATCTTCACTTTCACAGCAGCCTCCTTCAATGGGGAGAGCATGCACCCCTGGTTCTGCCTGGGGACAAATGCCCAGCTGTGCCTGAGGGACAGCACCCTGTAGACCCTGTAGCCAGTCCCATGGGGCTCCTGCCCTTCTCCAGCCACTCCTGGCTCACCTCTCCTTGGTCCTGCAGGAGCAGCGCAGGGGCAGTGGGGCCAGGGGCTGCCCCGTGTTCCTCCCTGCACTCTGTGACATGCACTGGCTGGTGGGGGGCAACCAGACTTCAGGCACCCCTTTTCTTCATGTTTGCGAACCCCATCTGTGGGCTCCAGTTTTCCATTCCTAAATCCATTTATGAATTTATTTTTTTTTTGTATAAAAAAGTGAGTTATATAACAGGGATTTAGATGCAAAATATTAGTAATACTCCTTGTAATTAAATAAATAACTTCTGAACCTGGAATATCCCAGTGTGGGAATGTTTTAAGTCATTATGAAGGAAGCTCCTTACCTCAAAAGGAATGGGCATCTTGACCTGGCATAGTAGAACAGCCCAGTGCGAGCTGGATTTTAGCCAGAGTGCAACTGCTGTGGGGGGCAGCGAGGGGGCACTGGTGGCTGGATGCTTCAGAAGTGGGATGCTGTGGGACCTGCACGCTCCAGGATGAGGATGATCTGGGGTCAGGATGCACTGGGGCTGTGATGCTCCAGGAGTTGTATACTTCAGAACTGGGATGCTCAGGGGTCAGGATGCTCTGGGGGCGGGATGAACCCTAAAGAGAGTGCAGCAGGACCAGGATGCTCTGTGGTGGAGGGGAAGGGGTGGCAGGATGCTTCAGGAACTGGCCTGGGAAGAGGCAGGAGAAACACAGGAATGGGTTGGGGCTGCAGGAACCGAAAAAAAAAAGTAGAGTCCTGGGAGCTCCTGTGCTTTGAACTCTGCCCTGCACAGGGCTCCTGTGCTGGGGCACAAGCCTTGCTGGCACCCGCGGGTCTCAGCCTGCTGCTGAGCGCCAGTGTGCAGCACAGGGGCTGCAGCAGCTCTCCACGCTCCTCTCCCCTCTGCTTGCACTGCTTGCAGACCCCAGAGCAAGGGATGTGGTCACCGTGTGCTGCCGGCCATTGCAGGCCACCTTTGCCTCCTAGTTTGGGGTTGATCTTTGCTCTGTGCCTGGTGCTGAGCATGAGCAGCCTGTGGGGGCTCTTTGTTTCCTCCTCTGGAGAACACCAAGGCGCAGCAGCAGCAGGCCTGTGGCAAATAAAGTTTTGCACAGGAAGATGGAGTCTGGCAGTGGCATTTCCTGGGTGCTTTCTGTCCTCAGGCTTTGCTGCCTGGGAAGGCGTCTTGCAGCACACCGTCTCCTTGGTGCCTGAGCCTCCCCTGTGGCAGCTCCATGCTGTTCCCTCAGGCCCTGTCGCTGGCCCCAGAGAGCAGAGACCGGCACCTGTCCCTCCGTTCCCCTCATCAGGAAGCTGTGGGCCACCGCAAGGCCTCCCCTGCGTCTCCTCTGCTCTAGGCTCAACAAGCCAGGCGCCTTCAGCCGCTCCTCACACCCCTTGCCCTGCAGAGCCTTCGCCGTCCTCGTAGCCCTCCCTTGGAGGCTCTCGCACAGTTTCACGCCCTTCGTCTGCTGTGGTGCCCACAGCTGCACGCAGTGCTCGAGGCGAGGCAGCAGCAGGCCAAGCAGAGCGGGACGATCCCTTCCCTCGGCCGGCCAGCAGTGCCGTGCCTGAGGCACCCCAGGGCACCCTTGGCCCTTTGGGCTGCCAGGGCCCGCTGCTGGCTCACACCCAACTTGCCGTCGGCCACAACCCCCAGCTCCCGTTCTGGGGGCTGCTCTCCAGCCTCTCGCCCCCCACGCTGTACGTACAGCCGGGGCTGCCCCTGCCCGGGGACAGGGCCCGGCACTTGCTCTTGTTAAACTTCCTGCAGGCGGTGGCTGCCCAGCTCTCCCCTTTGGCCAGATCCCTCTGCAAGGCCTCTCCACCTTCAACAGAGTCAGCAGCTCCTCCCAGTTCAGTGTCAGCCACAAACTCACTCAGGTTTGCTTCCAGTCCCGCATCCAGGTCATTTATGTGACCACTGAAGAGACCTGACCCCAAAATGGAGCCCTGCAGAGCCCCACTCGTGACTGGCCACCAGCCTGATGTTGCCTCGTTTACCAGAAGCCTTGGAGCCTGACACAGCAGCCAAATGTTCACCGATCATATTGTGAATTCCATGGAGCATTTATCTGGGTCTATGCTGGACTTTTGGTCCAGATGGATACGGTAAGAAAACATTTAGAAAGCGTTACTGTAATCCAAGAAGAACATATCAACTATCACCCCTTGGCCCACGAGGAGGCTGACCTTGTCATAGAAAGGAAATTAAGTTCATTGAACAGGACTTTCCCCTCACAAACCCGTGTGTGCTGTGACCAGTGACTGCATTGGCCTTCCAGTGTTTTTCACTTACTCCTGGAGCCCTTCCAAGGCATTGATGAAAGAGGCAAATAAGGCATTAGAATTCTCAGCTTTTTCTGCGTCCCTATTTGTGAGGTGACAATCCTCATTAAGTAACAGTCAAATATATTCTCTGGTCCTCCTTTCGCTCTTATTTTTAAAAACTACTTTTTAATGCCCCTCAGAGTACTCTCCAGCTTTAACTCGAACTGAGCTTTGGACATATGAATTTTCTGCCTGCAAAGGCAAACAGCATCTCTGTAGTCCTCCAATGTTGCCCGACCTCGCTTCCAGTGAACATAAACTTTCCTTATCCACCTAAGCTCTTCAAGAAGACCCCTGCCCCACTGGGCCAACCCTCTCCTGCGACTGCTTGACTTTAGCAGGGAGGGGGACTGGCTCTTTGCCTTCAGCACCCTGGGCAAAAGGTGGCACCTCCAGGCTCAGCACCCAGCTGCGCCCCATTCCCTGCAGCCTCTCCACATTTTCCCAGTGCTCACAGTTTGATTCCTCCTTAGATGGGTGGAGATGAACGAGCTCAGATAGTGCCTTAACCTGGAGGTCTGGAGAGGCCTCTGCTGGGGACAAGCCCCTTGTGCTTGCTGAAGGCCCTGGGCTGGGCACCGACCTGCAATGGGATGGTGGTGCCAGCCCTGCAGAGCTCAACAGACACTTGTCTCCATTGCCCCAGGAGCAGAGCTGCTCCCAGAGGGTTATTGGAGGCAGGAACTGGGCAAAGGTTGGGGAAGCTGGGTGTAGTATTCTACGTTCTGCAGCTCTGCTGGGTGCCGTGAGGGACGTCTATCTTGGTGGGGCTCCCTTGCAGAAGAACCCCTGGGGACCGCCTGCTCTGTCCCCTACCCCATGATAAGCGCAGGCTCTGCGCCCTGCCCAAGGTGCTGCTGGCTGTGGCTCCTCGTGTGCGGGCCCAAGGGGACTCCTTCCCCATCCGCCTGTGGTTCCTGCAGCTCCTTGGTCCCCTCTTTCTTCTGCTCCAGCTTCTGCCACCAGCTCCTGCTCCCGCTGCAGCACAGATGGGGCTCCCCTGGGGCTGCGGCTGCCACAGCCTCACCGGCCATGCCAGGGGCCTCCTGACTTCCCTCGTCACTCTGCTCCTCCTCCGCCTGGGCTCAGGTAGGATCCTGCAGGGCTGCTGGGGGCTCTCCCTCCTGGGCCTGGCAGACGTGCTGCCATGGGGCAGGGGAGCAGCTGTGGGGCTGGGGGGACCCGAGCCCACAGCTCAGCCCTAGGTAGGTTTTGCTTTCCCTTTGTTTCTTTCACGCAGTATGGGTGCTGCTGTGGCTGCCCTTTCTGTCTCTTCTTCACCTGCCCAAATGCTACAGAGAGGGCTCCCACTCCCAGCACACCTCCTTCTCCTGCACATCCTCCCTCTCCCTCTCACATTTCCCCGGTGGTTTCCCATGGGACACGGGGGATGCAGCATGCACCAACTCACGCACAGCTCGCCCTTTGTCAGTCACTGCCCATAAATTTACAATGGCAAATTCTCACTGCCTCTCTGTGCCCTTCTCCATTGCCCAGCCCAGCTCAGAGTGGAGGGACCAGACCATCCTCTCACTGCCACCGTGGGGCAGGATGTCGTGCTGCCCTGCCACTTGTCCCCTCGCAAGGATGCTCGCAGCTTGGATATCAGGTGGATCCGGGATGATTTGTCTGAGACAGTGCACCACTACCGCAATGGAGAGGACCTGTACGGGGAGCAGATGGGGTCATATGCCGGGAGGACAGAGTTGGCCAGAGATGGTCTCTCTGCTGGAAGCCTGGACTTGCGAATCACGGGGCTGAGACCCTCGGATGATGGCCAGTACGTCTGCACTGTGAAAAATGCTGATGCTTATGACGAAGCAATGGTGGATCTGGAGGTGTCAGGTTAGTGGTTCGAGTGACGCTTCAAGGAGATGGTGCAGATGTCCCTGGATTTGTGTATCAGCCCAGGCCTCTGTCCCATCTGCACGGCCATCGACAAGGCCTTTCAAGGTCTTGAGTCTGATGGGGCTTCTAATATTTAGTACGTGAATGCTTCTCCAGGAACGAGCTTACGCATACCCTTGCAGGCTTTTTATTGAGAAAGAATGACATGGTTTTATTCAGTCTCAGTGGCCTCTTTGAACTCCATCCCCATGATGTTCACAGGGCAATGGGCACAGACAGCTGAGCAGCTCCTTCAGCTGTGCCTACCATGGGAACAAACAAAAAAAACTGGAGCAGGGATGAGTCCTTTGACCTCTGCTTTCTTTTGGTTTTTGTCCTGGGAGAGACCTGAGACATTGTCTGGAAGTCTCAGGGCTTCTTGAACTAGCACGACTCGGTGCAGAGACACTGCCTGAAGGTGCTGAAGCTCGGCACCTGGGTTTTATGGGTGATTTGGGGCTACTTGCATTGTGTAGCCCTGCTGTCTGGTTCTGGCACAGGTCGGGGTGGTTTTGGGGTGAGGGTGGTTGCATAGATTGCCCAGTCCCAGGGCCTCTGGGGTTGTGGCTGGTCTGTGCTGTGTCTGACATGGGAGCAGATGGGGTCTTTGCCTTGAAATGAATCCCTCCCCAAGTCAAGACCCAGCTGCAGCCTCTTCCCCCAGCCACAGGCACTGACCCCCACCTCTCCCTGGGGGGCTACGAGGCCGGAGGCGTCCGCGTGCTGTGTCGATCGGCCGGCTGGTACCCGCTGCCACAGCTGCTGTGGAGGGATGCTCGCGGGCAGCATCTGCCCTCGGTCTCCCAGACACATTCCCAGGACCAGGAGGGGCTCTTTGAAATCGAAGGTGCCGTCATCATGACCGGGAGCGTGGAGGGGCCCTTGTCCTGCGTGGTCAGGAGCAGCCGCCTCCAGCAGGAGAAGAAATTTTCCCTACACATCGCAGGTACAAATAGCGCAGCCAGGTTGAGGTGTTCCTGGCCCTTGCACTTGTCCTGAGCCAGGAGAAGTCTGGATCTGGCTTTTCCACCCAGGGGTATGGAAACAGAGCCCTTTTCCTGGTGCCTTTTCTCAGCTGCCTTCTTCCTCAACGCCCAGCCCTTCATAGTGGCTCTGGTTCTGGTCCCTGTGCTTTTTGCGGTGTTCATTGGCTTTGGTGTTTATCTCTTTCTAAAGAAAGGTAAGCTGGCAGCGCAGGGATGGAGCAGAGGGAGGTGTTCTGCAGGGACCCGCGTGGGTCTGGAGCGGGGCTGAGCCCTGGCCCAGGGAGGTGCGTAGGAGGAGGAAGGGAATGTTCTCCTGGGGATCCCAAAGGCCTTAGGATCCTCTTGGGCCTCTGCCTTGGGCAACGAAGGCAGGGGAGAAGGCAAGGGGCCTTGGGTGGGAGGCCAGGGAGCATGGGTGCAGCGTGGGGCTGGTGGGAAGGCCCAGACCCCCTGCAGATGTTCCCACCGAGCAACCAAGCTGCTCTGCTGACCTCCTGTTCCTCCGCCTTTGCTTTTCAGTGGCACAGATCCGAGAGCTGGGTGAGTCCTTGCAGTCCCTGCCCCAGCCCCTGGGGAAGTGGTGTCCCTGCGGGAGGGACTGGTCTGAGTGGGCTGTGGGGGCTTGTGTGCTGGTGGCTCGGGGGTGCTGGAGGAGCAGCTGGAGCCTGACGGGGGAGTGGGGAGTGCTGGGGCTGGGGCTGCCCTGGGCACGGGACACGGCCGGGATGGCTGAAAGGAACGGGGATCAAGGTGGGGATGGGGAGCAAGCTGCAGGGCTGCCCCGCTCTGCACTGATGCTTCTGGAACAGGGACATTCTCCAGCAATCCGTTCTTGACTTCTGTAAGGGCTTCAGTAGCACAGAGATAAAAGCTGCGTAAGTGTCTGTCCTTACAATTCCACTTACAAGAGCATTGCAAATAGCTGGGCCACAATGACTATATGTGTGGTCCCACCTCGGAGCAAGGCAGGATTTTCCCAGTCATGGGATGTGTTCAGGGTCTACCATGGGCTGAGCAACTCTCCCCTCTGATCATGCATTACTTTTGTTTTCCTTTTCAGAGGAACAAGCTACGGAGCTGGGTGAGTGTCCCCGTGCTTGGGCCCCAGGGAACGCCAAGGCGATGTGCAGGGGAGGGTGGGCAGCTGGGACAGAGCAGCCCAGCCCTCACCCTGCCCACACCCACTGGGCACCAGCCGTGGGCTGTGACCAGCTCTCCCCTCTCATTCCAGCGTGGAGAAAATGTTTGCTGCCTGAAAATACAGGTAGGTGTGCACTGGGTTGCCCTCTGCGGTGCTTTTCCTGCCCTTGCAGGGGCATGTTCAGGAGCCAAGAGGTGCCCCATCTCCTGCCCCGTGGGGCAGCTCCTGGTCCCGAGCTGGGGAAAGCCTGCCCAGGGCTGAGCTCTGCCCCTGATGGCCTGGCTCCTTCTGTCCCTGCAGTGAAGGTGACCCTGGATCCGCGCACGGCTCATCCCCTGCTTGTTCTGTCAGAGGACCACAGGAGTGTGAGACGAGAAAGTAAAACCCAGCAGGTGCCTTACAGTCAGGACAGATTCAAATATTGGTGCTGCGTGCTAGGCCATGAGGAGTTCAGGGAGGGGAGGCACTGCTGGGAGGTGGAGGGGGAGTTCAAGGGGGAGTTGGAAAATGAATCCTGGTGGGCTGTGGGGGTGACCAGGGCATCTGTGAAGAGGAAGGGGGAGATCAACATGAGCCCTGAAAAAGGGATCTGGGCATTGATGTACCAACAAGGACAGATCATGTCTCTCACATCTCCTCCCACCCCCTTGTCCCTGTCCCCTGTACCCACGAGGATCTGGGTCTGTCTGGACTGTACCCAGCAGCAGGTGTCTTTTATCAATGCTGACAATGGGGTCGAGATCTTCACTTTCACAGCAGCCTCCTTCAATGGGGAGAGCATCCGCCCCTGGTTCCGCCTGGAGACACAGGGAATTCAGCTGTGCCTGAGGGACAGCACCCCCCAGACCCTGTCCCCAGCCCTGAGGGGCTCCTGCCCTTCTCCAGCCACTCCTGCATCACCTCCCCTTGATCCTGCAGCAGCAGCACAGGAATGAGGGTCAATGGGGCCAGGGACTGCCCTGTGCTCCTCCCTGCAACTGGAGGAGGGCTGGGATGCTGCAAGCTAGGGCCAGGCCCCTTGCAGCCCCTGGGCTCTGCCCTGCACACGGCTCCTGTGCTGGTGCACAAGCCTTGCTGGCACCCGTGGGTCTCAGCCTGCCGCTGAACTCCAGCAGGTAGCACAGGGGCTGCAGCAGCTCTCCACGCTCCTCTCCCATCTGCTTGCACTGCTTGCAGACCCCAGTGCAAGGGATGTGGTCACCGTGTGCTGCCGGCCATTGCAGGCCACCTTTGCCTCCTAGTTTGGGGTTGATCTGTGCTATGTGCCTGGTGCTGAGCATGAGCAGGCTGTGGGGGCTCTTTGTTTCCTCCTCTGGAGAACACCAAGGCACAGCAGCAGCAGGACTGCGGCAAATAAAGTTTTGCACAGGAAGATGGAGTCTGGCAGTGGCATTTCCTGGGTGCTTTCTGTCCTGAGGCTTTGCTGCCTGGGAGGGCGTCTTGCAGCAGACCGTCTCCTTGGTGTTTGTCCTGGGAATCAGAGCCAGAGGAACATAAGCTCCATCTGCCCCCGGTTCCCCAGCTGATGCCTGGGACCCACTTGTCCCACCTGGGTGTGGTACTTTTACTTGGGAGGGCAGCCAAGCTCCACCTCAGCTGCTCTCTCACTCCCCCTTCTCAAAGGGAAAGGAGGAGAAAATACAATGCAAAGGGTTTCAACGGTTGAGGATGGGGAGATCAGTTAAAAATTATCGTGACGGGCAAAACAGACTCAGAGTAGAGAGATAATAAAATTTATGGCCTATTACCAACAGCCTAGAGAAGTGAGAAAAAAAAGGAAAGGCACCCAAAACACCTTCCCCCCATCTACCTTCTTTCACATTCTCCCCCCTGAGGGGCACAGGGGAATGGGGGCTGCGGTCAGTCCCTGACACTTCGTCTCCGCCACTCCTTCTTGGTCACTCTCTGCCCCTGCTCCATGTGGGGTCCCTCCGATGGGATGCCATCCTTCCCAAACTGACCCTGTGTGGACTGCCCACAGGCAGCAACTCTTCAAGAACTGCTCCAATATGGGTCCGTACCACGGTGTCCATCCATCAGGAGCACACTGCTCCAACCTGGGTCCCTCACAGGCAGCAGCTCCCCCCAGACCCTCTGCTCCTGCCTGGGCTCCTCTCCATGGACTGCAGCTCCAGCCTGGAATCTGCTCCAGCAGGGGTTCTCCACAGGCCGCAGCCTCCTTCAGGGCAGATCCACCTGCTCCACCATGGTCTACTCCATGGGCTGCAGCATGGAACCCTGCTCCACCACGGGCCTCACCACAGGCTGCAGGGGACTTCTGCTCCAGTGCCTGGAGTACCTCCTGCCCACCTTCTTCACTGATCTTGGTGTCTGCAGGGCTGTTTCTCACTCCTCTCTCTCTCTTGCAGCTGGTGTTGAGCAGAAGGGTTTTTATTTTATTTTATTTTTTTTGTTCTTTTTAAAATATGCTCTCACAGAGGCACAAACAACATCATTTATTGACTTGGCTCTGGTCTGTGGCGGGGTCCTTATCTAACATGGGGCAGCTTCAGAATTCTTCTCGCAGAAGCCACCCCTATGGCCCCCTGCTACCAAAACATTGCCACATAAACACACTACACCTAGTGATTGCCCTTCCCTGGGGGCACCTGAAGAGCTTCCAACCTCCCAACACACAGGCTCTGCAGAGGCTGTGCCCACAGGGGGGCATGACCAGCTCTTGGATTTCCTCGAGGAAGGCCTGAGCCTCCCCTGTGGCAGCTCCATGCTGTTCCCTCGGGCCCTGTCGCTGGCCCCAGAGAGCAGAGACCGGCGCCTGCCCCTCCGCTCCCCTCATCAGGAAGCTGTGGGCCGCCGCGAGGCCTCCCCTGCGTCTCCTCTGCTCAGGGCTCAACAAGCCAAGCGCCTTCAGCCGCTCCTCACACCCCTTGCCCTGCAGAGCCTTCGCCGTCCTCGTAGCCCTCCCTTGGAGGCTCTCGCACAGTTTCACGCCCTTCGTCTGCTGTGCTGCCCACAGCTGCACGCAGTGCTCGAGGTGAGGCAGCAGCAGGCCGAGCAGAGCAGGACGATCCCTTCCCTCGGCCGGCCAGCAGTGCCGTGCCTGAGGCACCCCAGGGCACGCTTGGCCCTTTGGGCTGCCAGGGCCCGCTGCTGGCTCACACCCAACTTGCCGTCGGCCACAACCCCCAGCTCCCGTTCTGGGGGCTGCTCTCCAGCCTCTCGCCCCCCACGCTGTACGTACAGCCGGGGCTGCCCCTGCCCAGGGACATGGCCCAACACTTGCTCTTGTTAAATTTCCCACAGGCGGTGGCTTCCCAGCTCTCCCCTTTGGCCAGATCCCCCTGCAAGGCCTCTCCACCTTCGACAGAGTCAGCAGCTCGTCCCCGTTTACTGTCAGCCAGAAACACTCAGGTTTCCTTCCAGTCCCACATCCAGGTCATTTATGACCTGAAGAGACCTGACACCTGGCCCCAAAATAGAGCCCTGCAGAGCCCCACTCGTGACTGGCCATCAGACCTATTTACCAGAACCCTCGGAGCCTGACTTATCAGCCAATTGTTCACCCATTTTATTGTGCATTTGTCTGGGTCTGTGCTGGACATTTGATCCAGATGGATATGGTCAGAAACCACGCTGAAATCTTTAGTGAAATCCAAAAAGATCACCTCATCTGGCTCCCCTTGGTCAACTAGGTGGGTGACCTTGTCATAAAAAGGAAATTAAGTTTGTTGAACAGGACTTTCCCCTCGTGAATCCATGTGTGCTGTGACCAGTGACCTCACTGTTCCTCAGCTATTTTTCACTCACTTCCAGAGCAATCTCTGTAACTTTACCAGGCATTGCCATGAGACTGGCAGGCCTATAATTCCCAGGGTCTTCTTTGCTGCCCTTCTTGGAAACTGGGGCAACGTCTGACACCTTAAATTCCAAGACCAAAGACCCTTAGGATAGAATTTGGAGAGTTCTCAAGGTGACATTATGCACCTCTGCATTGTCCAAGTCCTCAGTGTTTGAGTCTGTCTTGGATGGGTGGAGATGAACAAGCTCAGACACTGACTTTCCCTGGTGGTCTGGAGATGCCCCTGATGGGGACAAGCCCCTTGTGCCCACTGAAGGCCCTGGGCTGGGCACCCAGCTGCGATGGGATGGTGGTGCCAGCCCTGCAGAGCTCAACAGGCACCTGTCCCCTACCTGTCCCCTACTACCCCAGGGCAGAGCTCTTCCAAGAGGGTTATTGCAGCAAGGAACTGGGCAAAGGCTGGGGAAGCTGGGTGTAGTATTCTAGGTTCTGCAGTTCTGCTGGGTGTGGTGAGGGATGTCTATCTTGGTGGGGCTCCCTTGGAGAAGAACCCCTGGGGACCGCCTGCTGTGTCCCCCAGCCCGTGATAAGCACAGGCTCTGCGCCCTGCCCAAGGTGCTGCTGGCTGTGGCTCCTTGTGCCCGGGCCCAAGGGGACTCCTTCCCCATCCGCCTGCAGTGCCTGCAGCCCCTCGGTCCCCTCTGTCTTCTGTTCCAGGTCCAGACCCCAGCTCCTGCTCCCGCTGCAGCACAGATGGGGCTCCCCTGGGGCTGTGGCCGCCCCAGCCTCACCGGCCATGCCTGGGGCCTCCTGACTTCCCTCGTCACTCTGCTCCTCCTCCAGCTGGGTTCAGGTAGGATCCTGCGGGGCTGCTGGGGGATCTCCCCCCTGGGCCTGGCAGACGTGCTGCCATAGGGCAGGGGAGACGCTGTGGGAAAGGGGAGACCCGAGCCCACAGCTCGGCCCAGTTGGGTTTCACTTTCCCTTTGGTTCTTTCATGCAATACGGGCGCTGCCTCGGCTGCCCTTTCTGGCTCTTCTTCACCTGCCTGAATGCTACAGAGAGGGCTCCCACTCCCAGCACACCTCCTTCTCCTGCACGTCCTCCCTCTCCCTCTCCCATTTCCCCAGTGGTTTTCCATGGGACACGGGGGATGCAGCATGCACCAACTCACACACAGCTCGCCCTTTGTCACTCACTGCCCATAAATTTACAATGACAAAATCTCACCGCCTCTCTGTGCCCTTCTCCATTGCCCAGCTCAGCTCAGAGTGGAGGGACCAGGCCAAGCTGTCACTGCCACCGTGGGGCAGGATGTCGTGCTGCCCTGCCACTTGTCCCCTCGCAAGGATGCTCGCACCTTGGATGTTAGGTGGATCCGGGACCAGTTCTCTGAGACGGTGCACCACTACCGCAAAGGGGAGGACCTGTACGGGGAGCAGATGGGGGCATATGCTGGGAGGACAGAGTTGGCCAGAGATGGTCTCTCTGCTGGAAGCCTGGACTTGCGAATCACAGCGTTGAGACCCTCGGATGATGGGCAGTACTTCTGCACTGTGAAAAATGCTGATGCTTATGACGAAGCAACGGTGGATCTGGAGGTGTCAGGTTAGTGGCTGAGGTAATACACCAGGAATTCCAAGGGAGAATTTATGTTTCTTTTTCCTGTCTCAGCTATTGAACACCATGGAACATGGACATTGAACTGGAGGTAGTATTTGGGAAGAGAGGTCCATAGACAGGATGCAGTTGTTAGCTTTCACTGGTATCTGCGCAGGCCATCCCTATGATGCTTTAAGGGCAGTGGGTACAGGCTGCTGAGCAGCTCCTTCAGCTGTGCCTACCATGGGAACAAACACCACATCTGAAGCAGGGAAGAGACCTCTGAGGAGCTGGACCTTTTTGGGGTTTGCTTTTTCTGCTGGGGGAGACCTGAGACATTGTCTGGAAGTCTCAGGGCTTCTTGAACTAGCACAACTCGGTGCAGAGACGCTGCCTGAAGGTGCTGAAGCTCGGCACCTGGGTTTTATGGGTGATTTGGGGCTACTGGCATTGTGCAGCCCTGCTGTCTGGTTCTGGCACAGGTCAGAGTGGTTTGGGGGTGTAGGGTGGGTACGTGGATTGCCCAGTCCCAGGGCCTCTGGGGTTGTGGCTGGTCTGTGCTGTGTCTGACATGGGAGCAGATGGGGTCTTTGCCCTGGAACTGAATCCGTCCCCAAGTCAAGCCTCAGCCGCGGTCTCTTCCCCCAGCTACAGGCACAGACCCCCACCTCTCCCTGGTGGGCTACGAGGCTGGAGGCGTCCGCGTGCTGTGTCGATCGGCCGGCTGGTACCCGCTGCCGCAGCTGCTGTGGAGGGATGCTCGCGGGCAGCATCTGCCCTCGGTCTCCCAGACACATTCCCAGGACCAGGAGGGGCTCTTTGAGATCAAAGGTGCCGTCATCGTGACCAGGAGCGTGGAGGGGCCCTTGTCCTGTGTGGTCAGGAGCAGCCGCCTCCAGCAGGAGCGGGAATCGTCCCTGAACATCGCAGGTACAAATAGCACAGCCAGGGTGAGGTGTTCCTGGCCCCTGCACTTGTCCTGAACCGGGAGAAGTCTGGGTCTTGCTTTTCCATCCACAGGCATGTAAACGCAGCCCTTTTCCTTGTGCCTTTTCTCAGCTCCCTTCTTCCTCAACGCCCAGCCCTTCATAGTGGTTCTGGTTCTGGTCCTCGTGCTTTTGGCTGTGTCCATTGGCCTCGGTGTTTATCTCTTTCGAAAGAAAGGTAAGCTGGCAGCGCAGGGATGGAGCGGAGGGAGGTGTTCTGCAGGGACCCGCGTGGGTCTGGAGCGGGGCTGAGCCCTGGCCCAGGGAGGTGCATAGGAGGAGGAAGGGAATGTTCTCCTGGGGATCCCAAAGGCCTTAGGATCCTCTTGGGCCTCTGCCTTGGGCAACGAAGGCAGGGGAGAAGGCAAGGGGCCTTGGGTGGGAGGCCAGGGAGCATGGGTGCAGCGTGGGGCTGGTGGGAAGGCCCAGACCCCCTGCAGATGTTCCCACCGAGCAACCAAGCTGCTCTGCTGACCTCCTGTTCCTCCGCCTTTGCTTTTCAGCGGCACAGAGCCAACAGCTGGGTGAGTCCTTGCAGTCCCTGCCCCCAGCCCCTGGGGAAGTGGTGTCCCTGCGGGAGGGACTGGGCTGGGTGGGCTGTGGGGGCTTGTGTGCTGGTGGCTCGGGGGTGCTGGAGGAGCAGCTGGAGCCTGACAGGGGAGTGGGGAGTGCTGGGGCTGGGGCTGCCCTGGGCACGGGACACGGCCGGGATGGCTGAAAGGAACGGGGATCAAGGTGGGGACGGGGAGCGAGCTGCGGGGCTGCCCCGCTCTGCACTGATGCTTCTGGGACAGGGACGTCCTCCACCCGTCCCCATTCCCTTCCACTTGTGTTTTGGTGGCACGGTGCAGAGAGCTGCACAAGTGTCTGTCATTACTGTTCCATGTGCAGAAACCTTGCTGAAAGCTGGGTCTTGCTGTTAGTCTGGTCCGTCTGAATCGCTGAGCAAGGTGCTCAGTTCCCATTCTACCCATCCCCATTCACTTCCATCAGTATTTTGTTGCACAGTGTTGAAAGCTGCAAAGTTGTCACTAACACGCTTTTTCCACAAAATTGTGCTTTGCTGACTATTAGTCTTTTCTCTGTTTGAGAGGAAGGCAGTGTTTTCTCACTCCAGAGAGAACAGGAATTTGGGTTTTTGCAAGGGATGACAAGTTGCTCCCTCTGACCATTAATTCCTTTTTCTTTTGTTTTCCAGAGAAACAAGCTGCAGAGCTGGGTAAGTCTCACTCTCAAAATAGAAAAAAAAATATAGAAAATGTCATAGCAAGAGCTATGGGGTCAGAAACTATGCCCTCTGATCATGTTTTCCTTTTCTCTTTCTTTGCAGCGAACGAACGTGCAACGCTTGGTGAGTCTCTCTCCCTAACTAAGGGAAAGTGGTGTCTTCCACCTGCCCAGCTGAAAGCAGCCATGGGCTGAGCAGCTCTTCCCTCTCATCAGGCATTTATTTTGCTTTCCTTTTCAGAGAAACAAGCTGCAGAGCTGGGTGAGTGTCCCCATGCTTGGGCCCCAGGGCAACACCAAGGCAATGTGCAGGGGAGGGTGGGCAGCTGGGACAGAGCAGCCCAGGGCAGGACCCTCACCCTGCCCACACCCACTGGGCAGCGGCCATGGGCTGTGACCAGCTCTCCCCTCTCCTTCCAGCATGGAGAAAGTTTCTGCTGCCTCAAAATACAGGTAGGTGTTCACTCGGTTGCCCTCGGCAGTGCTTCTCCTGCCCTTGCTGGGGCATGTTCAGGAGCCAAGAGGTGCCCCATCTCGTGCCCCGTGGGGCAGCTCCTGGCCCCGAGCTGGGGAAAGCCTGCCCAGGGCTGAGCTCTGCCCCTGATGGCCTGGCTCCTTCTGTCCCTGCAGTGAAGGTGACCCTGGATCCGTGCACGGCTCATCCCCAGCTCATCCTGTCGGAGGACAACAGGAGAGTAAGATTTCAAAGTGAACAGCAGCAGTTACCCTACAGCTTAGACAGATTTGACAGTTGGTGCTGCGTGCTGGGCCATGAGGAGTTCGAAGAGGGGAGGCACTGCTGGTTGGTGGAGGTGGAGGGCAAGCTGGAAAAGTATTTTTGGTGGGGTGTGGGGGTGGCCTGGGCTTCTGTGACCAAGAATGGGTTTTACAAAATGACTCCTGAAGAAGGGATCTGGGCTGTGCGGTACCAACAAGGGCAACTCAAATCTCTGACATTACCTCGCACCCCCTTGTCCCTGTCCCCTGTCCCCACGAGGATCTGGGTCTGTCTGGACTGTACCCAGCAGCAGGTGTCTTTTATCAACGCTGACAACGGGGTCGAGATCTTTAAGTTCATGGCAGCCAACTTCAATAAAAAGCCCATCCGCCCCTGGTTTCTGTTGTGGACACAGGGAATTCAGCTGTGCCTGAGGGACAGCACCCCTCAGACCCTGTCCCCAGCCCTGGGGGACTCCTGTCCTTCTCCAGCCACTCCTGCATCACCTCTCCTTGGTCCTGCAGGAGCAGCACAGGAATGAGGGGCAGTGGGGCCAGGGGCTGCCCCATGTTCCTCCCTGCTGCTGGAGGAGGGCTGGGATGCTGCAAGCAGGGGCCAGGCCCCTTGCAGGCCCCGGGCTCTGCCCTGCACAGGGCTCCTGTGCTGGGGCACAAGTCCTGCTGGCACCCGTGGGTCTCAGCGTGCCTCTGAGCCCCAGTGGGCAGTACAGGGGTTGCAGGAGCTCTCCACACTCCTCTACCCTCTGCTTGCACTGCTTGCAGACCCGCAGTGCAAGGGATGTGGTCACCGTGTGCTGCCGGCCATTGCAGGCCACCTTTGCCTCCTAGTTTGGGGTTGATCTTTGCTATGTGCCTGGCGCTGAGCATAATCAGCCTGTGGGAGGCTCTTTGTTTCCTCCTCTGGAGCGCACCCATGCAACACGCAATAGTAGCAAGGCTGTGGCAAATAAAGTTTTGCACAGGAAGATGGAGTCTGGCAGTGGCATTTCCTGGGTGCTTCTGTCCTCAGACTTTGCTGCCTGGGAAGGCGTCTTGCAGCAGACCGTCTCCTTGGTGTTTGTCCTGGGAGTCAGAGCCAGGAGGAACCTAAGCTCCAGCTGCCCCCAGTTCCCCATCTGGTGCCTGGGACCCACTTGTCCCAGCTGGGTCATTGGCCTGCCCTGGGGCCACCCAAAGAGCTTCCAGCCTCCCATCACACAGGCTCTGCAGAGGCTGTGCGCACAGGGGAGCATCACTGGCTCTTGGAAGTCCTCCAGGCAGAGGCAGCAGGTGGTCTCAGCCTTCAGCCATAGATCACAGAATCATTCAAGCTGGAAAAAACCTCTAAGGTCATCACTGCTATGCCACTGTTGTGCCTGCAAAATCCCTTTCAAATATGCAAGGATAGTATCACTTTCCACTGCAAAAACACCTTCTACTGCAAAAACACATCTTTGTTTCTCACATCTGGTCCAACCACCTCTCTGCCACCAATATCACCCACTAAACCGTGTCCCTAAGCACCACGTCCAACCTTTCCTTAAACACCCCCAGGGACAGTGACTCCACCACCCCCCAGGACAACCTGTTCCAATGCCTAACCATTCTTTCTGAGAAGAAATTTCTCCACCCCTGGCTCACGTCTCCTTGGTCCTGCAGGAGCAGGGCAAGAATGAGGGGCAGTGGGGCCAGAGGCTGCCCCGCACACCTCCCTGCACCCCGAGACCTGTGGCAGCTGGTGGGGGGCACTCAGACTTCAGGCACGCCTTTGCTTCATGTTTGCAAACCCCATTTGTGGGTTCCAGTTTTCCATTCCTAACTCCATTTATGAATTTGGCTTTGTGAGTGAAAGCACGAATTATTTAGCATGGATTTAGATGTAAAAGTATTATTAATACTCCTTGTAATTAAATAAATCAACTTCTGAACATGGAAATTCCAAGTGTGGGAATATTTTAAATCACTACAAAGGAAGCCGAGGCGATCGCCTCCGGGGCAGATGGGTCCTGCAGCGGAGTGGGGGATTGAGACATGCAGGGGTTTCCCTTCATCGAGGCTATTCGAGGCAGCCGAGGGAGCTGCTAGGACTCAGCAGCCCTCGCGAGGCCAGCTGATGAGGCATGGGCAGATCCAGAAGCCCCCTCTCTGTCGTACAAAGGCAGCCTCTTGGGGAGAGCGAGAGTCCAGGAGCGCGGTGAACGGAGCATGGCGCGTAGGTCAGGGCATGGCGTGGCAGTGCTTGCAGGCAGGGTGAGCAGGGAGGTCGAGCAGGGTCGGTCATATCTCTGTTCTGGGAAGGACCTTCTACTGAAGAAATGGTGTCCACTCGCCAAGTCTGCCGGTCTGCAGCTGAAACCCAAATGGGGGGGCTGCAACCTCCCTGGGTAGATGCCTCCCACAAACAGACCTCCTGAGGATGGGAAGAGCAGCCCAGACCCTCACTTCCAGGGAGCTCCAGTCTCTGGAGGTCTCCTTAGTGCCTGAAGGCAGAGGTGGATGTCATGGGTGCAAGTGTGCCCACAGCTGGGTGAGCTCTTCAAACAGGTGGCTCAGCTACAAGAGGAGCTCACCAGGCAACATAGCATTCGGGAATCTGAGCAGGAGACTGATAAATGGTATTATGCGCTGACACGGGCCGAGCAACAGCCCTGCCTTAAGTCCAGGCAAGGGGTAGGGAGACAAGCGTGCAGCCCAAAACAAGCACATTTGAAGAATCGCAGGAAAAGGAGAGTGGACCCTCGTCTCTGATCGGAACTGGAGGAGAGTCTCCCAACTGCCCCTGAAGTGCCGCTATGCAACAGATACGAGGTTCTAAGGCAGGAGAGAGGAGACTCTGGGAGAATTAGTAAAGACCTCAGAAAGATCAACCACAGGGAACTTGAAAAGGCCGACCACACAAAGTTGGCTCAGTCTCCCATCTGCATCAAAAGCAGTGCCACAAAGAAGGCACGAAGGGTCTTAGTCACTGGAGACTCCTCTCCGAGAGGCACCGAGGCTCCCATTTGCCATCCGGACAATCTCTCCAGAGAGGTTTTGCTGCCTGCCTGGGGCCCGTATTCACCATATTACAAAGAGGCTACGGAGTCTGGTGGGTCCCAAAGACTACCACCCCTTCCTGCTTTTTCAAGTAGGATCAGACGAAGCTGTAACAAGGAAATGCCGAAATATCAAAAAGGATTTTATGTCCCTTGGAAAGATGTTGAAGGGATCGGGAGTGCAAGCAGTGTTCTCCTCTGTCCTCCCAGTTTGTGAGTGGCACCCAGGAAGAAGGAGACGAACAGGCCAAGTGAATGATTGGCTGAGGGGCTGGTGTCATGCCCAAGGTTTTGGGTTCTGTGACATTGGACATGCTTTTGAGGGACTAGGCATGTTGACGTCAGATGGGGTGCAGCTGTCCAGGTGGAGCAAGAGTCTTCTGGGCAGTAAGCTGGCTGGGCTTATCAGGAGGGCTTTGAACTCGAGGCAGTGGGGAAAGGGGATGCACCTCTGAGTGAAGAAAGCATAGCTGAGAACACCATCACTCTAAGGAATGGCAGGGAAACACTTGTGACCTGTCCCAATACAACAGGAAGGGTTCTAGAAATGCAATGCGACCAACAGCCCAGCTGAAATGCCTCTACACCAATGTCCGCAACATGGGAAACAAGCAAGAGGAATTGGAAACCATGGTGAAATTAGACAAATATGACCTGATTGCTATCACAGAAACGTAGTTCTACTGGGGTCTACTACAGGCTGCCTGATCAAGGGGAGCCTGTGGATGAGGCCTTCTTGCTTCAACTACAAGAAGCATCGTGCTCGCACGCTCTCATCCTGATGGGGGATTTCAACCACCTGGATGTCTGCTGGGAAAACTACACAATAAGCTTTAAGCAATCCAGGAGATTCCTAGAGTGCGTTGAGGATAATTTCCTAGTCCGGATACTAGAGAAACCAACCTGAGGAGAAGCGTTACTTGACCTGGTGCTCACCAACACAGAAGAGCTCATTAAAGCGGTGAAGATTGGAGGCAATCTGGGCTGCAGTGACCATGCCATGGTTGAGTTTGTGATCTCAAGGAATATGGGCCTGGCAAAGAGCAAAGGCAGGACCCTGAACTTCCGAAGAGCAAACATCAGGCTATTTAAAGACCTAGTGGATGAGATCCCCTGGAACATCATCCTTAGGGACAAGGGAGCTGAGGAGAGCTGGAGACTCTTTAAGGATGTTCTCCTTAGAGCGCAAGAACTCTCCATCCCCCTGCGTAAAAAGGCGAGCAGGGAGGGCAGACAACTGGGATGGCTGAGTAAGGACCACGCAGGATCAGTTCGGGAAGGACGGCATCCCATGGGAGGAACCCCACGTGCAGCAGGAGCAGAGTGACTTGAGAAGGAGCAGTGGAGTTGAAGAGTCAGGGACTGACTGCAGTCCCCATTCCCAGACAGTGAGCTCAATCATTGGCATTCCCTTGTGGTCTGGAGAGGCCCCTGCTGTGGACAAGCCCCTCATGCTTGCTGAAGGCCCTGGGCTGGGCACCCAGCTGTGATGGGATGGTGGTGCCAGCCCTGCAGAGCTCAACAGACACTTGTCTCCATTGCCCCAGGGGCAAAGTTGCTCCCAGAGGGTTATTGGAGGCAGGAACTGGGCAAAGGTTGGGGAAGATGGGCGTAGACTTGTACTTTCTGCAGCTCAGCTCGGTGCCGTGAGGGACCTCTCTGTCGGTGGGACTCCCTTGGAGAAGAACCCCTGGGGGCTGCCTGCTGTGTCCCCTACCCCGTGATAAGCGCAGGCTCTGCGCCCTGCCCAAGGCGCTGCTGGCTGTGGCTCCTTGTGTCTGGGCCCAAGGGGACTCGTTCCCCATCTGCCTGCAGTGCCTGCAGCCCCTCGGCTCCCTCTCTCTTCTACTCCAGTACTGGACCCCAGCTCCTGCTCCCGAAGCAGCACAGATGGGGCTCCCCTGGGGCTGCGGCTGCCCCAGCCTCACCAGCCACGCCTGGGGCCTCCTGACTTCCCTCGTCACTCTGCTCCTCCTCCAGCTGGGCTCAGGTAGGATCCTGTGGGGCTGCTGGGGGCTCTCCCTCCTGGGCCTGGCAGATGTGCTGCCATGGGACCGGGGAGTGGCCGTGGAGCAGGGGGGACCCGAGCCCACAGCTCGGCCCCCTCTGGGTTTCACTTTCCCTTTGGTTCTTTCATGCAATATGGGTTCTGCCTTGTCTGCCCTTTCTGGCTCTTCTTCACCTGCCCGAATGCTGCAGAGGGCTCCCACTCCCAGCACACCTCCTTCTCCTGCATGTCCTCCCTCTCCCATTTCCCCAGTGGTTTCCCAACGGGACACAGGGGATACAGCATGCACCGACTCTCGCACAGCTCACCCTTTGTCACTCACTTGCCCATAAATTTAGGATGGCAAAATCTCACTGCCTCTCTGTGCCCTTCTCCATTGCCCAGCCCAGCTCAGAGTGGAGGGACCAGGCCAGATTCTCACTGCCACCATGGGGCAAGATGTCGTGCTGCCCTGCCACTTGTCCCCTCGCAAGGATGCTCGCAGCTTGGAGGTCAGGTGGAGCCGGGACCATATCTCTGAGACGGTGCACCACTACCGCAATGGAGAGGACGTGTACGGGGAGCAGATGGGGGCATATGTCGGGAGGACAGAGTTGGCCAGAGATGGTCTCTCTGCTGGAAGCCTGGACTTGCGAGTCACCAGGTTGAGACCCTCTGATGAAGGCCGGTATTTCTGCATCGTGAAAGATGTTGATGCTTATGACGAAGCAACGGTGGATCTGGAGGTGTCAGGTTAGTGGCTGGGTTGATGCTTCAAAGAGATGGTGCAGGTGTCCCTGGGTTTGTGTGTTTCACCCAGGTCACTGTCCACCCTCATGGCCATCAACGAGGCCTTCAAAGTCTTGCGTCTGATGGGGCTTCTCTCCTCAGTCTTTGAGTGTTTGGAAGAGTGGGTGCATGGATCGCCTGGTCTGAGAGCCATGGGGGCTGTGTCTGGTTTGGGGTCTGGGCTGTGGCTGGCATGGGAGCAGATGGGGTTTTGCCTTGGAACTGAATCCCTCCCCAAGTCAAGACCCAGCTGCAGGCTCTTCCCCCAGCCACAGGCACTGACCCCCACCTCTCCCTGGGGGGCTACGAGGCCGGAGGCGTCCGCGTGCTGTGTCGATCGGCCGGCTGGTACCCGCTGCCACAGCTGCTGTGGAGGGATGCTCACGGGCAGCATCTGCCCTCGGTCTCCCAGACACATTCCCAGGACCAGGAGGGGCTCTTTGAAATCGAAGGCACCGTCATCGTGACCGGGAGCATGGAGGGGCCCTTGTCCTGCGTGGTCAGGAGCAGCCGCCTCCAGCAGGAGTGGAAATTTTCCCTGCACATCGCAGGTACAAATAGCACAGCCAGGGTGACGTGTTCCTGGCCCCTGCAGTTGTCCTGTGCTGGGAGAAGTCTGGGTCTTGCTTTTCCACCCAGGGGCATGGAAACACAGCCCCTTTCCTAACGCCTTTTCTCAGCTCCCTTCTTCCAGAATGCCCAGCCCTTGATAGTGGCTCTGGCTCTGGTCCTCGTGCTTTTGGCTGTGTCCATTGGCCTCGCTGTTTATCTCTTTCTAAA
Organism: Anser cygnoides; assembly: GCF_040182565.1. Classification (NCBI taxonomy): domain Eukaryota; kingdom Metazoa; phylum Chordata; class Aves; order Anseriformes; family Anatidae; genus Anser; species Anser cygnoides. The sequence goes on from NC_089907.1 coordinate 1,343,895, forward strand.
GAAAGGTAAGCTGGCAGTGCAGGTATGGAGCAGAGGGAGGTGTTCTGCAGGGACCCGCGTGGGTCTGGAGCGGGGCTGAGCCATGGCCCAGGGAGGTGCGTAGGAGGAGGAAGGGAATGTTCTCCTGGGGATCCCAAAGGCCTTAGGATCCTCTTGGGCCTCTGCCTTGGGCAACGAAGGCAGGGGAGAAGGCAAGGGGCCTTGGGTGGGAGGCCAGGGAGCATGGGTGCAGCGTGGGGCTGGTGGGAAGGCCCAGACCCCCTGCAGATGTTCCCACCGAGCAACCAAGCTGCTCTGCTGACCTCCTGTTCCTCCGCCTTTGCTTTTCAGCGGCACAGAGACGAAAGCTGGGTGAGTCCTTGCAGTCCCTGCCCCCAGCCCCTGGGGAAGTGGTGTCCCTGCGGGAGGGACTGGGCTGGGTGGGCTGTGGGGGCTTGTGTGCTGGTGGCTCGGGGGTGCTGGAGGAGCAGCTGGAGCCTGACGGGGGAGTGGGGAGTGCTGGGGCTGGGGCTGCCCTGGGCATGGGACACGGCCGGGATGGCTGAAAGGAACGGGGATCAAGGTGGGGACAGGGAGCGAGGTGTGGGGCTGCCCCGCTCTGCACTGACGCTTCTTGAACAGGGACTTCCTCCACCTGTCCCCATTCCCTTCCACTTGCGTTTTGGTGGCACGGTGCAGAGAGCTGCACAAGTGTCTGTCCTTATTGCGCCATGTGCACGAGCCTTGCTCAAAGCTGGTTCTTGCTCCTCATTAGTCTGGTCACTCCCAGTCTGGCAGCAAGGTGGTCTGGGCCCACTCACTGGGGAAAAATAATTGAGGGTCTAGCTATGGGAGTAGCCATTGAATGTGAAGTATTGCCTTCTGATCATGCATTGCCTTTTTTTTCTTTGCCATCAAAAAAACAAAGGTGCAAAGCTAGGTAAGTCTGCATTCATAAACCCAACGTCTTCCCATCTTCGGATGAGTTCTCCCTTCTTATCCTGCTTTGCTTTTGTTTTACTGTTCCAGCGGAAGTGACTGCAGAGCAGGGTGAGTGTCCAAGTGCCTGGGCCCCAGGGCAAGGCCAAGGTGCTGTTTAGGGGCGGTTGGACAGCTGGTACAGAGTACTTCAGGGATTTTCTGTTTCTTTTCCAGATGAATACCGTTCAAGGACTGGTAAGTCTCCATCAGTATCTGAAGGGATTTGGGGTGTCACAATGGGATGAGAAGCTGTTCCCTCTCAGCATGCCATGTTTCTTCTCATTTCCAGCATACTATTCTGCAAGACTGAGTGAGTCTCTGGCCCCAAACCCAAAGAAAATGACTTCTTGTCATGTAATGAGAATCTGTACTCTCTCACCAAGTGTTTTCACTTTTCGTTTGCAGAGGAACAAGCTGAAGAGCTGGGTGAGTGTCCCCACACTTGGGCCCCAGGACAACACCAAAGCAATGTGCAGGGGAGGGTGGGCAGCTGGGACAGAGCAGCCCAGGGCTGGCCCCTCACCCTGACAGGGAAGTGGGGAGTGCTGGGGCTGGGGCTGCCCTGGGCACGGGACATGGCCGGGATGGCTGAAAGGAACGGGGATCAAGGTGGGGACAGGGAGCGAGCTGCGGGGCTGCCGGGATTTGCACTGACGCTTCCGGGACAGGGATGTCCTCCACCCTTGCCCTCTTCACTCCTGTTTGCTCTTTGGTGGCATCGTACTAAAACCTTCACAAGTTTCTATCCTGATTGTTCTCCTTGCACAAGCCATGCTCACAGCTGAACTTCACTCACTATTAGTCTGGTCCCTCCCTTTGGCAGCAAAGTTATATTTGGCCACTTCCTAGAACAATAAATTTGGGGGTGTAGCCATGGGAGCAGGCGTGTGATGAGAAGCTGTCCCCTTTGACCATGCATTGCTTTTTCTTTTCTTTTCCAGCACAAAAAAATGAAAGACTGTGTGAGTGTTCCTCCCCAAACTGAAGGAACTTGGGGTCTTCCCATGGGAGCAGCCATGGTATGAGAAGTTGTCCCCTCTGATCATGCATTGCTTTTGCTTTCCTTTTCCAGTGGAACTGTCTGCAGAGCTGGGTGAGTGTCCCTCCCCAAACCAAAATAATTTGATGTCTGCGAGTGGGAGCTATGGGATGCGAAGCTTTCCCCTCTGATCATGCATTGCTTTTCTCTTTCTTTTGCAGTGGAAAAAGATGCAAGCCTGGGTAAGTATCCATGAGCATCTGAAGGGATTTGAGGTGGGATGAGTAGCTGTTCCATCTCATCATGCCTTTCTTTCTTCTCATTTCCAGTGCACCAATCTGCAAGACTGAGTGAGTCCCTCTCCCCAAACCCATAGAAAATGGGTTCTCATCATGTAATGAGAATCTGTACTCTCTCAACAAGTGTTCTTGCTTTTCTTTTGCAGAGGAACAAGCTGCAGAGCTGCGTGAGTGTCAATCCCCAAAATGAAGGAATTTGGGATTTACCAGTGGGAGGTGTGGGATGGGAAGATATCCCTTTCTTTCATGCATTGTTTTTACTTTTGTTTTGCAGTGAAAAAAGATGCAAAGATCAGTGAGTATCTTGTAGTTTGGAGTCCAGCCATGGGATGAGAAGCTCTGTCCTCTCAACATGCCTTGCTTTTTTATCTCTCTCCTTTTTTTTCTTTTTCTTTTCTTTCCAGAGGAACAAGCTGCAGAATTTGGTTAGTGTCCGTCCCCAAATTAAAGGAATTTGGGGTGTACCACTGGGAGCTGTGGGATGGGTAGATGTCACTTTCCATCATGCATTTTTTTTTGCTTTTGTTTTCCAGTGAAAAAAGATGCAGAATTCGGTGAGTATCCTGCAACAGAACAGAGCAGTTTTAGGTCCAGCAATGGGATGAGAAGCTGTCCCCTCTTATCAGGCATTGCTTTTGCTTTCCTTTTCCAGCTGAACAAGCTGCAGAGCTGGGTGAGTGTCCCCGTGCTTGGGCCCCAGGGAAACACCAAGGCGATGTGCAGGGGAGGGTGGGCAGCTGGGAAAGAGCAGCCCAGGGCTGGCCCCTCACCCTGCCCACACCCACTGGGCACCGGCCGTGGGCTGTGACCAGCTCTCCCCTCTCCTTCCAGCATGGAGAAGGTTTCTGCTGCCTCAAAATACAGGTAGGTGTGCTTTGGGTTACTCTCTGCAGTGCTTCTCCTGCCCTTGCTGGGGCATGTTCAGGAGCCAAGAGGTGCCCCATCTCGTGCCCCGTGGGGCAGCTCCTGGCCCCGAGCTGGGGAAAGCCTGCCCAGGGCTGAGCTCTGCCCCTGATGGCCTGGCTCCTTCTGTCCCTGCAGTGAAGGTGACCCTGGATCCGCGCACAGCACATCCCCTGCTTGTCCTGTCTCAGGACTACAGGAATGTGAGATGGGAAAGTAAATGGCAGCAGGTGCCCAACAGCCCAGAGAGATTTGACACTTGTTGCTGTGTGCTGGGCCGTGAGGAATTCACAGAGGGGAGGCACTGCTGGTTGGTGGAGGTGGTGGGGGACGGGGGAAAGCATCATTGGTGGGCTGTGGGGGTGGCCAGGGCATCGGTGAAGAGGAAGGGGGAGTTCCAAAAGAGCCCAAAAGAAGGGATCTGGGCTGTGCAACACGATGAAGGGCAGCTCATGTCTCTCACATCTCCTCCCACCCCCTTGTCCCTGTCCGCTGTCCCCATGAGGATCTGGGTCTGTCTGGACTGTACCCAGGGGCAGGTGTCTTTTATCAACGCTGACAATGGGGTCGAGATCTTCACTTTCAGAGCACCCTCCTTGAAAGAAGAGAACATCCGCCCCTGGTTGTGGCTGGGGACACATGCCCAGCTGTGCCTGGGGAACAGCACCCCCCAGACCCTGTCCCCAGCCCTGGGGGGCTCCTGCCCTTCTCCACCCACTCCTGGCTCATCTCTCCTTGGTCCTGCAGGAGTAGCAGAGGAATGAGGGGCAGTGTGGTCAGGGGCTTCCCCATGCTTTTGATTGAATTCTGAAACCTGCGGCAGTTGGTGGTGGGCACACAGACTTCAGGCACCCCTTTTCTTCATGTTTGGGAACCCCATTCCTAACTCCATTTATGAATTTGGCTTTATGCATGAAAGCATGAATTATATAAAACATATATATTTTACATGAAAAAGAATTATTAATACTCCTTGTAAATAAACAAATCAGCTTCTGAACATGGAAATTCGCAGTGTGGGAATATTTTCAATCACTTTTAAGGAAGCTGCTCACCCCATAAAGAATGGGCAACTTGATCGGGCATGGCAAAACAGCCCAGTGCAACCTGCATTTGAGCCAGAGCGCGGCTGCTGCAGGGGGGCAGCGAGGATGCTCTGGTGGCTGGATTTTTCAAAACTGGCATGCTTTTTGGGTTGAATGCATGGGGGAGGCACTATGCTGGGGGATCTGGCCTGGGAAGAGGCGGCGAAAGTACAGGAAAGGACTGGGGCTGCGAGAACTGAGAACAAAGCAGAGCTCAGGGACCTCCTGTGTTTTGGGCTCTGCCCTGCACGCGGCTCCTGTGCTGGTGCACAAGCCCTGCTGGCACCCACTCATCTCACCTTGACTCTGAGCCCCAGCGGGCAGGACAGGGGCGGCAGCAGCTCTCCACGCTCCTCTCCCCTCTGCTTGCACTGCTTGCAGACCCCAGTGCAAGGGATGTGGTCACCGTGTGCTGCCGGCCATTGCAGGCCACCTTTGCCTCCTAGTTTGGGGTTGATCTTTGCTCTGTGCCTGGTGCTGAGCATGAGCAGCCTGTGGGGGCTCTTTGTTCCCTCCTCTGGAGCACACCAAGGCACAGCAGCAGCAGGACTGTGGCAAATAAAGTTTTGCACAGGAAGATGGAGTCTGGCAGTGGCATTTCCTGGGTGCTTTCTGTCCTGGGGTTTTGCTGCCTGGGAAGGCATCTTGCAGCAGACCATCTCCTTGGTGTTGGTCCTGGGAGTCAGAGCCAGGAGGAACCTAAGCTCCATCTGCCCTAGTTCCCCAGCTGATGCCTGGGACCCACTTGTCCCAGCTGGGTCATTGCCCTGCCCTGGGGACACCCGAAGAGCTTCCATCTTCCCATTACACAGGCTCTGCAGAGGCTGTGCCCACAGGAGGCATCACCGGCTCTTGGAAGTCCTCCAGGCAGAGGCAGCAGGTGGCCTCAGCCTTCAGCCATAGATTACAGAATCATTCAAGTTGGAAAAGACCTCTAAGGTCATCTGGTCCAACCATCCCTCTACAGTCGTCGAGGTCGGCTGCCTCGGAGCTGGTGCAGCCACGGCCGCAGTGCCTGACCAGGAGTTCAGGGGGTTCTCGGGCCCTGGCTTTGCCAGGGGTGGCTGGGACAGCAGGACGACCGGGCCGCACCCACCAGCTCTGGCGAGAGAGGCTGACAGTCGCAATGGCGACTGTGCCCAGGCCCTGTGCTTAGAATCAGCCTTCAGGAGGGCAGGGACACCTGGTGCCCACCAGTCATGGGGAGGGGCGACCAGTGGGTGAGAACTACCCACAGCGTGCTGCAGTGGTGGGTGTGGGAGCTCCTGCAGCAGGGCACAGGAGTTCTGCCCCTCCTCGCTTGCGAGTCCATCCTGTCTGCTGGCAGTCTCTGTGACCGTGTTTTTTGCCATGTTCTACACCAGGCAGAGAGCTTGCCCCAAAAAGGCTGTGGTGACCCAAAGGGAGGGTCTGTCCAGAACCGTGGCTGTACAGGTCTCTGGCTGCAGGGAGTGCCAAAGCCTGCAGCTGCCGGGGGGGAGGGTGGGGTGGCAGGTATTGCACCTGCGTGAGGTGTGAGCAGGTGGGAGATCTGGTCAGCGTGGTGGCAGAGCTGAAAGAGGAGGTTGAGAGACTGAGGGCCATCAGGGACCGTGAGCAGGAGATTGACTGGTGGAGTAGCTCCCTGGTGTGCCAGAGGGAAAGGCTCCAGGGAGATACCCCACAATTGGTGGTGGACACCCTGCCTTCCCCTGTTGGGCAGAGGAGTGGGACCTGAGGGATGGAGAGGGTTGGGAGAGGGTCCCTGCTTGGCATTGTGGGCGAACCCCCCCCTCTGCCTACCTCGTGTCTCCAGGTCCCCCTAAGCAGTAGGTTTTTAGCGTTGGACATCGAAGGGGAGGTAAGTGGGGAGGCATGGGAAGGTTCCCCAAAGAGGTTACCAAGGATGAGGCAGTCGACACCACGCATTCAGACTGCCTCTGCCAGGACAGAAAGAAGGGTGGTTGTCGTAGGCGACTCCCTCCTCAAAGGAACAGAGGGCACCATTTGCAGACCAGACCCGAGCCATAGGGAAGTGTGCTGCCTATCTGAGGCTCGGGTCAGGGACATAACCAGAAAAATCCCGGAGCTGGTTGACCCCACTGATTACTACCCATTACTCATAGTTCAGGCAGGCAGTGATGAAATCGCTCAGAGAAGCCTGTGAACTATGAAAAGAGATTTCAGGGGTTTAGGGCGAATAGTTCAAGGAGCACAAGTGGCGTTTTGTTCTATACCTTCTGGGGGGAGAGTGAGTGAAGGACACAGAGCGGTCTAGGAAAACACAGGCAATGAATAATTGGCTGAGAAGTGGTGTCGAGACAGGAACTTTGGGTTCTTTGGCCATGGGGCAGTTTACTCGACCCCTGACCTGTTGTTGATGGATGGAACTCACCTGTCTCAAAGGGGAAAACGAATCCTTGCACAGGAGCTAACAGGACTTATCGAGAGAGCTTTAAACTAGCTATGATGGGGGAAGGGGATAAAACAGGGCTCACCAGAGAAGTGCCTAGGGTACAATGCTGAAGCTGGGGGTGAGGCAGATGTCACATGTGAAGTGCATCTACACCAATACACGCAGCATGGGCAAAAAACAGGAGGACCTGGAAGCGATTGTGCGACAAGCTAACTGACCTAGTTGCCATAACTGAAACCTGGTGGGAACACTCCCACGACTGGAGTACTGTGATGGATGGCTACAAGCCCTGTGGCAGATCCATGCCGTCCCCTCGGGCCCTGTCGCTGGCCACAGAGAGCAGAGACCAGCACCTGCCCCTCCGCTCCCCTCATCAGGAAGCTGTGGGCCGCCGCGAGGCCTCCCCTGCGTCTCCTCTGCTCTGGGCTCAACAAGCCAAGCGCCTTCAGCCGCTCCTCACACGCCTTGCCCTGCAGAGCCTTCGCCGTCCTCGTAGCCCTCCCTTGGAGGCTCTCGCACAGTTTCACGCCCTTCGTATGCTGTGGTGCCCACGCAGCAGGCCGAGCAGAGCGGAACGATCCCTTCCCTCGGCCGGCCAGCAGTGCCGTGCTTGAGGCACCCCAGGGCACCCTTGGCCCTTTGGGCTGCCAGGGCCCGCTGCTGGCTCACACCCAACTTGCCATCGGCCACAACCCCCAGCTCCCGTTCTGGGGGCTGCTCTCCAGCCTCTCGCCCCCAACCCTGTACGTACAGCCGGGGCTGCCCCTGCCCAGGGACAGGGCCCAGCACTTGCTCTTGTTAAACTTCCCGCAGGTGGTGGCTGCCCAGCTCTCCCCTTTGGCCAGATCCCTCTGCAAGGTCTCTCCGCCTTCGACAGAGTCAGCAGCTCCTCCAAGTTCAGTGTCAGCCACAAACTCACTCAGGTTTCCTTCCTGTCCCGCATCAAGGTCATTTATGGGACCACTGAAGAGACCTGGCCCCAAAATGGAGCCCTGCAGAGCCCCACTCATGACTGGCTGCCAGTCTGATATTGCTCCTGTTTAGCTGAACGATCAGAGCCTGACCCATCAGCCAATTGTTCACCCATCGTATTGTGCATTTGTCTGGGTCTGTGCTGGACATTTGGTCCAGATGGATATGGTCAGAAACCATGTTGAAATCATTACTGAAGTCCAAGAAGATCATATCGACTGGCTCCCCTTGGTCAACTAGGTGGGTGACCTTGTCATAAAAAGGAAATTATGTTAATTGAACAGGATTTTCCCCTCGTGAATCCGTGTGTGCTGTGACTAGTAACCGCATTATCCCTCGGGTGTCTTTCACTCACTTCCAGAGCAATCTCCGTAACTTTACCAGGCGCTGCCATGAGACTGACAGGCCTGTAATTCCCAGGGTCTTCTTTGCTGCCCTTGGAAACTGGGGCAATATTTGACAGCTTCCAGTCACTGGGACCTCTCCATATTCCCAAGGATGTGTACTGGGTCGGGCTGGGATGTTAACTTTCCCTGCAGCAGCCCATACAGGGCTGTGCTCTGCACTCGTAGCTAAGACAGCAATGGTATCACACCAGTGTGTCTGCTGCTGAGCAGTGCTGGCACAGCATCAGGAGTCTCTCTAACCCTCCTAGGGGTGGGCAAAGATATGAGAAAAGAAACGTCACCAGGGCAGCTGACCTAAACCAACCAAAGGGATATTCCATACCATATGATGTCACACTCAGCAATAAAAGGTGGAAAAAGGAGGAAGAGGGGAGGGGTGGGCTCTCGTTGTGAAAATGTCAGTCCTCCTCCCGAACACCGGCTACGTGTGTTGAGGCCCAGCTTCAAGGACGTGGTCAAGCATCGCTCATTTGTGGGAAGTAGAGAGTAATTTCTTTCCTCTGCACTTCCACATAGCCTTTACTTGTTTTGTTTAGTTTTCCCTTTCCCCCTCCCTTTTCCCCTTTCCTTTTTTTTTTCCCCTTTAGGTAAATTGTCAATTGTTTAGTTAAATTGTTTAGTTAAATTGTTTAATTAATAGTAATCTTTCCTTAATTATTTTTTTTCTTCCCTTTAATTAAATCACCCTTATCTCAACCCATGAGTTGTTCTTTCCTTTACTTCTTCCCCTCCTCATCTAAGGAGGGGGAGTGAGAGAGCGGTTGTGGTGTTTAGCTGCCTAGCACAGTAAAACCACCACAGGATGTTTCAAAAATAATTTGTAGAGATTTCCTGATGACATCAGCCAGTTCCCTGAGTACTCTGGGATGAATCCCATAAGGCCCTATAGTCTTGTATGCATCCACGTCCCCCCACAAATTCAGGGTTGGCTGGGAGTATATCATTCCCACAACCATGACACCCCAACACAGGGCACCTCGTGACCCAGTGCCCATCGTCAGCTTTGGAGACAAAGGCAAAGAAAGCATTAAACATCTCTGTGATGTTGATGTCCCTGTTTGTGAGTACAACATCCCCATAAATTAATGGACCAATGTTTTCTCTGGTCCTACCTTTGCAGTTAAAATATTTTTTAAATCCTCTTTAATGTCCCCCACAGTACTGTCCAGGTTCAACATGAATTGAGCTTTGACCATATGAATTTTCTTCTTAAAAAGGCTAACAGCATCTCTGTAGTCCTCTCATATTGCCTGAACTCGATTCCAGAGGGTAAAGGTTTATTATCCATCTAAGCTCTAGAAGAAGATCCCTGCCAATGTGAGCTGACCTTCTGCCATGACTGCTTTACTAGAGCCAGGAGTGGGGCTTGCTCTTTGCCCACACAACCAGAGGGTTGCCAGAGGGTTATTGCAGGCAGGAACTGGGCAAAGGTTGGGGAAGTTGGGCGTGGACTTGTGCTTCCTGCAGCTCTGCTGGGTCCTGTCAAAGACCTCTCTCTTGGTGGGCCTCCTTTGGAGAAGAACCCCTGGGGGCCACCTGCTGTGTCCCCCAGACCGTGATAAGCGCAGGCTCTGCGCCCTGCCCAAGGCGCTGCTGGCTGTGGCTCTTTGTGCCCCGGCCCAAGGGGACTCCTTCCCCATCCGCCTGCAATGTCTGCAGCCCCTTGGTCCCCCCCGTTCTGGGGGCTGCTCTCCAGCCTCTCGCCCCCCACGCTGTACGTACAGCCGGGGCTGCTCCTGCCCAGGGACAGGGCCCGGCACTTGCTCTTGTTAAACTTCCCACAGGCGGTGGCTGCCCAGCTCTCCCCTTTGGCCAGATCCCTCTGCAAGGCCTCTCCACTTTCAACGGAGTCAGCAGCTCCTGCCCGTTCAGTGTCAGCCACAAACTCACTCAGGTTTCCTTCCTGTCCCACATCCAGGTCATTTATGTGACCACTGAAGAGACCTGACCCCAAAATGGAGCCCTGCAGAGCCCCACTCATGACTGGCCACCAGACTGATATTGCCCCGTTTACCAGGACCCTCGGAGCCTGACTCATCAGCCAATTGTTCACCCATCGTATTGTGCATTTGTCTGGGTCTGTGCTGGACATTTGATCCAGATGGATATGGTCAGAAACCACGCTGAAATCTTTAGTGAAATCCAAAAAGATCACCTCATCTGGCTCCCCTTGGTCAACTAGGTGGGTGACCTTGTCATAAAAAGGAAATTAAGTTTGTTGAACAGGACTTTCCCCTCGTGAATCCATGTGTGCTGTGACCAGTGACCTCACTGTTCCTCAGCTATTTTTCACTCACTTCCAGAGCAATCTCTGTAACTTTACCAGGCATTGCCATGAGACTGGCAGGCCTATAATTCCCAGGGTCTTCTTTGCTGCCCTTCTTGGAAACTGGGGCAACGTCTGACACCTTAAATTCCAAGACCAAAGACCCTTAGGATAGAATTTGGAGAGTTCTCAAGGTGACATTATGCACCTCTGCATTGTCCAAGTCCTCAGTGTTTGAGTCTGTCTTGGATGGGTGGAGATGAACAAGCTCAGACACTGACTTTCCCTGGTGGTCTGGAGATGCCCCTGATGGGGACAAGCCCCTTGTGCCCACTGAAGGCCCTGGGCTGGGCACCCAGCTGCGATGGGATGGTGGTGCCAGCCCTGCAGAGCTCAACAGGCACCTGTCCCCTACCTGTCCCCTACTACCCCAGGGCAGAGCTCTTCCAAGAGGGTTATTGCAGCAAGGAACTGGGCAAAGGCTGGGGAAGCTGGGTGTAGTATTCTAGGTTCTGCAGTTCTGCTGGGTGTGGTGAGGGATGTCTATCTTGGTGGGGCTCCCTTGGAGAAGAACCCCTGGGGACCGCCTGCTGTGTCCCCCAGCCCGTGATAAGCACAGGCTCTGCGCCCTGCCCAAGGTGCTGCTGGCTGTGGCTCCTTGTGCCCGGGCCCAAGGGGACTCCTTCCCCATCCGCCTGCAGTGCCTGCAGCCCCTCGGTCCCCTCTGTCTTCTGTTCCAGGTCCAGACCCCAGCTCCTGCTCCCGCTGCAGCACAGATGGGGCTCCCCTGGGGCTGTGGCCGCCCCAGCCTCACCGGCCATGCCTGGGGCCTCCTGACTTCCCTCGTCACTCTGCTCCTCCTCCAGCTGGGTTCAGGTAGGATCCTGCGGGGCTGCTGGGGGATCTCCCCCCTGGGCCTGGCAGACGTGCTGCCATAGGGCAGGGGAGACGCTGTGGGAAAGGGGAGACCCGAGCCCACAGCTCGGCCCAGTTGGGTTTCACTTTCCCTTTGGTTCTTTCATGCAATACGGGCGCTGCCTCGGCTGCCCTTTCTGGCTCTTCTTCACCTGCCTGAATGCTACAGAGAGGGCTCCCACTCCCAGCACACCTCCTTCTCCTGCACGTCCTCCCTCTCCCTCTCCCATTTCCCCAGTGGTTTTCCATGGGACACGGGGGATGCAGCATGCACCAACTCACACACAGCTCGCCCTTTGTCACTCACTGCCCATAAATTTACAATGACAAAATCTCACCGCCTCTCTGTGCCCTTCTCCATTGCCCAGCTCAGCTCAGAGTGGAGGGACCAGGCCAAGCTGTCACTGCCACCGTGGGGCAGGATGTCGTGCTGCCCTGCCACTTGTCCCCTCGCAAGGATGCTCGCACCTTGGATGTTAGGTGGATCCGGGACCAGTTCTCTGAGACGGTGCACCACTACCGCAAAGGGGAGGACCTGTACGGGGAGCAGATGGGGGCATATGCTGGGAGGACAGAGTTGGCCAGAGATGGTCTCTCTGCTGGAAGCCTGGACTTGCGAATCACAGCGTTGAGACCCTCGGATGATGGGCAGTACTTCTGCACTGTGAAAAATGCTGATGCTTATGACGAAGCAACGGTGGATCTGGAGGTGTCAGGTTAGTGGCTGAGGTAATACACCAGGAATTCCAAGGGAGAATTTATGTTTCTTTTTCCTGTCTCAGCTATTGAACACCATGGAACATGGACATTGAACTGGAGGTAGTATTTGGGAAGAGAGGTCCATAGACAGGATGCAGTTGTTAGCTTTCACTGGTATCTGCGCAGGCCATCCCTATGATGCTTTAAGGGCAGTGGGTACAGGCTGCTGAGCAGCTCCTTCAGCTGTGCCTACCATGGGAACAAACACCACATCTGAAGCAGGGAAGAGACCTCTGAGGAGCTGGACCTTTTTGGGGTTTGCTTTTTCTGCTGGGGGAGACCTGAGACATTGTCTGGAAGTCTCAGGGCTTCTTGAACTAGCACAACTCGGTGCAGAGACGCTGCCTGAAGGTGCTGAAGCTCGGCACCTGGGTTTTATGGGTGATTTGGGGCTACTGGCATTGTGCAGCCCTGCTGTCTGGTTCTGGCACAGGTCAGAGTGGTTTGGGGGTGTAGGGTGGGTACGTGGATTGCCCAGTCCCAGGGCCTCTGGGGTTGTGGCTGGTCTGTGCTGTGTCTGACATGGGAGCAGATGGGGTCTTTGCCCTGGAACTGAATCCGTCCCCAAGTCAAGCCTCAGCCGCGGTCTCTTCCCCCAGCTACAGGCACAGACCCCCACCTCTCCCTGGTGGGCTACGAGGCTGGAGGCGTCCGCGTGCTGTGTCGATCGGCCGGCTGGTACCCGCTGCCGCAGCTGCTGTGGAGGGATGCTCGCGGGCAGCATCTGCCCTCGGTCTCCCAGACACATTCCCAGGACCAGGAGGGGCTCTTTGAGATCAAAGGTGCCGTCATCGTGACCAGGAGCGTGGAGGGGCCCTTGTCCTGTGTGGTCAGGAGCAGCCGCCTCCAGCAGGAGCGGGAATCGTCCCTGAACATCGCAGGTACAAATAGCACAGCCAGGGTGAGGTGTTCCTGGCCCCTGCACTTGTCCTGAACCGGGAGAAGTCTGGGTCTTGCTTTTCCATCCACAGGCATGTAAACGCAGCCCTTTTCCTTGTGCCTTTTCTCAGCTCCCTTCTTCCTCAACGCCCAGCCCTTCATAGTGGTTCTGGTTCTGGTCCTCGTGCTTTTGGCTGTGTCCATTGGCCTCGGTGTTTATCTCTTTCGAAAGAAAGGTAAGCTGGCAGCGCAGGGATGGAGCGGAGGGAGGTGTTCTGCAGGGACCCGCGTGGGTCTGGAGCGGGGCTGAGCCCTGGCCCAGGGAGGTGCGTAGGAGGAGGAAGGGAATGTTCTCCTGGGGATCCCAAAGGCCTTAGGATCCTCTTGGGCCTCTGCCTTGGGCAACGAAGGCAGGGGAGAAGGCAAGGGGCCTTGGGTGGGAGGCCAGGGAGCATGGGTGCAGCGTGGGGCTGGTGGGAAGGCCCAGACCCCCTGCAGATGTTCCCACCGAGCAACCAAGCTGCTCTGCTGACCTCCTGTTCCTCTGCCTTTGCTTTTCAGTGGCACAGAGCCGAGAGCTGGGTGAGTCCTTGCAGTCCCTGCCCCCAGCCCCTGGGGAAGTGGTGTCCCTTTGGGAGGGACTGGGCTGGGTGGGCTGTGGGGGCTTGTGTGCTGGTGGCTCGGGGGTGCTGGAGGAGCAGCTGGAGCCTGATGGGGGAGTGGGGAGTGCTGGGGCTGGGGCTGCCCTGGGCACGGGACACGGCCAGGATGGCTGAAAGGAACGGGGATCAAGGTGGGGACAGGGAGCGAGCTGCGGGGCTGCCCCGCTCTGCACTGATGCTTCTGGGACAGGGACGTCCTCCACCCATCTCCATTCACTTCCACTTTGTTTTGGTGACACAGTGCAGAGAGCTGCACAAGTGTCTGTCCTTACTGCGCCACGTGCATGAGCCTTGCACAAAGCTCGTTTTTGTTCCATGTTAGTCCAGTCCCTCCCAAACTTGGAGGAAGGTGCTCTGTTTCCACTCACTTCAGAAAAATAATTGAGGGTCTAGCTATGGGAGTAGCCATGGAATGAGAAGCACTGCCTTCTGATCACACATTGACTTTTTTTTTTCTTTTCTATTGAATAAAGGTGCAAAGCTAGGTAAGTCTGCATTCATAAATCCGAAGTCTTCCCATAAGCAGCAATCAGATTAGAAGTTCTCCCTTCTTATCCTGCTTTGCTTTTGCTTTCCTTTTCCAGCGGAACAAGCTGCAGAGCAGGGTGAGTGTCCATGTGCTTGGGCCCCAAGGCAAGGCCAAGGAGATGTTTAGGGGAGGGTGGGCAGCTGGGACAGAGCACTTCAGGGATTTTCTCTTTCTTTTCCAGATGAGTACTCTGGAAATGCTGGTAAGTTTCCATCAAAATCTGAAGGGATTTGGGGTGTCGCAATGGGATGAGAAGCTGTTCCATCTCATCATGCCATTTTTCCTCTCATTTGCAGCAGAGCAATCTACAAGACTGAGTGAGTCTCTTTCCCCAAACCCAAAGAAAATGGGTTCTCATCATGTAATGAGAATCTGTACTCTCTCACCAAGTATTTTTGATTTCTTTTGCAGAGGACCTAGCTGCAGAGTTGGGTGAGTGACCCTTACAAAATGAAGGAATTTGGCTTTTATCAGTGAGAATTATGGGATGGCAAGATGTCCCTTTCTATCATGCATTTTGTTTGCTTTTTTTTTTTTTTCAGTGAGAAGAGATAGAGAACTCGGTGAGTATCCTGCACCACAGCAAAGCAGTTTAGGGTCCAGCGATGGAATGAGAAGCTCTCTCCTCTCACCAGGCATTGCTTTTCTCTCCCCCTCTTTTTTTTTTTTTTTTTTCTCTTCAGAGGAACAAGCTGCAGAGCTGGGTGAGTGTCCCCACGCTTGGGCCCCAGGGCAACACCAAGGCAACGTGCAGGGGAGGGTGGGCAGCTGGGACAGAGCAGCCCAGAGCTGGCCCCTCATCCTGATGGGGGAGTGGGGAGTGCTGGGGCTGGGGCTTCCCTGGGCACGGGACACGGCCGGGATGGCTGAAAGGAACGGGGATCAAGGTGGGGACAGGGAGCGAGCTTTGGGTCTGCCCCATTCTGCACTGACGCTTCCAGGACAGGGACATCCTCCACCCATGCCCTCTTCACTCCCGTTTGCTCTTTGGTGGCATAGTACTAAAACCTTCACATGTTTCTATCCTGATTGTTCTCCTTGCACAAGCCATGCTCACAGCTGAACTTCACTCACTATTAGTCTGGTCCCTCCCTTTGGGAGCACTTCCTAGAACAAAAACTTTGGTGGCATAGCCATGGGAGCAGGCTTGTGATGAGAAGCTGTCCCCTCTGATCATGCATTTTTTTTGCCTTTCTTTTCCAGCGGAACTGTCTGCAGAGCTGGGTGAGTGTCCATCTCCAGACTGAACTAATTTCCTGTCTGCCAGTGGGAGCTATGGGATGAGACGTGCAGGGGAGGGTGGGCAGCTGGGACAGAGCAGCCCAGGGCTGGACCCTCACCCTGCCCACACCCACTGGGCACCAGCCATGGGCTGTGACCAGCTCTCCCCTCTCATTCCAGCATGGAGAAAGTTTCTAATACCTCAAAATAGAGGTAGGTGTGCACTGGGTTGTCCTCTGCAGTGCTTCTCCTGCCCTTGCTGGGGCATGTTCAGGAGCCAAGAGGTGCCCCATCTCCTGCCCCGTGGGGCAGCTCCTGGCCCCGAGCTGGGGAAAGCCTGCCCAGGGCTGAGCTCTGCCCCTGATGGCCTGGCTCCTTCTGTCCCTGCAGTGAAGGTGACCCTGGATCCGCGCACGGCTCATCCCCTGCTTGTCCTGTCTCAGGACTACAGGAGCGTGAGATGGGAAAGTGAATGGCAGAAGGTGCACAACACCCCAGAGAGATTTGACTATTGGTGCTGTGTGCTGGGCCGTGAGGAGTTCAGAGAGGGCAGGCACTGCTGGTTGGTGGAGGTGGTGGGGGAGAGGGAAAAGCATCATTCATGGGCTGTGGGGGTGGCCAGGGCATCGGTGAAGAGGAAGGGGGAGATCAACATGAGCCCTGAAGAAGGGATCTGGGCTGTGCAGTACAATGAGGGGCAGTTCATGTCTCTCACATCTCCTCCCACCCCCTTGTCTGTGTCCCCTGTCCCCACGTGGATCTGGGTCTGTCTGGACTGTACCCAGGGGCAGGTGTCTTTTATCAACCCTGACAATTGGGTCAAGATCTTCACTTTCACAGCAGCCTCCTTGAAAGGGGAGAACATCCACCCCTGGTTGTGGCTGGGGACAAATTTCCAGCTATGCCTGAGGAACAGCACCCTGTAGACCCTGTCCCCAGGCCTGGGGGACTCCTGTCCTTCTCCAGCCACTCCTGCATCACCTCTCCCTGGTCATGCAGGAGCAGCACAGGAATGACGGGCAGTGGGGCCAGGGACTGCCCCGTGTTCCTCCCTGCATGCTGAAACCTGCAGCAGCCGGTGGGGGGGCACTCAGACTTCAGGCATGCCTTTGCTTCATGTTCGGGAACCCCATTTGTGGGCTCCAGTTTTCCACTCCTAACTCCATTGACGAATTTCGCTTTGTGCATGAAAACATGAATTATTTAGCACAGGTTTGGATGTAAAAGAATTAGTAATACTCCTTGTAAATAAATAAATCAACTTCTGAACATGGAAATTCCAAGCGTGAGAACATTTTAAATCACTATGAAGGAAGCTGCTTCCTCCAAAAAGAATGGGCATCTTCACCTGGCATGGCAAAACAGTCCAGTGTGAGCTGGATTTGAGCTGGAGCATGGCTACTGTGGGGGGGCAGCAAGGATGCTCTAGTGGTTGGATGCTCCAGGACCAGGATGCTCCAGGGTTGGTACGCTCTGGGACTGGGATGCTCTAGAACTGGGATGCTTTCTGAGTTGGATGCTCTGAGAGGGCTTGGGGGAGGCAGGATGCTGTGGAATCCATCCCATGAAGCAGAGGGAAAAGCAGAGGAAAGGACTGGGTCTGTGGGAACCTCAAACAAAACGGAGCTCGGGGAGTTCTGGTGCTTTAGGCTTTGCCCTGCACAGGGCTCTTGTACTGGGGTACAAGCCCTGCTGGCACCCATGGGTCTCAACCTGCCTCTGAGCCCCAGTGGGCAGCACAGGGGCTGCAGCAGCTCTCCACGCTCCTCTCCCCTCTACTTGCACTGCTTGCAGACCCCAGTGCAAGGGATGTGGTCACCGTGTGCTGCAGGTACAAATAGTGTAGCCAGGGTGAGGTGTTCCTGGCCCCTGCGCTTGTCCTGAGCCTGGAGAAGTCTGGGTCTTTCCTACTCCCATTCATGTAAACACAGCCTTTTTTCTGATGCCTTTTCTCAGCTCCCTTTTTCCTCAATGCCCAGCCCTTGATAGTGGTTCTGGCTCTGGTCCTCGTGCTTTTGGCTGTGTCCATTGGCCTCAGTGTTTATCTCTTTCGAAAGAAAGGTAAGCTGGCAGCGCAGGGATGGAGCGGAGGGAGGTGTTCTGCAGGGACCCGCGTGGGTCTGGAGCGGGGCTGAGCCCTGGCCCAGGGAGGTGCGTAGGAGAAGGAAGGGAATGTTCTCCTGGGGATCCCAAAGGCCTTAGGATCCTCTTGGGCCTCTGCCTTGGGCAACGAAGGCAGGGGAGAAGGCAAGGGGCCTTGGGTGGGAGGCCAGGGAGCATGGCTGCAGCGTGGGGCTGGTGGGAAGGCCCAGAGCCCCTGCAGATGTTCCCACCGAGCAACCAAGCTGCTCTGCTGACCTCCTGTTCCTCTGCCTTTGCTTTTCAGTGGCACAGAGCCGAGAGCGGGGTGAGTCCTTGCAGTCCCTGCCCCCAGCTCCCTGGGGAAGTGGTGTCCCTGCGGGAGGGACTGGTCTGGGTGTGCTGTGGGGGCTTGTGTGCTGGTGGCTCGGGGGTACTGGAGGAGCAGCTGGAGCCTGACAGGGGAGTGGGGAGTGCTGTGGCTGGGGCTGCCCTGGGCACGGGACACGGCCGGGATGGCTGAAAGGAACGGGGATCAAGGTGGGGACGGAGAGCGAGCTGTGGGGCTGCCCTGCTCTGCACTGATGCTTCTGGAACAGGGACGTCCTCCACCCGTCCCCATTCACTTCCACTTGCGTTTTGGTGGCACGGTGCAGAGAGCTGCACAAGTGTCTGTGCTTACTGCGCCATGTGCACGAGACTTGCTCAAACGTGGTTCTTGCTCCCTGTTAGTCTGGTCCTTCTGAATCCCTGAGCAAGGTGCTCAGTTCCCATTCTACCCATCCCCATTCACTTCCATTAGTATTGTGTTGCACAGTGTTGAAAGCTGCAAAGTTGTCACTAACACGCTTTTTCCACAAAATTGCGCTTTGCTGACTATTATTCTTTTCTCTGTTTGAGAGGAAGGCAGTGTTTTCTCACTCCAGAGAGAACAGGAATTTGGGTTTTTGCAAGGGATGACAAGTTGCTCCCTCTGACCATTAATTCCTTTTCCTTTTGTTTTCCAGAGAAACAAGCTGCAGACCTGGGTAAGTCCACTCTCAAAACAGAAAAAAAATATAAAAAATGTCATAGTGAGAGCTATGGGATCAGAAACTATGCCCTCTGATCATGTTTTCCTTTTCTCTTTCTTTTCCAGCGAATGAATGTGCAATGCTTGGTGAGTCTCCCTCCCTAACTAAGGGAAAGTGGTGTCTTCCACCTGCCCAGCTGAAAGCAGCCATGGGCTGAGCAGCTCTTCCCTCTGATCAGGCATTTATTTTGGTTTCATTTTCAGAGAAACACTCTGCAGAGCTGGGTGAGTGTACCTGTGCTTGGGCCCCAGGGAACGCCAAGGCGATGTGCAGAGGAGTGTGGGCAGCTGGGCCCCTCACCTTGCCCACATCCACTGGGCACTGGCCGTGGGCTGTGACCAGCTCTCCCCTCTCCTTCCAGCATGGAGAAGGTTTCTGCTGCCTCAAAATAGAGGTAGGTGTGCTTTGGGTTGCCCTCTGCAGTGCTTCTCCTGCCCTTGCTGGGGCATGTTCAGGAGCCAAGAGGTGCCCCATCTCGTGCCCCGTTGGGCAGCTTCTGGCCCCGAGCTCGGGAAAGTCTGCCCAGGGCTGAGCTCTGCCCCTGATGGCCTGGCTCCTTCTGTCCCTGCAGTGAAGGTGACCCTGGATCCGCACACAGCTCATCCTGACCTCATCCTGTCGTAGGACAACAGGAGAGTAAGATTTCAAAGTGAACAGCAGCAGCCTGGCAACAGCAACAGCAGCAGGGCAACTTACAGCCTAGACAGATTTGACAGTTGGTGCTGCGTGCTGGGCCATGAGGAGTTCGAAGAGGGGAGGCACTGCTGGGTGGTGGAGGTGGAGGGCAAGCTGGAAAAGTATTTTTGGTGGGGTGTGGGGGTGGCCTGGGCTTCTGTGACCAAGAATGGGTTTTACAAAATGACTCCTGAAGAAGGGATCTGGGCTGTGCGGTACCAACAAGGGCAACTGAAATCTCTGACATTACTCGCACCCCCTTGTCCCTGTCCCCTGTCCCCACGAGGATCTGGGTCTGTCTGGACTGTACCCAGCAGCAGGTGTCTTTTATCAACGCTGACAACGGGGTCGAGATCTTTAAGTTCACGGCAGCCAACTTCAATAAAAAGCCCATCCGCCCCTGGTTTCTGTTGTGGACACAGGGAATTCAGCTGTGCCTGAGGGACAGCATGCCCCAGACCCTGTCCCCAGCCCTGGGGGACTCCTGCCCTTCTCCACCCACTCCTGCATCACCTCTCCTTGGTCCTGCAAGAGCAGCACAGGAATGAGGGGCAGTGGGGCCAGGGACTGCCCTGTGCTCCTCCCTGCAGCTGGAGGAGGGCTGGGATGCTGCAAGCAGGGGCCAGGCCCCTTGCAGACCCTGGGCTCTGCCCTGCACAGGGCTCCAGTGCTGGGGCACAAGCCCCGCTGGCACCCACGGGTCTCACCCTGCCTCTGAGCCCCAGTGGGCAGCACAGAGGCTGCAGCAGCTCTCCACGCTCCTCTCCCCTCTGCTTGCACTGCTTGCAGACCCCAGTGCAAGGGATGTGGTCACCGTGTGCTGCCGGCCATTGCAGACCACCTTTGCCTCCTAGTTTGGGGTTGATCTTTGCTCTGTGCCTGGTGCTGAGCATGAGCAGGCTGTGGGGGCTCTTTGTTCCCTCCTCAGGAGCACACCAAGGCACAGCAGCAGCAGGACTGTGGCAAATAAAGTTTTGCACAGGAAGATGGAGTCTGGCAGCGGCATTTCCTGGGTGCTTTCTGTCCTGAGGCTTTGCTGCCTGGGAAGGCGTCTTGCAGCAGACCATCTCCTCGGTGTTTGTCATGGGAGTCAGAGCCAGGAGGAACCTAAGCTCCAGCTGCCCCCCGTTCCCCAGCTGATGCCTGGGACCCACTTGTCCCAGCTGGGTCATTGCCCTGTCCTGGGGGCACCCAAAGAGCTTCCAGCCTCCCATTACACAGGCTCTGCAGAGGCTGTGCTCACAGGGGGGCATCACCGGCTCTTGGAAGTTCTCCAAGCAGAGGCAGCAGGTGGTCTCAGCCTTCAGCCATAGATCACAGAATCATTCAAGCTGGAAAAAGCTCTAAGGTCATCACTGCTATGCTACTGTCGTGCCTGCAAAATCCCTTCCAAATATGCAAAGGATAGTATCACTTTCCACTGCAAAAACACCTTCTACTGCAAAAACACATCTTTGTTTCTCACATCTGGCCAACCACCTCTCTGCCACCAATATCACCCACTAAACCGTGTCCCTAAGCACCACGTCCAACCTTTCCTTAAACACCCCCAGGGACAGTGACTCCACCACCCCCCAGGACAACCTGTTCCAATGCCTAACCATTCTTTCTGAGAAGAAATTTCTCCATCCCTGGCTCACGTCTCCTTGGTCCTGCAGGAGCAGCGCAGGAATGACAGGCAGTGGGGCCAGAGGCTGCCCCGCACACCTCCCTGACCTGCGGCAGCTGGTGGGGGACACTCAGACTTCAGGCACGCCTTTGCTTCATGTTTGCAAACCCTATTTGTGGGTTCCAGTTTTCCATTCCTAACTCCATTTATGAATTTGGCTTTGTGCATGAAAGCATGAATTATTTAGCATGGATTTAGATGTAAAAGTATAATTAATACTCCTTGTAATTAAATAAATCAACTTCTGAACATGGAAATTCCAAGTGTGGGAATATTTTAAATCACTACAAAGGAAGCCGAGGCGATCGCCTCCGGGGCAGATGGGTCCTGCAGCGGAGTGGGGGATTGAGACATGCAGGGGTTTTCCTTCATCGAGGCTATTCGAGGCAGCCAAGGGAGCCACTAGGACTCAGCAGCCCTCGTGAGGCCAGCTGATGAGGCATGGGCAGATCCAGAAGCCCCCTCTATGTCGTACAAAGGCAGCCCCTGGGGAGAGCGAGAGTCCAGGAGCGCGGTGATCGGAGCACGGTGCGTAGGTCAGGGCATGGCGTGGCAGTGTTTGCAGGCAGGGTGAGCGGGGAGGTCGAGCAGGGTCGGTCATATCCCTGTTCTGGGAAGGACCTTCTACTGAAGAAATGGTGTCCACTCGCCAAGTTTGCCGGTCTGCAGCTGAAACCCGAATGGGGGGGGCCACAACCTCCCTGGGTAGATGCCTCCCACAAACAGACCTCCTGAGGATGGGAAGAGCAGCCCAGACCCTCACTTCCAGGGAGCTCCAGTGTCTGGAGGTCCCCTTAGGGCCTGAAGGCAGAGGTGGATGTCATGGGTGCAAGTGTGCCCTCAGCTGGGTGAGCTCTTCAAACAGGTGGCTCAACTACGAGAGGAGCTCACCAGGCAGCATAGCATTTGGGAATCTGAGCAGGAGACTGATAAATGGTATTATGCGCTGACACGGGCCGAGCAACAGCCCTGCCTTAAGTCCAGGCAAGGGGTAGGGAGACAAGCGTGCAGCCCAAAACAAGCACATTTGAAGAATCGCAGGAAAAGGAGAGTGGACCCTCGTCTCTGATCGGAACTGGAGGAGAGTCTCCCACCTGCCCCTGAAGTGCCGCTATGCAACAGACATGAGGTTCTAAGGCAGGAGAGAGGAGACTCTGGGAGAACTAGTAAAGACCTCAGAAAGATCAACCACAGGGAACTCGAAAAGGCCGACCACACAAAGTTGGCTCAGTCTCCCATCTGCATCAAAAGCAGTGCCACAAAGAAGGCACGAAGGGTCTTAGTCACTGGAGACTCCTCTCCGAGAGGCACCGAGGCTCCCATTTGCCATCCGGACAATCTCTCCAGAGAGGTTTTGCTGCCTGCCTGGGGCCCGTATTCACCATATTACAAAGAGGCTACGGAGTCTGGTGGGTCCCAAAGACTACCACCCCTTCCTGCTTTTTCAAGTAGGATCAGACAAAGCTGTAACAAGGAAATGCCGAAATATCAAAAAGGATTTTATGTCCCTTGGAAAGATGTTGAAGGGATCGGGAGTGCAAGCAGTGTTCTCTGTCCTCCCAGTTCGTGAGTGGCACCCAGGAAGAAGGAGACGAACAGGCCAAGTGAATGATTGGCTGAGGGGCTGGTGTCATGCCCAAGGTTTTGGGTTCTGTGACATTGGACATGCTTTTGAGGGACTAGGCATGCTGACTTCGGATGGGGTGCAGCTGTCCAGGTGGAGCAAGAGTCTTCTGGGCAGTAAGCTGGCTGGGCTTATCAGGAGGGCTTTAAACTCGAGGCAGTGGGGAAAGGGGATGTACCTCTGAGTGAAGAAAGCATAGCTGAGAACACCATCACTCTAAGGAATGGCAGAGAAACACTTGTGACCTGTCCCAATACAACAGGAAGGATTCTAGAAATGCAATACGACCAACAGCCCAGCTGAAATGCCTCTACACCAATGTCCGCAGCATGGGAAACAAGCAAGAGGAATTGGAAACCATGGTGAAATTAGACAAATATGACCTGATTGCTATCACAGAAATGCGGTTCTACTGGGGTCTACTACAGGCTGCCTGATCAAGGGGAGCCTGTGGATGAGGCCTTCTTGCTTCAACTACAAGAAGCATCGTGCTCGCACGCTCTCATCCTGATGGGGGACTTCAACCACCTGGATGTCTGCTGGGAAAACTACACAGTAGGCTTTAAGCAATCCAGGAGATTCCTAGAGTGCGTTGAGGATAATTTCCTGGTCCGGATACTAGAGAAACCAACCCGAGGAGAAGTGTTACTTGACCTGGTGCTCACCAACACAGAAGAGCTCATTAAAGAGGTCAAGATTGGAGGCCATCTGGGCTGCAGTGACCATGCCATGGTTGAGTTTGTGATCTCAAGGAATATGGGCCTGGCAAAGAGCAAAGGCAGGACCCTGAACTTCCAAAGAGCAAACTTCAGGCTATTTCAAGACCTAGTGGATGAGATCCCCTGGAACATCATCCTTAGGGACAAGGGAGCTGAGGAGAGCTGGAGACTCTTTAAGGATGTTCTCCTTAGAGCGCAAGAACTCTCCATCCCCCTGCATAAAAAGGCGAGCAGGGAGGGCAGACAACTGAGATGGCTGAGTAAGGACCACGCAGGATCAGTTCGGGAAGGACGGCATCCCATGGGAGGGACCCCACGTGCAGCAGGAGCAGAGTGACTTGAGAAGGAGCAGTGGAGTTGAAGAGTCAGGGACTGACTGCAGTCCCCGTTCCCAGACAGTGAGCTCAATCATTGGCATTCCCTGGTGGTCTGGAGAGGCTCCTGCTGGGGACAAGCCCCTCGTGCTGGCTGAAGGCGGTGGACTGGGCACCCAGTTCCGATGGGATGGTGGTGCCAGCCCTGCAGAGCTCAACAGACACTTGCTCCCATTGCCCCAGGGGCAAAGTTGCTCCCAGAGGGTTATTGCAGGCAGGAACTGGGCAAAGGTTGGGGAAGTTGGGCGTGGACTTGTGCTTCCTGCAGCTCTGCTGGGTCCTGTCAAAGACCTCTCTCTTGGTGGGCCTCCTTTGGAGAAGAACCCCTGGGGGCCACCTGCTGTGTCCCCCAGACCGTGATAAGCGCAGGCTCTGCGCCCTGCCCAAGGTGCTGCTGGCTGTGGCTCTTTGTGCCCCGGCCCAAGGGGACTCCTTCCCCATCCGCCTGCGATGTCTGCAGCCCCTTGGTCCCCTCTTTCTTCTGCTCCAGATCCGGACCCCAGCTCCTGCTCCCGCTGCGGCACAGATGGGGCTACTCTAGGGCTGTGGCCGCCCCAGCCTCACCGGCCATGCCAGGGGCCTCCTGACTTCCCTCGTCACTCTGCTCCTCCTCCAGATGGGCTCAGGTAGGATCCTGTGGGGCTGCTGGGGGCTCTCCCCCCTGGGCCTGGCAGACGTGCTGCCATAGGGCAGGGGAGTGGTGGTGTGGCAGGGGTGACCCGAGCCCTACAGCTCAGCCTCAGCTGGGTTTCCCTTTCCCTTTGGTTCTTTCACTGAATACGGTCGCTGCCTCGGCTGCCCTTTCTGGCTCTTCTTCACCTGCCCGAATGCTGCAGAGAGGGCTCCCACTCCCAGCACACCTCCTTCTCCTGCACGTTCTGCCTCTCCCTCTCCCATTTCCCCAGTGGTTTCCCATGGGACACAGGGGATGCAGCACGCACCAACTCTCGCACAGCTCACACTTTGTCACTCACTGCCCATAAATTTAGGATGGCAAAATCTCACCACCTCTCTGTGCCCTTCTCCATTGCCCAGCGCAGCTCAGAGTGGAGGGACCAGGCCAGCTTCTCACTGCCACCGTGGGGCAGGATGTCGTGCTGCCCTGCCACTTGTCCCCGCGACGCGATGCTCGCAGCTTGGAGGTCAGGTGGATCTGGGACCATATCTCTGAGACCGTGCACCACTACTGCAATGGAGAGGACCTGTACAGGCAGCAGATGGGGGCATATGTCGGGAGGACAGAGTTGGCCAGAGATGGTCTCTGTAGTAGAAGCCTGGATCTGTGAATCACGGGGTTGAGACCCTCTGATGATGGCCACTACATCTGGAGCATGCAAGATGTTGATGCTTATGACGAAGCTGTGGTCAAGCTGGTGGTGTCAGATTCATGGCTGGGATGATGCTTCAAGGAGATGGTGCAGGTGTCCCTGGGTTTCTGTGTCCCATCCTTGTTAGGGTGTGTGCTTGGAGCGCCTGGTCTGAGAGCTTCTGGGGCTGTGGCTGGTCTGTGCAGTGTCTGGCATGGGAGCAGATGGGGTCTTTGCCTTGGAACTGAATCCCTCCCCAAGCCAAGACCCAGCCATGGGCTCTTCCCCCAGCCACAGGCGCTGACCCCCACCTCTCCCTGGGGGGCTACGAGGCCGGAAGTGTCTGGGTGCTGTGTCGATCGGCCGGCTGGTACCCACTGCCGCAGCTGCTGTGGAGGGATGCTGGCGGGCAGCATCTGCCCTCGGTCTCCCAGACACATTCCCAGGACCAGGAGGGGCTCTTTGAAATGCGTTTTGGAGATGACACCAAGCTGAGTGGTGCAGCTGATACAACAGAAGAAAGAGATGCCATCCAAAGGGTCCTGGACTGGCTTGAGAAGTGGGCCCACGTGAACCTAATGAGTTTCAACAAGGCCAAGTGCAAGGTTTTGCATGTGGGCCAGAGCAATCTCGGACATGAGTACAGGCTGGGAAAAGAAATCATTGAGAGCAGCCCTACAGAGAAAGATTTGGGGGTTCTGGTGGACGAAAAGCTTAACATGTGCCGGTAGCGCGTGTTTTCAGACCAGACCTGGGCAGCATCAACAGAGGAGTGGCAGCAGGTCGAGGGAGGTGATTATCCCCCTCTGCTCTGCTCTTGTGAGGCCCCACCTGCAGTACTGTGTCCAGGTCTGGAGCCCCCCGCACAAGAAGGATGTGGGGCTGTTAGAGCAGTTCCAGAGGAGGGCCACAAAGATAATCAAGGGGCTGGAGCACGTCTCCTCTGAAGAAAGGCTGAGAGAGCTGGGGCTGTTCAGCCTACAGAAGGCAAGGCTCAGGAGTGACCTCACTGGGGTGTTTCAGTACTTAAAAGGGACTTATAAAAAAGATGGAGAGACATTTTTTGCCCAATCAGATAGTGAGAGAACAAAGGGGGATAGTTTTAAACTAAAAGAGGGGAGATTCAGATTAGAGGTTAAAGGGAAATTCTTCACTCAGAGGGTGGTGAGGCACTGGAAGAAGTTGCCCAGAGAGGCTGTGGATGCCCCATCCCTGGAGGTGTTCAAGACCAGGTTGGATGAGGCCCTGGGCAACATGATCTAGTGGGTGGCATCCCTGCCTATGGCAGGGGGGTTGGAACCAGCTGATCTTTAATGTCCCTTTCAACCTGAGACATTCTATGATTCTATGAAATCGAAGGTGCCACCATCATGACCTGGAGAGTGGAGGGGCCCTTGCCCTGCACAGCCAGGAGCTGCTGCTTCCTGAAGGAGCGGGTATCATCCCTGCACATCACAGGTACAAATAGCGCAGCTAGGGGGAGGTGTTCCTGGTCCCTGCACTTGTCCTGAGCTGGGAGAAGTCTGGGTGTTGCTTTTCCACCTGCAGGCATGTAAACGCAGCCCTTTTCCTGGTGCCTTTTCTCAGCTCCCTTCTTCCAAAATGCCTGGCCCTGTAAGGTGGCTCTGGTCATCATACTTCCGGCTGCATCCACTGGCCTCGGTGTTTATCTCTTTCTGAAGAAAGGTAAGCTGGCAGCGCAGGGATGGAGCGGAGGGAGGTGTTCTGCAGGGACCCACGTGGGTCTGGAGCAGGGCTGAGCCCTGGCCCAGGGAGGTGCGTAGGAGGAGGAAGGGAATGTTCTCCTGGGGATCCCAAAGGCCTTAGGATCCTGTTGGGCCTCTACCTTGGGCAACGAAGGCAGGGGAGAAGGCAAGGGGCCTTGGGTGGGAAGCCAGGGAGCATGGCTGCAGCGTGGGGCTGGTGGGAAGGCCCAGACCCCCTGCAGATGTTCCCACCGAGCAACCAAGCTGCTCTGCTGACCTCCTGTTCCTCCGCCTTTGCTTTTCAGCGGCACAGAGCCGAGAGCTGGGTGAGTCCTTGCAGTCCCTGCCCCCAGCCCCTGGGGAAGCGGTGTCCCTGCGGGAGGGACTGGGCTGGGTGGGCTGTGGGGGCTTGTGTGCTGGTGGCTCGGGGGTGCTGGAGGAGCAGCTGGAGCCTGATGGGGGAGTGGGGAGTGCTGGGGCTGGGGCTGCCCTGAGCACAGGACACGGCCGGGATGGCTGAAAGGAACGGGGATCAAGATGGGGACAGGGAGCGAGCTGCGGGGCTGTCCCGCTCTGCACTGACGCTTCTGGGACAGGGACATTCTCCAGCAATCCATTCTTCACATCCTTAATGGCTTTCGTGGCACAAATTTAAAAGCTACACCAGTGTCGGTCCTTACACTTCCACTAACAAGAGCATTGTACAAAGCTGGGCCACAATGACTATTTGTCTGGTCCCACCTGGGAGCAATGCAGTGTTTTCCCAGTCATGGGATGTGTTCAGGGTCTACCATGGGCTGAGCAACTCTCCCCTCTGATCATGCATTACTTTTGCTTTCCTTTTCAGAGAAAAAAGCTGCAGAGCTGGGTGAGTGTCCCCGTGTTTGGGCCCCAGGTCAACACCAAGGCGATGTGCAGGGGAGGGTGGGCAGCTGGGACAGAGCAGCCCAGGGCTGGCCTCTCATCCTGACGTGGAAGTGGGGAGTGCTGGGGCTGCGGCTGCCCTGGGCACGGGACATGGCTGGGATGGCTGAAAGGAACGGGGATCAAGGTGGGGACGGGGAGCGAGCTGTGGGGCTGCCCCGCTCTGCACTGACACTTTCAGGACAGGGACATCCTCCACCTGTCCCCATTTTCTTCCACTTGTGTTTTGGTGGCACGGTGCAGAGAGCTGCACAAGTGTCTGTCCTTAATGCTCCATGTGCACGAGCCTTAGTCAAAGCTGGTTCTTGCTCCTCATTAGTGTGGTCACTCCTAGTCTGACAGCAAGGTGGTCTGTGCCCACTCACTGGGGAAAAATAATTGAGGGTCTAGCTATGGGAGTAGCCATTGAATGTGAAGTATTGCCTTCTGATCATGCACTGCCTTTTTTTTTCTTTGCCATCAAAAAAAAAAAGGTGCAAAGCTAGGTAAGTCTGCATTCATAAACCCAAAGTCTTCCCATCTTCGGATGAGTTCTCCCTTCTTATCCTGCTTTACTTTTGTTTTACTGTTCCAGCGGAAGTGACTGCAGAGCTGGGTGAGTGTCCAAGTGCCTGGGCCCCAGGGCAAGGCCAAGGTGCTGTTTAGGGGCGGTTGGACAGCTGGGACAGAGCACTTCAAGGATTTTCTCTTTCTTTTCCAGATGAATACCGTTCAAGGACTGGTAAGTCTCCATCAGTATCTGAAGGGATTTGGGGTGTCACAATGGGATGAGAAGCTGTTCCCTCTCAGCATGCCATGTTTCTTCTCATTTCCAGCATACTATTCTGCAAGACTGAGTGAGTCTCTGGCCCCAAACCCAAAGAAAATGACTTCTTGTCATGTAATGAGAATCTGTACTCTCTCACCAAGTGTTTTCACTTTTCGTTTGCAGAGGAACAAGCTGAAGAGCTGGGTGAGTGTCCCCACACTTGGGCCCCAGGACAACACCAAGGCAATGTGCAGGGGAGGGTGGGCAGCTGGGACAGAGCAGCCCAGGGCTGGCCCCTCACCCTGACAGGGAAGTGGGGAGTGCTGGGGCTGGGGCTGCCCTGGGCACGGGACATGGCTGGGATGGCTGAAAGGAACGGGGATCAAGGTGGGGACAGGGAGCGAGCTGCGGGGCTGCCGGGATTTGCACTGACGCTTCCGGGACAGGGATATCCTCCACCCTTGCCCTCTTCACTCCTGTTTGCTCTTTGGTGGCATCGTACTAAAACCTTCACAAGTTTCTATCCTGATTGTTCTCCTTGCACAAGCCATGCTCACAGCTGAACTTCACTCACTATTAGTCTGGTCCCTCGTTTTGGGAGCGAAGTTATATTTGGCCACTTCCTAGAACAATAAATTTGGGGGTGTAGCCATGGGAGCAGGCGTGTGATGAGAAGCTGTCCCCTTTGACCATGCATTGCTTTTTCTTTTCTTTTCCAGCACAAAAAAGTGAAAAGCTGTGTGAGTGTTCCTCCCCAAACTGAAGGAACTTGGGGTCTTCCCATGGGAGCAGCCATGGGATGAGAAGTTGTCCCCTCTGATCATGCATTGCTTTTACTTTCCTTTTCCAGTGGAACTGTCTGCAGAGCTGGGTGAGTGTCCCTCCCCAAATCGAAATAATTTGATGTCTGCGAGTGGGAGCTATGGGATGCGAAGCTTTCCCCTCTGATCATGCATTGCTTTTCTCTTTCTTTTGCAGTGGAAAAAGATGCAAGCCTGGGTAAGTATCCATGAGCATCTGAAGGGATTTGAGGTGGGATGAGTAGCTGTTCCATCTCATCATGCCTTTCTTTCTTCTCATTTCCAGTGCACCAATCTGCAAGACTGAGTGAGTCTCTCTCCCCAAACCCATAGAAAATGGGTTCTCATCATGTAATGAGAATCTGTACTCTCTCAACAAGTGTTCTTGCTTTTCTTTTGCAGAGGAACAAGCTGCAGAGCTGCGTGAGTGTCAATCCCCAAAATGAAGGAATTTGGGATTTACCAGTGGGAGGTGTGGGATGGGAAGATATCCCTTTCTTTCATGCATTGTTTTTACTTTTGTTTTGCAGTGAAAAAAGATGCAAAGATCAGTGAGTATCTTGTAGTTTGGAGTCCAGCCATGGGATGAGAAGCTCTGTCCTCTCAACATGCCTTGCTTTTTTTTCTCTCTCTCTCTCTTTTTTTTTCTTTTTCTTTTCTTTCCAGAGGAACAAGCTGCAGAATTTGGTTAGTGTCCGTCCCCAAATTAAAGGAATTTGGGGTGTACCAGTGGGAGCTGTGGGATGGGTAGATGTCACTTTCCATCATGCATTTTTTTTTTGCTTTTGTTTTCCAGTGAAAAAAGATGCAGAATTCGGTGAGTATCCTGCACCAGAACAGAGCAGTTTGGGGTCCAGCAATGGGATGAGAAGCTGTCCCCTCTTATCAGGCATTGCTTTTGCTTTCCTTTTCCAGCTGAACAAGCTGCAGAGCTGGGTGAGTGTCCCCGTGCTTGGGCCCCAGGGAAACACCAAGGCAATGTGCAGGGGAGGGTGGGCAGCTGGGACAGAGCAGCCCAGGGCTGGCCCCTCACCCTGCCACACCCAATGGGAACCAGCTCTCCCCTCTCCTTCCAGCATGGAGAAGGTTTCTGCTGCCTCAAAATCCAGGTAGGTGTGCTTTGGGTTACTCTCTGCGGTGCTTCTCCTGCCCTTGCAGGGGCATGTTCAGGAGCCAAGAGGTGCCCCATCTCGTGCCCCGTGGGGCAGCTCCTGGCCCCGAGCTGGGGAAAGCCTGCCCAGGGCTGAGCTCTGCCCCTGATGGCCTGGCTCCTTCTGTCCCTGCAGTGAAGGTGACCCTGGATCCACGCACAGCACATCCCCTGCTTGTCCTGTCTCAGGACTACAGGAATGTGAGATGGGAAAGTAAATGGCAGCAGGTGCCCAACAGCCCAGAGAGATTTGACACTTGTTGCTGTGTGCTGGGCCGTGAGGAATTCAGAGAGGGGAGGCACTGCTGGTTGGTGGAGGTGGTGGGGGACAGGGGAAAGCATCATTCATGGGCTGTGGGGGTGGCCAGGGCATCGGTGAAGAGGAAGGGGGAGTTCCAAAAGAGCCTAAAAGAAGGGATCTGGGCTGTGCAACACGATGAAGGGCAGCTCATGTCTCTCACATCTCCTCCCACCCCCTTGTCCCTGTCCGCTGTCCCCATGAGGATCTGGGTCTGTCTGGACTGTACCCAGGGGCAGGTGTCTTTTATCAACGCTGACAATGGTGTCGAGATCTTCACTTTCAGAGCACCCTCCTTGAAAGAAGAGAACATCCGCCCCTGGTTGTGGCTGGGGACACATGCCCAGCTGTGCCTGGGGAACAGCACCCCCGAGACCCTGTCCCCAGCCCTGGGGGGCTCCCTCCCTTCTCCACCCTCTCCTGGCTCATCTCTCCTTGGTCCTGCAGGAGTAGCAGAGGAATGAGGGGCAGTGTGGTCAGGGGCTTCCCCATGCTTTTGATTGAATTCTGAAACCTGTGGCAGTTGGTGGTGGGCACACAGACTTCAGGCACCCCTTTTCTTCATGTTTGGGAACCCCATTCCTAACTCCATTTATGAATTTGGCTTTATGCGTGAAAGCATGAATTATATAAAACATATATATTTTACATGAAAAAGAATTATTAATACTCCTTGTAAATAAACAAATCAACTTCTGAACATGGAAATTCGCAGTGTGGGAATATTTTCAATCACTTTTAAGGAAGCTGCTCACCCCATAAAGAATGGGCAACTTGATCGGTCATGCATGGCAAAACAGCCCAGTGCAACCTGCATTTGAGCCAGAGCGCGGCTGCTGCAGGGGGGCAGCGAGGATGCTCTGGTGGCTGGATTTTTCAAAACTGGCATGCTTTTTGGGTTGAATGCATGGGGGAGGCACTATGCTGGGGGATCTGGCCTGGGAAGAGGCGGCGAAAGTACAGGAAAGGACTGGGGCTGCGAGAACTGAGAACAAAGCAGAGCTCAGGGACCTCCTGTGTTTTGGGCTCTGCCCTGCACGTGGCTCCTGTGCTGGTGCACAAGCCCTGCTGGCACCCACTCATCTCACCTTGACTCTGAGCCCCAGCGGGCAACACAGGGGCGGCAGCAGCTCTCCGCGCTCCTCTCCCCTCTGCTTGCACTGCTTGCAGACCCCCAGTGCAAGGGATGTGGTCACCGTGTGCTGCCGGTCATTGCAGGCCACCTTTGCCTCCTAGTTTGGGGTTGATCTTTGCTCTGTGCCTGGTGCTGAGCATGAGCAGGCTGTGGGGGCTCTTTGTTCCCTCCTCTGGAGCACACCAAGGCACAGCAGCAGCAGGACTGTGGCAAATAAAGTTTTGCACAGGAAGATGGAGTCTGGCAGTGGAATTTCCTGGGTGCTTTCTGTCCTGGGGTTTTGCTGCCTGGGAAGGCATCTTGCAGCAGACCGTCTCCTTGGTGTTGGTCCTGGGAGTCAGAGCCAGGAGGAACCTAAGCTCCATCTGCCCTAGTTCCCCAGCTGATGCCTGGGACCCACTTGTCCCAGCTGGGTCATTGCCCTGCCCTGGGGACACCCGAAGAGCTTCCATCTTCCCATTACACAGGCTCTGCAGAGGCTGTGCCCACAGGAGGCATCACCGGCTCTTGGAAGTCCTCCAGGCAGAGGCAGCAGGTGGCCTCAGCCTTCAGCCATAGATTACAGAATCATTCAAGTTGGAAAAGACCTCTAAGGTCATCTGGTCCAACCATCCGTCTACAGTCGTCGAGGTCGGCTGCCTCGGAGCTGGTGCAGCCACGGCCGCAGTGCCTGACCAGGAGTTCAGGGGGTTCTCGGGCCCTGGCTTTGCCAGGGGTGGCTGGGACAGCAGGACGACCGGGCCGCACCCACCAGCTCTGGCGAGAGAGGCTGACAGTCGCAATGGCGACTGTGCCCAGGCCCTGTGCTTAGAATCAGCCTTCAGGAGGGCAGGGACACCTGGTGCCCACCAGTCATGGGGAGGGGCGACCAGTGGGTGAGAACTACCCACAGCGTGCTGCAGTGGTGGGTGTGGGAGCTCCTGCAGCAGGGCACAGGAGTTCTGCCCCTCCTCGCTTGCGAGTCCATCCTGTCTGCTGGCAGTCTCTGTGACCGTGTTTTTTGCCATGTTCTACACCAGGCAGAGAGCTTGCCCCAAAAAGGCTGTGGTGACCCAAAGGGAGGGTCTGTCCAGAACCGTGGCTGTACAGGTCTCTGGCTGCAGGGAGTGCCAAAGCCTGCAGCTGCCGGGGGGGAGGGTGGGGTGGCAGGTATTGCACCTGCGTGAGGTGTGAGCAGGTGGGAGATCTGGTCAGCGTGGTGGCAGAGCTGAAAGAGGAGGTTGAGAGACTGAGGGCCATCAGGGACCGTGAGCAGGAGATTGACTGGTGGAGTAGCTCCCTGGTGTGCCAGAGGGAAAGGCTCCAGGGAGATACCCCACAATTGGTGGTGGACACCCTGCCTTCCCCTGTTGGGCAGAGGAGTGGGACCTGAGGGATGGAGAGGGTTGGGAGAGGGTCCCTGCTTGGCATTGTGGGCGAACCCCCCCCTCTGCCTACCTCGTGTCTCCAGGTCCCCCTAAGCAGTAGGTTTTTAGCGTTGGACATCGAAGGGGAGGTAAGTGGGGAGGCATGGGAAGGTTCCCCAAAGAGGTTACCAAGGATGAGGCAGTCGACACCACGCATTCAGACTGCCTCTGCCAGGACAGAAAGAAGGGTGGTTGTCGTAGGCGACTCCCTCCTCAAAGGAACAGAGGGCACCATTTGCAGACCAGACCCGAGCCATAGGGAAGTGTGCTGCCTATCTGAGGCTCGGGTCAGGGACATAACCAGAAAAATCCCGGAGCTGGTTGACCCCACTGATTACTACCCATTACTCATAGTTCAGGCAGGCAGTGATGAAATCGCTCAGAGAAGCCTGTGAACTATGAAAAGAGATTTCAGGGGTTTAGGGCGAATAGTTCAAGGAGCACAAGTGGCGTTTTGTTCTATACCTTCTGGGGGGAGAGTGAGTGAAGGACACAGAGCGGTCTAGGAAAACACAGGCAATGAATAATTGGCTGAGAAGTGGTGTCGAGACAGGAACTTTGGGTTCTTTGGCCATGGGGCAGTTTACTCGACCCCTGACCTGTTGTTGATGGATGGAACTCACCTGTCTCAAAGGGGAAAACGAATCCTTGCACAGGAGCTAACAGGACTTATCGAGAGAGCTTTAAACTAGCTATGATGGGGGAAGGGGATAAAACAGGGCTCACCAGAGAAGTGCCTAGGGTACAATGCTGAAGCTGGGGGTGAGGCAGATGTCACATGTGAAGTGCATCTACACCAATACACGCAGCATGGGCAAAAAACAGGAGGACCTGGAAGCGATTGTGCGACAAGCTAACTGACCTAGTTGCCATAACTGAAACCTGGTGGGAACACTCCCACGACTGGAGTACTGTGATGGATGGCTACAAGCCCTGTGGCAGCTCCATGCTGTTCCCTCGGGCCCTGTCGCTGGCCCCAGAGAGCAGAGACCAGCACCTGCCCCTCCGCTCCCCTCATCAGGAAGATGTGGGCCACCGCGAGGCCTCCCCTGCGTCTCCTCTGCTCTGGGCTCAACAAGCCAAGCGCCTTCAGCCACTCCTCACACGCCTTGCCCTGCAGAGCCTTCGCCGTCCTCGTAGCCCTCCCTTGGAGGCTCTCGCACAGTTTCACGCCCTTCGTATGCTGTGGTGCCCACAGCTGCACGCAGTGCTCGAGGCGAGGCCGCAGCAGGCCGAGCAGAGCAGGACGATCCCTTCCCTCGGCCGGCCAGCAGTGCCGTGCCTGAGGTACCCCAAGGCACGCTTGGCCCTTTGGGCTGCCAGGGCCCGCTGCTGGCTCACACCCAACTTGCCGTCGGCCACAACCCCCAGCTCCCGTTCTGGGGGCTGCTCTCCAGCCTCTCGCCCCCCACGCTGTACGTACAGCCGGGGCTGCCCCTGCCCAGGGACAGGGCCCAACACTTGCTCTTGTTAAACTTCCCGCAGGTGGTGGCTGCCCAGCTCTCCCCTTTGGCCAGATCCCTCTGCAAGGTCTCTCCGCCTTCGACAGAGTCAGCAGCTCCTCCAAGTTCAGTGTCAGCCACAAACTCACTCAGGTTTCCTTCCTGTCCCGCATCAAGGTCATTTATGGGACCACTGAAGAGACCTAGCCCCAAAATGGAGCCCTGCAGAGCCCCACTCATGACTGGCTGCCAGTCTGATATTGCTCCTGTTTAGCTGAACGATCAGAGCCTGACCCATGAGCCAATTGTTCACCCATCGTATTGTGCATTTTTCTGGGTCTGTGCTGGACATTTGGTCCAGATGGATATGGTCAGAAACCATGTTGAAATCATTACTGAAGTCCAAGAAGATCATATCGACTGGCTCCCCTTGGTCAACTAGGTGGGTGACCTTGTCATAAAAAGGAAATTATGTTAATTGAACAGGATTTTCCCCTCGTGAATCCGTGTGTGCTGTGACTAGTAACCGCATTATCCCTCGGGTGTCTTTCACTCACTTCCAGAGCAATCTCCGTAACTTTACCAGGCGCTGCCATGAGACTGACAGGCCTGTAATTCCCAGGGTCTTCTTTGCTGCCCTTGGAAACTGGGGCAATATTTGACAGCTTCCAGTCACTGGGACCTCTCCATATTCCCAAGGATGTGTACTGGGTCGGGCTGGGATGTTAACTTTCCCTGCAGCAGCCCATACAGGGCTGTGCTCTGCACTCGTAGCTAAAACAGCAATGGTATCACACCAGTGTTGTGTCTGCTGCTGAGCAGTGCTGGCACAGCATCAGGAGTCTCTCTAACCCTCCTAGGGGTGGGCAAAGATGTGAGAAAAGAAACATCACCAGGGCAGCTGACCTAAACCAACCAAAGGGATATTCCATACCATATGATGTCACACTCAGCAATAAAAGGTGGAAAAAGGAGGAAGAGGGGAGGGGTGGGCTCTCGTTGTGAAAATGTCAGTCCTCCTCCCGAACACCGGCTACGTGTGTTGAGGCCCAGCTTCAAGGACGTGGTCAAGCATCGCTCATTTGTGGGAAGTAGAGAGTAATTTCTTTCCTCTGCACTTCCACATAGCCTTTACTTGTTTTGTTTAGTTTTCCCTTTCCCCCTCCCTTTTCCCCTTTCCTTTTTTTTTTTCCCTTTTAGGTAAATTGTCAATTGTTTAGTTAAATTGTTTAGTTAAATTGTTTAATTAATAGTAATCTTTCCTTAATTATTTTTTTTCTTCCCTTTAATTAAATCACCCTTATCTCAACCCATGAGTTGTTCTTTCCTTTACTTCTTCCCCTCCTCATCTAAGGAGGGGGAGTGAGAGAGCGGTTGTGGTGTTTAGCTGCCTAGCACAGTAAAACCACCACAGGATGTTTCAAAAATAATTTGTAGAGATTTCCTGATGACATCAGCCAGTTCCCTGAGTACTCTGGGATGAATCCCATAAGGCCCTATAGTCTTGTATGCATCCACGTCCCCCCACAAATTCAGGGTTGGCTGGGAGTATATCATTCCCACAACCATGACACCCCAACACAGGGCACCTCGTGACCCAGTGCCCATCGTCAGCATTGGAGACAAAGGCAAAGAAAGCATTAAACATCTCTGTGATGTTGATGTCCCTGTTTGTGAGTACAACATCCCCATAAATTAATGGACCAATGTTTTCTCTGGTCCTACCTTTGCAGTTAAAATATTTTTTAAATCCTCTTTAATGTCCCCCACAGTACTGTCCAGGTTCAACATGAATTGAGCTTTGACCATATGAATTTTCTTCTTAAAAAGGCTAACAGCATCTCTGTAGTCCTCCCATATTGCCTGAACTCGATTCCAGAGGGTAAAGGTTTATTATCCATCTAAGCTCTAGAAGAAGATCCCTGCCAATGTGAGCTGACCTTCTGCCATGACTGCTTTACTAGAGCCAGGAGTGGGGCTTGCTCTTTGCCCACACAACCTTGGGTAAACTGTGGCAGCACTGGGCTTGGCACCCAGGTGCGTCCCATTCCCTGCAGCCTCTGATCCTGCTCTGCTCTGGAGCCACTTGGTCCCATCCTCCAATTGTAAGAGCTGCTGCCAGAGGGTTATTGCAGGCAGGAACTGGGCAAAGGTTGGGGAAGTTGGGCGTGGACTTGTGCTTCCTGCAGCTCTGCTGGGTCCTGTCAAAGACCTCTCTCTTGGTGGGCCTCCTTTGGAGAAGAACCCCTGGGGGCCACCTGCTGTGTCCCCCAGACCGTGATAAGCGCAGGCTCTGCGCCCTGCCCAAGGTGCTGCTGGCTGTGGCTCTTTGTGCCCCGGCCCAAGGGGACTCCTTCCCCATCTGCCTGCAGTGCCTGCAGCCCCTCGGTCCCCTCTCTCTTCTGCTCCAGGTCCGGACCCCAGCTCCTGCTCCCACTGCGGCACAGATGGGGCTCCCCTGGGGCTGCGGCTGCCCCAGCCTCACCGGCCATGCCAGGGGCCTCCTGACTTCCCTCGTCACTCTGCTCCTCCTCCAGCTGGGCTCAGGTAGGATCCTGCGGGGCTGCTGGGGGCTCTCCCTCCTGGGCCTGGCAGACATGCTGCCGTGGGACAGGGGAGCGGCCGTGGAGCAGGGGTGTCCCAAGCCCACAGCTCAGTCCCGGCTAGGTTTCACTTTCCCTTTGGTTCTTTCATGCAATATGGGCGCTGCCTTGGCTGCCCTTTCTGGGTCTTCTTCACCTGCCCGAATGCTGCAGAGAGGGCTCCCACTCCCAGCACACCTCCTTCTCCTGCACGTCCTCCCTCTCCCTCTCCTGTTTCCCCGGTGGTTTCCCAATGGGACACGGTGGACGCAGCACGCACCAACTCATGCACAGCTCACCCTTTGTCACTCACTGCCCATAAATTTATGATGGCAAAATCTCACCTCCTCTCTGTGCTCTTCTCCATTGCCCAGCCCAGCTCAGAGTGGAGGGACCAGGCCAGCTTCTCACTGCCACCGTGGGGCAGGATGTCGTGCTGCCCTGCCACTTGTCCCCTCGACGGGATGCTCGCAGTTTGGAGGTCAGGTGGATTCGACGCACGGTATCTGAGACAGTGCACCACTACCACAATGGAGAGGACGTGTACGGGGAGCAGATGGGGGCGTATGCTGGGAGGACAGAGTTGGCCAGAGATGGTCTCTCTGCTGGAAGCCTGGACTTGCGAATCACTGGGCTGAGACCGTCTGATGAAGGCCGGTATGTCTGCATTGTGAAAGATGGTGATGCTTATGACGAAGCAACGGTGGATCTGGAGGTGTCAGGTTAGTGGCTGGGTTGATGCTTCAAGGAGATGGTGCAGGTATCCCTGGGTGTGTGTGTCACCGAGGTCTCTTTCCCATCCTCATGGCCATCAGCAAGGCCTTTCAAGGACTTGAGTCTGATGGGGCTTCTCCTCCCCAGCCTGTGACTGTTTGGAAGTGTGGGTGTGTGGAGGGCCCAGTCTCAGAGCTTCTGGGGCTGTGGCTGGGCTGTGTTGTGTCTGGCATGGGAGCAGATGGGGTCTTTGCCTTGGAACTGAATCCCTCCCCAAGTCAAGCCCCAGCCGCGCGCTCTTCCCCCAGCCACAGGCACTGACCCCCACCTCTCCCTGGGGGGCTACGAGGCCGGAGGCATCCAGGTGCTGTGTCGATCGGCCGGCTGGTACCCGCTGCCGCAGCTGCTGTGGAGGGATGCTCGCGGGCAGCATCTGCCCTCGGTCTCCCAGACACATTCCCAGGACCAGGAGGGGCTCTTTGAAATCGAAGGCACCATCATCGTGACTGGGAGCGTGGAGGGGCCCTTGTCCTGCGTGGTCAGGAGCAGCCGCATCCAGCAGGAGCGGGAATCGTCCCTGCACATCACAGGTACAAATAGCACAGCGAGGGGGAGAGAGCTTTAAACTAGGTAAGAAGGGGGACGGGGCTCAAACAAGGCTTGTCGGAGCTGTGCCGGGGGAAACAATGGCTAGGCCGGGGAAGAAGGCGATGGCCCAGCTGAAGTGCATCTACACTAATGCACGCAGCATGGGTAACAAACAGGAGGAGCTGGAAGCCATTGTGCAGCAGGCAGGCTACGACTTGGTTGCCATCACGGAGACGTGGTGGGACCGCTCCCACGACTGGAGTGCTGCAATGCCTGGCTATCGGCTCTTCAGGAGGGACAGGCAGCACAGAAGGGGTGGTGGCGTGGCTCTCTACATTAGAGAATCTTTTGATGTTGTGGAACTCCAGGCTGGGAATGATAAGGTTGAATCCCTGTGGGTTAGGATCCGCGGGAAGGCCGGCAAGGCTAGCATCCTGGTGGGGGTCTGTTATAGACCGCCGAACCAGGATGAGGAGACGGATGAGGAGTTTTATAGGCAACTGACAGAAGTTGCAAAATCGTCGGCGCTTGTCCTCGTGGGGGACTTCAACTTCCCGGACATATCCTGGAAACACAACACGGCACAGAGAAAGCAGTCTAGGAGGTTTCTGGAGAGCGTGGGAGATAGCTTCCTGATGCAGCTGGTCAGTGAACCTACCAGGGGTGGTGCCCCGCTAGACCTTCTCTTCACAAACAGAGAAGGACTGGTGGGAGATGTGGTGGTCGGAAGCTGTCTGGGGCAGAGTGACCACGAAATGGTAGAGTTCTCTATTCTTGGCGAGGCCAGGAAGGGGACCAGTAAAACTGCTGTCTTGGACTTCCGGAGGGCTGACTTTGAGCTGCTCAGGACGCTGGTTGGCCGAGTCCCTTGGGAGGCGGTTCTGAAGGGCAGAGGAGTCCAGGAAGGCTGGGCGCTCCTCAAGAAGGAAATCGTGATGGCACAGGAGCGGTCCGTCCCCACGTGCCCAAAGATGAGCCGGCGTGGAAGAAGACCGGCCTGGCTCAACAGAGAGTTGCGGCTGGAGCTTAGCAGAAAAAAGAGGGTTTATAATCTTTGGAAAAAAGGGCGGGCCACTGAGGAGGACTACAAGGATGTAGCGAGGCTGTGCAGGGAGAAAATTAGAAAGGCCAAAGCTCATCTGGAGCTCAATCTGGCTACTGCCGTTAAAGACAATAAAAAATCCTTTTACAAATACATCAACGCGAAACGGAGGACTAGGGAGAATCTCCATCCTTTACTGGATGCGAGGGGAAACCTAGTTACTAAGGATGAGGAAAAGGCTGAGGTGCTTAATGCCACCTTTGCCTCAGTCTTTAGCGGCAATACCGGTTGTTCTCCGGACACCCAGTGCCCTGAGCTGGTGGAAGGGGATGGGGAGCTGGATGTGGCCTTCGCTATCCATGAGGAAATGGTTGGCGACCTGCTACGGAGCTTGGATGTGCGCAAGTCGATGGGGCCGGATGGGATCCACCCAAGGGTACTGAGAGAACTGGCGGAGGAGCTGGCTGAGCCGCTTTCCATCATTTATCGGCAGTCCTGGCTATCGGGGGAGGTCCCGGTTGACTGGCGGCTAGCCAATGTGACGCCTATCTATAAGAAGGGCCGGAGGGCAGACCCGGGGAACTATAGGCCTGTCAGTTTGACCTCAGTGCCGGGGAAGCTCATGGAGCAGATTATCTTGAGGGTCATCACGCGGCACTTGCAGGGCAA
This sequence comes from Anser cygnoides, assembly GCF_040182565.1. Classification (NCBI taxonomy): domain Eukaryota; kingdom Metazoa; phylum Chordata; class Aves; order Anseriformes; family Anatidae; genus Anser; species Anser cygnoides. The sequence goes on from NC_089907.1 coordinate 1,383,850, forward strand.
GCAGGCGATCAGGCCCAGTCAGCATGGGTTTATGAAAGGCAGGTCCTGCTTGACGAACCTGATCTCCTTCTATGACCAAGTGACGCGCTTGGTGGATGAGGGAAAGGCTGTGGACGTGGTCTACCTTGACCTCAGTAAGGCTTTTGACACCGTTCCCCACAACATTCTCCTCAAGAAACTGGCTGCTCGGGGCTTGGACTGGCGTACGCTTCGCTGGGTTAGAAACTGGCTGGATGGCCGGGCCCAGAGAGTTGTGGTGAATGGAGTCAAATCTGGTTGGAGGCCGGTCACTAGTGGAGTCCCCCAGGGCTCGGTACTGGGGCCGGTCCTCTTTAATATCTTTATTGATGATCTGGATGAGGGCGTCCAGTGCACCCTCAGTAAGTTTGCAGATGACACCAAGCTAAGTGCGTGTGTCGATCTGCTCGAGGGCAGGAAGGCTCTGCAGGAGGATCTGGATAGGCTGGAGCGATGGGCTGAGGTCAACTGCATGAAGTTCAACAAGGCCAAGTGCCGGCTCCTGCACCTGGGCTGCAACAACCCCAAGCAGAGCTACAGGCTGGGAGATGAGTGGCTGGAAAGCTGCCTGGCCGAGAAGGACCTGGGAGTATTGGTGGATAGTCGGCTGAATATGAGCCAGCAGTGTGCTCAGGTGGCCAAGAAGGCCAACGGCATCCTGGCCTGTATAAGAAGCAGTGTGGCCAGCAGGTCGAGGGAAGTGATTGTGCCCCTGTACTCGGCTCTGGTGAGGCCGCACCTCGAGTACTGTGTTCAGTTTTGGGCCCCTCGCTACAGGAAGGACATGGACGTGCTCGAGCGAGTCCAGAGAAGGGCGACCAAGCTTGTGAGGGGTCTGGAGAACAAGTCTTACGAGGAGCGGCTGAGGGAGCTGGGCTTGTTCAGCCTGGAGAAGAGGAGGCTCAGGGGAGACCTCATCGCTCTCTACAGTTACCTGAAAGGAGGCTGTAGAGAGGTGGGGGTTGGTCTATTCTCCCACGTGCCTGGTGACAGGACGAGGGGGAATGGGCTAAAGTTGCGACAGGGGAGTTTTAGGTTGGATGTTAGGAAGTACTTCTTTACCGAAAGGGTTATTAAGCATTGGAACGGGCTGCCCAGGGAGGTGGTGGAGTCACCATCCCTGGAGGTCTTTAAAAGACGTTTAGATGTAGAGCTTAGGGATATGGTTTAGTGGAGTACTTAGTGTTAGGTCGGAGGTTGGACTCGATGATCTTGAGGTCTCTTCCAACCTAGAGAAATCTGTGAATCTGTGAATCTGTGTTCCTGGCCCCTGCACTTGTCCTGAGCTGGGAGAAGTCTGGGTCTTGCTTTTCCACCCACGGGCATGGAAACGCAGCCCTTTTCCTGGTGCCTTTTCTCAGCTCCCTTTTTCCACAACGCCCAGCCCTGGAAGGTGGCTCTGGCTCTGGTCCTCGTGCTTTTGGCTGTGTCCATTGGCCTCGCTGTTTATCTCTTTCGAAAGAAAGGTAAGCTGGCAGCGCAGGGATGGAGTGGAGGGAGGTGTTGTGCAGGGACCCGCGCGGGTCTGGAGTGGGGCTGAGCCCTGGCCCTGGGAGGTGCGTAGGAGGAGGAAGGGAATGTTCTCCTGGGGATCCCAAAGGCCTTAGGATCCTGTTGGGCCTCTGCCTTGGGCAACGAAGGCAGGGGAGAAGGCAAGGGGCCTTGGGTGGGAGGCCAGGGAGCATGGCTGCAGCGTGGGGCTGGTGGGAAGGCCCAGACCCCCTGCAGATGTTCCCACCGAGCAACCAAGCTGCTCTGCTGACCTCCTGTTCCTCCGCCTTTGCTTTTCAGTGGCACAGAGCCAAGAGCGGGGTGAGTCCTTGCAGTCCCTGCCCCCAGTCCCTGGGGAAGTGGTGTCCCTTTGGGAGGGACTGGGCTGGGTGGGCTGTGGGGGCTTGTGTGCTGGTGGCTCGGGGGTGCTGGAGGAGCAGCTGGAGCCTGACGGGGGAGTGGGGAGTGCTGGGGCTGGGGCTGCCCTGGGCACGGGACACGGCCGGGATGGCTGAAAGGAACGGGGATCAAGATGGGGACGGGGAGCGAGCTGTGGGGCTGCCCCACTCTGCACTGACGCTTCCGGGACAGGGACGTCCTCCACCCGTCCCCATTCACTTCCACCTGTGTTTTGGTGGCACGGTGCAGAGAGCTGCACAAGTGTCTGTCCTTACTGCGCCATGTGCATGAGCCTTGCAGAAAGCTGGTTTTTGTTCCACGTTAGTCCAGTCCCTCCCAAACTTGGAGGAAGGTGCTCTGTTTCCACTCACTTCAGAAAAATAATTGAGGGTCTAGCTATGGGAGTAGCCATGGAATGAGAAGCACTGCCTTCTGATCACGCATTGACTTTTTTTTTTCTTTTCCATTGAATAAAGGTGCAAAGCTAGGTAAGTCTGCATTCATAAATCTGAAGTCTTCCCATAAGCAGCAATCAGATGAGAAGTTCTCCCTTCTTATCCTGCTTTGCTTTTGCTTTCCTTTTCCAGCGGAACAAGCTGCAGAGCAGGGTGAGTGTCCATGTGCTTGGGCCCCAGGGCAAGGCTAAGGAGATGTTTAGGGGAGAGTGGGCAGCTGGGACAGAGCACTTCAGGGATTTTCTCTTTCTTTTCCAGATGAATACTCTGCAAATGCTGGTAAGTCTCCATCAAAATCTGAAGGGATTTGGGGTGTCGCAATGGGATGAGAAGCTGTTCCATCTCAGCATGCCATTTTTCCTCTCATTTGCAGCAGAGCAATCTACAAGACTGGGTGAGTCTCCTTCCCCAAACCCAAAGAAAATGGGTTCTCATCATGTAATGAGAATCTGTACTCTCTCACCAAGTATTTTTGATTTCTTTTGCAGAGGAACAAGCTGCAGAGCTGGGTGAGTGACCCTTAGAAAATGAAGGAATTTGGCTTTTATCAGTGGGAACTATGGGATGGCAAGATGTCAAGATGTCCCTTTCTATCAAGCATTCTGTTTGCTTTTTTTTTTTTTTTTTTTTTTCCAGTGAGAAAAGATAGAGAACTCGGTGAGTATCCTGCAGCACAACAAAGCAGTCTTGGGTTCAGGCATGGAATGAGAAGCTCCCTCCTCTCACCGGGCATTTCTTTCCTCTCCCCCTCTTTTTTTTTTTTTTTTTTCTCTGCAGAGCAACAAGCTGTAGAGCTGGGTGAGTGTCCCCACACTTGGACCCCAGGACAACGCAAAGGCAATGTGCAGGGGAGGGTGGGCAGCTGGGACAGAGCAGCCCAGAGCTGGCCCCTCATCCTGACGGGAGAGTGGGGAGTGCTGGGGCTGGGGCTGCTCTGGGCACCGGACACGGCCGGGATGGCTGAAAGGAACAGGGATCAAGGTGGGGACGGGGAGCGAGCTGCAGGGCTGCCCCGTTCTGCACTGACACTTCCGGGACAGGGACATCCTCCACCCATTCCCTTTCACTCCTGTTTGCTCTTTGGTGGCATCGTACTAAAACCTTCACAAGTGTCTGTCCTGATTGTTCTCCTTGCACAAGCCTTGCTCACAGCTGAACTTCACTCACTATTAGTCTGGTCCCTCCCTTTGGGAGCACTTGCTAGAACAGTTGCCTATTTGGCCACTTCCTAGAACAAAAATTTTGGTGGCATAGCCATGGGAGCAGGCTTGTGATGAGAAGCTGTCCCCTCTGATCATGCATTACTTATGCCTTTCTTTTCCAGCACAAAAAGATTCAAGACTGGGTGAGTGTCCCTCCCCAAACTGAAGGAACTTGGGGTGTTCCCATGGGAGCAGTCATGGGATGAGAAGCTGTCCCCTCTGATCATGCATTTTTTTTGCCTTTCTTTTCCAGCACAAAAAGATGCAAGACTGGGTGAGTGTTCCTCCCCAAACTGAAGGAACTTGGGGTCTTCCCATGGGAGCAGTCATGGGATGAGAAGCTGTCCCCTCTGATCATGCATTGCTTTTGCTTTCCTTTTCCAGTGGAACTGTCTGCAGAGCTGGGTGAGTGTCCCTCCCCAAACCAAAATAATTTCTTGTCTGTGAGTGGGAGCTGTGGGATGCGAAGCTTTCCCCTCTGATCATGCATTGCTTTTCTCTTTCTTTTGCAGTGGAAAAAGATGCAAGCCTGGGTAAGTATCCATGAGCATCTGAAGGGATTTGAGGTGGGATGAGTAGCTGTTCCATCTCATCATGCCTTTCTTTCTTCTCATTTCCAGTGCACCAATCTGCAAGACTGAGTGAGTCTCTGTCCCCAAACCCATAGAAATGGGTTCTCATCATGTAATGAGAATCTGTACTCTCTCAACAAGTGTTCTTGCTTTTCTTTTGCAGAGGAACAAGCTGCAGAGCTGCGTGAGTGTCAATCCCCAAAATGAAGGAATTTGGGATTTACCAGTGGGAGGTGTGGGATGGGAAGATATCCCTTTCTTTCATGCATTGTTTTTACTTCTGTTTTGCAGTGAAAAAAGATGCAAAGATCAGTGAGTATCTTGTAGTTTGGAGTCCAGCCATGGGATGAGAAGCTCTGTCCTCTCAACATGCCTTGCTTTTTTTTCTCTCTCTTTTTTTATTTTTTTTTTTCTTTTCTTTCCAGAGGAACAAGCTGCAGGACTTGGTTAGTGTCCATCCCCAAATTAAAGGAATTTGGGGTGTACCACTGGGAGCTATGGGATGGGAAGATATCACTTTCCGTCATGCATTTTTTTTTGCTTTTGTTTTCCAGTGAAAAAAGATGCAGAATTCGGTGAGTATCCTGCACCAGAACAGAGCAGTTTGGGGTCCAGCAATGGGATGAGAAGCTGTCCCCTCTTATCAGGCATTGCTTTTGCTTTCCTTTTCCAGCTGAACAAGCTGCAGAGCTGGGTGAGTGTCCCCATGCTTTGGCACCAGGGCAACGCCAAGGCGATGTGCAGGGGAGGGTGGGCAGCTGGGACAGAGCAGCCCAGGGCAGGACCCTCACCCTGCCCACACCCACTGGGCACCGGCCGTGGGTTGTGACCAGCTCTCCCCTCTCCTTCCAGCATGGAGAAAGTTTCTAATACCTCAAAATCCAGGTAGGTGTGCATTGGGTTGCCCTCTGCAGTGCTTCTCCTGCCCTTGCTGGGGCATGTTCAGGAGCCAAGAGGTGCCCCATCTCCTGCCCCGTGGGGCAGCTCCTGGCCCCGAGCTGGGGAAAGCCTGCCCAGGGCTGAGCTCTGCCCCTGATGGCCTGGCTCCTTCTGTCCCTGCAGTGAAGGTGACCCTGGATCCGCGCACGGCTCATCCCCAGCTTGCCCTGTCTCAGGACTACAGGAGTGTGAGATGGGAAAGTGAATTGCAGAAGGTGCACAATACCCGAGAAAGATTTGACAATCGGTGCTGCGTGCTGGGCCGTGAGGAGTTCAGAGAGGGGAAGCACTGCTGGTTGGTGGAGGTGGTGGGGGAGAGGGGAAAGCATCATTCATGGGCTGTGGGGGTGGCCAGGGCATCGGTGAAGAGGAAGGGGGAGATCAACATGAGCCCTGAAGGAGGGATCTGGGCTGTGCAGTACAATGAGGGGCAGCTCATGTCTCTCACATCTCCTCCCACCCCCTTGTCCCTGTCCGCTGTCCCCATGAGGATCTGGGTCTGTCTGGACTGTACCCAGGGGCAGGTGTCTTTTATCAGTGCTGACAATGGGGTCGAGATCTTCACTTTCACAGCAGCCTCCTTGAAAGGGGAGAACATCCGCCCCTGGTTGTGGCTGGGGACGAATGCCCAGCTGTGCCTGAGGAACAGCACCCCCCAGACCCTGTCCCCAGTCCTGGAGGGCTCCTGTCCTTCTCCAGGCACTCCTGGCTCACCTCTCCCTGGTCCTGCAGAAGCAGCACAGAAATGAGGGGCAGTGGGGCCAGGGGCTGCCCCGTGTTCCTCCCTGCATACTGAGACCTGCGGCAGCCGGTGGGGGGCACTCAGACTTCAGGCACGCCTTTGCTTCATGTTTGGGAACCCAATTTGAGGGCTCCAGTTTTCCACTCCTAACTCCATTGACGAATTTCGCTTTGTGCGTGAAAACATGAATTATTTAGCACAGGTTTGGATGTAAAAGAATTAGTAACACTCCTTGTAAATAAATAAATCAACTTCTGAACATTGAAATTCCAAGCGTGAGAACATTTTAAATCACTATGAAGGAAGCTGCTTCCTCCAAAAAGAATGGGCATCTTCACCTGGCACGGCAAAACAGTCCAGTGTGAGCTGGATTTGAGCTGGAGCATGGCTACTGTGGGGGGCAGCGAGGATGCTCTAGTGGTTGGATGCTCCAGGACCAGGATGCCCCAGGGTTGGTACGCTCTGGGACTGGGATGCTCTAGGACTGGGATGCTTTCTGAGTTGGATGCTTTGAGAGGGCTTGGGGGAGGCAGGATGCTGTGGAATCCATCCCATGAGGCACAGGGAAAAGCACAGGAAAGGACTGGGTCTGTTGGAACCTCGAACAAAGCAGAGCTCGGGGAGCTCTGGTGCTTTGGGCTTTGCCCTGCACAGGACTCTTGTACTAGGGCACAAGCTCTGCTGGCACCCGCGAGTCTCAACCTGTCTCTGAGCCCCAGCAGGCAGCACAGGGGCTGCAGCAGCTCTCCACGCTCCTCTCCCCTCTGCTTGCACTGCTTGCAGACCCCAGTGCAAGGGATGTGGTCACCATGTGCTGCCGGCCATTGCAGGCCACCTTTGCCTCCTAGTTTGGGGCAGATCTTTGCTCTGTGCCTGGTGCTGAGCATGAGCAGCCTGTGGGGGCTCTTTGTTCCCTCCTCTGGAGCACACCAAGGCACAGCAGCAGCAGGACTGTGGCAAATAAAGTTTTGCACAGGAAGATGGAGTCTGGCAGTGGCATTTCCTGGGTGCTTCTGTCCTCAGGCTTTGCTGCCTGGGAAGGCGTCTTGCAGCAGACCGTCTCCTTGGTGTTGGTCCTTGGAGTCAGAGCTAGGGGGAACCTAAGCTCCATCTGCCCCCGGTTCCCCAGCTGGTGCCTGGTGCCCTCTTGTCCCACCCAGCTAGGTCATTGCCCTGCCCTGGGGAGACCTGAAGAGCTTCCAGCCTCCCATCACACAGGCTCTGCAGAGGCTGAGCCCACAGGGGGCAATGCCGGCTCTTGGAAGGTCCATGTTCAGAGGCAGCAAGTGGCCTCAGGCTTCAGCTGATCAGAGAATCATTCAAGCTCGAAAAGACCTCCAAGGTCATGTGGTCCAACAATCTCTCTACCACCAATATCACCCCCTAGGCCATGTCCCTAAGCACCACATCCAACTTTTCCTTAAACACCTGCAGGGATGGTGACTCTACACCTCCCTGGGCAACCCGTTCCAATGCCTAAGCACGCAATCTGAGAACAAATTTCTCCTCATTTCGGGCCTGAACCTCCCCTGGCACAACTTGAGGTCGTTCCCTCTTGTTCTATTGCTAGTTATCTGCCCCCAGCTACCACAGCTTCTTTCAGGAGTTGTAGAGAGCCATAAGGTCTCCCACGAGCTGTCTACAGACTAAACCAACCCAGTTTCCTTAGGTGCCCCAATAGGACTTGTGTTCCAGGCTCTTCACCAGCTTCGTAGCCCTTCTGTGGACACACTAACGGGCCTTAATGTCCTCCTTGTAGCGAAGGGCCCAAAACTGAGCACAGTGCTTGAGGTGTGGCTCACCAGGGCCCTGTTCAGGGGGCTGATCACCTCCCTGGTCCTGCTGGCCATGCTGTTTCGGATACAGGCCAGGATGTCATCGGCCTTCTTGGCCACTTGGGCACACTGCCGGCTCATGTTCAGGCGAGTGCTGACCAAAACCCCCAGATCCATTTCTTTTGCACAGCTTTCAAGCCAATTTGCCCCAAGCCTGTAGCATTGTATGGGGTTGTTCTTCCCTGTGTGCAGGACCCGGTGCTTAGCCATGTTGGCAGCTTCATGCCGTTCCCTCGGGCCCTGTCGCTGGCTCCAGAGAGCAGAGACCAGCGCCTGCCCCTCCGCTTCCCACATCAGGAAGCTGTGGGCCGCCGCGAGGCCTCCCCTGTGTCTCCTCTGCTCTGGGCTCAACAAGCCAAGCGCCTTCAGCCACTCCTCACACACCTTGCCCTGCAGAGCCTTCGCTGTCCTCATAGCCCTCCCTTGGAGGCTCTCGCACAGTTCTTCTAGCGCCCGTCGTCTGCTGTGGTGCCCATGCAGCAGGCCGAGCAGAGCAGGACGATCCCTTCCCTCGGCTGGCCAGCAGTGCCATACCTGAGGTATCCCAGGGCACCCTTGGCCCTTTGGGCTGCCAGGGCCCGCTGCTGGCTCACATCCAACTTGCCATCGGCCACAACCCCCAGCTCCCGTTCTGGGGGCTGCTCTCCAGCCTCTCGCCCCCCACGCTGTACGTACAGCCAGGGCTGCTCCTGCCCAGGGACAGGGCCCAGCACTTGCTCTTGTTAAACTTCCCACAGGCGGTGGCTGCCCAGCTCTCCCCTTTGGCCAGATCCCTCTGCAAGGTCTCTCCGCCTTCGACAGAGTCAGCAGCTCCTCCAAGTTCAGTGTCAGCCACAAACTCACTCAGGTTTCCTTCCTGTCCCACATCCAGGTCATTTATGTGACCACTGAAGAGACCTGACCCCAAAATGGAGCCCTGCAGAGCCCCACTCATGACTGGCTGCCAGCCTGATATTGCCCCGTTTACCAGGACCCTCGGAGCCTGACTCATCAGCCAATTGTTCACCCATCGTATTGTGCATTTGTCTGGGTCTGTGCTGGACATTTGATCCAGATGGATATGGTCAGAAACCACGCTGAAATCTTTAGTGAAATCCAAAAAGATCACCTCATCTGGCTCCCCTTGGTCAACTAGGTGGGTGACCTTGTCATAAAAAGGAAATTAAGTTTGTTGAACAGGACTTTCCCCTCGTGAATCCATGTGTGCTGTGACCAGTGACCTCACTGTTCCTCAGCTATTTTTCACTCACTTCCAGAGCAATCTCTGTAACTTTACCAGGCATTGCCATGAGACTGGCAGGCCTATAATTCCCAGGGTCTTCTTTGCTGCCCTTCTTGGAAACTGGGGCAACGTCTGACACCTTAAATTCCAAGACCAAAGACCCTTAGGATAGAATTTGGAGAGTTCTCAAGGTGACATTATGCACCTCTGCATTGTCCAAGTCCTCAGTGTTTGAGTCTGTCTTGGATGGGTGGAGATGAACAAGCTCAGACACTGACTTTCCCTGGTGGTCTGGAGATGCCCCTGATGGGGACAAGCCCCTTGTGCCCACTGAAGGCCCTGGGCTGGGCACCCAGCTGCGATGGGATGGTGGTGCCAGCCCTGCAGAGCTCAACAGGCACCTGTCCCCTACCTGTCCCCTACTACCCCAGGGCAGAGCTCTAACAAGAGGGTTATTGCAGCAAGGAAATGGGCAAAGGCTGGGGAAGCTGGGCGTAGTATTCTACGTTCTGCAGCTCTGCTGGGTGCGGTGAGAGACGTCTATCTTGGTGGGGCTCCCTTGCAGAAGAACCCCTGGGGACCGCCTGCTGTGTCCCCCAGCCCGTGATAAGCACAGGCTCTGCGCCCTGCCCAAGGTGCTGCTGGCTGTGGCTCCTTGTGCGCTGGCCCAAGGGGACTCCTTCCCCATCCGCCTGCGGTGCCTGCAGCCCCTCGATCCCCTCTGTCTTCTGTTCCAGGTCCGGACCCCAGCTCCTGCTCCTGCTGCAGCACAGATGGGGCTCCCCTGGGGCTGTGGCCGCCCCAGCCTCACCGGCCATGCCTGGGGCCTCCTGACTTCCCTCGTCACTCTGCTCCTCCTCCGGCTGGGTTCAGGTAGGATCCTATGGGGCTGCTGGGGGATCTCCCCCCTGGGCCTGGCAGATGTGCTGCCATAGGGCAGGGGAGACGCTGTGGAAAAGGGGAGACCCAAGCCCACAGCTCGGCCCAGCTGGGTTTCACTTTCCCTTTGGTTCTTTCATGCAATACGCGCGCTGCCTCGGCTGCCCTTCCTGGCTCTTCTTCACCTGCCCGAATGCTGCAGAGAGGGCTCCCACTCCCAGCACACCTCCTTCTCCTGCACGTCCTCCCTCTCCCTCTCCCATTTCCCCGGTGGTTTCCCATGGGACACAGGGGATGCAGCATGCACCAACTCACGCACAGCTCACCCTTTGTCACTCACTGCCCCTAAATTTACAATGACAAAATCTCACCACCTCTCTGTGCCCTTCTCCATTGCCCAGCCCAGCTCAGAGTGATGGCACCAGGCCAACCTGTCACTGCCACCGTGGGGCAGGATGTCGTGCTGCCCTGCCACTTGTCCCCTCAACGGGATGCTCGCACCTTGGATGTTAGGTGGATCCGGGACCAGTTCTCTGAGACGGTGCACCACTACCACAAAGGGGAGGACCTGTACGGGGAGCAGATGGGGGCATATGTCGGGAGGACAGAGTTGGCCAGAGATGGTCTCTCTGCTGGAAGCCTGGACTTGCGAATCACCAGGGTGAGATCCTCTGATGATGGCCAGTACGTCTGCACTGTGAGAAATGCTGATGCTTATGACGAAACAATGGTGGAGCTGGAGGTGTCAGGTTAGTGGCTGAGGTAATACACCAGGAATTCCAAGGGAGAATTTATGTGTCTTTCTCTTGTCTCAGCTATCGAACACCATGGAACACGGACATGGAACTGGAAGTAGTATTTGGGAAGAGAGATCTATAGATAGGATATAGTTGTGAGCGTTCACTGGTATCTGTGCAGACCAGCGCTATGATGCTTTAAGGGCAGTGGGTACAGGCTGCTGAGCAGTTCCTTCAGCTGTGCCTATGATGGCACCAAACACAGCGCCTGGAGGAGAGGAGAGACCTCTGAGCAGATGGACCTCTCCTTGGTTTTGCTTTTTGTCCTGGGGGAGACCTGAGACATTGTCTGGAAGTCTTGGGGCTTCTTGAAACAGCAGGGCTTGGTGCAGAGATGCTGCCTGGAGGTGCTGAAGCTCGGCACCTGGGATTTTTGGGTGATTTGGGGTCACTGGCATTGTGCAGCCCTGCTCTCTGGGTCCAGCACCAGCTGGGATCTTTTGGGGTGAGGGTGGGTGTGTGGATCACCCAGTCTGAGAGCCCTGAGGCCATGGCAGGATTGGGCTTTGTCTGGCATGGGAGCAGATGGGGTCTTTGCCCTGGAACTGAATCCCTCCCCAAGTCAAGACCCAGCCACGGGCTCTTCCCCCAGCCACAGGCGCTGACCCCCACCTCTCCCTGGGGGGCTACGAGGCCGGAGGCGTCCGCGTGCTGTGTCGATCGGCCGGCTGGTACCCGCTGCCGCAGCTGCTGTGGAGGGATGCTCGCGGACAGCACCTGCCCTCGGTCTCCCAGACACATTCCCAGGACCAGGAGGGGCTCTTAGAAATCAAAGGTGCTGTCATTGTGACTGGGAGAGTGGAGGGGCCCTTGTCCTGCGTGGTCAGGAGCAGCTGCATCCAGCAGGAGTGGAAATTTTCCCTACACATCGCAGCTACAAATAGCTCAGCCAGGGTGAGGTGTTCCTGGCCCCTGCGCTTGTCCTGAGCCTGGAGAAGTCTGGGTCTTGCTTTTCCACATATGGGCATGGAAACGCAGCCCTTTTCCTTGTGCCTTTTCTCAGCTCCCTTCTTCCACAATGCCCAGCCCTGGACGGTGGCTCTGGCTCTGGTCCTCGTGCTTTTGGCTGTGTCCATTGGCCTCGGTGTTTATCTCTTTCGAAAGAAAGGTAAGCTGGCAGCGCAGGGATGGAGCGGAGGGAGGTGTTGTGCAGGGACCCGCGTGGGTCTGGAGTGGGGCTGAGCCCTGGCCCAGGGAGGTGCGTAGGAGGAGGAAGGGAATGTTCTCCTGGGGATCCCAAAGGCCTTAGGATCGTCTTGGGCCTCTGCCTTGGGCAACGAAGGCAGGGGAGAAGGCAAGGGGCCTTGGGTGGGAGGCCAGGGAGCATGGCTGCAGCGTGGGGCTGGTGGGAAGGCCCAGACCCCCTGCAGATGTTCCCACCGAGCAACCAAGCTGCTCTGCTGACCTCCTGTTCCTCCGCCTTTGCTTTTCAGTGGCACAGAGCCGAGAGCTGGGTGAGTCCTTGCAGTCCCTGCCCCCAGCCCCTGGGGAAGTGGTGTCCCTGCGGGAGGGACTGGGCTGGGTGGGCTGTGGGGGCTTGTGTGCTGGTGGCTCGGGGGTGCTGGAGGAGCAGCTGGAGCCTGACGGGGGAGTGGGGAGTGCTGGGGCTGGGGCTGCCCTGGGCACGAGACACGGCCGGGATGGCTGAAAGGAACGGGGATCAAGGTGGGGACAGGGAGCGAGCTGCGGGGCTGCCCCACTCTGCACTGATGCTTCTGGGACAGGGACATCCTCCACCCATCTCCATTCACTTCCACTTTGTTTTGGTGACACAGTGCAGAGAGCTGCACAAGTGTCTGTCCTTACTGCGCCACGTGCATGAGCCTTGCACAAAGCTCGTTTTTGTTCCATGTTAGTCCAGTCCCTCCCAAACTTGGAGGAAGGTGCTCTGTTTCCACTCACTTCAGAAAAATAATTGAGGGTCTAGCTATGGGAGTAGCCATGGAATGAGAAGCACTGCCTTCTGATCACGCATTGACTTTTTTTTTTCTTTTCCATTGAATAAAGGTGCAAAGCTAGGTAAGTCTGCATTCATAAATCCAAAGTCTTCCCATAAGCAGCAATCAGATGAGAAGTTCTCCCTTCTTATCCTGCTTTGCTTTTGCTTTCCTTTTCCAGCGGAACAAGCTGCAGAGCAGGGTGAGTGTCCATGTGCTTGGGCCTCAGGGCAAGGCTAAGGAGATGTTTAGGGGAGGGTGGGCAGCTGGGACAGAGCACTTCAGGGATTTTCTCTTTCTTTTCCAGATGAGTACTCTGGAAATGCTGGTAAGTTTCCATCAAAATCTGAAGGGATTTGGGGTGTCGCAATGGGATGAGAAGCTGTTCCATCTCATCATGCCATTTTTCCTCTCATTTGCAGCACAGCAATCTACAAGACTGAGTGAGTCTCTTTCCCCAAACCCAAAGAAAATGGGTTCTCATCATGTAATGAGAATCTGTACTCTCTCACCAAGTATTTTTGATTTCTTTTGCAGAGGACCTAGCTGCAGAGTTGGGTGAGTGACCCTTACAAAATGAAGGAATTTGGCTTTTATCAGTGAGAATTATGGGATGGCAAGATGTCCCTTTCTATCATGCATTTTGTTTGCTTTTTTTTTTTTCAGTGAGAAGAGATAGAGAACTCGGTGAGTATCCTGCACCACAGCAAAGCAGTTTAGGGTCCAGCGATGGAATGAGAAGCTCTCTCCTCTCACCAGGCATTGCTTTTCTCTCCCCCTCTTTTTTTTTTTTTTTTTCTCTTCAGAGGAACAAGCAGCAGAGCTGGGTGAGTGTCCCCACACTTGGACCCCAGGGCAACACCAAGGCAATGTGCAGGGGAGGGTGGGCAGCTGGGACAGAGCAGCCCAGGGCTGGCCCCTCACCCTGTTGGGGGAGTGGGGAGTGCTGGGGCTGGGGCTGCTCTGGGCACGAGACACAGATGGGATGGCTGAAAGGAACAGGGATCAAGGTGGGGACAGGGAGCGAGCTTTGGGTCTGCCCCATTCTGCACTGACGCTTCCAGGACAGGGACATCCTCCACCCATGCCCTCTTCACTCCCGTTTGCTCTTTGGTGGCATAGTACTAAAACCTTCACCTGTTTCTATCCTGATTGTTCTCCTTGCACAAGCCTTTCTCACAGCTGAACTTCACTCACTATTAGTCTGGTCCCTCCCTTTGGGAGCACTTCCTAGAACAAAAACTTTGGTGGCATAGCCATGGGAGCAGGCTTGTGATGAGAAGCTGTCCCCTCTGATCATGCATTTTTTTTGCCTTTCTTTTCCAGCACAAAAAGATACAAGACTGGGTGAGTGTCCCTCCCCAAACTGAAGGAACTTGGGGTGTTCCCATGGGAGCAGTCATGGGATGAGAAGCTGTCCCCCCTCATCATGCATTGCTTTTGCTTTCCTTTTCCAGCGGAACTGTCTGCAGAGCTGGGTGAGTGTCCATCTCCAGACTGAACTAATTTCCTGTCTGCCAGTGGGAGCTATGGGATGAGACGTGCAGGGGAGGGTGGGCAGCTGGGACAGAGCAGCCCAGGGCTGGACCCTCACCCTGCCCACACCCACTGGGCACTGGCCGTGGGCTGTGACCAGCTCTCCCCTCTCATTCCAGCATGGAGAAAGTTTCTAATACCTCAAAATAGAGGTAGGTGTGCACTGGGTTGCCCTCTGCGGTGCTTCTCCTGCCCTTGCTGGGGCATGTTCAGGAGCCAAGAGGTGCCCCATCTCCTGCCCCGTGGGGCAGCTCCTGGCCCCGAGCTGGGGAAAGCCTGCCCAGGGCTGAGCTCTGCCCCTGATGGCCTGGCTCCTTCTGTCCCTGCAGTGAAGGTGACCCTGGATCCGCGCACGGCTCATCCCCTGCTTGTCCTGTCTCAGGACTACAGGAGCGTGAGATGGGAAAGTGAATGGCAGAAGGTGCACAACACCCCAGAGAGATTTGACTGTTGGTGCTGCGTGCTGGGCCGTGAGGAGTTCAGAGAGGGGAAGCACTGCTGGTTGGTGGAGGTGGTGGGGGAGAGGGGAAAGCATCATTCATGGGCTGTGGGGGTGGCCAGGGCATCGGTGAAGAGGAAGGGGGAGATCAACATGAGCCCTGAAGAAGGGATCTGGGCTGTGCAGTACAATGAGGGGCAGTTCATGTCTCTCACATCTCCTCCCACCCCCTTGTCCGTGTCCCCTGTCCCCACGTGGATCTGGGTCTGTCTGGCCTGTACTCAGGGGCAGGTGTCTTTTATCAACCCTGACAATTGGGTCAAGATCTTCACTTTCACAGCAGCCTCCTTGAAAGGGGAGAACATCCGCCCCTGGTTGTGGCTGGGGACAAATTTCCAGCTATGTCTGAGGAACAGCACCCTGTAGACCCTGTCCCCAGGCCTGGGGGACTCCTGTCCTTCTCCAGCCACTCCTGGCTCACCTCTCCCTGGTCATGCAGGAGCAGCACAGGAATGACGGGCAGTGGGGCCAGGGACTGCCCCGTGTTCCTCCCTGCATGCTGAAACCTGCAGCAGCCAGTGGGGGGGCACTCAGACTTCAGGCATGCCTTTGCTTCATGTTCGGGAACCCCATTTGTGGGCTCCAGTTTTCCACTCCTAACTCCGTTGACGAATTTCGCTTTGTGCATGAAAACATGAATTATTTAGCACAGGTTTGGATGTAAAAGAATTAGTAATACTCCTTGTAAATAAATAAATCAACTTCTGAACATTGAAATTCCAAGCGTGAGAACATTTTAAATCACTATGAAGGAAGCTGCTTCCTCCAAAAAGAATGGGCATCTTCACCTGGCATGGCAAAACAGTCCAGTGTGAGCTGGATTTGAGCTGGAGCATGGCTACTGTGGGGGGGCAGCAAGGATGCTCTAGTGGTTGGATGCTCCAGGACCAGGATGCTCCAGGGTTGGTACGCTCTGGGACTGGGATGCTCTAGAACTGGGATGCTTTCTGAGTTGGATGCTCTGAGAGGGCTTGGGGGAGGCAGGATGCTGTGGAATCCATCCCATGAAGCAGAGGGAAAAGCAGAGGAAAGGACTGGGTCTGTGGGAACCTCAAACAAAACGGAGCTCGGGGAGTTCTGGTGCTTTAGGATTTGCCCTGCACAGGGCTCTTGTACTGGGGCACAAGCCCTGCTGGCACCCATGGGTCTCGACCTGCCTCTGAGCCCCAGTGGGCAGCACAGGGGCTGCAGCAGCTCTCCACGCTCCTCTCCCCTCTACTTGCACTGCTTGCAGACCCCAGTGCAAGGGATGTGGTCACCGTGTGCTGCAGGTACAAATAGTGTAGCCAGGGTGAGGTGTTCCTGGCCCCTGCGCTTGTCCTGAGCCTGGAGAAGTCTGGGTCTTTCCTACTCCCATTCATGTAAACACAGCCTTTTTTCTGATGCCTTTTCTCAGCTCCCTTTTTCCTCAATGCCCAGCCCTTGATAGTGGTTCTGGCTCTGGTCCTCGTGCTTTTGGCTGTGTCCATTGGCCTCAGTGTTTATCTCTTTCGAAAGAAAGGTAAGCTGGCAGCGCAGGGATGGAGCAGAGGGAGGTGTTCTGCAGGGACCCGCGTGGGTCTGGAGCGGGGCTGAACCCTGGCCCAGGGAGGTGCATAGGAGGAGGAAGGGAATGTTCTCCTGGGGATCCCAAAGGCCTTAGGATCCTCTTGGGCCTCTGCCTTGGGCAACGAAGGCAGGGGAGAAGGCAAGGGGCCTTGGGTGGGAGGCCAGGGAGCATGGCTGCAGCGTGGGGCTGGTGGGAAGGCCCAGACCCCCTGCAGATGTTCCCACCGAGCAACCAAGCTGCTCTGCTGACCTCCTGTTCCTCCGCCTTTGCTTTTCAGCGGCACAGAGACGAAAGCTGGGTGAGTCCTTGCAGTCCCTGCCCCCAGCCCCTGGGGAAGTCGTGTCCCTGTGGGAGGGACTGGTCTGGGTGGGCTGTGGGGGCTTGTGTGCTGGTGGCTCGGGGGTGCTGGAGGAGCAGCTGGAGCCTGACGGGGGAGTGGGGAGTGCTGGGGCTGGGGCTGCCCTGGGCACGGGACACGGCCGGGATGGCTGAAAGGAACGGGGATCAAGGTGGGGACGGAGAGCGAGCTGTGGGGCTGCCCTGCTCTGCACTGATGCTTCTGGAACAGGGACGTCCTCCACCCGTCCCCATTCACTTCCACCTGTGTTTTGGTGGCACGGTGCAGAGAGCTGCACAAGTGTCTGTCCTTACTGCGCCATGTGCACGAGACTTGCTCAAACATGGTTCTTGCTCCCTGTTAGTCTGGTCCTTCTGAATCCCTGAGCAAGGTGCTCAGTTCCCATTCTACCCATCCCCATTCACTTCCATTAGTATTGTGTTGCACAGTGTTGAAAGGTGCAAAGTTGTCACTAACACGCTTTTTCCACAAAATTGTGCTTTGCTGACTATTATTCTTTTCTCTGTTTGAGAGGAAGGCAGTGTTTTCTCACTCCAGAGAGAACAGGAATTTGGGTTTTTGCAAGGGATGACAAGTTGCTCCCTCTGACCATTAATTCCTTTTCCTTTTGTTTTCCAGAGAAACAAGCTGTAGACCTGGTTATGTCTCACTCTCAAAACAGAAAAAAAATATAAAAAATGTCATAGTGAGAGCTATGGGATCAGAAACTATGCCCTCTGATCATGTTTTCCTTTTCTCTTTCTTTTCCAGCGAATGAATGTGCAATGCTTGGTGAGTCTCCCTCCCTAACTAAGGGAAAGTGGTGTCTTCCACCTGCCCAGCTGAAAGCAGCCATGGGCTGAGCAGCTCTTCCCTCTGATCAGGCATTTATTTTGCTTTCATTTTCAGAGAAACACTCTGCAGAGCTGGGTGAGTGTACCTGTGCTTGGGCCCCAGGGAACGCCAAGGCGATGTGCAGAGGAGTGTGGGCAGCTGGGCCCCTCACCTTGCCCACATCCACTGGGCACTGGCCGTGGGCTGTGACCAGCTCTCCCCTCTCCTTCCAGCATGGAGAAGGTTTCTGCTGCCTCAAAATACAGGTAGGTGTGCTTTGGGTTGCCCTCTGCAGTGCTTCTCCTGCCCTTGCTGGGGCATGCTGAGGAGCCAAGAGGTGCCCCATCTCCTGCCCCGTGGGGCAGCTCCTGGCCCCGAGCTGGGGAAAGTCTACCCAGGGCTGAGCTCTGCCCCTGATGGCCTGGCTCCTTCTGTCCCTGCAGTGAAGGTGACCCTGGATCCGCACACGGCTCATCCTGACCTCATCCTGTCGTAGGACAACAGGAGAGTAAGATTTCAAAGTGAACAGCAGCAGCCTGGCAACAGCAACAGCAGCAGGGCAACTTACAGCCTAGACAGATTTGACAGTTGGTGCTGCGTGCTGGGCCATGAGGAGTTCGAAGAGGGGAGGCACTGCTGGGTGGTGGAGGTGGAGGGCAAGCTGGAAAAGTATTTTTGGTGGGGTGTGGGGGTGGCCTGGGCTTCTGTGACCAAGAATGGGTTTTACAAAATGACTCCTGAAGAAGGGATCTGGGCTGTGCGGTACCAACAAGGGCAACTGAAATCTCTGACATTACCTCGCACCCCCTTGTCCCTGTCCCCTGTCCCCACGAGGATCTGGGTCTGTCTGGACTGTACCCAGCAGCAGGTGTCTTTTATCAACGCTGACAACGGGGTCGAGATCTTTAAGTTCACGGCAGCCAACTTCAATAAAAAGCCCATCCGCCCCTGGTTTCTGTTGTGGACACAGGGAATTCAGCTGTGCCTGAGGGACAGCATGCCCCAGACCCTGTCCCCAGCCCTGGGGGACTCCTGTCCTTCTCCAGCCACTCCTGCATCACCTCTCCTTGGTCCTGCAAGAGCAGCACAGGAATGAGGGGCAGTGGGGCCAGGGGCTGCCCCGTGCTCCTTCCCTGCTGCTGGAGGAGGGCTGGGATGCTGCAAGCAGGGGCCAGGCCCCTTGCAGACCCTGGGCTCTGCCCTGCACAGGGCTCCAGTGCTGGGGCACAAGCCCTGCTGGCACCCGCGGGTCTCACCCTGCCTCTGAGCCCCAGTGGGCAGCACAGAGGCTGCAGCAGCTCTCCACGCTCCTCTCCCCTCTGCTTGCACTGCTTGCAGACCCCAGTGCAAGGGATGTGGTCACCGTGTGCTGCCGGCCATTGCAGACCACCTTTGCCTCCTAGTTTGGGGTTGATCTTTGCTCTGTGCCTGGTGCTGAGCATGAGCAGGCTGTGGGGGCTCTTTGTTCCCTCCTCTGGAGGACACCAAGGCACAGCAGCAGCAGGACTGTGGCAAATAAAGTTTTGCACAGGAAGATGGAGTCTGGCAGTGGCATTTCCTGGGTGCTTTCTGTCCTGAGGCTTTGCTGCCTGGGAAGGCGTCTTGCAGCAGAGCATCTCCTCGGTGTTTGTCATGGGAGTCAGAGCCAGGAGGAACCTAAGCTCCAGCTGCCCCCGGTTCCCCAGCTGATGCCTGGGACCCACTTGTCCCACCTGGGTCATTGCCCTGTCCTGGGGGCACCCAAAGAGCTTCCAGCCTCCCATTACACAGGCTCTGCGGAGGCTGTGCTCACAGGGGGGCATCACCGGCTCTTGGAAGTTCTCCAAGCAGAGGCAGCAGGTGGTCTCAGCCTTCAGCCATGAATCACAGAATCATTCAAGCTGGAAAAAGCTCTAAGGTCATCACTGCTATGCTACTGTCGTGCCTGCAAAATCCCTTCCAAATATGCAAAGGATAGTATCACTTTCCACTGCAAAAACACCTTCTACTGCAAAAACACATCTTTGTTTCTCACATCTGGCCAACCACCTCTCTGCCACCAATATCACCCACTAAACCGTGTCCCTAAGCACCACGTCCAACCTTTCCTTAAACACCCCCAGGGACAGTGACTCCACCACCCCCCAGGACAACCTGTTCCAATGCCTAACCATTCTTTCTGAGAAGAAATTTCTCCACCCCTGGCTCACGTCTCCTTGGTCCTGCAGGAGCAGCGCAGGAATGACAGGCAGTGGGGCCAGAGGCTGCCCCGCACACCTCCCTGACCTGCGGCAGCTGGTGGGGGACACTCAGACTTCAGGCACGCCTTTGCTTCATGTTTGCAAACCCTATTTGTGGGTTCCAGTTTTCCATTCCTAACTCCATTTATGAATTTGGCTTTGTGCATGAAAGCATGAATTATTTAGCATGGATTTAGATGTAAAAGTATAATTAATACTCCTTGTAATTAAATAAATCAACTTCTGAACATGGAAATTCCAAGTGTGGGAATATTTTAAATCACTACAAAGGAAGCCGAGGCGATCACCTCCGGGGCAGATGCGTCCTGCAGCGGAGTGGGGGATTGAGACATGCAGGGGTTTTCCTTCATCGAGGCTATTCGAGGCAGCCAAGGGAGCCACTAGGACTCAGCAGCCCTCGTGAGGCCAGCTGATGAGGCATGGGCAGATCCAGAAGCCCCCTCTATGTCGTACAAAGGCAGCCCCTGGGGAGAGCGAGAGTCCAGGAGCGCGGTGATCGGAGCACGGTGCGTAGGTCAGGGCATGGCGTGGCAGTGCTTGCAGGCAGGGTGAGCGGGGAGGTCGAGCAGGGTCGGTCATATCTCTGTTCTGGGAAGGACCTTCTACTGAAGAAATGGTGTCCACTCGCCAAGTCTGCCGGTCTGCAGCTGAAACCCAAATGGGGGGGCTGCAACCTCCCTGGGTAGATGCCTCCCACAAACAGACCTCCTGAGGATGGGAAGAGCAGCCCAGACCCTCACTTCCAGGGAGCTCCAGTCTCTGGAGGTCTCCTTAGTGCCTGAAGGCAGAGGTGGATGTCATGGGTGCAAGTGTGCCCTCAGCTGGGTGAGCTCTTCAAACAGGTGGCTCAACTACGAGAGGAGCTCACCAGGCAGCATAGCATTTGGGAATCTGAGCAGGAGACTGATAAATGGTATTATGCGCTGACACGGGCCGAGCAACAGCCCTGCCTTAAGTCCAGGCAAGGGGTAGGGAGACAAGCGTGCAGCCCAAAACAAGCACATTTGAAGAATCGCAGGAAAAGGAGAGTGGACCCTCGTCTCTGATCGGAGCTGGAGGAGAGTCTCCCACCTGCCCCTGAAGTGCCGCTATGCAACAGACACAAGGTTCTAAGGCAGGAGAGAGGAGACTCCAGGAGAACTAGTGAAGACCTCAGAAAGATCAACCACAGGGAACTTGAAAAGGCCGACCACACAAAGTTGGCTCAGTCTCCCATCTGCATCAAAAGCAGTGCCACAAAGAAGGCACGAAGGGTCTTAGTCACTGGAGACTCCTCTCCGAGAGGCACCGAGGCTCCCATTTGCCATCCGGACAATCTCTCCAGAGAGGTGTTGCTGCCTGCCTGGGGCCCCTATTCACCATATTACAAAGAGGCTACGGAGTCTGGTGGGTCCCAAAGACTACCACCCCTTCCTGCTTTTTCAAGTAGGATCAGACAAAGCTGTAACAAGGAAATGCCGAAATATCAAAAAGGATTTTATGTCCCTTGGAAAGATGTTGAAGGGATCGGGAGTGCAAGCAGTGTTCTCTGTCCTCCCGGTTGGTGACTGGGACCCAGCAAGAAGGAGACAAAAGGGCCAAGTGAATGATTGGCTGAGGGACTGGTGTCATGCCCAAGGTTTTGGGTTCTGTGACATTGGACATGCTTTTGCGGGACTAGGCATGTTGACGTCAGATGGGGTGCAGCTGTCCAGGTGGAGCAAGAGTCTTCTGGGCAGTAAGCTGGCTGGGCTTATCAGGAGGGCTTTAAACTCGAGGCGGTGGGGAAAGGGGATGCACCTCTGAGTGAAGAAAGCATAGCTGAGAACACCATCACTCTAAGGAATGGCAGGGAAACACTTGTGACCTGTCCCAATACAACAGGAAGGGTTCTAGAAGTGCAATGCGACCAACAGCCCAGCTGAAATGCCTCTACACCAATGTCCGCAGCATGGGAAACAAGCAAGAGGAATTGGAAACCATGGTGAAATTAGACAAATATGACCTGATTGCTATCACAGAAACGTAGTTCTACTGGGGTCTACTACAGGCTGCCTGATCAAGGGGAGCCTGTGGATGAGGCCTTCTTGCTTCAACTACAAGAAGCATCGTGCTCGCACGCTCTCATCCTGATGGGGGACTTCAACCACCTGGATGTCTGCTGGGAAAACTACACAGTAGGCTTTAAGCAATCCAGGAGATTCCTAGAGTGCGTTGAGGATAATTTCCTGGTCCGGATACTAGAGAAACCAACCTGAGGAGAAGCGTTACTTGACCTGGTGCTCACCAACACAGAAGAGCTCATTAAAGAGGTGAAGATTGGAGGCAATCTGGGCTGCAGTGACCATGCCATGGTTGAGTTTGTGATCTCAAGGAATATGGGCCTGGCAAAGAGCAAAGGCAGGACCCTGAACTTCCGAAGAGCAAACATCAGGCTATTTAAAGACCTAGTGGATGAGATCCCCTGGAACATCATCCTTAGGGACAAGGGAGCTGAGGAGAGCTGGAGACTCTTTAAGGATGTTCTCCTTAGAGCGCAAGAACTCTCCATCCCCCTGCGTAAAAAGGCGGGCAGGGAGGGCAGACAACTGGGATGGCTGAGTAAGGACCACGCAGGATCAGGATCGAGAAGGACGGCATCCCATGGGAGGGACTCCATGTGGAGCAGGAGGAGAGTGACTTGAGAAGGAGCAGTGGAGTCGAAGAGTCAGGGACTGACTGCAGTCCCCGTTCCCAGACAGTGAGCTCAATCATTGGCATTCCCTTGTGGTCTGGAGAGGCCCCTGCTGTGGACAAGCCCCTCATGCTTGCTGAAGGCCCTGGGCTGGGCACCCAGTTCCGATGGGATGGTGGTGCCAGCCCTGCAGAGCTCAACAGACACTTGCTCCCATTGCCCCAGGGGCAAAGTTCCTCCCAGAGAGTTATTGCAGGCAGGAACTGGGCAAAGGTTAGGAAAGTTGGGCGTAGACTTGTACTTTCTGCAGCTCTGCTGGGTGCCGTGAGGGACCTCTCTGTCGGTGGGGCTCCCTTGGAGAAGAACCCCTGGGGGCTGCCTGCTGTGTCCCCCACCCTGTGATAAGCACAGGCTCTGCACCCTGCCCAAGGCGCTGCTGGCTGTGGCTTCTTGTGCCCGGGCCCAAGGGGACTCCTTCCCCATCCGCCTGTGGTTCCTGCAGCCCCTCGGTCCCCTCTCTCTTCTGCTCCAGATCTGGACCTCAGCTTCTGCTCCTGCTGCAGCACAGATGGGGCTCCCCTGGGGCTGCGGCCGCCCCAGCCTCACCCGCCATGCCTGGGGCCTCCTGACTTCCCTCGTCACTCTGCTCCTCCTCTGGCTGGGCTCAGGTAGGATCCTGCGGGGATACTGGGGGCTCTCCCTCCTGGGCCTAGCAGACATGCTACCGTAGGGCAGGGGAGAGGCTGTGAGACAGGGGAACCCGAGCACACAGCTCAGCCCCAGGTAGGTTTTGCTTTCCCTTTTTTTCTTTCATGCAATATGGGCGCTGCCTTGGCTGCCCTTTCTGGCTCTTGTTCACCTGCCCGAATGCTACAGAGAGGGCTCCCACTCCCAGCACACCTCCTTCTCCTGCACGTCCTCCCTCTCCCTCTCCCATTTCCCCAGTGGTTTCCCATGGGATACGGGGGACACAGCACGCACCAACTCACGCACAGCTCACCCTTTGTCACTCACTGCCCATAAATTTACAATGGCAAAATCTCACCTCCTCTCTGTGCCCTTCTCCATTGCCCAGCTCAGCTCAGAGTGGAGGGACCAGGCCAACCTGTCACTGCCACCGTGGGGCAGGATGTCGTGCTGCCCTGCCACTTGTCCCCTCGCAAGGATGCTCGCACCCTGGAGGTCAGGTGGATTCGACGCACGATATCTGAGACAGTGCACCACTACCTCAATGGAGAGGACCTGTACGGGGAGCAGATGGGGGCATATGCTGGGAGGACAGAGTTGGCCAGAGATGGTCTCTCTGCTGGAAGCCTGGACTTGAGAATCACCAGGGTGAGACCCTCGGATGATGGCCACTACTTCTGCACTGTGAAAGATGTTAACGCTTATCACGAAGCTATTGTGGAGTTGGAGGTATCAGGTTAGTGGCTGGGGTGATGCTCTCAGGGGATGGTCCTTGTGTCCCTGGGTTTGTGTGCCCTACCCAGGGCCCTGTCCCATCCTCACAGCCTTTTGATGAGGCCTTTCAATGTCTGATGGGGCTTTTCCTCCTCTGTCGGTGAGCGAGTGCTTGTCCAGCAAGGAGCCATTCTGCTGCAGGTGTTTTTTTGTACAGATCAGTTGGTTTAGATAGGTTTTTGTGGTGTCCTTGAACACCAACCCCATGATGTTTGGAGGGCACTTGGCATGGGCTGCTGAGCAGCTCCTTCAGCTGTGCCTGCCATGGGACCAATGACAACATCTGAAGCAGGGAAGAGACCTCTGAGCACCTAGACCTCTGCTTGCTTTTGCTTTTTGTCCTGGGGGAGACCAGAGACGTTCTCTGGAAGTCTCGGGGCATCTTGAACCAGCACAGCCTGGTGCAGAGATGCTGCCTGGAGGTGCTGAAGCTCGGCACCTGGGTTTTCTGGGTGATTTGGGGCCACTGGCATTGTGCAGTCCTGCTCTCTGGGTCCAGCACCAGCTGGGATCTTTTGGGGTGAGGGTGGGTGTGTGGATCACCCAGTCTGAGAGCCCCTGAGGCCATGGCAGGGTTGGGCTTTGTCTGGCATGGGAGCAGATGGGGTCTTTGCCTTGAAATGAATCCCTCCCCAAGTCAAGCCTCAGCCGCGGGCACTTCCCCCAGCCACAGGCACTGACCCCCACCTCTCCCTGGGGGGCTACGAGGCTGGAGGCGTCCGCGTGCTGTGTCGATCGGCCGGCTGGTACCCGCTGCCGCAGCTGCTGTGGAGGGATGCTCGCGGACAGCACCTCCCCTCGGTCTCCCAGACACATTCCCAGGACCAGGAGGGGCTCTTTGAAATTGAAAGTGCCGTCATCATGACCAGGACCGTGGAGGGGCCCTTGTCCTGCGTGGTCAGGAGCAGCCGCCTCCAGCAGGAGCGGGAATCGTCCCTACACATCGCAGGTACAAATAGCACAGCCAGGGGGAGGTGTTCCTCGCCCCTGCACTTGTCCTGAGCCGGGAGAAGTCTAAGTCTTGCTTTTCTACTCCCATTCATGTAAACGCAGCCTTTTTTCTGATGCCTTTTCTCAGCTCCCTTTTTCCTCAATGCCCAGCCCTGGATGGTGGCTCTGGCTCTGGTCGCTGTGCTTTTGGCTGTGTCCATTGGCCTCGGTGTTAATCTCTTTCGAAAGAAAGGTAAGTTGGCAGCACAGGGATGGAGCGGAGGGAGGTGTTCTGCAGGGAACCGCGTGGGTCTGGAGCGGGGCTGAACCCTGGCCCAAGGAGGTGCATAGGAGGAGGAAGGGAATGTTCTCCTGGGGATCCTAAAGGCCTTGGGATCCTCTTGGGCCTCTGCCTTGGGCAACGAAGGCAGGGGAGAAGGCAAGGGGCCTTGGGTGGGAGGCCAGGGAGCATGGCTGCAGCGTGGGGCTGGTGGGAAGGCCCAGACCCCCTGCAGATGTTCCCACCGAGCAACCAAGCTGCTCTGCTGACCTCCTGTTCCTCCGCCTTTGCTTTTCAGCGGCACAGAGCCGAGAGCTGGGTGAGTCCTTGCAGTCCCTGCCTCCAGCCCCTGGGGAAGTGGTGTCCCTGTGGGAGGGACTGGTCTGGGTGGGCTGTGGGGGCTTGTGTGCTGGTGGCTCGGGGGTGCTGGAGGAGCAGCTGGAGCCTGACGGGGGAGTGGGGAGTGCTGGGGCTGGGGCTGCCCTGGGCACGGGACATGGCCGGGATGGCTGAAAGGAACGGGGATCAAGGTGGGGATAGGAAGCGAACTGCGGGGATGCCCCGCTCTGCACTGATGCTTCCAGGATAGGGACATCCTCCACTCATGCCCTCTTCGCTCCCATTTGCTCTTTGGTGGCATCGTACTTAAACCTTCACAAGTTTCTATCCTGATTGTTCTCCTTGCACAAGCCATGCTCACAGCTGAACTTCACTCACTATTAGTCTGGTCCCTCGTTTTGGGAGCGAAGTTATATTTGGCCACTTCCTAGAACAATAAATTTGGGGGCGTAGCCATGGGAGCAGGCGTGTGATGAGAAGCTGTCCCCTTTGACCATGCATTGCTTTTGCTTTCCTTTTCCAGCACAAAAAAATGAAAGGCTGTGTGAGTGTTCCTCCCCAAACTGAAGGAACTTGGGGTCTTCCCATGGGAGCAGCCATGGGATGAGAAGTTGTCCCCTCTGATCATGCATTGCTTTTGCTTTCCTTTTCCAGTGGAACTGTCTGCAGAGCTGGGTGAGTGTCCCTTCCCAAACAGAAAGAACTTGATGTCTTCTAATGGGAGCTATGGGATGCGAAGCTTTCCCCTCTGATCATGCATTGCTTTTCTCTTTCTTTTGCAGTGGAAAAAGATGCAAGGCTGGGTAAGTCTCCATCAGCATCTGAAGGGATATGAGGTGGGATGAGTAGCTGTTCCATCTCATCATGCCTTTCTTTCCTCTCATTTCCAGTGCACCAATTTGCAGGACTGCGTGAGTCTCTGTCCCCAAACCCAAAGAAAATGGATTCTCATCATGTAATGAGAATCTGTACTCTCTCAACAAGTGTTCTTGCTTTTCTTTTGCAGAGGAACAAGCTGCAGAGCTGGGTGAGTGTCAATCCCCAAAATGAAGGAATTTGGGATTTACCAGTGGGAGGTGTGGGATGGGAAAATATCCCTTTCTTTCATGCATTGTTTTTACTTTTGTTTTGCAGTGAAAAAAGATGCAAAGATCAGTGAGTATCTTGTAGTTTGGAGTCCAGCCATGGGATGAGAAGCTCTGTCCTCTCAACATGCCTTGCTTTTCTCTCTCTCTCTCTTTTTTTTTTTTTCTTTTCTTTCCAGAGGAACAAGCTGCCGGACTTGGTTAGTGTCCATCCCCAAACTGAAGGAATTCGGGGTGTACCAGTGGGAGCTGTGGGATGGGTAGATGTCACTTTCCATCATGCATTTTTTTTGCTTTTGTTTTCCAGTGAAAAAAGATGCAGAATTCGGTGAGTATCCTGCACCAGAACAGAGCAGTTTGGGGTCCAGCAATGGGATGAGAAGCTGTCCCCTCTTATCAGGCATTGCTTTTGCTTTCCTTTTCCAGCTGAACAAGCTGCAGAGCTGGGTGAGTGTCCCCGTGCTTGGGCCCCAGGAAAACACCAAGGCGATGTTCAGGGGAGGGTGGGCAGCTGGGACAGAGCAGCCCAGGGCTGGACCCTCACCCTGCCCACACCCACTGGGCACTGGCCGTGGGCTGTGACCAGCTCTCCCCTCTCATTCCAGCATGGAGAAAGTTTCTAATACCTCAAAATAGAGGTAGGTGTGCACTGGGTTGCCCTCTGCGGTGCTTCTCCTGCCCTTGCTGGGGCATGTTCAGGAGCCAAGAGGTGCCCCATCTCCTGCCCCGTGGGGCAGCTCCTGGCCCCGAGCTGGGGAAAGCCTGCCCAGGGCTGAGCTCTGCCCCTGATGGCCTGGCTCCTTCTGTCCCTGCAGCGAAGGTGACCCTGGATCCAGACACGGCTCATCCACGGCTCATCCTCTCAGAGGCCTTCAGCAGTGTGAGATGGGAAAGTGAATGGCAGCAGGTGCCTGACAGCCAGGAGAGATTTGACCGTTGGTGCTGCGTGCTGGGCCGTGAGGCGTTCAGAGAGGGGAGGCACTGCTGGGTGGTGGAGGTCGAGGGGGAGCACCGAAAATGTTCTTGGTGGGCTGTTGGGGTGGCCAGGGCATCTGTGGAGAGGAAGAAAAGGATCAGAATATGCCCTGAAGAAGGGATCTGGGCTGTGCAATACGATGAAGGGCAGCTCATGTCTCTCACATCTCCTCCCACCCCCTTGTCCCTCTCCCCTGTCCCCACGAGGATCTGGGTCTGTCTCAACTGTACCCAGCAGCAGGTGTCTTTCATCAACACTGACAATGGGGTGGAGATCTTCACTTTCACAGCAGCCTCCTTCAATGGGGAGAGCATCCGCCCCTGGTTTTTGCTGGAAACTCCGGGAATTCAGCTGTGCCTGAGGGACAGCACCCTGTAGACCCTGTCCCCAGCCCTGGGGGCTCCTGCCCTTCTCCACCCACTCCTGGCTCACCTCTCCTTGGTCCTGCAGGAGGAGCGCAGAAATGATGGGCAGTGGGGCCAGAGGCTGCCCTGTGTTCCTCCCTGCACACTGAGACCTGTGGCAGCTGGTGGGGGGGCACTCAGACTTCAGGCACCCCTTTTCTTCATGTTTGGGAACCCCATTTGGGGGGGCTCCAGTTTTACATTCCTAACTCCATTGACAAATTTCGCTTTGTGCGTGAAAACATGAATCTTTTAGCACAGGTTTGGATGTAAAAAAATTAGTAATACTCCTTGTAAATAAATAAATCAACTTGTGATTTATTATTTTATTATACATAATAAATATACATAACCTCATCTAGGGAGGTGATTTTCCCCCTGTACTCGGCTCTGGTGAGGCCGCATCTCGAGTACTGTGTTCAGTTTTGGGCCCCTCGCTACAAGAAGGACATGGAGGTGCTTGAGAGAGTCCAGAGAAGGGCAACGAAGCTGGTGAGGGGTCTGGAGAACAAGTCTTAGAGGAGCGGCTGAGGGAGCTGGGGTTGTTTAGTCTGGAGAAGAGGAGGCTCAGGGGAGACCTTATCGCACTCTACAGGTACCTTAAAGGAGGCTGTAAAGAGGTGGGGGGTGGTCTATTCTCCCACGTGCCTGGTGACAGGACGAGGGGGAATGGGCTAAAGTTGCGCCAGGGGAGGTTTAGGTTGGATGTTAGGAAGAACTTCTTTACTGAAAGGGTTGTTAGGCATTGGAATGGGCTGCCCAGGGAGTGGTTGAGTCGCCATCCCTGGATGTCTTTAAAAGACGTTTAGGTGTAGCCCTTAGTGATATGGTTTAGTGGAGGTCTTGTTAGTGTTAGGGCTGAGGTTGGACTAGATGATCTTGGAGGTCTCTTCCAACCTAGACGATTCTGTGATTCTGTGATTCTGTGATATCCTCCAAGCAGAGGCAGCAGGTGGTCTCAGCCTTCAGCCATAGATCACAGAATCATTCAAGTTGGAAAAGACCTCCAAGGTCATCTGGTCCAACAATACCTCTACCACCAATATCACCCACTAAGCCATGTTCCTAAGCACCAGCTCCAACCTTTCCTTAGACACCCCCAGGGATGGTGACTCCACACTGTGGTGGTTTTACTCAGGTGGGTAGCCGAGCTCCTCCACAACCGTTCTCTCACCTCAAAGAGGAACGGGGAGAAAATACGATGAAAAGGGCTCAAGGGTTGAGATAAGGAGGAGGAGATAGCGCAGTAATTATCGTGACGGGCAAAACAGACTCAGCATAGGGAGATAGTAAGTTTTATTGCCTATTACTAACGAGCTAAAGAAGCGAGAAACAAAGGAAAGAAACCAAAAGCACTTTCCTCCCCATCCACCCTCTTCCACCTCCTCCCCCCGAGCGGTGCAGGGGAACAGGGGAATGGGGGTTATGGTCAGTCTATAGCGCTTCTTCTCTGCCGCTTCTTCTTGGTCACTCTTGTTCCCTGTGCTGTGGGGTCCCTCCCACGGGATGCAGTCCTTGCTGAACCAATCCGGCATGGGCTGCCCACAGGCAGCAGCTCTTCAAGAACTGCTCCAGATATGGGTCCGTACCACGGGGTCTGTCCCTCAGGAGCAAACTGCTGGAGCAGTCCCTCAGGAGCAAACTGCAAACTGGTGTTCCAGGCCCTTCACCAGCTTCGTAGCCCTTCTGTGGACACACTACAGGGCCTTGACGTCCTCCTTGTAGCGAGGGGCCCAAAACTGAGCACAGTGCTCGAGGTGCAGCCTCACCAGGGCCGAGTTCATGGGGCCGATCACCTCCCTGGTCCTGCTGGCCATGCTGTTTCTGATACAGGCCAGGATGCCATTGGACTTCTTGGCCACCTCGGCACACTGCCGGCTCATGTTCAGGCAAGCGTTGACCAAAACCCCCAGATCCATATCATCTGCAAATGAGCCTGACTCCTCAGCCAATTGTTCACCCACCATATCGTGCATTTGTCTGGCTCTGTGCTAGACATTTGGTCCAAATGGATACAGTCAGAAACCATGTTGAAATCTTCACTGAAATCCAAAAATACAACGCATCAACTGGCTCTCCTTGGCCCACGAGGAGGCTGACCTTGTCATAGAAAGGAAATTAAGTTCACTGAACAGGACTTTCCCCTCACAAACCCATGTGTGCTCTGACCATTGACTGCATTGTTCCTGAGGTGTTTTTCACTCACTCCCGGAGCCCTTCCAAGGCATTGATGAAAGAGGCATTAAAATTCTCAGCTTTATCTGTGTCTCTTTTTGTGAGGTGACAATCCTCATTAAGTAACAGTCAAATATATTCTCTGGTCCTCCTTTTGCTCTTAACATATTTCTAAATATGCTTTTTAATGCCCTCAGACTGCTGTCCAGCTTTAACTCAAACTGAGCTTTGGACATAAGAATTTTCTGCCTACAAAGTAAAACAGCATCTCTGTAGTCCTCACATGTTGCCCTACCTGGCTTCCAGTGCACATAAACTTTCCTTATCCACCTAAGCTCTTCAAGAAGACCCCTGCCCCACTGGGCCAACCCTCTCCTGCGCCTGCTTGACTTGAGCCTGGAGTGGGGCTGGCTCCTTGCCTTCAGCACCCTGGGCAAAAGGTGGCACCTCCAGGCTTGGCACCCAGCTGTGCCTCATTCCCTGCAGCCTCTGATACAACTCAGCTCTGCTCTGCCATCTCTTCACATTGTCCCAGTGCTCACTGTTTGATTCCTCCTTAGATGGGTGGAGATGAACGAGCTCAGACACTGACTTTCCCTGGAGGTCTGGACAGACCCCTGCTGGGGACAAGCCCCTCGTGCTGGCTGAAGGCGGTGGACTGGGCACCAAGCTGTGATGGGATGGTGGTGCCAGCCCTGCAGAGTTCCCCAGACACTTGTCCTCATTGTCCCAGGGACAGAGCTGCTCCCAGAGAATTACTGCAGCCAGGAACTGGGCAAAGGTTGGGGAAAGTTGGGTGTAGCCTTGTGTTTCCTGCAGCTCTGATGGGTGCTGTGAGGGACCTCTCTCTCGGTGGGGCTCCCTTGCAGAAGAACCCCTGGGGGCTGCCTGCTTTTTCCCCCACCCCGTGGGGGAACTGCGCCCTGCCCAAGGCGCTGCTGGCTGTGCCTCCTTGTGCCCGGGCCCAAGGGGACTCTTTCCCCATCCGCCCGCAGTACCTGCAGCCCCTCGGTCCCCTCATTCTTCTGCTCCTGTTTCTGCCACCAGCTCCTGCTCCCGCTGCAGCACAGATGGGGCTCCCCTGGGGCTGCGGCCGCCCCAGCCTCACCGGCCATGCCAGGGGCCTCCTGACTTCCCTCGTCACTCTGCTCCTCCTTCGGCTGCGCTCAGGTAGGATCCTGCGGGGATACTGGGGGCTCTCCCCCCTGGGCCTGGCAGACGTGCTGCCATAGGGCAGGGGAGAGGCTGTGGGACAGGGGGGACCTGAGCCCACAGCTCGCCTTTGGCTGGGTTTTGCTTTCCATTTGGTTCTTTCACGCAATATGGGCGCTGCCTTGACTGCCCTTTCTGGCTCTTCTTCACCTGCCCGAGTGCTGCAGAGAGGGCTCCCACTCCCAGCACACCTCCTCCTTCTGCACGTCCTCCCTCTCCCATTTCCCCGGTGGTTTCCCATGGGACACGGGGGACGCAGCACGCACCAACTCATGCACAGCTCGCCCGTTGTCACTCACTGCCTCATAATTTACGATGTCAAAATCTCACCTCCTCTCTGTGCCTTTCTCCATTGCTCAGCCCAGCTCAGAGTGGAGGGACCAGGCCAGCCTCTCTCTGCCACCGTGGGGCAGGATGTCGTGCTGCCCTGCCACTTGTCCCCTCGCCGGGATGCTGGCACCTTGGATATCAGGTGGATCCGGGATGATAGCTCTGAGACAGTGCACCACTACCGCAATGGAGAGGACCTGTACGGGGAGCAGATGGGGGCATATGCTGGGAGGACAGAGTTGGCCAGAGATGGTCTCTCTGCTGGAAGCCTGGACTTGTGAATCACCACGCTGAGACCCTCGGATGATGGCCAGTACGTCTGCACTGTGAGAAATGCTGATGCTTATGACGAAACAATGGTGGAGCTGGTGGTGTCAGGTTAGTGGCTGGGGTAATACACCAGGAATTCCAGGGGAGAATTTATGTGTCTTTCTCTTGTCTCAGCTATCGAACACCATGGAACACGAACATGGAACTGGAGGAAGTATTTGGGAAAAGAGATCTATAGATAGGATATAGTTGTTAGTTTTCAATGGTGTCTGTGCAGACCATCCCCATGATGCTTTAAGGGCAGTGGGTACAGGCTGCTGAGCAGTTCCTTCAGCTGTGCCAATGATGGCACCAAAAACAGCGCCTGGAGGAGAGGAGAGACCTCTGAGCAGATGGACCTCTCCTTGGTTTTGCTTTTTGTGCTGGGGGAGACCTGAGACATTGTCTGGAAGTCTCGGGGCTTCTTGAACCAGCACGACTTGGTGCAGAGATGCTGCCTGGAGGTGCTGAAGCTCGGCACCTGGGTTTTATGGGCGATTTGGGGTCACTGGCGTTGTGCAGCCCTGCTCTCTGGTTCCAGCACCAGCTGGGATCTTTTGGGATGAGGGTGGGTGTGTGGATCACCCAGTCTGAGAGCCCCTGAGGCCATGGCAGGGTTGGGCTGTGTCTGGCATGGGAGCAGATTGGGTCTTTGCCTTGGAACTGAATCCCTCCCCAAGTCAAGTCCCAGCTCCGGGCTCTTCCCCCAGCCACAGGCGCTGACCCCCACCTCTCCCTGGGGGGCTACGAGGCCGGAGGCGTCCGCGTGCTGTGTCGATCGGCCGGCTGGTACCCGCTGCCGCAGCTGCTGTGGAGGGATGCTCGTGGGCAGCACCTGCCCTCGGTCTCCCAGACACATTCCCAGGACCAGGAGGGGCTCTTTGAAATCAAAGGCGCCGTCATCGTGACCGGGAGCGAGGAGGGGCCCTTGTCCTGCGTGGTCAGGAGCAGCTGCCTACAGCAGGAGTGGAAATTTTCCCTGCACATCGCAGGTACAAATAGCACAGCGAGGGGGAGTTGTTCCTGGCCCCTGCACTTGTCCTGAACCGGGAGAAGTCTGGGTCTTGCTTTTCCACCCGCGGGCATGGAAACGCAGCCCTTTTCCTTGTGCCTTTTCTCAGCTCCCTTCTTCCACAACGCCCAGCCCTTCATAGTGGCTCTGGCTCTGGTCCTCATGCTTTTGGCTGTGTCCATTGGCCTCGGTGTTTATCTCTTTCGAAAGAAAGGTAAGCTGGCAGCGCAGGGATGGAGCGGAGGGAGGTGTTCTGCAGGGACCCACGTGGGTCTGGAGCGGGGCTGAGCCCTGGCCCAGGGAGGTGCGTAGGAGGAGGAAGGGAATGTTCTCCTGGGGATCCCAAAGGCCTTAGGATCCTCTTGGGCCTCTGCCTTGGGCAACGAAGGCAGGGGAGAAGGCAAGGGGCCTTGGGTGGGAGGCCAGGGAGCATGGGTGCAGCGTGGGGCTGGTGGGAAGGCCCAGACCCCCTGCAGATGTTCCCACCGAGCAACCAAGCTGCTCTGCTGACCTCCTGTTCCTCCGCCTTTGCTTTTCAGTGGCACAGAGCCAACAGCTGGGTGAGTCCTTGCAGTCCCTGCCCCCAGCCCCTGGGGAAGTGGTGTCCCTGCGGGAGGGACTGGTCTGGGTGGGCTGTGGGGGCTTGTGTGCTGGTGGCTCGGGGGTGCTGGAGGAGCAGCTGGAGCCTGACGGGGGAGTGGGGAGTGCTGGGGCTGGGGCTGCCCTGGGCACGGGACACGGCCGGGATGGCTGAAAGGAACGGGGATCAAGGTGGGGACGGGGAGCGAGCTGCGGGGCTGCCCCGCTCTGCACTGACGCTTCTGGGACAGGGACGTCCTCCACCCATCCCCATTCACTTCCACTTGTGTTTTGGTGGCACTTTGTAGAGAGCTGCACAAGTGTCTGTCCTTACTGTTCCATGTGCACGAGCCTTGCTCAAAGCTGGGTCTTGCTGTTAGTCTGGTCCTTCTGAATCCCTGAGCAAGGTGGTTTGTTCCCATTCTACCCATCCCCATTCACTTCCATCAGTATTTTGGTTGCACGGTGTTGAAAGCTGCACACTCTTCACTAGCACGCTTTTTCCACAAAATTGTGCTTTGCTGACTATTAGTCTTTTCTCTGTTTGAGAGCAAGGCAGTGTTTTCTCACTCCAGAGAGAACAGGAATTTGGGTTTTTGCAAGGGATGACAAGTTGCTCCCTCTGACCATTAATTCCTTTTTCTTTTGTTTTCCAGAGAAACAAGCTGCAGAGCTGGGTCAGTCTCACTCTCCAAAGAGAAAAAATAAAATAAAAATGTCATAGTGAGAGCTATGGGATCAGAAACTATGCCCTCTGATCATATTTTCCATTTCTCTTTCTTTGCAGCGAACGAACGTGCAACGCTTGGTGAGTCTCCCTCCCTAACTAAGGGAAATAGGGGTCTTCCCATGAAAGCAGCCATGGGCTCTTCCCTCTCATCAGGCATTTATTTTGCTTTCCTTTTCAGGGAAACAATCTGCAGAGCTGGGTGAGTGTCCCCGCACTGGGGCCCCAGGGCAACACCAAGGCGATGTGCAGGGGAGGGTGGGCAGCTGGGACAGAGCTGCCCAGGGCTGGCCCCTCACCCTGCTACAGCCACAGGCGACCAGCCGTGGGCTGTGACAAGCTCTTCCCTCTCCTTCCAGCATGGAGAAAGTTTCTGATGTTTCATAATAGAGGTAGGTGTGCTTTGGCTTACACTCTGCAGTGCTTCTCCTGCCCTTGCTGGGGCATGTTCAGGAGCCAAGAGGTGCCCCATCTCCTGCCCCGTGGGGCAGCTCCTGGCCCCGAGCTGGGGAAAGCCTGCCCAGGGCTGAGCTCTGCCCCTGATGGCCTGGCTCCTTCTGTCCCTGCAGTGAAGGTGACCCTGGATCTGTGCACGGCTCATCCCCAGCTCATTCTGTCGGAAGACAAAACGAGTGTGAGTTTGGAACGCACATGGCAAGTGGTGCCCAACAACCCAGAGAGATTTGACTGTTGTTGTTGCGTGCTGGGCCTTGAGGAGTTCAGAGAGGGGAAACACTGCTGGAAGGTGGAGTTGAGAGGGGAGTTGGAAAAAGATTCAAATTTGGCTTTGGGGGTGGCCAGAGAATCTGTGAAGAGGAAGGGGGGAATTAACATGAGCCCTGAAGAAGGGATCTGGGCGCTGCAGTACGATGAAGGACAGGTCATGACTCTCACATCTGTTCCCAAACGCTTGTCTGTGTCCCCTGTTCCAATGAGGATCTGGGTCTGTCTGGACTATTCAGCACAGCAGGTGTCTTTTATCAACGCTGACAATGGGGAAGAAATCTACACTTTCACAGCAGCTTCCTTCAATGGGGAGGTCATGTGCCCCTGGTTCTGGCTGTGGACAAGCAGCGTCCAGCTGTGCCTGAGGGGCAGCACCCCCCAGACCCTGTCCCCAGACCTGGAGGGCTCCTGCCCTTCTCCAGCCACTCCTGGCTCACGTCTTCTTGATCCTGCAGGAGCAGCACAGGAATGAGGGGCAGTGGGGCCAGGGGCTGCCCCGTGTTCCTCCCTGCATGCTGAGACCTGCGGCAGCTGGTGGGGGGCACTCAGACTTCAGGCACGCCTTTTCTTCATGTTTGTGAAGCCCATTTGTGGGCTCCAGTTTTCCATTCTTAACTCAGTTGATGAATTTGGCTTTGTGTGTGAAAGCACGAATTATTTAGCATGGATTTAGATGTAAGAGAATTAGTAATACTCCTTGTAATTAAATGTATTAAATGTTGAACGCGGAAATTCTGTGTGGGATTATTTTAAATCACTATGAAGAAAGCTGCTTACTCCAAAAGAAATGGGAAACTTGACCTGGCATGGCAAAGCAACCCAATGGGAGCTGGATTTGAGCCAGAGCAGGGCTGCTGCTGGGGGCAGCGAGGATCCTCTGGTGGTTGGATGCTTCAGGAACGGGGTGGTCCGGGCTTGGACACTTCAGAACTGAGATGCTCCGGGACTGGGATCCTCCGGGACCTGGATGCTTTGTGGGTTGGATGCTTCCGAACTGGGATCCTCCGGGATCGGGATCCTCCGGGACCGGGATGCTCCAGGACCGGTTTGCTCCGGGACCAGGATGCTCCGTGGGTTGGATGCTCCGGGGGGGCCCGACGGGGGGCAGGATGCTGCGGGATCCGGCCCGGGAAGAGGCGGGGGACGCACAGGAAGGGGTTGGGGTTGCAGGAACCGAGAACAAAGCCGAGTCCGGGGAGCTCCGGTGCTCGGAGCCGGCTCCGGTGCTGCCGCCGCTGCAGTGCAGGTAATCGGCAGGGATGGGGGGCTACCGGGGAGGGTACGGCTCCCCCCGGGATGGGTACTCCCCCCCTCCCCGTTCCTCCCTGGTCTGAGTACGACCCTTGTGGACCCCCCGGGGGCTGGATATGGGCTCCCCGACACGTCTCGGAGAGGATACGGATTCACTGCTGACTCCCTCCCGGTGTAAGTAAGGGACCCACGGCAGTCCCCCCCTGCACCCCTCGGACTGGCTACGACCACCAGCCTCCGTGCTGGGTATGAGCCCCCCAAAACCCCAGCATCCCTTGGACTCCGTGTGAGCCCCCCGCCGTGCATGAGGACAGCAGGGGACGTGTCCTCCCCTGGGCTCTGAGGTCCCCAAGGGGACAGGACAAAGGGACAGAGCTGGGTTGTCCTGACACTTGAACCTCCCCATCCCCTCCCCATTTTGCCCTCTTCTTCCCCACTCCCCACAAGCTTGTTGGTGTTGTAGGGCTGGCAGGGCCACTGCTGGGCTCATCCTAGATGTCCAAAACTCACAATGAAGCTCTAAATTTCAGCTTAGCACCCCAAAATGGACATCTTTCTTTTTTCCTTTCTCCTTTTTCTCCTTTTTTTTTTTTTTTTCTCTTTCCTAGCACTGATGGGCTGCTGTGTCTTAAACCAGAATAGACAAATGTCCTGAAACATCAAAAATAAAAGTGATGAACACAATGAAACTGGCTCAGGTAGACAATTCGACAGAGGGATTTGGAGGGTTTGCTCTGGAGATGGGGCAGGAAGCAAAGAGAATGGAAGGAGAGATGATATGCAGAAAACAAAACCAAACCAAACAAAACAAGAACCACAACATTTCTTCAGCGACAATGGTCATACACCAGAAAATCAGCCCTTTGGGGAAAGGAAACACCTGGTTTTTTGGGTACAAAAACTTTCAGATCCATGAGTCTCCTCCCGGGAGGACCAGCACATCCTCATTTTCTTGCCTGAATGTCCCACTGCTCTCCTTGGTTGCTTGGGAGGGGCTTGAGCTGTTTTGCTTCTTTCCTTCCATTATTTATTTATGTATTTTTATTCTCCTTTTTGCATGGTGGGGTGGCATCCTCACATATTGAAGTGGGATCTCTTGCTGCTGCAGGAGCCCGTGACCTTCGAGGAGGTGGCCGTGTATTTCACCAAGGAGCAATGGGCCCTGCTCAACCCTGTGCAGAGGACTCTCTAAGTGGATGTCATGCTGGAGAACTACAAGACCGTCACATCTCTGGGTAAGGAGTCCTGGCCCTTGGAGTGTTGGAGCTAAGAGCTCCTGGAACTTTGGCTCCTGGCCTTTATGTTGCAGACAGTCTCAGTTTCGGGATGGCGTGAGCTCTGTGGCATTCAAGAGTTAGGCAGATCCTCTTGTTGATGTTCCTCCTGGGAGTCAGAGCGAGGATGAACATTAAGGCAAACCCCTTTCCTCTTCTCTTCCGTACTGTTTTCCAGGGAATGGAAATATCTGTCTACCCATGGGGCAACTTTTCCCCTTTTTCTGCACTATCTACATCCCAAAGATTGGTTTCGGTCCAGGCAGGTCAAACATTTGATGGTAGAGGACTCACGTTCACGCAGGTAACCCAGGTGACCGTATCACCACTGTTCCCACTCCACATCCCTCAAGTCAGGAGAAAGTTCAGATTTCTTTCACTTCACAAATACTCCTAAATTCTCAAATCCCTCATGCCGTTATCTCCTCTGGGACAGGTTTTCCTGCTGCTGAGCCAGACTTGCTCACCCAGGAGGGAGGAGAACACTGGACCCCAAACCTTCAAGAAATGGAGAAAAAAGAAGTCCTGAGCAGCAGGCAGGAAGGTGAGGATGGGATGTAGTTGGCAAAGACCATGACTACCTACATCAGCACTTGCTATTATTTCCTATCAACCCCACATTAGGATTTTAGCCAAAATGTGGTGGATCCTACTATGAGATATAGTTCCACTGACCCTAACTGGAAATCAGAATGAATTTCCTCTCCACTGTCTTCCCAATCTTCCATCCCTGGGAAGTGATGGAAGCAGAATTTCAGCCAATTGTCCTGTCTGGTTAATTGGTGTCTCAGCTTTTCCTATACTTTCCCCTTAATGTTATTTCTACCTGGCCTAGGAAATAACCTGTCTGGCTTCTCTCTGTGTCACAGCACCTCCTGGGATGGACGGGGAGATGGAGGAGGAGAGTGCTGGAGACCAAGATGCTGAGCAAGCACGGAGGTGTGCAGTTACGTGGGTGATGCTTGAACACAGCGCCCGTGGGAGCCAGCAGGGTCTGCTAACATGGAAAACGGGGAGCAGGACACTTTGTGGAGCAGCTGATGCCAACCTTGGAAAAACCCCCATCCAGGAGGAGCCTTTGGAAAGGCCGCCTGAGCATGGGCAGGAGGGTGGCTGGAGCAGGGACTTGCTTATGCCTCCGAGAGATGTCATGGGAGAGAAACCTTTCAAGTGCCCGGAGTGTGGGAGAAGCTTCATGAGGAGCTCAGACCTCATCGTCCACCAGCGGACCCACACCGGGGAGAAACCCTACCAGTGCCCCGAGTGCGGGAGGTGCTTCAACAGGAGCTCCAGCCTTGTGACGCACCAGAGGGTGCACACGGGCGAGAAAATGTACAAGTGCCCCGAGTGTGCGAAAAGCTTTACACGGAGCTCAACGCTGACCGCGCACCAGAGGACCCACACAGGGGAAAAGCCCTACCAGTGCTGCGAGTGTGGGAAGAGCTTCAGCAAAAGGTCGAACCTTATTAAACATCAAAGGCAGCACACCGGAGAGAGACCATATCAATGCCCCGACTGTGGGAAGAGCTTCATACAGAGCTCAGACCTGATTGTCCACCAGCGAACGCACACAGGAGAAAAGCCCTACCAGTGTTCAGAGTGTGGGAAATGTTTCAGCGTGCGGTCGAAACTTATTCAACACCAGCGCGTGCACACGGGAGAGAAACCCTACACATGTGCTGAGTGTGGGAAGAGCTTTGGGCAGAGCTCGCACCTTTCCGTGCACCAGAAAACTCACAGAGGAGAAAAATCAGCACTCCAAGTGTGGAAGGTCATCCAGTGTGAGATCCTGCCTTGCTAAATAATGGAAACTGCATGCAGGAGATGGATATATAGAATATCCGAGTGTGGGAGACGGTCTTTGCACCTAAACCTAGACAGAAGAACTTTTTGTGGCTGTGCTTGTGCCTACAAAAGCCCAGAAACCAGTCAGCAAATGTGAAGTTCCATTAAAAATGAACAGTCCGTGCACAAGAAGGACTATAAATACTTCAGAGGGTGGGTCAAGAAGGAAATTCAGTCGCTAAATGCAGTGTGTAGGGTGGATGGGCTCAGAAAGTGCAGTGGGTTTTGTACTACTTACACCGATGCCATGTTTAAATAGGCCAGTGTGACCCTAGGAAAACCAGGTCTCCAGAGGCACCTTCCAAACTCCTCATGACGTTCACGACGTTCATCAGATTCACAATGTTTGGCCGCTTGGCGCGTCTCCTCCCATGTCTGACCCCCTGGTACTTATCTTCTTCGAGGTAAATCCACGTTTCTGGCCTGTAATGCATGGAGGAATTGGCCTCCACTTTCAGGAACTGTACAAAGCCTCCCCAGGTCCAGCTGGGTCCTGGAAACAAGGCACATTTCGGATTGTGGCAGAGGAGATTGGGTTGAAGCACATCTTCTGGGGCACTAGTGTCTTTTCTGTCTGGGTTTCCTACAACTCCTGGCACTCATCCTCCCTGTGCTGCCTTCAGTCACCTGTATTCTCTATCCCCGCTCATCATTTAGGAGGTTGAGAAATTACTTGGTGGAGAAATTGAGAAGTCTTCATGTTTAGGCACCTTGCTCCCACTGGAGCCCATGTCCAAGCTGAGGCTCACGAAGTTAGAATTTTAGAATCACAGAATCATTTAGGTTGGAAAAGACCCTTAAGATCATCAAGTCCAACCATCCACCCAATGACCTACGTTGTCCACACACCACAGACCGGGCTTTGGGTGGAGTTTCCTGAAAGAAGGGGATCCAATGCTGGTTCTTAAGAGGTTAAGAGCACAATTTTTATATGGACAGACCAGACAAATCTGCCTACAAGGATGGATTTGATGACCTAGGAGCTCTCTTCCAACCTAATTTGGGGTCTGTGACTGTGTCCTGTTAGAAAGGAGAAGACTATTTCCATCACTGAAGCCATGTCAGAAGCCAAGAGGTCTTCCTGTCCATGAGCCACTGAAACGACGACTCCACAAGGGAAGATCTCCAGAACATGAGCTTCTTGAGAGGTAGAAACCAGACCCGCTTCAGGACCTGCGAGCAGAAATGCAATGGGTACGTTTACAGGGCTGTTGTTTCTCAGAGAGTGAAGGCTGGGAGGGCTTTTCACAAGTTGCTATTCTTGGGCAAAAAAAATACAAAATGGGCTCCTACAAGTTCTCCAAGAACTTGTACTTGTTCTCCAAGTTCCTCTGCTCCAGCCATGGGGACAATGGGATACCCATGCAATGCAGAGGAAGGAGAGTCCACCACAATCCTTTCCAAACTGGGGGATTTGCTTCCACTGGGATAGAAAAAAAAACAAAACAAAACAAAAAAAACTTTACCAGCACACACTTCAACTAAGGAGGACCTTTATGGGCATCCCCTGGGGTTGGTGGCAGATCAAGACTACGGGATTTTTTTGGAGGAGTGGGACACATAGGTGATGGTTGAATTGGACCACAGATAGAGCCTGAAAAGTTGGTCCTATTTTCTACTGTGCATTTTCCTTGGGGATCACAAAGACCTTCCAGAGACCTGGAGGACCCAGGAGTTTGCAAGCAGGGACAAGGCAACTGCAGATCTCTCGTTATTAGGCTGTCGGGAAGGTCATCTGCTTTGTCCCCAAATCCTGAAGTCAAAACATAAATAAAATAAATAAGAAATATAAAAATAAAGACAAATAAAAAATATAATACATTTAAAATAAAAATATAAAAGGCAAAAATAAAAATGTAGAAAAACAAAAGAGTAGAAACATGAAAAGCAGACATATAAAAAAGAAACGAAAATAAAAAGCAAAACACAAAAAGCAAAGAAAACCAAAAAAGGTTAAAAAAAAGTAAAATAAAAAGTAGAAAGATTAAAAAGGAAATTTGAAAAATAAAGTAAAAATATAAAAATATAAGAAGTAAAAGAATAAGAGGGTAAAAATTAAAAAGTAAAAATAAAGTAGAAGAATAAAAGTATGACAAAAATAAAAATAAAAAAGTAAAAAAAATAAAACCCAAAAAGAATAAAAGTATAAAACTTAAAAAGTAAAAGAATAATGAAGTAAAAAGATACAATGTAAAATAATAAATGGATAAAAAAGTAAAAAGTAAAATTAAAGTATAAAATAAAAAGTATAAAATATAAAAAAATGAAAATAAAATTAAATACGAAAAATGAAAATAAAATTAAATATAAAAATATAAATAAGAATAGAAAGTAGAAAAAGAAATATATACAAAATGAAAAATAAGAATAAAAGAAAAATAAAAGACAAATAAGAATAAAAACCGGAAAATAGAAATAAAAATGAAAAATAAAAAAGTAAAAAAAAAGAACTGAAAAATAATTTAAAAAGTAAAAAATAGAATATAAAGAAATGCAAAAGAATTAAAAAGTAAAAGCTAAGAATATAAAGGAAGAACACGCTAAATATCAAAAGTAAACAAACACAAGTAAAAAGTAAAAAAATAAAAAAATACAAAATAAAAAAGAAGCCCATAAAAAAGACCGCAATCCGTCCGGGAAGGAAGCGAGGCAGCAGCGAACAAAGGCCGCGGGGCCGGGAGGAGGCGAGGCCGGCAGCGGGGCCGCGAATCCCATCCGGGGCCGGCGGCGCCCCCCCCCCCCCCCCGGGACGGCTCCTCCCGGCCGCCGCCCCCCCGGGACGGGGCCGAGCCGGGGCCGGGGACCGAGGGCCGGGGAGCGGGGCCGAGGCCGGGGCCGGAGCGGCGCGGGGCGGCGGCCCGGTAATGGGGGGGCCTGGGGGGGGGAAGCACCGGGATGGGGGAGCCGGGGGGGGTGGGGGGGGGAAGGGGTGCGGGGATCGGGCCCCGCGGTGCCAGCGCGGCGCTGCGGGGGGATGCGGTGAGGAGGGGGGGATTTGGTTGTGTTTGGGGCTGTTTGAGCGGTTATTTTTTACTTTTGTTCTTGGGCTTCGTTTGTTTTTTTTTTTTGTATTTTTCTCTTTCCTTCGTTCTTTTAAATTTTATTCCTGATTTTATTTTTTCTTTTCTATTTTTTCTTGTCTATATTTTTTTCTATTTTTATTTTTTCCTGTCTAGTATTATTTTTTCTTTTCTATTTTTATTTTTTTCAGTTTTTATTTTTTCTTTTTTTACTTTTTCTTTTCTATTTTTATTGTTTCCATTTTTATTTTATCTTTTCATTACTAATTTTATTGCTTGTTTTCTATTTCTTCTTTTTTATGTTCTTTTAAACTTTATTTCTAATTTTATTTCTAATCTTTTTTCTATTTTTATTTACTATTTCTATATTTCTTTTCTATTTTATTTCTAATTTTATTTCTAATTTTGTTCTTTCTTTTCCATTTTTCTATTTTTATTTTTATTTTTCCATTTTATCTGTAATTTCATTTCTAAATTTCTTTTCGTTTTCTTTTCTTTTTCATTTTATTTATAATTGTACTCTAATTATATTTTTAATTGCACTTTTACTGTATTTTTATTTTTTATTTTTTCTTCTTTTTCTCTTTATGTCTAATTTTATTTCTAATCTTATTTCCAATTGTACTTTTCATTTTATTTCTAATCTTATTTCCAATTGTATTTTTAATTTCATTTCTAATTTTGCTATATTTTTGCTACTTTCAACCCACAGAGCAGAGCTTCCCTTTCCCGAAACCAGCTTGCATGGAGCAGCCTGGAGAGCTTCCAACCCTAGGGATGCAAGAAGAAAAAACCCCCGGAGACCCCTTTGGAGGTGAGGCACTGCCCCCCCCGGAAACCCCCCCGGACCCCTGGGTTCACCCCCGGCCACGACTCAGACTTGCTACATCTCAGCTCTTGCTCTCGGGCTTCTTTCGTCTCTCACCCCACTCCGTGACCTCGTTTCCCTTCCAGATTTAAGACGTTTCTCTCGTTTGTGCCCCCCAGCAGGGTGCACCCCGAGGAGAGCAAGGGCTGAACCGAGCCCAACACGAGGACACGAGGAAGGAAGGGGAGATCCCAGCATTGCCACCGGCATCGCCACTGGCATCGCGGCCAGCAAACGGTCAGGGAGCGGCTCAGAGGGCACACGGCCGGAGGCAGCTCCCGAGGCCGAGAAGAGGCCGGGAGAAGGCAAGGCTGTGAAGGCTGCAGCTCATCTCATCCCTCGTGGAGGGGACGTGAAAATCCTCGACGGCCCCAAAGCCCGGCGCGGGGCCACCACCAGAGAGAAGAAGTACGCGTGCGAGGAGTGTGGGAGGAGGTTTGGCCAGAGCTCCAACCTCATCGTGCACCAGCGAATCCATACGGGAGAGAAGCCTTACAGGTGCCACGAGTGTGGGAAGTGCTTCAGGCAGAGCTCCAACCTCATCGTCCACCAGAAGACGCACGCCAGGGAGAAGCTTTACGAGTGCCCCAAGTGCCAGAAGTGCTTCCCGGACAGGTCGCTGCTCATCAGGCACAAGAGGATCCACGTGGGAGAAAAGCCCTTTAAATGCCAGCAGTGTGGGAAAAGCTTCATCCACCGATCAAGGCTTCTTGTCCACGAGAAGGTCCACACAGGAGACCAGCTCTACCAGTGCCCCCAGTGCGGGAAGTGCTTCGGGGACAAGCCCAAGTTGCTGCAGCACTGCCGGCGGCACGTGGGCGAGCGGCGCTACAAATGCTACGAGTGCGGAGCGGAGTTCGGCCAGAGCTCTGACCTCAACCTCCACCAGAGGGTCCACGTGGAGGAGAAGCTCTACCAGTGCTCGACGTGCGAGAAGTGCTTCAAGGACAGGTCGACGCTCATCAGGCACGAGACAGTGCACACTGGGGAGAAGCCCTACAAGTGCCACGAGTGCGGGAAGAGGTTCACCAGGAGCTCCGATATCATCGTCCATCAACGGACGCACACCGGCGAGAAGCCCTTTGAGTGCCCGGAGTGTGGCAAGAGCTTCAGCCACAGGTCAAATCTTTTCCGGCACCAGAGGATGCACACGGGGGAGAAGCCCTACAAGTGTGAAGAGTGTGGGAAGCGATTCGGGCAGAGCTCGGAGCTCATCGTCCACCAGCGCACGCACACAGGGGAGAAGCCCTACCACTGCTCCGAGTGCGAGAAGTTCTTCCGGGGGAGATCAACGCTTTTCAGGCACGAGAGGCTGCACACGGGGATTAAGCCCTACGAGTGCACCGAGTGCGGGAAGAGCTTCGGGCAGAGTGGGGACCTGATCGCCCACCAGCGCTTCCACACCGGTGAGAAGCCCTACCAGTGCGGTGAGTGCGGGAAGTTTTTCAGCAACCGGTCGAGCCTCGTTCGGCACCAGAGGCTGCACGCTGGGGAGAAGCCCTACAAGTGCCATGAGTGCGGGAAGAGCTTCGGGCAGAGCTCGGACCTCATCGCC
The DNA here is from genome assembly GCF_040182565.1 of Anser cygnoides. Taxonomy (NCBI): domain Eukaryota; kingdom Metazoa; phylum Chordata; class Aves; order Anseriformes; family Anatidae; genus Anser; species Anser cygnoides. The sequence goes on from NC_089907.1 coordinate 1,428,344, forward strand.
CACCAGCGCACACACACGGGTGAGAAGCCCTACCCGTGCCCGGTGTGCGGGAAGAGCTTCAGCAGGAGGTCCAACCTCCTCGTGCACCAGCGAGTGCACGGAAGGGACAGGCTCTGCAAATGCCGGCAGTGCGGGAGAAGCTTCCAGCAGAACTCACAGCTCGCCCTGCAGCAGAACTCTCCTCGGTGTCCCGAGTGCACAAAGTGGTTTGAAGAGGGGTCAAACCCTGGTGAACACCAGAGATAGCACTGGGGAGAAAAACTCTGTAAGCACCCAGAGTTCTGGATTGGGGCGAGACATCACATCGCAGATAAGAAAAATCAGTGCTTTGCCTAGGTATTGTTCAATCTTTCCACCTTTGCAGTCTTCAGGAAAAATTAAAAACACCACAAAACACACAAATGATCTAAAGTAGGCTGATGAGAGTAAATAATATAATAATTATTTTTTTTCCTAATTATTTCTTATTATTGAGTTTGCTTCAAGGGCTTGATGTGTGTTGATCCACTCACTCCCATCTCCCCCAGTCAAACCATCTTGTTCTGGGGTTCAGGCTGTCTGTCCAGTGCCTGGCTTCAAAGCCCTTAAATCCTGCGGTGTTCCCCAGGCTGGGGCATCCGCCCTGGGTGCCCATCAGCACCCCGAGATACCGTAGAAATCTGTCTTCCCGTGCACATCCTTCCCTCCCCACTATATGTATTTAACCTCAGTAATAATAATAATTAAAAAAAAAAGCCTTCTGTTCCTAATCTTATGTTTACCTTGTATTTTTCTGCTATTTAAATACCTGTATCTGGAATTGCTCCTGCGTGGCAGGAAGGGATTGCTGCTGTAAAAAAATGTGAGAGGGGAAACTGATGTTTGCAACCCTGCGTTCTGGAGGAAAACTGTCTAAAAACTGTCTATGGGGAAATCACACTTCCCCTGTGTTTTTTTGTTTTGTTTTGTTTTTCTTTTTCTTTTTCTTTCTTTCTGCGTGTATTCTTGCTCCTGAACTTGGGAGCTGCTCAGATTTGGTCAGAGAGATGGTCAAGAGTCTTTGGGGTGCTCAGATATTTCACGAAGAGGCTCTTTGGCCTCATCTTCCCTTTTCTCTTCACCATGTGCCAGGACCTAGCTCCCATTCCCTTCCCTCTCCTCATCACCTCCTTTCCTCCAAAAAATCCTAAAGCCACCCATGATGCCACCACAGCAAAGATCTGTGGGAGCACTACAGCTCTGTTATCACTGGGATGGTTGCTTCCACCTTTGCCTTTGACGTGGCCATCCCATAACTTCCTGACTTTAAATTAGTAATCTCTGATGCATTTAGACCCCAGATGGTCCACTGGAGCAGTGAATTTATCATTAGTAGCCAAATATATGAAAAAAAAACACATTAATATAGAAGGTTGGTTGGCTGGTCGGGTTGCGCGGCTGGTTTGGAGTTGTGTTAATAACGCCCTGGCTGCGAACCAGTGGTCATGGTGGTGTGGGTCTTGTCAACCCTAGGCCATAAAGGGGTTTCTGGTAAGTGCAGGCTCTGTGCCACCCCCTGTAGGTGTCTCTCCATCAGCTGATAAGGTGACAGGATGGCCCTATCCAGCAATGGGACGCCTCACCCAATGCAAAAGGATGGGGTGGGCGCATCGGTGGCCAGTGGGTGTCACTGTGGCCATCCATGGCCTCAGATAGCATCTGGGGCTATGGGCCTGAGCCCAGCACAGGCTGTGCTTGTGGGATGACTGCATCCACCCTACAGATGCTTCTGGAGGCCCAGGATGCAGGCAGAAGGACCATGATAAGGACAAAAGTGGGAAGGGTGATGAGCAGAAGCCTGGCTAAGAGCTGGGCTGCACTGGGACAGGGGAAAGACCACCAGAAGAGCAGGAGCCATGCAGCGAATGCCAAGACCATTCGAGGTGCTTGCAATAATACACATCATTTAAGAAACCGTTTCACATTTTACTTTGGCCACCCTAAAACATACACACAGGTTATTCCCCCCATCCTTGCAGACTCTGCTCTGGAACACCAAGATCCCACGCTTCTCATGATTCACAGGCTGTTCTCTTCCACGCCATCGCTTCTAGGATCTACTGAGATTTTTCTCCATTTTGCCTCTTTCCTCCAGGCATTTGCAGGGCTTTTCTCCTCCATGTCACTACTGATGCTCAACAGTTCCACCAAAGCGCTTAGGTGCATCCCGAGCATGCTCCAGCAGCGGCGTCCATCGGCCTGTCGGGGTGGACCAGATTCACCTGGAAGCTTTTCCCACCCCGCCGGTGTTTGCCAAGTCCGTGCACTCGCTGGTGCACGATGAGGTTGGATTTCCTGCCAAAACACTTCCCACATTGCTGGCACGGGTAGGGCTTCTCCCCGGTGTGGGTCGTCCGATGCTCGAGGAGATCCGTGCTCTGCGCGAAGCTCTTCTCACACTCGTGGCACTTGTAGGGCTTCTCGCCCGTGTGTTTCCGCTGATGCCTGACGAGGCTCGAGCTGTTGCAGAAGAAATTCCCACACTCGCCGCACTTGTAGGGTTTTTCCCCCGTATGGAAGCGCTGGTGGACCACCAGGTCCGCGCTCAGCCCGAAGCTCTTCCCGCACTCGGAACACGTGTAGGGCCTCTCACCCGTGTGCTGCCTCTCGTGCCGCATGAGCGTGGTCCTGCCCTTGAAGCACTTCCCACACTCGGAGCAGCGGAAGGGCTTCTCGCCCGTGTGGGTCCGCTGATGGACCAGCAGATCCGTCCGGTGGCCAAAATTCTTCCCGCACTCTTGGCACCGGAAAGGTTTCTCCCCCGTGTGCCTCCTCTGGTGGGTGAAGAGGTTGGATTTGTGATTGAAGCTCTTCCCACACTCGGCGCAAGTGAAGGGTTTCTCCCCAGTGTGGATTCTCTGATGGACAGTCAGGTCCGATTTCCGAGCGAATCGCTTCTCGCACTCGTGACACTTGTATGGCTTCTCGCCAGTGTGCACCATCTCGTGCCTGAAGAGCGTGGATTTGTCCTTGAAGCGCTTTTCACACTGTGGGCACTTGTAGATTTTATCCGCCGCGTGAGTTTTCTGGTGCATCACCAGCTTGGTGCTGTGCCAAAACCTTTTCCCACACTCGGAGCACATAAACGGCCTTTCCCCCGTGTGCGTTTTCTGGTGCTCAAGGAAATCGGGGTTATTCCCAAAGGTTTTCCTGCAATCACGGCACCGAAAAACCTTTTGCCCACTGTGCAGCCTCTGGTGCTTGGCGAGGTTCGACCTGTCGCTGAAGGGTTTCCCGCACGCGCAGCAGGCGTAGGGCTTTTCCCCGGTGTGCGTCCTCCTGTGCACGATGAGGTTGGAGTTGTGCCTGAAGCTTTTCCCACACTCCTTGCAGAAATATTTCTTCTCTTGAGCAAAGTTTTCAGCTGGGGGGTTGGGTTCCTCAAGGACTTTGCAGTGCGTGGCCACGCTTGCATCCTTCCCTGTGCAGCCGTTCAGCCTGCAGTCATTTGTGTCATCCGTTCTCTGCTGAAACCAATTTCCTCCTGAGTTTCCCGATGAGGAGCTGCTCATTTCGGGTCCTTCCCACCGGGGACCCTTTTCCACCTCGTTCTCCGTCCCACGTCCTGCTGGGTTATGGGAAGAAGCAAGCAGTGATGTTATTTCTAAGAAAAACGCCCCCAGGATGGGCTCGCAGGCTGGGACAGCCACGTGGGAGCACAGCTCTCACCTTGCTGAGGGTTTTCCAGGGTCTCCGTCTCACTTTGCTGAGCATCTTCCCATGTTCCTTCACCTCGCTCCATCCGCTCAGGTCCGTTTGGGTCCAAAACAGGGCTGGGATTCAGCCATGCTTCAGGAAAAGCTGCTGGTCTGGGGGGAGGAGGAGTAAAAGTGTGATAAAGCCTCGCACAAGAAAACTCACTGTAGCTAAGTGGGGAACTGGAAATTAAAGATCAGGGGAATGAAATAAAAATCAGGGGAATTAAATTATCCCAGAGGTGGGATTAGTGCTGAGAAGCAGTCAACACGGAGCAGGAGGGACACCCTTGGGCAACCCCACACTCAGGGCTGTGCCTGTGTGCTCAGAGCCCCACATATCCCGAGCCCATCCTGGGGATCTCACCATCAATGTGATGCTTTTTCCGCTGATAGTGATGCTCCCTGGTCCTTCTGCCTGCTCTTCAAGCTGTAAAACAGGCCTAAGGAGGAAACTCTGAGCAAAATAAGTAAGAAAGTAAGTAATAGTAATATTATAATTAAGAATAAGAATAAGAATGAGAATGAGAATGAGAATGAGAATAAGAATAAGAATAAAGGAGGAGGAGGAGAAGGAGGAAGAGAAGGAGGAGGAGGAGGAGAAGAAGAAGAAGAAGAAGAAGAAGAAGAAGGAGGAGGAGGAGGGGAAGGAGGAGGAGGAGGAGGAGGAAGAGGAGAAGAACAAAAAGAAGAAGAAAAAAATTTAAAAAAAGAAGAAATAAAAATAAAAAAATTAAAAAAGAAGGAGGGAGAGAAGAAAAAATAAAAAATAAAAAGAAGAAAAAAATAAAAAAGAAGTAAAAATAAAAATAAAAAAATAAAAAAAATAAAAATAAAAATAAAAATAAAAATAAAAATAAAAATAAAAATAAAAATAAAAATAAAAATAAAAATAAAAATAAAAATAAAAATAAATAAAGCCCAACCAACCAAATAAATAAATAAATAAAAATAATTACAAAATAAAAATATATATATAAAAAAAAGACCTTCAAACGGTTAGCGGGCAACTTCCCCCAACTCGCCGCCGCCTCAGGACGAGCTGGGGATCGCGACAGGCTCCGTAGCTCCGGGAGCGACTCCGAATCTGGCCCCAGCTCCGCTCCCGGGGTCGGGGGGGGGCCGGGCAGCTCCGGTCCCGCCCCGGGGCGGCTCCGCGCTGTTCCTGCCCCTTCCGTTGCCCTCCCCCGGGCGCTGCGGTCCTGCTGCTGCTGGTGTGGAGCGGGGGAGGGCAGTGGGGGCCCGGCCCTGTGCTCAGTGTGACCCACGGTCCTCCCCACTGTCACCCATGGGTGCGTTTCTTGGTCCCCATCCACTCGCTGTCACCCATGGGTGGGTGCATGGTCCACCCCATCCACCCACTGCCACCCACCCCCAGATGACCATCCACCCGCATGTAGTAACGACACGGAACCCACCAGCAAAAAATAAAATAAAATAAAAAAAAAAAAAAGATTATTTATTGAATATTCAATATAAATTACCTCCTTTTGGGCCAAGAATATTTTTATTTTTTTGGCACTGAGACCTCAGTTCTCCCTTCGATCGGGCAGAGCAGATGCTCTCTGACACCCCCCGTGGAGCCCTTTTGATTTTCCCCACCCTAAAAACCTTGGAGGGAAGACGCTCCCTCGCATGTTCCTCTCTCATATTCTATCAATATAAAATTCCCATAGATTCTATCATACGCGCAGATAGCTAGTAAGAAAATAAAATCTCCAACCCGTTTGGAAATCGAGGTTTAACGCCTCAGGGCAGGGTGTGCCCTCACTCTTGATTATTAATTATTGATTGCTGTTGATTATTGATTGATATTTTGAGCTTGATTTCTATTTTGAGCTGGGGCTTGGACGGGAGCAGGGGAGATTTCTCAGCAATTGCAAGCTAACCTTAAAAGATATAACAACAGGATATTAACAAGGAAATGGGATAGGATGATAGAAGGGCTCTTGGTAGGGAACAGAGTTCAGATGAGGCTGTCAGGGGAGCAAAGTGAAGGTTGTTAAGCAAACTACACAATAATGTGTGGAATTAGCCTTTTTCCATCACCAATGAACCCCTATTGTAGCATATCAACGATGCACCCACATCATAGCACCCCTTTTCTTCCCCTGAGTAGTCTCTGATGCAGAAAAAAAGGTGAATCTCACACGGGACAGCATCCCATGCTTTAAAACTCATCCAGTTTCTTCTTATTTAGTGTGATCCTGGGATGCGAGCTCTGGCCGAGCCGATTCTCCTACTGCAGGCACTTGGGAGGTTTTTGTCCTCTGTGTCATCGCTGCTGCTCAAGCATGCTCAAGGATTCCTCCTCGAGGGGTTTTGTGCACTCAGAACACGGGGACGAGCTGTCTCCTGTGGCGATGCTGGGGATTTGCTCTGGGGTCTTCCCGCTTCTCGAGCAGCCTCCCGTCCTCCGTCCCCTGTGGCCTCGCTGGTGCACAAGGAGGCTGGATTTCCTGGTGAACCTCTTCCCGCACTCGGCGCACGGGTAGGGCTTCTCGCCCGTGTGCGTGCGCTGGTGGGCGATGAGGTCCGAGCTCTGCCCGAAGCTCTTCCCACACTCGTGGCACTTGTAGGGCTTCTCCCCCGAGTGCCATTTCTGGTGCTTGACGAGGCTGGATTTATTGCAGAAGAACTTCCCGCACTCGCCGCACTGGTAGGGCTTCTCGCCGGTGTGGAAGCGCTGGTGCGTGATAAGGTCCCCGCTCTGCCCAAAGCTCTTCCCGCACTCGGAGCACTCATAGGGTTTCTCTCCCGTATGCAACCTCTCGTGCCTGAAGAGCCCGTACCTTCCCCTGAAGGACTTTTCACACTGGGAGCACTGGTAGGGCTTTTCCTCGGTGTGTGTGCGCTGGTGGATGGTGAGCTCCGACCTCCGGGCGAAGCTTTTCCCGCACTCGTGGCACGCAAACGGCTTCTCCCCCGTGTGCACGATCCGGTGGGTGAAGAGGTTGGAGCGTTGGCTGAACCTCTTGCCGCACTCGGAGCACTCGAAGGGCTTCTCCCCCGTGTGGATCCGCTGGTGGACGACGATGTCGGAGCTCCTGGTGAACCTCTTCCCGCACTCGTGGCACTTGTAGGGCTTCTCCCCGGTGTGCACTCGCTCATGCCTGATGAGCGTCGACCTGTCCTTGAAGAACTTCTCGCACGTCGAGCACTGGTAGGGCTTCTCTGCCATGTGGCTTTTCTGATGCGAGCTCAGGTCTGAGCTCTTCCCAAACTCCTTGCCACACTCTTGGCATTTGAAAGCCTCTTCCCCTCGGTGCAGCCGCTGATGGCAGATGAGCTCCGACCTCTCCTGGAAGCATTTCTTGCAGTGCGAACACTCGTAGAGACTTTCTTCTGCAAAGAGCTGCCCATCCCCGTCACAATGGGTGAATTCATTCCCCGCTTTCCTTGGCTCCATCCCATGAACTTTCCCACCGTTATCCCCTTCTGGTTTTGTCACCGTAGTTTCGCTCACTTTGCCTTCAGCTGGACCCTCCTGCTCCACGTGGTGACCTTCGTCCTCCCTTCGCATCCTGTCTCCTGCAGGGTGACATGGATAACACATTAGTTTTTGCCTTCGGATGGGATCACCATGACCAGGACATCAATAACCACTCCCAGGGGCCACAGATGAATATGGAAGCTGAATTACAGCGAGCCCCATTGCCAAAAGACACCGGGATGTGCCCCCACCCGGGACAATTCTCACCCTTGGGGGGGTGAAATGTTGGAAACTCCCGGTGGCTCCTCTCCCACTCCCCAATTTCTCACCTTTTCGGCTGCTCCTGGTGCTGCCCAGCTCTCTCCCCAGAGGACCAGGTGCCACCAGCTCTCCCCCTTCTTCCATCCAGTCTCTTTTGGGGCCAGAAAGCCCTGTTTTGGGGGCAGATGCCCGGTTGCCAGCACTCCCTTCACCACAATGCTACGACCAAATCGCGAGTGGGTGACACTTCCCCGTGGCCTTATTTCCCACCAGCCTTTCCGTTTCTCCCCTTTCTCCAAACCCTGCAGCCCCCCAGGGCTGCAAATCTTCCTCTCCCTGGGGGGACCGGGATGCTCAGCCCAGTTTGGATCAGATCAGCCCTGTCCCGGCCGCAGGATCCCAGCTCCCAGCACATCCCTGGCCCCACAGCGCTGCTGGAAGCTCGGGGAAGCCGGTTGCTGGCCGGGATGCTGCACAGAGGCACAGGAAAAAGCCAAGGGGGATGAGGGGGGGGACAGTTCCGGCTGTGCAGAGAGAGCTTTTGGAGGGATTTGTGCTCAGCATCCCTCTCCCTTCTGCTCCCCTGCAGACAGGGAGAATCTGAGGATCAGCAAAATACTTTTTTTTTTTTTTTTGGGGGGGGGAGGGGGTTAGGGGGGAGGAGGAAGGAAATGTGGAAAAAGCCTCTCTGTGTTGTGGATGTGCGTGCCGTGCCATGGCTGTGGTTGTCTGGTACACGGGATCCTGCTGCTGGAAATCTGGAGCCCTTGAGAGGTTTCACGGCAGAGCAAGCAGCGGCTGTTTCAGCCGGGACGGGCACGGGATGTGGCTCGGATCTGCTGCCATCCTTCAGCAAGGGGCCAGGGACTGCTTCATCCTGTGGTTTTGGAAGGGTTTCGTCCAGCAGCCTGCAAGGTGAGGGGGCAGTTTATCCCCCTGCAGCTGTGTCCTGCTGCCCCTGCGCTCTTCTCCACCTCCAAGCACACTCCACATCCGTGCTTCTTTTTCAAGGCAACAAGATTTGGGATTGTGCTTGCTCATCCTTGCTCTGAGCTTCTTGAGGTTTGAACCAAGGTACAATGGTGGTTCCCGTTCTCCCCTCTTATTTGCACCACTCGGGCTGGAAGTAAGTTAATTTATTTAGTTTGTGCCCCAGGAGCGTGCCATCGAGGCACGGGGAGAAGGAAAAGCATCTCGGTGCCCCTTTTGCTCATGCTCAAACAACTCCATGAGGTCCTGGCTGCTCTTTGCTCCTGCCTCCCACGGGGCTGTGCAACGGGGTGCCGTGCCGTGGGGTGCTGTGCAGTGCGGTGAGGTGCTGGGCTGTGTAATGCACACCCAGCTTTGACAGTGGCTGTGTGCTCAGCGAGCTGCAAGGTGACACTTCAGGCCCCTGAGCTGCGCCGTCGGAGCATCCCCGTGCACAGACCCAAGCTCTGCACCAGGACCGGGACCTCTGCACCTCCCCATGGTGCTGCGCCCGGAGGAAGAGCATCACCAGCGTGGGTGTGGGCCAGGGCCACTGCCCCAAAGAACACAGCAGCGCTCGAGGCCTCATTTCCTTTGTGGCCGCGGCATCGTCGATGCCTTAGTGGAGAGCTGGAGGCTGCCTGGCGTGGTGGCTGCAGCCTTCATCACCGTGCCTCTGGGTGATGGAGGATGAGGAGGGCTACACCGTGCTGAAGTTTGGGGCAAAACGCAGCGCCCCACGGAGGCAGCAAGGCGGTGGGATGACAGGTGAGGCTGTGGGGTGGCGGAGGGGCTATGGCGTAGGGAGAGAGCAGCCGCTGGTGGCTCAAGACCATCAAAATTCTCCTCCAGCCTGGGGCTGGGGAGATGCGGGTCGGGCAAGGGGGCTTGGAAGATGGGCTTGGAAGGGGGCTTCGTTGGGAAGGGTCCCTCGGTTTAAGAGGGACGTGTGGGCTGGCAAATTGGTGGGGTTGAAGAGCAGAAAGCCCCGAGGAGCACCGCGTTTGGCTGGGTGATCCGAGCAAGCAGGAGGATGCTCCCACCACCCGCTGGGATGCGGAGCTGCCCACCCAGAAGCTCCCAACACTCCCAGGGCTCCCCAAACCTTTCCGAGTGCAGTTTTGGGGGGGGGGCGCAGGGTGGGCAAAGGGTAAGATGAAGTGGAACACAGCCACGCTGCACCCCAGGACATCTCCCAGTCCTTCATCTCCTCACAGTTTCATGTCGCTTCGCTCCGACCAGCATCAACACTGATGGAGCCGCACCATCCTTTGCAGGCTTGAAAATTCCCCCGTGCCCTACACAATTAATACAAACCCAGGACCCTATTTGCTTTCTCATGCAGCAGAGGCGAGGAAGGTTTTTTTTTTTTTTTTGTTTTTGTTTTTTTTGGTTTTTTTTTTCAAGCTGCAGCTTCCTGTTTGGCTGCAGTGCCATCGTGAGGCCGGATGGAGACACCGTGCCCCCCCATCCCCTCTGCCCCATGCCACGACGGGGCTGTGAGGGTGGGCACAATCCAGGCTCGTCTCATCCCACAGGATTCCCTCGACGCCAGTACCTGGTCACCAGCACCGGATGGGCTTTGAGCACTGGTTTGGCTGTAGCGGTGATAACCTTGGGGCTAAGAGGTGAGTAGGGCACCGCTGAGCCACCCGTGAATTGCACCGGTACGGTGGCACCTGCGGGGACAGGGTGACCCTGGAAGACACCAGCAGTGATTTAGTAGTGTTTTTTTTGTTGTTGGTTTTTTTTTTTTTGGCAGTCTGGCAATTGCAAGACTTGGGACAGTGCTACGCGACTCTCAACACATCAGCCACCGACACTGAAAACTGGGAGAATGGATGCAGAGGCTGCCTGGAGAGATTTCGGCTGCAGCTGAAGGCAGCCCTGTGCAACGCACCCGAGATGGGTAAGCCCGTGATCCTGGGGTAACCCTGGCCATCCAGGCCCGTTTCGGGGTGCAAAACCACTTAAGAGCGTGGCCCTATAATGCAAAAGACGCTCCAGGTCACAGGGGTCTTCGCTGCAGCAAAATGCTGGAAGGAAAAAGGTTGTGCCCAAACCCGAGCTGTTCTTGGATCAAACAGCCCCGTGCCTTGGTCAGAATCCGGCCCGTGGAGGCTGGCTGCATCCTTAGGGCCCGCTTGTCCTTTCAGATGGCAGAGGGTGCCTGCTGTGTCCCCGGGACTGGTTGCAGCACGGGAACTGGTGTTACTGGGTGTCCCATGAGAGCCGGGACTGGCAGAGGAGCCGGGACGACTGCGCCCAAAAGGGCTCTGCCCTCTTCATCATCCGGAACCAGGAGCAGATGGTAAAGCAGGGGCCTGGCTTGGGGTGGGGGGCAGCTGGAAACCCCCAGCCCACACCCAGCATCTCCCTTGGGTTAATCATCCTTTTTGGGGAGGGGAGATGGGGAGCAAACAGCACCCATGTCCCCGCCATCCCAGCTCCCACCCTTGCCAGGAGCATTCCTGAACCACCCCCCCCCAGTACCCAAAAGGAGGGCAGCTGCACCCCAAAAGGCACAGGACACCCTAAAACAATCACAGAGAGGGCATCTGCCCCTTGCAATAGGGATGGGGAGACCCAAAGCAGCCTCACAAAGGGCATCCGCCCCCCCAAAAAAGGGATGGGGAGACCCAGAGCAGCCCCACAAAGGGCACCTGCTCCCCAAAAGGGGATCAGAGTCCTCCAACACCCCCTCCTATATAGCACGTGCTCCAGGATGTCACGCAGGGAAGGGGCTACGTCTGGATCGGGCTGGCGGTGACAGGGGCCAAAGGCACCTGGACGTGGCTGGACGGCTCCATGCTGGACACCAAGCAGTGAGTGCCCCGTCCCTTGGCTTTGTCCCCAAATCGCTGCATCCCTAAAAACTGGAGAACTCGGTCAGATCCTGCTCCTGGGTGAAAACCTCTAGGAGAAGCAGGGGTTTTTCTGTCCCCACCAGCCCCAGGACAGGGACCTTCTCCTTCCTCCTGCAGGTTCCGCATCTTGGGCTCGGCCACCAGCGGCAGCTGCGCCCTGATGAAAGGTTCCCAAATTCACTCCGAGGGCTGCAACGCTGAGTCCAGATGGGTCTGCGAGAAGGATGCTGTCTCCCTGTAGCCACCCCATGTCCAGTCTTGGGTCCCCAGGGCTTGGGGGGCAAACACCTGCCCCACTCCTCTTCCTTGGCACCCAAGCAAAGGGTGAATGAGGAGCAATGCATTTCTACCCCAGCTCCTTTTGCTGGCTTGCAGCAGGGCACAGGGAAAGCCCAACTGCAGCCAGGATCCTGATGGGTAGGGACAACATTGCTGTCCTCCACAAGCTTGCAGGGGGAGAAAGGGGATTGATCCCAAAGCCCCCAGAGCAGTGGTCATGAAGTTTGGTCCTTCCCACAGCCCTAGATAACATTAAATACAGAAAGGAAATTCAATGGTTTGCCTTATTTTTTCTTTAAATATATATAAGATGATCTCGTAGAAAATCTTACAGAAAGAAAACTCAATGGTTTGCCTTTTTTTTAATATATATAGGATGATCTGGTAGAAAAACTTACAATGTCATAAAAATAACACGAGCACAAAACAAAGCCCCTGGGAGAACGTGGGGTGCTCATCTCCCCTTGCCTGCATCGGGGAGGGGATGGCGATGCTCGAGCATCCCAAAATTGAGGAGCCCCTTTCCTTTCCCTCAGCGCTCAGGGGCAGAGGCGGAGGTGGGAGCCTCTCCCCACCCAGAAGAAAGGGAAGATGTTCTCCCCGCCGAAGCAGGCTTTTTGGAAAGTAAAGACAGGGGGGACTTGCTCAGCAAGGTAGAAAGCCACTTGTTCCTCCTCGTAATCCAGAACCACCCGGATCCTCCTGGGATTCCCACTCGTGGGGAGGGTGGCTGGGGGGGAGGCAAAAGCTCGGAACCGATTCCCGCAGCGCCCCACGGCCCAGATCCCCTCCTCCGGCCGAAACTCCAAGCAGCCCTTCCTGGGCAGGGAATTTCGGGCCACGCCGAGGGCCCAGGTCCCACCAGCCATCACCTCCACCTCCCAGCCGTGCCTCCCCGCGGCGAAACCCCGGCAGCCCAGCACGCAGCAGGAGACGTCGAATCGCCTGGGGTCGGGGGGCAAATCCTGCCCTGCATCCGTCCACCTCACCCCCCGTCGGTCCCGGGACAGAACGAGCCTCGCGTGGGCGGTGTCGGGGTCCAGAGTCACAAACGCTGCTTGGGATGGAGAAAATGGGTGGCAGAAAGCGGCGTCACCCCACCAAAGCCCTGCTGGGGCTGGAAAAAGCCCCAGCACCACAAATTTGCCTCTCCTGTGTGCGTGAGAAGCGATGTCTCAATATCCTCCTGCTTGGGACAGCTTTGCCTGACGTTAAGCATGGGGCAAAGCTCTTTTGGGTTTTCAGGAAGCCCAAACTGAGCTCAACCCATCATTTCCCAGATGCTTTAAGCAGTATTTCGGCTAAAAACGACTGCTGGAGCAAGAGCATCCCCCAAGCAGGATGTTGTCTGCAAGGACTCACCTTTTCCCTCTCCTCCTAGAGATGGTTCTACCTCTTTCTCCAGTTCAGAGGGTAAAATGTCTAGGGGATGAAGAATAACGTTGGATGTCATGATCTCCAGCTGCTTGCTTGCATCCACTCTTGGTTTTTTTTTGGGATATTACAGCAGGGAAGGAGCAGACAGATCTGCCTCACCCCAAGCAGAAAAAAACTCCACCATACCTTGAAATCTCCCCAGCACCTCTCTGAGGACGGCATTTTGTTGAGAAATGACACGGAGCCTCCGCTCCAGGTCCGAGAAGGTCTCCAACATCCTCCGGCCACTGCCCATCTCCCACCTGGATGCAAACCCTTCCCTTTAGTCCTGGGACGTATGGAGATGGCATAGCCTGAGATGATGAGACCATCCCTCCTCCAGCTGCCCCACGGGTGATATGGGGATGAGGCATGAGCTGGATTTCCCCAAAATATCCTTCAGTCCCAAGCTCGGAGCCTCCAAGCAGCTTGGTACAGAAGGAGGACACTTGGTTCCCTGTTGCCTTTGTGCCATCCCCACCCTGGGGCTCAGGGGCACCTTTTTGTCCCTCCAGGTTTCTTTTTGACCCTGCCTGAACCACCAAAACCTTCAGTTCTCTTCCAGAAACCACAGGGATGGTGGCTGGGATGACCCCTCACACTGCGAAGGAGCACGTACCTGCCCACCGTGCTTCTGGCACCCTGGAACAGAAAGAGAGAAAAAGCCTCAGTTTCCCTTCCCCAAATTTGGGGGAAGGCTCCAAGCAAAGGCAACACCAGGATCGATGCTGGACCCTCTCCCTTCTTGCCCCGTGGAGCATCCAACCTGCAGGAATCCGCTCACGGGTTGCTCGAGTTTCTTCTCCGCCTCCCAGATGAGGATGTCAAGGAGAGAAATCTCCCCCGCCACCTTGGCCTCCTCTTCCTCCTGCCTCCTCATCACCTCCCTGTCCAGCTCTCCCAGCTGGGCCAGGAGGACGACCTCCTGGTCCTTCAGAAACCGGCGCAGCTGCCGAAATTCGGACACAATTTTCTGCCTTTCGGCCTCTGTCTGTGTCTGTAGGATGTGGAAAGATGACAGCATGGACCGTGCTGGTCCAGCACCTCTATTTTTCCTGGGTGATGGCAACAGCTTCTTACCAGATACCCCTGGCATTGCCTTTCCCCGCTCACTTTCAATTCGAAAAGCTCTTCCCTTTGTTTCTTGAGGCTCTCCAAGTCTCTCTGAATTTGCTCCTGGAGGAGGAAAAACAGTTTGGGGGGATATTTTGGAGGGAGTGGGGAAGGAAGGGATGCGATGCTTGGCTTTTACTGGGAAAAATTTGCAGCATGGACATGAGGGGTGAAGGAATAGATACAGGGGGACAAAAGGGAAACTTGATGCTTCTGTAGGAACGCAGCTTCATTTTTAGATGAAATATATTAGAAAATATCCATTAGCTGTTTTGGGGTGAAGGTTTTGGCCTGAAAATTAATAATTTCATATTTTCTAGTCAAATCAAGTGTTTTTTTTCCCTAGTTCTCTCCAATTATTTCCAGTTATTTATTTTCACAGTGCAAAAACAGCCAGGAAGAACTGTAAAAGGAAGCTGGCTTGAAGCCTGCGATCCCAAGACGCTCCAAGAAACTCCAGCATCCTCTAAGGTGGACAAAAAACACCACTTTCAGATAAGGAAAAATCCCAAATAATAATACCACGGGCCTGACCCTGTCCTCCTGGGCAGGTTCCTCTCCGTGGGCTCCTCCGCGAGCCCTCGGTGCACCGTGGCCGGATGCTTTCGCATCCCCCCCGAAGGCGAACGTCCTCTTACGCCACGAGCAGAGCTGCTCCTCCTCTCTGCCTCCTTCCAGACCCAAGAGCTTCAGCTTCTCCTCTAAATGCTCCAGGTGGAGTTTGGGCTGGAAATTCCCTTTCCTGAGATGGTTTCGGTGGCTGGCGGCCTCGGTGTCTCCAAACCTTCCTCGCTCCGGCCAGGATTTGGCCGTGCCGCCTCCGCGACCGGCAGAGTCGCAGCTCAGGTGTTCAGGATCTGGTCGATGATTCGGGGTGGTGTGATGGTGGGTGCCTTCCTCTCCCCTTTCCCTCACTCGAGAAGCAGCAGAAGTCATGGCAGCATCTCCAGCCTCTCCCCTTTCTCTTCCCCTCGCCACCTGCACCGGGGTGAAAATATCAAAGGTCTCTGCACGGGTGGAGGAAGGAGGAGAAGTGGAGGGAGGCTCAAATCTCTTCTAGAATTTGATTTTTGGAAGGGATGGATCTCCAGCTAGCAAGCCCTGTATTTTTTCTTTTGCTACTGATATGGATATTAACACCTGTCTTTCAGGCATCTGGCACAAGCTTCATCTCTCTCAACTCCCCATCACAGGCACAGACGTCTCAGATTGGTGTCTCCAGTCCTGAGGGGGCTAAAGAAGGAGCCAAGCATCCCACCCAGCATAAACAGACATTTCACCCCAAAAAGCTCAGGTTCTAACCTGCTATTTGTGCCTTCCCCTCCTCTGGAGTCCGCTAGGAGAGAGTTTGGTGCAGTCTTCCCATGGGAGCAGAAGCCAAGCTGCTTTAAAGGCAGAAAGGCAGTGGGACAGCCACCAAGACACCAATATTTCACAAACCCCATCTCGAAGGTGAAAACTACCTCGAATTGCTAAATATCCCTAAAAAAAACAGAGCCTGAAGCCTCCTGCAGCAACACGACCCCCTTTGTCACCAGCTTAATCCACCCAGACGGACCACGCAGGGTGCAAACCCAATTTTTACCCATCCCTGGAAGAACATCTCAGCAACGCCAGGGTGGGTGACAGCTTTGCCACATATGTCCCCAAAAAGACACTTACCTGTTAGGCAGCGGAACGAGATCCTTGTGGATTTTTTTTTTTTTTTAAGCGCGGGGTGATTTAACCCACGGGGCTGTTCTACGGTGGGTTAGCGCAGGCTGAGTGAGCTTACAGGCGGATCACATGCGGGGCAGAGGGAAATACCAGCCCTATTTAAGGAAACACGGAGAGGAATGTGCTGCCTGGTGTCTCCCTGCCAGGGAAAGGCTCATATATGACCCCTCTGTCAGATCGGCGTCTCCAACGGAGAATTTGGCCCGATAAAGCTTCGGATAAAACGCTTCGTCATTCTTGGCGATGGGAAAAAATATCTTTTCGAGAGAGATGGGGTGTTGGCGGCACAGCGACCATCCAAGCTCGACCACCTCCTGGGGGCTCAGCACCCACCAGCAGCACAGCGCTCACCTAACAAGCAGCTGGGCAGCTTTTAAATTCATTTTCCAGCCTCTTTCGTGGGTTACAAATGGCACAGGAACTCCTTCCTAATTGCAATTTTGGATTACATCAAAAACAGTCTCACAAACTCACACCCAAGTCGCTGCTGCTTCTCCACATGCGGCTGCTCCTTGGTGGCATTTGCCACGTCGACAGTTAATTCCTTTAAAAAAGAACCTTTTTTTTAATGTTTATTTCTGCCCTAATTTCTGCTTCAAAGTAGGGAGGAATGGTATTTTCAGCTGCTACACTGCGTGCTCTGAAGTTTATATATATAATTATCTTAAGGTCCTCAGCCACACATGTTCTGTCCCTCCCTTTCCCTCTTCCCCCTTGCTTGTGTCCTCTCCCGTCTATCCTATGCCAGTGCCACCACAAATATGGGTTGCAAGGGCAATAATGAAGGTCTCTGGCCCAAAAAGCTGCAGAAAGAGAAATTAAAAGCATAGGGCTGAGAGCCTGGGATGCTCTGGCCATTACCCGTAGGTGGGAGAAGGCAGCATCCCCTTGCCTTGCCTGTTCCCATGATAGGATCCATGGCAAATTTCCCATTTTTCAGTAGGATAAGTAGGGCAGATGCTGCAAGGAGAAGCCATACGGGCTGCAGGCATCATCCGAGAAGACCTGGAGATCCCTCTGCTGAACCAGCTGGAAAAAGAAATCAAATCCTCCGGAGAGTCTTAAGTGGTTTATTGTGAGCTGGTACCTACCAGTTGCCCATCCCATGGTGGGGCAAAAGACAAGATTTAATTTAATTTTCTTTTTTTTTTTTTTACAGGTGGCTAAGAACAAGCAGACATTAAAGAGGAATTCATCAGTGTTGTTAAAGTGCAGTGAGATGAAGCGAAAGGTGAAGACCACGCTTCCCCCAGGCTCCAGTGGCTTTGGTGATGTCCCTAATTGTCCGCCTCCCATCACAGCTGGCCCCACAATGATCTCAAGCACTGGTTTGACCTCCCCACGACTTTTAGGGCTCCCAGTACCTCACCGGGAGCTTCATGGCAAGACGAACCAGGAAGGCGAGGGTCATCGGACCAGAGAGAGGGAGCCCAGCTCCACCCAGAACCAAGGCCGGATCCGCTCCCCGGCAAAGGAGGCTGGAGGAAAAGTGAAGATGGGGACTTTGTTCTCAACGTCAAAAAACGCCACCTCTCCCCACTCATAGTCTAGAGAGATGCGGATCTTTTTGGGGACCCGTGGCAGGTTCAGGAGGGTCGGAGGGGAGGTAAGGGCTCGGTTCTTGAATCCCCATTGCTGCACGGCCCAGATCCCCTCTTCGGGATTAAAGCTGACGGGTCCCTTCCTCGGCAGAGACTCTCTGCTGACCCCGACGGCGCAGTACTGCCCTTCTGCCAGATCCACCACCCAGTAGTGGCGCCCAGAGGTGAAGGCTTCGCAACCCAGCACGCAGGGATCGGCATCGAAGCGCTCGGGGCTGTCGGGCGACTCCTGCAGCATGTACTCCCATCGCACACTCTTCTGGTCCTTGGACAGGATGAGGCGAGGGTGGGCTGTCTCGGGATCCAGAGTCACATTTGCTGTGGATGAGGAAGAAGAGGGTAAGAAAGAGAATTCAAGCTATTTAACCTACCCTTTGCTGGGGGGATGACGTCTTCAAAATCTAATAGGGTGGCTTGTCTTTTTGGAGGCTTGATATCTTGAGATGTTCAACTTTCCACGCATTTACGGGGTATCAGGTCTACAACATCTCCACGTAGGTCAAATATATCCTGTCTAGGGGTGCCTACCTCCCCTCTTTTGACTATGTTTAACTCATCTGGACACTTCTGCAGTGCAGACATTTAGAGGAGGACAAGCAGATTACATTAGCACCTGGGTAAGGGTCACCATTCAACGAGCGTGCCAAACTACTCACCCAATTTTTCTTCCTCTTTCCCTAGAAATGCATAATAAAAGATAAATTATTAACTGGTATGCAAACTTAAAACCGAAAGCAAAAGCGGTATTTGTATAAGGGAGAAAAATGCACTTACTGTGCTCTTCCATGCATTTTCCTAAAAATAAAAATTAAAAAAATAAATTTGTTTTAATGAGGGTTTTTCTATTCACAAAATGCCTGCAGTTTATGCTATTTTTTTTATGTCATCCCTCCCCCAAACCAACATTTCCTCCCTGGTATAAGATTAAACCGGTGCCTCAATGAGACTTGTGTCTGTAATACAACTTATTAATTACGTTCAATGTAGGAAAAAAAAAAAAAAGAAACAAAGGTGGTTTAAACTAAACCACAGGCAGAAGTCACACAATGAAGAAAGCTAAAATAATAGGTCATACCAGGAGTTTCTGCTACTAGTAGAGATGCTGCTCATATAGTTTGCAGAGGCAGGTAGCGTGTGGGTGCTCTGGAAATTCATGACCCACTTTTCTGACCTTCTGCGGGTTAGAACTGTGATGCTGAAGTCCAGCTTTTAAATCACACGGAGGTTAAATTAAAAAAAAAAATAATTAACAGCTTTTCAAGCTGTAAGCAGAGAGATGCCTGATGGTCATCGCACTCGATGGAGGCATGAAAAGTTTCGATTTTCTTCTCATCTGGGAGGCTGCAATTCACCCCATAATATATCAGTTATCAGGGAGACTATTTATTCTGAAATTTCATCTCTATGAAGAAAAACAACCTGCTGGTGCTTCTCCAAATTCAAATCAGTTTGTGAATTCAGGCTAATAAATTCCGTCTTCTCACCTCACATTTGTCTAAGAGTAAATCTCGCAGTCCACCTATTCCAAAAACCCCCAAAATCTCACATGCTTTACATCTCCAGAAGACGAGGAAGGGGACACTCACTCATTTTTGCTTTGTATTCCTCTGAAAAGAGAAACGATAGAAATGGTTATTGAGCATTTCTCTTCCTCGCTGTGTTGTGACTTTACGACTTACTTGGCTCTCAAAGCAAAAATAAATTTCTCTGCCTAGTGATTATTATTTTGCTTGATTAATATAACTCAATGTATGCGTCTTTCTGCTTTATTCCCAATAATAGCTCAATTTTCCAGAAAACTCCCCAAAGTAGCTCAGGAAAAAGCATAAGAAAGAAAAAAAATACAGGAAACCAACACAGACTTGTGTATTTGTCTTCCTGCAGTGAAACAAAGTGACTTACCAAGCTCTGCAGTGAGTTCGTCTGAAAAGAGAAAAAAGAATTTCCATCAGGGTGATTGTATGGGTCTTACAAAAAATACAAAGTTCCCTTCTGGGGAAGAAGTTTGATACTTACCAATTTTCCTATTGCGTTTTTCTAAAGAAAGGAAAACAAGAAAAAAAAAGTCACATTTGTTCTAATCTATTTTTCCCCACTCATACAGAATCTGCAACCGAATAAAACCAAAGCACAGACCATAAACAGCGTGTGTTTGTTTTGCTGGAAGGCAGGGAAAAATACTCACCCATTTCTGCAGACAGTTCATCTTAAAAGGAAAAAACAAAACAAAACACTCTTTCATTTTTCGTATAATTACAGTAAAAGACATGATTTCATGCTGAATTACGGGATTCACACCCAAACAGTTGGATTTTTTCCATGGTTAACCTGAACACGGGATCTAAAATAAATGTAGGATATTCTCTTGTATTCTGTAGATATATATACTTAACAGATGTGTTATTTTTAATGGAATATGCTGGATTTTAGATACTCTTGAGTATCCAAGACAAGGACAGGAGACTGGCCGCCCGTGAGATGGGGCCAGATGCCTGAATCCTCCCCTCAACTTTATCATAAACCAAATCCTAAACCCAACAAATTCTAACCCACGTAATCTTCAATGACATCATCAGCCTTATGGAGAGCCTGCAAATGCACCTCGGAGTTGCATTTTGCAGAGGAAGGAGAAGGCCACATACCGATTTTGGCATCACGTTCCCCTAAAAAAAGAAAAAAATAGGAAAAAAAAAGAGAATTATTTCTAAATACTCCTTCCTACTTAGTGTGCCTTTATCTTCTAGTGATCAATCCAATATTTTTCTATTCTGTACAGAGAATTATAAATTGTAATTCATGTTGCCTTAGATTTTATATAGATTAACCCATCCCCTAATTTACTTTCCTAATCTTAAAGCAAAGGTCACAACTAGCTCAAATATAAAAAAAGATATTTTCAGAAAAAAAAACGCTTTGTTTATTTGATTTTGCCAAAAGTACTTACCCAGCTCTGTAGTGAGTTCACCTAGAAGGAGCAAAAGGAAACCAGGCTTAAATTATGAATTAATTTAATTCATAATTTAATTCATGAACTAAATGAATTGTGGAGGATTCTACATTTCTCTTCTAATAACAAATTTAGTGATGTTAAATTTTTAATTGCTCTTGGTGGATTTAAAATACCATGGAATTAAAGAAAGCCCTCAGTAATAGAAGATGCTCAAACCAACCCCTAGGAAGTCCTTATTTTCCAAAAAAATCATACAGATTGGCATTTGGGTTATGCAGGGAGAATGAAGAGATGCGAGCAAGTAGCAACTTAGGATATGAATGGTCATATTAAAGGAAAAGTGCAAGATTCAGAGCAAAATCTGCACCTCCACGTGCTTTCGTTTCGTACCAGAGAGAACAAACTCTTACCGATATGTGCAGTCTGCTTGGCTAAAAAAAAAAAAAAAAAACAAAAAGGAAAAATAAATGTTAGAAGAACCCAACCCTTTGTTTTGTGGTTTTGCAAATTGCAACTGGAAAATTTCTCCTGCAGTGCTGTACTGCAATGCAGTTTTTATTTTTCTAAACTGAGACAAGAGAGAAAACGTAAAACTCAGAACAATGTAAAGGACTAGCAGAGAGAAGAACATTAAAAAAAAAAAGAGAGAAAAAAATAAAAAGAGAGAGAGAAAGGGAAAGAAAATAAAGAGAGAAGGTAAAAAGAAATGACTTACCAAGCTCTTCAGTGAGTTCCTCTTAAAGGAAAGAAAGAAATGATATTATTGGGATTTGATATTAAAAAATCCTTAATTTAACACAGAGAAAGTGAAATAACCCCAAAGTGAACCTCAGGAGGGCTGGAAGAACACGAGATCTCAACAGAAATCTCATGAACGCTCCCCATACTCAAACAAGGGTGGGGGAACACTGCAGGAATTGGGTTTTTAGGGGTGGAAGAAGCTCTGTTATCCCACTGTGACCCCATCTGGAACACCCAAACATGTCCCAAAGGACCCAGGAAATGAGAACACTACTCACCTATTTTTTTATCACGTTCCCCTAAAAACAAGAAACCAGAAAAAAAAGTCAAAATAATTTAAAAGTATCCGTGGATCTTAAACCAGAGATAGCTTTTTTTTTCCCCAAACAACTTTTTCTTATTATTATTTGAAATTTTATTTTTATTTTTTATGTATTTTTTATTTATTATTATTTGTTAATTTATTATTTATTATTATTTGTTTATTTATTAAATAATTTTATTTTTTATTTATTATTATTTGAAATTCCATTTTCTGTTGACTCTCATCTCCATCTATTTAAGCCACATTTCTTGTTACATTAAAGCAACAAAAAAAGCTCAGAAAAGCTTCAGAAACTTCTCACCATTAGTTTTTGTTAAAGGTTAAAAAAAAAAGAAATCACCTACCAAGTTCTTCAGTGACTTCATCTTGAGGGAAAAAAAAAACCACAGATTTCTATTAAGATAGGTTTATTTCACAGATATTATCTCTTTCTCTATTTTTTTTTTTACCTATTTCATTAGAGACCCAAATATCTTCCCCTTTTTTACATTTATCACATTACATTGTGGAGTTGTGTACAAAGCTTCCCATCCCAAATCTTTCAATGATGAAATATCAAACCCTCTTATTTTGAAATTAAAATCCTAAAATTACAGGAAGATAATTAGATTTCATCACAGGAAGATAATTAGGGGGCTGGAATCTATTGGATGTTTCTTTATCAGAAGAAGCTCAGTGATGCTTACTGGTTCCTCTACCATGTTCTCCTAACTAAACCTCTCCAACAAGAAGGGAAAAAAAATATAAGACTAGAGAGAAATTCCTATATATTTCAAGCAATGCCAACTGGAGATGTGCTAACATATTACTTGTGACGACGATGCAAAAATTCTCCTTTATCAGTATTAAACTTTGCTGATGTTTGCTTCGTGCATTTATTGGGATTCCCTTCTGACCAAGCTCAAATTTAACAGAAAAATAAGGGTTTGGTATATGCTGTTGGCGAAGGAAGGAAAAGACCTACCAAGTTCTTCTGTGAGTTCATCTTAAAAGAGAAAAAGAGAAGATTTTCATTAAAACTACTTCATCTCCCTGGTCAGACGCTGTTTTTGTGAGAGACTGCTGTTTCTGTATTACTCTGAAATACTCATATCTATCTTTACATATGTATGTACATATACAAATAAAAGCATATATATATATACGTGTATATATATATGTGTGTGTATATATGTATATATATATATATATATGTATGAGCCTTCCTTCCTGCTAAACAAAGATCTTGGAGCCAAACCACAGGACGAAGACACATCCTCAAAATAAAATACGGGAGAGTGGACTTAACACTTAAATAATAATTGTATGCCGGACCAACTGTCCAACTATTGTTCCAGAGTAATTTCCATCTCACCAAACTTAATAGGGCCAAAAAGGTTTTCTGCATCAGCAGGAAGGAAAATAATGCTTACCCCTCTCTAGGTCACTCTCCTCTAGGAATAAAAAAAGAGAAAGAAAGATCAGAATTCATATTATCCCCATCTTTTTAGCTGCATCCCTCTTCCATATATTATTTGTATTTATTATTGTGATTTCAAATGAGTTAGAAAATTATATTAAACACATGCCATATATTTCTTTAAAAAATAAATTCAGAAGTATCAACCTTATGTGCAAGTAACAAGATTTATCTTTACAAGTATTTTTGTCAAGTATATAAAAAGACAAAGGTTTACCAAGGTCCTCAGAGGATTCATCTGCAAAAGAAATGAGAATTAGTGTGCGTATCCAGCCCTATATACACACCATCATCCCACCCTTTTGTGTTCTACCATGAGAAGGCATTTAAAAAAAAAAAACACCACACAACTCTTACATTTTATATTTCAGTCCCTAATTACATTAGATTTTAGTCTGGAATCTGATATACAATATTTTATTCATATATAGACACACACAGTCTACAATTACAAACTCCCCTGCAACTGTATTTGTAGAAGGGAAGGTAAATATCACTTACCAGCTTCCAGACCTTTTAATTCCTCTAAAGAAAAGAGAAAAAGAAAACGTGAAACACAGATTTTCCCATTGCACAACAGATTTTTTGTATCAAGCTCATTTCTATTCCAATGTTATTTTTTCCTGTGCACGACTGTGATCTGTTATCCATTCTAAAAGTCACCTGCACCAGCCCTTTATCCAGCTCCTTTTAGAGTTATCTCAGAACCAGCCAACCAGAAACATGAGACAAAACAAAAAACAAACAAACAAACAAACAAACAAAAAACACATGCCAAAAAAATATCCAATCAGTTTTGTGGAAGAAGCAAAATGAACTTACCAAGCTCTTCGGTCAATTTTCCTTAAAAAGGAGAAAATAATTTTTTCTCTAGTCAGTGCATTTCCTTCACAAGGATGGGAGCGGGGTGTGATGGGGGAACTTGAGGTTAGCAAATCCTCTAATATGGGCAGATTTACTCATGCCTCTAAATTCATTTTTTTTTTCACTATTTCAACTAAAACTCTAAGCCAAAACAGTAGCAGCAACATCATCGTGCCTGTGACCACCAAGCACCCCCAGGGATTGCATTTCTCAGAAAATAAGAATGACACTTACTAATGAGGGCATCCTGGTTTCCTAAAAATAAAACAGAAAAAAGGGAATGCTAAATGAATAAATACCGATTTTCCCCATTTTGCATTTTTACTGCATATGAACTTGGCAGAAGAAAGTCATCCAGCTTTGCAAAAAAGCATTGGTTTCGCACGCACAACCGTGGATATTTCTCCTTGTTTTCACATCAAGGACGCTTGTTGGGGGAAACTCCAGGATTTTGCCTTTCCCATGAAGGATTTGTGTCTCCGAGAAGAGAAAATGGACTTACGGGCTTCCAAATCACGATCCTCTGCAAACAGATGGAAGAGAAATTATTCCTAATTATCATCTTTCCTGCGGGCTTTCACTGCAGCACCTCTCTCAAAGCCTTGACTTCACCAATGTTCCATTTTCTACCTGTTTTTTGTTTTCCCAGAAAATTATTTGTCAAATTGCAAGCTGCTTTTGGGGCAGCAGTATTTTTTGGTAAAAGAGATGGAAAAGCCATTGGGGTAAATAAATAACCCAAGGCAGCATCTGCATTGCCTGCATATTGCATTTACTGGTGTGAGGAAATGCACTTACCAAGCAGCTCGGTAAGACGCCCTTTAAAGGAAAATAAAAAAAGATATATTAGTTCAAAATACAGCTTTTTTAACAGCCATTATATATAAATAAAGGACTGGGACATGAACATTGTTGGGCTGAGCCCAAAGCCAATTTTGACAGCAGCAGAATTCAGGGTGCCATGTGCAGCCCCTTTTCATTTCATGGCACGTTTGTGGGAAAATCGTCATTTTTATTTGTTTTTTTCCTTTCCCTTCACTTACACTCGTTAGTAAGGAAGTGAAACAGCTTGGGTTGCTTCCATTCAAGTCCCAGATCTATGTCTTTCTCTCCGCTTTCTATGGGAATTTCTCTATTCTGTCTATAGGATTTTAAACACTGACTGCTCATTCAGCACTTGCGTATACCAAGAAAACCCCTCAAATCATAATAGAGTACGGAAAATAACGCTTACTTATCTCTGCTTCATGTTCCCCTAAAAGAAAAAAGAAAAAAAGAAAAGGAATAAATAAATAGGAACTACTGCTTTTGCCTCCTTGTTGTGTCCCTGTATCATCACTATAGATTGTAAGGTTCTTAAGTTATTTTATTCTTTTTACTACTTTCTGTTTAAAAAACACAGCCAACGTTAATATTAAAAATGTAGTATAAAATATATCGAAATTAATATTTGTGGGAGGAAAAGGAGGTCCAAAAATATGATGCAAGGTGTGTCCAAATGGGTCTTTATGGGAGGAAGAAAAATGCCATAGCCAGCACACAGCAAATGCTGCAGAAAAGCAAATTTTGATCGTCACCAGGGCTTTGGCAGCTTGTGGATCCATTGGTGCTTTCTGCAGCTGCTATTATATTTATTCCCTTCCTCCCGGGCAGTTACAAACTCACGTTGTCCATGATCTCATCCATAAAAATAGTGAATGAACCGTGGCTGCGGGGATAACATCAAGCACAGCCTTGGCTGGGGGGTCGAGGGTGGCATAAAGCAGGATACTTACTGATTTTCTCATCCCGTTCCGCTGAAAATAACAGAGAAATAAACATAAATTAGCGTGCAGTTTGCTCTGCCAGCATTGCAGAAGTCCAGCTCTGCAGAGGGTTTATTTTGTTGTGATTTTTTTTTTCTTATCTGTCACATTGCTTGGAAGTTCTATTTTGGGGAATATTTATTTTTCTGAGCCTTTGCATACTTAGTTTTAAACTCGATTAAAATAGAAATTCCCCCAAGCCTTTAAAAACTTTACAAATGTGGACAGACAAACAAACAAAAAACCACATGATGACCAAAACAGAATTTTCTTACCAAGTTCTGCTGCGTGTTTCCCTTTAGGGAGAGAAAAAACAGGAATTTCGTCACTCTTTTCTCAGTGACATCATTGAACAGCATAAATATCTCTAGCCTAATTGTCAGCTCAAGATATGTTTTCTATACTAAATTACAATATTTATGTGTCAAGTGAAACTCAAACGTGGACAAAATAGAATTAATTTCTGATGGGAAGAAGGAGTGAGTAGAGGGGTACGTAGATGAGATAAGTTATCATATATAAATATTTTTGCTTTCATTCTTATTTACAAGTCCTGATTGTATCAGACTGAGAGCATTACACACTTAATAATTTATCTGAATTTATAAATCCAGTCTCTCTGAATCCCACCTTCCCAAGCCATTGCTGGTGCAGAGTTTTGAGGCTCTCTCCCAGGTCACGCCATTCAAAATGAAAATGTGCTCTTGTGACATTTTAAGCGTGCTAAAACGTTCAGAAAATTCCTCAGGCTTAACTCACACAGGAAAATAAGTAAGGCACTTACGAAGTTTCCTATCGTAGTCCCCTAAAAATAAACAGAAATAAATGATTACTGCATTGCTCAACGTCTATCCTTGGGTATTGTTTCCAACTAAAATCAATAGGAAAATGACTTACCGACTTCTGCAGTAAGTTCCCCTTAAAAGAATAAAAAAATGTTAGTTTTAAGGTAATTTTTTTCCACTCTGTGAATACACAGACAACAGATGGTGATTTATGAGTCTGATCTCCAGCTCACACCGTAAAGAGGGTTTAATAATAGAAATTGATTACTTTCAGAACAAAATCATGCTGTAAGCATGGTTCTTTTTAATTCTTAAATGTCTACGTTAATCAAAGTTTTTCAGTGTGTGATAAATACATCATATAAATATATAAATGACTGTATACTCACTTAAATGATTGAAGCAAGCAGCTTTTTCAGTAACTGAATTCACAAGCAGATTTGCTTGAGAGGAACATGAGACCTACCTATTTTTGTATGACGTTCTCCTAAAAACAAGTGAAAAAATAATTGTGTGTTATTTTGCACGGTCTCTACCTTTCACCTTACATCTCTTTATTGTTACTCGCGTAACAAGGGGATTTTTGTTTTGAACCTTATTATCCCTGTTTCCAAGTACTTTGCATAACTTTGGGGTTTTTGACTTTACTTCTGCATTTAAGATGTTGTTTTTTACCAGGTCGATGAAACACATGGAAAAGGGCAAATATAAATTAAAAAAAAAACAAACATGCAAAAGGAAGTAAATGGACTTACCAAGTTCCACCGTGAATATTCCTTAAAGCAGAAAACACCGTTAATTCCCATTACATTTCTGAAACACCCCAACATGAGTCAAGCCCTCACCCTCCAGCCTACATCAGGTCTTTCCACGTGAGTTTTCCCCGCTATATTTTCCTTGTTCCCCCTTGAAATTTGGCTTCTGCCTTCCCCCAGCCCCTGAAACCCAAGAGATCGTTACTTCTCGTGACCCAAATTTTGATTAATTTTAGAAATTCCAGCATCCTTTCAATGCTGAAGCACCAAGCAAACCACCCTAACGTGCAGGCACCCACATCCTTAACCATTTTGCACAGAAAGAAATGTCACTTACTAATCGTTGCATCACACTTTGCTAAAAAAAAAAGAAAAAATAAAGGAAGAAAACCAGATACCGATCAGTTTTCTGTGCCTCTGTCTGCCCCTTTTCCACCCATTTATACTCTGTTTCAGCAGCACATCAGCAATGCTAAGAGACATCTGCTAAAATTACACCAAAACGTGTTACAAACTTGACCCCTAATTCGCTCAGCTACTTCCCAACGAGATCAAAAAGCACATGGGGAAGAAAATTACTTACCCAGTTCTGCAGTCAGTTTCCCTAAAGAGAGAGGAACACAAGTTTATTTTAAATAGATCCTTTTCTCTCCTACGTGGAGACATCACTAGTAATTCTCTGGCTTAATCTTACTTGGTGTTTTAGAAAAGAATAACGATGCACAGGACAAAATACATCATAAAAAAATATAGTCTAACAGAATAGAAAATTGTGAGGAAAACCACTGATTCAGGTAATCATCCTACTAAGAGTGATGTAAGATTTTGAGCACAGAAACACAGAATTTGAGCAAACTGGTGCCAGCGAGGAAAGACAGACTTTAGAAGACACACCAGCAAGTTGAGGAAGATCCACTTTTATACCCAGATTTTACTTGTCAAGAGGAGAACGGCACTTACGAAGCTTTTTGTCTCGGTCCCCTGAATAGAAAGGCAAGAAAAAGGAAAAAATAAATAAATTATTAAACACAGTGCTACCCTTTTGACATAGAACAGCAGGTCTGCTGGAGCCACAGCTCACTGCAAAGCTGATTTTGCCCATTTTTTCCAATTATGTTCTATTAAAAAATAAATAAAAATAAAATAAAAGCAAATAATCTGTACATCGAGGTCACATTGGCCCCAAGCAACTTGGTTTCACCTTGGCGTAAACCTTGGTGAGGACCAGGAGGCTGGATCAGAGACCTGCAGAGGTCCCTCCAACCTAACTGCACAAAATCATGCAGATTTAATCGAAACAAACCCCATGGGATATTCTGTCCACAAAGCAGACTTACCAAGCAGCGCAGTGAGCCTACCTACAAAGTAGAAAAAAATATACATATTATTGCAGTTAAAGCAGCGAAAAATCAACTCCAACAAAGAGGTTTCTAGGGATAAAACTGTCAGTTTGGTTCGGAAAAAGGAAAAAAAAGGACTTACGTATTTCTGCTGAGAGCTTGGCTGCAAAGAGGAAAAACAATATTAATTTTTATTGGTTTGTTTTTCTCTGCAGCCCCATGTGTACAATCAAATTTGGGGAAAAAATTCTCATTTATCACTTCTCAGGGTCAGGGTATCAGAGAGGCTCCTCTCCCCCAAACCAAAGGATGATTTTTACCCCAAAAGCACCATGAAGAATGACACTTACTGATTTTTTTATCACGCTCCTCTGGAAAGGAAAGAAGGAGAAAAAGAAAAGAAAAACAAAGAGGAAAAAAATATTATTAAATATTTCCTCCTTTTTTGTGTGTGTGTTTTGTGTAGCATCCCTAAAGCACTCAGATCAGGAAAATTTCTTTTTCCCCTCTTTATACTGGTGGTTCTATGTTGAAATTCCACTTTTTTGGGGAATGTTACTCAGTCTCCAAAAGAAATCCTAATGTCTTTGCAGACTGGGAATTAATTTTCCTGCAGGAAACATCCTTTCCACTCCCATTTTCAAAGATAAAGTACCAGGCACATACCCTCCGTAGCACCCATCCAAATTATTTGTAAATATAACAATGAGCTTAAGCAAATCTGTCACCATGCTGTGTTTTAATTTTGCAGAGAAAAAAAAACAATTGCACTTACTGATTTTTGTATCGCATTCACCTAAAACGCAAGCAGATAAAATAAATAGAGAGAAACGCAAAGCAGCCCCCCGTGTATCCCATATCCCCTCTCATGGGGCTCTGCCTTCCCCCAGAAAACCTCAAACCCAACAGAAATCTTATTCCATTCCTTATTAATATTTTAAAACTAAGGTTTGTTAAGGAGGACATGCCCGTTAGCCCACCCATTCTTCAAGCAGGGGAAAACACAAACCCTTCATATTTCTTTTTATCCCCATCGCTTTTGCGGAATTAAGGAGAATTTTAAGGAAATAAAACTCCTTACCAAGGTCTGAAGTAAGTTTTCCTTGTATAAAAGAAATAAATGAAGATTAATTTAAATTATAAGACATAAGTCTGCTGAATTTATTTCTCTGTGAATACAACCTAGATGATACCATGCTGCATTTCTCTTTCCCCAGGGATAATTTATAATATAACTGCACCACACTGATGCTAACAAGAGCAACGAGCAGGTGCTGATGCACAGAAAAAGCACCTTGGGGAAGGGTTTGGTGAAAACAGACTTATATTATGGGGAAAGAATCTGTCCCTGCATCCTTGGTATTGGTGGTGATAAAGGAAATGGGTCGATCGTAGCCAAAAGCCCAAATTTTGCCACATCTGCAGCTTGGTACGAAACTAAAACATCCCATTACGTCTAAAAATAATAGTAACCAGATCCAAAACACACAGGGAGATCTGGAATTTGATTCTAGAAGAAAAGAAAAAGGACACTTACTAATTTTTCTATCACGTTCCTCTAAAAGAGAAAAGAAACATCAGTCATTATTACAAGTCCATCATGCTCATGAGCCTCAAATTATCTTCCAGATCCTATTTTAATTTTTAAACTGGTAATAATAATTTGCAGTTAGGCTTTGGTTCGAATTGTTTGGCCTTAATTCTAGCCCAGATTGGGTGTATGTGGGGTTACAGATATCTGCTCATGTGGGGAATAACCAACTTCTCCCCCTAAAATTTTGCAGTGAAATAAAGGCAGAAAAGAAGGAAAATCACTTACCAAGCTCCGCAGTCAGATTGTCTTAAAAGAGAAAAAATATAAAGGCAGATTTTCCCAAGGACGGGGTAAAAGGACAGCAGAGATGCTCCTACCCTTCCTTTGATCAGAAAATAAGGCAAATCTGTACCTAACACCCAACCCATCATCCACCCTCCTTGCGACATCTACGAGTGATGGGAGAATGAACTGGGGAAAAAAAGGAGGAACTTTTGCAAAGTTTAAGGAATTCTTGCAAATTTTAATCCCTCTCTCTCAACAGATACTTGGAAGTCCGGCACTTTGCACGCGCTGGATCTCAACAGCCCCAAATCCCCCAAGGCTCTCTGCTCTATGGTGTATGGTCCTTCACTTGGTCTTCATCTCAGAAATTCCCAAGGGTCTCTAATTATTGTCTTCTTGGCTACAGCAACCTGCAAGCCCACTGTTTTCTGTGCTATTCTATTGTTGTTTTTTTTTTTATATATTCTTGTTAAAAATGAGTACGCCTCAAGCTTATCCCGCTTTTTTAAAATCAGGCAAGAGAACAGGGAATAAACCCCAGGAAAATCAGATGAAACGTGCCTCAATCTATATAAAAAACGTATTTGATGGGAGGAGAAAATAAAACTTACCAATCTCAGCTGTGAGTTCCCCTTAGAACAGAGAAACAAACGGGGATGCATGTTAAAGGACTGCAGTTTGATTGAGTTTGCTCTCCTTGAGCCTATGAATTTGGCATTCATATTACCACGTAGGGTCAAGCATAGGCCCTACAGAGGATGGGACCGTGTGTCTCATCCGTTATGTGGATATATGTGGCATCCTAAGTACTCATGCAGGGTTCATTAATCAAGAAATTATCCTATCAGACTATTTGATAAAGATAACAAAGCAACGCTTACCTATTTCTTCATTTTGTCCCCCACAAGAAGAAAAAAAAAAAGAGAAAAGAAGGGAAATTTAGAGTATTTTTCACCACTTCTGCAAATTTTATATCATTCTTACATAGCTTAAGGGGACAAAATCTTTTTACCGACCCAGAAGTATGCTATTTATTACAGGAATTTCCAATTAGCTTTCATTTTAATACTTTTATATTCCTACACTTTCCAAACCCTAGACAAAAATATGCACAAATTGCAAACTGCTGTTAAGAGTCCTGCCCAAAACATGTCTTTGAAACAATACGACGTGCTGAGCATTGCAGTAAATATTCCCAAGGACAGAGAAAAGTATTTATTGTATTAAAAAAGTATGTATTGTAAATGTATTGTAAAAGTATGCATTATAAAAAATTTGTTTTATTCCAAAGCTTGACTGACACCATTTGAAGGGCACTATTATTTTTAAATCGAAGGAGGACACTTACCATTTTCTGTGTCACATTCCTCTAAGAATAATAGAGAAATAAACACGGGTTAATCCTAAGAGCTCTCCGCCTCCAACATGCTTCAGTGAGCAAGCAAGAGACCAAAGAGGGGATTAGGGAATGCTGCTGGACTGCAGCTTGTATTCTCCCAAGAAAGATGCCAAGAACTTTAGGAGAAGGGACCAAAGCTATGTGTCTTGTCTCTGGCTGGGTATCAGCACAAATTTAAGATCTGAAGGACTTTTGCTGTCTTTCTCAGCCCAAAAGCTACACAAAGGAACTTTTTTTTTTCCATCTTCAGTAGCAGCAAAAGCAAACCAAAGCACTTACCGAGTTCTGTGTCACTTTCTTCTAAATGAAATAAAAAAATACAAATACACGTGTTGGTCATTGCTCATGCTACAGCTGTAGAAACAAACACGTGCATTCAAACTTAGCTGTGTGTAAGGAAGATAAACGACTTACCAAATTCTTCTGTTAACTTCCCTTAAAATAGAGGAAGTAATGTTAGTTCAAGCCTTTAGCACCCATCTCTTACCAGCAGGGGACAGGAAAAAAAAGACACTTACTGATTTTTGCATCCCGTTCTTCTAAAAGAGAGACAGAGAGAGCCCTAAGTTTTTCCCAATTCAGCCCTAAGTTTTTCCTCTGTGTGTGCTACAAAAATAATCTTCAAAACCAATTCTGTACTTTTTTTTTCCCTACTGATGACAGTATTCCAAATATTACATTGTTTATGAATCTATCTGATGTGGTCTTTGTCCACATGTGTCTAAAATATGAGACAGTGTAAATAAGCCACCCACCCAGGGAAGAAAGGATGTGTGTACCAGTATGGGATATGAATATCAATGTAGGATATGTACAGCAGTAAGAAGGGGGACTTGTGTTGATGGAAGAAAGAAAGATGACTTACCAAGATCTGCATTCCTTTTCCCTTAAAAAGAAGAGAAAAAAGAAAAAAATTGTAAGTTTTTTTTTTTTTTTTTAACACTGGATACACCAGCAGTGGTTTTCTAGCTTAAAAGCATTGCTCTGGAGGTACAAATTAATATTATTTTATTGACTGTGAGATGGAGATCGACTCACGACTCATTGGCAGTGTAGAATAAAATCAAACCAGTGAAATTATCTCAGAGAAACATCAAAAAGCAGCCCAAATACAATTTCACAAGCCATACCTGACTCCATCATCACGTTCGCCTCCCAACTGGAACAACCTCCAAGTGCCCACAGCTTGGTCTACCTGGTGGGACGAGAGGAAACATCATTAAAATATCACATCCAGGGAAAATCAGACCTTCACAGTGATACACCACATGTTGCTGGTGCCTGGAATATTTTTACCTATATAAATAAACATGATAAGGAAGAAATATATGGGACCACAGAAGCTTTTTCCTGTTTTTCCTTTGTCATTTGAGATGTTCTTTGGTCTACGTCTGGATGAATGGTGAAATTCTGGATGAACTGGTCTACATCTATCTAAAAAGACTCTGCTACAGGTGTGATGAACTATTCTGCATCAAAATGTGTCACCCCACTGATCACAAAAAGGATCCAGCTCTTAGATATCTGGCCTTAATTGTCTACAGGATCATGACTTTAGACCCCTTCTGTCTTGTAAATTATTTGATCATAGCATTTATCACCATGAGAAGCAGCCCCATACGTGGAGGCTGTGGCGCCACCATCTGTTTTGGCCAAGAGAGCAGCACTTATTTTATTTTGAGCTGGATCAGCTCGCTACCCAGTGCCTGCTTTACACAAATTCAGACTTTTCTGCACCGGCCAACTCAAAACCGTCGTAACATCACATCCTTAAATGAGGAAAGAAGGGCATTTTTCAGACTAAAGGGTACATCTGCTGAAAAGGAAAAATAAAGCCAAATATTTATTAAGAGCTTCCCTTCTCTGCTCTGTTTCTTCCCACCGTGTACGTGGTGATTTCCAGTCCATGCTCATGCTTTGCATCAGCTTTTCTTAAGTCAAAAAGTAAATAAATTAAAAAAAAGGATGGATTTGAGCACCATGGGAGATGGGCTGGCACAGATCTGGGATCTCCTCTCATCCCTGGTCCCTCCTGCATTCAGTATCTTTGCTTGTTCCTCATCAATACACCAGGGAGGGCAAATTCATTTTTTTTTTCCCCTAAATCACCCAAACTGCACAGGGAAGTCATTATAATTTCATCCCTAAGTTCACAACCTTGTCAAGGCCCTGAAAACACTACACATTCCTATCTGCTACAGCTGATGCAGCTGAGCTGCAGTGGTGAAAAAACAAAAAGCACCAGGGGAAAAAAAAATCTCTGTGGGAAAAGGCATCAGATCATTTTGGAAAGGAAACTATGGATTGCTTCTTGTTTGTTGTCTTAATTTTAATAATTTTCATAAACTGCAGGTCCTGTTGGGGGCTGAGTCAGATAAACTCTGTTATGAGGACCTAATTTTGTACAGAAGTAGATAGAGAGAGCAAGGAAAACGTCCCAAATTATTTCTGTACTATACTGTCATAAAAGAAAATAATAATTAAAAAAACAATTTACTCTCTTAATCCTTTGCCTTTTTTTTCAGTACCGTCAGATTTTGGTACAGGATTATAAAAGATCAGGTTGTACTAAGCTCCTTCCAGCTACCGTGAACGGATCACGTTTCTTCTGCATCCCCCCAGCATTTCCTAAAAGAACCCACGCCGCCAGACAGGCATCCAGGAACAGGATCCCCCCCCAAATTTTGCCTTCCTCCGTCTTTCGAGAGCTCGTGGAAAGAAAGAAAGAAAAGGCTTACCAGGACCTGCAGCTGGTTTCCTGTAAGTTAACCAAGCTGGGGCTGTTTTGCTCACGGGGCTGTGATGGTGGGGGCCGTCCCCGCTGGAGATTTTTGGCGAGTCCAAGTTCGTCCTAGGACCGTGGTGCCCTGGGAAAAAAGGTATCCAGATTTGCTGGAAGGACCGAGAGGGGCACGACAGCTGTGCTGGCAGCGGGAGGACGTTCCCAGCACCTAATTTTAGCTGACTTTAAATGCCGAGGTTGGAAGGGGGGCTGAGGTCTCGGGGATCCCTATATAGCCATCGCAGGAACGGGTTTATCCAGAAGGGGAATAGAAATTGAGGTCTGACCTGGTCACTTCGGGCCAATCTCCAGTATTTGCCACGGGTTTAACAAACACAAGAGGCTCGGATGTCCCGGAACATCTCAGGCGCTGTGTTCAGAGATCTTCCCTCTCCGAAATGGGCTGGCACCAATTGCTGGTTTGCTCTGCCCTAAAATACAGAGAGGTGTGAAATCAGCTTGGGTCTTCTTCCCTTCCATCACTGCTGCTCGCTGGGACCAAGCAACAGCAGACAGGAGAGGGCATCTCCTCTTGTGGCCAGGAGTTCTCATCACTTGGAGCTATCTAAGAGAAAAAAATCACAAATTTATCTCGCTTAGCCTCTCTGCACATCTCACCTAGCTCCAAAAACCCACAGCTCCCCCATTTGTGCAATAACGAGACACAGATTTGAAGCTGAAAAGGATTTTTCTACGTAGTTCTGCAACAAATTTTCCTTAAGTCAGACAAATAAGCATCCAAATGCAAACCACTCCCATAGATGTATCTCTAAAAGACTCATTTCTGTGCTCTTTGCTGGCTAACTCCGAGTTAAAGCAGCGTTAAGTTAGTAATAGATGTCTAAAATTGCTGATCTCACCCTGAATTAGTCATTGTGCGTTTCTTTTTTTTTTTTTTTTACAGTCAACAGCTAGAAAATAGATTTTTTATGGTTCTGTTCATCTGATCTCTCTCTGAGCCAGTTGTCTAAACTCTCAGTACTGTCAATGGAGAGAAATGAGACAAATGAGCTGAGCCAAAGTGTTGGAGCCAAAAAAAAAAAGAAAGAAACCAAACATCAAAAACCCTCACTTAGAGAAGTAGATGCCAGTTCTTGAATGCTAAGGGCTAGGACACGGCGTCTTTTTTGGGAGCTCTGTCGGTGAGACACACAAACTTGCAGGTTCCTACGCCTCAAAATTAAGGAGTTGAGGACGTGTGAGCAAAAGAGGAAAATCAGAGGGGATTTGGCGACCTCCAGCCCCAGGATGGGTGATGGGTTGACGGAGAGGGGGTGTGCTGTGATGCTGAAAAGGGAATTATAGGAGCAACAATGGGAGCTTTATAGGGGCTTTATTTATTATAGGGGCTTTATTTATTATAGGTGCTGTATTTATTATA
This sequence comes from Anser cygnoides, assembly GCF_040182565.1. Classification (NCBI taxonomy): domain Eukaryota; kingdom Metazoa; phylum Chordata; class Aves; order Anseriformes; family Anatidae; genus Anser; species Anser cygnoides. Next base: position 1,464,117 of record NC_089907.1, read on the forward strand.
GGGGCTTTATTTATTATAGGGGCTTTATTTATTTATTATACAGGCTTTATTTATTTATTATACGGGCTTTATTTATTTATTATACGGGCTTTATTTATTATAGGGGCTCTCCTCCCTTGGAGGAAAGGGGTTTCACTCGATGGGCAGCATGGATTTCAAGCTGTGAAAATGTCCCACATGGGAGAGGGTGAGGGTTAAGGTTAAAGTTGAGGATGAGGGACCTGGCATCAAACCCCGGTGGCTAAACCCTCTGGATTTGCAACAGGGAAAAAAACAACGCCACGGGGTGAAGAAACAGAAGGCGCCTGTCTGGGGGAAACCCGATCGAGGGAAAAGGGGATCACGGCGAGCAGCGTGGAGGAGATGCCATCTCCACGAAGGCTTCCTGACAGCAGAGCTATGGCATGCAGAGGAGACAAAATAAGAGGCATGCACCCCGGGCTGTGCCAAGAGAGAAACCTTGCAGCATGACGCTGGGGCACGGGCACGACGGCGAAGCCAGGAATGCCCGGAGCACCTCAAAGACTTTTCGGAGAAGAGGTTGCTGGCCGTTTGCTGCTCCTAAAATTGCTCGGCGGCTTGGAAAAGCAAACCTTCCAAACGCAATCCATGCAGTGCAAGTGGAAAACCCCGGGAGAGATGTCTCAGGCTTGAAAAGCTGAAGCACATTCAACCTTTGCCATTTGAGGTCTCTGAATTGCTCCACTTCAGAATGTCTGGACTGAAATTTAAGATGCCAGACTCAAAGGACTACAATAAATAAAAAAGTTATTTATCTTATCTCTGGGACTACCAGAGCAGATTATTTAAACTGAGATCTGTTTGTGCTTGCCGAGCCATGCCTGTGTTCTGGGCAATTTTCTTACACGTCTGGATTTTAAATCATGCTGGAACTTAAAATTGCTTTATTCCTGGCTCTGTATGTCTAGGAGGCTGTGACTAAAGAGCGCAGAAAATCTAAACCTGGATGGGTTGAGAAAGACCGAATCCTTTCCTGCTGTAGGGATTCATCTTGGGAGCGTATGAATGCATGAATATATTCGTGCAAGCGCATGAATACAGTCAAATGGGGAATAATAAGTCTTATATTAAATGATAAAATGAAATTTAAAAAAATACCAACTGAGTTTGGAAAAAGAAGGAAACGATCCGCTAACAAGGATGGACAGAAAAAGGTCAGTGAGCCAGAATCGGGGTGAAATCCAGAAGGATGTCAAAAATGCAGAGCTCAGAACAGGGCAGCCAAGTTGAAAAGCTCGGGTTACGTGAAATGAAGCTCAGGGAGGTTAAAAACATCCTGACCAGCCTGCTCCTTGAAACGGTCACCGAGCAAACGGGTCCGATTACAGCCGCCAAAAGAAGCAGTGTGGGAGGGCTGGGGAGGATGCAGCCCGAGCTGTATCCTCTCAAGAGGAGCAGGAGAAGTTATTAGTTCAAGAAAATGATGGAGAAACTCGTTTTTTCATTTTTTTCAATATTTTTTCAATAAAGGAGAGGCCTCGGAGGGAGCAGGAGGGCTGGGGAAGGAAGGCTGGTTGTCAAAACTCACGTTGGGGGTTTCCTGTGTGAGTGTCAACCTGGTGCTGGGAGGAAAATCCAGTGAGAAAAGTGGATTAAATTTGGACTGAGGACATTCTGAGGGTGGGAAACTCATTTTTTTTTTCAGAAGAAACGGCCAAGGAAGATGCAGGGAGGTGAGGATATCATATTTAGATGTATTTTCCCCTTCCTTCGTCCCTCTCTCTTGGTGCTGGAGGGGTGATGGCAAAGTCTCTCTTACCTTTCTGCAAAGGAAGCAGACTGTTCACAGCAGATCTTCCTCCTGGGGGGTCTTGATTGCATTTTGGGGGAAGAAGAGGATTTCACCTCCACGTTGGGAAGACAGCAGGGGCTCGACAGCTCTCCCAGCGTGATGCTTGCGTTCCCACATACTGATGGAAGAAGCTGTCAGCAAAGCACATGATGTTTTGTAAAGCCTTTCCCCATCCCAGGCACCTGAATCCAAAGGGATGGAGCTTTTAGAAGGTCCTGGGGGGCCCAAGGACAGACAAGGAACAGCCCCCAGATATAGAAGGGAATGGGGTTAGGCTGCAATCCCCGCTCTCCTCTGTCCCGGCACACCTTAGGTAAGGCAAAAGGTTCAAAAATAAAGGTTAAATAAATGCAAAGGCGTTAAATAAGGGCAGGGGGCTCTGCCATCCACACCCTGAAATGGCAGAGGGAGCGGCAGGGCTGTGGCTGCGCAGGATGCAAGAGCCAAACTAGAAGCAGATCCCAGGACAGGTTTTTTTTTCCCCTCCTTCCAGCCTTTGATTGCACACAAAGGAGACAGAGAGCATTTGCTGTGCAAAGCCCAAGTAAAAAGCCACTCCTGCCCCATCCCTCTCTGAATCATCCCCAGCTTGGGAGGGTCTGGTGCTAGCAAAGAGCCACTTCATCCCAACCCCAGCACGAAAGGTTTTTGCTGCCCAGAGGGCAGAAGCCTTGCAGAGGTTGCAATTCCGGAGATTAATCACCTCGGTGACTCTCCAGGGTTTAATTAATATTGCCCCAGCAGTGCTGACAGGCAGCAAGCATTGCTTTCTCTTTTCCAAGCACAGCCTGGGCAGCACGGAGGGCTTCTCACCCAGCCACCTCTTTCTCAAATTAACCCTTCTCCTCTGAATTTTGGGGCCACCAACACCCACGGGAGCAAATTACAGGCGTACCACGCAAGGAAATGAAGCCACCATGACCCCATCTGGGGAAGGGACTGTGGGTCTCCCGAAGCCAGACGTGGCGTTATTCCCCGCTCACACCCAACCTCCCAAACCTCGTTAACGCTGGCACGCGTTCTCGATGACAAGGACGCTCCAACACTGGAGGCTCTCGCCCAGTTTTGCTCTTTCTTGGTTTAAGGTTTCCCTTTTCCACAGTTGCTGAGGTGGGAAGTGGAGGAGAAATCTGGGTCCTAACTCCAGGGTGGTCAGGAAAGGAAAGAAGTCTTTACAGGGCGAGAGGTCCACCTCACTTCCCCATACACAAGAGTTCTTTGCATCTATATTCAGCACCAAAAATAGCTGTTTTTAGGGGGTATTTCCAGGCCCACAGGACGTTTCCTCAGCTCTTATTACAAAAATCAGCCCTAGAGCACCCGTAGCTTCTGCTTGTAGGGGAAGAAAACCTCTTCCAGAAGCTCCCTCTGTCTGGCTGAAGTTCTCCCTACGCTTCCCAACCTTGGGGAAGAGGGACTAAAGCCTGAGACCAGAAAATAAAAGATTGAAGCGGGTTTTGATGACTTGAAGGAGGATAAAACTATCTGAGACACTTGGATTGCGTGATTCCACCTGGATGAAGCTGGAAGTATCTTGTCCCGCTGTCTTGTTTAGTGCCGGTGGGTCTCTCTTCCCAAGAATCGTTCATAATGGTGATGATTATGTTGGTAAAAAGACCCGTAGGTGTGGGGAAGACCAGGATGAAACTGAGGATGAGAGAAGGGAGGCGAGTCTTCCTCTTTTACTTCAAAACGGTAAGGGTGTTCAGAGACCCAGATCCATACCTCTTGTCTGGGGAAAAATAAAAAATAAAATCAGCGAAAAGACACACAAGTTGCTTTGTGCCACCCTGTTTTTGTCTGTGGTTTTGTGCCACTATTATGTATCTAAAAGATCCCCTAAATCCCAACACCAAGCCCCCAAGGCCTTCCCTGTCCCCCACAGCCCCCAAACCCCATCACCAAGCCCCCAAACCCCTCCCTGTCCCCCACAGCCCCCAAACCCCATTACTGAGCCCCCAAGGCCTTCCCTGTCCCCCACAGCCCCCAAACCCCATCAATAAGCCCCCAAACCAGACCACTGAGCCCCCAAACCCCTCTCCGTCCCCCACAGCCCCCAAAACCCCACCACCAAGCCCCCAAGGCCTTCCCTGTCCCCCCCAACCCCCCAACCGCAGTCCCAACCATCCCAAAAGGCTTCTCTATCCTCCACATCTCACCGTCCCACAGGCAACCCCTCAGGGCCCTCACTATCCCCCACAAACCCTCAAAGCCCTCCTTACATCCCCTGATATCAAACCGCAACCCCTTTCCGTACACTGCCATATTTGTCTCGCGTCCCTATGGGCGCCGCCATGTTGCCCGGCAGCCCCGCGCGCGCCGCCATGTTGCCCCCATTCGCCGTACAGACCGGGCTCTACTTCCGCTTCCGCCGGAAATCGCCTCCCTCTTTCTCTCCCCGCGCTGGCGGCTGCTGAGGGTGGCCGGACGGGACCGGGCCGGGGCCTCCGCCGAATCCGCCGCCATCCTCCCCCCCAGCCGCCGCCATGACGGAGCAGATGACTTTGCGCGGTACCCTGAAGGGCCACAACGGCTGGGTGACGCAGATCGCCACCACCCCGCAGTTCCCGGACATGATTCTCTCCGCCTCGCGGGGTGAGGGCCGCGCCCGAGGGGGGGGGGGGGGGGGATGGGATGGGGGAGGACCGTGAGCATGAGGGGGGTAGATGGGGGAGCAGGGAGGGGAGATGCTAAGAAAAAACAGCCTGGTGGAACTTGAGGCCGTTCCTTCAGGTCCTGTCAGTGGTTATCCGTGAGAAGAGGCCCACCCCCAGCTCCCTTTCAGGTTGTAGGGAGCCATAAGGTCTCCCCTGAGCCTCCTCCATACTTAAACAATCCCAATTCCCTCAGGTACCCCTCATAGGACTCGTGTCCCAGGCCCTTCACCTTCGTAGCCCTTCTCTGGACACTTCCCAGGGCCTCGATGTCCTTCTTGTAGCGAGGGGCCCGACACTGGACACAGTACTTGAGGTGCGGCCTCACCAGGGGACGATCACCTCCCTACTCCTGCTGGCCACGCTGTTCCTGACACAAGCCAGGATGCCGTTGGCCTTCTTGGCCACCTGGGCACGCCGCCAGCTCGTGTTCAGGCGAGCATCGCACCCCCAGATCCTTTTCCTCTGCACAGCTTTCGAGCCAATTTGCGCCGAGCCTGTAGCGTTGCATGGGGTTGTTGTGCCCCAAGTGCAGGACCTAGCCCTGAACCTAGTTGAACCTCATCCCATTGGCCTCTACCCATTGACCCATCCTGTCCAGGTCCCTCTGCAGGGCCTTCCTACCCCCCAGCAGCCCAACACTTCCCCCAGCTTGGCGTCCACAAATCCTCTGGGAGAGGAAAATCCCTGCAGTGGAGAAAAACAAACTATATGCAGAGTTGTCTGTGCTCCCCAAGGTGCCCCCTGTCTTACTTTTCTCTCCATTCCACCCCCTGCAGACAAAACCATCATCATGTGGAAGCTGACCCGCGATGAGACCAACTACGGGATCCCGCAGCGAGCCCTGCGCGGCCACTCGCACTTCGTCAGCGACGTGGTCATCTCCTCCGACGGGCAGTTTGCGCTCTCGGGCTCCTGGGACGGCACCCTGAGGCTCTGGGACCTCACCACGTGAGTTTTGGGGACGGGCTGAGGGCGCTTCGGGTCAAATTTGGCAGCCCAGCTTTTGTTTGGGCGCTGGGGGTGGTGATGAGGGGCACCTTGAAAGCGGGATGACGCGCTTTCAGTTTGGAAGATGAATCCCAACGGCGAGGAGCACAGGGATTTGGAACAAAGCTTGGAATTTGGGCGTTCAGCTGCTTTTCCTCAGCTCCCTCTCCCAATGATTACACCTGACACAAAGTCTGCTGATCCTCCGGGGTCTGAGGACACGTCCTGCAATTATGACGGGAGAGGAGCGGTGGGAGCAGCACGGGGGGGGGGTCTCAGGCCCTTCCCTCACTCTGATTTGGGGAGAGCAGACAGCTCGGGAAGCAGGAGCACCGGGGCCAACCAGAGAATCGCTTTTGCAGTTTTCTTCTCTCTGACAGCTGCCTACAGAAGAGTTGCTTGGCTTCCCCCCCAGCCTCCGAAGCTTTTTAGGGCCGGGACTTGGCGAGCTGGGTGTGCGCGGAGGCTGAATTTTATTTCCCTGATCGCATCCCGGCTCTTCCGATCCCGTATCAATCCTCGGCAGCCAGTATGGTGCCTCTCAAGCTCTCTTTTTAAGGAGAAAGGGAGATTTCCTGCTGCTGTAGGCTTTGTGAGGGTTGATTAGGTTAAGTTCGGGGTTGCCATCCTGACCTCTGGTCTTCCCGCAGAGGCACCACCACCCGCCGCTTCGTGGGCCACACCAAGGATGTGCTGAGCGTGGCCTTCTCGTCCGACAACCGCCAGATCGTTTCGGGCTCCAGGGACAAGACCATCAAGCTCTGGAACACCTTGGGCGTCTGCAAGTACACGGTGCAGGTGAGCAGGGGAAAAGGGGGGCACAAAATCGGGCTCCGCACCACGGGGAGAAACCTCCCGGGACTTGTTTTGGGGTCCGGCCACCCGGGTTTCTCCCCTCGCTCGGTGATCCAGGTCTTCCAGCCCTGTCCTAAGGATTAGAAGTGACCCTGATGTCTGCTGAGCTCTCTTTTGGGGGGGCTGAGGACAAGTCCTGCAATTCTGAGGGGGGCTCGGGAGGGCTCGGGGAAGGCCGCAGAGCGACGGGACGTGGCAGGTCTGATCTTACAGCGCCACGTGGACCCGGGTGGGGGGACCCGGCCCCGTTGCCTCGCCGTGAACCCGGCGTCGTTGCTCTTCCCCAGGACGAGAGCCACTCGGAGTGGGTGTCGTGCGTGCGCTTCTCCCCGAACAGCAGCAACCCCATCATCGTCTCCTGCGGCTGGGACAAGCTGGTGAAGGTAAATTGAGGGGGAATCGGCTTCCCCTGGGGGCCGGCGCGCGTTTTTTGGGGTCCTTGTAAACTCGGGGGATGGATCTGAGCAGCCGGATCGGGGTTTTTTTTTTTTCCTCCACCGTATTTTTGCTTCCGTTCTGACCTTGCCATCACGTTTGTCCCCACGCAGGTCTGGAACTTGGCTAACTGCAAGCTGAAGACGAACCACATCGGGCACACGGGCTACCTGAACACGGTCACGGTCTCCCCCGACGGCTCCCTCTGCGCCTCGGGCGGCAAGGTACGAGTCTCGGGGGGGGGGGGAGTCTGAGGCCGGGAGGCTCAATTCTGGCATCCTACCAGCAGCCCAGCTCGCCGCTGGGGCTCTTGCCATGCTCTTCCATGTCTCAGTCACAATTTGAGGGGGTTAAGAGTGGTCCAGAGGTGTCCTGAATCGATGCCGCTCACAGCGGGCGTCTTGGTGAGGAGGGAAAACCCCAGCAAAGGTGCTCACTCAGGCTCTGGGAGCTTCTTCAGCTCTTGTATTTCAGCCCTTGGTGGCGTTTTCTTTGAATTCCCGTCAGTCCTTTAACCTTTCCACGCCCAAACTGGCTTGCAGCAGCGCTCCCTGCCTTAACCGCGGTGAAAAACCCATCACAAAACTGCTCACCAGCGGTGAAAAACCATCTCTGGCTCCCGCCAGCTGCTCACCAGCGGGGCTTTTCGTTCTGGTCCCGCGGCAGAAGCACCAGTGCAGCGTTCCCTGTCCTCATCTGCTGCCTCCTGGGCACGGGGCTGAGCTGTGACGAAACGATTGATTGCTCTCCAAGCACATCTCAGTGCGGAAAACCAGAGGCTGTTTCTGAGCTGCTCCTCCAGGGAGACCCTGAAGGGATAAATTCAGAGCCAGCTTGTGGGGCTTTTTCTTTTCCCCACCCCAAGATGTTTCGGGGGAGCTTTGCTCTCTGGGCGGGAACTGGGGGTTTTGGGGGTGCCTCTTCTCGCTGCGGCGGGGCAAAGCCACGAGGCGACGAGACGTGGGGCTTGCTCTGATTCCTTTTGCTGCCCCGCAGGACGGCCAGGCCATGCTGTGGGACCTGAACGAGGGCAAACACCTCTACACGCTGGACGGAGGCGACATCATCAACGCCCTGTGCTTCAGCCCCAACCGCTACTGGCTCTGCGCTGCCACCGGCCCCAGCATCAAGATTTGGGTACGCGGCAGCTTGATTTTCATCCCCCCCCCCATCCTGATCCATGTGGGATTCCCCCAAAAAAACCTTATTTCTGTCAAACTTGGGGTTTTGCTGGCTTTGGAGCCACCTTCGCGGTCCAGGTCGTTGCCCTGCCTCACAGATCTCAAACGCGGAGCAGTGGCTCCGCCAGGACGGGTCAAACGGCAGCGGCTGGTGGCCCTGTCCCCGTCCCCTGCTCGAGGAGGGTGGCACGGGGCCGTGGGGGGAAAGCCACCAGCATGCTGTGATGAAACGTGAATGCCATCTGACCTCATCCCTGCGGAAACCCAGAGGCTGTTTCTGAGCATTTCGGAGTCGGGAGGGGTTGGGCTTGGCCGCTGGGGTCTCCCTACGAGCCTCCCCGGTTCCCTCACGCTGTTTTTTTCCCCTCTCGTCCTGCGCAGGATCTGGAAGGGAAAATCATCGTGGACGAGCTGAAGCAGGAGGTGATCAGCACCAGCAGCAAAGCTGAGCCGCCCCAGTGCACTTCCCTGGCCTGGTCCGCAGACGGGCAGGTAAAAACAACCTTTCCCTGCTCCCTGCCCAGCCTCTCTTCCCGCTTTCTTCCCCCTTCTTGGGCAAGGAAAGGGGGAAAGGAGGATTTTGGGATCCCCTCCGCTCCTAAATCAAGGTACAGGCACCACGAAAGCATCTTGAGACCCTTCTCTCTGCCAGCAGGGGGCAAAAGTTGGCTTCCTCCCACACCCCTAACCTTAGAGCTTTCCTCTTTTGCCCTCTGCCCAGCACCCAGGGCTGATTTTGGCCCTCCGAGGACCTTCACCCTCTTGATTTCACATCCTGAGGACTCATTTTGCTGCCTTCCCCCTGCCCTGACTCCTCTTTTTTCTCTCCCTTTCCCTCCGCAGACCCTGTTCGCTGGCTACACGGACAACCTCGTCCGGGTGTGGCAAGTCACCATCGGGACCAGATGAGGACGCGTGCTCGTGAGGAGCCGTAGATTTTGTGTACAAAACTCAATAAAAAGAGCGCTCTGTCGAGCTCCTGGCCACCTCCTGTCCGCTGTCCTGGGCTTGCAGGCCACCAGAAGTCGCATCCACGCCTTCGGGGTTGGGGACACGCTTTTTCTTCTCCCAGGCGTGCAAGAAAGGGACTCGAATTATCTCCCTGAGCCCCCTCTGTAGCTGACAGCCTGATATGAACGCAGTGTCACGGTGAAGGACCTGCAGACTGGGGAAATAAACCCCATTGCCAAGAAAAACCCCCAAAATAAGAGCCTTAACCCCCAAAATAAGAGCCTTAACCACACCGAGGTCACCGCAGCATGTAGGAGCTGCCCCACAGGGGGGCTGCTGAGAGCTGCTGGAGGAACAGGAGATGTTTGAACACCAGCTTTCACCCAGCAGCCTCTGTGCCAGCCGAGCCCTTTCACGAGCAGCCGTTTCCTACAGATTTTTAGGATTTTTCTCCCCGTGCCTTTGGGGGCGGGAGGGATTTTTGTCCCTTAGGGCCACCCGAAGTGGCCCACGGAGGTCGACGGCAGCACGCTGCCTCCACGTGAGCGGCCCTCGATGCGGATAAAAAAGAAAGGAGCTGGCTGCTTTGGGAAGGCATACGACCCATCCAATTAGCAGGGATTAGGTTAAGCTTAACGAGGCAGGATTTCAATCTTACCAGCAGGCTCTTGTGCAATTCAGCAGGGGGGAGCAGCAGGCACGGACGGGACCCGGACCCCGATTCCTCTGCCAGGCTTTTCCAGCAGGTTCTCAATAAGCTAGGCTCGGGTTTACAACCTTATTCTTTATTATTATTTCTGGACATTTCAAAAAACTAAATCTCCATTTAATTCTCATTTTAGCCAAAAATATTTTGAACTAGCTCTGTAATGCCAACAGAAAAAAAAATTAATAATAATAATACCAATCCACCAACGAAAAGAAGTAAAACACAACAGGTGCGGTCAGAGTCTCTCGAGGGGGGACAGGATTCAGCTGGAAACTCGACGACAGCCGAGAAGAGGGAAGAGAAAATAAATATTTCCCACCTCGGAGAGCTCTCAAGCTGCAAGGGGAAACGAGAGGCTGGTTCCCACCACCGGGGCCTGGAGCGCGCAGCGAAAGAACCGGGCTGCGCCGGCAGCGCCGCGCTCCGGCCGGAGGAAACCGCCTGTATTTTATTTTCTTTTTTTTTGCACCCTCCCTGGCCCAGGCGGCCCCGAATAAAGTGCCAGGCCTCCAAGAAATGGTTGGGAAGGGAAGGGGAAAGGAGGGGAGGAGATCTGGTGACCCCCCCCCCCCCAGGAAGTGGGGGGAAAAGAGCAAGGGGGAGGCGAGCGAGCGCCCGAACAGGAAAACATCGCAGGGTAAAGCGGGTTCGACTCCAGGTCCAAAGGCCAGCTGGGGATGGTGATGTTCAGGAGGTGAAGCCCCCAGGAAATCCAGGCTCCCTGAAACCTTGGCACGGCTCTGGGAAAAGCCGAGGACTTTGGGGAGATGATTTCAACCCCGAAGGGAACTCGAGAGGCCAAGAGCCGGCGCTCCTCAATGCCCAGACCCCCCCAGGAGCTCGAGCTCTGCACCCGAAGAGGCCGTGTCTCAAAACCGGACCGTGGGCTCCAAAAAAAAAAAAGGAGGGAAGAGAGCACACTGGAAAGCTTAACGCGGCGACCCGGAAAGGCTTCAAGCGGCAAAGGACGAAGGGAAAGCGGCGGCCTGGTTCCCGAGTCCGAACGAAAGCAGCTTCGGAGCAGCTCGGCCGGCTGGGAAGGCGGCGAGGCCGTGAAAAAGAGCTGGCACGAGGAGGGCAGGACAGGGTGGGGGGAAAAGAAAGAGGCCTCGTGAGCAAAAGCAGGTGCAAGACAACAAGTGCAGCGTCGGAGCCCGACGAGGGACCCGAAGGATGGCTGGGGGGGGGAAAGGAGAGGAGCGTGGCCGTGTGTGCAAGGCCGGATCCCGGGGGGAGGCCGGATCCGGTGCGGGGCGAGGCGGCCGGCGGGAGGGCAAAGGGAGGCCGTCAGGCACAGATTTTGATGCGGGTGCCCTTGGCCAGGACGCGGAAGAAAGGGAAGATGCGCTCGTGGAAGGAGGCGTTGAAGGTGTGGATGTGGGTCATGCTCTCGGCGTTGTAGAAGCAGAGCTGGCCCCGTTCGTAGTCCAGGTAGACGCCGAAGCGCCGGGGCCGCTCGCTGGGCGACAGGGCCGTCTGCTCCGTGGCCGTCAGCGCTTGGTATTTCTTCCCGTTGGTGCCCACGCACCAGATCTCCCGTTTCTGGTGGGGCCCCACGGCCTTCTCTTTGCGGCGGGCCGTTTCGCGGGCCGCCCCCACCGCCCAGCCTCGCCGGCCCCCGACTTCGACCTCCCAGTAGTGGCGGCCGGCGGTGAAACCCTGCGAGCCCAGGACGCAGTAATCGGAATCGAAACGCTTGGGGTTGTCCGGCAGGTCCTTGCAGCGCTCGCCCAGCTTGACGCTGCGGCGGTCCAGGGAAAGGCTCAGGCGAGGGTGGGCAGTGTCGGGGTCCAGGGTGATGTCAGCTGGAAGGGAAAGGAGAAGGACGGTGCTGGGGAAGGTCGCCGGTCGTGTTTCTCCCGCCCCCAAAATCCTCCTCCGCATGTTTCATGCGCCATCAGGGGCTAAACGCTAATTTGGAGCCCCCCCGTGGGTCCTATCCCAATTCTAAAGGGGATTCCAGCCCCAGGATATTTTTGGGGGCTTTGTGGGCGAGGAGCTGGCCACGTTAGGGGAGGATCCAGATTGAGGGGCCAGAATCTGGATTTTGAGGGGCCAGAATCTGGATTTTGAGGGGCCAGAGCCCGGGACGGGGAAAGGCGTGGAGAGGAAGGAGAGAACAGGGCTGCTGCTGGAAAAAGAACCACGAGGGGCACAAATCATGCGAAGACAGAGCTGGGGAACGAGAAATCCCAGCCCAGGAGGAATAATCAGCGGCCGTTCCCCAGGATTTCGCTGCGGAGCTTGTCCCTCCAGGTCTGCTCACCTTGAGGGACTTTACTGAAGACTTTCTCCATCTTCCTCATCACCACGTCCTGCAGGAAGTAGTTGCGGTATTTCTTCCCCACGTCCACCGGCACCATCTCGGGCTCCTGGAATTTGATGTTCTCGCATCTGCCGGGAGGGGAAAAGCGGCGATTTAGCGAGGTGGGGATGTAAAAACAGAGCGGTTTGGGGCACATCCGCGTCATTTAGACGATCTAAAAGCACGACGGGAGAATCCAGCCCGCTCCCCCGTGATGCTCCAGCCACACGGAGCCGCTTTCGGCCAAGCTGAGCAGCTCGGTGCCTGAAAAACCGGGCAGCCGTGGGCAGGACCGGTTGCGCTGGTACAGCCGGCGCTCCCCACCCTCTCCCGGCCGCAGGAACGGGAGCAGCCGCGCATCCAGGCCCTGTTAAGCGACGGAGGGACCCTCCCGCTGCCGCCTGTTGGCTTGAAAAGCCGGGGGAAGAATTCTTTTTCTCGAGTTAAAAGCGGCTCCCTGCTCCCCCAGGGCACGAGGTCTGCGTGGGCACACCCAGCTCCGCTCCCAAAAAGCGGCTGCTGCGACGGGCTGGGATCTCTCCCCCACCTTTCTCCTCTCCTGCGTGTCCTCAGTCGCTCCCCAAAACCCCGTTTACGCCCCATTTACCCCACCTGCAGGAGCTCCTGCCATCCCATTAGTTATCACACCGGCCCCAGCCTGGAAAAGCGCCCACCAAACGGAGTTTTTGTTTTAAACTTTTTTTTTTGGACACAAAAGCTGTTTCGAGTGAAAAGACGCAAAAAAAAAAAGCCACTCACCTGATAAAAGTGCCTTTGATGTCCTGCGGAAAGGAGGCAGCGGGGTGACAGAAAAAAAAAAAAAAAGATTAGGGAGGGCTGACGCTGATCCCGCTGTTGCTCGCACGAAATCCTCTTAACAGCCACCACTCAGCACCACGCTGAGCTGTGCGGAGCCAGGATGAGTCCTGTCCCAGTCAGGCAAGGGGAATAAAACCCTGAAAGATCCCATCCACCGCTGGAGGCTTTTCCCAATAAAACAGGCGAGAAAATTGGGACCCAAATCTTTTGGGGGCGTCCCCTTCTCTTCCCCGTTCTCCCCCTCCGTGGTTCTTAGCTGCGGTTCGGGACAGGCGAGAAAATTTGGACCCAAATCTTTTGGGAGCATCCCCTTCTCTTCCCCGTTTTCCCCCTCCGTGGTTTGGGACGGGGAAGGATGTGACCCAGCAGGTGAAGAAACCGCCCACGACGTGGAGCCTTTTGGAAGCAGGGTCCAGCCCCTCTTGGCGGCTCCGCTCGTTCCCATCCCGAACATTATCTCCCGGCCATAAAAGCGGGGCCGGAGTTCCTCCGGCTGCCAGCGGGGAGCCGAGCGAGGCCGCGAGCAGGGTCCGTGGGGTCAAAGACCACGGAAGTTTTACAGCTCTTTGGGAACGTTTAAAAAAAAAAAACAAAAAATGAGAGGGCTTCCCTTCCCCCTCCAGGGATCTCTGACCGTGGCCTCCCCTCTCCCAGCCCGGGAATGGAAAAAAAAATAAAAAATAAGGACCTTGAGCAGTTGTAGCCCGTCCTGTTTGCTCTTGTCCTCCGCCTCGGCGATGAGGCGGCTGAGGGCAGCGCTCCGCTCCTCCAGCTGGCTGATGTTGCTGCTCTGGCGGACCAGCAAGCTCTCGTAGCGCTCCTCCAGCTGGTGCAGGAGCAGGACCTGCTCTCCGATGAGGAACTGGTGCAGCAGCTCGAAGTCCGACTCGAATTCCTTGATCTCCAGCTTCATCTTGTCCTGCCGGGGGGCGGGGAGAGGGAGGAAAGGCTTTACAGGGGCGAAGGAATCGCTGTGGGAGGGATCAGCTTGTTTTTGGGGTCCTGCGCCACGCTTCCCCCCGCCCACCCCGGGTTTTATCGCCCTCCGTAAGCTCCCACGTGTCCAAAATCAACCGAAACCAGAACCGAACGAGAGCCGCCCGCGTTCCCTCTCGGGGAAACGGGTTTCGAGCGCGGACCTGAAGCCTTCTCAGCTCAAATGACAGACCCAAAGGACACCAATTTGCTCCCTCCCTCCCAAGCCGCCAGTTCCCACGAAACGCCGAGGCGTGCAACCCCCTCATTAAGTCCTACTTCGGTAGGGAAACGAAGCCCTGACGTTTTCCAGCCCTTGCAGCCCAGTAATTGCAGGGGAGGGAGCACGATGCCTCCGCGAGGCCTCAGAGCGGCGGGAGAGGACAAACTCCGCTCACCCACCTCGCCAGACATCAGGGCCACGCTGCCGTTCCAGCGTCCTCCTCACCTCCTTGAAGGCTGATTATTTTGGGGTGGGATGGGAGAAACAGCTCGGAAAGGAAGCGTTTAAGCAATGGCCAGGCAGCCTCTTACCCTCAGCTCTGCGATCTTCTCCTCCTCGTTTGATTTCTGCTTCAGGACTGCGTCCAGCTTCTTCTTCAGTGGCTCCAGGTGGCTCTGGAGTTTGTTCTGAGAGCAAAAAAAAACCAGAAAAACATCTCAGGAAACCCTGGCTGAGGCAATCCCCTCCTTCCTCTTCTCTTTCGGTCCCTAACTCCGTGGCAGAGCTGAAAAGGGAACCTCCTGCCCAGCCTTCGGACCGCTTCCCTTTTTCTTTCTGTCAGCTCTCGTGCCGGGAGCCCATTTTTAATTAGAAAGCCAAAAATCCCACCCCGCTTCGGCCGGGAAATATCCGCAAACACCAGAGCTGCAGCCGCCAAGCGCAGGCTGCATGGCTTGAGCTGCCTGAGCCATCACGTTTGGGTTTCTGGCTGAGAAAAGAGCCCGAATTCCCCTTTCGGGCTGCTCCTTTGATAGCAGCGTGGTCCTAGGTCGGCTTTAAGCCGGCAACAAAGCCACCACCGGCTTCATTCGTTGGGAATTGGCTTTGATTTTCCCCCAAACCCAACCAATTCTGCTCGGCCCTTTGCAGAGAGCAGGTCTCCACATAAAAATTGGGGCTCCCCAGGCAAGGAACGAGCTGCTTGAACACCTCCGGGTGTTACGGGCACGAAGCACGGGCGCAACGCTTGCTCCCGAAAAAGAAGGAGGAACCCACAAGGGACGGAGCAGGCCACGAAGCGAGCGGCTCAGGGATCCCCGTCCCTTCCCTGCTTCGACCAAACCACCCCGAAACCACCTCCGGCTCGCCCACTGCTTGCTTCTGGACCTTTCCGTCTGCCCCTGCGCCCCCAGAGGTGGCGCCAAGGTTCGTGGCTTCCCGGCCTCCTACACCTCGAGCCTCCTTCCCACTCGCTGCTTCTCGCCGTCATCCCCTCCGCTCGCCGAACCAGCCCAGCGAGACGCGCCCCGCGCGCCGCCTCCAACAGATCCCCACGTCCGTGAGCCGCTCGGCTTTGATCCCCCCTCTCCCCCCCCAAAAAAAACCCACCCATTATCCCATCTCGGCCCCGTCCCAAATCCCCCCCCCGGCACCTTATAATCCTGCACGACCTCCTCGAGGGGGACGACGCTGTGATGCTTGTGGCTCCGCGACTCCCTGCACACCACGCAGATGGCCTGCTCGTCCACCTCGCAGAAGAGTTTCAGGGGTTCCTGGTGCTTCTCGCACAGGTTCGGAGGCCCCTGGCCCCCCGCAGCCACCAGGACCCCCGGCCCTCCGGCCGCAGCCCCCGAAGCCGAGGGGCCGGCGGCGGGCGGCGCGAGGCGCTGGGGGTGCGGGTGCAGCTGGCGGATGATTTGCACCATGTTGGCCAGCTGGAGGTTGGGCCGAAAATTCCTCTGGAAAAAGGTTTTGCGGCACTGGGGGCAGGTAAAGGTCTGCAGGCGCCGCGGCCGGGCGGCCAGAACCGGGGGCGGTGGGGTCTGCACCTCTTCTTCTTCCTCCTCCACCTCCTCCTCCTCTTCCTCGACGTCCTCCTCCATCACGTCCTCGTCGTAGTCCTCGTCCCCAAAATAAAGCTCTCCCCCGACCCCACCGTCCCAAATGTCCTCCTCCACGGGCTCTTCCCACAGCTCGGCGTCGTCTTCCTCCTCGCTCCACATGTCCTCCTCCTCCTCCTCGGCGCCGCCACCACCGTCCTCCTCCTCCTCCTCCTCCTCCTCCTCTTCCTCCTGCTCCACCTCCAGCTCGTCGTCGTCGTCCAGCTCGTCCTCCTCATCCTCCAGCTCTTCGTCCAGCACGTCGTCCAGCCCCACGGCCCCTCCGCCGCCCGCCGCCACCGCCGCCGCCCCGGGGGCCGCCTCGTACTCCGCCTCGCCGCCCCACAGCTGCGAGATGCACACGCGGCAGAAGTTGTGCCCGCACCCGATGGACACGGGCTCCACGAAGTAGTCCAAGCAGATGGCGCAGATCGCTTCCTCCTGCAGCGTCTCCACCGGGTTCAGGCGCCCCCCGGTGCCCCCGTCGCCCACCACCGCCATGGGGGAGGCCGTGAGACTTCCCCCCCCCCCCCCCCCCCGGGTCCTCCCGGGGCTCTCTGAGGTCCTTTTGCCCCCCCCGGGAGGGCACCACCGGAGCTCGCCCCCTCCCCCTTTCCTCCCACCGAGCCCCCAGACCCCAAACCGGAGCCGCTCCCCCTTAACCCGGCCCGGTTCCCGACCCTAAACCCACCCCGTGAGCCCCAAACCGGGGGCCAGGCCCTGTCCCCGACCCCGACCCCGTCTCCTACAGGCCTCAAACCGGGAGTCCCGGCCCGGTTCCCGGCCCCAAACCTTCCCCCGAGGCCCCACACCGGGAATCCCGGCCCGGTTCCCGGCCCCAAACCCTCCCCGGAGGCCCCACACCGGGAGCCCCGACCCCAAACCGGAAGCCCCGACCCCAAACCGGGAGCCCCGCCAAGGCCTCGCCGTCGCCGCCGCCCCCCCCGCTCCGAGCCCCGTTGCCGGGGAGGCGCTCTAGCCCCCTCCCGCCGCCGCTCTCTATGGTGCGGGCTCCGCCAACCGACGGGAAGCACGGCGGCGCTTCCGCTTTCCGGCCCCCCGCCGCCAGCCCCGCCCACTCCGCGCCCAGCTGACCGGAAGCGGCGCAGCCCGTTGCTAGGCAACGGGGAAGGTGGGCGGAAGCCGGGGGGGCGGCCCTCTGGCCGCGCCCTTTTCTCCTCGGGGGGCTCGGGGGGGGGAGCGAGGCCAGAGGGGGGAGTGGGCGGCGCTCGGTGGGGTAGGAAGGGTCGCGATTAACCAGCGCAGCGCCGCCCGGCTAGCTCAGTCGGTAGAGCATGAGACTCTTAATCTCAGGGTCGTGGGTTCGAGCCCCACGTTGGGCGCCTCGCCGGATTTGTTTTTTCCCTCCTCATTTTATGCCCCTTCAAATTCTCCGACCTCGCCGCCGCATCCGCACGGGGGGGGGGGGGGGGGGCCCGGGGGCACCCCCGCTCCCTCCTCTTTTACCCACAGCCACTCATCCGTTAGTATTGTGAGGATATAAACGGACGGGGTGGGCCTTCTCTCACGGAGTTTCTGTAGTGTAGTGGTTATCACGTTCGCCTCACACGCGAAAGGTCCCCGGTTCGAAACCGGGCAGAAACACGTCCTTAATTTTTCCTCCTCCTCACATTTTTCCGCCTCCAAACGCTTCGTCCTTCAGCAACCTCATCGGCCACGGGTGCAGCTCGAACCGCAGCTCTCGTTTCCCCGCCTGCTTATTTTGTCCGGTACAGTTCAAAAAACGGCCCTTCGCCGTTACCGGGGGGCTCCGGGGGGTCACCGGGACCACCCGGGGACCCAGCGCGGCTCCGGGCCCACGAAGGAGAATGTAACCACGAGCCTACCTTACTAACAGCCCGGCTAGCTCAGTCGGTAGAGCATGAGACTCTTAATCTCAGGGTCGTGGGTTCGAGCCCCACGTTGGGCGCTTAGGTTTTTTCCTTTTTTTCCCACTTTCCACAAATTCGCCTAAATTCAACCAAAAAAGCGCCACAGAACCCCCAGCTCAGCGAGTTTTTACTAAAAACATCTTCACGTTTCCGTAAACCTCCTCAGTGCCCTTTACATCCTGGATTACGGTTAAGTTTTTTGGAAGGAAAAGGTCTGCTATGAGAATAACCACACTTCTCCCCTATTTTTTTCCCCTTTTTATGAGCTTTCCAAACACTTTGCAAGCCCCAGTGCCCATTTACTAGGGAAATGAGGCCCTACGAAAGCCCATCTCCTATTTCCTTTTCTAAGCAAAAAGGAGAAGAGGGGAAAAAAAAAAGAGGAAAAAAGAGAATCCCCCTCACTGCCCTTTTTTCCCTATGCTATTTCAGTTTTTTTTTTTTTTTCTCTGCCTTTCTCTCTGCAATTTGGAAACATCTATATCTCTATTTATAAACATATATTTTTAAATTTTTCTCGTTTAGAGGCAGCAGAGCTCATACATGTGGAAGGCAGCACGCAAAGCCGATGCCTGAGGAAAGAGCTGCAGCAGCTACGTAAATGATAGAAAGCAGCCAAGAGAGACCTCAAAGACCTTGAACCGAGGCCAGAATGTTACCACACTTGCAAGAGTTGGAAAAAAAAATGTGTGTTTTTTTTTTTTTTCCCTTTAGCCTTCTTCAAAAAGGGGGATTTTGCAGCTCACTCATCCATAGGTACAGATCAGGACCACGTATGATAACCACAGGTAACACATCGGTGGTAGCGGGGTCAAAATTAGGGCCACAGCAGAGGAAAAAAATAATTTTTTTAAAAAAAAAAAAGGAGATTTTCATCTCGGCTAAAGCAGAGGTTTTTGAATCATCTCGAGTTACTGGTAATGAGTCAGGGGGGCTGACGTGGCGGTGGGGAAGCTGCTGGGAAAGGAAGCCAGGCTGGCCCATCCTAAAAAGGGGGAAAAAAAGAATGAATTAAAACCAGCATCCAGCTGGAAGGCTTTCCTGAGATCTGGTATTAATCCATGCTCTGCAGTTGGGACTGTTGGGTTTGTAGGTTGGCTTAACAGGGAGGATGATGAAGGTTGGGATTGATGAAGGTCTCAGCAGTGCATCAATGGACAGCAGCTCGTGGGTGGGTAGGGGATGAATGCGACTTTTAGCTGCTAAAGGGATGCAAACACCATGCCCGGACACAGGAGCATTTTCTGCAAGCCTGACAAGGGGAAAAAAATATTCCCCAAAGAGGAAAATTGCTCATCACTGGGGGAAGGGTCTGTAAAAGCATCTCAGCATAACCCTTCGCAGGATGGGTCCGATCTCAGTGCCCGACCTTGGGCAGGAAACGGCCGCGGTGACCCGAGCGCACCGTGACTTATCTCACCGAGGCCGTCTGAAGCAATTCGCTCATTTTTGGTATTTTATTTTTTTTTTTATAGTGCTGTGTGATTCATTTCCTCTGTTGAATCACTTCTGGGGAGCCGCAGGCAGACAAGCTGCAGGGACGGCCATGAAGAAAGCAGAGCCATCGGACCAGCATCTCCTTGGCGCGAGCAAGATAAGAGATGCACAACAACACGCTAGTATATCGCAGAGCTTTAACCTGATTTAGGTTTTTATAATTTAAAATTACACCAAGGCTTGGCTGGAAACCCTTTGGCAGGATTTAGTCCTGGTCCTGGTCCTGGTGTCTGCATGGTCACATCCTGCCCTCCTGTAGGCTGCAATCTGCTCCTAAAAGAGGGCTGAGGATGCAAAGCTCTGGCATTAGGGAGCTTGGGATGAAAAAGACCTTGGAAAAAGGGAAAGGAAAGGGTTTTTGTGTGTGTTTTGTGTGTTTTATTTTCCTGCAGTCTGCGGGTTTGCATTATAGCTGGACAGAGATGCTGGGGGAAAGTGGTGACACCCACAAGTTGTTCTTGCTGCTGGGTGCTCGCACCCAAATATTTCACGGCTCAGAGGCCACAGGTCAGGATGATGCACTTCTCTCTCTGCAGCAGCAAGGCTTTGACCTTGAAAGCCTTTTTGGAGTGACTCAGGTTTCAGAGGGTGTTGCAAAACAGCTCGAATTTCCCCTTTCCCCCGCCCCTCCTTCCTTTTACGCTGCACTTTTCAAACAAGACCTCCCATTTCAGAAAGCAAAGCCAGAGGGAAACTCCCGGTCGCCGCTGAAAGAAAAACTCAATGAAGCGAAAGTAACCGTGTCATTCTTCTTCCAAGCAGCCATGGCCGAGTGCGACCCGCTGGAGAGCCTGCAGAAAGAAGCATCTTGCTCCATCTGCCTGGATTATTTCAGCGACCCCGTGTCCATCAACTGCGGGCACAGCTTCTGCCGCGACTGCATCACGCGATGCTCGGGCAAATCGGACCGGAGGTTCGCCTGCCCTCAGTGCCGTGGAATCGCCCAGAAGAGAAAATTTCGGCCAAACCGGGAACTGAGGAACCTGGCGGAGATCGCCAAGAAGCTGATCTCGAGGGTCGGGGACGCGGCCCGAGCGGGCAGCGTGTGCCCGAAGCACCAAGAGCCGCTCAAGCTCTTCTGCCAGGAGGACCAGACGGCCATCTGCGTGGTCTGCGACCGGTCCCAGGCTCACCGCGCTCACACCGTGGCCCCCATCGAAGAAGCTGCCCAGGAGTGCAAAGTAAGAAATCTCCAATGCTTTGCTCCTCTTGTTTTTCCCCTCTTTTTTTTCTTTTGGTCCACCAAAGATCGAGGACCACTCCCTGGGGGCTTCCCCACCTTCTCAAGGATATGGTGAAGGATGCCCATATAGGATTTCCCAAGGATGTCCTGTATCAAGATTTGGGATAAAGCGGGGTAGAGCTGGTGGACCATCCAGTTGCATTGGGTTCTCTTTGCATCCCAAAAACCCATCCCAAAAAGCTCCAGCCTTCACCTAACTCAACCACCCCACCCCACAGGCGCCCAGATGCATGGTAATGGGCACAACGTGGTTTGGGGACACTCAGGAGGGAGTGGAGGTGGGGGGGGTGCTGGGTCTGATCCTCCAAAATCTGCTCCCAGGCATCAAGGGTTGGGTGAAGCCTGATTTTCACCCAGACCTCCAAAAGGGAGATTTCACCTTAAGCTTCCCAGCTTGCACCCCTTTACAGAAAGCCACCAATTTATTTACTCTCACCCTCTGCAGGGACAACAAAGGAAGCTTAGGCTGGTAGCTCATACCCAAAATACTCAAATTACCAGAGCTGGACCTCACTTTTGCATGCTCTGTTCTGTTTTTGTGCAAGAATCACCTTGGAAATACCAGATGAGTTGTCCTTTCTGCTGCAAATCAACCCATTAACCCAAAAGGAGAAGGAATTTGTTTCTGAGCAACTGTCTCAGGATAACCACAATGGTACCGGGAGGCTTTGCAGCTCCCTGTAGGGAGGAGAGGGTGAGGAGGAGGAGAAGTCCCTGCCTGAGTGGAGGAAGCTCCGTGACATTTCGTCCTGCCCACAACAGAGGAAATGACTGGGAATGGGGAGGTGAAAGGTGGCGTTAGTCACACCGTGAGCACAAAACAGGGCTGGGAAAAAGAAGAAGTGAGGGGCAGGAAGGGGAAAATATGCTGATGTAAAAAAATTACTGGATTGTGTGCACTGCAGCCATCCACTGGCACTTGGCATTGGAGAGTCTTTTAAGTGTGCAATTTAAAAAATAGGATTTTCTAAGGTTCACTCACATCTCCTCTTACAAACAAACTCCAGGGACATTATCCATCACTCAGTATTCATGTTCCATTATTTCTCAGACTGCAGAAGCAGCTGAAGGTGACAAGTTTGGGCAGGAACACTGATTCTGCAGATTATGGGAAGTTATAGTGGTGAGGCAGCAACTCAAGGGACCTGGTTAGGGGAAAAATGCATGTCGTGAGCATCAGGGGATAAAATGACCAACTAAGGCAGAACTGATTGCAGGGAATGCAGAAAATAACAGGCCATAAATATCTTAGGAGATGGAACTGGCAAGGATAAGAACTGGGGTGTAAATGAAGATGCAAATTTAAATATTGCCTTTATTCGTTCACAAGGTGCTTTGCAGAAAAGGTTTAGGGGTGAGGAGGGGTAAAAGAGCAAAGAATATATAAACATTTCCAGCTTCTGATGGCCTCATGCACAAATACATCAGGAATTAGCTAGAGCAGTACTGGAGCCATGCATCCCTCTCCCCACCAACTTGCAGATTGTTATGATTTTTTTATTTTTTTTTAATGCCCAGGAACATATCCAAAGCAAACTGAAGAGCCTCAAGGATGAGAGAGAGAGACTCCAAGGATTAAAAGCGACAGGGGAGAAGAGAAGCCAGAAACATCTGGTAGGTCCTCACCACCACTGCATGCATAGAGGTGGCTTCTGAGGGTCTGGCCCAGGGCAACGGATGGGCAAATAAATTCGCAGCACGGAGGTGAGGAGGAGGAAAACACCTCCAGCCCTCACTCCATCTCAGCGAGGCACCCGTGGGTGAACCACGGCTGTTTCTCGAGGGGAAATCAGCAGCCACAAAACGCAGGTGGGGAGCAAGGGGGTTTCCTAATTGTTAATGGGAGGCACTTGCAGCTTAGCTGAGCTGCTTCTCGGAGGCAGACAGAGGACGGATGAGTGTGCGAGTCTCCCTGGGTGGATTTTCAAGCCGAAATATTGGGATGATGCTCCAGAGAGATGGTGCATCAACCATCCCAGCCCCATAGATGCACAAGATCCATGGGGCTGCTCATGTTTAACCCAGGACCCAGCAGTGACAGCAGGGTCCTGGTGAGGATGATGACCCTGGGCTTAGGGTGCCCAGGTACCTGGATGGGGTTTGCCCCATCAAACACTCCCAGGTGCCTGAATGCAATGCCTGATGTCCAGGCTGCAGGAAAAACACGGTGCAACACTGCCCTCGTGTTTCTCCAGCTGAGAAATGAAAACGGCCGAGAAATAAAAACAACCCAAAGGGACACAAGTGCTTTATGACTCCACGGGGCATTGCATAAAGCTTGAAGGAGACCCAGAGCTGTGTGCTGTGGACTCAGATTAACCTCATGGCCAACGATGAGTCCTTGCTCCTGTTTTATTTAACCAGATTTTCTAGGTCTTGGATGTCTTCTGTTCTCATCCCTTTCAATCTGTGCCTTGCAGCAGCAGGCAAGAGCCGAGAGGTGGAAAATCATGTCGGTGTTCAAGCAGCTGCACCAGTTCCAGGACGAGCAGGAGCGGCTCCTCCTGATGTGGCTGGAGGACACAGAGAAGGAGATAGTGCAGACCCAGAGTGAGAATGACAGGAGGATCTCTGCCGAGATCTCCCACCTGGGCAACCTCATCCGGGAGCTGGAAGGGATGAACCCCCAGCCGGAGAATAAATCCTTGCAGGTGAGAGTGAGAAGCCAGGCAGAAAACATGGGGGCTGATGTTTTCAACGCTTGTTTTCCCCTCACGTTCTCTTTGCCTTGACATTTTGAGTAGTTTGGATGCTTGTTTCAGCTGTATTACATGGTGTGTGAGCTGTGCTATCATCTCCCCTGACCCAGGAGGAGGACCCCAGAATTAATAACTCAGCATCCTGGAAATGTCCACCAACTTCTTCCCCTCCCAGCCCCAGGCAAAGCCAGGGAAATTGATGCACGCCCATTGCAGAGGGATAACAACAAATAATAAATATTTATTATATTTATATGATAAATAAATATAATAATAAATAAATAAATAAATCCTGGCTAAAGCCCAGGTCTAAACTACCAAGCATAACTTTCACTCCTGGAGGCATCACGTCGGGCAATGCTAGGACACAAGCAATGCGGTGTTTGGAAGTGGATATAATCCCCCCTCTCCCCACATACAGCTGTATTTAAGTGCTTTTTTTCTAGCCTTTGGTTGAAGGGACCAAATGGGGCACATTTACACTGTGTGAGTACAAGAGGCCCCGATCTTGCACTTTGCTGGCACAAGAAAATCCAGAGCAAGCAAAGCATGCTTGCAACCAACACCTGGGGGAGATAAGAGACATAAAGAGGCCTGAAGATCACTCAAAGTTTAATTCCCATCTTCTCTCTCCTTTAGGATGCCAGGAGTGCCTTGACCAGGTATGTGGCTCTCTGTCCCCAGCACAGTGTCAGAAAGTGAGGAGCAGGAGGGGTCCCCAGTGCTCAGGGTGAGGAAGGAGCTAGGGAGGAGATGAACTTGGGGCAAGATTGCATCCCCAGCATCTCCTCTGTAAGAATTCATCATTTCCCATTGAGGAGGTCCAGAGCAAGTGAATTCCTGTTTCCTCCACGGGGATACTGGGATTGATGCTGCCAGAGATATACCAAGAAATAGCTGACCCAATTGAACATGATTTTTGGGGGAAAAAGATACTTACCCAGGAGCTTCTCTAAGTGGGGTTTTTGCATAGCTTATTTGGCAAGGAAGGAATACAAAAGTCTTCTCCTTCCAGGTGTGACGCAAGGGCTTTCCAGCATCTGACGGAGAAGTTTCCCCGAGTGGAAAGAAGCCTCAAGGATTTATCTCAGAAAAACATCATTCTGAAGGAAGCCCTGAGGAAATTCAAAGGTACAAAGGAAGGGAAAAAATCTAGACCCAGCTGGATAGAGGTGGATGCTAGCCAATTACCAGCATCAAGCCCAGCTAAGGAATGCTAGCGATGAATTACTCAATAACCCTCCTATCTGGGGTTGAAGAAGGAAGAGGGAGGGTGACTGTTTTCCCAGACGTATTTGCAAATGTGTCTGAAATGCAGAGTAATGCAAAGGACTAAGCAAGCCCCTCCCTTTGGCTACACAAAGGAAATGAATCACATTCTTGATTCTGGTCCTAATCAAACCAAGCAGGCTGTAGGTAATGTCTAGCCATCCGTGCGGGAGTCAGCACGAAAAGGTCAACATATTGCAAATAATTGGTGGTCTTAAATAAGCCTTTGAGACAATTCTCCGTGTCCAGATAACTCTGTTCCATTCCCTCCCACTCTGATATCCAAGTAGGAATTGATGCAAATTGACTCTGAATTTAAGAAATATCCTCATAAACACAATTATATTGGGATTGGAGGCCCACCTGCCTAGCTTGCTGTCTCCAAGGCTGGCTGAGCATGGAGGAGTGCAAAAGCAGGGATATGCATGAAAATAAAAGCTTCTTCTGATTATATGTTTCCAGCAATTAATGGTGCAATTAATTGTGCCATTGGTACCACTAAGTCCACTGTAATTGATAATCAGAAGCAAATCTATTTTCTTGAGTATTTATGCTTTCAGTCTCTACAATCAAAGTGGTGTGAGAGGAAAAGCTTTTTGCATTTCGCCTGCTGAACTTGCTCACCTGGAGATTTGACTTGTTTTGCAAGGGAAAAATTACACCTCCACAAATTTACCTACCTCCAATACATTCTCTCGCCTCTGTAAAGGGGAAAAAAAAATAACAGCACTTCTCTCTGCCTCTCTCCTCTTAGAGAGTCTCCCGGTTGAACTGGATGTGCAATGGGGTAAGTGTTGGGAGACTGGGAGTGTACTGGGGTGAAAGGGACCCAAGTGGGAAAAGGTGATAAAGGCTGGGAAATCACACTTTTCTGGTGGGTTGGCAAGATGATTTTCTATTCCCTTTGGGTCAGAATTATAAACAAATAATTGGAGCCTTTAAATAGATCTGCAGGGCATACATCATGCAGAAAGCCTTCACCCAACAGCTTCAGTCAGGGCAAGACTCCATCCCTGGAAAAAATAATATAAAATAAAAACAAAGAGGCATAGATAGAGAGAAATGGCCATCATCTTTCCTTCTGACATACTGTTTTTCTTCCCTCATGATTCCTGTTCATACAGCAAACGTGACTCTGGATCCAGACACAGCAAACCCCCACCTTGTCCTCTCTGAGGACCGGAGGAGTGTGAGATGGGATGAAACACCCCAGAATTTGCCTGACAACCCACAGAGATTTGACACCTACTGCTCGGTACTGGGCCACGAAGGCTTCACAGCGGGGAGGCACTACTGGGAAGTGCAGCTGGGGAATAGGGGATTTTGGGCTGTGGGGGTGGCCAGAGACTCGGCTTGGAGAAAGGGTTGGATCAGCCTTGACCCTTCCCAGGGGATTTGGGCTGTTGGCATCTGTGGGGACAGGTTTCAAGCCTTCACCTCCTTTGAAACCGTTCAGCCTCTGAATGGGAGGCCAAGGACTATCCGGGTCTCTCTGGATTACGACAAGGGACATGTGGCTTTCTTTGACGCCGATAATGAGACCTTGGCTTTTGCTTTTACGCCGACTTCTTTCAACGGAGAGAAAATCCTGCCTTTCTTCTGGGTTTGGGAGTCCAGGATCCAGCTGGCTCCCTGAGACAGCATGGACAGCAAGATGGAAATGTCGTGCTTTGGAGAAGGCTTTGCTTTGATCTGGGAAACCACACTGTATTTCAGAGCTCTATGGCTGGTAGAGAATAAAGTGAAGGGAACAAGTCCCAGTGTCCACCTTGAATCTCACATTCCTGGGGATTTCAAGAGCGGCAGGTTGAGAAAGGATCACACTGGGCAGATCTCTGGATTTTTTTTAATATCTGGGTACTCTCAGAGATTTTACTAGGGAATAACACCCTGGGAGGAGAAGCAAAATGAAGCCTATAATCTTTGCAACAGCCCTGGGCATACGGGTTTCATTGATGAACCTTGATCTCTTCTGTGAAATTCCTGCAGGGCTGAAGAAGCTGCCTCTGGTTCCTGGTTTAGTTGCTAGAAAGAAAAAGAGGATTCGCTTGAGTTAAGTGTCTTAACTGCTACTTTCCACTAGCTAAAATCACCAATGCATTGGCAAGAACGTTGATAATTTGAGGCTTTGGAGCTGAACCCCATCAGTTTCAGCTGGGGTTATCCAAGTGGCGGGGTAGGAGAAATCGGAGGTTGGAGGTGTGAAGATGAACAGGAAGAGTTCCAACCTGCCTTTCTGGAATTTATCTAGAGACATTTGGGTCAAGGGGTTTATTAGGCAGTCCTCTCTATATGTCAACAGTGTACAAGAAAAAACTTTATTTTGGTGTCTTTCTATATTTCAAGTGCTTTTTTCTTGCTTGTCAGAGAAGAATCGAGAAAATGGTGCTGTGCCACACCTCAGCTCAGCAAACCCTGGTGGCTTTGCTGCCCTCTATGAACCAGAGAAAGCTGCTGGGACCTTGCAAGGTCTTGGTCATCTCACGAGCAATCTCCAGGGACGCGCAAGCATCTTTGGTGCATAGCATCTCTGAAGGGTGTTAGTCTGAAGTCCCACCTCACCCCAAAGGCAGAAATTGCTTCTGGTACCCAGTGGATGGGCAGGAAGCTGTGTGCTTGAACCTTTAGGGTCACCCAAGAGATCTCCAAGTCCTTCCCAACACCTCTACAGAGATACAGGTGCGGTGCTGAGGTCCTTACAATTGCCTGGTCTGGTATTGTCACTCCCAATATCTCAGAAGCCCTTTCAGTCCATGGTTGTCTCCCATCCCAGCTGTACCACAACCTCCCTTAGGTGCTCCAGCAGGCTGTAAAACTCCTGCTCGAGCTGCTCTTGTGTCACCAGACCTGCAGTGATTTGAAGGACAGGCTTTGGAGACCGAGAATGGCAGCACCTTTTAGAGAAGGGTAAAAATGGGATGTGCGTCTCCTATTCTCTTCCTCCCCAGGTGGCTCCATAAAGAATAGATGCTACTTTCCAGCAATATTCTGGAAATATTCTGCCTTAAACCATGCTAGAGAAGGGCTGGATCTCAGTTCAGCCAGTGGCTTAGAAGAATCATAGAATGGCTCGGGTTGGAAGGGACCTTAAAAGTCACCTGGTCCCAACCCACTAGATCAGGTTGGCCAAGGCCCCATCCAACCTGTCCTTGAACACCTCCAGAGAAGGGGCATCCACAGCTTCTCCTTGGCAGGGGATGGGGCAGGAGAGGAGGAATGCCTCCTCCTCCTCCTCTCTCCCATGGGTGGGCGATGCTCAAGGGATGCAGGGAAAGGGCATCGGCTCTGCGTCTTCCCCAAGTCCACCTGGATGCATGAACCACCATTGACTCCCAATGCTCCTGTCCTGTCCCTCTCTCTGTTTGTTGTTCTTTACATGTTTTGGCTTTCCCCTGGCAGAAGAGGATGGAAGATGAAAAGCAGAAGGTGCTCAGATGCACAAGTTCCAGGATGAGAAGGGGGCCTGCTTGCTCTCTCAGCTGCAAAATCTGCACATGGAAATACAGAAATCGGGGAAAGAAACCCTCACCAGGCTTTCAGAGGAGCTGTCGAGAGTGGACAGGTTGATTGAGGAGGTGGAGAGGAAATGCCAGCAGCCAGGATGTGGAATCCTGAAGGTGAGACCCCAAAATTACTGGGAAGGCACCAGCTGAGAACCAGATGGTTCTCCAGCTCTTGGTTTCATATCTAACTTACTAGAAACAGGACATCATTAGAGTGGGGCCCTCTGTAGTCCAAGAGGAGGAATTCCAGGACACTAAGCCTCTTCTTTTCTCTCTTCTAGGATATCAAAAACAACTTGAGCAGGTAGGTGATCCTTCTACCAAAACCAAGTATCATCCCAGAACAAGTTTGTGGCCAGTGCTGGTGGCTCCCTATGTGATCCAAACACTGGATGAAGCAAATCAAAGAACGTCTACAAAGGTGATGTGCGATCACGTTGTCTATTTTGCTGACTTTATTGTGCTCTACCAAGTCTACAATGTGGAATATCCATGTACAACAAGAAGTAAATATATCTCCTCTGTTCCTCCAGGTGGGAGAGAGAGATGCTCTTACAGACAATGGAGATGGAGGTCAGTGCTATGCTTTGGTATTCTAATATCACACCCTTGAGTCTACGCGAGGTCCCCCAGCAGATACAAATCACCCTGGACTATCAGGGAGGGAGGATGAGGTTTTTTTTGATGCTGTGAGCAACTGAAAAATATTTAGTTGTCTGCCAGCTTCTTTCAAGAGGGACAAAATCCACCCACGGTTCCTGGTGGATGGCTGCACTCACCTCAACCTTCTTCCCTAAGGCACAGGGAAAAAAAAGTATTTGATGGTTTAATCGTTACATGACTGGCTTCCTGTAAACTTGTACTGATGGGGAATTAAAAGCTAACAGGCAATTTCGAGGCATTTGTGGCCTGTGTGCTTTCATTTTCTGTTTTGTATTTCTCTTTGGTTTTCTTTGGAGGTTGGTTAACAACTGGAAGGGGGCAGAAATCACCATCCTTACCCTCCATACCCTGCTGCAAAGGGAGGTGATTAACCTGAATTTTCTCCCCATCCATCCTGGGCTTCATTCCCATCCAGTTTGGTGGCCAGTCCCTGTCTGCTCCTTACTGGGGAGCCACAGCCTGGTCCCAGTCCCCCACGAGGAGCCTCAGATGTGCTGGTGGAGGGGATCAAAGCCTCCCCTCTCCCCACCACTTTGCTAACGCAGCCCCCTGTGGGTTTAAGACCTTTGCTGCATGATCCCACCTTTAACTCATGCTCACCCCTGAGACCCCAAAGTTTTAGGAGCTTTCAACCACTTCTCCAGCCCATCCAAGTGCCCTGCCCTCCAGCCTCCTCTCTGCCGAGCCTCATATGTCTGAGGAGGGCATTGAGCCAAAACCGCGGGGAGGCGAGGAGGAAACCCGGCGTGCACTTGTCCTCTCCAGCCTCCTTTGAGCCTCGAGGTCTGTTTGGTGGTGTTTGGGGTTGGGGACGGATTTCCCTGATAAAACTCCCCCGGCAGAAGAAGGAAGGGGCCCCTCTTCTTCCTGCAGAGCGGTGATCCTCTCCCGGAGGCAGAGCCATGGCTTCGCAGAGCCCCTCGGAGAGCCTGCAAGGTGAAGCCTCCTGCTCCATCTGCCTGGGCTATTTCCAGGAGCCCGTCTCCATCCCCTGCGGCCACAACTTCTGCCGGGAATGCATCACCCGCTGCTGGGAAGGGCTGGAGGGCAACTTCTCCTGCCCCCAGTGCAGGCAGACGGCTTCGCACAAAAGTTTCCGTCCCAGCAGGGAGCTGGCCAAGATCGCCGAAATCGCCCAGCAGCTGAGCCTGCAGGCAGGCAGAGGAGCAGCGGGGCACGAGGGTTGGTGCCAGCAGCACCAGGAGGCTCTGAAGCTCTTCTGCAAGGAGGACCAGCAGCCCATCTGCACAGTATGCGACCGGTCCCAAGCTCACCGCCTCCACACCGTGCTCCCCGCCGAAGAGGTTGCCCAAGAGTACAAGGTAAAGCGCTGGGATGTGCTCGCAGCTTTCCCAGCACAGCAAAAATCCCTTGGTAAGGGCAAAACGCAGCCCGTTGCATGCATCCACCCACCCCCATGGTGCAGATGCCAACGGGGATCTTCGGGTGTCACCCACAGGCTTCCTGTTTACATTTTATTGCCGGGACCTTTGGTTCTTTGCAGTGTTCCCATGGGGATTTCCCACCCCATCCCTCCTTTAATTTATTGACCTTCACCTACAGCTGTGGAGAAAGAAAAAAAAGCTATGTTGCTGTTGAGTCAGAGGTGCTGAATACCAGCTATGAGTAATATCCAGAATAAGGGAAAATGCTCAGGAATTCTTCATTTTTTTCTCCCCATGATTGAATCAGTTATTCAAGGCAATACTGCTTTTTTGTTCCCCTCTTCCTCGTGTCTTTAATTTCCCATACAGATAAATAATTTTCTGCTGCCTCTTCCGCTTCTCTCTGCTCCTTTTCTCTTTTCCTCCGGATCCAAACATTTTCTCGTTTCCTTGTACACCAAACATTAAACCAGTCCACTAAGGGCTATTAAATACAGAGACAGGCATCCCAGAGCCACCATTTACAGGAAGCTGGGAGTGTTTTTGAGCAAAATCTCACTATGTGGTTATCTTGCTCTTGCATGCCTCCCATCAACTGTTGATTTCTGCTGGTGTTATGCTCTCTTGAAGATTTTTTTTCACTGTGCTTGCAGCAAGGTTGGTGTTTGCAGGTTGCATTTACTTTGCAAATAATTCCAGAACAGCACAGCTTGCTCACGAACCTTTCTCATCCCCCAGCTCTGCGCCTGTTCAAAGCCTCCCCCATCTGATGCAAGGGGGAGAAAGTGTTTAAGTGGAAAAAAAAAAATTCCCATCTCTTCCATTTACATTTTTTATTCTGTCACAGGAAGAAATCCAGGCTCGCCTCCAGCTTTTAAAGGAAGAGAGAGAAAAATACCTGGAAAGCAGAAAATCCAGAGCAAGGAAAAACTTGTACTTGGTAGGTTGCCCTGGAGGAGGGTTTCTTTTCCTTCTTCACCCAACCCCGGTTTTGCTGGTTTGTTTTGAGGCTGGATCTTGCATCCCTGGCTTGCGGAGTGGTTTGCTGTTGGAGCTGGGAGACAGCCAAGCCTGGGTTTATCTGCTGGCGTTTCGCAACAGGCTGCGCCGGGGAGATAGCATTGCAGCTCCCCTGCAAGGAGGCACAGAGCTCCAGGAGAGGAGAGAGCCTACAGATGTATTGGCTGGGAGTTTTTCCTCCTAAATTCTGTAAATCTCCCTCTTACAGAGCTCATTTCCAGTTCCCTCCTTTGGTTTTGCTTCCAGGCTGAGCCTCCCAAATTATCCCTGGTCTCTAAATCCCCAGCCAGATGGTTTTGGCTTTTCTTTGGTGTTAATTTCAACCTTGCATTATCTGAATATTGCCCAGGACATGGGATCCTGACACCAGCCCCATGGCCTTGAAGCAATAATCTGTTTTACTTGGGTGTGGTGAGGTTTTTTTTGGGAGCACCCCCCCCCCTCTTTCCTACCCATCTCACACCCAAGGCAACTACGATTCCAGTTGTTTTCCTTCCACAATGGGATGGGGTTGTTGCAGCCTGCATAAAGACAAACCCAGTCCACCCCAGAAATATCCCATCGAGAGAAACTACACTCAAAAAAAATCCACGAGGGAAGGTTTGGCCAGCTGTAAAGATTGTGGTGGGCACATCTGCTGCATGGGGATATCTCCTGCCCCTCTTATCCCTTTGGTTTTCTCTCTCTTGTCCTGGCAGGAGAAAACCAAAAACGAAGGGAAGAAGATAGTGTGTGAATTCGAGCAGTTGCACCAGTTTTTGAAAGAACAAGAGCGCCTCCTCCTGACCCAGCTGGCAGATCTGGACCGGGCCATCTCCAGGGTCCAGGAGGAAGCGGTGGTGAAGGTCTCAGAGGAGATGGCCCACCTCGACACCCTGATCTGGGAGATGGAGGGGAAATTCCAGCAGCCAGCGAGCAAATTCCTGCTGGTGAGAGCCCAAGGCATCAGGGCAGGTGGGAAGTGGAGGGAGAGAGCAAACCCTAAGACTTGGGAGCCCAAATTCAGCTCAATGTGAGCTCCCTGGTGTCTCTTGTCCACATGTGGGATCATCACATGGGCAGGGTCATTCTTTGCCACTGCATTGAATATAAAAAAATATAACCTTTGTCGGAAGCAGCAGCCTTTGGTGTTCCTCTTCCATGACTGTCTTTCCTCTCTCTTCCCACCTTTAGGACATCAGAAGGCTCTTGAAAAGGTAACGCGGCTCCTCATTTTCCCTTCACTCTGATGTTTGGAGGGGTTTGGAAGCCACCAGGGCAAATCCTGAGGACAAGGTTTCACCCTATCACCGAGAGTTCCTCTACATCTCCACCCTTTTGCCCTCTTTGCAGCTGTGAGGTGATGAAGTTCAACCCTCCAGTGGAGATCTCCCCCAATCTGGAAAGAAGACTTGAGGACTTTCTTCAGAAAAATGTCCTCGTGAGATGCACGCTGAGGAAATGCCAAGGTACCGAGAAGGGTCAGGAGAGGGCACGTTGCTTCCTGCTCCTGATATCTGTGAGAAGTTGGGTTCTTGTGTGCTGGCTGCTAATGCAAAACCCACCTAGGAACTGCTGTAAATAAATGCAGCTGAAACTTAACCAAAGAAGGACATTGGCAGTTTTTTCTGGGGTAAAGATGAATTGGTGGGGAAGCTGAGATGCACAAAAAAAAAAAAAAAAGCCATGCTCAAAGGAGGTTCCTCTCCCAAGTCCCAAGTAAAAAGCAAATTCAAATGGAGATGATGGTGCAGTTGTTCCCATTACCTCCAAACTGGTGGGAAACTTCACGTGGCTACAAAGCCAGGGAGGGATGCTACAACAAGGGGAGAAATTGCTCTCCTAGTGCCCCTTGGAGATGAGTTTAGCCTTGCTAGGAGATTCAACTCCCCCAGCTTTGGGAGAGTTGTGTGGATCTTACAGCATCACCTGAGCAAGTGAACCCAGAGATTTTACATAGCTAAGCCCTTACATCCTCAATATTTCCCTTTCCAAGCCTCCCCTTTAGTTGTTTTGCATCCCGTTTGGCTGTTTTGCCTCCCCTTTGGCTGTTTTGTTCCCCAGCCTGAACAATAAAGCTACTCTGCAGCCAATTTGCCTGATACATAACCCTGATGCTGTGAAATCTCTCTCCTTTTTAGATAGCCTGATGTTTAAATTGCAAGAGCCAAGTAAGTCAATAATGGCTGGTAGGGGGGTGGGAGAGTGGTTTTTGGCTTGTGGAAGAGATTCCAATGGGAAAAACAATGCGATCCCACAGGGAGAAAAAAGGGAATAAAGGGAAGAGGGGTGGCAGCCTGATGCTGTGATGCTCCTGGTGCATCCAGGGGCTGAGATGTGGTCCTATAAAGCCAAACACCCCTCTGGGGGCCAGGCGGAGGGAACACCTAAGAGCATTTGTGCTTCCCCTTCTCCCCCAGTGAAGTTTTAGCCATCCTCTCCCCATGCCTCTGCCCTCCCACCCTGTGCTGCCCTGCAGCTTGTCCTCTTCCCCTTCTCCTTCCACCCAGGGGCATCTCTGCTGGGGGATCCCAGGTCTGGCACCAGCCCCAAACCTGCTCACACTTCTCTCAAAATACCCAGAACTTGGGGAGGAAGGAGAGCAGGATCAGTCCCAGCCACCAGGAGGAGGAGAAACATCTCCAGCCTCTCCCAAGGCCAAGTCCTACCTCCATTACTCTCATTCTCTCTTCTCCTGCAGCCAACGTGACCCTGGACCCAGCCACGGCTCACCCCAACCTCCAACTCTCTGAGGACCAAAAACAAGTCAGGGGTCAACTGGTGCCGCAGGACCTCCCGGACAACCCGGAGAGATTCGACTTTGAGCCTTGCGTGCTGGGCTGCCAGGGCTTCACCTCGGGGAGGCATTTCTGGGAGGTGGAGGTGGGACAGGGGGGTGTCTGGGCTCTAGGGGTGGCCCGAGAGACAGCGAAGAGGAAGGGGCCCATGAGCCTCACCCCCAAGGAGGGCATCTGGGCGCTGGAGGCTTATCACTCCCTTACATCCCCCCGTGCCAACGTGCGCCTGAACCAGCTTCCCAGGAGGATACGGGTCTCCTTGGACTACGAAGGGGGTCGGGTGGCATTTTTCAGCTCGGATGACGATGCTCCCATCTTGGTTTATAGCAGGGCTTCATTCAATGGGGAGAGGGTCCTCCCTTGGTTCAAGATGGGGATGGGGGCCCGCTTGCAAGAAATCACCCAAAACTCATCCTCAGAGGAGCAGTCCATGACTGGGCAGCTGATGTCCCCTCTGGATTGGGTTGGGTTCAGGTCTCCCCTCCGGATTTGTCCTTGAGATGTCCATCAATCCTTAACGAAAGGGACATCTCCTGTGTGATGCCAGCTGTTTGCTGTGGTTGCTTGGGGCATCGTGCCAAGGGGGCTTGCTGTTCTGCCCCCTGTGTCCCTCTCCATCAAGAGCTTTGGGATGGCACCTCTACATGAGGATGGGGAGATGGGGACACCATCAGACAACAGCGAGGAGGAAGGATCAACCAGTATGAGGGATGAAGGGAATAAAGGGGTTGATCGAGACTGGAGAACATCCAGGGCTTTCAAACGTGGTCTTATTTATTCTGCCTTTAACTGAATCCTCCTGTATATAAGTCTATATCTCTTTCCAGAATGTTTTCTTTCTGACGTCAATTGTGAGGCAGATCCAGAGTCTGTTCTGCAAAAGGAGGTGGTCTTTCACCGCAAATAGCAATGCCTGGTTTGGTTTGGGGAGCTGGTCTCTATCTCTGTCTAGATCTCTGATATTTTTTTTGAATTAAAAAAAAAGTTGTCTTGCACTCTCCATTTTCTGCCTCTCTATGGATGTATTTTTCTGGATTTGTCTTCAGTCAAAAAAATTAAAAACAGCACAGGTTGGGGACACCTTGCTTACCTTTCCACCTTCTCCAGTCAGTCAAGCCCCCTCTGCAGGCAGTGAAGGGAAACAAACCCACCTCAAAGGCACTTTTCCACACCATTACACGTCACCTTGCTGGATAACTCCCAAGAAAAGCCCATTTCTTCCTGTTAGTTGTTGAGGAGGAAGAAGATGGGATAATTTTTACTGGAGGCTCCTGCAGCTGTGCCGGTTAGATGTTCCTCAACTATAAAAAGCAACCAGAGTGGACAGGCAAAATACAAGTGCTTACATTTTTCTCTAGCTCACCTACATGGATTCCCTCAAAAACTGATGTTCTTCTAAGGAAACCCAAAAGAGGAAGCAGCATCTCCAAAATAAAAACAGGTTATTGATTATAGAACCAAGAAGAGGAACCAAAAGAGAGAGTGGGAGGGAGCAGACGACATCAGGCTCAAAATAACAGACAAGATATGAGTGGGCTCACTGTGACAAAGCCCCATCTCACCATACCCACAGGTACCACCGAGGGCAGGGGGTGTCTTGATAGTGATATTTGCTGTGCTATGATATCTTTCCTCCATCCACGTCCCTCAGTTTTGTGCATCACCTGGTCCCATCTGTTGGGAAACACAGGGAATTTCACTGCAGGATGGAAAAATCTGCTTTCTGCAAAGCTAGAGATGACCTGAAGTCTGTGCAGGAGCTTAAGCATGAGGATTAACAAAAATAAAAATAAAAAAGCAGGGAGAGTGTTGGTACAATTAGTGCTGAGGAAAAGACTTTAGTTCAAATGGCCTTGAAGGTTTTTGCTCTTTGTCCCATGTCATTCCCTTTCCCTTATCTCTGCCAGGGAGGGGTCTGAAGTCATTTGTGATCTTTATCACCCTGTGTGTTGTGTCTGAATCCTGAAACCAAACCAAGTCTGGCTAGGAAAGGCAGAGGGGACTATGAAATGTCTTTGTTGTCATTGCAGCAAGGACCGGAGGAGAAATTTGGGTGAAGAAGGGGAAAAGATCTCAGTCTGCTCTGCAAGGACGTGCTTGTGGGTTGCTGTCGGTCCCTGGGGTGCTGCGGTCCCACCAAGCTCCTCTAAGAAGCAGCAGCTGCTGAGAAACATGAGACAAAACACTGAGTTCCAGTAAGACTTGGGAGGTAGAGACCGATTTTCTTCTGACTTTAGGGCCACAGAATCCCTCGGTGCCTCTGATCTCCATCCAGCCCTCTCCCAGCTCCAATCCCCTTCCAGGGTGTCACTCTGCTGCAGAAATTTGCAATGCGGATGGTTTCCACCCCAGCTGGTTTTCCAGGCTCCATAATCAGCAGGGAGAAGCAGACCCTTTTTAGGGTGCACCCTGTTTGCCCAACCGTAGGCACCTCATTTGGAGATGAAAGGAGCTGTGCCCCAGGCTCTGCTGATGCTGAGGAGCTGTTCTCCTCCAAAGAGCAAAGCAGCCCAGCTCAGACAGAGATGACTCATTAAATGCCCCTATTCACCCCTCTGCACCCACCTCCCATGACTGGCAGGGAAGGCAGCAGCAACCCAACCTGCTCACCCCAGGCCACACTTCCCTGGGAAGTGCTTGTAGGGGTTTTGCTTCCAGTCCTTCTGCTCCTGGAGCAAGCGACTCCCCTGGGGCTCTTCCTGATGGGACTAATTTACTGGAAATGGGACTCGCCTCTCCAAACCTGGCCAGATGATGCAAATAATAATAATAATAATAATAAAAACATAAGCATTTAGCCATGGAGCTTAACACAAAGCCAGTGGGTTAGAGGTTGCTTGGAAATATTTCTCTGTGAGCTAAGAGCCAGGGCAGTGCTTCTTGGAGGGCATATTATGGTTTAATGATGGGATGCAAAAGGCATGGTAGGGGTCCTGAGGACCCCGACTTGTGCTCCTTTGCATGCATGCAGTTGCAATCCCTCTTCCAAGGTTTTGGCTGAACATCTCCCTCCTGTTTTTCTTATGTTTTCCCCATCCACACCCCCACCAAGCCTCAAAAGTTCCTCCCCCCCCCGCCCCGCCCCGGCAGCCTGAATGTCTTCTGCCTCCAGCCCTTTTTCCACGGAAGGCTGATGGTTTTCTCCTAAAAGGAAGATGACAAAAGCAACGAGGCGATAACCCTCAACATCTCCCCGGGATAAGAAGCTGGAAGATTGACAAGGAAGAAACCCAACGCTCCCAGCACGTCTGACCAAGGGTGTCACCACCTCCTGCCCAGGAGACATGGCGTGAAGAGCAGACTTGCAGGCTCAACACACTTGTGAGCCCAGGACTGGGGAGGAACAGGAAGAGAAAGATCCAGCCCCATCAAAGGGATAAAAACAACAGGTTTTTTTAGTTTGCTTCAGAAGAAATTCAGACGGATATTAGGTTTTCTGAAAGAAGCGAGAGACGGTCTCCGAGGAAGGAGAGCTACCCTGGAGTGCAGAAAACTGGAGGATCTGGTAGGTGTCAGCCTCCCTGACCTGTCAGTCCCTGGGCAGTAAGATAGCATCTTTAGGGTCATTTCTTTAGATCATTTTTGGCTCCTTTGCACCACTGCTGTGTTGTCAAGCCTAGGACCATCACAGCCTTCCGCCCAAATTCATGCAAAGCTGATTGTGGCTTTTATCAGCAGGGAACATCTTTCTGCCCAAATCTGTGTTGCCTTTTTTTTTTTTTCTTTTTTTCTTTTTTTTTTTTTTTCTTTTTAAGCATCGAGTTTGATTCCACCTCCCCGATTTCTCCAGGAATTCAGCAAAAATTTGGTAGGGATTCAGGTTGAACGGTAAGCTCCTCCTGTGGCAAATAACTCTCCATGAGTTCCTCGTGGTATTTCCTGTCCCACTGCTCCTTTGTTTGCATCTTAAAAGGGAAGGAGAGAAGCTCAGCCCCGGCAAACCGTGCTTGGATTTCAGGTATGCTGCAGGTTCCCAGGAGGACATGAGCTCTTCTTGCTTTCGCAGCTGGAAGACCTGAAAAATGAGATTGAGAAGAGGCAAGCAAAAGCCACCACCAAGCTCTCGGAGGAGATTTCCCAGCTGGACAGTCTGACAAAAGCACAGGATAAGAAGAGCCAGCAATCGGTGAGTGAATTCCTCCAGCCGAGGGAAAGGAAATTTTTTCGAGGGAAAATCTTTAGGAAGGGGACCCCGTCTTTAGGAATGTGACCCCAAATAGCTGCTGGCATGGGCAATGGGCAGAGGGTCCCAGGGGGGGTTGCTCAGGGCTGTTAATGTCTGTTAATTCTCCCTGAGGCCCCACTGATCTGCAATGGCTTAGTGGCATTACGGA
The DNA here is from genome assembly GCF_040182565.1 of Anser cygnoides. Lineage (NCBI taxonomy): Eukaryota > Metazoa > Chordata > Aves > Anseriformes > Anatidae > Anser > Anser cygnoides. The sequence continues at coordinate 1,502,129 of NC_089907.1, forward strand.
GTAAACCAGCCCCTTCTCCAAGGTGTCCAGTGTAGGATGAGGGGTAATTGATCAGTACACATTGCAGCAAGAGAAATTTTGGTGAAATCTAAGGACACAATTCTTCCTTGTAAGAGAGGTGCCTCTCTGGGACAGAGTCCTTCTTCATGGGGGCATCTCCATGCTTGAACAGCCAGAAATTCCTTGGACACATCCCTGAGCAACCTGAGCTGGCTGACCTTCCTCCATGCAGAGTGTTGGGGCAGAGACCCGAGAGGTCCAGCCTCAGGTGGACAATTCACTAATTCTGTGATTTATGTAGAAAATGGCTCACACGGTGACCTGAGTTTCCTTTCTTCTTTCTCTCTTCTGTCCCTAGGACGTGAAAAGCCTTGTGACCAGGTACGTGATCTCTCTGAAAAGCTGTTTCTTGACTTTTTCAACAAGCAATGACCATAGAGGAGAAAACTCATCACTGGCTGCTGGATACTCTTCTGCTTCAGGGAAATTGCAAGAGTCTGGAAGGGTATTTTGGGGACCACTGCTATGTGTTTGTATCTGCTCTTCCCAATGGATCCTTTCTTGACCATTTTGGAGTTAAAATGATCAAAGGAGCTTTAGTCTCAAAATTAAACCTCCATATGGCAAAGGATAGTTTTAATTCACTGCAATAGCTTGACTCTTTTCTCTTGCTTAATCTGTCCAAGCAGTGCCTTTCTCTATCAAAAAGTAATGAATTAATTAATCCAAGCAAGGAAGTTCAGCCTTTGCTTTTCTTGAGGTTTGGGTTGTCAAGGGGATGAGCATCACCATCACCTCATTCCTGGTGGCATCAGATTTCCTGAAATGATGACATTCTCTATGACAACTACTCTGGAAATTGTGGTGGTGCTTTTTCTCCAGGTGTGGGAAAGTGACTTTCCAGTTGCCAGTGAATGTTTCTCCAGAGCCAGAAGAGAGATTCTGTCATTTCTCATGGAGGAATAGCGCTCTGAAGGAAACTCTGAAGAAGCTTCAAGGTACTGAGAAGGGTTTTAGGAGGGAAAAAAATAATAGACTGGTTGTATTTTGGTGAGAGCTGGAAGAGCTGACCTGCCTGTAGCTCATTATGGACACTCTTTGGGAACATAAATACTGCAGAGAGCCTGAGATGGAAGAGCAAAACCTATTCCCGGGCAAAAGAAATGACAAATTGAGACCCACATGACTTAATGCCTCATTTGCCACACTCTTAATTACATACGTTTTGTTGCAGTTCCTGAAAAATGTTCATGGATGGGCCGCTCTCTGTCTCTGTTCCCCTCCAGCCTCGCCTATCCCCAAATTGCCTTTTGCTGAGCATGAGAAACTAAAGCAGCCGTACCTGTTAGACAAAGGTGTGCCTAGACCCATAAACCATATCCGAATTGGCCAAAAATAGATGCTGAAGGAAGAATACAAAATATCAGGGCAACCAAACTAGTTTTCTTAACCTTGCAGCCAGAATCTCGGTGTAACACTCGAGGAAGCCTGCCCCAGGGCAGAGTCCTTGCCTTGATACCTAACCATTTCCCTGAAACAAATATGGCAAGTGGGTTGACCTCATTCATCAGCCCTGTCTTCAGATTTTAGCTCTTTTTTTAAACCACAGGGTTAGCTGAACCAGTCTGGCCTTGTCCTACAGTTGATGCCCACTCTAGATGAAGTACTTGAGACTTTGCTGTCTTGTTTTGTTTTCCTTGATTTTTTCTCCCCTCAGCATTTCTTTTTGACCAAAGCAGCAGAAAGTCAGCAAAAATATCTGCATGAGCCTGTTGCTGTTACTACACCCACTGTGCACCTTGTCTTCTTGGTGGTTTGGGGCTTCAAAACAGTCTTTCTGCTTGGTGTACAGCACCTGCATGTGAGAGGGGCCTCTATGCTTCTTGCACCTTCTGCTTCAGGACCTTTTTGCTCTTCTGATGCCAGTCTGGGTCCTGCTGGTCCCCTCACAGAGTGGTTGAGGTTGGAAGGCACCTCTGGGTCCATTTGGTCCTACCACCCTACTCAAGCAGGGCCACCTAGAGCAAGTTTCCCAGGACATTTCCCAGCTATCTTCTGAAGATCTCCAAGGTTGGAGACTCCACAACTCTCTGCACAACCTGTACCAGTGCTTGGTCACCTGTACAGGAAAGAAGCACTTCCTGATGTTCAGATGGAACCTCTTGTGTTCCAGTTTGTGCCCATTGCTTCTTGTCCTGGCACTGGGCACCACTGAGAAGAGTATGGCCCTGTCCTGTCTGCACCTCCCTTGTGGGATTGATAGGCCCTGATGGGCCTCCTCTTCTCCAGGCTGAGCAGGCCCAGCTTTCAGCCTCTCCTCATAGCAGAGATGCTCCGGTTCCTTCATCCTCTTCATAGCCCTTTGTTGACTATCTCCAGTGTGTCCATATTTTTTTTGTAGCCCCCCCCATATCCTCAAGGCCTCAACCCTGCTCCTCACACACCTTGTCCCCCACCCCACAGCCAGCATCACTCTGGACCCCGACACGGCTCACCCCGACCTCATCCTCTCTGAGGACCGAAAGAGCGTGAGACGTGCGGAAGCACGGCAGGACCTGCCTGATAACCCCGAAAGATTTGACTACTGGCCCTTCGTGTTGGGCTACCAGAGCTTTGCCACCGGGCGGCACTGCTGGGAGGTGGAGGTGGGGGATGAAGGGGACTGGGCCATTGGGGTGGCCAAAGAGTCCATTGCTCGGAAGGGACAACTCAGCCTCTGTCCCAAAGGGGGGATTTGGGGAGTGGAGAAGTGGGGGGGACAGGTCCGGGCACTAACCACCCACAAGGTGACCCTTCTACCCCTGCGGATGTTGCCCAGGAGAGTCAGCGTCCACCTGGACTACGCTGGAGGGACGGTGGCATTTTTTGACGCTGATGAAGGGGGCCTTATATTCATTTTTTCCCGCGCTTCATTCACTGGGGAGAGGGTCCGCCCATGGCTCTGGGTGGTGGGGGCCAGGTCTCAGCTCAGGCTGTGTCCCTGAGACACGAACATCCGCATCCCTCCACCTTCCATTGCCTCGTTGGACAACCGCTTGCCTCCCGTGCTACCCTTGGGGCCATAGGGAACAGAAGAAATGGGGGGACTTTAGCTTTTAAACATCCTTCATCCCCATGAGACTAGGGGGTTGATATCAGTGAGGAAAGTGGGGCAAAAAAAAAAAAAAAAAAAAGGGAAAAGTGCTGCAGAGGGGACCTGGGGTGTGGAAGTGGAAAATGGTGAGCAAATGGAAAAAACCCACGGTGGCTGAAAGGCAAAATTTTCCAGGGTTTATATCACATTTATATCAAGTTTATATCAGGTTTCCTTGATCAAATATAGTTGTCCCTATCTGAGATTGTCATGTTCAAATCAAGTGGTCCAAACTTTGCTTTTTTTTTTTAAATAAAGAATTCAAGAGATGTCGTTCACTTGGGAGTATTCTATAAAACCTTGAGGCCTCATTTCAAATCTCAAGAGCTTTTTAATTTCTTGGCTCTCTCTTTGTGTTTATCTGCCTGTTTTTTTAAATCATGGATGGAACGTGGGGAGCTGGATATGAAATTCTGCCTAGATGTTGTAAGAAAAATGCTAATTCTGGCTGGAGCTTTTAGCTAAACCCCCAAGACAATGTTTTAATCTAACCAATTTGGGGAAAAAGAGGGTTAATTACATAAAACTGATCAGTAAAAGTTATAATGTGTGGGTGGGGAGGAATCACAAGGCCCAGTTGGCAAAGCCTAACCAAAATGCTACCAAACCCAGCCCTATCTGTGCAGATGCATCCTCCTCCAACATCCCATTAGTTGCATGGGAAAAACGCCCTACAACAGAGAGTTCCTCCCTTATAAAAGGTGGCCAGTCCAGATATTTGTGATGGAAAATTCACCCACAGCCAAGCTGCTCCTGAGCCTCAACCGTTTTCTCCCTTCTCCTCAAATGATTGACACTTGAAACCTCATAACACTGTAACAATCATTAATAATAAAATATTTTCTTCCCCCATGTCTTTCTCTCTGATTGAGATCAGTGTGACATGTGGCTTTCAAGGACGGCCCTAGATCACCTTCTTGGGGCTTGTGGACCTACCTGGGTGCAGGCACGGCCAACTCATAGCCTCTGTGCAGATACCAGCAATGGGACTTAGTCAGCCAAAAGTCCAGTCCACCTTGAAACTGCCAACAAATTTTGCAGATGTGATTTCCCCCATCCTCAGGGTCATGCTTAAAATCTGTCAGATAACTCAGATGTATAAACGTCCCTATTTTTCTCCATCTGTTGTACTGAGTTTGCAGTGCCCAGCCTAGAAATAAAACATTCTGACCTCTACAGATAAGAGAAACCCATGCCAATCCCGGTGACTTCCCCTTAATCCCCATGAACCTGACATCCAGAAGCAGTAAATAACCAGACAGAGGAACGTCACAGCATGTAAACCTTTTTACTTCATCTGAAACCCTAAGACTGGAGAAGCTGCCAGTCTGGTGCAAGATGTTTTGGGGCAGACGTGGTCCAACTGTCAGCCATTGATACCCCAAATTGGCAATTACAGTTTGGGACACTAACCCACAGAGATGATTAGCCCTTTGGGGTCACTGAGAATAGGAAGAGAGGCCAGAAAGGCCTACTAGGAATTTTGTAGGAGTCCTCCAAAGTGCTAGGAATGGGGGTGTTGGGGACATAAAATTTGTGTTTGGGTAAGAAGGAAGAGCTTCAGGGACACAATGTGATCTGAGACCCCTCGCTCCACACCAAGAACCAGGGGTGAACACTCTCCCCTTTGAATGAGGCTGCTGAGAAAATGAAGATCAAGGCCTTCCTATCGACATCAAAAAACGCCACCTGACCCCTCTCATAGTCCAGGGTGATCCGGACCCTTCTGGGGACCTGGATTTGGGATAACGGCGTGCGCTCATAGGAGGTGAGAGCCCAAAACTGGCCCTCACAGAGACCCATAGACCACAGCTCAATCTCGGGGCTCACAGCGGTCTCTTCCGTCCTCTTCAGAGACTCCCTGGCCACACCGACAGCCCAGGAGCCTTTGGGTGTCACCTCTACCTCCCAGCAGCATCTCCCCGAGGTGATGCCCTCGCAGCCCAGCACGGAGGGATCGGGGCCAAATCCCTCATCGGATGCATCCTGCTGGGCATCTTCCCACCTCACGCTCCTCCTGTCCTCCGACACGGTGAGCTGGGGGTGAGCCGTGGCTGGATCCAGGGTCACATTCACTGGTAAAGGAAACCAAAATATTTCCCCATGGCCCCAGGCTCTGCCTTGCTGCTAGGGCTGAGCGGGGATGTCCTGCAGCATCATTCACCCCATCCCTTGGGATGCTCTACCCTTTCCGATGTTGTTTGCCTTCACCATTCCACAGCACCCAGGTGAACATCAGAAGAAGCTTCCCAAGGGAGTAGGAGAGCAAACCCCAAGCATAGGAGACTTTTTGGCTCAAAAAAAATGTCAAACTAAGCATTTGGTCCCTGAACATACAGGTATGAGGAACAGAGTTGACCTTCATGTAGCTTAGCATTGAGAGAAATGAATCCATCAACACCTTGTGGTGGGGATTCCCTGACTCTTTATGGTGTTTCCCTGACTCCTTATGATGTTTCCCCCCTCCCTCTCATTTTGTCATTCAGACACAGAGGCATCTTCCCCAAATGAGCCTCCAACTCATAGGCTGTCCCATGCTGGGCTCAGCCTTCCCTTGCGTTTTCCCACTCCCTCAGCTCCAGGAGATGGACTTACTCTTTTCAGGCAGCTCAAACATCAGGATGTCTAAAACAGAGGGAAGAAAGAGAGACATTATCTATCTGATATAACATGCTGGTGTCGGTGTGAATATGAAAGCAGAGAGGTTGTTCTGCCCTGCTCAGATCACACCTTGTGCGAGATGTCTGCAGGGAGATGGAAGAAATGTGATGCACAATCCAAGGAGACCAAAAGGAAACAAGAAACGTTTAGGATTAGGACCATTTTCTATACTATTTCCTCAACCAGGGATTTCAAAATCATTTTAAGAGAAGGTTGCCCCCAAAGAAGTGGAAATCCAGGGACCAGGACCCCCTTCCCTGGCTGTGTGCTCTGTTTTTTCTGAAGGCTTCCTCCCAGCACAGAGGTTATTTTAGGTGGGGTATCTCAGCATAGATCCACATCACAGTGCAGGTGGAGCCAGCTGGATCTCACATTTCTCATTTGGAAAAGGTTGGGCAACTCTAACAAAGGCAGGCATGCTGGATTCCCATTATAGAATTAGCCTGAAGAGCACCTGGGTTTTGCCTGACAACTGTTTCATCTCCAAAAAGTCCATCACAATTCCCCCACCAATTCCAATAAATGTGATTTATGCTCTAAGCGGATGCAATTTGTGCCCCCACAGACATTGCTCCATCTCCCAATCCCTGTCCATTCTCAATACCTTTGAAGTTCCTCAGAGTCTCCTCTAGAGCAACATTTTTCTCCCTGAAGTGACTGATTTTATTTTCCAGCTCTGGAAGAAGCAACGTGGGCTGCTGGAAATTTTCCTTTCCAAACCTAGAGGAAGAGGGAGAGAAAGGAGAGGTCAGGATGCACCTCTGAGAGACACCAAGAAATATTTCGTACACACCCATAGCTCAAAGGAGCTGGTGCATGCTTTAATAAACATGTATATTCTGTGATGGGTAGTGACACTTCAGCTCTCAACCACAGTCCATGAAACCAAACCTGTGCCTGTCCTGCTCAACACAAGGTCCAACCCGTTCCCCAGGTTGGGGGTGGGAGAAGAAGTTCAGGAAACCCCATCCATACCTGCTCAAGGTGCCTCTGATGTCCTGGAAGAGAAGGGATAGGAAACACAGGGAATGCATCTTGGCAGTAAAACATCTACTGAAACCCCAGCAGCTTTGGAGCAAGCACAACCAGGTTTAGCTGCATCATGGGTCAATACCCAGAGCCAGGTTGTGTTAGCCAAGCTCTGTTTAATAGTTCCTCACCTGCAGAAATTTACTTGCTGGCTGCTGGCACTTCTCCTCCATCTCCTGGATCAGGGTATCCAGGTGAGAGATCTCCTTCGTCAGGTTGGTGATATTTTCTTCCTGCATTTTCTCTACGGCCCTCTCCAGGTCCACCAGCTGAGCCAGCATGTGACGTGCCTGGTCCTCCAGGAAGAGACGCAGCCCTTCAAATGTGCTCAAAACCTTCTGCCGCTCAGCCTCGGTCTTCTCCTGTGAGGAGGGGACACAAGAGGTGGGTGCAGAATGAGGCAGCAAAGTCCTGCACTGGCCATTGAATGCACACCTAGAAAGGGTCAGTGCCCAGAGCATCCTAAAATGTGTTACAGCAGGGACATCCTGATGACTTCCAACACATCCAAACATTATTCTCCATCCAGAACAAGAAACCCACTCAGAATTTTCTTGTCATTCAGCAATTGAGCCCCTTTCAGGGCTCCAGGCTCTGCCTTTTATATTTTTTTTCCCCTACAATCCAGTAAAAATAAGTCAGGCAGCATTTGGCTTGGTCCATGTAGAGAGACCCCATACCCACTGCTCGGTAGGATGATTATCCATGCAGCATTTCATCTAAAGCCAAAGGCAGATACCCAGATTCCATCCCTGCTCCAAAAAAATAGACACTTACCAAATACTCCCAGTTTCTCCTCATTTCAGCCTCTCTAAAGCCCAGGAGTCTGTCTCTGTCCTCCTTCAGTGTTTGCAGATGGGCTTGGATTTGTCCCTGAGGGAAGGAAACAAGACCCCATGTCTTAGGAGAGTGCAGACAGCCTAAAAAAAAAAGACACTTGGAAGAGGGATTGAGCCATGCTCAACTCCAGAACTTCTCCTCATGACTCTCTTGGCCCAGAAGGATCCCAAACTTTAGGACTGGGAATACTTCAAATTGAAATAAATGTCACAAAGTGGAGAAAGGTTTTTCCACCTGCTCTTTTCCTTTCTCAAGATGATTTAACTTATTTATACAGCAAAAAAAAAAGCAGTTTTTTTTTCTTTTTTTTTTTTTTTCTGGGACATTTCCCTGCTGGTTTAGAGAGCATCGCAGGATCAACAGATGTCTGCTGAGCACAAGAGCTGGACAAAGGCTTGAGTTTTGCAAGGGGAGAGAGGGGATGAAGACCTCACCCCTTTGGCTGTGGAATATCTTTAGATTAACTGCTCAACCAGGCTGAGAAGAGAGGCAGTGGAAACACCGGTGCGTGGTCTACGTTGTCATTTCGAAAGAGGTCAGTTCACAAACACCCAGAAGGGGGGAGGACAACGCTTCTGCCCCTGGACTACAGCCCTGGGTGGGGGGTAGGATGTTTTGCAGCCCCATGGTAAGGTGCTGAGAGGGAACATCACACCCTGATGGTGCCAATTCATCTCCTAGTACATATCTAGGTGGAAAAAATAAACCTTTACCTTGTATTCCTGGACAGCCTCCTGCACAGGAAGCATGGTGTGAGCCCGGTGCACCCGGGACTCCCGGCAGATCACGCAGATGAAGGTTTCGTCATCTTTGCAGAAGACATTCAGAGGCTCCCGGTGCCTCTCGCATCCTTCCTCCTCCACTGCCTCCCCTCTGGCTGCCTGCAAACTCAACCTCTTGGCTATTTCAAGGACCCTCGCCAGCTCCCGGCTGGGACGAAAGCTTCTCTCCGGGGCCGTCTCTTTGCACTGCGGGCAGGAGAAATTCGCTGTGGACCACTCCCAGCAGCGGGTGATGCACGCCCGGCAGAAATTGTGACCGCAGTGGATGGAGACGGGGTCTCGGAAATACTCCAGGCAGATTGGGCAGGAGGCTTCGCTGGGGAGCTTGGCGACAGGGCTCGGTGCAGCCATGGGGCCCCCGTTGCAAGCCACCGTGAGCCACCAACTTTCATTTTCCTCTGCGCAAGGGAAAGGCGTTTCCCTTCCCATCACCCCAGTGCTCGGGGTGGGCAGAGCTAGAGATGATCCTGGGGTGCAACCGGGGAGTGGAGGTAATGCCCAAAATATCTGCATGGGTGCCCTGGTACCTGTGGGTTGGCAGAATGGATCTACATATGTTGGGGAGCTTCCTCAGGAATGGGGAAATGGATTCAGGGCAAGATCCACATCCTGAATGAGCTGGGTATGGGAGCAAAGAGGATTTAGGGAGGGGGCTTGGCTTGGAAAAAATGGAGAAGGACATCGTTGGAAAAGGTGAATAAGGTTTGTGAAGGTTGGGAAAGCAATGGTGCAGACACACGTGGAGCCAGCATCGGTTCTGCAGCAAACAGCACCCAAAAAAAAGTATGACCCCATCCAGCTCCCTCTGACCCTGGAAGCTTTGCAGCCAGCTCTCCCTTGGCTTTTACATTGTGTGGCCAAATCCTGCCTCCATGGGGTTTGGGCACTAAACTGCTCCCACCTTCTTCATTGCAAAACACATCAATTCGCAAGTCCTAGCTGATTAGCTTGGCATTTCTCCAGGTACAGAGGGATGCCAGCACCACAGGGATCCCATTTCTAGCTCAACAGGCTCTGGATGTCCCAGCCAAGAATATTTTCAGCCCCCTGCTTCCAGCTAAAAAAGAGCACTTGCTCCTTACATCCCTCTGTGAAAGTCTGTCGACATCAGGGGTCTTTGAACCTCTTTTATTTTATTTAATACCTTTGAACCATCCTCTGCAGCTGACCCATCCCATAGCTTTGGCCACCACCATCCTGCCCTCTTAACCTCTGCAGAACCAGACATCAAACAGCCTGAAAACAAACCATTTTCCCCCCACAGACCCATTTTTCAGCCCAATCAGCTTCCTCATGTGGCTGATCACAGGAAAAAGCACACCCTTTTCCTGGACTGCATTTATATTTAACCCTTAAACTACAACCTGAGAGACTGAAGAAAGGAGGCAGGAGCTAAAGCAATGCAAAGAAAAGGGAAAACTGAAGCAGGGCAGCTTGTGCCTGACAGCAATTTTGGGGTTACTCCCTGCATTCCTTCCCCCACTTCCCTAATTGATGGCTTGAAGCAATTAAGCAGAAGCCCATAGTAAAAGCCTTCATTACTAATTTTCTAGCTCCCCTTGCAGAGAGGCGTTCAACAAATGTCCCTTCTTCAAAAACGAGCCTCCAGCTCCCTCATGAGACCACACTTGCTCACAGCTCTGCTGCTTACAGTGAGCTCAGGGCTCATTTGCAGAGGGGTGTGATTATTTTTAACCTGTAGAGAGCAGTATTAGAAGGCTTTGGTTGCAAGAAAACAAATAAAAATGCACTAAGCCTTCTTTTAGCAGCTGGGTTGGGTTAGCTGAAGGCAAGCTAAACCTCTGTGGAGCTTTACCCTAAGGTTTAGAGTTGACATTAAGGGAAATTAGTACATCAAAGTACCCCATGATTCCCTTTTCTGTGACTTATTGCTGTTTAACATCAAGTTCAACATCACTTAGACATTGCAAATAATGCTTCACCCACTCCTCAGCCTCTCCCTTGTGGGGCCTGGCCTCACCTACATTTTGCCTAAAACAATGGGCTCAAACACCCCCAAAACACTCATATCTTCTCCATATTGGGATAGGCAGCTCCAAATCTCTGCTGAATTTTCTTATCAGATAAAAATCCCTTAGCAAGGGAACTGAAATCATGAAGGCAGCCCATGGGGTGCAGGGATCAGCAGCTCCATAGCCATGCATGGGTTCTCCTCTAAAGCAGATTGCAAAAATACTAAAAGCCTAAGAACTGAGTTTAAATAGAGCCCCTGTGCCATGGGATAGGTGGGGGGCTCAGGTGGAGGTTGCTCAGGGCCATTAATGCTCATTAGTGCCCCCAGGTCTTTGCAAAATCAAGTGACATGGCTGGATTTGGAGAAGCCGTGATGCTTTTCCAGGTGCACCAAGCTCTGCTTCAAGCCACAAGCAGGCACAGCAGAAAGCAAAGCTGCTGCAGGTGATTGCTTTGAGGTTATGGTGATTATGCAGTTCATGTAGGTAACTGGGGAGGAAATGTGGCTTGTGCCAGGAAGGAAAGAGGTGATGAGGCTGTTTGCATTCATGGGCCAGCAGGAGGAAGCAAAGCAGGAGAGAAAACAGTGCCCTCAATGCAAATCCCAGCATCAGTTCCTCTGCACGTCACATTCCCTAATAAATCAACCCTTAACTCCAGATTAACACCCCTCCTAAAAATAAATAAATAAATAAATAAATAAATAAATAAATAATAAAAAATAAAAGGCCTTGAATATGAAACCATACCACCAGTTTCATTCTGAGTGCTCATAGGCACGGAAATCTGCACCAGAAAATCATGATGCCCCCCCCAAAAAAAACTGCAAACCAATAACCACAGATGTCTTATTTACTGATGTTCTCAGAAAATGTGTTGCTTTGTTAGCCAGCAGCATCCCAATGCAAATACACCCTGTTTGTTTGACCACGTAAAGGGCTTTGGACTGATAGCATCTCTTCCATGGGCCATAGGTCAGTGGTCTGTGGAATTGAGAGAATTTGGGCATTTTTACCTAATAGGGTGGAGAACGATGTTCTTGTCCCTCCAGGACAGCTGCAGAAGGATGGTAGAGAGGAGGACATTCATTTGTACATTTTGGCATTATCATAGCTAATTTTGGCATTATTATAGCGAATTTTGGATGAAGTTTTGGATTCAGGGCTGGCTACTACAGCCCGAGTCTTTGCAGGAAAACAAAAACTTGCTTGTTCATGTGATAAGATGTGATATTGATGTGATACGTGATTGATTTATGTGATAGATATAATATTTCAGCCTAAACAACCTAGTTGTTCAACACTGCTGAAATATCACATTGTCCCCCAGAAACATGGTGGCAAAAGGCTGATGGAAGCTCTCCCGCTGCCACCTGGAGGAGAAACTGTCCCTGAGCAGATGATGGATATGGCTTGTCGTGGAGTTATTTCATTTACATGGCGAAAGGAAATCCCCTCCTTTCTTCAAGCGCAGGCAAGCCTGGAGGAAAAGGGAAGATAAAAATAAACGGGTGAGTGATAATTGCTTGCCACTTGACTCCGGGCTTAGCACTGAGCCGTGAAAGAAACAGCATCCTGTTTAAAAGGAGAAGCGAAAGCAGCAATAAAAGTATTATTGCTGCACGTACACACGCATGAGCACAAATGAGATGGTGGTGAAGCCAGCAGTTAGCCATGCAAAATAAGAAAGGGCTGAAAACGAAGAGCGAAGGATGTGTTTGGTGGTTTAGCATGAAGAAGGGAGCCTTATCAAGCTCTATTCCTGTGCCCTTCAATTAATTAATCCCTTAAGAGTGCATTTATTAATGAGGAATGAAACCAGGCTGGTTTCTGGGTGCGGGACCCCGTGGGGAGACTTGGGGCAGGGGTTACCCCTCTGCTTCCCTGGGTATTTTTTGGGGGGGGAGTGTCATAGATTGAAGCTGCAGGTGGATCTGTACCGAGGCAGGAAGTTATTAAGGATGTTTATTTTCAATCTGGTCTCTTTGAAACCCACGGGGTCCCCTTGGGGAAGGGGGATTCTCCCTTCCTCTCTGCTCCCCCTCTGGGAAGGGGGATCTCTGCAGCCTCTCAGCGCAGCCTTTCACACGGAGAAAACCTGATCACCCCCCCGTGATGAATCTCTCAGCTCCCTTTCACCTCCCTCGGGGCCCCAGGCACCTGCAGGAAGGGGAGCAGCCAACGGCGAGACCAGTCGGGGCGGAAAACGAAAGCTGCCCTGTCATCTTCGCCACCAAGAAGACCATGGCTGAAGACATCCCTGCAGAAAGCTTCCAGGATGAAGCCTCCTGCTCCATCTGCCTGGGCTTCTTCCAAGACCCCGTCTCCATCCACTGCGGCCACAACTTCTGCCGGGCGTGCATCACCCGCTGCTGGGAGGAAGAGGAGGCGAATTTCACCTGCCCGCGGTGCAAAGAGACGGCCCCGCAGAGAAACCTGAGACCCAACCGGGAGCTGGCGAAAATCATCGAGATAGCCAAGAGGCTGAGCCTGCAGGCAGCCAAAGGAGGGGCAGTGGGGGAGAGGCTGTGCGAGAAGCACCAGGAGGCTCTGAAACTCTTCTGCGAGGAGGACCAGACCCCCATCTGCCTGGTCTGCAGGGAGTCCCAGGCGCATCGCGCCCACCCTGTGGTCCCCATCGAGGAGGCTGCAGAGGAGCACAAGGTAAGAGGGCTCCAGAGGGGGGGAAACCGGGGGAGCAGGAGGGGACCAGGTCAGGGACCTGCCCTGAGAAATGCTTGTAAATGTTTGCGTTTCCACCCCTTTCGATCCACGGGTTGAATTACAGCTGACCTCCTCCCTGCTTGCTCCGTGCTCCCCCCACTTCTACTTCTGGCCATCCCAGTTTTCTTGAAGCTGTCATTCCCAGATCATCATAATAGCATTGTATAAACCGTGCTGGAAAGGAGCCCAGAAGATATTTAATCCCAGCTCCTGCTCAAAGCAGGGGCAGCTATGCTGCCTTGGCCATTTGGGGTGCAGGAGATGCTCCCTGTGCAGGAGAAGCTGATTTCTACCAAAAGAATCTGGTCTCAGGGTGCAAGGCAGGGTTAAGTTTTGTGCTGGTTGCAGTGAAAAATGCTTTTTTTGTCTGCAGGTGAGGCGTAAAATTTGCTCTCACCACATACAGGCAATGAATGCATCCCTGGTCTCACCACCCAGGAGAAGTGGAGGATATGGTCTTGCCACCCAAAGCTGGACTGAACACTGGATATGGGGCATTGCCCAGGCTGCAAGGTTGGGGAGGAAAACATATTCCTCGGTATGGGATGTGAGCAAACATCCTGAGCTTATGTTTTGGGTCAGCACTGAACCCGAGGAGATGCCAGCAGGGTCTCCCCAGTCACATGAAGCTCCTTGTCCTCTGCCTGAGCATTTCCTTTTCTAACCTATGCATACAATGCATACAATTATGCATACAATGTGCATACAATTTCACCGTGGTTTTGGGAGAAAGCGGCCCATTCTGTCTGCCCACCTCCCTTTCTCTGCCAGAAGTGAGGGTTTACTAATTACCAGAGCCAGATTACCATATTATTAAGCAGGGGAGAGTGAATTTGTAGGAGATAGACTGAACTAGGTGGGATGAAAGTGGAGGGATGGACCAGCTGGAGAAAGAAAATGCACCATCAAAATGTTTCTTCTCTATTCAGGAGAAATTCCAGGCTCATGTGCAGATCCTGAAGGACAGGAGGGAAAAGCTGCTGGGGCTGAAAATGGCTGAGGAGGGGAGAAGCCTGAATTTCCTCGTAAGGATCCATCCCTGGGCGGTGGTGTCTTTCTCTCTTTTCTCCCTTTTGGTCATCCTTCTGGCCACGGCGATGGATGTGGAGACAGAAGATGTGCCACGGCCAAAGATCACATCTCCGTGGTCCTTTGCATGTGCAGATTGGGAATGTCTCCACTGCGGGAAGGTCAGGGTGGTGGGGACAGCTACCATAATTAGTTAAGAGCTACTTCTATTCCCCCCCATGCCTCCTGGCTCCTTGAGCATCTTATCTGTCCATGAGCATATGTTGGATTTGGCCAAGTTATTGCTGAGATTTTTCTTCCTCAGTTTGCTCACAGGTGGGGCACATTCCCAGGTTCCCCTTATTAATACATGTGGAAAAGGGAATCACCAAACTGTTTCTTTCTTTCTGTGATTTCCCTTTCCCTGACTTACCTGCTTCTGGTGTTGGTGTGTATCTTTCCCTGCTGTTCAGAGGTCTGCAGCATTTTAGGTACAAAGATTACAGTCCATGGCAAATGCTCTCTGCCAGCACCTTCGGCCTAGAAAGGGCAATGAAAGAAAAAAAAAGAAAAAAAAGTCTAAACTATTACCCATTCCTCTGCTCTGCAATGCTCACTGGAATTTATGAATTTATGGCTGTGTTGCACCTAAAGTCAACACATTCGATCTGCTCTGTTGCAATTTCCCCCAAGCTATTTCTCCCTGCCTCTCCCTTGCGTGCATTTTTTGCAGGAAAGGGTAGAAGCGGAGAGGCAGAAGGTCGTGGCCGAAATCAAGCAGCTGCACCAGTTCGTGGAGCGACAGGAGCAGCTCCTCTTGGGCCAGCTTGCAAAGCTGGACCAGGAGATCGTGAGGAGGCAGGAGGAGAACACGGCCAAGCTCTCGGAGGAGATCTCCTCCGTGGGCGAGCAGATCCGTGAGCTGGAAGAGAAGTGTCAGCAGCCAGCGTACGAACTCCTGCAGGTGAGAGCCCCGGGGCAGACTGCTGGCCTTCAACATCACCGCTGTCACCAGCCCAGGGGGCAAATTCATCCTAAATGCTCCTTTTAAACTATTATCCTTCAAAGCTTTTTAAAAAAAATGAAATAAGTTTCTTTTCTTCAATGGCCCAGCTGTCCGTCTGAACATTTTAACCCAAGCCCAATTTATTTAAATCACTACTTAACGATGATGGCTATGGCACTCATCCATCTGACTGGACGTGCCTACATGCAGAAGGATGGTCTAAATCCCAACAATACAGCGTGGAGAAACAAAAAGCAGTGCCTAGCTGTGGCTCATCTCCTCCTTAAGTAGTCATCAAACCAGGCTACCTGAGCCCAGCTGCAGGCTCTGGTTAACTCCTGCTTTCAAACAGCTGGCTATGCCAAAGCAGTAGTGTGCATTAGCAATAGTAACACCCGTGCGCCAGGAGAAGGGACACGGAGGGTGATGGCAGGTAACTACAACGAGCAGCTCGTTCAATGGTGCTGCCATGACCTCGCCAAACCCCGCAGCACATCTGCAAACAGCGTGCAGGCAATGCAGTACTATTTTAGACCCGTCATTTTAGAGTGGTTGCCTGAGGTCACCCCAAGGCAGCCTCTTGTTGTTTATTGTCAGGTTGACGTTGCTCTGTCCTAATGCTCCTTCTCTAATCCTTTCCTTGTAGGACAGCAGGAACATCCTGAGCAGGTTTGTGGCTTCTCCCACACGTTATTACGATGTTAATGTTGTTTATTTCTACGGTGGTGACACTGATGGACTCCAAAATCCCAGTCCCATATGACCCTCCCAGAGACTGCATAGACACATAGGATAAAGCTAGGACACTGCAAAAAGTGCCCTGGTCCCAGTTGGATCCTGAAGACCAGGAAAAGCTGTCAGACGTCCACCATAAATTACAACCCAGCAGCTAAAACTATCCGGGTGTTTAAACACCCAGGAGTGCATTTGGGTGAAAGGGGAACTTGAGTATGAACTTCCACCCCTATAATTGACCTCTTTGTGAATAATGCTCTTTGGACATGGACCAGGAAGGTGGGTTATTTTAAAGGTAAAACCAGGCAAGGAAAGGCATCTTTTATTGTTTGTATTTCCCTTGATGTAGAGCATTGCTGATCGTGAGAGAAGCTCTTCACTGCTTGGTGTTTGGGACAAAATAGTGCTCTGGGTCAGCAGATGCTTCTTGGGGAGTTCATTAATGACTACCCTAGTACCCGTCCTTTGCTCCAGCCCCACTATTATTTCTTTGTAATAAATCCCACTTGAAAATCAGTCAGAAATTCTCATCATGAGAATAAGAAGCAAAGGCAGTATTATGAGCCAGCTTTCCTTTCCTTCCAGGCTTGAGAGAGAGAGCGCCCAGAAGCCACTGGAGGCATCGCCTGAGCTGGCTGAGACACCCACCAGTCTTCCCCAGAAGAACGTTGCCCTCAAGGAGATGCTGATGAAATTTCAAGGTAGAGAGGAACCGGGGAGGAGAGGGCTGGAGGTTGCACCTGGGTCTGTTTGCAGTGGATTTCAGGAAGATCTCAGCAGAGTAGAAGTCCTGGTGCAATGTCACAAAGAGATACCTCCAACATGCCCCGTGTATTAGCATAGCAAGGTGCAATTACTCTGGCTGATTGCATGAGGGAGGACGAATTTGCCTCCTGGCAGGACCTGGGGAGCCAGGTCAGCGTTGGGATGCCTGTGGGATGTCACGTGGAGTCCTGCACAGCAGCAGCTCTCCTAACAAGGTGAACGTTGCAAACATTTCCCTGTGAAGCTGCTGGGAACATTGGTGATCTTAAAAAAACAAAGATCATGGGACAATGGAGGATTCCTGTCTTCTTTTCAATGGCCTGGAGACTACCAGAAAAAAAATATCCACACTTCAAAGCCTTGCTTTTCTAGATCAATTTCCCTTCGTGCAGTCACATTTCTCTTCCTTTTCTTTGCTCATGGGCATAAAACAATTCTTCCATCACTCCAGCAAACAAGGAGAGCCCCTGGACTGGGAGCTGGAGTGTCCCAGTCAAGCCAGGCTGGGGAAAATAGACATTACATAGACAAAACATGACGTTAAGGTCATTTAGGACCATGCCTCTGATGCTCATCTTCTCTTTGTCCTCAGTAAGCCTGACGCTGGATCCGGAGACGGCGCATCCCCGGCTGGTCCTGTCCGAGGATCGCAAACGCGTGAGATGGGAAGACACCCGCCAGCCCGTGCCCGATAACCCCAAACGCTTCGATTCATCCCGCTGCGTGCTGGGCTGCGAGGGTTTCAGCACAGGGAGGTACTACTGGGAGGTGGAGGTGGGTGACGGGGAAGCCTGGGCCGTTGGGGTGGCCAAAGAGTCGGTGAGGAGGAAAGGACGGATCAGCGTCAAGCCCGAGGTGGGTATCTGGGCGGTGGGGCAATGTGGGAGCCAGTACCAGGCTCTCACCTGTCCTACCAGCCCCATCTCGCTGCTTGCTGCCCCCAGGGTGATTGGGATTTAC
This sequence comes from Anser cygnoides, assembly GCF_040182565.1. Lineage (NCBI taxonomy): Eukaryota > Metazoa > Chordata > Aves > Anseriformes > Anatidae > Anser > Anser cygnoides. The sequence continues at coordinate 1,519,745 of NC_089907.1, forward strand.
CTGGACTACGAGGCAGGGCGCGTGGCATTTTTCGACTCCCACAACCAGGCGCCCATCTTCACCTACCCGCCGACATCCTTTGCAGGGGAGCAAATCCTCCCTCTGCTCTGCCTGGGCAGGGGGTGCCAGTTCACCCTGTCCCCCTGATCCTCCCCATGCCTCAAGTCTCACTCACCCAAATCTGGGGACACGGTGGGGTCTCATCACCCCAGAGATGGCTTTTGAAGGCATGAAGAAAACCTCTCTGTTGGAGAACAGCGACAGAGCTGAGCCAAATCTCCAACTGATCGCGCATCCCTGCTGTTTGCTGGAGCCTTCACCTGCACTTTTCATCCCACTGAGCGTCGTGACTGAGCATAGACGCCGTGGACCGAGATGCAAAAGCCTTTAGGACTTGCTGACTGCTTCGAGTTTTCCTACCTTTCTGCCGACAAGAAGGCAATAATCTCATCAACGGGTGAGATAACCTAATCGATGCACAACGGTGGCAATTTCTACGGTATCTCATTTACAAAGAGCTCAACAAGTCCCCGCACGAGTCCTCCAAGTCCACAGGAGCCTCGACTGACTAGGTGGCATGCAAACACATCTGTCCGTGCCTAAAGCCAAGAGAAAGAAATCCTTCCCAAGCAGAGCTGGCTTCAGCCTCTCCTTGAGCAAGAGCCTCGGGCTGAGCTGGTGCCTAAGGGCAAGCTGGGCATGGAAGAAGGAAGCCAGAGGGGCTGGAGGCTGCTCGCCAAGCACTTGGCAGCTTGCCTGGCACTGCGTGGCGGCAGCGGTTTGGGCTAGGCAAAGCAATTGGAGAGCTGTGGCTTTGGTGCTGCGCAAAGGTTTCTTTGCGTGAGGCGCTGAATGGCAAGGGGCCAAGTGGCAAGAAGCAAGTGGCTCCTTTGCAGCGTGCTCTCGGGCTTGTCTCTTGCTGCCACTTGCTGGCCATGCCGCAGGCGGCTGGCAACGGCCAAGAGCCCGCAAACAGCCCCTCCCCCCGTGCTCCCTGGATAGCCGAGTGGTCAAGAAACGGCACGCACAAAGCCGGCGGCGCGGGTTCGACCCGGCCAGGGAGGTCACGTTTTCCTCCCCGGACACCCTCCTCTCCCTTTTCCCAAACTCGCCCCTCACCCAAAAAACACACGCTTCCACAACTTCCCTTCCCCTCCACGGCCTTTTGCAGCGCGCCTCTTCACAACCCACGCACGCTTCGCTTTTGCTCAACGCTCCACGCACCACAACCGCCCACCTTGCACCAGCCTCACCTCTTTTACTTACCAAAGCGCCCATGCTAAATGCCGACAAAGAAAGAAAATACAAGCAAATCGCCCAAAGCGCGCCGTCACACGCGGGGGGAACTCGGGCAGGTGCTGCACATTTCCCATTAGTTAAGGGGAAGGTCTGTTTCGCGCAGTGGGCTGTGCTTGTGACAACCGCTGCAAGACCTGGGAGAGATTGGAAACGCTTGCAAGAATATTTGTAATATTTCTTTTTCCAAAAAGGGGGAATACAGAAGAAAATAAGATAAAAATAAAAAATAAAATAGAAATAAAAAACGAAAATAAAAATAAAATCAAGTAAAGGAAAATAAAAATAAAATCAAGTAAAGGAAAATAAAAATAAAATCATGTAAAGTAAAATAAAGTAAAATAAAATAAAAGTAAAAGAAAATACATAGTTGATATACATAATACATATATGTATACATATACACGTAGATGCATAATATACAATAAAATACATATTCCCTGACTTACCTGCTTCTGGTGTTGGTGTGTATCTTTCCCTGCTGTTCAGAGGTCTGCAGCATTTTAGGTACAAAGATTACAGTCCATGGCAAATGCTCTCTGCCAGCACCTTCGGCCTAGAAATGGCAATGAAAGAAAAAAAAGAAAAAAAAAGTCTAAACTATTACCCATTCCTCTGCTCTGCAATGCTCACTGGAATTTATGAATTTATGGCTGTGTTGCACCTAAAGTCAACACATTCGATCTGCTCTGTTGCAATTTCCCCCAAGCTATTTCTCCCTGCCTCTCCCTTGCGTGCATTTTTTGCAGGAAAGGGTAGAAGCGGAGAGGCAGAAGGTCGTGGCCGAAATCAAGCAGCTGCACCAGTTCGTGGAGCGACAGGAGCAGCTCCTCTTGGGCCAGCTTGCAAAGCTGGACCAGGAGATCGTGAGGAGGCAGGAGGAGAACACGGCCAAGCTCTCGGAGGAGATCTCCTCCGTGGGCGAGCAGATCCGTGAGCTGGAAGAGAAGTGTCAGCAGCCAGCGTACGAACTCCTGCAGGTGAGAGCCCCGGGGCAGACTGCTGGCCTTCAACATCACCGCTGTCACCAGCCCAGGGGGCAAATTCATCCTAAATGCTCCTTTTAAACTATTATCCTTCAAAGCTTTTTAAAAAAAATGAAATAAGTTTCTTTTCTTCAATGGCCCAGCTGTCCGTCTGAACATTTTAACCCAAGCCCAATTTATTTAAATCACTACTTAACGATGATGGCTATGGCACTCATCCATCTGACTGGACGTGCCTACATGCAGAAAGATGGTCTAAATCCCAACAATACAGCGTGGAGAAACAAAAAGCAGTGCCTAGCTGTGGCTCATCTCCTCCTTAAGTAGTCATCAAACCAGGCTACCTGAGCCCAGCTGCAGGCTCTGGTTAACTCCTGCTTTCAAACAGCTGGCTATGCCAAAGCAGTAGTGTGCATTAGCAATAGTAACACCCGTGCGCCAGGAGAAGGGACACGGAGGGTGATGGCAGGTAACTACAACGAGCAGCTCGTTCAATGGTGCTGCCATGACCTCGCCAAACCCCGCAGCACATCTGCAAACAGCGTGCAGGCAATGCAGTACTATTTTAGACCCGTCAGTTTAGAGTGATTTTTAAACCTCTCTGTTGGAGAACAGCGACAGAGCTGAGCCAAATCTCCAACTGATCGCGCATCCCTGCTGTTTGCTGGAGCCTTCACCTGCACTTTTCATCCCACTGAGCGTCGTGACTGAGCATAGACGCCGTGGACCGAGATGCAAAAGCCTTTAGGACTTGCTGACTGCTTCGAGTTTTCCTACCTTTCTGCCGACAAGAAGGCAATAATCTCATCAACGGGTGAGATAACCTAATCGATGCACAACGGTGGCAATTTCTACGGTATCTCATTTACAAAGAGCTCAACAAGTCCCCGCACGAGTCCTCCAAGTCCACAGGAGCCTCGACTGACTAGGTGGCATGCAAACACATCTGTCCGTGCCTAAAGCCAAGAGAAAGAAATCCTTCCCAAGCAGAGCTGGCTTCAGCCTCTCCTTGAGCAAGAGCCTCGGGCTGAGCTGGTGCCTAAGGGCAAGTTGGGCATGGAAGAAGGAAGCCAGAGGGGCTGGAGGCTGCTCGCCAAGCACTTGGCAGCTTGCCTGGCACTGCGTGGCGGCAGCGGTTTGGGCTAGGCAAAGCAATTGGAGAGCTGTGGCTTTGGTGCTGCGCAAAGGTTTCTTTGCGTGAGGCGCTGAATGGCAAGGGGCCAAGTGGCAAGAAGCAAGTGGCTCCTTTGCAGCGTGCTCTCGGGCTTGTCTCTTGCTGCCACTTGCTGGCCATGCCGCTGGCGGCTGGCAACGGCCAAGAGCCCGCAAACAGCCCCTCCCCCCGTGCTCCCTGGATAGCCGAGTGGTCAAGAAACGGCACGCACAAAGCCGGCGGCGCGGGTTCAAGACCCGTCCAGGGAGGTAACGTTTTCCTCCCCGGACACCCTCCTCTCCCTTTTCCCAAACTCGCCCCTCACCCAAAAAACACACGCTTCCACAACTTCCCTTCCCCTCCACGGCCTTTTGCAGCGCGCCTCTTCACAACCCACGCACGCTTCGCTTTTGCTCAACGCTCCACGCACCACAACCGCCCACCTTGCACCAGCCTCACCTCTTTTACTTACCAAAGCGCCCATGCTAAATGCCGACAAAGAAAGAAAATACAAGCAAATCGCCCAAAGCGCGCCGTCACACGCGGGGGGAACTCGGGCAGGTGCTGCACATTTCCCATTAGTTAAGGGGAAGGTCTGTTTCGCGCAGTGGGCTGTGCTTGTGACAACCGCTGCAAGACCTGGGAGAGATTGGAAACGCTTGCAAGAATATTTGTAATATTTCTTTTTCCAAAAAGGGGGAATACAGAAGAAAATAAGATAAAAATAAAAAATAAAATAGAAATAAAAAACGAAAATAAAAATAAAATCAAGTAAAGGAAAATAAAAATAAAATCAAGTAAAGGAAAATAAAAATAAAATCATGTAAAGTAAAATAAAGTAAAATAAAATAAAAGTAAAAGAAAATACATAGTTGATATACATAATACATATATGTATACATATACACGTAGATGCATAATATACAATAAAATACATATTCCCTGACTTACCTGCTTCTGGTGTTGGTGTGTATCTTTCCCTGCTGTTCAGAGGTCTGCAGCATTTTAGGTACAAAGATTACAGTCCATGGCAAATGCTCTCTGCCAGCACCTTCGGCCTAGAAATGGCAATGAAAGAAAAAAAAGAAAAAAAAAGTCTAAACTATTACCCATTCCTCTGCTCTGCAATGCTCACTGGAATTTATGAATTAATGGCTGTGTTGCACCTAAAGTCAACACATTCGATCTGCTCTGTTGCAATTTCCCCCAAGCTATTTCTCCCTGCCTCTCCCTTGCGTGCATTTTTTGCAGGAAAGGGTAGAAGCGGAGAGGCAGAAGGTCGTGGCCGAAATCAAGCAGCTGCACCAGTTCGTGGAGCGACAGGAGCAGCTCCTCTTGGGCCAGCTTGCAAAGCTGGACCAGGAGATCGTGAGGAGGCAGGAGGAGAACACGGCCAAGCTCTCGGAGGAGATCTCCTCCGTGGGCGAGCAGATCCGTGAGCTGGAAGAGAAGTGTCAGCAGCCAGCGTACGAACTCCTGCAGGTGAGAGCCCCGGGGCAGACTGCTGGCCTTCAACATCACCGCTGTCACCAGCCCAGGGGGCAAATTCATCCTAAATGCTCCTTTTAAACTATTATCCTTCAAAGCTTTTTAAAAAAAATGAAATAAGTTTCTTTTCTTCAATGGCCCAGCTGTCCGTCTGAACATTTTAACCCAAGCCCAATTTATTTAAATCACTACTTAACGATGATGGCTATGGCACTCATCCATCTGACTGGACGTGCCTACATGCAGAAAGATGGTCTAAATCCCAACAATACAGCGTGGAGAAACAAAAAGCAGTGCCTAGCTGTGGCTCATCTCCTCCTTAAGTAGTCATCAAACCAGGCTACCTGAGCCCAGCTGCAGGCTCTGCTTAACTCCTGCTTTCAAACAGCTGGCTATGCCAAAGCAGTAGTGTGCATTAGCAATAGTAACACCCGTGCGCCAGGAGAAGGGACACGGAGGGTGATGGCAGGTAACTACAACGAGCAGCTCGTTCAATGGTGCTGCCATGACCTCGCCAAACCCCGCAGCACATCTGCAAACAGCGTGCAGGCAATGCAGTACTATTTTAGACCCGTCAGTTTAGAGTGATTTTTAAACCTCTCTGTTGGAGAACAGCGACAGAGCTGAGCCAAATCTCCAACTGATCGCGCATCCCTGCTGTTTGCTGGAGCCTTCACCTGCACTTTTCATCCCACTGAGCGTCGTGACTGAGCATAGACGCCGTGGACCGAGATGCAAAAGCCTTTAGGACTTGCTGACTGCTTCGAGTTTTCCTACCTTTCTGCCGACAAGAAGGCAATAATCTCATCAACGGGTGAGATAACCTAATCGATGCACAACGGTGGCAATTTCTACGGTATCTCATTTACAAAGAGCTCAACAAGTCCCCGCACGAGTCCTCCAAGTCCACAGGAGCCTCGACTGACTAGGTGGCATGCAAACACATCTGTCCGTGCCTAAAGCCAAGAGAAAGAAATCCTTCCCAAGCAGAGCTGGCTTCAGCCTCTCCTTGAGCAAGAGCCTCGGGCTGAGCTGGTGCCTAAGGGCAAGTTGGGCATGGAAGAAGGAAGCCAGAGGGGCTGGAGGCTGCTCGCCAAGCACTTGGCAGCTTGCCTGGCACTGCGTGGCGGCAGCGGTTTGGGCTAGGCAAAGCAATTGGAGAGCTGTGGCTTTGGTGCTGCGCAAAGGTTTCTTTGCGTGAGGCGCTGAATGGCAAGGGGCCAAGTGGCAAGAAGCAAGTGGCTCCTTTGCAGCGTGCTCTCGGGCTTGTCTCTTGCTGCCACTTGCTGGCCATGCCGCAGGCGGCTGGCAACGGCCAAGAGCCCGCAAACAGCCCCTCCCCCCGTGCTCCCTGGATAGCCGAGTGGTCAAGAAACGGCACGCACAAAGCCGGCGGCGCGGGTTCGATTCCCGGCCAGGGAGGTAACGTTTTCCTCCCCGGACACCCTCCTCTCCCTTTTCCCAAACTCGCCCCTCACCCAAAAAACACACGCTTCCACAACTTCCCTTCCCCTCCACGGCCTTTTGCAGCGCGCCTCTTCACAACCCACGCACGCTTCGCTTTTGCTCAACGCTCCACGCACCACAACCGCCCACCTTGCACCAGCCTCACCTCTTTTACTTACCAAAGCGCCCGTGCTAAATGCCGACAAAGAAAGAAAATACAAGCAAATCGCCCAAAGCGCGCCGTCACACGCGGGGGGAACTCGGGCAGGTGCTGCACATTTCCCATTAGTTAAGGGGAAGGTCTGTTTCGCGCAGTGGGCTGTGCTTGTGACAACCGCTGCAAGACCTGGGAGAGATTGGAAACGCTTGCAAGAATATTTGTAATATTTCTTTTTCCAAAAAGGGGGAATACAGAAGAAAATAAGATAAAAATAAAAAATAAAATAGAAATAAAAAACGAAAATAAAAATAAAATCAAGTAAAGGAAAATAAAAATAAAATCAAGTAAAGGAAAATAAAAATAAAATCATGTAAAGTAAAATAAAGTAAAATAAAATAAAAGTAAAAGAAAATACATAGTTGATATACATAATACATATATGTATACATATACACGTAGATGCATAATATACAATAAAATACATATTCCCTGACTTACCTGCTTCTGGTGTTGGTGTGTATCTTTCCCTGCTGTTCAGAGGTCTGCAGCATTTTAGGTACAAAGATTACAGTCCATGGCAAATGCTCTCTGCCAGCACCTTCGGCCTAGAAATGGCAATGAAAGAAAAAAAAGAAAAAAAAAGTCTAAACTATTACCCATTCCTCTGCTCTGCAATGCTCACTGGAATTTATGAATTAATGGCTGTGTTGCACCTAAAGTCAACACATTCGATCTGCTCTGTTGCAATTTCCCCCAAGCTATTTCTCCCTGCCTCTCCCTTGCGTGCATTTTTTGCAGGAAAGGGTAGAAGCGGAGAGGCAGAAGGTCGTGGCCGAAATCAAGCAGCTGCACCAGTTCGTGGAGCGACAGGAGCAGCTCCTCTTGGGCCAGCTTGCAAAGCTGGACCAGGAGATCGTGAGGAGGCAGGAGGAGAACACGGCCAAGCTCTCGGAGGAGATCTCCTCCGTGGGCGAGCAGATCCGTGAGCTGGAAGAGAAGTGTCAGCAGCCAGCGTACGAACTCCTGCAGGTGAGAGCCCCGGGGCAGACTGCTGGCCTTCAACATCACCGCTGTCACCAGCCCAGGGGGCAAATTCATCCTAAATGCTCCTTTTAAACTATTATCCTTCAAAGCTTTTTAAAAAAAATGAAATAAGTTTCTTTTCTTCAATGGCCCAGCTGTCCGTCTGAACATTTTAACCCAAGCCCAATTTATTTAAATCACTACTTAACGATGATGGCTATGGCACTCATCCATCTGACTGGACGTGCCTACATGCAGAAAGATGGTCTAAATCCCAACAATACAGCGTGGAGAAACAAAAAGCAGTGCCTAGCTGTGGCTCATCTCCTCCTTAAGTAGTCATCAAACCAGGCTACCTGAGCCCAGCTGCAGGCTCTGCTTAACTCCTGCTTTCAAACAGCTGGCTATGCCAAAGCAGTAGTGTGCATTAGCAATAGTAACACCCGTGCGCCAGGAGAAGGGACACGGAGGGTGATGGCAGGTAACTACAACGAGCAGCTCGTTCAATGGTGCTGCCATGACCTCGCCAAACCCCGCAGCACATCTGCAAACAGCGTGCAGGCAATGCAGTACTATTTTAGACCCGTCAGTTTAGAGTGATTTTTAAACCTCTCTGTTGGAGAACAGCGACAGAGCTGAGCCAAATCTCCAACTGATCGCGCATCCCTGCTGTTTGCTGGAGCCTTCACCTGCACTTTTCATCCCACTGAGCGTCGTGACTGAGCATAGACGCCGTGGACCGAGATGCAAAAGCCTTTAGGACTTGCTGACTGCTTCGAGTTTTCCTACCTTTCTGCCGACAAGAAGGCAATAATCTCATCAACGGGTGAGATAACCTAATCGATGCACAACGGTGGCAATTTCTACGGTATCTCATTTACAAAGAGCTCAACAAGTCCCCGCACGAGTCCTCCAAGTCCACAGGAGCCTCGACTGACTAGGTGGCATGCAAACACATCTGTCCGTGCCTAAAGCCAAGAGAAAGAAATCCTTCCCAAGCAGAGCTGGCTTCAGCCTCTCCTTGAGCAAGAGCCTCGGGCTGAGCTGGTGCCTAAGGGCAAGTTGGGCATGGAAGAAGGAAGCCAGAGGGGCTGGAGGCTGCTCGCCAAGCACTTGGCAGCTTGCCTGGCACTGCGTGGCGGCAGCGGTTTGGGCTAGGCAAAGCAATTGGAGAGCTGTGGCTTTGGTGCTGCGCAAAGGTTTCTTTGCGTGAGGCGCTGAATGGCAAGGGGCCAAGTGGCAAGAAGCAAGTGGCTCCTTTGCAGCGTGCTCTCGGGCTTGTCTCTTGCTGCCACTTGCTGGCCATGCCGCTGGCGGCTGGCAACGGCCAAGAGCCCGCAAACAGCCCCTCCCCCCGTGCTCCCTGGATAGCCGAGTGGTCAAGAAACGGCACGCACAAAGCCGGCGGCGCGGGTTCGATTCCCGGCCAGGGAGGTCACCTTTTCCTCCCCGGACACCCTCCTCTCCCTTTTCCCAAACTCGCCCCTCACCCAAAAAACACACGCTTCCACAACTTCCCTTCCCCTCCACGGCCTTTTGCAGCGCGCCTCTTCACAACCCACGCACGCTTCGCTTTTGCTCAACGCTCCACGCACCACAACCGCCCACCTTGCACCAGCCTCACCTCTTTTACTTACCAAAGCGCCCATGCTAAATGCCGACAAAGAAAGAAAATACAAGCAAATCGCCCAAAGCGCGCCGTCACACGCGGGGGGAACTCGGGCACGTGCTGCACATTTCCCATTAGTTAAGGGGAAGGTCTGTTTCGCGCAGTGGGCTGTGCTTGTGACAACCGCTGCAAGACCTGGGAGAGATTGGAAACGCTTGCAAGAATATTTGTAATATTTCTTTTTCCAAAAAGGGGGAATACAGAAGAAAATAAGATAAAAATAAAAAATAAAATAGAAATAAAAAACGAAAATAAAAATAAAATCAAGTAAAGGAAAATAAAAATAAAATCAAGTAAAGGAAAATAAAAATAAAATCATGTAAAGTAAAATAAAGTAAAATAAAATAAAAGTAAAAGAAAATACATAGTTGATATACATAATACATATATGTATACATATACACGTAGATGCATAATATACAATAAAATACATATTCCCTGACTTACCTGCTTCTGGTGTTGGTGTGTATCTTTCCCTGCTGTTCAGAGGTCTGCAGCATTTTAGGTACAAAGATTACAGTCCATGGCAAATGCTCTCTGCCAGCACCTTCGGCCTAGAAATGGCAATGAAAGAAAAAAAAGAAAAAAAAAGTCTAAACTATTACCCATTCCTCTGCTCTGCAATGCTCACTGGAATTTATGAATTTATGGCTGTGTTGCACCTAAAGTCAACACATTCGATCTGCTCTGTTGCAATTTCCCCCAAGCTATTTCTCCCTGCCTCTCCCTTGCGTGCATTTTTTGCAGGAAAGGGTAGAAGCGGAGAGGCAGAAGGTCGTGGCCGAAATCAAGCAGCTGCACCAGTTCGTGGAGCGACAGGAGCAGCTCCTCTTGGGCCAGCTTGCAAAGCTGGACCAGGAGATCGTGAGGAGGCAGGAGGAGAACACGGCCAAGCTCTCGGAGGAGATCTCCTCCGTGGGCGAGCAGATCCGTGAGCTGGAAGAGAAGTGTCAGCAGCCAGCGTACCAACTCCTGCAGGTGAGAGCCCCGGGGCAGACTGCTGGCCTTCAACATCACCGCTGTCACCAGCCCAGGGGGCAAATTCATCCTAAATGCTCCTTTTAAACTATTATCCTTCAAAGCTTTTTAAAAAAAATGAAATAAGTTTCTTTTCTTCAATGGCCCAGCTGTCCGTCTGAACATTTTAACCCAAGCCCAATTTATTTAAATCACTACTTAACGATGATGGCTATGGCACTCATCCATCTGACTGGACGTGCCTACATGCAGAAAGATGGTCTAAATCCCAACAATACAGCGTGGAGAAACAAAAAGCAGTGCCTAGCTGTGGCTCATCTCCTCCTTAAGTAGTCATCAAACCAGGCTACCTGAGCCCAGCTGCAGGCTCTGCTTAACTCCTGCTTTCAAACAGCTGGCTATGCCAAAGCAGTAGTGTGCATTAGCAATAGTAACACCCGTGCGCCAGGAGAAGGGACACGGAGGGTGATGGCAGGTAACTACAACGAGCAGCTCGTTCAATGGTGCTGCCATGACCTCGCCAAACCCCGCAGCACATCTGCAAACAGCGTGCAGGCAATGCAGTACTATTTTAGACCCGTCAGTTTAGAGTGATTTTTAAACCTCTCTGTTGGAGAACAGCGACAGAGCTGAGCCAAATCTCCAACTGATCGCGCATCCCTGCTGTTTGCTGGAGCCTTCACCTGCACTTTTCATCCCACTGAGCGTCGTGACTGAGCATAGACGCCGTGGACCGAGATGCAAAAGCCTTTAGGACTTGCTGACTGCTTCGAGTTTTCCTACCTTTCTGCCGACAAGAAGGCAATAATCTCATCAACGGGTGAGATAACCTAATCGATGCACAACGGTGGCAATTTCTACGGTATCTCATTTACAAAGAGCTCAACAAGTCCCCGCACGAGTCCTCCAAGTCCACAGGAGCCTCGACTGACTAGGTGGCATGCAAACACATCTGTCCGTGCCTAAAGCCAAGAGAAAGAAATCCTTCCCAAGCAGAGCTGGCTTCAGCCTCTCCTTGAGCAAGAGGCTCGGGCTGAGCTGGTGCCTAAGGGCAAGTTGGGCATGGAAGAAGGAAGCCAGAGGGGCTGGAGGCTGCTCGCCAAGCACTTGGCAGCTTGCCTGGCACTGCGTGGCGGCAGCGGTTTGGGCTAGGCAAAGCAATTGGAGAGCTGTGGCTTTGGTGCTGCGCAAAGGTTTCTTTGCGTGAGGCGCTGAATGGCAAGGGGCCAAGTGGCAAGAAGCAAGTGGCTCCTTTGCAGCGTGCTCTCGGGCTTGTCTCTTGCTGCCACTTGCTGGCCATGCCGCTGGCGGCTGGCAACGGCCAAGAGCCCGCAAACAGCCCCTCCCCCCGTGCTCCCTGGATAGCCGAGTGGTCAAGAAACGGCACGCACAAAGCCGGCGGCGCGGGTTCGATTCCCGGCCAGGGAGGTCACCTTTTCCTCCCCGGACACCCTCCTCTCCCTTTTCCCAAACTCGCCCCTCACCCAAAAAACACACGCTTCCACAACTTCCCTTCCCCTCCACGGCCTTTTGCAGCGCGCCTCTTCACAACCCACGCACGCTTCGCTTTTGCTCAACGCTCCACGCACCACAACCGCCCACCTTGCACCAGCCTCACCTCTTTTACTTACCAAAGCGCCCGTGCTAAATGCCGACAAAGAAAGAAAATACAAGCAAATCGCCCAAAGCGCGCCGTCACACGCGGGGGGAACTCGGGCAGGTGCTGCACATTTCCCATTAGTTAAGGGGAAGGTCTGTTTCGCGCAGTGGGCTGTGCTTGTGACAACCGCTGCAAGACCTGGGAGAGATTGGAAACGCTTGCAAGAATATTTGTAATATTTCTTTTTCCAAAAAGGGGGAATACAGAAGAAAATAAGATAAAAATAAAAAATAAAATAGAAATAAAAAACGAAAATAAAAATAAAATCAAGTAAAGGAAAATAAAAATAAAATCAAGTAAAGGAAAATAAAAATAAAATCATGTAAAGTAAAATAAAGTAAAATAAAATAAAAGTAAAAGAAAATACATAGTTGATATACATAATACATATATGTATACATATACACGTAGATGCATAATATACAATAAAATACATATTCCCTGACTTACCTGCTTCTGGTGTTGGTGTGTATCTTTCCCTGCTGTTCAGAGGTCTGCAGCATTTTAGGTACAAAGATTACAGTCCATGGCAAATGCTCTCTGCCAGCACCTTCGGCCTAGAAATGGCAATGAAAGAAAAAAAAGAAAAAAAAAGTCTAAACTATTACCCATTCCTCTGCTCTGCAATGCTCACTGGAATTTATGAATTTATGGCTGTGTTGCACCTAAAGTCAACACATTCGATCTGCTCTGTTGCAATTTCCCCCAAGCTATTTCTCCCTGCCTCTCCCTTGCGTGCATTTTTTGCAGGAAAGGGTAGAAGCGGAGAGGCAGAAGGTCGTGGCCGAAATCAAGCAGCTGCACCAGTTCGTGGAGCGACAGGAGCAGCTCCTCTTGGGCCAGCTTGCAAAGCTGGACCAGGAGATCGTGAGGAGGCAGGAGGAGAACACGGCCAAGCTCTCGGAGGAGATCTCCTCCGTGGGCGAGCAGATCCGTGAGCTGGAAGAGAAGTGTCAGCAGCCAGCGTACGAACTCCTGCAGGTGAGAGCCCCGGGGCAGACTGCTGGCCTTCAACATCACCGCTGTCACCAGCCCAGGGGGCAAATTCATCCTAAATGCTCCTTTTAAACTATTATCCTTCAAAGCTTTTTAAAAAAAATGAAATAAGTTTCTTTTCTTCAATGGCCCAGCTGTCCGTCTGAACATTTTAACCCAAGCCCAATTTATTTAAATCACTACTTAACGATGATGGCTATGGCACTCATCCATCTGACTGGACGTGCCTACATGCAGAAAGATGGTCTAAATCCCAACAATACAGCGTGGAGAAACAAAAAGCAGTGCCTAGCTGTGGCTCATCTCCTCCTTAAGTAGTCATCAAACCAGGCTACCTGAGCCCAGCTGCAGGCTCTGGTTAACTCCTGCTTTCAAACAGCTGGCTATGCCAAAGCAGTAGTGTGCATTAGCAATAGTAACACCCGTGCGCCAGGAGAAGGGACACGGAGGGTGATGGCAGGTAACTACAACGAGCAGCTCGTTCAATGGTGCTGCCATGACCTCGCCAAACCCCGCAGCACATCTGCAAACAGCGTGCAGGCAATGCAGTACTATTTTAGACCCGTCAGTTTAGAGTGATTTTTAAACCTCTCTGTTGGAGAACAGCGACAGAGCTGAGCCAAATCTCCAACTGATCGCGCATCCCTGCTGTTTGCTGGAGCCTTCACCTGCACTTTTCATCCCACTGAGCGTCGTGACTGAGCATAGACGCCGTGGACCGAGATGCAAAAGCCTTTAGGACTTGCTGACTGCTTCGAGTTTTCCTACCTTTCTGCCGACAAGAAGGCAATAATCTCATCAACGGGTGAGATAACCTAATCGATGCACAACGGTGGCAATTTCTACGGTATCTCATTTACAAAGAGCTCAACAAGTCCCCGCACGAGTCCTCCAAGTCCACAGGAGCCTCGACTGACTAGGTGGCATGCAAACACATCTGTCCGTGCCTAAAGCCAAGAGAAAGAAATCCTTCCCAAGCAGAGCTGGCTTCAGCCTCTCCTTGAGCAAGAGGCTCGGGCTGAGCTGGTGCCTAAGGGCAAGTTGGGCATGGAAGAAGGAAGCCAGAGGGGCTGGAGGCTGCTCGCCAAGCACTTGGCAGCTTGCCTGGCACTGCGTGGCGGCAGCGGTTTGGGCTAGGCAAAGCAATTGGAGAGCTGTGGCTTTGGTGCTGCGCAAAGGTTTCTTTGCGTGAGGCGCTGAATGGCAAGGGGCCAAGTGGCAAGAAGCAAGTGGCTCCTTTGCAGCGTGCTCTCGGGCTTGTCTCTTGCTGCCACTTGCTGGCCATGCCGCTGGCGGCTGGCAACGGCCAAGAGCCCGCAAACAGCCCCTCCCCCCGTGCTCCCTGGATAGCCGAGTGGTCAAGAAACGGCACGCACAAAGCCGGCGGCGCGGGTTCGATTCCCGGCCAGGGAGGTAACGTTTTCCTCCCCGGACACCCTCCTCTCCCTTTTCCCAAACTCGCCCCTCACCCAAAAAACACACGCTTCCACAACTTCCCTTCCCCTCCACGGCCTTTTGCAGCGCGCCTCTTCACAACCCACGCACGCTTCGCTTTTGCTCAACGCTCCACGCACCACAACCGCCCACCTTGCACCAGCCTCACCTCTTTTACTTACCAAAGCGCCCGTGCTAAATGCCGACAAAGAAAGAAAATACAAGCAAATCGCCCAAAGCGCGCCGTCACACGCGGGGGGAACTCGGGCAGGTGCTGCACATTTCCCATTAGTTAAGGGGAAGGTCTGTTTCGCGCAGTGGGCTGTGCTTGTGACAACCGCTGCAAGACCTGGGAGAGATTGGAAACGCTTGCAAGAATATTTGTAATATTTCTTTTTCCAAAAAGGGGGAATACAGAAGAAAATAAGATAAAAATAAAAAATAAAATAGAAATAAAAAACGAAAATAAAAATAAAATCAAGTAAAGGAAAATAAAAATAAAATCAAGTAAAGGAAAATAAAAATAAAATCATGTAAAGTAAAATAAAGTAAAATAAAATAAAAGTAAAAGAAAATACATAGTTGATATACATAATACATATATGTATACATATACACGTAGATGCATAATATACAATAAAATACATATTCCCTGACTTACCTGCTTCTGGTGTTGGTGTGTATCTTTCCCTGCTGTTCAGAGGTCTGCAGCATTTTAGGTACAAAGATTACAGTCCATGGCAAATGCTCTCTGCCAGCACCTTCGGCCTAGAAATGGCAATGAAAGAAAAAAAAGAAAAAAAAAGTCTAAACTATTACCCATTCCTCTGCTCTGCAATGCTCACTGGAATTTATGAATTAATGGCTGTGTTGCACCTAAAGTCAACACATTCGATCTGCTCTGTTGCAATTTCCCCCAAGCTATTTCTCCCTGCCTCTCCCTTGCGTGCATTTTTTGCAGGAAAGGGTAGAAGCGGAGAGGCAGAAGGTCGTGGCCGAAATCAAGCAGCTGCACCAGTTCGTGGAGCGACAGGAGCAGCTCCTCTTGGGCCAGCTTGCAAAGCTGGACCAGGAGATCGTGAGGAGGCAGGAGGAGAACACGGCCAAGCTCTCGGAGGAGATCTCCTCCGTGGGCGAGCAGATCCGTGAGCTGGAAGAGAAGTGTCAGCAGCCAGCGTACCAACTCCTGCAGGTGAGAGCCCCGGGGCAGACTGCTGGCCTTCAACATCACCGCTGTCACCAGCCCAGGGGGCAAATTCATCCTAAATGCTCCTTTTAAACTATTATCCTTCAAAGCTTTTTAAAAAAAATGAAATAAGTTTCTTTTCTTCAATGGCCCAGCTGTCCGTCTGAACATTTTAACCCAAGCCCAATTTATTTAAATCACTACTTAACGATGATGGCTATGGCACTCATCCATCTGACTGGACGTGCCTACATGCAGAAAGATGGTCTAAATCCCAACAATACAGCGTGGAGAAACAAAAAGCAGTGCCTAGCTGTGGCTCATCTCCTCCTTAAGTAGTCATCAAACCAGGCTACCTGAGCCCAGCTGCAGGCTCTGCTTAACTCCTGCTTTCAAACAGCTGGCTATGCCAAAGCAGTAGTGTGCATTAGCAATAGTAACACCCGTGCGCCAGGAGAAGGGACACGGAGGGTGATGGCAGGTAACTACAACGAGCAGCTCGTTCAATGGTGCTGCCATGACCTCGCCAAACCCCGCAGCACATCTGCAAACAGCGTGCAGGCAATGCAGTACTATTTTAGACCCGTCAGTTTAGAGTGATTTTTAAACCTCTCTGTTGGAGAACAGCGACAGAGCTGAGCCAAATCTCCAACTGATCGCGCATCCCTGCTGTTTGCTGGAGCCTTCACCTGCACTTTTCATCCCACTGAGCGTCGTGACTGAGCATAGACGCCGTGGACCGAGATGCAAAAGCCTTTAGGACTTGCTGACTGCTTCGAGTTTTCCTACCTTTCTGCCGACAAGAAGGCAATAATCTCATCAACGGGTGAGATAACCTAATCGATGCACAACGGTGGCAATTTCTACGGTATCTCATTTACAAAGAGCTCAACAAGTCCCCGCACGAGTCCTCCAAGTCCACAGGAGCCTCGACTGACTAGGTGGCATGCAAACACATCTGTCCGTGCCTAAAGCCAAGAGAAAGAAATCCTTCCCAAGCAGAGCTGGCTTCAGCCTCTCCTTGAGCAAGAGCCTCGGGCTGAGCTGGTGCCTAAGGGCAAGTTGGGCATGGAAGAAGGAAGCCAGAGGGGCTGGAGGCTGCTCGCCAAGCACTTGGCAGCTTGCCTGGCACTGCGTGGCGGCAGCGGTTTGGGCTAGGCAAAGCAATTGGAGAGCTGTGGCTTTGGTGCTGCGCAAAGGTTTCTTTGCGTGAGGCGCTGAATGGCAAGGGGCCAAGTGGCAAGAAGCAAGTGGCTCCTTTGCAGCGTGCTCTCGGGCTTGTCTCTTGCTGCCACTTGCTGGCCATGCCGCTGGCGGCTGGCAACGGCCAAGAGCCCGCAAACAGCCCCTCCCCCCGTGCTCCCTGGATAGCCGAGTGGTCAAGAAACGGCACGCACAAAGCCGGCGGCGCGGGTTCGATTCCCGGCCAGGGAGGTAACGTTTTCCTCCCCGGACACCCTCCTCTCCCTTTTCCCAAACTCGCCCCTCACCCAAAAAACACACGCTTCCACAACTTCCCTTCCCCTCCACGGCCTTTTGCAGCGCGCCTCTTCACAACCCACGCACGCTTCGCTTTTGCTCAACGCTCCACGCACCACAACCGCCCACCTTGCACCAGCCTCACCTCTTTTACTTACCAAAGCGCCCGTGCTAAATGCCGACAAAGAAAGAAAATACAAGCAAATCGCCCAAAGCGCGCCGTCACACGCGGGGGGAACTCGGGCAGGTGCTGCACATTTCCCATTAGTTAAGGGGAAGGTCTGTTTCGCGCAGTGGGCTGTGCTTGTGACAACCGCTGCAAGACCTGGGAGAGATTGGAAACGCTTGCAAGAATATTTGTAATATTTCTTTTTCCAAAAAGGGGGAATACAGAAGAAAATAAGATAAAAATAAAAAATAAAATAGAAATAAAAAACGAAAATAAAAATAAAATCAAGTAAAGGAAAATAAAAATAAAATCAAGTAAAGGAAAATAAAAATAAAATCATGTAAAGTAAAATAAAGTAAAATAAAATAAAAGTAAAAGAAAATACATAGTTGATATACATAATACATATATGTATACATATACACGTAGATGCATAATATACAATAAAATACATATTCCCTGACTTACCTGCTTCTGGTGTTGGTGTGTATCTTTCCCTGCTGTTCAGAGGTCTGCAGCATTTTAGGTACAAAGATTACAGTCCATGGCAAATGCTCTCTGCCAGCACCTTCGGCCTAGAAATGGCAATGAAAGAAAAAAAAGAAAAAAAAAGTCTAAACTATTACCCATTCCTCTGCTCTGCAATGCTCACTGGAATTTATGAATTAATGGCTGTGTTGCACCTAAAGTCAACACATTCGATCTGCTCTGTTGCAATTTCCCCCAAGCTATTTCTCCCTGCCTCTCCCTTGCGTGCATTTTTTGCAGGAAAGGGTAGAAGCGGAGAGGCAGAAGGTCGTGGCCGAAATCAAGCAGCTGCACCAGTTCGTGGAGCGACAGGAGCAGCTCCTCTTGGGCCAGCTTGCAAAGCTGGACCAGGAGATCGTGAGGAGGCAGGAGGAGAACACGGCCAAGCTCTCGGAGGAGATCTCCTCCGTGGGCGAGCAGATCCGTGAGCTGGAAGAGAAGTGTCAGCAGCCAGCGTACGAACTCCTGCAGGTGAGAGCCCCGGGGCAGACTGCTGGCCTTCAACATCACCGCTGTCACCAGCCCAGGGGGCAAATTCATCCTAAATGCTCCTTTTAAACTATTATCCTTCAAAGCTTTTTAAAAAAAATGAAATAAGTTTCTTTTCTTCAATGGCCCAGCTGTCCGTCTGAACATTTTAACCCAAGCCCAATTTATTTAAATCACTACTTAACGATGATGGCTATGGCACTCATCCATCTGACTGGACGTGCCTACATGCAGAAAGATGGTCTAAATCCCAACAATACAGCGTGGAGAAACAAAAAGCAGTGCCTAGCTGTGGCTCATCTCCTCCTTAAGTAGTCATCAAACCAGGCTACCTGAGCCCAGCTGCAGGCTCTGCTTAACTCCTGCTTTCAAACAGCTGGCTATGCCAAAGCAGTAGTGTGCATTAGCAATAGTAACACCCGTGCGCCAGGAGAAGGGACACGGAGGGTGATGGCAGGTAACTACAACGAGCAGCTCGTTCAATGGTGCTGCCATGACCTCGCCAAACCCCGCAGCACATCTGCAAACAGCGTGCAGGCAATGCAGTACTATTTTAGACCCGTCAGTTTAGAGTGATTTTTAAACCTCTCTGTTGGAGAACAGCGACAGAGCTGAGCCAAATCTCCAACTGATCGCGCATCCCTGCTGTTTGCTGGAGCCTTCACCTGCACTTTTCATCCCACTGAGCGTCGTGACTGAGCATAGACGCCGTGGACCGAGATGCAAAAGCCTTTAGGACTTGCTGACTGCTTCGAGTTTTCCTACCTTTCTGCCGACAAGAAGGCAATAATCTCATCAACGGGTGAGATAACCTAATCGATGCACAACGGTGGCAATTTCTACGGTATCTCATTTACAAAGAGCTCAACAAGTCCCCGCACGAGTCCTCCAAGTCCACAGGAGCCTCGACTGACTAGGTGGCATGCAAACACATCTGTCCGTGCCTAAAGCCAAGAGAAAGAAATCCTTCCCAAGCAGAGCTGGCTTCAGCCTCTCCTTGAGCAAGAGCCTCGGGCTGAGCTGGTGCCTAAGGGCAAGTTGGGCATGGAAGAAGGAAGCCAGAGGGGCTGGAGGCTGCTCGCCAAGCACTTGGCAGCTTGCCTGGCACTGCGTGGCGGCAGCGGTTTGGGCTAGGCAAAGCAATTGGAGAGCTGTGGCTTTGGTGCTGCGCAAAGGTTTCTTTGCGTGAGGCGCTGAATGGCAAGGGGCCAAGTGGCAAGAAGCAAGTGGCTCCTTTGCAGCGTGCTCTCGGGCTTGTCTCTTGCTGCCACTTGCTGGCCATGCCGCTGGCGGCTGGCAACGGCCAAGAGCCCGCAAACAGCCCCTCCCCCCGTGCTCCCTGGATAGCCGAGTGGTCAAGAAACGGCACGCACAAAGCCGGCGGCGCGGGTTCGATTCCCGGCCAGGGAGGTAACGTTTTCCTCCCCCGACACCCTCCTCTCCCTTTTCACAAACTCGCCCCTCACCCAAAAAACACACGCTTCCACAACTTCCCTTCCCCTCCACGGCCTTTTGCAGCGCGCCTCTTCACAACCCACGCACGCTTCGCTTTTGCTCAACGCTCCACGCACCACAACCGCCCACCTTGCACCAGCCTCACCTCTTTTACTTACCAAAGCGCCCGTGCTAAATGCCGACAAAGAAAGAAAATACAAGCAAATCGCCCAAAGCGCGCCGTCACACGCGGGGGGAACTCGGGCAGGTGCTGCACATTTCCCATTAGTTAAGGGGAAGGTCTGTTTCGCGCAGTGGGCTGTGCTTGTGACAACCGCTGCAAGACCTGGGAGAGATTGGAAACGCTTGCAAGAATATTTGTAATATTTCTTTTTCCAAAAAGGGGGAATACAGAAGAAAATAAGATAAAAATAAAAAATAAAATAGAAATAAAAAACGAAAATAAAAATAAAATCAAGTAAAGGAAAATAAAAATAAAATCAAGTAAAGGAAAATAAAAATAAAATCATGTAAAGTAAAATAAAGTAAAATAAAATAAAAGTAAAAGAAAATACATAGTTGATATACATAATACATATATGTATACATATACACGTAGATGCATAATATACAATAAAATACATATTCCCTGACTTACCTGCTTCTGGTGTTGGTGTGTATCTTTCCCTGCTGTTCAGAGGTCTGCAGCATTTTAGGTACAAAGATTACAGTCCATGGCAAATGCTCTCTGCCAGCACCTTCGGCCTAGAAATGGCAATGAAAGAAAAAAAAGAAAAAAAAAGTCTAAACTATTACCCATTCCTCTGCTCTGCAATGCTCACTGGAATTTATGAATTAATGGCTGTGTTGCACCTAAAGTCAACACATTCGATCTGCTCTGTTGCAATTTCCCCCAAGCTATTTCTCCCTGCCTCTCCCTTGCGTGCATTTTTTGCAGGAAAGGGTAGAAGCGGAGAGGCAGAAGGTCGTGGCCGAAATCAAGCAGCTGCACCAGTTCGTGGAGCGACAGGAGCAGCTCCTCTTGGGCCAGCTTGCAAAGCTGGACCAGGAGATCGTGAGGAGGCAGGAGGAGAACACGGCCAAGCTCTCGGAGGAGATCTCCTCCGTGGGCGAGCAGATCCGTGAGCTGGAAGAGAAGTGTCAGCAGCCAGCGTACCAACTCCTGCAGGTGAGAGCCCCGGGGCAGACTGCTGGCCTTCAACATCACCGCTGTCACCAGCCCAGGGGGCAAATTCATCCTAAATGCTCCTTTTAAACTATTATCCTTCAAAGCTTTTTAAAAAAAATGAAATAAGTTTCTTTTCTTCAATGGCCCAGCTGTCCGTCTGAACATTTTAACCCAAGCCCAATTTATTTAAATCACTACTTAACGATGATGGCTATGGCACTCATCCATCTGACTGGACGTGCCTACATGCAGAAAGATGGTCTAAATCCCAACAATACAGCGTGGAGAAACAAAAAGCAGTGCCTAGCTGTGGCTCATCTCCTCCTTAAGTAGTCATCAAACCAGGCTACCTGAGCCCAGCTGCAGGCTCTGCTTAACTCCTGCTTTCAAACAGCTGGCTATGCCAAAGCAGTAGTGTGCATTAGCAATAGTAACACCCGTGCGCCAGGAGAAGGGACACGGAGGGTGATGGCAGGTAACTACAACGAGCAGCTCGTTCAATGGTGCTGCCATGACCTCGCCAAACCCCGCAGCACATCTGCAAACAGCGTGCAGGCAATGCAGTACTATTTTAGACCCGTCAGTTTAGAGTGATTTTTAAACCTCTCTGTTGGAGAACAGCGACAGAGCTGAGCCAAATCTCCAACTGATCGCGCATCCCTGCTGTTTGCTGGAGCCTTCACCTGCACTTTTCATCCCACTGAGCGTCGTGACTGAGCATAGACGCCGTGGACCGAGATGCAAAAGCCTTTAGGACTTGCTGACTGCTTCGAGTTTTCCTACCTTTCTGCCGACAAGAAGGCAATAATCTCATCAACGGGTGAGATAACCTAATCGATGCACAACGGTGGCAATTTCTACGGTATCTCATTTACAAAGAGCTCAACAAGTCCCCGCACGAGTCCTCCAAGTCCACAGGAGCCTCGACTGACTAGGTGGCATGCAAACACATCTGTCCGTGCCTAAAGCCAAGAGAAAGAAATCCTTCCCAAGCAGAGCTGGCTTCAGCCTCTCCTTGAGCAAGAGCCTCGGGCTGAGCTGGTGCCTAAGGGCAAGTTGGGCATGGAAGAAGGAAGCCAGAGGGGCTGGAGGCTGCTCGCCAAGCACTTGGCAGCTTGCCTGGCACTGCGTGGCGGCAGCGGTTTGGGCTAGGCAAAGCAATTGGAGAGCTGTGGCTTTGGTGCTGCGCAAAGGTTTCTTTGCGTGAGGCGCTGAATGGCAAGGGGCCAAGTGGCAAGAAGCAAGTGGCTCCTTTGCAGCGTGCTCTCGGGCTTGTCTCTTGCTGCCACTTGCTGGCCATGCCGCTGGCGGCTGGCAACGGCCAAGAGCCCGCAAACAGCCCCTCCCCCCGTGCTCCCTGGATAGCCGAGTGGTCAAGAAACGGCACGCACAAAGCCGGCGGCGCGGGTTCGATTCCCGGCCAGGGAGGTAACGTTTTCCTCCCCCGACACCCTCCTCTCCCTTTTCACAAACTCACCCCTCACCCAAAAAACACACGCTTCCACAACTTCCCTTCCCCTCCACGGCCTTTTGCAGCGCGCCTCTTCACAACCCACGCACGCTTCGCTTTTGCTCAACGCTCCACGCACCACAACCGCCCACCTTGCACCAGCCTCACCTCTTTTACTTACCAAAGCGCCCGTGCTAAATGCCGACAAAGAAAGAAAATACAAGCAAATCGCCCAAAGCGCGCCGTCACACGCGGGGGGAACTCGGGCAGGTGCTGCACATTTCCCATTAGTTAAGGGGAAGGTCTGTTTCGCGCAGTGGGCTGTGCTTGTGACAACCGCTGCAAGACCTGGGAGAGATTGGAAACGCTTGCAAGAATATTTGTAATATTTCTTTTTCCAAAAAGGGGGAATACAGAAGAAAATAAGATAAAAATAAAAAATAAAATAGAAATAAAAAATGAAAATAAAAAAAAATCGAGTAAAGGAAAATAAAAATAAAATCAAGTAAAGGAAAATAAAGTAAAATAAAATAAAAGTAAAAGAAAATACATAGTTGATATACATAATACATATATGTATACATATACACGTAGATGCATAATATACAATAAAATACATATTCCCTGACTTACCTGCTTCTGGTGTTGGTGTGTATCTTTCCCTGCTGTTCAGAGGTCTGCAGCATTTTAGGTACAAAGATTACAGTCCATGGCAAATGCTCTCTGCCAGCACCTTCGGCCTAGAAATGGCAATGAAAGAAAAAAAAGAAAAAAAAAGTCTAAACTATTACCCATTCCTCTGCTCTGCAATGCTCACTGGAATTTATGAATTTATGGCTGTGTTGCACCTAAAGTCAACACATTCGATCTGCTCTGTTGCAATTTCCCCCAAGCTATTTCTCCCTGCCTCTCCCTTGCGTGCATTTTTTGCAGGAAAGGGTAGAAGCGGAGAGGCAGAAGGTCGTGGCCGAAATCAAGCAGCTGCACCAGTTCGTGGAGCGACAGGAGCAGCTCCTCTTGGGCCAGCTTGCAAAGCTGGACCAGGAGATCGTGAGGAGGCAGGAGGAGAACACGGCCAAGCTCTCGGAGGAGATCTCCTCCGTGGGCGAGCAGATCCGTGAGCTGGAAGAGAAGTGTCAGCAGCCAGCGTACGAACTCCTGCAGGTGAGAGCCCCGGGGCAGACTGCTGGCCTTCAACATCACCGCTGTCACCAGCCCAGGGGGCAAATTCATCCTAAATGCTCCTTTTAAACTATTATCCTTCAAAGCTTTTTAAAAAAAATGAAATAAGTTTCTTTTCTTCAATGGCCCAGCTGTCCGTCTGAACATTTTAACCCAAGCCCAATTTATTTAAATCACTACTTAACGATGATGGCTATGGCACTCATCCATCTGACTGGACGTGCCTACATGCAGAAAGATGGTCTAAATCCCAACAATACAGCGTGGAGAAACAAAAAGCAGTGCCTAGCTGTGGCTCATCTCCTCCTTAAGTAGTCATCAAACCAGGCTACCTGAGCCCAGCTGCAGGCTCTGGTTAACTCCTGCTTTCAAACAGCTGGCTATGCCAAAGCAGTAGTGTGCATTAGCAATAGTAACACCCGTGCGCCAGGAGAAGGGACACGGAGGGTGATGGCAGGTAACTACAACGAGCAGCTCGTTCAATGGTGCTGCCATGACCTCGCCAAACCCCGCAGCACATCTGCAAACAGCGTGCAGGCAATGCAGTACTATTTTAGACCCGTCAGTTTAGAGTGATTTTTAAACCTCTCTGTTGGAGAACAGCGACAGAGCTGAGCCAAATCTCCAACTGATCGCGCATCCCTGCTGTTTGCTGGAGCCTTCACCTGCACTTTTCATCCCACTGAGCGTCGTGACTGAGCATAGACGCCGTGGACCGAGATGCAAAAGCCTTTAGGACTTGCTGACTGCTTCGAGTTTTCCTACCTTTCTGCCGACAAGAAGGCAATAATCTCATCAACGGGTGAGATAACCTAATCGATGCACAACGGTGGCAATTTCTACGGTATCTCATTTACAAAGAGCTCAACAAGTCCCCGCACGAGTCCTCCAAGTCCACAGGAGCCTCGACTGACTAGGTGGCATGCAAACACATCTGTCCGTGCCTAAAGCCAAGAGAAAGAAATCCTTCCCAAGCAGAGCTGGCTTCAGCCTCTCCTTGAGCAAGAGCCTCGGGCTGAGCTGGTGCCTAAGGGCAAGTTGGGCATGGAAGAAGGAAGCCAGAGGGGCTGGAGGCTGCTCGCCAAGCACTTGGCAGCTTGCCTGGCACTGCGTGGCGGCAGCGGTTTGGGCTAGGCAAAGCAATTGGAGAGCTGTGGCTTTGGTGCTGCGCAAAGGTTTCTTTGCGTGAGGCGCTGAATGGCAAGGGGCCAAGTGGCAAGAAGCAAGTGGCTCCTTTGCAGCGTGCTCTCGGGCTTGTCTCTTGCTGCCACTTGCTGGCCATGCCGCAGGCGGCTGGCAACGGCCAAGAGCCCGCAAACAGCCCCTCCCCCCGTGCTCCCTGGATAGCCGAGTGGTCAAGAAACGGCACGCACAAAGCCGGCGGCGCGGGTTCGATTCCCGGCCAGGGAGGTAACGTTTTCCTCCCCGGACACCCTCCTCTCCCTTTTCACAAACTCGCCCCTCACCCAAAAAACACACGCTTCCACAACTTCCCTTCCCCTCCACGGCCTTTTGCAGCGCGCCTCTTCACAACCCACGCACGCTTCGCTTTTGCTCAACGCTCCACGCACCACAACCGCCCACCTTGCACCAGCCTCACCTCTTTTACTTACCAAAGCGCCCGTGCTAAATGCCGACAAAGAAAGAAAATACAAGCAAATCGCCCAAAGCGCGCCGTCACACGCGGGGGGAACTCGGGCAGGTGCTGCACATTTCCCATTAGTTAAGGGGAAGGTCTGTTTCGCGCAGTGGGCTGTGCTTGTGACAACCGCTGCAAGACCTGGGAGAGATTGGAAACGCTTGCAAGAATATTTGTAATATTTCTTTTTCCAAAAAGGGGGAATACAGAAGAAAATAAGATAAAAATAAAAAATAAAATAGAAATAAAAAACGAAAATAAAAATAAAATCAAGTAAAGGAAAATAAAAATAAAATCAAGTAAAGGAAAATAAAAATAAAATCATGTAAAGTAAAATAAAGTAAAATAAAATAAAAGTAAAAGAAAATACATAGTTGATATACATAATACATATATGTATACATATACACGTAGATGCATAATATACAATAAAATACATATTCCCTGACTTACCTGCTTCTGGTGTTGGTGTGTATCTTTCCCTGCTGTTCAGAGGTCTGCAGCATTTTAGGTACAAAGATTACAGTCCATGGCAAATGCTCTCTGCCAGCACCTTCGGCCTAGAAATGGCAATGAAAGAAAAAAAAGAAAAAAAAAGTCTAAACTATTACCCATTCCTCTGCTCTGCAATGCTCACTGGAATTTATGAATTAATGGCTGTGTTGCACCTAAAGTCAACACATTCGATCTGCTCTGTTGCAATTTCCCCCAAGCTATTTCTCCCTGCCTCTCCCTTGCGTGCATTTTTTGCAGGAAAGGGTAGAAGCGGAGAGGCAGAAGGTCGTGGCCGAAATCAAGCAGCTGCACCAGTTCGTGGAGCGACAGGAGCAGCTCCTCTTGGGCCAGCTTGCAAAGCTGGACCAGGAGATCGTGAGGAGGCAGGAGGAGAACACGGCCAAGCTCTCGGAGGAGATCTCCTCCGTGGGCGAGCAGATCCGTGAGCTGGAAGAGAAGTGTCAGCAGCCAGCGTACGAACTCCTGCAGGTGAGAGCCCCGGGGCAGACTGCTGGCCTTCAACATCACCGCTGTCACCAGCCCAGGGGGCAAATTCATCCTAAATGCTCCTTTTAAACTATTATCCTTCAAAGCTTTTTAAAAAAAATGAAATAAGTTTCTTTTCTTCAATGGCCCAGCTGTCCGTCTGAACATTTTAACCCAAGCCCAATTTATTTAAATCACTACTTAACGATGATGGCTATGGCACTCATCCATCTGACTGGACGTGCCTACATGCAGAAAGATGGTCTAAATCCCAACAATACAGCGTGGAGAAACAAAAAGCAGTGCCTAGCTGTGGCTCATCTCCTCCTTAAGTAGTCATCAAACCAGGCTACCTGAGCCCAGCTGCAGGCTCTGCTTAACTCCTGCTTTCAAACAGCTGGCTATGCCAAAGCAGTAGTGTGCATTAGCAATAGTAACACCCGTGCGCCAGGAGAAGGGACACGGAGGGTGATGGCAGGTAACTACAACGAGCAGCTCGTTCAATGGTGCTGCCATGACCTCGCCAAACCCCGCAGCACATCTGCAAACAGCGTGCAGGCAATGCAGTACTATTTTAGACCCGTCAGTTTAGAGTGATTTTTAAACCTCTCTGTTGGAGAACAGCGACAGAGCTGAGCCAAATCTCCAACTGATCGCGCATCCCTGCTGTTTGCTGGAGCCTTCACCTGCACTTTTCATCCCACTGAGCGTCGTGACTGAGCATAGACGCCGTGGACCGAGATGCAAAAGCCTTTAGGACTTGCTGACTGCTTCGAGTTTTCCTACCTTTCTGCCGACAAGAAGGCAATAATCTCATCAACGGGTGAGATAACCTAATCGATGCACAACGGTGGCAATTTCTACGGTATCTCATTTACAAAGAGCTCAACAAGTCCCCGCACGAGTCCTCCAAGTCCACAGGAGCCTCGAGTGACTAGGTGGCATGCAAACACATCTGTCCGTGCCTAAAGCCAAGAGAAAGAAATCCTTCCCAAGCAGAGCTGGCTTCAGCCTCTCCTTGAGCAAGAGCCTCGGGCTGAGCTGGTGCCTAAGGGCAAGTTGGGCATGGAAGAAGGAAGCCAGAGGGGCTGGAGGCTGCTCGCCAAGCACTTGGCAGCTTGCCTGGCACTGCGTGGCGGCAGCGGTTTGGGCTAGGCAAAGCAATTGGAGAGCTGTGGCTTTGGTGCTGCGCAAAGGTTTCTTTGCGTGAGGCGCTGAATGGCAAGGGGCCAAGTGGCAAGAAGCAAGTGGCTCCTTTGCAGCGTGCTCTCGGGCTTGTCTCTTGCTGCCACTTGCTGGCCATGCCGCAGGCGGCTGGCAACGGCCAAGAGCCCGCAAACAGCCCCTCCCCCCGTGCTCCCTGGATAGCCGAGTGGTCAAGAAACGGCACGCACAAAGCCGGCGGCGCGGGTTCGATTCCCGGCCAGGGAGGTAACGTTTTCCTCCCCGGACACCCTCCTCTCCCTTTTCACAAACTCGCCCCTCACCCAAAAAACACACGCTTCCACAACTTCCCTTCCCCTCCACGGCCTTTTGCAGCGCGCCTCTTCACAACCCACGCACGCTTCGCTTTTGCTCAACGCTCCACGCACCACAACCGCCCACCTTGCACCAGCCTCACCTCTTTTACTTACCAAAGCGCCCGTGCTAAATGCCGACAAAGAAAGAAAATACAAGCAAATCGCCCAAAGCGCGCCGTCACACGCGGGGGGAACTCGGGCACGTGCTGCACATTTCCCATTAGTTAAGGGGAAGGTCTGTTTCGCGCAGTGGGCTGTGCTTGTGACAACCGCTGCAAGACCTGGGAGAGATTGGAAACGCTTGCAAGAATATTTGTAATATTTCTTTTTCCAAAAAGGGGGAATACAGAAGAAAATAAGATAAAAATAAAAAATAAAATAGAAATAAAAAATGAAAATAAAAAAAAATCGAGTAAAGGAAAATAAAAATAAAATCAAGTAAAGGAAAATAAAGTAAAATAAAATAAAAGTAAAAGAAAATACATAGTTGATATACATAATACATATATGTATACATATACACGTAGATGCATAATATACAATAAAATACATATTCCCTGACTTACCTGCTTCTGGTGTTGGTGTGTATCTTTCCCTGCTGTTCAGAGGTCTGCAGCATTTTAGGTACAAAGATTACAGTCCATGGCAAATGCTCTCTGCCAGCACCTTCGGCCTAGAAATGGCAATGAAAGAAAAAAAAGAAAAAAAAAGTCTAAACTATTACCCATTCCTCTGCTCTGCAATGCTCACTGGAATTTATGAATTAATGGCTGTGTTGCACCTAAAGTCAACACATTCGATCTGCTCTGTTGCAATTTCCCCCAAGCTATTTCTCCCTGCCTCTCCCTTGCGTGCATTTTTTGCAGGAAAGGGTAGAAGCGGAGAGGCAGAAGGTCGTGGCCGAAATCAAGCAGCTGCACCAGTTCGTGGAGCGACAGGAGCAGCTCCTCTTGGGCCAGCTTGCAAAGCTGGACCAGGAGATCGTGAGGAGGCAGGAGGAGAACACGGCCAAGCTCTCGGAGGAGATCTCCTCCGTGGGCGAGCAGATCCGTGAGCTGGAAGAGAAGTGTCAGCAGCCAGCGTACGAACTCCTGCAGGTGAGAGCCCCGGGGCAGACTGCTGGCCTTCAACATCACCGCTGTCACCAGCCCAGGGGGCAAATTCATCCTAAATGCTCCTTTTAAACTATTATCCTTCAAAGCTTTTTAAAAAAAATGAAATAAGTTTCTTTTCTTCAATGGCCCAGCTGTCCGTCTGAACATTTTAACCCAAGCCCAATTTATTTAAATCACTACTTAACGATGATGGCTATGGCACTCATCCATCTGACTGGACGTGCCTACATGCAGAAAGATGGTCTAAATCCCAACAATACAGCGTGGAGAAACAAAAAGCAGTGCCTAGCTGTGGCTCATCTCCTCCTTAAGTAGTCATCAAACCAGGCTACCTGAGCCCAGCTGCAGGCTCTGGTTAACTCCTGCTTTCAAACAGCTGGCTATGCCAAAGCAGTAGTGTGCATTAGCAATAGTAACACCCGTGCGCCAGGAGAAGGGACACGGAGGGTGATGGCAGGTAACTACAACGAGCAGCTCGTTCAATGGTGCTGCCATGACCTCGCCAAACCCCGCAGCACATCTGCAAACAGCGTGCAGGCAATGCAGTACTATTTTAGACCCGTCAGTTTAGAGTGATTTTTAAACCTCTCTGTTGGAGAACAGCGACAGAGCTGAGCCAAATCTCCAACTGATCGCGCATCCCTGCTGTTTGCTGGAGCCTTCACCTGCACTTTTCATCCCACTGAGCGTCGTGACTGAGCATAGACGCCGTGGACCGAGATGCAAAAGCCTTTAGGACTTGCTGACTGCTTCGAGTTTTCCTACCTTTCTGCCGACAAGAAGGCAATAATCTCATCAACGGGTGAGATAACCTAATCGATGCACAACGGTGGCAATTTCTACGGTATCTCATTTACAAAGAGCTCAACAAGTCCCCGCACGAGTCCTCCAAGTCCACAGGAGCCTCGAGTGACTAGGTGGCATGCAAACACATCTGTCCGTGCCTAAAGCCAAGAGAAAGAAATCCTTCCCAAGCAGAGCTGGCTTCAGCCTCTCCTTGAGCAAGAGCCTCGGGCTGAGCTGGTGCCTAAGGGCAAGTTGGGCATGGAAGAAGGAAGCCAGAGGGGCTGGAGGCTGCTCGCCAAGCACTTGGCAGCTTGCCTGGCACTGCGTGGCGGCAGCGGTTTGGGCTAGGCAAAGCAATTGGAGAGCTGTGGCTTTGGTGCTGCGCAAAGGTTTCTTTGCGTGAGGCGCTGAATGGCAAGGGGCCAAGTGGCAAGAAGCAAGTGGCTCCTTTGCAGCGTGCTCTCGGGCTTGTCTCTTGCTGCCACTTGCTGGCCATGCCGCAGGCGGCTGGCAACGGCCAAGAGCCCGCAAACAGCCCCTCCCCCCGTGCTCCCTGGATAGCCGAGTGGTCAAGAAACGGCACGCACAAAGCCGGCGGCGCGGGTTCGAGACCCGGCCAGGGAGGTAACGTTTTCCTCCCCCGACACCCTCCTCTCCCTTTTCACAAACTCACCCCTCACCCAAAAAACACACGCTTCCACAACTTCCCTTCCCCTCCACGGCCTTTTGCAGCGCGCCTCTTCACAACCCACGCACGCTTCGCTTTTGCTCACCGCTCCACGCACCACAACCGCCCACCTTGCACCAGCCTCACCTCTTTTACTTACCAAAGCGCCCGTGCTAAATGCCGACAAAGAAAGAAAATACAAGCAAATCGCCCAAAGCGCGCCGTCACACGCGGGGGGAACTCGGGCAGGTGCTGCACATTTCCCATTAGTTAAGGGGAAGGTCTGTTTCGCGCAGTGGGCTGTGCTTGTGACAACCGCTGCAAGACCTGGGAGAGATTGGAAACGCTTGCAAGAATATTTGTAATATTTCTTTTTCCAAAAAGGGGGAATACAGAAGAAAATAAGATAAAAATAAAAAATAAAATAGAAATAAAAAATGAAAATAAAAAAAAATCGAGTAAAGGAAAATAAAAATAAAATCAAGTAAAGGAAAATAAAGTAAAATAAAATAAAAGTAAAAGAAAATACATAGTTGATATACATAATACATATATGTATACATATACACGTAGATGCATAATATACAATAAAATACATATTCCCTGACTTACCTGCTTCTGGTGTTGGTGTGTATCTTTCCCTGCTGTTCAGAGGTCTGCAGCATTTTAGGTACAAAGATTACAGTCCATGGCAAATGCTCTCTGCCAGCACCTTCGGCCTAGAAATGGCAATGAAAGAAAAAAAAGAAAAAAAAAGTCTAAACTATTACCCATTCCTCTGCTCTGCAATGCTCACTGGAATTTATGAATTAATGGCTGTGTTGCACCTAAAGTCAACACATTCGATCTGCTCTGTTGCAATTTCCCCCAAGCTATTTCTCCCTGCCTCTCCCTTGCGTGCATTTTTTGCAGGAAAGGGTAGAAGCGGAGAGGCAGAAGGTCGTGGCCGAAATCAAGCAGCTGCACCAGTTCGTGGAGCGACAGGAGCAGCTCCTCTTGGGCCAGCTTGCAAAGCTGGACCAGGAGATCGTGAGGAGGCAGGAGGAGAACACGGCCAAGCTCTCGGAGGAGATCTCCTCCGTGGGCGAGCAGATCCGTGAGCTGGAAGAGAAGTGTCAGCAGCCAGCGTACGAACTCCTGCAGGTGAGAGCCCCGGGGCAGACTGCTGGCCTTCAACATCACCGCTGTCACCAGCCCAGGGGGCAAATTCATCCTAAATGCTCCTTTTAAACTATTATCCTTCAAAGCTTTTTAAAAAAAATGAAATAAGTTTCTTTTCTTCAATGGCCCAGCTGTCCGTCTGAACATTTTAACCCAAGCCCAATTTATTTAAATCACTACTTAACGATGATGGCTATGGCACTCATCCATCTGACTGGACGTGCCTACATGCAGAAAGATGGTCTAAATCCCAACAATACAGCGTGGAGAAACAAAAAGCAGTGCCTAGCTGTGGCTCATCTCCTCCTTAAGTAGTCATCAAACCAGGCTACCTGAGCCCAGCTGCAGGCTCTGCTTAACTCCTGCTTTCAAACAGCTGGCTATGCCAAAGCAGTAGTGTGCATTAGCAATAGTAACACCCGTGCGCCAGGAGAAGGGACACGGAGGGTGATGGCAGGTAACTACAACGAGCAGCTCGTTCAATGGTGCTGCCATGACCTCGCCAAACCCCGCAGCACATCTGCAAACAGCGTGCAGGCAATGCAGTACTATTTTAGACCCGTCAGTTTAGAGTGATTTTTAAACCTCTCTGTTGGAGAACAGCGACAGAGCTGAGCCAAATCTCCAACTGATCGCGCATCCCTGCTGTTTGCTGGAGCCTTCACCTGCACTTTTCATCCCACTGAGCGTCGTGACTGAGCATAGACGCCGTGGACCGAGATGCAAAAGCCTTTAGGACTTGCTGACTGCTTCGAGTTTTCCTACCTTTCTGCCGACAAGAAGGCAATAATCTCATCAACGGGTGAGATAACCTAATCGATGCACAACGGTGGCAATTTCTACGGTATCTCATTTACAAAGAGCTCAACAAGTCCCCGCACGAGTCCTCCAAGTCCACAGGAGCCTCGAGTGACTAGGTGGCATGCAAACACATCTGTCCGTGCCTAAAGCCAAGAGAAAGAAATCCTTCCCAAGCAGAGCTGGCTTCAGCCTCTCCTTGAGCAAGAGCCTCGGGCTGAGCTGGTGCCTAAGGGCAAGTTGGGCATGGAAGAAGGAAGCCAGAGGGGCTGGAGGCTGCTCGCCAAGCACTTGGCAGCTTGCCTGGCACTGCGTGGCGGCAGCGGTTTGGGCTAGGCAAAGCAATTGGAGAGCTGTGGCTTTGGTGCTGCGCAAAGGTTTCTTTGCGTGAGGCGCTGAATGGCAAGGGGCCAAGTGGCAAGAAGCAAGTGGCTCCTTTGCAGCGTGCTCTCGGGCTTGTCTCTTGCTGCCACTTGCTGGCCATGCCGCTGGCGGCTGGCAACGGCCAAGAGCCCGCAAACAGCCCCTCCCCCCGTGCTCCCTGGATAGCCGAGGGGGTAGGGCCAGCGCACGCAGTGGTTGGGGGCCCGGGTTCAAGACCCGGCCAGGGAGGTAACGTTTTCCTCCCCCGACACCCTCCTCTCCCTTTTCACAAACTCGCCCCTCACCCAAAAAACACACGCTTCCACAACTTCCCTTCCCCTCCACGGCCTTTTGCAGCGCGCCTCTTCACAACCCACGCACGCTTCGCTTTTGCTCAACGCTCCACGCACCACAACCGCCCACCTTGCACCAGCCTCACCTCTTTTACTTACCAAAGCGCCCGTGCTAAATGCCGACAAAGAAAGAAAATACAAGCAAATCGCCCAAAGCGCGCCGTCACACGCGGGGGGAACTCGGGCAGGTGCTGCACATTTCCCATTAGTTAAGGGGAAGGTCTGTTTCGCGCAGTGGGCTGTGCTTGTGACAACCGCTGCAAGACCTGGGAGAGATTGGAAACGCTTGCAAGAATATTTGTAATATTTCTTTTTCCAAAAAGGGGGAATACAGAAGAAAATAAGATAAAAATAAAAAATAAAATAGAAATAAAAAACGAAAATAAAAATAAAATCAAGTAAAGGAAAATAAAAATAAAATCAAGTAAAGGAAAATAAAAATAAAATCATGTAAAGTAAAATAAAGTAAAATAAAATAAAAGTAAAAGAAAATACATAGTTCATATACATAATACATATATGTATACATATACACGTAGATGCATAATATACAATAAAATACATATTCCCTGACTTACCTGCTTCTGGTGTTGGTGTGTATCTTTCCCTGCTGTTCAGAGGTCTGCAGCATTTTAGGTACAAAGATTACAGTCCATGGCAAATGCTCTCTGCCAGCACCTTCGGCCTAGAAATGGCAATGAAAGAAAAAAAAGAAAAAAAAAGTCTAAACTATTACCCATTCCTCTGCTCTGCAATGCTCACTGGAATTTATGAATTAATGGCTGTGTTGCACCTAAAGTCAACACATTCGATCTGCTCTGTTGCAATTTCCCCCAAGCTATTTCTCCCTGCCTCTCCCTTGCGTGCATTTTTTGCAGGAAAGGGTAGAAGCGGAGAGGCAGAAGGTCGTGGCCGAAATCAAGCAGCTGCACCAGTTCGTGGAGCGACAGGAGCAGCTCCTCTTGGGCCAGCTTGCAAAGCTGGACCAGGAGATCGTGAGGAGGCAGGAGGAGAACACGGCCAAGCTCTCGGAGGAGATCTCCTCCGTGGGCGAGCAGATCCGTGAGCTGGAAGAGAAGTGTCAGCAGCCAGCGTACGAACTCCTGCAGGTGAGAGCCCCGGGGCAGACTGCTGGCCTTCAACATCACCGCTGTCACCAGCCCAGGGGGCAAATTCATCCTAAATGCTCCTTTTAAACTATTATCCTTCAAAGCTTTTTAAAAAAAATGAAATAAGTTTCTTTTCTTCAATGGCCCAGCTGTCCGTCTGAACATTTTAACCCAAGCCCAATTTATTTAAATCACTACTTAACGATGATGGCTATGGCACTCATCCATCTGACTGGACGTGCCTACATGCAGAAAGATGGTCTAAATCCCAACAATACAGCGTGGAGAAACAAAAAGCAGTGCCTAGCTGCGGCTCATCTCCTCCTTAAGTAGTCATCAAACCAGGCTACCTGAGCCCAGCTGCAGGCTCTGCTTAACTCCTGCTTTCAAACAGCTGGCTATGCCAAAGCAGTAGTGTGCATTAGCAATAGTAACACCCGTGCGCCAGGGGAAGGGACACGGAGGGTGATGGCAGGTAACTACAACGAGCAGCTCGTTCAATGGTGCTGCCATGACCTCGCCAAACCCCGCAGCACATCTGCAAACAGCGTGCAGGCAATGCAGTACTATTTTAGACCCGTCAGTTTAGAGTGATTTTTAAACCTCTCTGTTGGAGAACAGCGACAGAGCTGAGCCAAATCTCCAACTGATCGCGCATCCCTGCTGTTTGCTGGAGCCTTCACCTGCACTTTTCATCCCACTGAGCGTCGTGACTGAGCATAGACGCCGTGGACCGAGATGCAAAAGCCTTTAGGACTTGCTGACTGCTTCGAGTTTTCCTACCTTTCTGCCGACAAGAAGGCAATAATCTCATCAACGGGTGAGATAACCTAATCGATGCACAACGGTGGCAATTTCTACGGTATCTCATTTACAAAGAGCTCAACAAGTCCCCGCACGAGTCCTCCAAGTCCACAGGAGCCTCGACTGACTAGGTGGCATGCAAACACATCTGTCCGTGCCTAAAGCCAAGAGAAAGAAATCCTTCCCAAGCAGAGCTGGCTTCAGCCTCTCCTTGAGCAAGAGCCTCGGGCTGAGCTGGTGCCTAAGGGCAAGTTGGGCATGGAAGAAGGAAGCCAGAGGGGCTGGAGGCTGCTCGCCAAGCACTTGGCAGCTTGCCTGGCACTGCGTGGCGGCAGCGGTTTGGGCTAGGCAAAGCAATTGGAGAGCTGTGCCTTTGGTGCTGCGCAAAGGTTTCTTTGCGTGAGGCGCTGAATGGCAAAGGGCCAAGTGGCAAGAAGCAAGTGGCTCCTTTGCAGCGTGCTCTCGGGCTTGTCTCTTGCTGCCACTTGCTGGCCATGCCGCTGGCGGCTGGCAACGGCCAAGAGCCCGCAAACAGCCCCTCCCCCCGTGCTCCCTGGATAGCCGAGGGGGTAGGGCCAGCGCACGCAGTGGTTGGGGGCCCGGGTTCAAGACCCGGCCAGGGAGGTAACGTTTTCCTCCCCCGACACCCTCCTCTCCCTTTTCACAAACTCACCCCTCACCCAAAAAACACACGCTTCCACAACTTCCCTTCCCCTCCACGGCCTTTTGCAGCGCGCCTCTTCACAACCCACGCACGCTTCGCTTTTGCTCACCGCTCCACGCACCACAACCGCCCACCTTGCACCAGCCTCACCTCTTTTACTTACCAAAGCGCCCATGCTAAATGCCGACAAAGAAAGAAAATACAAGCAAATCGCCCAAAGCGCGCCGTCACACGCGGGGGGAACTCGGGCACGTGCTGCACATTTCCCATTAGTTAAGGGGAAGGTCTGTTTCGCGCAGTGGGCTGTGCTTGTGACAACCGCTGCAAGACCTGGGAGAGATTGGAAACGCTTGCAAGAATATTTGTAATATTTCTTTTTCCAAAAAGGGGGAATACAGAAGAAAATAAGATAAAAATAAAAAATAAAATAGAAATAAAAAATGAAAATAAAAAAAAATCGAGTAAAGGAAAATAAAAATAAAATCAAGTAAAGGAAAATAAAGTAAAATAAAATAAAAGTAAAAGAAAATACATAGTTGATATACATAATACATATATGTATACATATACACGTAGATGCATAATATACAATAAAATACATATTCCCTGACTTACCTGCTTCTGGTGTTGGTGTGTATCTTTCCCTGCTGTTCAGAGGTCTGCAGCATTTTAGGTACAAAGATTACAGTCCATGGCAAATGCTCTCTGCCAGCACCTTCGGCCTAGAAATGGCAATGAAAGAAAAAAAAGAAAACAAAAGTCTAAACTATTACCCATTCCTCTGCTCTGCAATGCTCACTGGAATTTATGAATTTATGGCTGTGTTGCACCTAAAGTCAACACATTCGATCTGCTCTGTTGCAATTTCCCCCAAGCTATTTCTCCCTGCCTCTCCCTTGCGTGCATTTTTTGCAGGAAAGGGTAGAAGCGGAGAGGCAGAAGGTCGTGGCCGAAATCAAGCAGCTGCACCAGTTCGTGGAGCGACAGGAGCAGCTCCTCTTGGGCCAGCTTGCAAAGCTGGACCAGGAGATCGTGAGGAGGCAGGAGGAGAACACGGCCAAGCTCTCGGAGGAGATCTCCTCCGTGGGCGAGCGGATCCGTGAGCTGGAAGAGAAGTGTCAGCAGCCAGCGTACGAACTCCTGCAGGTGAGAGCCCCGGGGCAGACTGCTGGCCTTCAACATCACCGCTGTCACCAGCCCAGGGGGCAAATTCATCCTAAATGCTCCTTTTAAACTATTATCCTTCAAAGCTTTTTAAAAAAAATGAAATAAGTTTCTTTTCTTCAATGGCCCAGCTGTCCGTCTGAACATTTTAACCCAAGCCCAATTTATTTAAATCACTACTTAACGATGATGGCTATGGCACTCATCCATCTGACTGGACGTGCCTACATGCAGAAAGATGGTCTAAATCCCAACAATACAGCGTGGAGAAACAAAAAGCAGTGCCTAGCTGTGGCTCATCTCCTCCTTAAGTAGTCATCAAACCAGGCTACCTGAGCCCAGCTGCAGGCTCTGCTTAACTCCTGCTTTCAAACAGCTGGCTATGCCAAAGCAGTAGTGTGCATTAGCAATAGTAACACCCGTGCGCCAGGAGAAGGGACACGGAGGGTGATGGCAGGTAACTACAACGAGCAGCTCGTTCAATGGTGCTGCCATGACCTCGCCAAACCCCGCAGCACATCTGCAAACAGCGTGCAGGCAATGCAGTACTATTTTAGACCCGTCAGTTTAGAGTGATTTTTAAACCTCTCTGTTGGAGAACAGCGACAGAGCTGAGCCAAATCTCCAACTGATCGCGCATCCCTGCTGTTTGCTGGAGCCTTCACCTGCACTTTTCATCCCACTGAGCGTCGTGACTGAGCATAGACGCCGTGGACCGAGATGCAAAAGCCTTTAGGACTTGCTGACTGCTTCGAGTTTTCCTACCTTTCTGCCGACAAGAAGGCAATAATCTCATCAACGGGTGAGATAACCTAATCGATGCACAACGGTGGCAATTTCTACGGTATCTCATTTACAAAGAGCTCAACAAGTCCCCGCACGAGTCCTCCAAGTCCACAGGAGCCTCGAGTGACTAGGTGGCATGCAAACACATCTGTCCGTGCCTAAAGCCAAGAGAAAGAAATCCTTCCCAAGCAGAGCTGGCTTCAGCCTCTCCTTGAGCAAGAGCCTCGGGCTGAGCTGGTGCCTAAGGGCAAGTTGGGCATGGAAGAAGGAAGCCAGAGGGGCTGGAGGCTGCTCGCCAAGCACTTGGCAGCTTGCCTGGCACTGCGTGGCGGCAGCGGTTTGGGCTAGGCAAAGCAATTGGAGAGCTGTGCCTTTGGTGCTGCGCAAAGGTTTCTTTGCGTGAGGCGCTGAATGGCAAGGGGCCAAGTGGCAAGAAGCAAGTGGCTCCTTTGCAGCGTGCTCTCGGGCTTGTCTCTTGCTGCCACTTGCTGGCCATGCCGCAGGCGGCTGGCAACGGCCAAGAGCCCGCAAACAGCCCCTCCCCCCGTGCTCCCTGGATAGCCGAGTGGTCAAGAAACGGCACGCACAAAGCCGGCGGCGCGGGTTCGATTCCCGGCCAGGGAGGTAACGTTTTCCTCCCCCGACACCCTCCTCTCCCTTTTCACAAACTCACCCCTCACCCAAAAAACACACGCTTCCACAACTTCCCTTCCCCTCCACGGCCTTTTGCAGCGCGCCTCTTCACAACCCACGCACGCTTCGCTTTTGCTCACCGCTCCACGCACCACAACCGCCCACCTTGCACCAGCCTCACCTCTTTTACTTACCAAAGCGCCCATGCTAAATGCCGACAAAGAAAGAAAATACAAGCAAATCGCCCAAAGCGCGCCGTCACACGCGGGGGGAACTCGGGCAGGTGCTGCACATTTCCCATTAGTTAAGGGGAAGGTCTGTTTCGCGCAGAGGGCTGTGCTTGTGACAACCGCTGCAAGACCTGGGAGAGATTGGAAACGCTTGCAAGAATATTTGTAATATTTCTTTTTCCAAAAAGGGGGAATACAGAAGAAAATAAGATAAAAATAAAAAATAAAATAGAAATAAAAAACGAAAATAAAAATAAAATCAAGTAAAGGAAAATAAAAATAAAATCAAGTAAAGGAAAATAAAAATAAAATCATGTAAAGTAAAATAAAGTAAAATAAAATAAAAGTAAAAGAAAATACATAGTTGATATACATAATACATATATGTATACATATACACGTAGATGCATAATATACAATAAAATACATATTCCCTGACTTACCTGCTTCTGGTGTTGGTGTGTATCTTTCCCTGCTGTTCAGAGGTCTGCAGCATTTTAGGTACAAAGATTACAGTCCATGGCAAATGCTCTCTGCCAGCACCTTCGGCCTAGAAATGGCAATGAAAGAAAAAAAAGAAAACAAAAGTCTAAACTATTACCCATTCCTCTGCTCTGCAATGCTCACTGGAATTTATGAATTTATGGCTGTGTTGCACCTAAAGTCAACACATTCGATCTGCTCTGTTGCAATTTCCCCCAAGCTATTTCTCCCTGCCTCTCCCTTGCGTGCATTTTTTGCAGGAAAGGGTAGAAGCGGAGAGGCAGAAGGTCGTGGCCGAAATCAAGCAGCTGCACCAGTTCGTGGAGCGACAGGAGCAGCTCCTCTTGGGCCAGCTTGCAAAGCTGGACCAGGAGATCGTGAGGAGGCAGGAGGAGAACACGGCCAAGCTCTCGGAGGAGATCTCCTCCGTGGGCGAGCAGATCCGTGAGCTGGAAGAGAAGTGTCAGCAGCCAGCGTACGAACTCCTGCAGGTGAGAGCCCCGGGGCAGACTGCTGGCCTTCAACATCACCGCTGTCACCAGCCCAGGGGGCAAATTCATCCTAAATGCTCCTTTTAAACTATTATCCTTCAAAGCTTTTTAAAAAAAATGAAATAAGTTTCTTTTCTTCAATGGCCCAGCTGTCCGTCTGAACATTTTAACCCAAGCCCAATTTATTTAAATCACTACTTAACGATGATGGCTATGGCACTCATCCATCTGACTGGACGTGCCTACATGCAGAAAGATGGTCTAAATCCCAACAATACAGCGTGGAGAAACAAAAAGCAGTGCCTAGCTGTGGCTCATCTCCTCCTTAAGTAGTCATCAAACCAGGCTACCTGAGCCCAGCTGCAGGCTCTGCTTAACTCCTGCTTTCAAACAGCTGGCTATGCCAAAGCAGTAGTGTGCATTAGCAATAGTAACACCCGTGCGCCAGGGGAAGGGACACGGAGGGTGATGGCAGGTAACTACAACGAGCAGCTCGTTCAATGGTGCTGCCATGACCTCGCCAAACCCCGCAGCACATCTGCAAACAGCGTGCAGGCAATGCAGTACTATTTTAGACCCATCAGTTTAGAGTGATTTTTAAACCTCTCTGTTGGAGAACAGCGACAGAGCTGAGCCAAATCTCCAACTGATCGCGCATCCCTGCTGTTTGCTGGAGCCTTCACCTGCACTTTTCATCCCACTGAGCGTCGTGACTGAGCATAGACGCCGTGGACCGAGATGCAAAAGCCTTTAGGACTTGCTGACTGCTTCGAGTTTTCCTACCTTTCTGCCGACAAGAAGGCAATAATCTCATCAACGGGTGAGATAACCTAATCGATGCACAACGGTGGCAATTTCTACGGTATCTCATTTACAAAGAGCTCAACAATTCCCCGCACGAGTCCTCCAAGTCCACAGGAGCCTCGACTGACTAGGTGGCATGCAAACACATCTGTCCGTGCCTAAAGCCAAGAGAAAGAAATCCTTCCCAAGCAGAGCTGGCTTCAGCCTCTCCTTGAGCAAGAGCCTCGGGCTGAGCTGGTGCCTAAGGGCAAGTTGGGCATGGAAGAAGGAAGCCAGAGGGGCTGGAGGCTGCTCGCCAAGCACTTGGCAGCTTGCCTGGCACTGCGTGGCGGCAGCGGTTTGGGCTAGGCAAAGCAATTGGAGAGCTGTGGCTTTGGTGCTGCGCAAAGGTTTCTTTGCGTGAGGCGCTGAATGGCAAGGGGCCAAGTGGCAAGAAGCAAGTGGCTCCTTTGCAGCGTGCTCTCGGGCTTGTCTCTTGCTGCCACTTGCTGGCCATGCCGCTGGCGGCTGGCAACGGCCAAGAGCCCGCAAACAGCCCCTCCCCCCGTACTCCCTGGATAGCCGAGTGGTCAAGAAACGGCACGCACAAAGCTGGCGGCGCGGGTTCGATTCCCGGCCAGGGAGGTAACGTTTTCCTCCCCCGACACCCTCCTCTCCCTTTTCACAAACTCGCCCCTCACCCAAAAAACACACGCTTCCACAACTTCCCTTCCCCTCCACGGCCTTTTGCAGCGCGCCTCTTCACAACCCACGCACGCTTCGCTTTTGCTCAACGCTCCACGCACCACAACCGCCCACCTTGCACCAGCCTCACCTCTTTTACTTACCAAAGCGCCCGTGCTAAATGCCGACAAAGAAAGAAAATACAAGCAAATCGCCCAAAGCGCGCCGTCACACGCGGGGGGAACTCGGGCAGGTGCTGCACATTTCCCATTAGTTAAGGGGAAGGTCTGTTTCGCGCAGTGGGCTGTGCTTGTGACAACCGCTGCAAGACCTGGGAGAGATTGGAAACGCTTGCAAGAATATTTGTAATATTTCTTTTTCCAAAAAGGGGGAATACAGAAGAAAATAAGATAAAAATAAAAAATAAAATAGAAATAAAAAACGAAAATAAAAATAAAATCAAGTAAAGGAAAATAAAAATAAAATCAAGTAAAGGAAAATAAAAATAAAATCATGTAAAGTAAAATAAAGTAAAATAAAATAAAAGTAAAAGAAAATACATAGTTCATATACATAATACATATATGTATACATATACACGTAGATGCATAATATACAATAAAATACATATTCCCTGACTTACCTGCTTCTGGTGTTGGTGTGTATCTTTCCCTGCTGTTCAGAGGTCTGCAGCATTTTAGGTACAAAGATTACAGTCCATGGCAAATGCTCTCTGCCAGCACCTTCGGCCTAGAAATGGCAATGAAAGAAAAAAAAGAAAAAAAAAGTCTAAACTATTACCCATTCCTCTGCTCTGCAATGCTCACTGGAATTTATGAATTAATGGCTGTGTTGCACCTAAAGTCAACACATTCGATCTGCTCTGTTGCAATTTCCCCCAAGCTATTTCTCCCTGCCTCTCCCTTGCGTGCATTTTTTGCAGGAAAGGGTAGAAGCGGAGAGGCAGAAGGTCGTGGCCGAAATCAAGCAGCTGCACCAGTTCGTGGAGCGACAGGAGCAGCTCCTCTTGGGCCAGCTTGCAAAGCTGGACCAGGAGATCGTGAGGAGGCAGGAGGAGAACACGGCCAAGCTCTCGGAGGAGATCTCCTCCGTGGGCGAGCAGATCCGTGAGCTGGAAGAGAAGTGTCAGCAGCCAGCGTACGAACTCCTGCAGGTGAGAGCCCCGGGGCAGACTGCTGGCCTTCAACATCACCGCTGTCACCAGCCCAGGGGGCAAATTCATCCTAAATGCTCCTTTTAAACTATTATCCTTCAAAGCTTTTTAAAAAAAATGAAATAAGTTTCTTTTCTTCAATGGCCCAGCTGTCCGTCTGAACATTTTAACCCAAGCCCAATTTATTTAAATCACTACTTAA
Source organism: Anser cygnoides (assembly GCF_040182565.1). Classification (NCBI taxonomy): domain Eukaryota; kingdom Metazoa; phylum Chordata; class Aves; order Anseriformes; family Anatidae; genus Anser; species Anser cygnoides. The sequence continues at coordinate 1,561,730 of NC_089907.1, forward strand.
CGATGATGGCTATGGCACTCATCCATCTGACTGGACGTGCCTACATGCAGAAAGATGGTCTAGATCCCAACAATACAGCGTGGAGAAACAAAAAGCAGTGCCTAGCTGTGGCTCATCTCCTCCTTAAGTAGTCATCAAACCAGGCTACCTGAGCCCAGCTGCAGGCTCTGCTTAACTCCTGCTTTCAAACAGCTGGCTATGCCAAAGCAGTAGTGTGCATTAGCAATAGTAACACCCGTGCGCCAGGAGAAGGGACACGGAGGGTGATGGCAGGTAACTACAACGAGCAGCTCGTTCAATGGTGCTGCCATGACCTCGCCAAACCCCGCAGCACATCTGCAAACAGCGTGCAGGCAATGCAGTACTATTTTAGACCCGTCAGTTTAGAGTGATTTTTAAACCTCTCTGTTGGAGAACAGCGACAGAGCTGAGCCAAATCTCCAACTGATCGCGCATCCCTGCTGTTTGCTGGAGCCTTCACCTGCACTTTTCATCCCACTGAGCGTCGTGACTGAGCATAGACGCCGTGGACCGAGATGCAAAAGCCTTTAGGACTTGCTGACTGCTTCGAGTTTTCCTACCTTTCTGCCGACAAGAAGGCAATAATCTCATCAACGGGTGAGATAACCTAATCGATGCACAACGGTGGCAATTTCTACGGTATCTCATTTACAAAGAGCTCAACAAGTCCCCGCACGAGTCCTCCAAGTCCACAGGAGCCTCGAGTGACTAGGTGGCATGCAAACACATCTGTCCGTGCCTAAAGCCAAGAGAAAGAAATCCTTCCCAAGCAGAGCTGGCTTCAGCCTCTCCTTGAGCAAGAGCCTCGGGCTGAGCTGGTGCCTAAGGGCAAGTTGGGCATGGAAGAAGGAAGCCAGAGGGGCTGGAGGCTGCTCGCCAAGCACTTGGCAGCTTGCCTGGCACTGCGTGGCGGCAGCGGTTTGGGCTAGGCAAAGCAATTGGAGAGCTGTGGCTTTGGTGCTGCGCAAAGGTTTCTTTGCGTGAGGCGCTGAATGGCAAGGGGCCAAGTGGCAAGAAGCAAGTGGCTCCTTTGCAGCGTGCTCTCGGGCTTGTCTCTTGCTGCCACTTGCTGGCCATGCCGCAGGCGGCTGGCAACGGCCAAGAGCCCGCAAACAGCCCCTCCCCCCGTGCTCCCTGGATAGCCGAGTGGTCAAGAAACGGCACGCACAAAGCCGGCGGCGCGGGTTCGATTCCCGGCCAGGGAGGTAACGTTTTCCTCCCCCGACACCCTCCTCTCCCTTTTCACAAACTCACCCCTCACCCAAAAAACACACGCTTCCACAACTTCCCTTCCCCTCCACGGCCTTTTGCAGCGCGCCTCTTCACAACCCACGCACGCTTCGCTTTTGCTCACCGCTCCACGCACCACAACCGCCCACCTTGCACCAGCCTCACCTCTTTTACTTACCAAAGCGCCCATGCTAAATGCCGACAAAGAAAGAAAATACAAGCAAATCGCCCAAAGCGCGCCGTCACACGCGGGGGGAACTCGGGCAGGTGCTGCACATTTCCCATTAGTTAAGGGGAAGGTCTGTTTCGCGCAGTGGGCTGTGCTTGTGACAACCGCTGCAAGACCTGGGAGAGATTGGAAACGCTTGCAAGAATATTTGTAATATTTCTTTTTCCAAAAAGGGGGAATACAGAAGAAAATAAGATAAAAATAAAAAATAAAATAGAAATAAAAAATGAAAATAAAAAAAAATCGAGTAAAGGAAAATAAAAATAAAATCAAGTAAAGGAAAATAAAGTAAAATAAAATAAAAGTAAAAGAAAATACATAGTTGATATACATAATACATATATGTATACATATACACGTAGATGCATAATATACAATAAAATACATATTCCCTGACTTACCTGCTTCTGGTGTTGGTGTGTATCTTTCCCTGCTGTTCAGAGGTCTGCAGCATTTTAGGTACAAAGATTACAGTCCATGGCAAATGCTCTCTGCCAGCACCTTCGGCCTAGAAATGGCAATGAAAGAAAAAAAAGAAAAAAAAAGTCTAAACTATTACCCATTCCTCTGCTCTGCAATGCTCACTGGAATTTATGAATTAATGGCTGTGTTGCACCTAAAGTCAACACATTCGATCTGCTCTGTTGCAATTTCCCCCAAGCTATTTCTCCCTGCCTCTCCCTTGCGTGCATTTTTTGCAGGAAAGGGTAGAAGCGGAGAGGCAGAAGGTCGTGGCCGAAATCAAGCAGCTGCACCAGTTCGTGGAGCGACAGGAGCAGCTCCTCTTGGGCCAGCTTGCAAAGCTGGACCAGGAGATCGTGAGGAGGCAGGAGGAGAACACGGCCAAGCTCTCGGAGGAGATCTCCTCCGTGGGCGAGCAGATCCGTGAGCTGGAAGAGAAGTGTCAGCAGCCAGCGTACGAACTCCTGCAGGTGAGAGCCCCGGGGCAGACTGCTGGCCTTCAACATCACCGCTGTCACCAGCCCAGGGGGCAAATTCATCCTAAATGCTCCTTTTAAACTATTATCCTTCAAAGCTTTTTAAAAAAAATGAAATAAGTTTCTTTTCTTCAATGGCCCAGCTGTCCGTCTGAACATTTTAACCCAAGCCCAATTTATTTAAATCACTACTTAACGATGATGGCTATGGCACTCATCCATCTGACTGGACGTGCCTACATGCAGAAAGATGGTCTAAATCCCAACAATACAGCGTGGAGAAACAAAAAGCAGTGCCTAGCTGTGGCTCATCTCCTCCTTAAGTAGTCATCAAACCAGGCTACCTGAGCCCAGCTGCAGGCTCTGCTTAACTCCTGCTTTCAAACAGCTGGCTATGCCAAAGCAGTAGTGTGCATTAGCAATAGTAACACCCGTGCGCCAGGAGAAGGGACACGGAGGGTGATGGCAGGTAACTACAACGAGCAGCTCGTTCAATGGTGCTGCCATGACCTCGCCAAACCCCGCAGCACATCTGCAAACAGCGTGCAGGCAATGCAGTACTATTTTAGACCCGTCAGTTTAGAGTGATTTTTAAACCTCTCTGTTGGAGAACAGCGACAGAGCTGAGCCAAATCTCCAACTGATCGCGCATCCCTGCTGTTTGCTGGAGCCTTCACCTGCACTTTTCATCCCACTGAGCGTCGTGACTGAGCATAGACGCCGTGGACCGAGATGCAAAAGCCTTTAGGACTTGCTGACTGCTTCGAGTTTTCCTACCTTTCTGCCGACAAGAAGGCAATAATCTCATCAACGGGTGAGATAACCTAATCGATGCACAACGGTGGCAATTTCTACGGTATCTCATTTACAAAGAGCTCAACAAGTCCCCGCACGAGTCCTCCAAGTCCACAGGAGCCTCGAGTGACTAGGTGGCATGCAAACACATCTGTCCGTGCCTAAAGCCAAGAGAAAGAAATCCTTCCCAAGCAGAGCTGGCTTCAGCCTCTCCTTGAGCAAGAGCCTCGGGCTGAGCTGGTGCCTAAGGGCAAGTTGGGCATGGAAGAAGGAAGCCAGAGGGGCTGGAGGCTGCTCGCCAAGCACTTGGCAGCTTGCCTGGCACTGCGTGGCGGCAGCGGTTTGGGCTAGGCAAAGCAATTGGAGAGCTGTGGCTTTGGTGCTGCGCAAAGGTTTCTTTGCGTGAGGCGCTGAATGGCAAGGGGCCAAGTGGCAAGAAGCAAGTGGCTCCTTTGCAGCGTGCTCTCGGGCTTGTCTCTTGCTGCCACTTGCTGGCCATGCCGCAGGCGGCTGGCAACGGCCAAGAGCCCGCAAACAGCCCCTCCCCCCGTGCTCCCTGGATAGCCGAGTGGTCAAGAAACGGCACGCACAAAGCCGGCGGCGCGGGTTCGATTCCCGGCCAGGGAGGTAACGTTTTCCTCCCCCGACACCCTCCTCTCCCTTTTCACAAACTCACCCCTCACCCAAAAAACACACGCTTCCACAACTTCCCTTCCCCTCCACGGCCTTTTGCAGCGCGCCTCTTCACAACCCACGCACGCTTCGCTTTTGCTCACCGCTCCACGCACCACAACCGCCCACCTTGCACCAGCCTCACCTCTTTTACTTACCAAAGCGCCCATGCTAAATGCCGACAAAGAAAGAAAATACAAGCAAATCGCCCAAAGCGCGCCGTCACACGCGGGGGGAACTCGGGCAGGTGCTGCACATTTCCCATTAGTTAAGGGGAAGGTCTGTTTCGCGCAGTGGGCTGTGCTTGTGACAACCGCTGCAAGACCTGGGAGAGATTGGAAACGCTTGCAAGAATATTTGTAATATTTCTTTTTCCAAAAAGGGGGAATACAGAAGAAAATAAGATAAAAATAAAAAATAAAATAGAAATAAAAAATGAAAATAAAAAAAAATCGAGTAAAGGAAAATAAAAATAAAATCAAGTAAAGGAAAATAAAGTAAAATAAAATAAAAGTAAAAGAAAATACATAGTTGATATACATAATACATATATGTATACATATACACGTAGATGCATAATATACAATAAAATACATATTCCCTGACTTACCTGCTTCTGGTGTTGGTGTGTATCTTTCCCTGCTGTTCAGAGGTCTGCAGCATTTTAGGTACAAAGATTACAGTCCATGGCAAATGCTCTCTGCCAGCACCTTCGGCCTAGAAATGGCAATGAAAGAAAAAAAAGAAAAAAAAAGTCTAAACTATTACCCATTCCTCTGCTCTGCAATGCTCACTGGAATTTATGAATTAATGGCTGTGTTGCACCTAAAGTCAACACATTCGATCTGCTCTGTTGCAATTTCCCCCAAGCTATTTCTCCCTGCCTCTCCCTTGCGTGCATTTTTTGCAGGAAAGGGTAGAAGCGGAGAGGCAGAAGGTCGTGGCCGAAATCAAGCAGCTGCACCAGTTCGTGGAGCGACAGGAGCAGCTCCTCTTGGGCCAGCTTGCAAAGCTGGACCAGGAGATCGTGAGGAGGCAGGAGGAGAACACGGCCAAGCTCTCGGAGGAGATCTCCTCCGTGGGCGAGCAGATCCGTGAGCTGGAAGAGAAGTGTCAGCAGCCAGCGTACGAACTCCTGCAGGTGAGAGCCCCGGGGCAGACTGCTGGCCTTCAACATCACCGCTGTCACCAGCCCAGGGGGCAAATTCATCCTAAATGCTCCTTTTAAACTATTATCCTTCAAAGCTTTTTAAAAAAAATGAAATAAGTTTCTTTTCTTCAATGGCCCAGCTGTCCGTCTGAACATTTTAACCCAAGCCCAATTTATTTAAATCACTACTTAACGATGATGGCTATGGCACTCATCCATCTGACTGGACGTGCCTACATGCAGAAAGATGGTCTAAATCCCAACAATACAGCGTGGAGAAACAAAAAGCAGTGCCTAGCTGTGGCTCATCTCCTCCTTAAGTAGTCATCAAACCAGGCTACCTGAGCCCAGCTGCAGGCTCTGCTTAACTCCTGCTTTCAAACAGCTGGCTATGCCAAAGCAGTAGTGTGCATTAGCAATAGTAACACCCGTGCGCCAGGAGAAGGGACACGGAGGGTGATGGCAGGTAACTACAACGAGCAGCTCGTTCAATGGTGCTGCCATGACCTCGCCAAACCCCGCAGCACATCTGCAAACAGCGTGCAGGCAATGCAGTACTATTTTAGACCCGTCAGTTTAGAGTGATTTTTAAACCTCTCTGTTGGAGAACAGCGACAGAGCTGAGCCAAATCTCCAACTGATCGCGCATCCCTGCTGTTTGCTGGAGCCTTCACCTGCACTTTTCATCCCACTGAGCGTCGTGACTGAGCATAGACGCCGTGGACCGAGATGCAAAAGCCTTTAGGACTTGCTGACTGCTTCGAGTTTTCCTACCTTTCTGCCGACAAGAAGGCAATAATCTCATCAACGGGTGAGATAACCTAATCGATGCACAACGGTGGCAATTTCTACGGTATCTCATTTACAAAGAGCTCAACAAGTCCCCGCACGAGTCCTCCAAGTCCACAGGAGCCTCGAGTGACTAGGTGGCATGCAAACACATCTGTCCGTGCCTAAAGCCAAGAGAAAGAAATCCTTCCCAAGCAGAGCTGGCTTCAGCCTCTCCTTGAGCAAGAGCCTCGGGCTGAGCTGGTGCCTAAGGGCAAGTTGGGCATGGAAGAAGGAAGCCAGAGGGGCTGGAGGGTGCTCGCCAAGCACTTGGCAGCTTGCCTGGCACTGCGTGGCGGCAGCGGTTTGGGCTAGGCAAAGCAATTGGAGAGCTGTGGCTTTGGTGCTGCGCAAAGGTTTCTTTGCGTGAGGCGCTGAATGGCAAGGGGCCAAGTGGCAAGAAGCAAGTGGCTCCTTTGCAGCGTGCTCTTGGGCTTGTCTCTTGCTGCCACTTGCTGGCCATGCCGCAGGCGGCTGGCAACGGCCAAGAGCCCGCAAACAGCCCCTCCCCCCGTGCTCCCTGGATAGCCGAGAGGGTAGGGCCAGCGCACGCAGTGGTTGGGGGCCCGGGTTCAAGACCCGGCCAGGGAGGTAACGTTTTCCTCCCCCGACACCCTCCTCTCCCTTTTCACAAACTCACCCCTCACCCAAAAAACACACGCTTCCACAACTTCCCTTCCCCTCCACGGCCTTTTGCAGCGCGCCTCTTCACAACCCACGCACGCTTCGCTTTTGCTCACCGCTCCACGCACCACAACCGCCCACCTTGCACCAGCCTCACCTCTTTTACTTACCAAAGCGCCCATGCTAAATGCCGACAAAGAAAGAAAATACAAGCAAATCGCCCAAAGCGCGCCGTCACACGCGGGGGGAACTCGGGCACGTGCTGCACATTTCCCATTAGTTAAGGGGAAGGTCTGTTTCGCGCAGTGGGCTGTGCTTGTGACAACCGCTGCAAGACCTGGGAGAGATTGGAAACGCTTGCAAGAATATTTGTAATATTTCTTTTTCCAAAAAGGGGGAATACAGAAGAAAATAAGATAAAAATAAAAAATAAAATAGAAATAAAAAACGAAAATAAAAATAAAATCAAGTAAAGGAAAATAAAAATAAAATCAAGTAAAGGAAAATAAAAATAAAATCAAGTAAAGGAAAATAAAGTAAAATAAAATAAAAGTAAAAGAAAATACATAGTTGATATACATAATACATATATGTATACATATACACGTAGATGCATAATATACAATAAAATACATATTCCCTGACTTACCTGCTTCTGGTGTTGGTGTGTATCTTTCCCTGCTGTTCAGAGGTCTGCAGCATTTTAGGTACAAAGATTACAGTCCATGGCAAATGCTCTCTGCCAGCACCTTCGGCCTAGAAATGGCAATGAAAGAAAAAAAAAGAAAAAAAAAGTCTAAACTATTACCCATTCCTCTGCTCTGCAATGCTCACTGGAATTTATGAATTTATGGCTGTGTTGCACCTAAAGTCAACACATTCGATCTGCTCTGTTGCAATTTCCCCCAAGCTATTTCTCCCTGCCTCTCCCTTGCGTGCATTTTTTGCAGGAAAGGGTAGAAGCGGAGAGGCAGAAGGTCGTGGCCGAAATCAAGCAGCTGCACCAGTTCGTGGAGCGACAGGAGCAGCTCCTCTTGGGCCAGCTTGCAAAGCTGGACCAGGAGATCGTGAGGAGGCAGGAGGAGAACACGGCCAAGCTCTCGGAGGAGATCTCCTCCGTGGGCGAGCAGATCCGTGAGCTGGAAGAGAAGTGTCAGCAGCCAGCGTACGAACTCCTGCAGGTGAGAGCCCCGGGGAAGACTGCTGGCCTTCAACATCACCGCTGTCACCAGCCCAGGGGGCAAATTCATCCTAAATGCTCCTTTTAAACTATTATCCTTCAAAGCTTTTTAAAAAAAATGAAATAAGTTTCTTTTCTTCAATGGCCCAGCTGTCCGTCTGAACATTTTAACCCAAGCCCAATTTATTTAAATCACTACTTAACGATGATGGCTATGGCACTCATCCATCTGACTGGACGTGCCTACATGCAGAAAGATGGTCTAAATCCCAACAATACAGCGTGGAGAAACAAAAAGCAGTGCCTAGCTGTGGCTCATCTCCTCCTTAAGTAGTCATCAAACCAGGCTACCTGAGCCCAGCTGCAGGCTCTGCTTAACTCCTGCTTTCAAACAGCTGGCTATGCCAAAGCAGTAGTGTGCATTAGCAATAGTAACACCCGTGCGCAAGGAGAAGGGACACGGAGGGTGATGGCAGGTAACTACAACGAGCAGCTCGTTCAATGGTGCTGCCATGACCTCGCCAAACCCCGCAGCACATCTGCAAACAGCGTGCAGGCAATGCAGTACTATTTTAGACCCGTCAGTTTAGAGTGATTTTTAAACCTCTCTGTTGGAGAACAGCGACAGAGCTGAGCCAAATCTCCAACTGATCGCGCATCCCTGCTGTTTGCTGGAGCCTTCACCTGCACTTTTCATCCCACTGAGCGTCGTGACTGAGCATAGACGCCGTGGACCGAGATGCAAAAGCCTTTAGGACTTGCTGACTGCTTCGAGTTTTCCTACCTTTCTGCCGACAAGAAGGCAATAATCTCATCAACGGGTGAGATAACCTAATCGATGCACAACGGTGGCAATTTCTACGGTATCTCATTTACAAAGAGCTCAACAAGTCCCCGCACGAGTCCTCCAAGTCCACAGGAGCCTCGACTGACTAGGTGGCATGCAAACACATCTGTCCGTGCCTAAAGCCAAGAGAAAGAAATCCTTCCCAAGCAGAGCTGGCTTCAGCCTCTCCTTGAGCAAGAGCCTCGGGCTGAGCTGGTGCCTAAGGGCAAGTTGGGCATGGAAGAAGGAAGCCAGAGGGGCTGGAGGCTGCTCGCCAAGCACTTGGCAGCTTGCCTGGCACTGCGTGGCGGCAGCGGTTTGGGCTAGGCAAAGCAATTGGAGAGCTGTGCCTTTGGTGCTGCGCAAAGGTTTCTTTGCGTGAGGCGCTGAATGGCAAGGGGCCAAGTGGCAAGAAGCAAGTGGCTCCTTTGCAGCGTGCTCTCGGGCTTGTCTCTTGCTGCCACTTGCTGGCCATGCCGCAGGCGGCTGGCAACGGCCAAGAGCCCGCAAACAGCCCCTCCCCCCGTGCTCCCTGGATAGCCGAGGGGGTAGGGCCAGCGCACGCAGTGGTTGGGGGCCCGGGTTCAAGACCCGGCCAGGGAGGTAACGTTTTCCTCCCCCGACACCCTCCTCTCCCTTTTCACAAACTCACCCCTCACCCAAAAAACACACGCTTCCACAACTTCCCTTCCCCTCCACGGCCTTTTGCAGCGCGCCTCTTCACAACCCACGCACGCTTCGCTTTTGCTCACCGCTCCACGCACCACAACCGCCCACCTTGCACCAGCCTCACCTCTTTTACTTACCAAAGCGCCCATGCTAAATGCCGACAAAGAAAGAAAATACAAGCAAATCGCCCAAAGCGCGCCGTCACACGCGGGGGGAACTCGGGCAGGTGCTGCACATTTCCCATTAGTTAAGGGGAAGGTCTGTTTCGCGCAGTGGGCTGTGCTTGTGACAACCGCTGCAAGACCTGGGAGAGATTGGAAACGCTTGCAAGAATATTTGTAATATTTCTTTTTCCAAAAAGGGGGAATACAGAAGAAAATAAGATAAAAATAAAAAATAAAATAGAAATAAAAAATGAAAATAAAAAAAAATCGAGTAAAGGAAAATAAAAATAAAATCAAGTAAAGGAAAATAAAGTAAAATAAAATAAAAGTAAAAGAAAATACATAGTTGATATACATAATACATATATGTATACATATACACGTAGATGCATAATATACAATAAAATACATATTCCCTGACTTACCTGCTTCTGGTGTTGGTGTGTATCTTTCCCTGCTGTTCAGAGGTCTGCAGCATTTTAGGTACAAAGATTACAGTCCATGGCAAATGCTCTCTGCCAGCACCTTCGGCCTAGAAATGGCAATGAAAGAAAAAAAAGAAAAAAAAAGTCTAAACTATTACCCATTCCTCTGCTCTGCAATGCTCACTGGAATTTATGAATTAATGGCTGTGTTGCACCTAAAGTCAACACATTCGATCTGCTCTGTTGCAATTTCCCCCAAGCTATTTCTCCCTGCCTCTCCCTTGCGTGCATTTTTTGCAGGAAAGGGTAGAAGCGGAGAGGCAGAAGGTCGTGGCCGAAATCAAGCAGCTGCACCAGTTCGTGGAGCGACAGGAGCAGCTCCTCTTGGGCCAGCTTGCAAAGCTGGACCAGGAGATCGTGAGGAGGCAGGAGGAGAACACGGCCAAGCTCTCGGAGGAGATCTCCTCCGTGGGCGAGCAGATCCGTGAGCTGGAAGAGAAGTGTCAGCAGCCAGCGTACGAACTCCTGCAGGTGAGAGCCCCGGGGCAGACTGCTGGCCTTCAACATCACCGCTGTCACCAGCCCAGGGGGCAAATTCATCCTAAATGCTCCTTTTAAACTATTATCCTTCAAAGCTTTTTAAAAAAAATGAAATAAGTTTCTTTTCTTCAATGGCCCAGCTGTCCGTCTGAACATTTTAACCCAAGCCCAATTTATTTAAATCACTACTTAACGATGATGGCTATGGCACTCATCCATCTGACTGGACGTGCCTACATGCAGAAAGATGGTCTAAATCCCAACAATACAGCGTGGAGAAACAAAAAGCAGTGCCTAGCTGTGGCTCATCTCCTCCTTAAGTAGTCATCAAACCAGGCTACCTGAGCCCAGCTGCAGGCTCTGCTTAACTCCTGCTTTCAAACAGCTGGCTATGCCAAAGCAGTAGTGTGCATTAGCAATAGTAACACCCGTGCGCCAGGAGAAGGGACACGGAGGGTGATGGCAGGTAACTACAACGAGCAGCTCGTTCAATGGTGCTGCCATGACCTCGCCAAACCCCGCAGCACATCTGCAAACAGCGTGCAGGCAATGCAGTACTATTTTAGACCCGTCAGTTTAGAGTGATTTTTAAACCTCTCTGTTGGAGAACAGCGACAGAGCTGAGCCAAATCTCCAACTGATCGCGCATCCCTGCTGTTTGCTGGAGCCTTCACCTGCACTTTTCATCCCACTGAGCGTCGTGACTGAGCATAGACGCCGTGGACCGAGATGCAAAAGCCTTTAGGACTTGCTGACTGCTTCGAGTTTTCCTACCTTTCTGCCGACAAGAAGGCAATAATCTCATCAACGGGTGAGATAACCTAATCGATGCACAACGGTGGCAATTTCTACGGTATCTCATTTACAAAGAGCTCAACAAGTCCCCGCACGAGTCCTCCAAGTCCACAGGAGCCTCGAGTGACTAGGTGGCATGCAAACACATCTGTCCGTGCCTAAAGCCAAGAGAAAGAAATCCTTCCCAAGCAGAGCTGGCTTCAGCCTCTCCTTGAGCAAGAGCCTCGGGCTGAGCTGGTGCCTAAGGGCAAGTTGGGCATGGAAGAAGGAAGCCAGAGGGGCTGGAGGCTGCTCGCCAAGCACTTGGCAGCTTGCCTGGCACTGCGTGGCGGCAGCGGTTTGGGCTAGGCAAAGCAATTGGAGAGCTGTGCCTTTGGTGCTGCGCAAAGGTTTCTTTGCGTGAGGCGCTGAATGGCAAGGGGCCAAGTGGCAAGAAGCAAGTGGCTCCTTTGCAGCGTGCTCTCGGGCTTGTCTCTTGCTGCCACTTGCTGGCCATGCCGCAGGCGGCTGGCAACGGCCAAGAGCCCGCAAACAGCCCCTCCCCCCGTGCTCCCTGGATAGCCGAGTGGTCAAGAAACGGCACGCACAAAGCCGGCGGCGCGGGTTCGATTCCCGGCCAGGGAGGTAACGTTTTCCTCCCCCGACACCCTCCTCTCCCTTTTCACAAACTCACCCCTCACCCAAAAAACACACGCTTCCACAACTTCCCTTCCCCTCCACGGCCTTTTGCAGCGCGCCTCTTCACAACCCACGCACGCTTCGCTTTTGCTCACCGCTCCACGCACCACAACCGCCCACCTTGCACCAGCCTCACCTCTTTTACTTACCAAAGCGCCCATGCTAAATGCCGACAAAGAAAGAAAATACAAGCAAATCGCCCAAAGCGCGCCGTCACACGCGGGGGGAACTCGGGCAGGTGCTGCACATTTCCCATTAGTTAAGGGGAAGGTCTGTTTCGCGCAGTGGGCTGTGCTTGTGACAACCGCTGCAAGACCTGGGAGAGATTGGAAACGCTTGCAAGAATATTTGTAATATTTCTTTTTCCAAAAAGGGGGAATACAGAAGAAAATAAGATAAAAATAAAAAATAAAATAGAAATAAAAAATGAAAATAAAAAAAAATCGAGTAAAGGAAAATAAAAATAAAATCAAGTAAAGGAAAATAAAGTAAAATAAAATAAAAGTAAAAGAAAATACATAGTTGATATACATAATACATATATGTATACATATACACGTAGATGCATAATATACAATAAAATACATATTCCCTGACTTACCTGCTTCTGGTGTTGGTGTGTATCTTTCCCTGCTGTTCAGAGGTCTGCAGCATTTTAGGTACAAAGATTACAGTCCATGGCAAATGCTCTCTGCCAGCACCTTCGGCCTAGAAATGGCAATGAAAGAAAAAAAAGAAAAAAAAAGTCTAAACTATTACCCATTCCTCTGCTCTGCAATGCTCACTGGAATTTATGAATTAATGGCTGTGTTGCACCTAAAGTCAACACATTCGATCTGCTCTGTTGCAATTTCCCCCAAGCTATTTCTCCCTGCCTCTCCCTTGCGTGCATTTTTTGCAGGAAAGGGTAGAAGCGGAGAGGCAGAAGGTCGTGGCCGAAATCAAGCAGCTGCACCAGTTCGTGGAGCGACAGGAGCAGCTCCTCTTGGGCCAGCTTGCAAAGCTGGACCAGGAGATCGTGAGGAGGCAGGAGGAGAACACGGCCAAGCTCTCGGAGGAGATCTCCTCCGTGGGCGAGCAGATCCGTGAGCTGGAAGAGAAGTGTCAGCAGCCAGCGTACGAACTCCTGCAGGTGAGAGCCCCGGGGCAGACTGCTGGCCTTCAACATCACCGCTGTCACCAGCCCAGGGGGCAAATTCATCCTAAATGCTCCTTTTAAACTATTATCCTTCAAAGCTTTTTAAAAAAAATGAAATAAGTTTCTTTTCTTCAATGGCCCAGCTGTCCGTCTGAACATTTTAACCCAAGCCCAATTTATTTAAATCACTACTTAACGATGATGGCTATGGCACTCATCCATCTGACTGGACGTGCCTACATGCAGAAAGATGGTCTAAATCCCAACAATACAGCGTGGAGAAACAAAAAGCAGTGCCTAGCTGTGGCTCATCTCCTCCTTAAGTAGTCATCAAACCAGGCTACCTGAGCCCAGCTGCAGGCTCTGCTTAACTCCTGCTTTCAAACAGCTGGCTATGCCAAAGCAGTAGTGTGCATTAGCAATAGTAACACCCGTGCGCCAGGAGAAGGGACACGGAGGGTGATGGCAGGTAACTACAACGAGCAGCTCGTTCAATGGTGCTGCCATGACCTCGCCAAACCCCGCAGCACATCTGCAAACAGCGTGCAGGCAATGCAGTACTATTTTAGACCCGTCAGTTTAGAGTGATTTTTAAACCTCTCTGTTGGAGAACAGCGACAGAGCTGAGCCAAATCTCCAACTGATCGCGCATCCCTGCTGTTTGCTGGAGCCTTCACCTGCACTTTTCATCCCACTGAGCGTCGTGACTGAGCATAGACGCCGTGGACCGAGATGCAAAAGCCTTTAGGACTTGCTGACTGCTTCGAGTTTTCCTACCTTTCTGCCGACAAGAAGGCAATAATCTCATCAACGGGTGAGATAACCTAATCGATGCACAACGGTGGCAATTTCTACGGTATCTCATTTACAAAGAGCTCAACAAGTCCCCGCACGAGTCCTCCAAGTCCACAGGAGCCTCGACTGACTAGGTGGCATGCAAACACATCTGTCCGTGCCTAAAGCCAAGAGAAAGAAATCCTTCCCAAGCAGAGCTGGCTTCAGCCTCTCCTTGAGCAAGAGCCTCGGGCTGAGCTGGTGCCTAAGGGCAAGTTGGGCATGGAAGAAGGAAGCCAGAGGGGCTGGAGGCTGCTCGCCAAGCACTTGGCAGCTTGCCTGGCACTGCGTGGCGGCAGCGGTTTGGGCTAGGCAAAGCAATTGGAGAGCTGTGCCTTTGGTGCTGCGCAAAGGTTTCTTTGCGTGAGGCGCTGAATGGCAAGGGGCCAAGTGGCAAGAAGCAAGTGGCTCCTTTGCAGCGTGCTCTTGGGCTTGTCTCTTGCTGCCACTTGCTGGCCATGCCGCAGGCGGCTGGCAACGGCCAAGAGCCCGCAAACAGCCCCTCCCCCCGTGCTCCCTGGATAGCCGAGGGGGTAGGGCCAGCGCACGCAGTGGTTGGGGGCCCGGGTTCAAGACCCGGCCAGGGAGGTAACGTTTTCCTCCCCCGACACCCTCCTCTCCCTTTTCACAAACTCACCCCTCACCCAAAAAACACACGCTTCCACAACTTCCCTTCCCCTCCACGGCCTTTTGCAGCGCGCCTCTTCACAACCCACGCACGCTTCGCTTTTGCTCACCGCTCCACGCACCACAACCGCCCACCTTGCACCAGCCTCACCTCTTTTACTTACCAAAGCGCCCATGCTAAATGCCGACAAAGAAAGAAAATACAAGCAAATCGCCCAAAGCGCGCCGTCACACGCGGGGGGAACTCGGGCAGGTGCTGCACATTTCCCATTAGTTAAGGGGAAGGTCTGTTTCGCGCAGTGGGCTGTGCTTGTGACAACCGCTGCAAGACCTGGGAGAGATTGGAAACGCTTGCAAGAATATTTGTAATATTTCTTTTTCCAAAAAGGGGGAATACAGAAGAAAATAAGATAAAAATAAAAAATAAAATAGAAATAAAAAACGAAAATAAAAATAAAATCAAGTAAAGGAAAATAAAAATAAAATCAAGTAAAGGAAAATAAAAATAAAATCAAGTAAAGGAAAATAAAGTAAAATAAAATAAAAGTAAAAGAAAATACATAGTTGATATACATAATACATATATGTATACATATACACGTAGATGCATAATATACAATAAAATACATATTCCCTGACTTACCTGCTTCTGGTGTTGGTGTGTATCTTTCCCTGCTGTTCAGAGGTCTGCAGCATTTTAGGTACAAAGATTACAGTCCATGGCAAATGCTCTCTGCCAGCACCTTCGGCCTAGAAATGGCAATGAAAGAAAAAAAAAGAAAAAAAAAGTCTAAACTATTACCCATTCCTCTGCTCTGCAATGCTCACTGGAATTTATGAATTTATGGCTGTGTTGCACCTAAAGTCAACACATTCGATCTGCTCTGTTGCAATTTCCCCCAAGCTATTTCTCCCTGCCTCTCCCTTGCGTGCATTTTTTGCAGGAAAGGGTAGAAGCGGAGAGGCAGAAGGTCGTGGCCGAAATCAAGCAGCTGCACCAGTTCGTGGAGCGACAGGAGCAGCTCCTCTTGGGCCAGCTTGCAAAGCTGGACCAGGAGATCGTGAGGAGGCAGGAGGAGAACACGGCCAAGCTCTCGGAGGAGATCTCCTCCGTGGGCGAGCAGATCCGTGAGCTGGAAGAGAAGTGTCAGCAGCCAGCGTACGAACTCCTGCAGGTGAGAGCCCCGGGGCAGACTGCTGGCCTTCAACATCACCGCTGTCACCAGCCCAGGGGGCAAATTCATCCTAAATGCTCCTTTTAAACTATTATCCTTCAAAGCTTTTTAAAAAAAATGAAATAAGTTTCTTTTCTTCAATGGCCCAGCTGTCCGTCTGAACATTTTAACCCAAGCCCAATTTATTTAAATCACTACTTAACGATGATGGCTATGGCACTCATCCATCTGACTGGACGTGCCTACATGCAGAAAGATGGTCTAAATCCCAACAATACAGCGTGGAGAAACAAAAAGCAGTGCCTAGCTGTGGCTCATCTCCTCCTTAAGTAGTCATCAAACCAGGCTACCTGAGCCCAGCTGCAGGCTCTGCTTAACTCCTGCTTTCAAACAGCTGGCTATGCCAAAGCAGTAGTGTGCATTAGCAATAGTAACACCCGTGCGCAAGGAGAAGGGACACGGAGGGTGATGGCAGGTAACTACAACGAGCAGCTCGTTCAATGGTGCTGCCATGACCTCGCCAAACCCCGCAGCACATCTGCAAACAGCGTGCAGGCAATGCAGTACTATTTTAGACCCGTCAGTTTAGAGTGATTTTTAAACCTCTCTGTTGGAGAACAGCGACAGAGCTGAGCCAAATCTCCAACTGATCGCGCATCCCTGCTGTTTGCTGGAGCCTTCACCTGCACTTTTCATCCCACTGAGCGTCGTGACTGAGCATAGACGCCGTGGACCGAGATGCAAAAGCCTTTAGGACTTGCTGACTGCTTCGAGTTTTCCTACCTTTCTGCCGACAAGAAGGCAATAATCTCATCAACGGGTGAGATAACCTAATCGATGCACAACGGTGGCAATTTCTACGGTATCTCATTTACAAAGAGCTCAACAAGTCCCCGCACGAGTCCTCCAAGTCCACAGGAGCCTCGACTGACTAGGTGGCATGCAAACACATCTGTCCGTGCCTAAAGCCAAGAGAAAGAAATCCTTCCCAAGCAGAGCTGGCTTCAGCCTCTCCTTGAGCAAGAGCCTCGGGCTGAGCTGGTGCCTAAGGGCAAGTTGGGCATGGAAGAAGGAAGCCAGAGGGGCTGGAGGCTGCTCGCCAAGCACTTGGCAGCTTGCCTGGCACTGCGTGGCGGCAGCGGTTTGGGCTAGGCAAAGCAATTGGAGAGCTGTGCCTTTGGTGCTGCGCAAAGGTTTCTTTGCGTGAGGCGCTGAATGGCAAGGGGCCAAGTGGCAAGAAGCAAGTGGCTCCTTTGCAGCGTGCTCTCGGGCTTGTCTCTTGCTGCCACTTGCTGGCCATGCCGCAGGCGGCTGGCAACGGCCAAGAGCCCGCAAACAGCCCCTCCCCCCGTGCTCCCTGGATAGCCGAGGGGGTAGGGCCAGCGCACGCAGTGGTTGGGGGCCCAGGTTCAAGACCCGGCCAGGGAGGTAACGTTTTCCTCCCCCGACACCCTCCTCTCCCTTTTCACAAACTCACCCCTCACCCAAAAAACACACGCTTCCACAACTTCCCTTCCCCTCCACGGCCTTTTGCAGCGCGCCTCTTCACAACCCACGCACGCTTCGCTTTTGCTCAACGCTCCACGCACCACAACCGCCCACCTTGCACCAGCCTCACCTCTTTTACTTACCAAAGCGCCCGTGCTAAATGCCGACAAAGAAAGAAAATACAAGCAAATCGCCCAAAGCGCGCCGTCACACGCGGGGGGAACTCGGGCAGGTGCTGCACATTTCCCATTAGTTAAGGGGAAGGTCTGTTTCGCGCAGTGGGCTGTGCTTGTGACAACCGCTGCAAGACCTGGGAGAGATTGGAAACGCTTGCAAGAATATTTGTAATATTTCTTTTTCCAAAAAGGGGGAATACAGAAGAAAATAAGATAAAAATAAAAAATAAAATAGAAATAAAAAACGAAAATAAAAATAAAATCAAGTAAAGAAAAATAAAAATAAAATCAAGTAAAGGAAAATAAAAATAAAATCATGTAAAGTAAAATAAAGTAAAATAAAATAAAAGTAAAAGAAAATACATAGTTGATATACATAATACATATATGTATACATATACACGTAGATGCATAATATACAATAAAATACATATTCCCTGACTTACCTGCTTCTGGTGTTGGTGTGTATCTTTCCCTGCTGTTCAGAGGTCTGCAGCATTTTAGGTACAAAGATTACAGTCCATGGCAAATGCTCTCTGCCAGCACCTTCGGCCTAGAAATGGCAATGAAAGAAAAAAAAGAAAAAAAAAGTCTAAACTATTACCCATTCCTCTGCTCTGCAATGCTCACTGGAATTTATGAATTAATGGCTGTGTTGCACCTAAAGTCAACACATTCGATCTGCTCTGTTGCAATTTCCCCCAAGCTATTTCTCCCTGCCTCTCCCTTGCGTGCATTTTTTGCAGGAAAGGGTAGAAGCGGAGAGGCAGAAGGTCGTGGCCGAAATCAAGCAGCTGCACCAGTTCGTGGAGCGACAGGAGCAGCTCCTCTTGGGCCAGCTTGCAAAGCTGGACCAGGAGATCGTGAGGAGGCAGGAGGAGAACACGGCCAAGCTCTCGGAGGAGATCTCCTCCGTGGGCGAGCAGATCCGTGAGCTGGAAGAGAAGTGTCAGCAGCCAGCGTACCAACTCCTGCAGGTGAGAGCCCCGGGGCAGACTGCTGGCCTTCAACATCACCGCTGTCACCAGCCCAGGGGGCAAATTCATCCTAAATGCTCCTTTTAAACTATTATCCTTCAAAGCTTTTTAAAAAAAATGAAATAAGTTTCTTTTCTTCAATGGCCCAGCTGTCCGTCTGAACATTTTAACCCAAGCCCAATTTATTTAAATCGCTACTTAACGATGATGGCTATGGCACTCATCCATCTGACTGGACGTGCCTACATGCAGAAAGATGGTCTAAATCCCAACAATACAGCGTGGAGAAACAAAAAGCAGTGCCTAGCTGTGGCTCATCTCCTCCTTAAGTAGTCATCAAACCAGGCACCTGAGCCCAGCTGCAGGCTCTGCTTAACTCCTGCTTTCAAACAGCTGGCTATGCCAAAGCAGTAGTGTGCATTAGCAATAGTAACACCCGTGCCCCAGGAGAAGGGACACGGAGGGTGATGGCAGGTAACTACAACGAGCAGCTCGTTCAATGGTGCTGCCATGACCTCGCCAAACCCCGCAGCACATCTGCAAACAGCGTGCAGGCAATGCAGTACTATTTTAGACCCGTCAGTTTAGAGTGATTTTTAAACCTCTCTGTTGGAGAACAGCGACAGAGCTGAGCCAAATCTCCAACTGATCGCGCATCCCTGCTGTTTGCTGGAGCCTTCACCTGCACTTTTCATCCCACTGAGCGTCGTGACTGAGCATAGACGCCGTGGACCGAGATGCAAAAGCCTTTAGGACTTGCTGACTGCTTCGAGTTTTCCTACCTTTCTGCCGACAAGAAGGCAATAATCTCATCAACGGGTGAGATAACCTAATCGATGCACAACGGTGGCAATTTCTACGGTATCTCATTTACAAAGAGCTCAACAAGTCCCCGCACGAGTCCTCCAAGTCCACAGGAGCCTCGACTGACTAGGTGGCATGCAAACACATCTGTCCGTGCCTAAAGCCAAGAGAAAGAAATCCTTCCCAAGCAGAGCTGGCTTCAGCCTCTCCTTGAGCAAGAGCCTCGGGCTGAGCTGGTGCCTAAGGGCAAGTTGGGCATGGAAGAAGGAAGCCAGAGGGGCTGGAGGCTGCTCGCCAAGCACTTGGCAGCTTGCCTGGCACTGCGTGGCGGCAGCGGTTTGGGCTAGCCAAAGCAATTGGAGAGCTGTGCCTTTGGTGCTGCGCAAAGGTTTCTTTGCGTGAGGCGCTGAATGGCAAGGGGCCAAGTGGCAAGAAGCAAGTGGCTCCTTTGCAGCGTGCTCTCGGGCTTGTCTCTTGCTGCCACTTGCTGGCCATGCCGCAGGCGGCTGGCAACGGCCAAGAGCCCGCAAACAGCCCCTCCCCCCGTGCTCCCTGGATAGCCGAGTGGTCAAGAAACGGCACGCACAAAGCCGGCGGCGCGGGTTCGATTCCCGGCCAGGGAGGTAACGTTTTCCTCCCCCGACACCCTCCTCTCCCTTTTCACAAACTCGCCCCTCACCCAAAAAACACACGCTTCCACAACTTCCCTTCCCCTCCACGGCCTTTTGCAGCGCGCCTCTTCACAACCCACGCACGCTTCGCTTTTGCTCAACGCTCCACGCACCACAACCGCCCACCTTGCACCAGCCTCACCTCTTTTACTTACCAAAGCGCCCGTGCTAAATGCCAACAAAGAAAGAAAATACAAGCAAATCGCCCAAAGCGCGCCGTCACACGCGGGGGGAACTCGGGCAGGTGCTGCACATTTCCCATTAGTTAAGGGGAAGGTCTGTTTCGCGCAGTGGGCTGTGCTTGTGACAACCGCTGCAAGACCTGGGAGAGATTGGAAACGCTTGCAAGAATATTTGTAATATTTCTTTTTCCAAAAAGGGGGAATACAGAAGAAAATAAGATAAAAATAAAAAATAAAATAGAAATAAAAAACGAAAATAAAAATAAAATCAAGTAAAGGAAAATAAAAATAAAATCAAGTAAAGGAAAATAAAAATAAAATCATGTAAAGTAAAATAAAGTAAAATAAAATAAAAGTAAAAGAAAATACATAGTTGATATACATAATACATATATGTATACATATACACGTAGATGCATAATATACAATAAAATACATATTCCCTGACTTACCTGCTTCTGGTGTTGGTGTGTATCTTTCCCTGCTGTTCAGAGGTCTGCAGCATTTTAGGTACAAAGATTACAGTCCATGGCAAATGCTCTCTGCCAGCACCTTCGGCCTAGAAATGGCAATGAAAGAAAAAAAAGAAAAAAAAAGTCTAAACTATTACCCATTCCTCTGCTCTGCAATGCTCACTGGAATTTATGAATTAATGGCTGTGTTGCACCTAAAGTCAACACATTCGATCTGCTCTGTTGCAATTTCCCCCAAGCTATTTCTCCCTGCCTCTCCCTTGCGTGCATTTTTTGCAGGAAAGGGTAGAAGCGGAGAGGCAGAAGGTCGTGGCCGAAATCAAGCAGCTGCACCAGTTCGTGGAGCGACAGGAGCAGCTCCTCTTGGGCCAGCTTGCAAAGCTGGACCAGGAGATCGTGAGGAGGCAGGAGGAGAACACGGCCAAGCTCTCGGAGGAGATCTCCTCCGTGGGCGAGCAGATCCGTGAGCTGGAAGAGAAGTGTCAGCAGCCAGCGTACGAACTCCTGCAGGTGAGAGCCCCGGGGCAGACTGCTGGCCTTCAACATCACCGCTGTCACCAGCCCAGGGGGCAAATTCATCCTAAATGCTCCTTTTAAACTATTATCCTTCAAAGCTTTTTAAAAAAAATGAAATAAGTTTCTTTTCTTCAATGGCCCAGCTGTCCGTCTGAACATTTTAACCCAAGCCCAATTTATTTAAATCACTACTTAACGATGATGGCTATGGCACTCATCCATCTGACTGGACGTGCCTACATGCAGAAAGATGGTCTAGATCCCAACAATACAGCGTGGAGAAACAAAAAGCAGTGCCTAGCTGTGGCTCATCTCCTCCTTAAGTAGTCATCAAACCAGGCTACCTGAGCCCAGCTGCAGGCTCTGCTTAACTCCTGCTTTCAAACAGCTGGCTATGCCAAAGCAGTAGTGTGCATTAGCAATAGTAACACCCGTGCGCCAGGAGAAGGGACACGGAGGGTGATGGCAGGTAACTACAACGAGCAGCTCGTTCAATGGTGCTGCCATGACCTCGCCAAACCCCGCAGCACATCTGCAAACAGCGTGCAGGCAATGCAGTACTATTTTAGACCCGTCAGTTTAGAGTGATTTTTAAACCTCTCTGTTGGAGAACAGCGACAGAGCTGAGCCAAATCTCCAACTGATCGCGCATCCCTGCTGTTTGCTGGAGCCTTCACCTGCACTTTTCATCCCACTGAGCGTCGTGACTGAGCATAGACGCCGTGGACCGAGATGCAAAAGCCTTTAGGACTTGCTGACTGCTTCGAGTTTTCCTACCTTTCTGCCGACAAGAAGGCAATAATCTCATCAACGGGTGAGATAACCTAATCGATGCACAACGGTGGCAATTTCTACGGTATCTCATTTACAAAGAGCTCAACAAGTCCCCGCACGAGTCCTCCAAGTCCACAGGAGCCTCGACTGACTAGGTGGCATGCAAACACATCTGTCCGTGCCTAAAGCCAAGAGAAAGAAATCCTTCCCAAGCAGAGCTGGCTTCAGCCTCTCCTTGAGCAAGAGCCTCGGGCTGAGCTGGTGCCTAAGGGCAAGTTGGGCATGGAAGAAGGAAGCCAGAGGGGCTGGAGGCTGCTCGCCAAGCACTTGGCAGCTTGCCTGGCACTGCGTGGCGGCAGCGGTTTGGGCTAGGCAAAGCAATTGGAGAGCTGTGCCTTTGGTGCTGCGCAAAGGTTTCTTTGCGTGAGGCGCTGAATGGCAAGGGGCCAAGTGGCAAGAAGCAAGTGGCTCCTTTGCAGCGTGCTCTCGGGCTTGTCTCTTGCTGCCACTTGCTGGCCATGCCGCAGGCGGCTGGCAACGGCCAAGAGCCCGCAAACAGCCCCTCCCCCCGTGCTCCCTGGATAGCCGAGTGGTCAAGAAACGGCACGCACAAAGCCGGCGGCGCGGGTTCGATTCCCGGCCAGGGAGGTAACGTTTTCCTCCCCCGACACCCTCCTCTCCCTTTTCACAAACTCACCCCTCACCCAAAAAACACACGCTTCCACAACTTCCCTTCCCCTCCACGGCCTTTTGCAGCGCGCCTCTTCACAACCCACGCACGCTTCGCTTTTGCTCACCGCTCCACGCACCACAACCGCCCACCTTGCACCAGCCTCACCTCTTTTACTTACCAAAGCGCCCGTGCTAAATGCCGACAAAGAAAGAAAATACAAGCAAATCGCCCAAAGCGCGCCGTCACACGCGGGGGGAACTCGGGCAGGTGCTGCACATTTCCCATTAGTTAAGGGGAAGGTCTGTTTCGCGCAGTGGGCTGTGCTTGTGACAACCGCTGCAAGACCTGGGAGAGATTGGAAACGCTTGCAAGAATATTTGTAATATTTCTTTTTCCAAAAAGGGGGAATACAGAAGAAAATAAGATAAAAATAAAAAATAAAATAGAAATAAAAAATGAAAATAAAAAAAAATCGAGTAAAGGAAAATAAAAATAAAATCAAGTAAAGGAAAATAAAGTAAAATAAAATAAAAGTAAAAGAAAATACATAGTTGATATACATAATACATATATGTATACATATACACGTAGATGCATAATATACAATAAAATACATATTCCCTGACTTACCTGCTTCTGGTGTTGGTGTGTATCTTTCCCTGCTGTTCAGAGGTCTGCAGCATTTTAGGTACAAAGATTACAGTCCATGGCAAATGCTCTCTGCCAGCACCTTCGGCCTAGAAATGGCAATGAAAGAAAAAAAAGAAAAAAAAAGTCTAAACTATTACCCATTCCTCTGCTCTGCAATGCTCACTGGAATTTATGAATTAATGGCTGTGTTGCACCTAAAGTCAACACATTCGATCTGCTCTGTTGCAATTTCCCCCAAGCTATTTCTCCCTGCCTCTCCCTTGCGTGCATTTTTTGCAGGAAAGGGTAGAAGCGGAGAGGCAGAAGGTCGTGGCCGAAATCAAGCAGCTGCACCAGTTCGTGGAGCGACAGGAGCAGCTCCTCTTGGGCCAGCTTGCAAAGCTGGACCAGGAGATCGTGAGGAGGCAGGAGGAGAACACGGCCAAGCTCTCGGAGGAGATCTCCTCCGTGGGCGAGCAGATCCGTGAGCTGGAAGAGAAGTGTCAGCAGCCAGCGTACCAACTCCTGCAGGTGAGAGCCCCGGGGCAGACTGCTGGCCTTCAACATCACCGCTGTCACCAGCCCAGGGGGCAAATTCATCCTAAATGCTCCTTTTAAACTATTATCCTTCAAAGCTTTTTAAAAAAAATGAAATAAGTTTCTTTTCTTCAATGGCCCAGCTGTCCGTCTGAACATTTTAACCCAAGCCCAATTTATTTAAATCACTACTTAACGATGATGGCTATGGCACTCATCCATCTGACTGGACGTGCCTACATGCAGAAAGATGGTCTAAATCCCAACAATACAGCGTGGAGAAACAAAAAGCAGTGCCTAGCTGTGGCTCATCTCCTCCTTAAGTAGTCATCAAACCAGGCTACCTGAGCCCAGCTGCAGGCTCTGCTTAACTCCTGCTTTCAAACAGCTGGCTATGCCAAAGCAGTAGTGTGCATTAGCAATAGTAACACCCGTGCGCCAGGAGAAGGGACACGGAGGGTGATGGCAGGTAACTACAACGAGCAGCTCGTTCAATGGTGCTGCCATGACCTCGCCAAACCCCGCAGCACATCTGCAAACAGCGTGCAGGCAATGCAGTACTATTTTAGACCCGTCAGTTTAGAGTGATTTTTAAACCTCTCTGTTGGAGAACAGCGACAGAGCTGAGCCAAATCTCCAACTGATCGCGCATCCCTGCTGTTTGCTGGAGCCTTCACCTGCACTTTTCATCCCACTGAGCGTCGTGACTGAGCATAGACGCCGTGGACCGAGATGCAAAAGCCTTTAGGACTTGCTGACTGCTTCGAGTTTTCCTACCTTTCTGCCGACAAGAAGGCAATAATCTCATCAACGGGTGAGATAACCTAATCGATGCACAACGGTGGCAATTTCTACGGTATCTCATTTACAAAGAGCTCAACAAGTCCCCGCACGAGTCCTCCAAGTCCACAGGAGCCTCGACTGACTAGGTGGCATGCAAACACATCTGTCCGTGCCTAAAGCCAAGAGAAAGAAATCCTTCCCAAGCAGAGCTGGCTTCAGCCTCTCCTTGAGCAAGAGCCTCGGGCTGAGCTGGTGCCTAAGGGCAAGTTGGGCATGGAAGAAGGAAGCCAGAGGGGCTGGAGGCTGCTCGCCAAGCACTTGGCAGCTTGCCTGGCACTGCGTGGCGGCAGCGGTTTGGGCTAGGCAAAGCAATTGGAGAGCTGTGCCTTTGGTGCTGCGCAAAGGTTTCTTTGCGTGAGGCGCTGAATGGCAAGGGGCCAAGTGGCAAGAAGCAAGTGGCTCCTTTGCAGCGTGCTCTCGGGCTTGTCTCTTGCTGCCACTTGCTGGCCATGCCGCAGGCGGCTGGCAACGGCCAAGAGCCCGCAAACAGCCCCTCCCCCCGTGCTCCCTGGATAGCCGAGTGGTCAAGAAACGGCACGCACAAAGCCGGCGGCGCGGGTTCGATTCCCGGCCAGGGAGGTAACGTTTTCCTCCCCCGACACCCTCCTCTCCCTTTTCACAAACTCACCCCTCACCCAAAAAACACACGCTTCCACAACTTCCCTTCCCCTCCACGGCCTTTTGCAGCGCGCCTCTTCACAACCCACGCACGCTTCGCTTTTGCTCACCGCTCCACGCACCACAACCGCCCACCTTGCACCAGCCTCACCTCTTTTACTTACCAAAGCGCCCGTGCTAAATGCCGACAAAGAAAGAAAATACAAGCAAATCGCCCAAAGCGCGCCGTCACACGCGGGGGGAACTCGGGCAGGTGCTGCACATTTCCCATTAGTTAAGGGGAAGGTCTGTTTCGCGCAGTGGGCTGTGCTTGTGACAACCGCTGCAAGACCTGGGAGAGATTGGAAACGCTTGCAAGAATATTTGTAATATTTCTTTTTCCAAAAAGGGGGAATACAGAAGAAAATAAGATAAAAATAAAAAATAAAATAGAAATAAAAAATGAAAATAAAAAAAAATCGAGTAAAGGAAAATAAAAATAAAATCAAGTAAAGGAAAATAAAGTAAAATAAAATAAAAGTAAAAGAAAATACATAGTTGATATACATAATACATATATGTATACATATACACGTAGATGCATAATATACAATAAAATACATATTCCCTGACTTACCTGCTTCTGGTGTTGGTGTGTATCTTTCCCTGCTGTTCAGAGGTCTGCAGCATTTTAGGTACAAAGATTACAGTCCATGGCAAATGCTCTCTGCCAGCACCTTCGGCCTAGAAATGGCAATGAAAGAAAAAAAAGAAAAAAAAAGTCTAAACTATTACCCATTCCTCTGCTCTGCAATGCTCACTGGAATTTATGAATTAATGGCTGTGTTGCACCTAAAGTCAACACATTCGATCTGCTCTGTTGCAATTTCCCCCAAGCTATTTCTCCCTGCCTCTCCCTTGCGTGCATTTTTTGCAGGAAAGGGTAGAAGCGGAGAGGCAGAAGGTCGTGGCCGAAATCAAGCAGCTGCACCAGTTCGTGGAGCGACAGGAGCAGCTCCTCTTGGGCCAGCTTGCAAAGCTGGACCAGGAGATCGTGAGGAGGCAGGAGGAGAACACGGCCAAGCTCTCGGAGGAGATCTCCTCCGTGGGCGAGCAGATCCGTGAGCTGGAAGAGAAGTGTCAGCAGCCAGCGTACCAACTCCTGCAGGTGAGAGCCCCGGGGCAGACTGCTGGCCTTCAACATCACCGCTGTCACCAGCCCAGGGGGCAAATTCATCCTAAATGCTCCTTTTAAACTATTATCCTTCAAAGCTTTTTAAAAAAAATGAAATAAGTTTCTTTTCTTCAATGGCCCAGCTGTCCGTCTGAACATTTTAACCCAAGCCCAATTTATTTAAATCACTACTTAACGATGATGGCTATGGCACTCATCCATCTGACTGGACGTGCCTACATGCAGAAAGATGGTCTAAATCCCAACAATACAGCGTGGAGAAACAAAAAGCAGTGCCTAGCTGTGGCTCATCTCCTCCTTAAGTAGTCATCAAACCAGGCTACCTGAGCCCAGCTGCAGGCTCTGCTTAACTCCTGCTTTCAAACAGCTGGCTATGCCAAAGCAGTAGTGTGCATTAGCAATAGTAACACCCGTGCGCCAGGAGAAGGGACACGGAGGGTGATGGCAGGTAACTACAACGAGCAGCTCGTTCAATGGTGCTGCCATGACCTCGCCAAACCCCGCAGCACATCTGCAAACAGCGTGCAGGCAATGCAGTACTATTTTAGACCCGTCAGTTTAGAGTGATTTTTAAACCTCTCTGTTGGAGAACAGCGACAGAGCTGAGCCAAATCTCCAACTGATCGCGCATCCCTGCTGTTTGCTGGAGCCTTCACCTGCACTTTTCATCCCACTGAGCGTCGTGACTGAGCATAGACGCCGTGGACCGAGATGCAAAAGCCTTTAGGACTTGCTGACTGCTTCGAGTTTTCCTACCTTTCTGCCGACAAGAAGGCAATAATCTCATCAACGGGTGAGATAACCTAATCGATGCACAACGGTGGCAATTTCTACGGTATCTCATTTACAAAGAGCTCAACAAGTCCCCGCACGAGTCCTCCAAGTCCACAGGAGCCTCGACTGACTAGGTGGCATGCAAACACATCTGTCCGTGCCTAAAGCCAAGAGAAAGAAATCCTTCCCAAGCAGAGCTGGCTTCAGCCTCTCCTTGAGCAAGAGCCTCGGGCTGAGCTGGTGCCTAAGGGCAAGTTGGGCATGGAAGAAGGAAGCCAGAGGGGCTGGAGGCTGCTCGCCAAGCACTTGGCAGCTTGCCTGGCACTGCGTGGCGGCAGCGGTTTGGGCTAGGCAAAGCAATTGGAGAGCTGTGCCTTTGGTGCTGCGCAAAGGTTTCTTTGCGTGAGGCGCTGAATGGCAAGGGGCCAAGTGGCAAGAAGCAAGTGGCTCCTTTGCAGCGTGCTCTCGGGCTTGTCTCTTGCTGCCACTTGCTGGCCATGCCGCAGGCGGCTGGCAACGGCCAAGAGCCCGCAAACAGCCCCTCCCCCCGTGCTCCCTGGATAGCCGAGTGGTCAAGAAACGGCACGCACAAAGCCGGCGGCGCGGGTTCGATTCCCGGCCAGGGAGGTAACGTTTTCCTCCCCCGACACCCTCCTCTCCCTTTTCACAAACTCACCCCTCACCCAAAAAACACACGCTTCCACAACTTCCCTTCCCCTCCACGGCCTTTTGCAGCGCGCCTCTTCACAACCCACGCACGCTTCGCTTTTGCTCACCGCTCCACGCACCACAACCGCCCACCTTGCACCAGCCTCACCTCTTTTACTTACCAAAGCGCCCGTGCTAAATGCCGACAAAGAAAGAAAATACAAGCAAATCGCCCAAAGCGCGCCGTCACACGCGGGGGGAACTCGGGCAGGTGCTGCACATTTCCCATTAGTTAAGGGGAAGGTCTGTTTCGCGCAGTGGGCTGTGCTTGTGACAACCGCTGCAAGACCTGGGAGAGATTGGAAACGCTTGCAAGAATATTTGTAATATTTCTTTTTCCAAAAAGGGGGAATACAGAAGAAAATAAGATAAAAATAAAAAATAAAATAGAAATAAAAAATGAAAATAAAAAAAAATCGAGTAAAGGAAAATAAAAATAAAATCAAGTAAAGGAAAATAAAGTAAAATAAAATAAAAGTAAAAGAAAATACATAGTTGATATACATAATACATATATGTATACATATACACGTAGATGCATAATATACAATAAAATACATATTCCCTGACTTACCTGCTTCTGGTGTTGGTGTGTATCTTTCCCTGCTGTTCAGAGGTCTGCAGCATTTTAGGTACAAAGATTACAGTCCATGGCAAATGCTCTCTGCCAGCACCTTCGGCCTAGAAATGGCAATGAAAGAAAAAAAAGAAAAAAAAAGTCTAAACTATTACCCATTCCTCTGCTCTGCAATGCTCACTGGAATTTATGAATTAATGGCTGTGTTGCACCTAAAGTCAACACATTCGATCTGCTCTGTTGCAATTTCCCCCAAGCTATTTCTCCCTGCCTCTCCCTTGCGTGCATTTTTTGCAGGAAAGGGTAGAAGCGGAGAGGCAGAAGGTCGTGGCCGAAATCAAGCAGCTGCACCAGTTCGTGGAGCGACAGGAGCAGCTCCTCTTGGGCCAGCTTGCAAAGCTGGACCAGGAGATCGTGAGGAGGCAGGAGGAGAACACGGCCAAGCTCTCGGAGGAGATCTCCTCCGTGGGCGAGCAGATCCGTGAGCTGGAAGAGAAGTGTCAGCAGCCAGCGTACCAACTCCTGCAGGTGAGAGCCCCGGGGCAGACTGCTGGCCTTCAACATCACCGCTGTCACCAGCCCAGGGGGCAAATTCATCCTAAATGCTCCTTTTAAACTATTATCCTTCAAAGCTTTTTAAAAAAAATGAAATAAGTTTCTTTTCTTCAATGGCCCAGCTGTCCGTCTGAACATTTTAACCCAAGCCCAATTTATTTAAATCACTACTTAACGATGATGGCTATGGCACTCATCCATCTGACTGGACGTGCCTACATGCAGAAAGATGGTCTAAATCCCAACAATACAGCGTGGAGAAACAAAAAGCAGTGCCTAGCTGTGGCTCATCTCCTCCTTAAGTAGTCATCAAACCAGGCTACCTGAGCCCAGCTGCAGGCTCTGCTTAACTCCTGCTTTCAAACAGCTGGCTATGCCAAAGCAGTAGTGTGCATTAGCAATAGTAACACCCGTGCCCCAGGAGAAGGGACACGGAGGGTGATGGCAGGTAACTACAACGAGCAGCTCGTTCAATGGTGCTGCCATGACCTCGCCAAACCCCGCAGCACATCTGCAAACAGCGTGCAGGCAATGCAGTACTATTTTAGACCCGTCAGTTTAGAGTGATTTTTAAACCTCTCTGTTGGAGAACAGCGACAGAGCTGAGCCAAATCTCCAACTGATCGCGCATCCCTGCTGTTTGCTGGAGCCTTCACCTGCACTTTTCATCCCACTGAGCGTCGTGACTGAGCATAGACGCCGTGGACCGAGATGCAAAAGCCTTTAGGACTTGCTGACTGCTTCGAGTTTTCCTACCTTTCTGCCGACAAGAAGGCAATAATCTCATCAACGGGTGAGATAACCTAATCGATGCACAACGGTGGCAATTTCTACGGTATCTCATTTACAAAGAGCTCAACAAGTCCCCGCACGAGTCCTCCAAGTCCACAGGAGCCTCGACTGACTAGGTGGCATGCAAACACATCTGTCCGTGCCTAAAGCCAAGAGAAAGAAATCCTTCCCAAGCAGAGCTGGCTTCAGCCTCTCCTTGAGCAAGAGCCTCGGGCTGAGCTGGTGCCTAAGGGCAAGTTGGGCATGGAAGAAGGAAGCCAGAGGGGCTGGAGGCTGCTCGCCAAGCACTTGGCAGCTTGCCTGGCACTGCGTGGCGGCAGCGGTTTGGGCTAGGCAAAGCAATTGGAGAGCTGTGCCTTTGGTGCTGCGCAAAGGTTTCTTTGCGTGAGGCGCTGAATGGCAAGGGGCCAAGTGGCAAGAAGCAAGTGGCTCCTTTGCAGCGTGCTCTCGGGCTTGTCTCTTGCTGCCACTTGCTGGCCATGCCGCAGGCGGCTGGCAACGGCCAAGAGCCCGCAAACAGCCCCTCCCCCTGTGCTCCCTGGATAGCCGAGGGGGTAGGGCCAGCGCACGCAGTGGTTGGGGGCCCGGGTTCAAGACCCGGCCAGGGAGGTAACGTTTTCCTCCCCCGACACCCTCCTCTCCCTTTTCACAAACTCACCCCTCACCCAAAAAACACACGCTTCCACAACTTCCCTTCCCCTCCACGGCCTTTTGCAGCGCGCCTCTTCACAACCCACGCACGCTTCGCTTTTGCTCACCGCTCCACGCACCACAACCGCCCACCTTGCACCAGCCTCACCTCTTTTACTTACCAAAGCGCCCATGCTAAATGCCGACAAAGAAAGAAAATACAAGCAAATCGCCCAAAGCGCGCCGTCACACGCGGGGGGAACTCGGGCAGGTGCTGCACATTTCCCATTAGTTAAGGGGAAGGTCTGTTTCGCGCAGTGGGCTGTGCTTGTGACAACCGCTGCAAGACCTGGGAGAGATTGGAAACGCTTGCAAGAATATTTGTAATATTTCTTTTTCCAAAAAGGGGGAATACAGAAGAAAATAAGATAAAAATAAAAAATAAAATAGAAATAAAAAACGAAAATAAAAATAAAATCAAGTAAAGGAAAATAAAAATAAAATCAAGTAAAGGAAAATAAAAATAAAATCAAGTAAAGGAAAATAAAGTAAAATAAAATAAAAGTAAAAGAAAATACATAGTTGATATACATAATACATATATGTATACATATACACGTAGATGCATAATATACAATAAAATACATATTCCCTGACTTACCTGCTTCTGGTGTTGGTGTGTATCTTTCCCTGCTGTTCAGAGGTCTGCAGCATTTTAGGTACAAAGATTACAGTCCATGGCAAATGCTCTCTGCCAGCACCTTCGGCCTAGAAATGGCAATGAAAGAAAAAAAAGAAAAAAAAAGTCTAAACTATTACCCATTCCTCTGCTCTGCAATGCTCACTGGAATTTATGAATTTATGGCTGTGTTGCACCTAAAGTCAACACATTCGATCTGCTCTGTTGCAATTTCCCCCAAGCTATTTCTCCCTGCCTCTCCCTTGCGTGCATTTTTTGCAGGAAAGGGTAGAAGCGGAGAGGCAGAAGGTCGTGGCCGAAATCAAGCAGCTGCACCAGTTCGTGGAGCGACAGGAGCAGCTCCTCTTGGGCCAGCTTGCAAAGCTGGACCAGGAGATCGTGAGGAGGCAGGAGGAGAACACGGCCAAGCTCTCGGAGGAGATCTCCTCCGTGGGCGAGCAGATCCGTGAGCTGGAAGAGAAGTGTCAGCAGCCAGCGTACGAACTCCTGCAGGTGAGAGCCCCGGGGCAGACTGCTGGCCTTCAACATCACCGCTGTCACCAGCCCAGGGGGCAAATTCATCCTAAATGCTCCTTTTAAACTATTATCCTTCAAAGCTTTTTAAAAAAAATGAAATAAGTTTCTTTTCTTCAATGGCCCAGCTGTCCGTCTGAACATTTTAACCCAAGCCCAATTTATTTAAATCACTACTTAACGATGATGGCTATGGCACTCATCCATCTGACTGGACGTGCCTACATGCAGAAAGATGGTCTAAATCCCAACAATACAGCGTGGAGAAACAAAAAGCAGTGCCTAGCTGTGGCTCATCTCCTCCTTAAGTAGTCATCAAACCAGGCTACCTGAGCCCAGCTGCAGGCTCTGCTTAACTCCTGCTTTCAAACAGCTGGCTATGCCAAAGCAGTAGTGTGCATTAGCAATAGTAACACCCGTGCCCCAGGAGAAGGGACACGGAGGGTGATGGCAGGTAACTACAACGAGCAGCTCGTTCAATGGTGCTGCCATGACCTCGCCAAACCCCGCAGCACATCTGCAAACAGCGTGCAGGCAATGCAGTACTATTTTAGACCCGTCAGTTTAGAGTGATTTTTAAACCTCTCTGTTGGAGAACAGCGACAGAGCTGAGCCAAATCTCCAACTGATCGCGCATCCCTGCTGTTTGCTGGAGCCTTCACCTGCACTTTTCATCCCACTGAGCGTCGTGACTGAGCATAGACGCCGTGGACCGAGATGCAAAAGCCTTTAGGACTTGCTGACTGCTTCGAGTTTTCCTACCTTTCTGCCGACAAGAAGGCAATAATCTCATCAACGGGTGAGATAACCTAATCGATGCACAACGGTGGCAATTTCTACGGTATCTCATTTACAAAGAGCTCAACAAGTCCCCGCACGAGTCCTCCAAGTCCACAGGAGCCTCGACTGACTAGGTGGCATGCAAACACATCTGTCCGTGCCTAAAGCCAAGAGAAAGAAATCCTTCCCAAGCAGAGCTGGCTTCAGCCTCTCCTTGAGCAAGAGCCTCGGGCTGAGCTGGTGCCTAAGGGCAAGTTGGGCATGGAAGAAGGAAGCCAGAGGGGCTGGAGGCTGCTCGCCAAGCACTTGGCAGCTTGCCTGGCACTGCGTGGCGGCAGCGGTTTGGGCTAGGCAAAGCAATTGGAGAGCTGTGCCTTTGGTGCTGCGCAAAGGTTTCTTTGCGTGAGGCGCTGAATGGCAAGGGGCCAAGTGGCAAGAAGCAAGTGGCTCCTTTGCAGCGTGCTCTCGGGCTTGTCTCTTGCTGCCACTTGCTGGCCATGCCGCAGGCGGCTGGCAACGGCCAAGAGCCCGCAAACAGCCCCTCCCCCTGTGCTCCCTGGATAGCCGAGGGGGTAGGGCCAGCGCACGCAGTGGTTGGGGGCCCGGGTTCAAGACCCGGCCAGGGAGGTAACGTTTTCCTCCCCCGACACCCTCCTCTCCCTTTTCACAAACTCACCCCTCACCCAAAAAACACACGCTTCCACAACTTCCCTTCCCCTCCACGGCCTTTTGCAGCGCGCCTCTTCACAACCCACGCACGCTTCGCTTTTGCTCACCGCTCCACGCACCACAACCGCCCACCTTGCACCAGCCTCACCTCTTTTACTTACCAAAGCGCCCATGCTAAATGCCGACAAAGAAAGAAAATACAAGCAAATCGCCCAAAGCGCGCCGTCACACGCGGGGGGAACTCGGGCAGGTGCTGCACATTTCCCATTAGTTAAGGGGAAGGTCTGTTTCGCGCAGTGGGCTGTGCTTGTGACAACCGCTGCAAGACCTGGGAGAGATTGGAAACGCTTGCAAGAATATTTGTAATATTTCTTTTTCCAAAAAGGGGGAATACAGAAGAAAATAAGATAAAAATAAAAAATAAAATAGAAATAAAAAACGAAAATAAAAATAAAATCAAGTAAAGAAAAATAAAAATAAAATCAAGTAAAGGAAAATAAAAATAAAATCATGTAAAGTAAAATAAAGTAAAATAAAATAAAAGTAAAAGAAAATACATAGTTGATATACATAATACATATATGTATACATATACACGTAGATGCATAATATACAATAAAATACATATTCCCTGACTTACCTGCTTCTGGTGTTGGTGTGTATCTTTCCCTGCTGTTCAGAGGTCTGCAGCATTTTAGGTACAAAGATTACAGTCCATGGCAAATGCTCTCTGCCAGCACCTTCGGCCTAGAAATGGCAATGAAAGAAAAAAAAGAAAAAAAAAGTCTAAACTATTACCCATTCCTCTGCTCTGCAATGCTCACTGGAATTTATGAATTAATGGCTGTGTTGCACCTAAAGTCAACACATTCGATCTGCTCTGTTGCAATTTCCCCCAAGCTATTTCTCCCTGCCTCTCCCTTGCGTGCATTTTTTGCAGGAAAGGGTAGAAGCGGAGAGGCAGAAGGTCGTGGCCGAAATCAAGCAGCTGCACCAGTTCGTGGAGCGACAGGAGCAGCTCCTCTTGGGCCAGCTTGCAAAGCTGGACCAGGAGATCGTGAGGAGGCAGGAGGAGAACACGGCCAAGCTCTCGGAGGAGATCTCCTCCGTGGGCGAGCAGATCCGTGAGCTGGAAGAGAAGTGTCAGCAGCCAGCGTACCAACTCCTGCAGGTGAGAGCCCCGGGGCAGACTGCTGGCCTTCAACATCACCGCTGTCACCAGCCCAGGGGGCAAATTCATCCTAAATGCTCCTTTTAAACTATTATCCTTCAAAGCTTTTTAAAAAAAATGAAATAAGTTTCTTTTCTTCAATGGCCCAGCTGTCCGTCTGAACATTTTAACCCAAGCCCAATTTATTTAAATCGCTACTTAACGATGATGGCTATGGCACTCATCCATCTGACTGGACGTGCCTACATGCAGAAAGATGGTCTAAATCCCAACAATACAGCGTGGAGAAACAAAAAGCAGTGCCTAGCTGTGGCTCATCTCCTCCTTAAGTAGTCATCAAACCAGGCACCTGAGCCCAGCTGCAGGCTCTGGTTAACTCCTGCTTTCAAACAGCTGGCTATGCCAAAGCAGTAGTGTGCATTAGCAATAGTAACACCCGTGCCCCAGGAGAAGGGACACGGAGGGTGATGGCAGGTAACTACAACGAGCAGCTCGTTCAATGGTGCTGCCATGACCTCGCCAAACCCCGCAGCACATCTGCAAACAGCGTGCAGGCAATGCAGTACTATTTTAGACCCGTCAGTTTAGAGTGATTTTTAAACCTCTCTGTTGGAGAACAGCGACAGAGCTGAGCCAAATCTCCAACTGATCGCGCATCCCTGCTGTTTGCTGGAGCCTTCACCTGCACTTTTCATCCCACTGAGCGTCGTGACTGAGCATAGACGCCGTGGACCGAGATGCAAAAGCCTTTAGGACTTGCTGACTGCTTCGAGTTTTCCTACCTTTCTGCCGACAAGAAGGCAATAATCTCATCAACGGGTGAGATAACCTAATCGATGCACAACGGTGGCAATTTCTACGGTATCTCATTTACAAAGAGCTCAACAAGTCCCCGCACGAGTCCTCCAAGTCCACAGGAGCCTCGACTGACTAGGTGGCATGCAAACACATCTGTCCGTGCCTAAAGCCAAGAGAAAGAAATCCTTCCCAAGCAGAGCTGGCTTCAGCCTCTCCTTGAGCAAGAGCCTCGGGCTGAGCTGGTGCCTAAGGGCAAGTTGGGCATGGAAGAAGGAAGCCAGAGGGGCTGGAGGCTGCTCGCCAAGCACTTGGCAGCTTGCCTGGCACTGCGTGGCGGCAGCGGTTTGGGCTAGGCAAAGCAATTGGAGAGCTGTGGCTTTGGTGCTGCGCAAAGGTTTCTTTGCGTGAGGCGCTGAATGGCAAGGGGCCAAGTGGCAAGAAGCAAGTGGCTCCTTTGCAGCGTGCTCTCGGGCTTGTCTCTTGCTGCCACTTGCTGGCCATGCCGCTGGCGGCTGGCAACGGCCAAGAGCCCGCAAACAGCCCCTCCCCCCGTGCTCCCTGGATAGCCGAGTGGTCAAGAAACGGCACGCACAAAGCCGGCGGCGCGGGTTCGATTCCCGTCCAGGGAGGTAACGTTTTCCTCCCCCGACACCCTCCTCTCCCTTTTCACAAACTCGCCCCTCACCCAAAAAACACACGCTTCCACAACTTCCCTTCCCCTCCACGGCCTTTTGCAGCGCGCCTCTTCACAACCCACGCACGCTTCGCTTTTGCTCAACGCTCCACGCACCACAACCGCCCACCTTGCACCAGCCTCACCTCTTTTACTTACCAAAGCGCCCGTGCTAAATGCCGACAAAGAAAGAAAATACAAGCAAATCGCCCAAAGCGCGCCGTCACACGCGGGGGGAACTCGGGCAGGTGCTGCACATTTCCCATTAGTTAAGGGGAAGGTCTGTTTCGCGCAGTGGGCTGTGCTTGTGACAACCGCTGCAAGACCTGGGAGAGATTGGAAACGCTTGCAAGAATATTTGTAATATTTCTTTTTCCAAAAAGGGGGAATACAGAAGAAAATAAGATAAAAATAAAAAATAAAATAGAAATAAAAAACGAAAATAAAAATAAAATCAAGTAAAGGAAAATAAAAATAAAATCAAGTAAAGGAAAATAAAAATAAAATCATGTAAAGTAAAATAAAGTAAAATAAAATAAAAGTAAAAGAAAATACATAGTTGATATACATAATACATATATGTATACATATACACGTAGATGCATAATATACAATAAAATACATATTCCCTGACTTACCTGCTTCTGGTGTTGGTGTGTATCTTTCCCTGCTGTTCAGAGGTCTGCAGCATTTTAGGTACAAAGATTACAGTCCATGGCAAATGCTCTCTGCCAGCACCTTCGGCCTAGAAATGGCAATGAAAGAAAAAAAAGAAAAAAAAAGTCTAAACTATTACCCATTCCTCTGCTCTGCAATGCTCACTGGAATTTATGAATTAATGGCTGTGTTGCACCTAAAGTCAACACATTCGATCTGCTCTGTTGCAATTTCCCCCAAGCTATTTCTCCCTGCCTCTCCCTTGCGTGCATTTTTTGCAGGAAAGGGTAGAAGCGGAGAGGCAGAAGGTCGTGGCCGAAATCAAGCAGCTGCACCAGTTCGTGGAGCGACAGGAGCAGCTCCTCTTGGGCCAGCTTGCAAAGCTGGACCAGGAGATCGTGAGGAGGCAGGAGGAGAACACGGCCAAGCTCTCGGAGGAGATCTCCTCCGTGGGCGAGCAGATCCGTGAGCTGGAAGAGAAGTGTCAGCAGCCAGCGTACGAACTCCTGCAGGTGAGAGCCCCGGGGCAGACTGCTGGCCTTCAACATCACCGCTGTCACCAGCCCAGGGGGCAAATTCATCCTAAATGCTCCTTTTAAACTATTATCCTTCAAAGCTTTTTAAAAAAAATGAAATAAGTTTCTTTTCTTCAATGGCCCAGCTGTCCGTCTGAACATTTTAACCCAAGCCCAATTTATTTAAATCACTACTTAACGATGATGGCTATGGCACTCATCCATCTGACTGGACGTGCCTACATGCAGAAAGATGGTCTAAATCCCAACAATACAGCGTGGAGAAACAAAAAGCAGTGCCTAGCTGCGGCTCATCTCCTCCTTAAGTAGTCATCAAACCAGGCTACCTGAGCCCAGCTGCAGGCTCTGGTTAACTCCTGCTTTCAAACAGCTGGCTATGCCAAAGCAGTAGTGTGCATTAGCAATAGTAACACCCGTGCCCCAGGAGAAGGGACACGGAGGGTGATGGCAGGTAACTACAACGAGCAGCTCGTTCAATGGTGCTGCCATGACCTCGCCAAACCCCGCAGCACATCTGCAAACAGCGTGCAGGCAATGCAGTACTATTTTAGACCCGTCAGTTTAGAGTGATTTTTAAACCTCTCTGTTGGAGAACAGCGACAGAGCTGAGCCAAATCTCCAACTGATCGCGCATCCCTGCTGTTTGCTGGAGCCTTCACCTGCACTTTTCATCCCACTGAGCGTCGTGACTGAGCATAGACGCCGTGGACCGAGATGCAAAAGCCTTTAGGACTTGCTGACTGCTTCGAGTTTTCCTACCTTTCTGCCGACAAGAAGGCAATAATCTCATCAACGGGTGAGATAACCTAATCGATGCACAACGGTGGCAATTTCTACGGTATCTCATTTACAAAGAGCTCAACAAGTCCCCGCACGAGTCCTCCAAGTCCACAGGAGCCTCGAGTGACTAGGTGGCATGCAAACACATCTGTCCGTGCCTAAAGCCAAGAGAAAGAAATCCTTCCCAAGCAGAGCTGGCTTCAGCCTCTCCTTGAGCAAGAGCCTCGGGCTGAGCTGGTGCCTAAGGGCAAGTTGGGCATGGAAGAAGGAAGCCAGAGGGGCTGGAGGCTGCTCGCCAAGCACTTGGCAGCTTGCCTGGCACTGCGTGGCGGCAGCGGTTTGGGCTAGGCAAAGCAATTGGAGAGCTGTGCCTTTGGTGCTGCGCAAAGGTTTCTTTGCGTGAGGCGCTGAATGGCAAGGGGCCAAGTGGCAAGAAGCAAGTGGCTCCTTTGCAGCGTGCTCTCGGGCTTGTCTCTTGCTGCCACTTGCTGGCCATGCCGCAGGCGGCTGGCAACGGCCAAGAGCCCGCAAACAGCCCCTCCCCCCGTGCTCCCTGGATAGCCGAGGGGGTAGGGCCAGCGCACGCAGTGGTTGGGGGCCCGGGTTCAAGACCCGGCCAGGGAGGTAACGTTTTCCTCCCCCGACACCCTCCTCTCCCTTTTCACAAACTCACCCCTCACCCAAAAAACACACGCTTCCACAACTTCCCTTCCCCTCCACGGCCTTTTGCAGCGCGCCTCTTCACAACCCACGCACGCTTCGCTTTTGCTCAACGCTCCACGCACCACAACCGCCCACCTTGCACCAGCCTCACCTCTTTTACTTACCAAAGCGCCCGTGCTAAATGCCGACAAAGAAAGAAAATACAAGCAAATCGCCCAAAGCGCGCCGTCACACGCGGGGGGAACTCGGGCAGGTGCTGCACATTTCCCATTAGTTAAGGGGAAGGTCTGTTTCGCGCAGTGGGCTGTGCTTGTGACAACCGCTGCAAGACCTGGGAGAGATTGGAAACGCTTGCAAGAATATTTGTAATATTTCTTTTTCCAAAAAGGGGGAATACAGAAGAAAATAAGATAAAAATAAAAAATAAAATAGAAATAAAAAACGAAAATAAAAATAAAATCAAGTAAAGGAAAATAAAAATAAAATCAAGTAAAGGAAAATAAAAATAAAATCATGTAAAGGAAAATAAAGTAAAATAAAATAAAAGTAAAAGAAAATACATAGTTGATATACATAATACATATATGTATACATATACACGTAGATGCATAATATACAATAAAATACATATTCCCTGACTTACCTGCTTCTGGTGTTGGTGTGTATCTTTCCCTGCTGTTCAGAGGTCTGCAGCATTTTAGGTACAAAGATTACAGTCCATGGCAAATGCTCTCTGCCAGCACCTTCGGCCTAGAAATGGCAATGAAAGAAAAAAAAGAAAAAAAAAGTCTAAACTATTACCCATTCCTCTGCTCTGCAATGCTCACTGGAATTTATGAATTAATGGCTGTGTTGCACCTAAAGTCAACACATTCGATCTGCTCTGTTGCAATTTCCCCCAAGCTATTTCTCCCTGCCTCTCCCTTGCGTGCATTTTTTGCAGGAAAGGGTAGAAGCGGAGAGGCAGAAGGTCGTGGCCGAAATCAAGCAGCTGCACCAGTTCGTGGAGCGACAGGAGCAGCTCCTCTTGGGCCAGCTTGCAAAGCTGGACCAGGAGATCGTGAGGAGGCAGGAGGAGAACACGGCCAAGCTCTCGGAGGAGATCTCCTCCGTGGGCGAGCAGATCCGTGAGCTGGAAGAGAAGTGTCAGCAGCCAGCGTACCAACTCCTGCAGGTGAGAGCCCCGGGGCAGACTGCTGGCCTTCAACATCACCGCTGTCACCAGCCCAGGGGGCAAATTCATCCTAAATGCTCCTTTTAAACTATTATCCTTCAAAGCTTTTTAAAAAAAATGAAATAAGTTTCTTTTCTTCAATGGCCCAGCTGTCCGTCTGAACATTTTAACCCAAGCCCAATTTATTTAAATCGCTACTTAACGATGATGGCTATGGCACTCATCCATCTGACTGGACGTGCCTACATGCAGAAAGATGGTCTAAATCCCAACAATACAGCGTGGAGAAACAAAAAGCAGTGCCTAGCTGTGGCTCATCTCCTCCTTAAGTAGTCATCAAACCAGGCACCTGAGCCCAGCTGCAGGCTCTGGTTAACTCCTGCTTTCAAACAGCTGGCTATGCCAAAGCAGTAGTGTGCATTAGCAATAGTAACACCCGTGCCCCAGGAGAAGGGACACGGAGGGTGATGGCAGGTAACTACAACGAGCAGCTCGTTCAATGGTGCTGCCATGACCTCGCCAAACCCCGCAGCACATCTGCAAACAGCGTGCAGGCAATGCAGTACTATTTTAGACCCGTCAGTTTAGAGTGATTTTTAAACCTCTCTGTTGGAGAACAGCGACAGAGCTGAGCCAAATCTCCAACTGATCGCGCATCCCTGCTGTTTGCTGGAGCCTTCACCTGCACTTTTCATCCCACTGAGCGTCGTGACTGAGCATAGACGCCGTGGACCGAGATGCAAAAGCCTTTAGGACTTGCTGACTGCTTCGAGTTTTCCTACCTTTCTGCCGACAAGAAGGCAATAATCTCATCAACGGGTGAGATAACCTAATCGATGCACAACGGTGGCAATTTCTACGGTATCTCATTTACAAAGAGCTCAACAAGTCCCCGCACGAGTCCTCCAAGTCCACAGGAGCCTCGACTGACTAGGTGGCATGCAAACACATCTGTCCGTGCCTAAAGCCAAGAGAAAGAAATCCTTCCCAAGCAGAGCTGGCTTCAGCCTCTCCTTGAGCAAGAGCCTCGGGCTGAGCTGGTGCCTAAGGGCAAGTTGGGCATGGAAGAAGGAAGCCAGAGGGGCTGGAGGCTGCTCGCCAAGCACTTGGCAGCTTGCCTGGCACTGCGTGGCGGCAGCGGTTTGGGCTAGGCAAAGCAATTGGAGAGCTGTGCCTTTGGTGCTGCGCAAAGGTTTCTTTGCGTGAGGCGCTGAATGGCAAGGGGCCAAGTGGCAAGAAGCAAGTGGCTCCTTTGCAGCGTGCT
Organism: Anser cygnoides; assembly: GCF_040182565.1. NCBI lineage: Eukaryota > Metazoa > Chordata > Aves > Anseriformes > Anatidae > Anser > Anser cygnoides. Next base: position 1,602,218 of record NC_089907.1, read on the forward strand.
CTCGGGCTTGTCTCTTGCTGCCACTTGCTGGCCATGCCGCTGGCGGCTGGCAACGGCCAAGAGCCCGCAAACAGCCCCTCCCCCCGTGCTCCCTGGATAGCCGAGTGGTCAAGAAACGGCACGCACAAAGCCGGCGGCGCGGGTTCGATTCCCGGCCAGGGAGGTAACGTTTTCCTCCCCCGACACCCTCCTCTCCCTTTTCACAAACTCGCCCCTCACCCAAAAAACACACGCTTCCACAACTTCCCTTCCCCTCCACGGCCTTTTGCAGCGCGCCTCTTCACAACCCACGCACGCTTCGCTTTTGCTCAACGCTCCACGCACCACAACCGCCCACCTTGCACCAGCCTCACCTCTTTTACTTACCAAAGCGCCCGTGCTAAATGCCGACAAAGAAAGAAAATACAAGCAAATCGCCCAAAGCGCGCCGTCACACGCGGGGGGAACTCGGGCAGGTGCTGCACATTTCCCATTAGTTAAGGGGAAGGTCTGTTTCGCGCAGTGGGCTGTGCTTGTGACAACCGCTGCAAGACCTGGGAGAGATTGGAAACGCTTGCAAGAATATTTGTAATATTTCTTTTTCCAAAAAGGGGGAATACAGAAGAAAATAAGATAAAAATAAAAAATAAAATAGAAATAAAAAACGAAAATAAAAATAAAATCAAGTAAAGGAAAATAAAAATAAAATCAAGTAAAGGAAAATAAAAATAAAATCATGTAAAGTAAAATAAAGTAAAATAAAATAAAAGTAAAAGAAAATACATAGTTGATATACATAATACATATATGTATACATATACACGTAGATGCATAATATACAATAAAATACATATTCCCTGACTTACCTGCTTCTGGTGTTGGTGTGTATCTTTCCCTGCTGTTCAGAGGTCTGCAGCATTTTAGGTACAAAGATTACAGTCCATGGCAAATGCTCTCTGCCAGCACCTTCGGCCTAGAAATGGCAATGAAAGAAAAAAAAGAAAAAAAAAGTCTAAACTATTACCCATTCCTCTGCTCTGCAATGCTCACTGGAATTTATGAATTAATGGCTGTGTTGCACCTAAAGTCAACACATTCGATCTGCTCTGTTGCAATTTCCCCCAAGCTATTTCTCCCTGCCTCTCCCTTGCGTGCATTTTTTGCAGGAAAGGGTAGAAGCGGAGAGGCAGAAGGTCGTGGCCGAAATCAAGCAGCTGCACCAGTTCGTGGAGCGACAGGAGCAGCTCCTCTTGGGCCAGCTTGCAAAGCTGGACCAGGAGATCGTGAGGAGGCAGGAGGAGAACACGGCCAAGCTCTCGGAGGAGATCTCCTCCGTGGGCGAGCAGATCCGTGAGCTGGAAGAGAAGTGTCAGCAGCCAGCGTACGAACTCCTGCAGGTGAGAGCCCCGGGGCAGACTGCTGGCCTTCAACATCACCGCTGTCACCAGCCCAGGGGGCAAATTCATCCTAAATGCTCCTTTTAAACTATTATCCTTCAAAGCTTTTTAAAAAAAATGAAATAAGTTTCTTTTCTTCAATGGCCCAGCTGTCCGTCTGAACATTTTAACCCAAGCCCAATTTATTTAAATCACTACTTAACGATGATGGCTATGGCACTCATCCATCTGACTGGACGTGCCTACATGCAGAAAGATGGTCTAAATCCCAACAATACAGCGTGGAGAAACAAAAAGCAGTGCCTAGCTGCGGCTCATCTCCTCCTTAAGTAGTCATCAAACCAGGCTACCTGAGCCCAGCTGCAGGCTCTGGTTAACTCCTGCTTTCAAACAGCTGGCTATGCCAAAGCAGTAGTGTGCATTAGCAATAGTAACACCCGTGCCCCAGGAGAAGGGACACGGAGGGTGATGGCAGGTAACTACAACGAGCAGCTCGTTCAATGGTGCTGCCATGACCTCGCCAAACCCCGCAGCACATCTGCAAACAGCGTGCAGGCAATGCAGTACTATTTTAGACCCGTCAGTTTAGAGTGATTTTTAAACCTCTCTGTTGGAGAACAGCGACAGAGCTGAGCCAAATCTCCAACTGATCGCGCATCCCTGCTGTTTGCTGGAGCCTTCACCTGCACTTTTCATCCCACTGAGCGTCGTGACTGAGCATAGACGCCGTGGACCGAGATGCAAAAGCCTTTAGGACTTGCTGACTGCTTCGAGTTTTCCTACCTTTCTGCCGACAAGAAGGCAATAATCTCATCAACGGGTGAGATAACCTAATCGATGCACAACGGTGGCAATTTCTACGGTATCTCATTTACAAAGAGCTCAACAAGTCCCCGCACGAGTCCTCCAAGTCCACAGGAGCCTCGAGTGACTAGGTGGCATGCAAACACATCTGTCCGTGCCTAAAGCCAAGAGAAAGAAATCCTTCCCAAGCAGAGCTGGCTTCAGCCTCTCCTTGAGCAAGAGCCTCGGGCTGAGCTGGTGCCTAAGGGCAAGTTGGGCATGGAAGAAGGAAGCCAGAGGGGCTGGAGGCTGCTCGCCAAGCACTTGGCAGCTTGCCTGGCACTGCGTGGCGGCAGCGGTTTGGGCTAGGCAAAGCAATTGGAGAGCTGTGCCTTTGGTGCTGCGCAAAGGTTTCTTTGCGTGAGGCGCTGAATGGCAAGGGGCCAAGTGGCAAGAAGCAAGTGGCTCCTTTGCAGCGTGCTCTCGGGCTTGTCTCTTGCTGCCACTTGCTGGCCATGCCGCAGGCGGCTGGCAACGGCCAAGAGCCCGCAAACAGCCCCTCCCCCCGTGCTCCCTGGATAGCCGAGGGGGTAGGGCCAGCGCACCCAGTGGTTGGGGGCCCGGGTTCAAGACCCGGCCAGGGAGGTAACGTTTTCCTCCCCCGACACCCTCCTCTCCCTTTTCACAAACTCACCCCTCACCCAAAAAACACACGCTTCCACAACTTCCCTTCCCCTCCACGGCCTTTTGCAGCGCGCCTCTTCACAACCCACGCACGCTTCGCTTTTGCTCAACGCTCCACGCACCACAACCGCCCACCTTGCACCAGCCTCACCTCTTTTACTTACCAAAGCGCCCGTGCTAAATGCCGACAAAGAAAGAAAATACAAGCAAATCGCCCAAAGCGCGCCGTCACACGCGGGGGGAACTCGGGCAGGTGCTGCACATTTCCCATTAGTTAAGGGGAAGGTCTGTTTCGCGCAGTGGGCTGTGCTTGTGACAACCGCTGCAAGACCTGGGAGAGATTGGAAACGCTTGCAAGAATATTTGTAATATTTCTTTTTCCAAAAAGGGGGAATACAGAAGAAAATAAGATAAAAATAAAAAATAAAATAGAAATAAAAAACGAAAATAAAAATAAAATCAAGTAAAGGAAAATAAAAATAAAATCAAGTAAAGGAAAATAAAAATAAAATCATGTAAAGGAAAATAAAGTAAAATAAAATAAAAGTAAAAGAAAATACATAGTTGATATACATAATACATATATGTATACATATACACGTAGATGCATAATATACAATAAAATACATATTCCCTGACTTACCTGCTTCTGGTGTTGGTGTGTATCTTTCCCTGCTGTTCAGAGGTCTGCAGCATTTTAGGTACAAAGATTACAGTCCATGGCAAATGCTCTCTGCCAGCACCTTCGGCCTAGAAATGGCAATGAAAGAAAAAAAAGAAAAAAAAAGTCTAAACTATTACCCATTCCTCTGCTCTGCAATGCTCACTGGAATTTATGAATTAATGGCTGTGTTGCACCTAAAGTCAACACATTCGATCTGCTCTGTTGCAATTTCCCCCAAGCTATTTCTCCCTGCCTCTCCCTTGCGTGCATTTTTTGCAGGAAAGGGTAGAAGCGGAGAGGCAGAAGGTCGTGGCCGAAATCAAGCAGCTGCACCAGTTCGTGGAGCGACAGGAGCAGCTCCTCTTGGGCCAGCTTGCAAAGCTGGACCAGGAGATCGTGAGGAGGCAGGAGGAGAACACGGCCAAGCTCTCGGAGGAGATCTCCTCCGTGGGCGAGCAGATCCGTGAGCTGGAAGAGAAGTGTCAGCAGCCAGCGTACCAACTCCTGCAGGTGAGAGCCCCGGGGCAGACTGCTGGCCTTCAACATCACCGCTGTCACCAGCCCAGGGGGCAAATTCATCCTAAATGCTCCTTTTAAACTATTATCCTTCAAAGCTTTTTAAAAAAAATGAAATAAGTTTCTTTTCTTCAATGGCCCAGCTGTCCGTCTGAACATTTTAACCCAAGCCCAATTTATTTAAATCACTACTTAACGATGATGGCTATGGCACTCATCCATCTGACTGGACGTGCCTACATGCAGAAAGATGGTCTAAATCCCAACAATACAGCGTGGAGAAACAAAAAGCAGTGCCTAGCTGTGGCTCATCTCCTCCTTAAGTAGTCATCAAACCAGGCACCTGAGCCCAGCTGCAGGCTCTGCTTAACTCCTGCTTTCAAACAGCTGGCTATGCCAAAGCAGTAGTGTGCATTAGCAATAGTAACACCCGTGCGCCAGGGGAAGGGACACGGAGGGTGATGGCAGGTAACTACAACGAGCAGCTCGTTCAATGGTGCTGCCATGACCTCGCCAAACCCCGCAGCACATCTGCAAACAGCGTGCAGGCAATGCAGTACTATTTTAGACCCGTCAGTTTAGAGTGATTTTTAAACCTCTCTGTTGGAGAACAGCGACAGAGCTGAGCCAAATCTCCAACTGATCGCGCATCCCTGCTGTTTGCTGGAGCCTTCACCTGCACTTTTCATCCCACTGAGCGTCGTGACTGAGCATAGACGCCGTGGACCGAGATGCAAAAGCCTTTAGGACTTGCTGACTGCTTCGAGTTTTCCTACCTTTCTGCCGACAAGAAGGCAATAATCTCATCAACGGGTGAGATAACCTAATCGATGCACAACGGTGGCAATTTCTACGGTATCTCATTTACAAAGAGCTCAACAAGTCCCCGCACGAGTCCTCCAAGTCCACAGGAGCCTCGACTGACTAGGTGGCATGCAAACACATCTGTCCGTGCCTAAAGCCAAGAGAAAGAAATCCTTCCCAAGCAGAGCTGGCTTCAGCCTCTCCTTGAGCAAGAGCCTCGGGCTGAGCTGGTGCCTAAGGGCAAGTTGGGCATGGAAGAAGGAAGCCAGAGGGGCTGGAGGCTGCTCGCCAAGCACTTGGCAGCTTGCCTGGCACTGCGTGGCGGCAGCGGTTTGGGCTAGGCAAAGCAATTGGAGAGCTGTGCCTTTGGTGCTGCGCAAAGGTTTCTTTGCGTGAGGCGCTGAATGGCAAGGGGCCAAGTGGCAAGAAGCAAGTGGCTCCTTTGCAGCGTGCTCTCGGGCTTGTCTCTTGCTGCCACTTGCTGGCCATGCCGCAGGCGGCTGGCAACGGCCAAGAGCCCGCAAACAGCCCCTCCCCCCGTGCTCCCTGGATAGCTGAGGGGTTAAGACGCAGCGCTCTCAACCAAGAGGTCCGGGTTCAAGACCCGGCCAGGGAGGTAACGTTTTCCTCCCCGGACACCCTCCTCTCCCTTTTCACAAACTCGCCCCTCACCCAAAAAACACACGCTTCCACAACTTCCCTTCCCCTCCACGGCCTTTTGCAGCGCGCCTCTTCACAACCCACGCACGCTTCGCTTTTGCTCAACGCTCCACGCACCACAACCGCCCACCTTGCACCAGCCTCACCTCTTTTACTTACCAAAGCGCCCGTGCTAAATGCCGACAAAGAAAGAAAATACAAGCAAATCGCCCAAAGCGCGCCGTCACACGCGGGGGGAACTCGGGCAGGTGCTGCACATTTCCCATTAGTTAAGGGGAAGGTCTGTTTCGCGCAGTGGGCTGTGCTTGTGACAACCGCTGCAAGACCTGGGAGAGATTGGAAACGCTTGCAAGAATATTTGTAATATTTCTTTTTCCAAAAAGGGGGAATACAGAAGAAAATAAGATAAAAATAAAAAATAAAATAGAAATAAAAAACGAAAATAAAAATAAAATCAAGTAAAGGAAAATAAAAATAAAATCATGTAAAGTAAAATAAAGTAAAATAAAATAAAAGTAAAAGAAAATACATAGTTGATATACATAATACATATATGTATACATATACACGTAGATGCATAATATACAATAAAATACATATTCCCTGACTTACCTGCTTCTGGTGTTGGTGTGTATCTTTCCCTGCTGTTCAGAGGTCTGCAGCATTTTAGGTACAAAGATTACAGTCCATGGCAAATGCTCTCTGCCAGCACCTTCGGCCTAGAAATGGCAATGAAAGAAAAAAAAGAAAAAAAAAGTCTAAACTATTACCCATTCCTCTGCTCTGCAATGTCACTGGAATTTATGAATTAATGGCTGTGTTGCACCTAAAGTCAACACATTCGATCTGCTCTGTTGCAATTTCCCCCAAGCTATTTCTCCCTGCCTCTCCCTTGCGTGCATTTTTTGCAGGAAAGGGTAGAAGCGGAGAGGCAGAAGGTCGTGGCCGAAATCAAGCAGCTGCACCAGTTCGTGGAGCGACAGGAGCAGCTCCTCTTGGGCCAGCTTGCAAAGCTGGACCAGGAGATCGTGAGGAGGCAGGAGGAGAACACGGCCAAGCTCTCGGAGGAGATCTCCTCCGTGGGCGAGCAGATCCGTGAGCTGGAAGAGAAGTGTCAGCAGCCAGCGTACGAACTCCTGCAGGTGAGAGCCCCGGGGCAGACTGCTGGCCTTCAACATCACCGCTGTCACCAGCCCAGGGGGCAAATTCATCCTAAATGCTCCTTTTAAACTATTATCCTTCAAAGCTTTTTAAAAAAAATGAAATAAGTTTCTTTTCTTCAATGGCCCAGCTGTCCGTCTGAACATTTTAACCCAAGCCCAATTTATTTAAATCACTACTTAACGATGATGGCTATGGCACTCATCCATCTGACTGGACGTGCCTACATGCAGAAAGATGGTCTAAATCCCAACAATACAGCGTGGAGAAACAAAAAGCAGTGCCTAGCTGTGGCTCATCTCCTCCTTAAGTAGTCATCAAACCAGGCTACCTGAGCCCAGCTGCAGGCTCTGCTTAACTCCTGCTTTCAAACAGCTGGCTATGCCAAAGCAGTAGTGTGCATTAGCAATAGTAACACCCGTGCGCCAGGGGAAGGGACACGGAGGGTGATGGCAGGTAACTACAACGAGCAGCTCGTTCAATGGTGCTGCCATGACCTCGCCAAACCCCGCAGCACATCTGCAAACAGCGTGCAGGCAATGCAGTACTATTTTAGACCCGTCAGTTTAGAGTGATTTTTAAACCTCTCTGTTGGAGAACAGCGACAGAGCTGAGCCAAATCTCCAACTGATCGCGCATCCCTGCTGTTTGCTGGAGCCTTCACCTGCACTTTTCATCCCACTGAGCGTCGTGACTGAGCATAGACGCCGTGGACCGAGATGCAAAAGCCTTTAGGACTTGCTGACTGCTTCGAGTTTTCCTACCTTTCTGCCGACAAGAAGGCAATAATCTCATCAACGGGTGAGATAACCTAATCGATGCACAACGGTGGCAATTTCTACGGTATCTCATTTACAAAGAGCTCAACAAGTCCCCGCACGAGTCCTCCAAGTCCACAGGAGCCTCGACTGACTAGGTGGCATGCAAACACATCTGTCCGTGCCTAAAGCCAAGAGAAAGAAATCCTTCCCAAGCAGAGCTGGCTTCAGCCTCTCCTTGAGCAAGAGCCTCGGGCTGAGCTGGTGCCTAAGGGCAAGTTGGGCATGGAAGAAGGAAGCCAGAGGGGCTGGAGGCTGCTCGCCAAGCACTTGGCAGCTTGCCTGGCACTGCGTGGCGGCAGCGGTTTGGGCTAGGCAAAGCAATTGGAGAGCTGTGCCTTTGGTGCTGCGCAAAGGTTTCTTTGCGTGAGGCGCTGAATGGCAAGGGGCCAAGTGGCAAGAAGCAAGTGGCTCCTTTGCAGCGTGCTCTCGGGCTTGTCTCTTGCTGCCACTTGCTGGCCATGCCGCAGGCGGCTGGCAACGGCCAAGAGCCCGCAAACAGCCCCTCCCCCCGTGCTCCCTGGATAGCTGAGGGGTTAAGACGCAGCGCTCTCAACCAAGAGGTCCGGGTTCAAGACCCGGCCAGGGAGGTAACGTTTTCCTCCCCGGACACCCTCCTCTCCCTTTTCACAAACTCGCCCCTCACCCAAAAAACACACGCTTCCACAACTTCCCTTCCCCTCCACGGCCTTTTGCAGCGCGCCTCTTCACAACCCACGCACGCTTCGCTTTTGCTCAACGCTCCACGCACCACAACCGCCCACCTTGCACCAGCCTCACCTCTTTTACTTACCAAAGCGCCCGTGCTAAATGCCGACAAAGAAAGAAAATACAAGCAAATCGCCCAAAGCGCGCCGTCACACGCGGGGGGAACTCGGGCAGGTGCTGCACATTTCCCATTAGTTAAGGGGAAGGTCTGTTTCGCGCAGTGGGCTGTGCTTGTGACAACCGCTGCAAGACCTGGGAGAGATTGGAAACGCTTGCAAGAATATTTGTAATATTTCTTTTTCCAAAAAGGGGGAATACAGAAGAAAATAAGATAAAAATAAAAAATAAAATAGAAATAAAAAACGAAAATAAAAATAAAATCAAGTAAAGGAAAATAAAAATAAAATCATGTAAAGTAAAATAAAGTAAAATAAAATAAAAGTAAAAGAAAATACATAGTTGATATACATAATACATATATGTATACATATACACGTAGATGCATAATATACAATAAAATACATATTCCCTGACTTACCTGCTTCTGGTGTTGGTGTGTATCTTTCCCTGCTGTTCAGAGGTCTGCAGCATTTTAGGTACAAAGATTACAGTCCATGGCAAATGCTCTCTGCCAGCACCTTCGGCCTAGAAATGGCAATGAAAGAAAAAAAAGAAAAAAAAAGTCTAAACTATTACCCATTCCTCTGCTCTGCAATGTCACTGGAATTTATGAATTAATGGCTGTGTTGCACCTAAAGTCAACACATTCGATCTGCTCTGTTGCAATTTCCCCCAAGCTATTTCTCCCTGCCTCTCCCTTGCGTGCATTTTTTGCAGGAAAGGGTAGAAGCGGAGAGGCAGAAGGTCGTGGCCGAAATCAAGCAGCTGCACCAGTTCGTGGAGCGACAGGAGCAGCTCCTCTTGGGCCAGCTTGCAAAGCTGGACCAGGAGATCGTGAGGAGGCAGGAGGAGAACACGGCCAAGCTCTCGGAGGAGATCTCCTCCGTGGGCGAGCAGATCCGTGAGCTGGAAGAGAAGTGTCAGCAGCCAGCGTACGAACTCCTGCAGGTGAGAGCCCCGGGGCAGACTGCTGGCCTTCAACATCACCGCTGTCACCAGCCCAGGGGGCAAATTCATCCTAAATGCTCCTTTTAAACTATTATCCTTCAAAGCTTTTTAAAAAAAATGAAATAAGTTTCTTTTCTTCAATGGCCCAGCTGTCCGTCTGAACATTTTAACCCAAGCCCAATTTATTTAAATCACTACTTAACGATGATGGCTATGGCACTCATCCATCTGACTGGACGTGCCTACATGCAGAAAGATGGTCTAAATCCCAACAATACAGCGTGGAGAAACAAAAAGCAGTGCCTAGCTGTGGCTCATCTCCTCCTTAAGTAGTCATCAAACCAGGCTACCTGAGCCCAGCTGCAGGCTCTGCTTAACTCCTGCTTTCAAACAGCTGGCTATGCCAAAGCAGTAGTGTGCATTAGCAATAGTAACACCCGTGCGCCAGGGGAAGGGACACGGAGGGTGATGGCAGGTAACTACAACGAGCAGCTCGTTCAATGGTGCTGCCATGACCTCGCCAAACCCCGCAGCACATCTGCAAACAGCGTGCAGGCAATGCAGTACTATTTTAGACCCGTCAGTTTAGAGTGATTTTTAAACCTCTCTGTTGGAGAACAGCGACAGAGCTGAGCCAAATCTCCAACTGATCGCGCATCCCTGCTGTTTGCTGGAGCCTTCACCTGCACTTTTCATCCCACTGAGCGTCGTGACTGAGCATAGACGCCGTGGACCGAGATGCAAAAGCCTTTAGGACTTGCTGACTGCTTCGAGTTTTCCTACCTTTCTGCCGACAAGAAGGCAATAATCTCATCAACGGGTGAGATAACCTAATCGATGCACAACGGTGGCAATTTCTACGGTATCTCATTTACAAAGAGCTCAACAAGTCCCCGCACGAGTCCTCCAAGTCCACAGGAGCCTCGACTGACTAGGTGGCATGCAAACACATCTGTCCGTGCCTAAAGCCAAGAGAAAGAAATCCTTCCCAAGCAGAGCTGGCTTCAGCCTCTCCTTGAGCAAGAGCCTCGGGCTGAGCTGGTGCCTAAGGGCAAGTTGGGCATGGAAGAAGGAAGCCAGAGGGGCTGGAGGCTGCTCGCCAAGCACTTGGCAGCTTGCCTGGCACTGCGTGGCGGCAGCGGTTTGGGCTAGGCAAAGCAATTGGAGAGCTGTGCCTTTGGTGCTGCGCAAAGGTTTCTTTGCGTGAGGCGCTGAATGGCAAGGGGCCAAGTGGCAAGAAGCAAGTGGCTCCTTTGCAGCGTGCTCTCGGGCTTGTCTCTTGCTGCCACTTGCTGGCCATGCCGCTGGCGGCTGGCAACGGCCAAGAGCCCTCAAACAGCCCCTCCCCCCGTGCTCCCCGGATAGCCAAGGGGTTAGGATGCAGCGCTCTCAACGAAGAGGCGCGGGTAAAGACCCGTCCAGGGAGGTCACCTTTTCCTCCCCCGACACCCTCCTTTGTTTTTCCCAAACTCGCCCCTGCCCCAAAAAACACACGCTTCCACAACTTCCCTTCCCCTCCACGGCCTTTTGCAGCGCGCCTCTTCACAACCCACGCACGCTTCGCTTTTGCTCAACGCTCCACGCACCACAACCGCCCACCTTGCACCAGCCTCACCTCTTTTACTTACCAAAGCGCCCATGCTAAATGCCGACAAAGAAAGAAAATACAAGCAAATCGCCCAAAGCGCGCCGTCACACGCGGGGGGAACTCGGGCAGGTGCTGCACATTTCCCATTAGTTAAGGGGAAGGTCTGTTTCGCGCAGTGGGCTGTGCTTGTGACAACCGCTGCAAGACCTGGGAGAGATTGGAAACGCTTGCAAGAATATTTGTAATATTTCTTTTTCCAAAAAGGGGGAATACAGAAGAAAATAAGATAAAAATAAAAAATAAAATAGAAATAAAAAACGAAAATAAAAATAAAATCAAGTAAAGGAAAATAAAAATAAAATCATGTAAAGTAAAATAAAGTAAAATAAAATAAAAGTAAAAGAAAATACATAGTTGATATACATAATACATATATGTATACATATACACGTAGATGCATAATATACAATAAAATACATATTCCCTGACTTACCTGCTTCTGGTGTTGGTGTGTATCTTTCCCTGCTGTTCAGAGGTCTGCAGCATTTTAGGTACAAAGATTACAGTCCATGGCAAATGCTCTCTGCCAGCACCTTCGGCCTAGAAATGGCAATGAAAGAAAAAAAAGAAAAAAAAAGTCTAAACTATTACCCATTCCTCTGCTCTGCAATGTCACTGGAATTTATGAATTAATGGCTGTGTTGCACCTAAAGTCAACACATTCGATCTGCTCTGTTGCAATTTCCCCCAAGCTATTTCTCCCTGCCTCTCCCTTGCGTGCATTTCTTGCAGGAAAGGGTAGAAGCGGAGAGGCAGAAGGTCGTGGCCGAAATCAAGCAGCTGCACCAGTTCGTGGAGCGACAGGAGCAGCTCCTCTTGGGCCAGCTTGCAAAGCTGGACCAGGAGATCGTGAGGAGGCAGGAGGAGAACACGGCCAAGCTCTCGGAGGAGATCTCCTCCGTGGGCGAGCAGATCCGTGAGCTGGAAGAGAAGTGTCAGCAGCCAGCGTACGAACTCCTGCAGGTGAGAGCCCCGGGGCAGACTGCTGGCCTTCAACATCACCGCTGTCACCAGCCCAGGGGGCAAATTCATCCTAAATGCTCCTTTTAAACTATTATCCTTCAAAGCTTTTTAAAAAAAATGAAATAAGTTTCTTTTCTTCAATGGCCCAGCTGTCCGTCTGAACATTTTAACCCAAGCCCAATTTATTTAAATCACTACTTAACGATGATGGCTATGGCACTCATCCATCTGACTGGACGTGCCTACATGCAGAAAGATGGTCTAAATCCCAACAATACAGCGTGGAGAAACAAAAAGCAGTGCCTAGCTGTGGCTCATCTCCTCCTTAAGTAGTCATCAAACCAGGCTACCTGAGCCCAGCTGCAGGCTCTGCTTAACTCCTGCTTTCAAACAGCTGGCTATGCCAAAGCAGTAGTGTGCATTAGCAATAGTAACACCCGTGCGCCAGGGGAAGGGACACGGAGGGTGATGGCAGGTAACTACAACGAGCAGCTCGTTCAATGGTGCTGCCATGACCTCGCCAAACCCCGCAGCACATCTGCAAACAGCGTGCAGGCAATGCAGTACTATTTTAGACCCGTCAGTTTAGAGTGATTTTTAAACCTCTCTGTTGGAGAACAGCGACAGAGCTGAGCCAAATCTCCAACTGATCGCGCATCCCTGCTGTTTGCTGGAGCCTTCACCTGCACTTTTCATCCCACTGAGCGTCGTGACTGAGCATAGACGCCGTGGACCGAGATGCAAAAGCCTTTAGGACTTGCTGACTGCTTCGAGTTTTCCTACCTTTCTGCCGACAAGAAGGCAATAATCTCATCAACGGGTGAGATAACCTAATCGATGCACAACGGTGGCAATTTCTACGGTATCTCATTTACAAAGAGCTCAACAAGTCCCCGCACGAGTCCTCCAAGTCCACAGGAGCCTCGACTGACTAGGTGGCATGCAAACACATCTCTCCGTGCCTAAAGCCAAGAGAAAGAAATCCTTCCCAAGCAGAGCTGGCTTCAGCCTCTCCTTGAGCAAGAGCCTCGGGCTGAGCTGGTGCCTAAGGGCAAGTTGGGCATGGAAGAAGGAAGCCAGAGGGGCTGGAGGCTGCTCGCCAAGCACTTGGCAGCTTGCCTGGCACTGCGTGGCGGCAGCGGTTTGGGCTAGGCAAAGCAATTGGAGAGCTGTGCCTTTGGTGCTGCGCAAAGGTTTCTTTGCGTGAGGCGCTGAATGGCAAAGGGCCAAGTGGCAAGAAGCAAGTGGCTCCTTTGCAGCGTGCTCTCGGGCTTGTCTCTTGCTGCCACTTGCTGGCCATGCTGCTGGCGGCTGGCAACGGCCAAGAGCCCGCAAACAGCCCCTCCCCCCGTGCTCCCTGGATAGCCGAGGGGGTAGGGCCAGCGCACGCAGTGGTTGGGGGCCCGGGTTCAAGACCCGGCCAGGGAGGTAACGTTTTCCTCCCCGGACACCCTCCTCTCCCTTTTCACAAACTCGCCCCTCACCCAAAAAACACACGCTTCCACAACTTCCCTTCCCCTCCACGGCCTTTTGCAGCGCGCCTCTTCACAACCCACGCACGCTTCGCTTTTGCTCAACGCTCCACGCACCACAACCGCCCACCTTGCACCAGCCTCACCTCTTTTACTTACCAAAGCGCCCGTGCTAAATGCCGACAAAGAAAGAAAATACAAGCAAATCGCCCAAAGCGCGCCGTCACACGCGGGGGGAACTCGGGCAGGTGCTGCACATTTCCCATTAGTTAAGGGGAAGGTCTGTTTCGCGCAGTGGGCTGTGCTTGTGACAACCGCTGCAAGACCTGGGAGAGATTGGAAACGCTTGCAAGAATATTTGTAATATTTCTTTTTCCAAAAAGGGGGAATACAGAAGAAAATAAGATAAAAATAAAAAATAAAATAGAAATAAAAAACGAAAATAAAAATAAAATCAAGTAAAGGAAAATAAAAATAAAATCAAGTAAAGGAAAATAAAGTAAAATAAAATAAAAGTAAAAGAAAATACATAGTTGATATACATAATATATATATGTATACATATACACGTAGATGCATAATATACAATAAAATACATATTCCCTGACTTACCTGCTTCTGGTGTTGGTGTGTATCTTTCCCTGCTGTTCAGAGGTCTGCAGCATTTTAGGTACAAAGATTACAGTCCATGGCAAATGCTCTCTGCCAGCACCTTCAGCCTAGAAATGGCAATGAAAGAAAAAAAAAGAAAAAAAAAGTCTAAACTATTACCCATTCCTCTGCTCTGCAATGCTCACTGGAATTTATGAATTTATGGCTGTGTTGCACCTAAAGTCAACACATTCGATCTGCTCTGTTGCAATTTCCCCCAAGCTATTTCTCCCTGCCTCTCCCTTGCGTGCATTTCTTGCAGGAAAGGGTAGAAGCGGAGAGGCAGAAGGTCGTGGCCGAAATCAAGCAGCTGCACCAGTTCGTGGAGCGACAGGAGCAGCTCCTCTTGGGCCAGCTTGCAAAGCTGGACCAGGAGATCGTGAGGAGGCAGGAGGAGAACACGGCCAAGCTCTCGGAGGAGATCTCCTCCGTGGGCGAGCAGATCCGTGAGCTGGAAGAGAAGTGTCAGCAGCCAGCGTACCAACTCCTGCAGGTGAGAGCCCCGGGGCAGACTGCTGGCCTTCAACATCACCGCTGTCACCAGCCCAGGGGGCAAATTCATCCTAAATGCTCCTTTTAAACTATTATCCTTCAAAGCTTTTTAAAAAAAATGAAATAAGTTTCTTTTCTTCAATGGCCCAGCTGTCCGTCTGAACATTTTAACCCAAGCCCAATTTATTTAAATCACTACTTAACGATGATGGCTATGGCACTCATCCATCTGACTGGACGTGCCTACATGCAGAAAGATGGTCTAAATCCCAACAATACAGCGTGGAGAAACAAAAAGCAGTGCCTAGCTGTGGCTCATCTCCTCCTTAAGTAGTCATCAAACCAGGCACCTGAGCCCAGCTGCAGGCTCTGGTTAACTCCTGCTTTCAAACAGCTGGCTATGCCAAAGCAGTAGTGTGCATTAGCAATAGTAACACCCGTGCCCCAGGAGAAGGGACACGGAGGGTGATGGCAGGTAACTACAACGAGCAGCTCGTTCAATGGTGCTGCCATGACCTCGCCAAACCCCGCAGCACATCTGCAAACAGCGTGCAGGCAATGCAGTACTATTTTAGACCCGTCAGTTTAGAGTGATTTTTAAACCTCTCTGTTGGAGAACAGCGACAGAGCTGAGCCAAATCTCCAACTGATCGCGCATCCCTGCTGTTTGCTGGAGCCTTCACCTGCACTTTTCATCCCACTGAGCGTCGTGACTGAGCATAGACGCCATGGACCGAGATGCAAAAGCCTTTAGGACTTGCTGACTGCTTCGAGTTTTCCTACCTTTCTGCCGACAAGAAGGCAATAATCTCATCAACGGGTGAGATAACCTAATCGATGCACAACGGTGGCAATTTCTACGGTATCTCATTTACAAAGAGCTCAACAAGTCCCCGCACGAGTCCTCCAAGTCCACAGGAGCCTCGACTGACTAGGTGGCATGCAAACACATCTCTCCGTGCCTAAAGCCAAGAGAAAGAAATCCTTCCCAAGCAGAGCTGGCTTCAGCCTCTCCTTGAGCAAGAGCCTCGGGCTGAGCTGGTGCCTAAGGGCAAGTTGGGCATGGAAGAAGGAAGCCAGAGGGGCTGGAGGCTGCTCGCCAAGCACTTGGCAGCTTGCCTGGCACTGCATGGCGGCAGCGGTTTGGGCTAGGCAAAGCAATTGGAGAGCTGTGCCTTTGGTGCTGCGCAAAGGTTTCTTTGCGTGAGGCGCTGAATGGCAAGGGGCCAAGTGGCAAGAAGCAAGTGGCTCCTTTGCAGCGTGCTCTCGGGCTTGTCTCTTGCTGCCACTTGCTGGCCATGCCGCTGGCAGCTGGCAACGGCCAAGAGCCCGCAAACAGCCCCTCCCCCCGTGCTCCCTGGATAGCCGAGGGGGTAGGGCCAGCGCACGCAGTGGTTGGGGGCCCGGGTTCAAGACCCGGCCAGGGAGGTAACGTTTTCCTCCCCCGACACCCTCCTCTCCCTTTTCACAAACTCACCCCTCACCCAAAAAACACACGCTTCCACAACTTCCCTTCCCCTCCACGGCCTTTTGCAGCGCGCCTCTTCACAACCCACGCACGCTTCGCTTTTGCTCACCGCTCCACGCACCACAACCGCCCACCTTGCACCAGCCTCACCTCTTTTACTTACCAAAGCGCCCGTGCTAAATGCCGACAAAGAAAGAAAATACAAGCAAATCGCCCAAAGCGCGCCGTCACACGCGGGGGGAACTCGGGCAGGTGCTGCACATTTCCCATTAGTTAAGGGGAAGGTCTGTTTCGCGCAGTGGGCTGTGCTTGTGACAACCGCTGCAAGACCTGGGAGAGATTGGAAACGCTTGCAAGAATATTTGTAATATTTCTTTTTCCAAAAAGGGGGAATACAGAAGAAAATAAGATAAAAATAAAAAATAAAATAGAAATAAAAAACGAAAATAAAAATAAAATCAAGTAAAGGAAAATAAAAATAAAATCAAGTAAAGGAAAATAAAAATAAAATCATGTAAAGTAAAATAAAGTAAAATAAAATAAAAGTAAAAGAAAATACATAGTTGATATACATAATACATATATGTATACATATACACGTAGATGCATAATATACAATAAAATACATATTCCCTGACTTACCTGCTTCTGGTGTTGGTGTGTATCTTTCCCTGCTGTTCAGAGGTCTGCAGCATTTTAGGTACAAAGATTACAGTCCATGGCAAATGCTCTCTGCCAGCACCTTCGGCCTAGAAATGGCAATGAAAGAAAAAAAAGAAAAAAAAAGTCTAAACTATTACCCATTCCTCTGCTCTGCAATGCTCACTGGAATTTATGAATTAATGGCTGTGTTGCACCTAAAGTCAACACATTCGATCTGCTCTGTTGCAATTTCCCCCAAGCTATTTCTCCCTGCCTCTCCCTTGCGTGCATTTTTTGCAGGAAAGGGTAGAAGCGGAGAGGCAGAAGGTCGTGGCCGAAATCAAGCAGCTGCACCAGTTCGTGGAGCGACAGGAGCAGCTCCTCTTGGGCCAGCTTGCAAAGCTGGACCAGGAGATCGTGAGGAGGCAGGAGGAGAACACGGCCAAGCTCTCGGAGGAGATCTCCTCCGTGGGCGAGCAGATCCGTGAGCTGGAAGAGAAGTGTCAGCAGCCAGCGTACGAACTCCTGCAGGTGAGAGCCCCGGGGCAGACTGCTGGCCTTCAACATCACCGCTGTCACCAGCCCAGGGGGCAAATTCATCCTAAATGCTCCTTTTAAACTATTATCCTTCAAAGCTTTTTAAAAAAAATGAAATAAGTTTCTTTTCTTCAATGGCCCAGCTGTCCGTCTGAACATTTTAACCCAAGCCCAATTTATTTAAATCACTACTTAACGATGATGGCTATGGCACTCATCCATCTGACTGGACGTGCCTACATGCAGAAAGATGGTCTAAATCCCAACAATACAGCGTGGAGAAACAAAAAGCAGTGCCTAGCTGTGGCTCATCTCCTCCTTAAGTAGTCATCAAACCAGGCTACCTGAGCCCAGCTGCAGGCTCTGCTTAACTCCTGCTTTCAAACAGCTGGCTATGCCAAAGCAGTAGTGTGCATTAGCAATAGTAACACCCGTGCGCCAGGGGAAGGGACACGGAGGGTGATGGCAGGTAACTACAACGAGCAGCTCGTTCAATGGTGCTGCCATGACCTCGCCAAACCCCGCAGCACATCTGCAAACAGCGTGCAGGCAATGCAGTACTATTTTAGACCCGTCAGTTTAGAGTGATTTTTAAACCTCTCTGTTGGAGAACAGCGACAGAGCTGAGCCAAATCTCCAACTGATCGCGCATCCCTGCTGTTTGCTGGAGCCTTCACCTGCACTTTTCATCCCACTGAGCGTCGTGACTGAGCATAGACGCCGTGGACCGAGATGCAAAAGCCTTTAGGACTTGCTGACTGCTTCGAGTTTTCCTACCTTTCTGCCGACAAGAAGGCAATAATCTCATCAACGGGTGAGATAACCTAATCGATGCACAACGGTGGCAATTTCTACGGTATCTCATTTACAAAGAGCTCAACAAGTCCCCGCACGAGTCCTCCAAGTCCACAGGAGCCTCGAGTGACTAGGTGGCATGCAAACACATCTGTCCGTGCCTAAAGCCAAGAGAAAGAAATCCTTCCCAAGCAGAGCTGGCTTCAGCCTCTCCTTGAGCAAGAGCCTCGGGCTGAGCTGGTGCCTAAGGGCAAGTTGGGCATGGAAGAAGGAAGCCAGAGGGGCTGGAGGCTGCTCGCCAAGCACTTGGCAGCTTGCCTGGCACTGCGTGGCGGCAGCGGTTTGGGCTAGGCAAAGCAATTGGAGAGCTGTGCCTTTGGTGCTGCGCAAAGGTTTCTTTGCGTGAGGCGCTGAATGGCAAGGGGCCAAGTGGCAAGAAGCAAGTGGCTCCTTTGCAGCGTGCTCTCGGGCTTGTCTCTTGCTGCCACTTGCTGGCCATGCCGCTGGCGGCTGGCAACGGCCAAGAGCCCGCAAACAGCCCCTCCCCCCGTGCTCCCTGGATAGCCGAGTGGTCAAGAAACGGCACGCACAAAGCCGGCGGCGCGGGTTCGATTCCCGTCCAGGGAGGTAACGTTTTCCTCCCCCGACACCCTCCTCTCCCTTTTCACAAACTCGCCCCTCACCCAAAAAACACACGCTTCCACAACTTCCCTTCCCCTCCACGGCCTTTTGCAGCGCGCCTCTTCACAACCCACACACGCTTCGCTTTTGCTCAACGCTCCACGCACCACAACCGCCCACCTTGCACCAGCCTCACCTCTTTTACTTACCAAAGCGCCCGTGCTAAATGCCGACAAAGAAAGAAAATACAAGCAAATCGCCCAAAGCGCGCCGTCACACGCGGGGGGAACTCGGGCAGGTGCTGCACATTTCCCATTAGTTAAGGGGAAGGTCTGTTTCGCGCAGTGGGCTGTGCTTGTGACAACCGCTGCAAGACCTGGGAGAGATTGGAAACGCTTGCAAGAATATTTGTAATATTTCTTTTTCCAAAAAGGGGGAATACAGAAGAAAATAAGATAAAAATAAAAAATAAAATAGAAATAAAAAACGAAAATAAAAATAAAATCAAGTAAAGGAAAATAAAAATAAAATCAAGTAAAGGAAAATAAAAATAAAATCATGTAAAGTAAAATAAAGTAAAATAAAATAAAAGTAAAAGAAAATACATAGTTGATATACATAATACATATATGTATACATATACACGTAGATGCATAATATACAATAAAATACATATTCCCTGACTTACCTGCTTCTGGTGTTGGTGTGTATCTTTCCCTGCTGTTCAGAGGTCTGCAGCATTTTAGGTACAAAGATTACAGTCCATGGCAAATGCTCTCTGCCAGCACCTTCGGCCTAGAAATGGCAATGAAAGAAAAAAAAGAAAAAAAAAGTCTAAACTATTACCCATTCCTCTGCTCTGCAATGCTCACTGGAATTTATGAATTAATGGCTGTGTTGCACCTAAAGTCAACACATTCGATCTGCTCTGTTGCAATTTCCCCCAAGCTATTTCTCCCTGCCTCTCCCTTGCGTGCATTTTTTGCAGGAAAGGGTAGAAGCGGAGAGGCAGAAGGTCGTGGCCGAAATCAAGCAGCTGCACCAGTTCGTGGAGCGACAGGAGCAGCTCCTCTTGGGCCAGCTTGCAAAGCTGGACCAGGAGATCGTGAGGAGGCAGGAGGAGAACACGGCCAAGCTCTCGGAGGAGATCTCCTCCGTGGGCGAGCAGATCCGTGAGCTGGAAGAGAAGTGTCAGCAGCCAGCGTACGAACTCCTGCAGGTGAGAGCCCCGGGGCAGACTGCTGGCCTTCAACATCACCGCTGTCACCAGCCCAGGGGGCAAATTCATCCTAAATGCTCCTTTTAAACTATTATCCTTCAAAGCTTTTTAAAAAAAATGAAATAAGTTTCTTTTCTTCAATGGCCCAGCTGTCCGTCTGAACATTTTAACCCAAGCCCAATTTATTTAAATCACTACTTAACGATGATGGCTATGGCACTCATCCATCTGACTGGACGTGCCTACATGCAGAAAGATGGTCTAAATCCCAACAATACAGCGTGGAGAAACAAAAAGCAGTGCCTAGCTGTGGCTCATCTCCTCCTTAAGTAGTCATCAAACCAGGCTACCTGAGCCCAGCTGCAGGCTCTGCTTAACTCCTGCTTTCAAACAGCTGGCTATGCCAAAGCAGTAGTGTGCATTAGCAATAGTAACACCCGTGCGCCAGGGGAAGGGACACGGAGGGTGATGGCAGGTAACTACAACGAGCAGCTCGTTCAATGGTGCTGCCATGACCTCGCCAAACCCCGCAGCACATCTGCAAACAGCGTGCAGGCAATGCAGTACTATTTTAGACCCGTCAGTTTAGAGTGATTTTTAAACCTCTCTGTTGGAGAACAGCGACAGAGCTGAGCCAAATCTCCAACTGATCGCGCATCCCTGCTGTTTGCTGGAGCCTTCACCTGCACTTTTCATCCCACTGAGCGTCGTGACTGAGCATAGACGCCGTGGACCGAGATGCAAAAGCCTTTAGGACTTGCTGACTGCTTCGAGTTTTCCTACCTTTCTGCCGACAAGAAGGCAATAATCTCATCAACGGGTGAGATAACCTAATCGATGCACAACGGTGGCAATTTCTACGGTATCTCATTTACAAAGAGCTCAACAAGTCCCCGCACGAGTCCTCCAAGTCCACAGGAGCCTCGAGTGACTAGGTGGCATGCAAACACATCTGTCCGTGCCTAAAGCCAAGAGAAAGAAATCCTTCCCAAGCAGAGCTGGCTTCAGCCTCTCCTTGAGCAAGAGCCTCGGGCTGAGCTGGTGCCTAAGGGCAAGTTGGGCATGGAAGAAGGAAGCCAGAGGGGCTGGAGGCTGCTCGCCAAGCACTTGGCAGCTTGCCTGGCACTGCGTGGCGGCAGCGGTTTGGGCTAGGCAAAGCAATTGGAGAGCTGTGCCTTTGGTGCTGCGCAAAGGTTTCTTTGCGTGAGGCGCTGAATGGCAAGGGGCCAAGTGGCAAGAAGCAAGTGGCTCCTTTGCAGCGTGCTCTCGGGCTTGTCTCTTGCTGCCACTTGCTGGCCATGCTGCTGGCGGCTGGCAACGGCCAAGAGCCCGCAAACAGCCCCTCCCCCCGTGCTCCCTGGATAGCCGAGGGGGTAGGGCCAGCGCACGCAGTGGTTGGGGGCCCGGGTTCAAGACCCGGCCAGGGAGGTAACGTTTTCCTCCCCGGACACCCTCCTCTCCCTTTTCACAAACTCGCCCCTCACCCAAAAAACACACGCTTCCACAACTTCCCTTCCCCTCCACGGCCTTTTGCAGCGCGCCTCTTCACAACCCACGCACGCTTCGCTTTTGCTCACCGCTCCACGCACCACAACCGCCCACCTTGCACCAGCCTCACCTCTTTTACTTACCAAAGCGCCCGTGCTAAATGCCGACAAAGAAAGAAAATACAAGCAAATCGCCCAAAGCGCGCCGTCACACGCGGGGGGAACTCGGGCAGGTGCTGCACATTTCCCATTAGTTAAGGGGAAGGTCTGTTTCACGCAGTGGGCTGTGCTTGTGACAACCGCTGCAAGACCTGGGAGAGATTGGAAACGCTTGCAAGAATATTTGTAATATTTCTTTTTCCAAAAAGGGGGAATACAGAAGAAAATAAGATAAAAATAAAAAATAAAATAGAAATAAAAAACGAAAATAAAAATAAAATCAAGTAAAGAAAAATAAAAATAAAATCAAGTAAAGGAAAATAAAAATAAAATCATGTAAAGTAAAATAAAGTAAAATAAAATAAAAGTAAAAGAAAATACATAGTTGATATACATAATACATATATGTATACATATACACGTAGATGCATAATATACAATAAAATACATATTCCCTGACTTACCTGCTTCTGGTGTTGGTGTGTATCTTTCCCTGCTGTTCAGAGGTCTGCAGCATTTTAGGTACAAAGATTACAGTCCATGGCAAATGCTCTCTGCCAGCACCTTCGGCCTAGAAATGGCAATGAAAGAAAAAAAAGAAAAAAAAAGTCTAAACTATTACCCATTCCTCTGCTCTGCAATGCTCACTGGAATTTATGAATTAATGGCTGTGTTGCACCTAAAGTCAACACATTCGATCTGCTCTGTTGCAATTTCCCCCAAGCTATTTCTCCCTGCCTCTCCCTTGCGTGCATTTTTTGCAGGAAAGGGTAGAAGCGGAGAGGCAGAAGGTCGTGGCCGAAATCAAGCAGCTGCACCAGTTCGTGGAGCGACAGGAGCAGCTCCTCTTGGGCCAGCTTGCAAAGCTGGACCAGGAGATCGTGAGGAGGCAGGAGGAGAACACGGCCAAGCTCTCGGAGGAGATCTCCTCCGTGGGCGAGCAGATCCGTGAGCTGGAAGAGAAGTGTCAGCAGCCAGCGTACGAACTCCTGCAGGTGAGAGCCCCGGGGCAGACTGCTGGCCTTCAACATCACCGCTGTCACCAGCCCAGGGGGCAAATTCATCCTAAATGCTCCTTTTAAACTATTATCCTTCAAAGCTTTTTAAAAAAAATGAAATAAGTTTCTTTTCTTCAATGGCCCAGCTGTCCGTCTGAACATTTTAACCCAAGCCCAATTTATTTAAATCACTACTTAACGATGATGGCTATGGCACTCATCCATCTGACTGGACGTGCCTACATGCAGAAAGATGGTCTAAATCCCAACAATACAGCGTGGAGAAACAAAAAGCAGTGCCTAGCTGTGGCTCATCTCCTCCTTAAGTAGTCATCAAACCAGGCTACCTGAGCCCAGCTGCAGGCTCTGCTTAACTCCTGCTTTCAAACAGCTGGCTATGCCAAAGCAGTAGTGTGCATTAGCAATAGTAACACCCGTGCGCCAGGGGAAGGGACACGGAGGGTGATGGCAGGTAACTACAACGAGCAGCTCGTTCAATGGTGCTGCCATGACCTCGCCAAACCCCGCAGCACATCTGCAAACAGCGTGCAGGCAATGCAGTACTATTTTAGACCCGTCAGTTTAGAGTGATTTTTAAACCTCTCTGTTGGAGAACAGCGACAGAGCTGAGCCAAATCTCCAACTGATCGCGCATCCCTGCTGTTTGCTGGAGCCTTCACCTGCACTTTTCATCCCACTGAGCGTCGTGACTGAGCATAGACGCCGTGGACCGAGATGCAAAAGCCTTTAGGACTTGCTGACTGCTTCGAGTTTTCCTACCTTTCTGCCGACAAGAAGGCAATAATCTCATCAACGGGTGAGATAACCTAATCGATGCACAACGGTGGCAATTTCTACGGTATCTCATTTACAAAGAGCTCAACAAGTCCCCGCACGAGTCCTCCAAGTCCACAGGAGCCTCGAGTGACTAGGTGGCATGCAAACACATCTCTCCGTGCCTAAAGCCAAGAGAAAGAAATCCTTCCCAAGCAGAGCTGGCTTCAGCCTCTCCTTGAGCAAGAGCCTCGGGCTGAGCTGGTGCCTAAGGGCAAGTTGGGCATGGAAGAAGGAAGCCAGAGGGGCTGGAGGCTGCTCGCCAAGCACTTGGCAGCTTGCCTGGCACTGCGTGGCGGCAGCGGTTTGGGCTAGGCAAAGCAATTGGAGAGCTGTGCCTTTGGTGCTGCGCAAAGGTTTCTTTGCGTGAGGCGCTGAATGGCAAGGGGCCAAGTGGCAAGAAGCAAGTGGCTCCTTTGCAGCGTGCTCTCGGGCTTGTCTCTTGCTGCCACTTGCTGGCCATGCCGCTGGCGGCTGGCAACGGCCAAGAGCCCGCAAACAGCCCTTCCCCCCGTGTTCCCTGGATAGCCGAGTGGTCAAGAAACGGCACGCACAAAGCCGGCGGCGCGGGTTCGATTCCCGGCCAGGGAGGTAACGTTTTCCTCCCCCGACACCCTCCTCTCCCTTTTCACAAACTCGCCCCTCACCCAAAAAACACACGCTTCCACAACTTCCCTTCCCCTCCACGGCCTTTTGCAGCGCGCCTCTTCACAACCCACGCACGCTTCGCTTTTGCTCAACGCTCCACGCACCACAACCGCCCACCTTGCACCAGCCTCACCTCTTTTACTTACCAAAGCGCCCGTGCTAAATGCCGACAAAGAAAGAAAATACAAGCAAATCGCCCAAAGCGCGCCGTCACACGCGGGGGGAACTCGGGCAGGTGCTGCACATTTCCCATTAGTTAAGGGGAAGGTCTGTTTCACGCAGTGGGCTGTGCTTGTGACAACCGCTGCAAGACCTGGGAGAGATTGGAAACGCTTGCAAGAATATTTGTAATATTTCTTTTTCCAAAAAGGGGGAATACAGAAGAAAATAAGATAAAAATAAAAAATAAAATAGAAATAAAAAACGAAAATAAAAATAAAATCAAGTAAAGAAAAATAAAAATAAAATCAAGTAAAGGAAAATAAAAATAAAATCATGTAAAGTAAAATAAAGTAAAATAAAATAAAAGTAAAAGAAAATACATAGTTGATATACATAATACATATATGTATACATATACACGTAGATGCATAATATACAATAAAATACATATTCCCTGACTTACCTGCTTCTGGTGTTGGTGTGTATCTTTCCCTGCTGTTCAGAGGTCTGCAGCATTTTAGGTACAAAGATTACAGTCCATGGCAAATGCTCTCTGCCAGCACCTTCGGCCTAGAAATGGCAATGAAAGAAAAAAAAGAAAAAAAAAGTCTAAACTATTACCCATTCCTCTGCTCTGCAATGCTCACTGGAATTTATGAATTAATGGCTGTGTTGCACCTAAAGTCAACACATTCGATCTGCTCTGTTGCAATTTCCCCCAAGCTATTTCTCCCTGCCTCTCCCTTGCGTGCATTTTTTGCAGGAAAGGGTAGAAGCGGAGAGGCAGAAGGTCGTGGCCGAAATCAAGCAGCTGCACCAGTTCGTGGAGCGACAGGAGCAGCTCCTCTTGGGCCAGCTTGCAAAGCTGGACCAGGAGATCGTGAGGAGGCAGGAGGAGAACACGGCCAAGCTCTCGGAGGAGATCTCCTCCGTGGGCGAGCAGATCCGTGAGCTGGAAGAGAAGTGTCAGCAGCCAGCGTACGAACTCCTGCAGGTGAGAGCCCCGGGGCAGACTGCTGGCCTTCAACATCACCGCTGTCACCAGCCCAGGGGGCAAATTCATCCTAAATGCTCCTTTTAAACTATTATCCTTCAAAGCTTTTTAAAAAAAATGAAATAAGTTTCTTTTCTTCAATGGCCCAGCTGTCCGTCTGAACATTTTAACCCAAGCCCAATTTATTTAAATCACTACTTAACGATGATGGCTATGGCACTCATCCATCTGACTGGACGTGCCTACATGCAGAAAGATGGTCTAAATCCCAACAATACAGCGTGGAGAAACAAAAAGCAGTGCCTAGCTGTGGCTCATCTCCTCCTTAAGTAGTCATCAAACCAGGCTACCTGAGCCCAGCTGCAGGCTCTGCTTAACTCCTGCTTTCAAACAGCTGGCTATGCCAAAGCAGTAGTGTGCATTAGCAATAGTAACACCCGTGCGCCAGGGGAAGGGACACGGAGGGTGATGGCAGGTAACTACAACGAGCAGCTCGTTCAATGGTGCTGCCATGACCTCGCCAAACCCCGCAGCACATCTGCAAACAGCGTGCAGGCAATGCAGTACTATTTTAGACCCGTCAGTTTAGAGTGATTTTTAAACCTCTCTGTTGGAGAACAGCGACAGAGCTGAGCCAAATCTCCAACTGATCGCGCATCCCTGCTGTTTGCTGGAGCCTTCACCTGCACTTTTCATCCCACTGAGCGTCGTGACTGAGCATAGACGCCGTGGACCGAGATGCAAAAGCCTTTAGGACTTGCTGACTGCTTCGAGTTTTCCTACCTTTCTGCCGACAAGAAGGCAATAATCTCATCAACGGGTGAGATAACCTAATCGATGCACAACGGTGGCAATTTCTACGGTATCTCATTTACAAAGAGCTCAACAAGTCCCCGCACGAGTCCTCCAAGTCCACAGGAGCCTCGACTGACTAGGTGGCATGCAAACACATCTGTCCGTGCCTAAAGCCAAGAGAAAGAAATCCTTCCCAAGCAGAGCTGGCTTCAGCCTCTCCTTGAGCAAGAGCCTCGGGCTGAGCTGGTGCCTAAGGGCAAGTTGGGCATGGAAGAAGGAAGCCAGAGGGGCTGGAGGCTGCTCGCCAAGCACTTGGCAGCTTGCCTGGCACTGCGTGGCGGCAGCGGTTTGGGCTAGGCAAAGCAATTGGAGAGCTGTGCCTTTGGTGCTGCGCAAAGGTTTCTTTGCGTGAGGCGCTGAATGGCAAGGGGCCAAGTGGCAAGAAGCAAGTGGCTCCTTTGCAGCGTGCTCTCGGGCTTGTCTCTTGCTGCCACTTGCTGGCCATGCCGCTGGCGGCTGGCAACGGCCAAGAGCCCGCAAACAGCCCTTCCCCCCGTGTTCCCTGGATAGCCGAGTGGTCAAGAAACGGCACGCACAAAGCCGGCGGCGCGGGTTCGATTCCCGGCCAGGGAGGTAACGTTTTCCTCCCCCGACACCCTCCTCTCCCTTTTCACAAACTCGCCCCTCACCCAAAAAACACACGCTTCCACAACTTCCCTTCCCCTCCACGGCCTTTTGCAGCGCGCCTCTTCACAACCCACGCACGCTTCGCTTTTGCTCAACGCTCCACGCACCACAACCGCCCACCTTGCACCAGCCTCACCTCTTTTACTTACCAAAGCGCCCGTGCTAAATGCCGACAAAGAAAGAAAATACAAGCAAATCGCCCAAAGCGCGCCGTCACACGCGGGGGGAACTCGGGCAGGTGCTGCACATTTCCCATTAGTTAAGGGGAAGGTCTGTTTCACGCAGTGGGCTGTGCTTGTGACAACCGCTGCAAGACCTGGGAGAGATTGGAAACGCTTGCAAGAATATTTGTAATATTTCTTTTTCCAAAAAGGGGGAATACAGAAGAAAATAAGATAAAAATAAAAAATAAAATAGAAATAAAAAACGAAAATAAAAATAAAATCAAGTAAAGAAAAATAAAAATAAAATCAAGTAAAGGAAAATAAAAATAAAATCATGTAAAGTAAAATAAAGTAAAATAAAATAAAAGTAAAAGAAAATACATAGTTGATATACATAATACATATATGTATACATATACACGTAGATGCATAATATACAATAAAATACATATTCCCTGACTTACCTGCTTCTGGTGTTGGTGTGTATCTTTCCCTGCTGTTCAGAGGTCTGCAGCATTTTAGGTACAAAGATTACAGTCCATGGCAAATGCTCTCTGCCAGCACCTTCGGCCTAGAAATGGCAATGAAAGAAAAAAAAGAAAAAAAAAGTCTAAACTATTACCCATTCCTCTGCTCTGCAATGCTCACTGGAATTTATGAATTAATGGCTGTGTTGCACCTAAAGTCAACACATTCGATCTGCTCTGTTGCAATTTCCCCCAAGCTATTTCTCCCTGCCTCTCCCTTGCGTGCATTTTTTGCAGGAAAGGGTAGAAGCGGAGAGGCAGAAGGTCGTGGCCGAAATCAAGCAGCTGCACCAGTTCGTGGAGCGACAGGAGCAGCTCCTCTTGGGCCAGCTTGCAAAGCTGGACCAGGAGATCGTGAGGAGGCAGGAGGAGAACACGGCCAAGCTCTCGGAGGAGATCTCCTCCGTGGGCGAGCAGATCCGTGAGCTGGAAGAGAAGTGTCAGCAGCCAGCGTACGAACTCCTGCAGGTGAGAGCCCCGGGGCAGACTGCTGGCCTTCAACATCACCGCTGTCACCAGCCCAGGGGGCAAATTCATCCTAAATGCTCCTTTTAAACTATTATCCTTCAAAGCTTTTTAAAAAAAATGAAATAAGTTTCTTTTCTTCAATGGCCCAGCTGTCCGTCTGAACATTTTAACCCAAGCCCAATTTATTTAAATCACTACTTAACGATGATGGCTATGGCACTCATCCATCTGACTGGACGTGCCTACATGCAGAAAGATGGTCTAAATCCCAACAATACAGCGTGGAGAAACAAAAAGCAGTGCCTAGCTGTGGCTCATCTCCTCCTTAAGTAGTCATCAAACCAGGCTACCTGAGCCCAGCTGCAGGCTCTGCTTAACTCCTGCTTTCAAACAGCTGGCTATGCCAAAGCAGTAGTGTGCATTAGCAATAGTAACACCCGTGCGCCAGGGGAAGGGACACGGAGGGTGATGGCAGGTAACTACAACGAGCAGCTCGTTCAATGGTGCTGCCATGACCTCGCCAAACCCCGCAGCACATCTGCAAACAGCGTGCAGGCAATGCAGTACTATTTTAGACCCGTCAGTTTAGAGTGATTTTTAAACCTCTCTGTTGGAGAACAGCGACAGAGCTGAGCCAAATCTCCAACTGATCGCGCATCCCTGCTGTTTGCTGGAGCCTTCACCTGCACTTTTCATCCCACTGAGCGTCGTGACTGAGCATAGACGCCGTGGACCGAGATGCAAAAGCCTTTAGGACTTGCTGACTGCTTCGAGTTTTCCTACCTTTCTGCCGACAAGAAGGCAATAATCTCATCAACGGGTGAGATAACCTAATCGATGCACAACGGTGGCAATTTCTACGGTATCTCATTTACAAAGAGCTCAACAAGTCCCCGCACGAGTCCTCCAAGTCCACAGGAGCCTCGACTGACTAGGTGGCATGCAAACACATCTGTCCGTGCCTAAAGCCAAGAGAAAGAAATCCTTCCCAAGCAGAGCTGGCTTCAGCCTCTCCTTGAGCAAGAGCCTCGGGCTGAGCTGGTGCCTAAGGGCAAGTTGGGCATGGAAGAAGGAAGCCAGAGGGGCTGGAGGCTGCTCGCCAAGCACTTGGCAGCTTGCCTGGCACTGCGTGGCGGCAGCGGTTTGGGCTAGGCAAAGCAATTGGAGAGCTGTGCCTTTGGTGCTGCGCAAAGGTTTCTTTGCGTGAGGCGCTGAATGGCAAGGGGCCAAGTGGCAAGAAGCAAGTGGCTCCTTTGCAGCGTGCTCTCGGGCTTGTCTCTTGCTGCCACTTGCTGGCCATGCCGCTGGCGGCTGGCAACGGCCAAGAGCCCGCAAACAGCCCCTCCCCCCGTGCTCCCTGGATAGCCGAGTGGTCAAGAAACGGCACGCACAAAGCCGGCGGCGCGGGTTCGATTCCCGGCCAGGGAGGTAACGTTTTCCTCCCCCGACACCCTCCTCTCCCTTTTCACAAACTCGCCCCTCACCCAAAAAACACACGCTTCCACAACTTCCCTTCCCCTCCACGGCCTTTTGCAGCGCGCCTCTTCACAACCCACGCACGCTTCGCTTTTGCTCAACGCTCCACGCACCACAACCGCCCACCTTGCACCAGCCTCACCTCTTTTACTTACCAAAGCGCCCGTGCTAAATGCCGACAAAGAAAGAAAATACAAGCAAATCGCCCAAAGCGCGCCGTCACACGCGGGGGGAACTCGGGCAGGTGCTGCACATTTCCCATTAGTTAAGGGGAAGGTCTGTTTCGCGCAGTGGGCTGTGCTTGTGACAACCGCTGCAAGACCTGGGAGAGATTGGAAACGCTTGCAAGAATATTTGTAATATTTCTTTTTCCAAAAAGGGGGAATACAGAAGAAAATAAGATAAAAATAAAAAATAAAATAGAAATAAAAAACGAAAATAAAAATAAAATCAAGTAAAGAAAAATAAAAATAAAATCAAGTAAAGGAAAATAAAAATAAAATCATGTAAAGTAAAATAAAGTAAAATAAAATAAAAGTAAAAGAAAATACATAGTTGATATACATAATACATATATGTATACATATACACGTAGATGCATAATATACAATAAAATACATATTCCCTGACTTACCTGCTTCTGGTGTTGGTGTGTATCTTTCCCTGCTGTTCAGAGGTCTGCAGCATTTTAGGTACAAAGATTACAGTCCATGGCAAATGCTCTCTGCCAGCACCTTCGGCCTAGAAATGGCAATGAAAGAAAAAAAAGAAAAAAAAAGTCTAAACTATTACCCATTCCTCTGCTCTGCAATGCTCACTGGAATTTATGAATTAATGGCTGTGTTGCACCTAAAGTCAACACATTCGATCTGCTCTGTTGCAATTTCCCCCAAGCTATTTCTCCCTGCCTCTCCCTTGCGTGCATTTTTTGCAGGAAAGGGTAGAAGCGGAGAGGCAGAAGGTCGTGGCCGAAATCAAGCAGCTGCACCAGTTCGTGGAGCGACAGGAGCAGCTCCTCTTGGGCCAGCTTGCAAAGCTGGACCAGGAGATCGTGAGGAGGCAGGAGGAGAACACGGCCAAGCTCTCGGAGGAGATCTCCTCCGTGGGCGAGCAGATCCGTGAGCTGGAAGAGAAGTGTCAGCAGCCAGCGTACGAACTCCTGCAGGTGAGAGCCCCGGGGCAGACTGCTGGCCTTCAACATCACCGCTGTCACCAGCCCAGGGGGCAAATTCATCCTAAATGCTCCTTTTAAACTATTATCCTTCAAAGCTTTTTAAAAAAAATGAAATAAGTTTCTTTTCTTCAATGGCCCAGCTGTCCGTCTGAACATTTTAACCCAAGCCCAATTTATTTAAATCACTACTTAACGATGATGGCTATGGCACTCATCCATCTGACTGGACGTGCCTACATGCAGAAAGATGGTCTAAATCCCAACAATACAGCGTGGAGAAACAAAAAGCAGTGCCTAGCTGTGGCTCATCTCCTCCTTAAGTAGTCATCAAACCAGGCTACCTGAGCCCAGCTGCAGGCTCTGCTTAACTCCTGCTTTCAAACAGCTGGCTATGCCAAAGCAGTAGTGTGCATTAGCAATAGTAACACCCGTGCGCCAGGAGAAGGGACACGGAGGGTGATGGCAGGTAACTACAACGAGCAGCTCGTTCAATGGTGCTGCCATGACCTCGCCAAACCCCGCAGCACATCTGCAAACAGCGTGCAGGCAATGCAGTACTATTTTAGACCCGTCAGTTTAGAGTGATTTTTAAACCTCTCTGTTGGAGAACAGCGACAGAGCTGAGCCAAATCTCCAACTGATCGCGCATCCCTGCTGTTTGCTGGAGCCTTCACCTGCACTTTTCATCCCACTGAGCGTCGTGACTGAGCATAGACGCCGTGGACCGAGATGCAAAAGCCTTTAGGACTTGCTGACTGCTTCGAGTTTTCCTACCTTTCTGCCGACAAGAAGGCAATAATCTCATCAACGGGTGAGATAACCTAATCGATGCACAACGGTGGCAATTTCTACGGTATCTCATTTACAAAGAGCTCAACAAGTCCCCGCACGAGTCCTCCAAGTCCACAGGAGCCTCGACTGACTAGGTGGCATGCAAACACATCTGTCCGTGCCTAAAGCCAAGAGAAAGAAATCCTTCCCAAGCAGAGCTGGCTTCAGCCTCTCCTTGAGCAAGAGCCTCGGGCTGAGCTGGTGCCTAAGGGCAAGTTGGGCATGGAAGAAGGAAGCCAGAGGGGCTGGAGGCTGCTCGCCAAGCACTTGGCAGCTTGCCTGGCACTGCGTGGCGGCAGCGGTTTGGGCTAGGCAAAGCAATTGGAGAGCTGTGCCTTTGGTGCTGCGCAAAGGTTTCTTTGCGTGAGGCGCTGAATGGCAAGGGGCCAAGTGGCAAGAAGCAAGTG
This sequence comes from Anser cygnoides, assembly GCF_040182565.1. NCBI lineage: Eukaryota > Metazoa > Chordata > Aves > Anseriformes > Anatidae > Anser > Anser cygnoides. Next base: position 1,633,779 of record NC_089907.1, read on the forward strand.
GCTCCTTTGCAGCGTGCTCTCGGGCTTGTCTCTTGCTGCCACTTGCTGGCCATGCTGCTGGCGGCTGGCAACGGCCAAGAGCCCGCAAACAGCCCCTCCCCCCGTGCTCCCTGGATAGCCGAGGGGGTAGGGCCAGCGCACGCAGTGGTTGGGGGCCCGGGTTCAAGACCCGGCCAGGGAGGTAACGTTTTCCTCCCCCGACACCCTCCTCTCCCTTTTCACAAACTCGCCCCTCACCCAAAAAACACACGCTTCCACAACTTCCCTTCCCCTCCACGGCCTTTTGCAGCGCGCCTCTTCACAACCCACGCACGCTTCGCTTTTGCTCAACGCTCCACGCACCACAACCGCCCACCTTGCACCAGCCTCACCTCTTTTACTTACCAAAGCGCCCGTGCTAAATGCCGACAAAGAAAGAAAATACAAGCAAATCGCCCAAAGCGCGCCGTCACACGCGGGGGGAACTCGGGCAGGTGCTGCACATTTCCCATTAGTTAAGGGGAAGGTCTGTTTCGCGCAGTGGGCTGTGCTTGTGACAACCGCTGCAAGACCTGGGAGAGATTGGAAACGCTTGCAAGAATATTTGTAATATTTCTTTTTCCAAAAAGGGGGAATACAGAAGAAAATAAGATAAAAATAAAAAAAAAATAGAAATAAAAAACGAAAATAAAAATAAAATCAAGTAAAGGAAAATAAAAATAAAATCAAGTAAAGGAAAATAAAAATAAAATCATGTAAAGTAAAATAAAGTAAAATAAAATAAAAGTAAAAGAAAATACATAGTTGATATACATAATACATATATGTATACATATACACGTAGATGCATAATATACAATAAAATACATATTCCCTGACTTACCTGCTTCTGGTGTTGGTGTGTATCTTTCCCTGCTGTTCAGAGGTCTGCAGCATTTTAGGTACAAAGATTACAGTCCATGGCAAATGCTCTCTGCCAGCACCTTCGGCCTAGAAATGGCAATGAAAGAAAAAAAAGAAAAAAAAAGTCTAAACTATTACCCATTCCTCTGCTCTGCAATGCTCACTGGAATTTATGAATTAATGGCTGTGTTGCACCTAAAGTCAACACATTCGATCTGCTCTGTTGCAATTTCCCCCAAGCTATTTCTCCCTGCCTCTCCCTTGCGTGCATTTTTTGCAGGAAAGGGTAGAAGCGGAGAGGCAGAAGGTCGTGGCCGAAATCAAGCAGCTGCACCAGTTCGTGGAGCGACAGGAGCAGCTCCTCTTGGGCCAGCTTGCAAAGCTGGACCAGGAGATCGTGAGGAGGCAGGAGGAGAACACGGCCAAGCTCTCGGAGGAGATCTCCTCCGTGGGCGAGCAGATCCGTGAGCTGGAAGAGAAGTGTCAGCAGCCAGCGTACGAACTCCTGCAGGTGAGAGCCCCGGGGCAGACTGCTGGCCTTCAACATCACCGCTGTCACCAGCCCAGGGGGCAAATTCATCCTAAATGCTCCTTTTAAACTATTATCCTTCAAAGCTTTTTAAAAAAAATGAAATAAGTTTCTTTTCTTCAATGGCCCAGCTGTCCGTCTGAACATTTTAACCCAAGCCCAATTTATTTAAATCACTACTTAACGATGATGGCTATGGCACTCATCCATCTGACTGGACGTGCCTACATGCAGAAAGATGGTCTAAATCCCAACAATACAGCGTGGAGAAACAAAAAGCAGTGCCTAGCTGTGGCTCATCTCCTCCTTAAGTAGTCATCAAACCAGGCTACCTGAGCCCAGCTGCAGGCTCTGCTTAACTCCTGCTTTCAAACAGCTGGCTATGCCAAAGCAGTAGTGTGCATTAGCAATAGTAACACCCGTGCGCCAGGAGAAGGGACACGGAGGGTGATGGCAGGTAACTACAACGAGCAGCTCGTTCAATGGTGCTGCCATGACCTCGCCAAACCCCGCAGCACATCTGCAAACAGCGTGCAGGCAATGCAGTACTATTTTAGACCCGTCAGTTTAGAGTGATTTTTAAACCTCTCTGTTGGAGAACAGCGACAGAGCTGAGCCAAATCTCCAACTGATCGCGCATCCCTGCTGTTTGCTGGAGCCTTCACCTGCACTTTTCATCCCACTGAGCGTCGTGACTGAGCATAGACGCCGTGGACCGAGATGCAAAAGCCTTTAGGACTTGCTGACTGCTTCGAGTTTTCCTACCTTTCTGCCGACAAGAAGGCAATAATCTCATCAACGGGTGAGATAACCTAATCGATGCACAACGGTGGCAATTTCTACGGTATCTCATTTACAAAGAGCTCAACAAGTCCCCGCACGAGTCCTCCAAGTCCACAGGAGCCTCGACTGACTAGGTGGCATGCAAACACATCTGTCCGTGCCTAAAGCCAAGAGAAAGAAATCCTTCCCAAGCAGAGCTGGCTTCAGCCTCTCCTTGAGCAAGAGCCTCGGGCTGAGCTGGTGCCTAAGGGCAAGTTGGGCATGGAAGAAGGAAGCCAGAGGGGCTGGAGGCTGCTCGCCAAGCACTTGGCAGCTTGCCTGGCACTGCGTGGCGGCAGCGGTTTGGGCTAGGCAAAGCAATTGGAGAGCTGTGCCTTTGGTGCTGCGCAAAGGTTTCTTTGCGTGAGGCGCTGAATGGCAAGGGGCCAAGTGGCAAGAAGCAAGTGGCTCCTTTGCAGCGTGCTCTCGGGCTTGTCTCTTGCTGCCACTTGCTGGCCATGCCGCTGGCGGCTGGCAACGGCCAAGAGCCCGCAAACAGCCCCTCCCCCCGTGCTCCCTGGATAGCCGAGGGGTCAAGAAACGGCAGCGCACTCAGCCGGCGGCCCGGGTTCAAGACCCGGCCAGGGAGGTAACGTTTTCCTCCCCGGACACCCTCCTCTCCCTTTTCACAAACTCGCCCCTCACCCAAAAAACACACGCTTCCACAACTTCCCTTCCCCTCCACGGCCTTTTGCAGCGCGCCTCTTCACAACCCACGCACGCTTCGCTTTTGCTCAACGCTCCACGCACCACAACCGCCCACCTTGCACCAGCCTCACCTCTTTTACTTACCAAAGCGCCCGTGCTAAATGCCGACAAAGAAAGAAAATACAAGCAAATCGCCCAAAGCGCGCCGTCACACGCGGGGGGAACTCGGGCAGGTGCTGCACATTTCCCATTAGTTAAGGGGAAGGTCTGTTTCGCGCAGTGGGCTGTGCTTGTGACAACCGCTGCAAGACCTGGGAGAGATTGGAAACGCTTGCAAGAATATTTGTAATATTTCTTTTTCCAAAAAGGGGGAATACAGAAGAAAATAAGATAAAAATAAAAAATAAAATAGAAATAAAAAACGAAAATAAAAATAAAATCAAGTAAAGGAAAATAAAAATAAAATCAAGTAAAGGAAAATAAAAATAAAATCATGTAAAGTAAAATAAAGTAAAATAAAATAAAAGTAAAAGAAAATACATAGTTGATATACATAATACATATATGTATACATATACACGTAGATGCATAATATACAATAAAATACATATTCCCTGACTTACCTGCTTCTGGTGTTGGTGTGTATCTTTCCCTGCTGTTCAGAGGTCTGCAGCATTTTAGGTACAAAGATTACAGTCCATGGCAAATGCTCTCTGCCAGCACCTTCGGCCTAGAAATGGCAATGAAAGAAAAAAAAAGAAAAAAAAAGTCTAAACTATTACCCATTCCTCTGCTCTGCAATGCTCACTGGAATTTATGAATTTATGGCTGTGTTGCACCTAAAGTCAACACATTCGATCTGCTCTGTTGCAATTTCCCCCAAGCTATTTCTCCCTGCCTCTCCCTTGCGTGCATTTTTTGCAGGAAAGGGTAGAAGCGGAGAGGCAGAAGGTCGTGGCCGAAATCAAGCAGCTGCACCAGTTCGTGGAGCGACAGGAGCAGCTCCTCTTGGGCCAGCTTGCAAAGCTGGACCAGGAGATCGTGAGGAGGCAGGAGGAGAACACGGCCAAGCTCTCGGAGGAGATCTCCTCCGTGGGCGAGCAGATCCGTGAGCTGGAAGAGAAGTGTCAGCAGCCAGCGTACGAACTCCTGCAGGTGAGAGCCCCGGGGCAGACTGCTGGCCTTCAACATCACCGCTGTCACCAGCCCAGGGGGCAAATTCATCCTAAATGCTCCTTTTAAACTATTATCCTTCAAAGCTTTTTAAAAAAAATGAAATAAGTTTCTTTTCTTCAATGGCCCAGCTGTCCGTCTGAACATTTTAACCCAAGCCCAATTTATTTAAATCACTACTTAACGATGATGGCTATGGCACTCATCCATCTGACTGGACGTGCCTACATGCAGAAAGATGGTCTAAATCCCAACAATACAGCGTGGAGAAACAAAAAGCAGTGCCTAGCTGTGGCTCATCTCCTCCTTAAGTAGTCATCAAACCAGGCTACCTGAGCCCAGCTGCAGGCTCTGCTTAACTCCTGCTTTCAAACAGCTGGCTATGCCAAAGCAGTAGTGTGCATTAGCAATAGTAACACCCGTGCGCCAGGAGAAGGGACACGGAGGGTGATGGCAGGTAACTACAACGAGCAGCTCGTTCAATGGTGCTGCCATGACCTCGCCAAACCCCGCAGCACATCTGCAAACAGCGTGCAGGCAATGCAGTACTATTTTAGACCCGTCAGTTTAGAGTGATTTTTAAACCTCTCTGTTGGAGAACAGCGACAGAGCTGAGCCAAATCTCCAACTGATCGCGCATCCCTGCTGTTTGCTGGAGCCTTCACCTGCACTTTTCATCCCACTGAGCGTCGTGACTGAGCATAGACGCCGTGGACCGAGATGCAAAAGCCTTTAGGACTTGCTGACTGCTTCGAGTTTTCCTACCTTTCTGCCGACAAGAAGGCAATAATCTCATCAACGGGTGAGATAACCTAATCGATGCACAACGGTGGCAATTTCTACGGTATCTCATTTACAAAGAGCTCAACAAGTCCCCGCACGAGTCCTCCAAGTCCACAGGAGCCTCGACTGACTAGGTGGCATGCAAACACATCTGTCCGTGCCTAAAGCCAAGAGAAAGAAATCCTTCCCAAGCAGAGCTGGCTTCAGCCTCTCCTTGAGCAAGAGCCTCGGGCTGAGCTGGTGCCTAAGGGCAAGTTGGGCATGGAAGAAGGAAGCCAGAGGGGCTGGAGGCTGCTCGCCAAGCACTTGGCAGCTTGCCTGGCACTGCGTGGCGGCAGCGGTTTGGGCTAGGCAAAGCAATTGGAGAGCTGTGGCTTTGGTGCTGCGCAAAGGTTTCTTTGCGTGAGGCGCTGAATGGCAAGGGGCCAAGTGGCAAGAAGCAAGTGGCTCCTTTGCAGCGTGCTCTCGGGCTTGTCTCTTGCTGCCACTTGCTGGCCATGCCGCTGGCGGCTGGCAACGGCCAAGAGCCCGCAAACAGCCCCTCCCCCCGTGCTCCCTGGATAGCCGAGGGGGTAGGGCCAGCGCACGCAGTGGTTGGGGGCCCGGGTTCAAGACCCGGCCAGGGAGGTAACGTTTTCCTCCCCCGACACCCTCCTCTCCCTTTTCACAAACTCGCCCCTCACCCAAAAAACACACGCTTCCACAACTTCCCTTCCCCTCCACGGCCTTTTGCAGCGCGCCTCTTCACAACCCACGCACGCTTCGCTTTTGCTCAACGCTCCACGCACCACAACCGCCCACCTTGCACCAGCCTCACCTCTTTTACTTACCAAAGCGCCCGTGCTAAATGCCGACAAAGAAAGAAAATACAAGCAAATCGCCCAAAGCGCGCCGTCACACGCGGGGGGAACTCGGGCAGGTGCTGCACATTTCCCATTAGTTAAGGGGAAGGTCTGTTTCGCGCAGTGGGCTGTGCTTGTGACAACCGCTGCAAGACCTGGGAGAGATTGGAAACGCTTGCAAGAATATTTGTAATATTTCTTTTTCCAAAAAGGGGGAATACAGAAGAAAATAAGATAAAAATAAAAAATAAAATAGAAATAAAAAACGAAAATAAAAATAAAATCAAGTAAAGGAAAATAAAAATAAAATCAAGTAAAGGAAAATAAAAATAAAATCATGTAAAGTAAAATAAAGTAAAATAAAATAAAAGTAAAAGAAAATACATAGTTGATATACATAATACATATATGTATACATATACACGTAGATGCATAATATACAATAAAATACATATTCCCTGACTTACCTGCTTCTGGTGTTGGTGTGTATCTTTCCCTGCTGTTCAGAGGTCTGCAGCATTTTAGGTACAAAGATTACAGTCCATGGCAAATGCTCTCTGCCAGCACCTTCGGCCTAGAAATGGCAATGAAAGAAAAAAAAAGAAAAAAAAAGTCTAAACTATTACCCATTCCTCTGCTCTGCAATGCTCACTGGAATTTATGAATTTATGGCTGTGTTGCACCTAAAGTCAACACATTCGATCTGCTCTGTTGCAATTTCCCCCAAGCTATTTCTCCCTGCCTCTCCCTTGCGTGCATTTTTTGCAGGAAAGGGTAGAAGCGGAGAGGCAGAAGGTCGTGGCCGAAATCAAGCAGCTGCACCAGTTCGTGGAGCGACAGGAGCAGCTCCTCTTGGGCCAGCTTGCAAAGCTGGACCAGGAGATCGTGAGGAGGCAGGAGGAGAACACGGCCAAGCTCTCGGAGGAGATCTCCTCCGTGGGCGAGCAGATCCGTGAGCTGGAAGAGAAGTGTCAGCAGCCAGCGTACGAACTCCTGCAGGTGAGAGCCCCGGGGCAGACTGCTGGCCTTCAACATCACCGCTGTCACCAGCCCAGGGGGCAAATTCATCCTAAATGCTCCTTTTAAACTATTATCCTTCAAAGCTTTTTAAAAAAAATGAAATAAGTTTCTTTTCTTCAATGGCCCAGCTGTCCGTCTGAACATTTTAACCCAAGCCCAATTTATTTAAATCACTACTTAACGATGATGGCTATGGCACTCATCCATCTGACTGGACGTGCCTACATGCAGAAAGATGGTCTAAATCCCAACAATACAGCGTGGAGAAACAAAAAGCAGTGCCTAGCTGTGGCTCATCTCCTCCTTAAGTAGTCATCAAACCAGGCTACCTGAGCCCAGCTGCAGGCTCTGCTTAACTCCTGCTTTCAAACAGCTGGCTATGCCAAAGCAGTAGTGTGCATTAGCAATAGTAACACCCGTGCGCCAGGAGAAGGGACACGGAGGGTGATGGCAGGTAACTACAACGAGCAGCTCGTTCAATGGTGCTGCCATGACCTCGCCAAACCCCGCAGCACATCTGCAAACAGCGTGCAGGCAATGCAGTACTATTTTAGACCCGTCAGTTTAGAGTGATTTTTAAACCTCTCTGTTGGAGAACAGCGACAGAGCTGAGCCAAATCTCCAACTGATCGCGCATCCCTGCTGTTTGCTGGAGCCTTCACCTGCACTTTTCATCCCACTGAGCGTCGTGACTGAGCATAGACGCCGTGGACCGAGATGCAAAAGCCTTTAGGACTTGCTGACTGCTTCGAGTTTTCCTACCTTTCTGCCGACAAGAAGGCAATAATCTCATCAACGGGTGAGATAACCTAATCGATGCACAACGGTGGCAATTTCTACGGTATCTCATTTACAAAGAGCTCAACAAGTCCCCGCACGAGTCCTCCAAGTCCACAGGAGCCTCGACTGACTAGGTGGCATGCAAACACATCTGTCCGTGCCTAAAGCCAAGAGAAAGAAATCCTTCCCAAGCAGAGCTGGCTTCAGCCTCTCCTTGAGCAAGAGCCTCGGGCTGAGCTGGTGCCTAAGGGCAAGTTGGGCATGGAAGAAGGAAGCCAGAGGGGCTGGAGGCTGCTCGCCAAGCACTTGGCAGCTTGCCTGGCACTGCGTGGCGGCAGCGGTTTGGGCTAGGCAAAGCAATTGGAGAGCTGTGCCTTTGGTGCTGCGCAAAGGTTTCTTTGCGTGAGGCGCTGAATGGCAAGGGGCCAAGTGGCAAGAAGCAAGTGGCTCCTTTGCAGCGTGCTCTCGGGCTTGTCTCTTGCTGCCACTTGCTGGCCATGCTGCTGGCGGCTGGCAACGGCCAAGAGCCCGCAAACAGCCCCTCCCCCCGTGCTCCCTGGATAGCCGAGGGGGTAGGGCCAGCGCACGCAGTGGTTGGGGGCCCGGGTTCAAGACCCGGCCAGGGAGGTAACGTTTTCCTCCCCCGACACCCTCCTCTCCCTTTTCACAAACTCACCCCTCACCCAAAAAACACACGCTTCCACAACTTCCCTTCCCCTCCACGGCCTTTTGCAGCGCGCCTCTTCACAACCCACGCACGCTTCGCTTTTGCTCAACGCTCCACGCACCACAACCGCCCACCTTGCACCAGCCTCACCTCTTTTACTTACCAAAGCGCCCGTGCTAAATGCCGACAAAGAAAGAAAATACAAGCAAATCGCCCAAAGCGCGCCGTCACACGCGGGGGGAACTCGGGCAGGTGCTGCACATTTCCCATTAGTTAAGGGGAAGGTCTGTTTCGCGCAGTGGGCTGTGCTTGTGACAACCGCTGCAAGACCTGGGAGAGATTGGAAACGCTTGCAAGAATATTTGTAATATTTCTTTTTCCAAAAAGGGGGAATACAGAAGAAAATAAGATAAAAATAAAAAATAAAATAGAAATAAAAAACGAAAATAAAAATAAAATCAAGTAAAGAAAAATAAAAATAAAATCAAGTAAAGGAAAATAAAAATAAAATCATGTAAAGTAAAATAAAGTAAAATAAAATAAAAGTAAAAGAAAATACATAGTTGATATACATAATACATATATGTATACATATACACGTAGATGCATAATATACAATAAAATACATATTCCCTGACTTACCTGCTTCTGGTGTTGGTGTGTATCTTTCCCTGCTGTTCAGAGGTCTGCAGCATTTTAGGTACAAAGATTACAGTCCATGGCAAATGCTCTCTGCCAGCACCTTCGGCCTAGAAATGGCAATGAAAGAAAAAAAAGAAAAAAAAAGTCTAAACTATTACCCATTCCTCTGCTCTGCAATGCTCACTGGAATTTATGAATTTATGGCTGTGTTGCACCTAAAGTCAACACATTCGATCTGCTCTGTTGCAATTTCCCCCAAGCTATTTCTCCCTGCCTCTCCCTTGCGTGCATTTTTTGCAGGAAAGGGTAGAAGCGGAGAGGCAGAAGGTCGTGGCCGAAATCAAGCAGCTGCACCAGTTCGTGGAGCGACAGGAGCAGCTCCTCTTGGGCCAGCTTGCAAAGCTGGACCAGGAGATCGTGAGGAGGCAGGAGGAGAACACGGCCAAGCTCTCGGAGGAGATCTCCTCCGTGGGCGAGCAGATCCGTGAGCTGGAAGAGAAGTGTCAGCAGCCAGCGTACGAACTCCTGCAGGTGAGAGCCCCGGGGCAGACTGCTGGCCTTCAACATCACCGCTGTCACCAGCCCAGGGGGCAAATTCATCCTAAATGCTCCTTTTAAACTATTATCCTTCAAAGCTTTTTAAAAAAAATGAAATAAGTTTCTTTTCTTCAATGGCCCAGCTGTCCGTCTGAACATTTTAACCCAAGCCCAATTTATTTAAATCACTACTTAACGATGATGGCTATGGCACTCATCCATCTGACTGGACGTGCCTACATGCAGAAAGATGGTCTAAATCCCAACAATACAGCGTGGAGAAACAAAAAGCAGTGCCTAGCTGTGGCTCATCTCCTCCTTAAGTAGTCATCAAACCAGGCTACCTGAGCCCAGCTGCAGGCTCTGCTTAACTCCTGCTTTCAAACAGCTGGCTATGCCAAAGCAGTAGTGTGCATTAGCAATAGTAACACCCGTGCGCCAGGAGAAGGGACACGGAGGGTGATGGCAGGTAACTACAACGAGCAGCTCGTTCAATGGTGCTGCCATGACCTCGCCAAACCCCGCAGCACATCTGCAAACAGCGTGCAGGCAATGCAGTACTATTTTAGACCCGTCAGTTTAGAGTGATTTTTAAACCTCTCTGTTGGAGAACAGCGACAGAGCTGAGCCAAATCTCCAACTGATCGCGCATCCCTGCTGTTTGCTGGAGCCTTCACCTGCACTTTTCATCCCACTGAGCGTCGTGACTGAGCATAGACGCCGTGGACCGAGATGCAAAAGCCTTTAGGACTTGCTGACTGCTTCGAGTTTTCCTACCTTTCTGCCGACAAGAAGGCAATAATCTCATCAACGGGTGAGATAACCTAATCGATGCACAACGGTGGCAATTTCTACGGTATCTCATTTACAAAGAGCTCAACAAGTCCCCGCACGAGTCCTCCAAGTCCACAGGAGCCTCGACTGACTAGGTGGCATGCAAACACATCTGTCCGTGCCTAAAGCCAAGAGAAAGAAATCCTTCCCAAGCAGAGCTGGCTTCAGCCTCTCCTTGAGCAAGAGCCTCGGGCTGAGCTGGTGCCTAAGGGCAAGTTGGGCATGGAAGAAGGAAGCCAGAGGGGCTGGAGGCTGCTCGCCAAGCACTTGGCAGCTTGCCTGGCACTGCGTGGCGGCAGCGGTTTGGGCTAGGCAAAGCAATTGGAGAGCTGTGCCTTTGGTGCTGCGCAAAGGTTTCTTTGCGTGAGGCGCTGAATGGCAAGGGGCCAAGTGGCAAGAAGCAAGTGGCTCCTTTGCAGCGTGCTCTCGGGCTTGTCTCTTGCTGCCACTTGCTGGCCATGCCGCTGGCGGCTGGCAACGGCCAAGAGCCCGCAAACAGCCCCTCCCCCCGTGCTCCCTGGATAGCCGAGGGGTTAAGACGCAGCGCTCTCAACGAAGAGGCCCGGGTTCAAGACCCGGCCAGGGAGGTAACGTTTTCCTCCCCCGACACCCTCCTCTCCCTTTTCACAAACTCGCCCCTCACCCAAAAAACACACGCTTCCACAACTTCCCTTCCCCTCCACGGCCTTTTGCAGCGCGCCTCTTCACAACCCACGCACGCTTCGCTTTTGCTCAACGCTCCACGCACCACAACCGCCCACCTTGCACCAGCCTCACCTCTTTTACTTACCAAAGCGCCCGTGCTAAATGCCGACAAAGAAAGAAAATACAAGCAAATCGCCCAAAGCGCGCCGTCACACGCGGGGGGAACTCGGGCAGGTGCTGCACATTTCCCATTAGTTAAGGGGAAGGTCTGTTTCGCGCAGTGGGCTGTGCTTGTGACAACCGCTGCAAGACCTGGGAGAGATTGGAAACGCTTGCAAGAATATTTGTAATATTTCTTTTTCCAAAAAGGGGGAATACAGAAGAAAATAAGATAAAAATAAAAAATAAAATAGAAATAAAAAACGAAAATAAAAATAAAATCAAGTAAAGAAAAATAAAAATAAAATCAAGTAAAGGAAAATAAAAATAAAATCATGTAAAGTAAAATAAAGTAAAATAAAATAAAAGTAAAAGAAAATACATAGTTGATATACATAATACATATATGTATACATATACACGTAGATGCATAATATACAATAAAATACATATTCCCTGACTTACCTGCTTCTGGTGTTGGTGTGTATCTTTCCCTGCTGTTCAGAGGTCTGCAGCATTTTAGGTACAAAGATTACAGTCCATGGCAAATGCTCTCTGCCAGCACCTTCGGCCTAGAAATGGCAATGAAAGAAAAAAAAGAAAAAAAAAGTCTAAACTATTACCCATTCCTCTGCTCTGCAATGCTCACTGGAATTTATGAATTAATGGCTGTGTTGCACCTAAAGTCAACACATTCGATCTGCTCTGTTGCAATTTCCCCCAAGCTATTTCTCCCTGCCTCTCCCTTGCGTGCATTTTTTGCAGGAAAGGGTAGAAGCGGAGAGGCAGAAGGTCGTGGCCGAAATCAAGCAGCTGCACCAGTTCGTGGAGCGACAGGAGCAGCTCCTCTTGGGCCAGCTTGCAAAGCTGGACCAGGAGATCGTGAGGAGGCAGGAGGAGAACACGGCCAAGCTCTCGGAGGAGATCTCCTCCGTGGGCGAGCAGATCCGTGAGCTGGAAGAGAAGTGTCAGCAGCCAGCGTACGAACTCCTGCAGGTGAGAGCCCCGGGGCAGACTGCTGGCCTTCAACATCACCGCTGTCACCAGCCCAGGGGGCAAATTCATCCTAAATGCTCCTTTTAAACTATTATCCTTCAAAGCTTTTTAAAAAAAATGAAATAAGTTTCTTTTCTTCAATGGCCCAGCTGTCCGTCTGAACATTTTAACCCAAGCCCAATTTATTTAAATCACTACTTAACGATGATGGCTATGGCACTCATCCATCTGACTGGACGTGCCTACATGCAGAAAGATGGTCTAAATCCCAACAATACAGCGTGGAGAAACAAAAAGCAGTGCCTAGCTGTGGCTCATCTCCTCCTTAAGTAGTCATCAAACCAGGCTACCTGAGCCCAGCTGCAGGCTCTGCTTAACTCCTGCTTTCAAACAGCTGGCTATGCCAAAGCAGTAGTGTGCATTAGCAATAGTAACACCCGTGCGCCAGGAGAAGGGACACGGAGGGTGATGGCAGGTAACTACAACGAGCAGCTCGTTCAATGGTGCTGCCATGACCTCGCCAAACCCCGCAGCACATCTGCAAACAGCGTGCAGGCAATGCAGTACTATTTTAGACCCGTCAGTTTAGAGTGATTTTTAAACCTCTCTGTTGGAGAACAGCGACAGAGCTGAGCCAAATCTCCAACTGATCGCGCATCCCTGCTGTTTGCTGGAGCCTTCACCTGCACTTTTCATCCCACTGAGCGTCGTGACTGAGCATAGACGCCGTGGACCGAGATGCAAAAGCCTTTAGGACTTGCTGACTGCTTCGAGTTTTCCTACCTTTCTGCCGACAAGAAGGCAATAATCTCATCAACGGGTGAGATAACCTAATCGATGCACAACGGTGGCAATTTCTACGGTATCTCATTTACAAAGAGCTCAACAAGTCCCCGCACGAGTCCTCCAAGTCCACAGGAGCCTCGACTGACTAGGTGGCATGCAAACACATCTGTCCGTGCCTAAAGCCAAGAGAAAGAAATCCTTCCCAAGCAGAGCTGGCTTCAGCCTCTCCTTGAGCAAGAGCCTCGGGCTGAGCTGGTGCCTAAGGGCAAGTTGGGCATGGAAGAAGGAAGCCAGAGGGGCTGGAGGCTGCTCGCCAAGCACTTGGCAGCTTGCCTGGCACTGCGTGGCGGCAGCGGTTTGGGCTAGGCAAAGCAATTGGAGAGCTGTGCCTTTGGTGCTGCGCAAAGGTTTCTTTGCGTGAGGCGCTGAATGGCAAGGGGCCAAGTGGCAAGAAGCAAGTGGCTCCTTTGCAGCGTGCTCTCGGGCTTGTCTCTTGCTGCCACTTGCTGGCCATGCCGCTGGCGGCTGGCAACGGCCAAGAGCCCTCAAACAGCCCCTCCCCCCGTGCTCCCTGGATAGCCGAGGGGTTAAGACGCAGCGCTCTCAACGAAGGGCCCGGGTTCAAGACCCGGCCAGGGAGGTAACGTTTTCCTCCCCGGACACCCTCCTCTCCCTTTTCACAAACTCGCCCCTCACCCAAAAAACACACGCTTCCACAACTTCCCTTCCCCTCCACGGCCTTTTGCAGCGCGCCTCTTCACAACCCACGCACGCTTCGCTTTTGCTCAACGCTCCACGCACCACAACCGCCCACCTTGCACCAGCCTCACCTCTTTTACTTACCAAAGCGCCCATGCTAAATGCCGACAAAGAAAGAAAATACAAGCAAATCGCCCAAAGCGCGCCGTCACACGCGGGGGGAACTCGGGCAGGTGCTGCACATTTCCCATTAGTTAAGGGGAAGGTCTGTTTCGCGCAGTGGGCTGTGCTTGTGACAACCGCTGCAAGACCTGGGAGAGATTGGAAACGCTTGCAAGAATATTTGTAATATTTCTTTTTCCAAAAAGGGGGAATACAGAAGAAAATAAGATAAAAATAAAAAATAAAATAGAAATAAAAAACGAAAATAAAAATAAAATCAAGTAAAGGAAAATAAAAATAAAATCAAGTAAAGGAAAATAAAAATAAAATCATGTAAAGTAAAATAAAGTAAAATAAAATAAAAGTAAAAGAAAATACATAGTTGATATACATAATACATATATGTATACATATACACGTAGATGCATAATATACAATAAAATACATATTCCCTGACTTACCTGCTTCTGGTGTTGGTGTGTATCTTTCCCTGCTGTTCAGAGGTCTGCAGCATTTTAGGTACAAAGATTACAGTCCATGGCAAATGCTCTCTGCCAGCACCTTCGGCCTAGAAATGGCAATGAAAGAAAAAAAAGAAAAAAAAAGTCTAAACTATTACCCATTCCTCTGCTCTGCAATGCTCACTGGAATTTATGAATTTATGGCTGTGTTGCACCTAAAGTCAACACATTCGATCTGCTCTGTTGCAATTTCCCCCAAGCTATTTCTCCCTGCCTCTCCCTTGCGTGCATTTTTTGCAGGAAAGGGTAGAAGCGGAGAGGCAGAAGGTCGTGGCCGAAATCAAGCAGCTGCACCAGTTCGTGGAGCGACAGGAGCAGCTCCTCTTGGGCCAGCTTGCAAAGCTGGACCAGGAGATCGTGAGGAGGCAGGAGGAGAACACGGCCAAGCTCTCGGAGGAGATCTCCTCCGTGGGCGAGCAGATCCGTGAGCTGGAAGAGAAGTGTCAGCAGCCAGCGTACGAACTCCTGCAGGTGAGAGCCCCGGGGAAGACTGCTGGCCTTCAACATCACCGCTGTCACCAGCCCAGGGGGCAAATTCATCCTAAATGCTCCTTTTAAACTATTATCCTTCAAAGCTTTTTAAAAAAAATGAAATAAGTTTCTTTTCTTCAATGGCCCAGCTGTCCGTCTGAACATTTTAACCCAAGCCCAATTTATTTAAATCACTACTTAACGATGATGGCTATGGCACTCATCCATCTGACTGGACGTGCCTACATGCAGAAAGATGGTCTAAATCCCAACAATACAGCGTGGAGAAACAAAAAGCAGTGCCTAGCTGTGGCTCATCTCCTCCTTAAGTAGTCATCAAACCAGGCTACCTGAGCCCAGCTGCAGGCTCTGCTTAACTCCTGCTTTCAAACAGCTGGCTATGCCAAAGCAGTAGTGTGCATTAGCAATAGTAACACCCGTGCGCCAGGGGAAGGGACACGGAGGGTGATGGCAGGTAACTACAACGAGCAGCTCGTTCAATGGTGCTGCCATGACCTCGCCAAACCCCGCAGCACATCTGCAAACAGCGTGCAGGCAATGCAGTACTATTTTAGACCCGTCAGTTTAGAGTGATTTTTAAACCTCTCTGTTGGAGAACAGCGACAGAGCTGAGCCAAATCTCCAACTGATCGCGCATCCCTGCTGTTTGCTGGAGCCTTCACCTGCACTTTTCATCCCACTGAGCGTCGTGACTGAGCATAGACGCCGTGGACCGAGATGCAAAAGCCTTTAGGACTTGCTGACTGCTTCGAGTTTTCCTACCTTTCTGCCGACAAGAAGGCAATAATCTCATCAACGGGTGAGATAACCTAATCGATGCACAACGGTGGCAATTTCTACGGTATCTCATTTACAAAGAGCTCAACAAGTCCCCGCACGAGTCCTCCAAGTCCACAGGAGCCTCGACTGACTAGGTGGCATGCAAACACATCTGTCCGTGCCTAAAGCCAAGAGAAAGAAATCCTTCCCAAGCAGAGCTGGCTTCAGCCTCTCCTTGAGCAAGAGCCTCGGGCTGAGCTGGTGCCTAAGGGCAAGTTGGGCATGGAAGAAGGAAGCCAGAGGGGCTGGAGGCTGCTCGCCAAGCACTTGGCAGCTTGCCTGGCACTGCGTGGCGGCAGCGGTTTGGGCTAGGCAAAGCAATTGGAGAGCTGTGCCTTTGGTGCTGCGCAAAGGTTTCTTTGCGTGAGGCGCTGAATGGCAAGGGGCCAAGTGGCAAGAAGCAAGTGGCTCCTTTGCAGCGTGCTCTCGGGCTTGTCTCTTGCTGCCACTTGCTGGCCATGCCGCTGGCGGCTGGCAACGGCCAAGAGCCCGCAAACAGCCCCTCCCCCCGTGCTCCCTGGATAGCCGAGTGGTCAAGAAACGGCACGCACAAAGCCGGCGGCGCGGGTTCGATTCCCGGCCAGGGAGGTAACGTTTTCCTCCCCCGACACCCTCCTCTCCCTTTTCACAAACTCACCCCTCACCCAAAAAACACACGCTTCCACAACTTCCCTTCCCCTCCACGGCCTTTTGCAGCGCGCCTCTTCACAACCCACGCACGCTTCGCTTTTGCTCAACGCTCCACGCACCACAACCGCCCACCTTGCACCAGCCTCACCTCTTTTACTTACCAAAGCGCCCGTGCTAAATGCCGACAAAGAAAGAAAATACAAGCAAATCGCCCAAAGCGCGCCGTCACACGCGGGGGGAACTCGGGCAGGTGCTGCACATTTCCCATTAGTTAAGGGGAAGGTCTGTTTCGCGCAGTGGGCTGTGCTTGTGACAACCGCTGCAAGACCTGGGAGAGATTGGAAACGCTTGCAAGAATATTTGTAATATTTCTTTTTCCAAAAAGGGGGAATACAGAAGAAAATAAGATAAAAATAAAAAATAAAATAGAAATAAAAAATGAAAATAAAAAAAAATCGAGTAAAGGAAAATAAAAATAAAATCAAGTAAAGGAAAATAAAGTAAAATAAAATAAAAGTAAAAGAAAATACATAGTTGATATACATAATACATATATGTATACATATACACGTAGATGCATAATATACAATAAAATACATATTCCCTGACTTACCTGCTTCTGGTGTTGGTGTGTATCTTTCCCTGCTGTTCAGAGGTCTGCAGCATTTTAGGTACAAAGATTACAGTCCATGGCAAATGCTCTCTGCCAGCACCTTCGGCCTAGAAATGGCAATGAAAGAAAAAAAAAGAAAAAAAAAGTCTAAACTATTACCCATTCCTCTGCTCTGCAATGCTCACTGGAATTTATGAATTAATGGCTGTGTTGCACCTAAAGTCAACACATTCGATCTGCTCTGTTGCAATTTCCCCCAAGCTATTTCTCCCTGCCTCTCCCTTGCGTGCATTTTTTGCAGGAAAGGGTAGAAGCGGAGAGGCAGAAGGTCGTGGCCGAAATCAAGCAGCTGCACCAGTTCGTGGAGCGACAGGAGCAGCTCCTCTTGGGCCAGCTTGCAAAGCTGGACCAGGAGATCGTGAGGAGGCAGGAGGAGAACACGGCCAAGCTCTCGGAGGAGATCTCCTCCGTGGGCGAGCAGATCCGTGAGCTGGAAGAGAAGTGTCAGCAGCCAGCGTACGAACTCCTGCAGGTGAGAGCCCCGGGGCAGACTGCTGGCCTTCAACATCACCGCTGTCACCAGCCCAGGGGGCAAATTCATCCTAAATGCTCCTTTTAAACTATTATCCTTCAAAGCTTTTTAAAAAAAATGAAATAAGTTTCTTTTCTTCAATGGCCCAGCTGTCCGTCTGAACATTTTAACCCAAGCCCAATTTATTTAAATCACTACTTAACGATGATGGCTATGGCACTCATCCATCTGACTGGACGTGCCTACATGCAGAAAGATGGTCTAAATCCCAACAATACAGCGTGGAGAAACAAAAAGCAGTGCCTAGCTGTGGCTCATCTCCTCCTTAAGTAGTCATCAAACCAGGCTACCTGAGCCCAGCTGCAGGCTCTGCTTAACTCCTGCTTTCAAACAGCTGGCTATGCCAAAGCAGTAGTGTGCATTAGCAATAGTAACACCCGTGCCCCAGGAGAAGGGACACGGAGGGTGATGGCAGGTAACTACAACGAGCAGCTCGTTCAATGGTGCTGCCATGACCTCGCCAAACCCCGCAGCACATCTGCAAACAGCGTGCAGGCAATGCAGTACTATTTTAGACCCGTCAGTTTAGAGTGATTTTTAAACCTCTCTGTTGGAGAACAGCGACAGAGCTGAGCCAAATCTCCAACTGATCGCGCATCCCTGCTGTTTGCTGGAGCCTTCACCTGCACTTTTCATCCCACTGAGCGTCGTGACTGAGCATAGACGCCGTGGACCGAGATGCAAAAGCCTTTAGGACTTGCTGACTGCTTCGAGTTTTCCTACCTTTCTGCCGACAAGAAGGCAATAATCTCATCAACGGGTGAGATAACCTAATCGATGCACAACGGTGGCAATTTCTACGGTATCTCATTTACAAAGAGCTCAACAAGTCCCCGCACGAGTCCTCCAAGTCCACAGGAGCCTCGAGTGACTAGGTGGCATGCAAACACATCTCTCCGTGCCTAAAGCCAAGAGAAAGAAATCCTTCCCAAGCAGAGCTGGCTTCAGCCTCTCCTTGAGCAAGAGCCTCGGGCTGAGCTGGTGCCTAAGGGCAAGTTGGGCATGGAAGAAGGAAGCCAGAGGGGCTGGAGGCTGCTCGCCAAGCACTTGGCAGCTTGCCTGGCACTGCGTGGCGGCAGCGGTTTGGGCTAGGCAAAGCAATTGGAGAGCTGTGCCTTTGGTGCTGCGCAAAGGTTTCTTTGCGTGAGGCGCTGAATGGCAAGGGGCCAAGTGGCAAGAAGCAAGTGGCTCCTTTGCAGCGTGCTCTCGGGCTTGTCTCTTGCTGCCACTTGCTGGCCATGCCGCTGGCGGCTGGCAACGGCCAAGAGCCCGCAAACAGCCCCTCCCCCCGTGCTCCCTGGATAGCCGAGGGGGTAGGGCCAGCGCACGCAGTGGTTGGGGGCCCGGGTTCAAGACCCGTCCAGGGAGGTAACGTTTTCCTCCCCCGACACCCTCCTCTCCCTTTTCACAAACTCACCCCTCACCCAAAAAACACACGCTTCCACAACTTCCCTTCCCCTCCACGGCCTTTTGCAGCGCGCCTCTTCACAACCCACGCACGCTTCGCTTTTGCTCACCGCTCCACGCACCACAACCGCCCACCTTGCACCAGCCTCACCTCTTTTACTTACCAAAGCGCCCGTGCTAAATGCCGACAAAGAAAGAAAATACAAGCAAATCGCCCAAAGCGCGCCGTCACACGCGGGGGGAACTCGGGCACGTGCTGCACATTTCCCATTAGTTAAGGGGAAGGTCTGTTTCGCGCAGTGGGCTGTGCTTGTGACAACCGCTGCAAGACCTGGGAGAGATTGGAAACGCTTGCAAGAATATTTGTAATATTTCTTTTTCCAAAAAGGGGGAATACAGAAGAAAATAAGATAAAAATAAAAAATAAAATAGAAATAAAAAACGAAAATAAAAATAAAATCAAGTAAAGAAAAATAAAAATAAAATCAAGTAAAGGAAAATAAAAATAAAATCATGTAAAGTAAAATAAAGTAAAATAAAATAAAAGTAAAAGAAAATACATAGTTGATATACATAATACATATATGTATACATATACACGTAGATGCATAATATACAATAAAATACATATTCCCTGACTTACCTGCTTCTGGTGTTGGTGTGTATCTTTCCCTGCTGTTCAGAGGTCTGCAGCATTTTAGGTACAAAGATTACAGTCCATGGCAAATGCTCTCTGCCAGCACCTTCGGCCTAGAAATGGCAATGAAAGAAAAAAAAGAAAAAAAAAGTCTAAACTATTACCCATTCCTCTGCTCTGCAATGCTCACTGGAATTTATGAATTAATGGCTGTGTTGCACCTAAAGTCAACACATTCGATCTGCTCTGTTGCAATTTCCCCCAAGCTATTTCTCCCTGCCTCTCCCTTGCGTGCATTTTTTGCAGGAAAGGGTAGAAGCGGAGAGGCAGAAGGTCGTGGCCGAAATCAAGCAGCTGCACCAGTTCGTGGAGCGACAGGAGCAGCTCCTCTTGGGCCAGCTTGCAAAGCTGGACCAGGAGATCGTGAGGAGGCAGGAGGAGAACACGGCCAAGCTCTCGGAGGAGATCTCCTCCGTGGGCGAGCAGATCCGTGAGCTGGAAGAGAAGTGTCAGCAGCCAGCGTACGAACTCCTGCAGGTGAGAGCCCCGGGGCAGACTGCTGGCCTTCAACATCACCGCTGTCACCAGCCCAGGGGGCAAATTCATCCTAAATGCTCCTTTTAAACTATTATCCTTCAAAGCTTTTTAAAAAAAATGAAATAAGTTTCTTTTCTTCAATGGCCCAGCTGTCCGTCTGAACATTTTAACCCAAGCCCAATTTATTTAAATCACTACTTAACGATGATGGCTATGGCACTCATCCATCTGACTGGACGTGCCTACATGCAGAAAGATGGTCTAAATCCCAACAATACAGCGTGGAGAAACAAAAAGCAGTGCCTAGCTGTGGCTCATCTCCTCCTTAAGTAGTCATCAAACCAGGCTACCTGAGCCCAGCTGCAGGCTCTGCTTAACTCCTGCTTTCAAACAGCTGGCTATGCCAAAGCAGTAGTGTGCATTAGCAATAGTAACACCCGTGCCCCAGGGGAAGGGACACGGAGGGTGATGGCAGGTAACTACAACGAGCAGCTCGTTCAATGGTGCTGCCATGACCTCGCCAAACCCCGCAGCACATCTGCAAACAGCGTGCAGGCAATGCAGTACTATTTTAGACCCGTCAGTTTAGAGTGATTTTTAAACCTCTCTGTTGGAGAACAGCGACAGAGCTGAGCCAAATCTCCAACTGATCGCGCATCCCTGCTGTTTGCTGGAGCCTTCACCTGCACTTTTCATCCCACTGAGCGTCGTGACTGAGCATAGACGCCGTGGACCGAGATGCAAAAGCCTTTAGGACTTGCTGACTGCTTCGAGTTTTCCTACCTTTCTGCCGACAAGAAGGCAATAATCTCATCAACGGGTGAGATAACCTAATCGATGCACAACGGTGGCAATTTCTACGGTATCTCATTTACAAAGAGCTCAACAAGTCCCCGCACGAGTCCTCCAAGTCCACAGGAGCCTCGAGTGACTAGGTGGCACGCAAACACATCTGTCCGTGCCTAAAGCCAAGAGAAAGAAATCCTTCCCAAGCAGAGCTGGCTTCAGCCTCTCCTTGAGCAAGAGCCTCGGGCTGAGCTGGTGCCTAAGGGCAAGTTGGGCATGGAAGAAGGAAGCCAGAGGGGCTGGAGGCTGCTCGCCAAGCACTTGGCAGCTTGCCTGGCACTGCGTGGCGGCAGCGGTTTGGGCTAGGCAAAGCAATTGGAGAGCTGTGCCTTTGGTGCTGCGCAAAGGTTTCTTTGCGTGAGGCGCTGAATGGCAAGGGGCCAAGTGGCAAGAAGCAAGTGGCTCCTTTGCAGCGTGCTCTCGGGCTTGTCTCTTGCTGCCACTTGCTGGCCATGCCGCTGGCGGCTGGCAACGGCCAAGAGCCCTCAAACAGCCCCTCCCCCCGTGCTCCCTGGATAGCCAAGGGGTTAGGATGCAGCGCTCTCAACGAAGAGGCCCGGGTAAAGACCCGTCCAGGGAGGTCACCTTTTCCTCCCCCGACACCCTCCTTTGTTTTTCCCAAACTCGCCCCTGCCCCAAAAAACACACGCTTCCACAACTTCCCTTCCCCTCCACGGCCTTTTGCAGCGCGCCTCTTCACAACCCACGCACGCTTCGCTTTTGCTCACCGCTCCACGCACCACAACCGCCCACCTTGCACCAGCCTCACCTCTTTTACTTACCAAAGCGCCCATGCTAAATGCCGACAAAGAAAGAAAATACAAGCAAATCGCCCAAAGCGCGCCGTCACACGCGGGGGGAACTCGGGCAGGTGCTGCACATTTCCCATTAGTTAAGGGGAAGGTCTGTTTCGCGCAGTGGGCTGTGCTTGTGACAACCGCTGCAAGACCTGGGAGAGATTGGAAACGCTTGCAAGAATATTTGTAATATTTCTTTTTCCAAAAAGGGGGAATACAGAAGAAAATAAGATAAAAATAAAAAATAAAATAGAAATAAAAAACGAAAATAAAAATAAAATCAAGTAAAGAAAAATAAAAATAAAATCAAGTAAAGGAAAATAAAAATAAAATCATGTAAAGTAAAATAAAGTAAAATAAAATAAAAGTAAAAGAAAATACATAGTTGATATACATAATACATATATGTATACATATACACGTAGATGCATAATATACAATAAAATACATATTCCCTGACTTACCTGCTTCTGGTGTTGGTGTGTATCTTTCCCTGCTGTTCAGAGGTCTGCAGCATTTTAGGTACAAAGATTACAGTCCATGGCAAATGCTCTCTGCCAACACCTTCGGCCTAGAAATGGCAATGAAAGAAAAAAAAGAAAAAAAAAGTCTAAACTATTACCCATTCCTCTGCTCTGCAATGTCACTGGAATTTATGAATTAATGGCTGTGTTGCACCTAAAGTCAACACATTCGATCTGCTCTGTTGCAATTTCCCCCAAGCTATTTCTCCCTGCCTCTCCCTTGCGTGCATTTTTTGCAGGAAAGGGTAGAAGCGGAGAGGCAGAAGGTCGTGGCCGAAATCAAGCAGCTGCACCAGTTCGTGGAGCGACAGGAGCAGCTCCTCTTGGGCCAGCTTGCAAAGCTGGACCAGGAGATCGTGAGGAGGCAGGAGGAGAACACGGCCAAGCTCTCGGAGGAGATCTCCTCCGTGGGCGAGCAGATCCGTGAGCTGGAAGAGAAGTGTCAGCAGCCAGCGTACGAACTCCTGCAGGTGAGAGCCCCGGGGCAGACTGCTGGCCTTCAACATCACCGCTGTCACCAGCCCAGGGGGCAAATTCATCCTAAATGCTCCTTTTAAACTATTATCCTTCAAAGCTTTTTAAAAAAAATGAAATAAGTTTCTTTTCTTCAATGGCCCAGCTGTCCGTCTGAACATTTTAACCCAAGCCCAATTTATTTAAATCACTACTTAACGATGATGGCTATGGCACTCATCCATCTGACTGGACGTGCCTACATGCAGAAAGATGGTCTAAATCCCAACAATACAGCGTGGAGAAACAAAAAGCAGTGCCTAGCTGTGGCTCATCTCCTCCTTAAGTAGTCATCAAACCAGGCTACCTGAGCCCAGCTGCAGGCTCTGCTTAACTCCTGCTTTCAAACAGCTGGCTATGCCAAAGCAGTAGTGTGCATTAGCAATAGTAACACCCGTGCCCCAGGGGAAGGGACACGGAGGGTGATGGCAGGTAACTACAACGAGCAGCTCGTTCAATGGTGCTGCCATGACCTCGCCAAACCCTGCAGCACATCTGCAAACAGCGTGCAGGCAATGCAGTACTATTTTAGACCCGTCATTTTAGAGTGGTTGCCTGAGGTCACCCCAAGGCAGCCTCTTGTTGTTTATTGTCAGGTTGATGTTGCTCTGTCCTAATGCTCCTTCTCTAATCCTTTCCTTGTAGGACAGCAGGAACATCCTGAGCAGGTTTGTGGCTTCTCCCACACGTTATTACGATGTTAATGTTGTTTATTTCTACGGTGGTGACACTGATGGACTCCAAAATCCCAGTCCCATATGACCCTCCCAGAGACTGCATAGACACATAGGATAAAGCTAGGACACTGCAAAAAGTGCCCTGGTCCCAGTTGGATCCTGAAGACCAGGAAAAGCTGTCAGACGTCCACCATAAATTACAACCCAGCAGCTAAAACTATCCGGGTGTTTAAACACCCAGGAGTGCATTTGGGTGAAAGGGGAACTTGAGTATGAACTTCCACCCCTATAATTGACCTCTTTGTGAATAATGCTCTTTGGACATGGACCAGGAAGGTGGGTTATTTTAAAGGTAAAACCAGGCAAGGAAAGGCATCTTTTATTGTTTGTATTTCCCTTGATGTAGAGCATTGCTGATCGTGAGAGAAGCTCTTCACTGCTTGGTGTTTGGGACAAAATAGTGCTCTGGGTCAGCAGATGCTTCTTGGGGAGTTCATTAATGACTACCCTAGTACCCGTCCTTTGCTCCAGCCCCACTATTATTTCTTTGTAATAAATCCCACTTGAAAATCAGTCAGAAATTCTCATCATGAGAATAAGAAGCAAAGGCAGTATTATGAGCCAGCTTTCCTTTCCTTCCAGGCTTGAGAGAGAGAGCGCCCAGAAGCCACTGGAGGCATCGCCTGAGCTGGCTGAGACACCCACCAGTCTTCCCCAGAAGAACGTTGCCCTCAAGGAGATGCTGATGAAATTTCAAGGTAGAGAGGAACCGGGGAGGAGAGGGCTGGAGGTTGCACCTGGGTCTGTTTGCAGTGGATTTCAGGAAGATCTCAGCAGAGTAGAAGTCCTGGTGCAATGTCACAAAGAGATACCTCCAACATGCCCCGTGTATTAGCATAGCAAGGTGCAATTACTCTGGCTGATTGCATGAGGGAGGACGAATTTGCCTCCTGGCAGGACCTGGGGAGCCAGGTCAGCGTTGGGATGCCTGTGGGATGTCACGTGGAGTCCTGCACAGCAGCAGCTCTCCTAACAAGGTGAACGTTGCAAACATTTCCCTGTGAAGCTGCTGGGAACATTGGTGATCTTAAAAAAACAAAGATCATGGGACAATGGAGGATTCCTGTCTTCTTTTCAATGGCCTGGAGACTACCAGAAAAAAAATATCCACACTTCAAAGCCTTGCTTTTCTAGATCAATTTCCCTTCGTGCAGTCACATTTCTCTTCCTTTTCTTTGCTCATGGGCATAAAACAATTCTTCCATCACTCCAGCAAACAAGGAGAGCCCCTGGACTGGGAGCTGGAGTGTCCCAGTCAAGCCAGGCTGGGGAAAATAGACATTACATAGACAAAACATGACGTTAAGGTCATTTAGGACCATGCCTCTGATGCTCATCTTCTCTTTGTCCTCAGTAAGCCTGACGCTGGATCCGGAGACGGCGCATCCCCGGCTGGTCCTGTCCGAGGATCGCAAACGCGTGAGATGGGAAGACACCCGCCAGCCCGTGCCCGATAACCCCAAACGCTTCGATTCATCCCGCTGCGTGCTGGGCTGCGAGGGTTTCAGCACAGGGAGGTACTACTGGGAGGTGGAGGTGGGTGACGGGGAAGCCTGGGCCGTTGGGGTGGCCAAAGAGTCGGTGAGGAGGAAAGGACGGATCAGCGTCAAGCCCGAGGTGGGCATCTGGGCGGTGGGGCAATGTGGGAGCCAGTACCAGGCTCTCACCTGTCCTACCAGCCCCATCTCGCTGCTTGCTGCCCCCAGGGTGATTGGGATTTACCTGGACTACGAGGCAGGGCGCGTGGCATTTTTCGACTCCCACAACCAGGCGCCCATCTTCACCTACCCGCCGACATCCTTTGCAGGGGAGCAAATCCTCCCTCTGCTCTGCCTGGGGAGGGGGTGCCAGTTCACCCTGTCCCCCTGACCCTCCCCATGCCTCAAGTCTCACTCACCCAAATCTGGGGACACGGTGGGGTCTCATCACCCCAGAGATGGCTTTTGAAGGCATGAAGAAAACCTCTCTGTTGGAGAACAGCGACAGAGCTGAGCCAAATCTCCAACTGATCGCGCATCCCTGCTGTTTGCTGGAGCCTTCACCTGCACTTTTCATCCCACTGAGCGTCGTGACTGAGCATAGACGCCGTGGACCGAGATGCAAAAGCCTTTAGGACTTGCTGACTGCTTCGAGTTTTCCTACCTTTCTGCCGACAAGAAGGCAATAATCTCATCAACGGGTGAGATAACCTAATCGATGCACAACGGTGGCAATTTCTACGGTATCTCATTTACAAAGAGCTCAACAAGTCCCCGCACGAGTCCTCCAAGTCCACAGGAGCCTCGACTGACTAGGTGGCACGCAAACACATCTGTCCGTGCCTAAAGCCAAGAGAAAGAAATCCTTCCCAAGCAGAGCTGGCTTCAGCCTCTCCTTGAGCAAGAGCCTCGGGCTGAGCTGGTGCCTAAGGGCAAGTTGGGCATGGAAGAAGGAAGCCAGAGGGGCTGGAGGCTGCTCGCCAAGCACTTGGCAGCTTGCCTGGCACTGCGTGGCGGCAGCGGTTTGGGCTAGGCAAAGCAATTGGAGAGCTGTGGCTTTGGTACTGCGCAAAGGTTTCTTTGCGTGAGGCGCTGAATGGCAAGGGGCCAAGTGGCAAGAAGCAAGTGGCTCCTTTGCAGCGTGCTCTCGGGCTTGTCTCTTGCTGCCACTTGCTGGCCATGCCGCTGGCGGCTGGCAACAGCCAAGAGCCCTCAAACAGCCCCTCCCCCCGTGCTCCCTGGATAGCCAAGGGGTTAGGATGCAGCGCTCTCAACGAAGAGGCCCGGGTTCAAGACCCGGCCAGGGAGGTCACCTTTTCCTCCCCCGACACCCTCCTCTCCCTTTTCACAAACTCGCCCCTCACCCAAAAAACACACGCTTCCACAACTTCCCTTCCCCTCCACGGCCTTTTGCAGCGCGCCTCTTCACAACCCACGCACGCTTCGCTTTTGCTCAACGCTCCACGCACCACAACCGCCCACCTTGCACCAGCCTCACCTCTTTTACTTACCAAAGCGCCCGTGCTAAATGCCGACAAAGAAAGAAAATACAAGCAAATCGCCCAAAGCGCGCCGTCACACGCGGGGGGAACTCGGGCACGTGCTGCACATTTCCCATTAGTTAAGGGGAAGGTCTGTTTCGCGCAGTGGGCTGTGCTTGTGACAACCGCTGCAAGACCTGGGAGAGATTGGAAACGCTTGCAAGAATATTTGTAATATTTCTTTTTCCAAAAAGGGGGAATACAGAAGAAAATAAAATAGAATATAGAAGAATATAAAGAATATATAAAGAATATAAAGAATATAAAAGAATATAGAAGAATATAAAGAATATAAAGTAAAGAATATAAAGTAAAATGAATAAATTAAAGTAAAAACGAAGTAAAACAAAGTTAAATAAAGTAAAATAAAGTAAAATAAAATAAAATATATATAAAACATTAAAATATAGTAAAATAAAATAAAATATATATAAAATACAGGGGAAATATAAGGTGTTTCTGCCCGGTTTCGAACCGGGGACCTTTCGCGTGTGAGGCGAACGTGATAACCACTACACTACAGAAACTCTCCTGCCTAGTTTGTTTCCCTGCCCGCACCCTGGCATGACCCTACCTCCTTCCAGCACCTAAATCGGACCCCGGGCACCCCCAAAAACCTCCTCTCTCTCAACAACAACAACAACAAAAAACGGATTCCTCTCCCAAAAAAACACTTTTTAAAAGCAATTTGGCTTGCAGAAAGTCAAAGTGCATAGTGCAAAGCCCCCCCTTAAAGCAAAATTGCTTTAAGTGAGTAGTTTGCTCAAAAGAAGCTTGCTGAATACGAGAGAATTGAAAATAAAAGTGAAAGAACCCTTTTTCGGCAGTTCCCAGCCCAAGGCGGAGCCCAGCTTTGGGGAAAACTCCCTTTAGTCAGCCATTTGCGGTCAGAAATCATGCAGCACCGGGGGATTTTCGGTCTCATGGTGAAATGAGCATTTCTTTGGGGAAAATAACTGAAAAAAAAAAATAATAAAATATGTGTGTCAGGAGTGGGATTTGAACCCACGCCTCCATTCGGAGACCAGAATACCCAGCTGTGGGAAGGCAGAGTCTTGAGTCTGGCGCCTTAGACCACTCGGCCATCCTGACTGTGATAAGCGTAGGGCTTAAATGGGATTATAAAGACCTTAAAAATTAATTTAGAGGGTTTTTTTTTTTGTTGTTGTTGGTTTTTTTTCCCCCTTCTTTTTTCTTTCTTCGTGGGGTTTCGTGGTGATTCGTCACTAGTGCGGGCACTGGGAAATCGGGGATGGTTTTCAGCTGATAGCTTGTGAAAATAAAGAAAATAAAGGAATGCAGGCGCCCAACGTGGGGCTCGAACCCACGACCCTGAGATTAAGAGTCTCATGCTCTACCGACTGAGCTAGCCGGGCCCTTGCTTTTAATCCTTTTCATCCTTATTTTGGTGATGGTTTCCGGTGTTTCAGCCTCCTTTTCTTCAATGTTCTCACAGATCTGCTACAAAGAAAAAAAAAAAAAAGCACAAAGATTCTTTGGAAGGACTGAAAACTCCCCTCACCCTTCCCCAGCAGGTGATTTATGCATTTTTTTTTAACACCCTATAATTAATTAAAAATGGGATCGGCCGGGAAGGACCACATAAATAAAACTCTTCCTGCTTGGATGAATAATAGCATTAGGAGCACGTAGGTGCCTTTTGATGTGTAATCTTAGGAAAAAGTCTTATTTTTTTCTTTTGTCACATTTTTAGCCCAAATCAAATTTGGTGTCTAGGTGAGGGGAGAGGGAGGGCAAAGGGCTTAAAACATAGGGTTTCTGTAGTGTAGTGGTTATCACGTTCGCCTCACACGCGAAAGGTCCCCGGTTCAAAACTGGGCAGAAACACTGTAAAAATCTTAATATTTATTGTTTTTCTTGTCCTTTAAGCTGGTCAGGAGGTCGAAAAGCCAGGGCTGCAAATAAAATCTCTACTTACAGCACAAGTTTGAGGCAGATCATGAGTTTATGCTTGGATATTTTCCTTGGGGTCACGGTGGCAGGTGGGGCAGGGAATATCAGTGCAACCAGAATTTAAAAATATAGATTAATTAGGGAAAATAAATACTCTTTTCCCTGACCGGGAATCGAACCCGGGCCGCGGCGGTGAAAGCGCCGAATCCTAGCCACTAGACCACCAGGGAGCCGATGTCTTGTTTTATTATCCCAGTCTCATCTTTTATTGTTGCACAGTTTTGACAACATCTGAGGGGGTTTGTGATAGCACCGGTGTCAGCTGCCGGGCTCTGAGCGAAGCTCCCAGGGTGAGATAAATCCCTGGGATCGAGGATGAAAAGCCATTAAAAAAAAAATTTCCACCCATTCTTTTGCACAAATTCATAGCACTGTGCCCTCCACCCCAAAATTCCTCGCATGAACCCAATAGAAGCTGCTTTGCTCAGCATCCCCCTGAGATGACTTCCCAGGCTCTTAATCCGGACAGAATTAAGTAAAAAAAAAATAAAAAAGAGCCTAAAAAGCACATGCAAATGGTGTGGGACACAGGGGGGCAGCCCTGACTGTGATTCTTGCAGGGTCTTGATTGCATCGAGGACAGAACCAAGCCACTAAAGGTTTGGCCAGGTGCTTGCATATCACCTTTTGTAAGGATAATAAATAAAATAGAAAAAAAAAATATATATATATATATATATATATATATATATATATATAAAAATAGCAAAATTGATTAAAACAATTATGATGTTACAATATCTCTCCCTGGTGGTCTAGTGGCTAGGATCCGGCGCTTTCACCGCCGTGGCCCGGGTTCGATTCCCGGTCAGGGAAAGCAAAGTCTGAGAAAAAAATCAGAATTTTTCCTGTTCCCTCTTTTCCTCCCCTCTGGCAGAGGGGACCCCTCCGGACTTCTCTGCAAATTGGTGTGGAAAGTATTCCCCTTAGTTTCCATCATCGGTGTGGAAAGCATTCCCCTTAGTTTCCATCCTCATGTTGCTGCTTTGGGGCTTTGTCCAAAATAAAACTGTTTCTTGCTCTTTTTCCCAAACTTGGCTGGTTGTAAAAATGGTCTTTTTTCTAAAGCTAATAGCAAATCCGAGGGGTTCAGTGAAGAATTGCGGTAGTAAAGGAGCTGGAAAAGCTGGAGGAGAACTGGGTGCATCCTACCAGAATTATGGCATTTTTTAGGCTATTTTATGTGTTTCTGTAGTGTAGTGGTTATCACGTTCGCCTAACACGCGAAAGGCCCCTGGTTCGAAACCAGGCAGAAACAACTTTTATGGGACTTTCTTCAGTTTTCAAGGGTCTCCCTGCTTTTCTCCCTCCATCACCTCCTGCACCAAAGCAGGGCTTGCAAACACCAGAGCAGCGATGAGGAAAATCCAAACTCTAAACCAGCCATAATGCACAGCAAACTTTTCCTTTTCAACCGCACGTATTTATTTAACTCTAAAGAGTTGCATATGCATGTTATGTGTAGAAATGCAGTGTCTTTTTATTATTATTATTATATTTTTCAGGCAAATCTGTGTCTTTTGGCAGAGCTGAGCCCTTTGCTTTGCTCGGGCTGTTGGCGTGGATGAAGGAAAAGGAAACCCAATGGCAATGGGGTGGCTATAGGGGAAATGGGGCACATGATTTTCTTCACCCGGTTTCTGTAGTGTAGTGGTTATCACGTTCGCCTCACACGCGAAAGGTCCCCGGTTCGAAACCGGGCAGAAACAACTTTTAAGGGACTTTCTTCAGTTTTCAAAGGTCTCTCTGCTTTTCTCCCTCCTTCACCTCTTGCACCAAAGCAGGGCTTGCAAGCACAGGGCAGAGACGAGGAAAATCAAAGCTCTAACATATTTCATTTCTTTGCTGTTCAGTACAGCAAAGCCTTCATTTTCTCCACCTCCACCATGCACACATTGATCCACAACATCTTCTGGATGCGTGTGAACATCTCCGTGATGCTGTATAAATGTCTGTGTGTAGCATGGGTGTAAATGTTGTGCCCTGCTCCTTGAAAACATGGCCAGGGGCTGAACACAAGAGCTGACTCCTTTGCTGTGAGCGCGGAGGAGCCAAGGCATAATGGAAGCTCTGCAAAACCTGTGCAGATGGACCTTGGGATATTGGAGAAATGAGTCAAAATCTACCTACACATCCAGTTTCTGTAGTGTAGTGGTTATCACATTCGCCTAACACGCGAAAGGTCCCTGGTTCGAAACCAGGCAGAAACATGGTTCTATTCATTTTTTTTATTTTTGAATGCATCCTGTGGATTTTCTCCATCCTTCAACTCCTGCACCAAGGCAGGGCTTGCAAAGGCAGAGAGAGGGAAGAAGGGAAACCCAAAATCTAAAGCAGCTTGTCCTCACTGTCGTTCTGCACAGCACATCCTTCATTTTCTGCACATCGTTAATACTGACCTCTCAAGAGATGAGTATGTATGATAGCTCTATAAATGCAGTGTCTTGTTAAAAAAAATAAATAAATAAAGCATAAAAGAAGCATGAATTGTCAAGAACAGAAGTGAAAGCCCTTGCTTTGCATGTAGTTTTAGTGCAGATAAACCTAAAATAAACCCAGCGCAAACAGGCTTCAGGCTATTGCAGAAATAGGGGAATATACATGTTCCATCCAGTTTCTGTAGTGTAGTGGTTATCACGTTCGCCTCACACGCGAAAGGTCCCCGGTTCGAAACCGGGCAGAAACACCCCTTTTCCTACTCTCCTCGAGTTTTTTACACCCCTCTCTATAATATGATTGTGCATTTTAATAATTTAATAATTTCCATTCCCACCCTGCTGCTTGGCAAGGTTTTCAGGGATGCTGTTTTGGCAGCCAAGAGAAAGGGTCGTTCTTGCACGAGCTGCTTCGGAGGCTCCCAATCCCTTCTTCTGCTCCCCACCGGTTCAGATAAAGAAGATTTTGTGCTGCTGTGTCCTCAGCTCACACAGCTGATACTCCAAACCCGTAAGCTAATGTGGGAAGACCGACTGCCCAGCTGAGGGCACTAATGAGGGCTAACAACCCTGACCAGCCCCACCTCAGACCCCTCAAGCCATGCCCATGCCTCAGGGGCTCTACTTAAGCTCAGTGGTGGAGGGTTCATCCTTTTTCAAGCTGCTTTGATGAAGTATCTGTGTATGGCTGTGGATCCTGCTGCTCCACCCCATGGGCTGCCTTTATGGCTGTCTCTGTCCTTCTTCCCATCCTAAGGTACAGTGCAGCCACCCCAAACAGAGGTAAGGATTATCCAGCACTGGAGGTCATGCCAAGGGGGCAGAGTTTTTTGGCTGTCTATTGGTGAATAATGTGGTGCCATCCCCACATAACATAGGTTTCCTTCTTGGGATGCTGCTATTTCTTTGGCCTAAATCACCTTAACCTTGCTAGGAACCCACAAAGCTTTTTGTATCTTCCTCCTGTGTTTTTATTCTTATACTCAGCTTCTCCCTTGCCCAGGTAAAGTTTCTTCCCATGTTCATCCCAGGGCTCAGCTCAATTCCTGGACATCACCCCCAAATTTATGGTTCTGCTGTGTCAAAACTGAGCAGTGAATCTGCTCCAGTTTCCCTGAGCATATTTTGCATTTACTCATGGCCCATATAAGCTAAAAAAAAAAAAAAACTGAGAGTGGGTGAAGGGGGGAGACTTTGCAGTCATGCATTCCTGCTCCTGGATGCATGTATTTGTTTTTTGGGACATGACCTTGAATAGCAGCCAAAAATTTCAGGCTCCACATTCAATTAACTCTCTGGAGCACAGCTCCTTGTCATTAAACGTGGATTTTCCCCTCCTTGCTGCATCTATGCTGACCCACATTTCCATGTAGCTTTTGTTAAAGTCCTTTGCTCTTCATATTTCCATTCTTCCAGGAATTTAGGCATAGTCTGGAGAGTGAAAATGTAGTATTTTTTCTGTTGAACTGCTTTCAATCTCCTACAGTCATATTTCTATTCTACATGTAGATTCATTCTAATATGATGTTAGTTGTGGCATATAAGGAGTAAAACTGAATTTTTTTCTAGAAATGGGGGTTTCTCTGTAAAATGTGATCTAGCAGTAGGAGAGAGTCCTGTGTAGTGACTGAACTTTGTTCATCTTCCAGTAACAACACAGGAAAAATGCCTAAAGAACAGGCGAAATCAGTAAGTGGACTGAAATTCTTGTGAATGTCAAGGATTAAACTGATCCCCTTACCAGAAATCTATGGTCCACTGTTGTGCATCTTTCCATAGAGCTGCTGAGGCAGCAGTTACGTGCTTATTTTCACCCTTATCACCTCCAAGAAATGGAGGGATCTGGGGTTCCTGGGGTGCTTCCAACTGAATTGAATGCATCAAGATGAATCCAGCGGCTGGCTGGGAATGCCTTCGGTCTCCTACTGAAGCAGACAAACCCCATGTGTTTGGGGACACTAGGGGGTAGGAAAAAAACATTTGGTGGCTTCGGGACCTTCTGGGATATCCCAGGAGAGCAGAAGGACTCCCAGGTGTTGGAGAAGCCACCGCTGGATGGCAGCAGAAGATAAACCCAAGGGCCTGCTTGCTTGGGAGGATTTTCCCATGCAGATCCCAAAGGAAGGAGGAGGAAAATAGCCGCCGCATTCAGCGCGGAGCTGCTTTTTTTTTGCTCTCAGATCGGTAAAAGGCAGCGCCGAGTCCCCCAAATTAAAGCACCGGGCATTACCTTTACTCCATATTAAATGCGGGCAACTTGCCTTACGGCGCTCCCTGGTGGTCTAGTGGCTAGGATTCGGCGCTCTCACCGCCGCGGCCCGGGTTCGATTCCCGGTCAGGGAAAAACCGAATTCTCTGTTTTCATTTTTCTTTTTTTATGTACCCCCTGCTAATACAATACGAAGCATCTCGGTCTTCGCCGCCTCTGAGCTCTGCTGCGGGGTCTTCCCCCGGCGTGGGCGCATAACCCGGCTGCACGTTTCCCCCGGGCAGAGCAAAGTACACTTGGCACTGCAGCAGGCACGGCAAAAAAAGCGAAACAAACCCAGCAATCCAGAGCTTTTCCTGCTGTTTTCTGGTTCCTGCTGCAATCCTGTATCCTCCCACCTCCCTATGCCTATTGCACAGGTTCTAGTTTCCAAAACAGCCAAACCAGGTGGCCCGGCTAGCTCAGTCGGTAGAGCATGAGACTCTTAATCTCAGGGTCGTGGGTTCGAGCCCCACGTTGGGCGATGAGTTTTAACACTTTCCCTCACGTTTTGCAAAAGAAAAAGTATCTGGGGCTGTTTTGTGAAACTCTCGGCCAACTCCATCCACAGCCCCCAAAATGAGAAATGTCTAAAAAGAGCTAAGAGGTGCCTCTCTGCTTAATCAATTTGCTCAGTGTCACACAGGGATATTTGGGTTGTTCTTCCCTTTTTCCAGGAGGAAAATGCCTTTTAATCATCCCTCTTTCTCACCCCTTCCACCACTTTCTTCTCATTTCCCCTTCAAAATTTTCCTTCATCCCCTGGCATTGCAGAGTGAATCCTACTCATTTCCTTAACCTCTACCACTGCTTCATATATATATAAACATATATATATAACTATTATTATTATTATTATTATTATTACTGCTTTATGTTGTTTTTGAGTCATGTAAACCTCTCCAGCCTGGAAGTGGTTTGGAAACAGGAGGGCATCCAGCCATATAGAAACAGTGGGGTCCTGTAGTAGGTGTTACTTGCTGGTACCGATAAAAATAAATTCCAGGGAACCCACATTCTTCAATTCTTCAAGAAATATATATATATATATATACACACACACCCTGTTTCCATATATGTAATATCATAGATTGTGAGCATCTTTTTTGATTTGAAACAGCCTTTTGCTCAACATTGTATGGAAAAGCACAGCAAAGAGTCGAGATAAGAACAAGTTGAGGTTTTGGGCCAGCAAAGCATTGCACCGTGCTCCTCTCCGGAGTTCTCTGGACCAGTGGATCCCAGCAAGAACCCAGCACTGCAAGAGCTTCTTCCACTCACTTCTGGCTGCCTGGAGGAGTTAAGCTTGGCTTCATGCTTGAAGAAATGTAGGTGTTATCGGGATTTGTGCCGTCAGCCCAAGCACAGCTGCATAAACATTGTGCTGGGTTGATACAGGTGAAGCCAAAGCACTCAGAAGTCACTTGGAGCAGGTAGGCAGGATTCTTGGAATCACGTCCTAATTAAACATGTAATTCTTTCAGGCCATAATCTTGTAATTTAAGCCCTCCAGAACAGAGATCTGACCATGGCCATGGGGCTCTGCACGAGCCACGTTTCCCAAGCACAAGAGGTGCACGAGTTGGGTGGGTTTCTTGAGCACTTCTGGCTGCTCACTTCATGCAAAAACTGCTGGGGATTGTCAAGTGGGTTTTCAGGCTGCAGGCTTTGGCTTGCAAGGCACTGAGATGAAAAAGATTTGGTTCTTCCATGTGCCATGCATGAGCTAGATCAGCTAAGGAAAAGGTGGATAAGGTAAAATTGAAACAACAAAAATACAGGTGAGAAAATGGGAAGTGCTGAAGCTTTTGTTTTTTTGCAAATTCCTGCTTGCTAGCTTAGGACAAAGAGGATCCAGGATCAATTGAAGGTTTCCCGGCATTGGTCTGGGTCCGTCCTTGTTTTTTTTCAGTCTTTTTGTTCCACGAAAAAAAATGCAGAAGTCACAATGAGATTAAATGTGATGCAGAACAGGGAGGGGGATAGAGAGACGGTTTGCTTTTTGCCCAAAGTGGATGATGCTCGCACATCTACCCCTTTTATTGGTGTTTGCATATTAAAAATAGATATAAAAAATCAAGTAATGGGGCTCCAAAAGCAAAGGGCTGCCCAGGTTGCAGTGACAGCAGAGAAAGGCTCTAGGCTTGCATGCAGGTCTAGTGAATCTGGGTTTTTCCTATGGAGATAACCCAGGGCTCACTGCAAAGCGGGGAGCTGGGGGGTTTCTCTGCACAGAGGGAGATTAAAGGGTCTGAGAGCCTGCAGGGACTCACCCAGGGAACAAATATCTACATGTCCTGGAAGGACGACCGGAGCTCTGTGAGCTGTTTGCCCAGGTGTGAGCAGAAGCATTGTTCCCACCAAACAATATCCCCCGGTGGCTCTGAGGTCGTTCAGGTCCTGGCTCGGCCCAAGCAAGGGGAAACATCATATAAAGGCAGTGGGGATGTGAAGACAGGATGCTCAGACCTCGGAGCACGACCCCGGTAAGGGACCTTATTTGGGGGTTTTATTCTGGGGTTTCTGCTGCAGCACATCTTCATCCTGCTGCTCTTTGTGTCATTCTGATGCACCCTCTAAATACCCTGGGGAAGAGCTTCTGCTTAATCTTCCCATTTTAAAACTCGAAAATTTTCTCTTCTTTTCATTAAATCAGTACCAAATTCACTTTTTGCGTGAGAAAAAGAGCAGAAATAACCTCCCAAACAAGCCCGGCTAGCTCAGTCGGTAGAGCATGAGACTCTTAATCTCAGGGTCGTGGGTTCGAGCCCCACGTTGGGCGGCTGAATTTCCTCTCTTAATTTACATTTTTCCAAACAGCTTTATCTGTAGGTATGGAAAACCACCGTTGCTATCTCTAAGCAAGAGAGGGAATTATCTTAAGAAATAGAAATGTGATTTTTTTGCTTGTAAAACCAATTTTATTTTTCCAGACAGATTTTTTTTCCCCCCCAATTCAAGAAAAAGCAAGGAATTTATTTCTCATCAGGAGCAAATAGTTCAAGGTGGGAAAGGCAGTAAACAAACTGGAGGTGTGTGTGGGAGGGAATTAGATAATAACCAAGTGCAAAATGAATTAGCTGGGGAATCTGATGCAGAAAAGTTGTCCAGTGCAGTAATTTTTCTCCCCAAATGAAGTCCCCCAGCAAAATTCATTGTATTGTTATTTATATATAGATTTATACTTTTATATTTTTGTATGTTAAAATTATATTTTATGTCTTATATATATTTATATTTATTATTATGTATATTTTAGATTTTCAGGACTGGAAATGTGTTATCTGACCCCTGCAGTGATATTCTCTTGTTTAGCAAAGAAAATAAGTTTTTTGGGGCCCTCTTATGCAGATATGGGTTGTCGATGATTTTTTTTTTAACTACAGTGATGACTTATCTCACCTTGAAGAAAAGATTTGCATGAGAGAAGTGGCTGAAAGTTTTCTCCCGGCACAGCAATTTAATTGGAAATAGGTTTTGGAAAGGCTAAAAATAGGTGTTTAGAGCAGAAAATGCATTAGAAATGTATTGAGGATCTGTCTGATGCTGCCTTGAAAACAAAGATATTGAAGTAATGGAGCAGGAAGGTGGAATTGCCTGTATTTCAGGGTATTTATGTGCTGGGAGATTCTCTAATAATGTACTTCAAATTTCTCTACTTTTTGCCCCCAAAGGGACATCACAAACACCTGTACCTTGTTTTTTGATCTGCTTTGCCCTTGCTAAAGGGCTGATCATCCATGATCATGAAGGTGCTTTTCGTGGGGCTAACCCTTGTCCTGTGCATCGGAGTGGGTAAGTGGAGGGCTGCAGTGAAATTGGATTTAATTGGGGCAGGAGAAGATCTGGTGGCGGTCGGAGGCATCTTGTTGAGCTCTTGATGCCTGCAGTGCTTTTTCTGTGTGCACTGGACGTTCTCAGGTCTGAATCTATGATCTCTCAAGGGCAACGTCTGCAGTTTTCCCAATCTCTTGAATCATCCCACTCTAAAAATTACTTTCTCTCCTCTGTATTCCCAGCAGAGCTATTAAATGCAAAGAGATCTCCTCTGGGCCAGGAGCTTCAGCTGTAGGTAGCTGGATCCTGGGCGAGATGTGAAACCTGCTTTATCCTGGAGAGCTGTTGGGATGGTCTTATTTTATATTATCCTCTTTCAGCCAGATGAATCCACCCCAAAGCCCATGTTTGAATTCATTCTCCGTGGGTCTGTGGTTTGATTTTTTCACATCTGGCTGGAAAAGTCTAAATTGGGTTGTGTCCATAGGCACCATCTGCCTCTCCTACACGAGGATTATCCTTAGAGGGTCTGGAAGCAAAGGTGATGCTTGCACCCTTCCCTAGTGGTCTCTAAATCATCTCTGGGGTCACCACTATCTTGTCCTAGGGCCACTTGGAGCAAAGTTCTCCATGGTCGTACAGAATAGGTTCATTGCTCCTTGTGTCTTCTCCATCCACTGCAGTCGAGGCTCTTCAGTGCAAAGTCTGCAAGTACAAGCTCCCCTTACTCGGATGCTTCCGTGGGGCAAACGAAACCACCTGCGAGCGGAGAGAGAAATGTGCCATCATTAAAACCTCCCTAGGTAGGTGGGGAGGGTCAAAATTGCATATTTTTGGTTCAGACTGGGTCTTGCGTATCTGCCTGCCTTTGGGAATCCAGGTTGATTTGGAGAATGAAGGAGGGTGCAATATGGAGGCAAATGTGGGAAAGGGCGATAGCAAGGGGTCAAATATCTTAGTGGAGGTTGCTTTATGTTTGCTTTAAAAACCACCTTTTTTAGGTGAAGGAGATAATCTCCCACAGAAGCCATGTGAATTTCCTCTGGTGCCTTTTTTAGTATTTTTCTCCTAATTAATCCAAGCAAGATGATTATTTGGATGAGCTGTTTAAGGGGCTGACTTCTTGCCTGGCAAGAAGCCCCCCACTGATTTTTTTTTTTCCTTCGTTTAAAGCTGGTTTCTAACCGTGGCTTCTCTCTACAGGGAAGGTGACCCTCTACTACCAGCAAGGCTGCACCTCCGCGATGAACTGCGGCCGGGCACGGGCAGCCGATGTCGAATCCCGCCTGACATCCCACTACTCCTGCTGCGAGACCGACCTCTGCAATGAGGAGTGGGATGAGGACCCCACAGATTAGCCCTCGGTGGGGTCAGGATGAGGTCTACCAGCCCTTTCGATGCTCCGAGCCCTCGATTTCATCCTGAGCAAATATTGCCCTAAATTGGGACGGTTGGACGCGGTCTGTCTGCCCGCAGGGCTTCCCGGCGTGTCTGGCCTGATTCTGTTTCAGCTCTAGCAATAAACCTGCGGGCCTATAATTGGCAGCCGAATTTGGCTCGTGTGCATGTTTTCCTTCTCCAGACACTCCTACTAACAGCCCTTCAGCCTCAGCATTCCTGGTGGTCCCGAACATAATCCTGGCACTAAAACCCCAAGGGCAGGCCAAGGTGCTTTCCCCTGCTTGCATCCCATTTCTCCTAGCTGGGAATTTCCCTTTGAAGCTTTATCTAGCACTGACTTTTGCAAACAAGAGCATCAGGGAGCTGCTGGATGCCGAGAGGAATAGAGGACATGTACACCTGATAGACACAGGTATTTATTTCACCCTGAATTCCTTCATTTGCCAAGAGATGTTGAGTCATCCACCTAATACAGACAGGTAAAAGGACTTCAGGAGGCACCAAAATCCTGCTGTTGACTTCAGATAAAATCTGAAGGGGTGGCTGGAGCTGTTGTGGACACTTGCAGTCCCTGAGAACAGCCAAAGGCCCTGAAGAAGAGAGGATAATGCATGATGGGCAGTATTAAAATAAATGGGTTTCTTTTTTTAGCCTTATCCCCACCTCTGACAGCAAAAATATTATGGTGGGAGGAGAAAACATAATTATAGTGTGGAGTTCGTGTAACAGTGGAGATCCAGCTGTTATCACTGCTCTAGAAAAATAGGTATTTGGGACATTTTATTTCTTCTTACAGCACAAGGGAGAGGCAAAAAGGGCAAAGTTTTTGTCTGATGCATTGGTAACTGGGAATCTCAATGTTGTGAGCAGTCATTTAGCTAAGTAGTAGATCATTTAAAAAAAAAATGGGGATAAAATCATGGCCACTGCATTGGGCAGCAGAGGGAAAGAATGTTCCTTGTGATTATTACCCCCTTGAGGAGTTTGTTTTGTAGCTGCCTGCAGAAATTTCGTGGTGGCTTGGTGTTATAGGGTCTTTTTCCTTGGGTGGATACAGGTATCCTGCTTCTGGAGCCAGTTTCAACTTCCAATCTGTTCCTGGAGTGAGAAGTTTGGAGGAAAATCCTTCCAGCCTTGGGACTGAGAGCAAGTCTCTGTCCATCCAGCTTTGTTGCTGGCTCCAGTTTTGGGGTGAGAAGGGGCAACTCCATTGCAGGGCAGTGATTGCACGCATGTCCTACCTGCAAGCATGGGCATGAGAGCTTCAATGTGCTTGGACCCACCTAATATAGGATGAAACGTCAGGATGCTCATTTTGGTTTGGTACCAAAAAGACCTGCAAGAAAACATGATATCAGGATTGAACTTTCCTTCCCTTACTTGAACCCTGCTGTTTGGGATGCCCAAACCTCTCTTTACCCTAAGCAAGCCACCCATGGAGGGTGGAGGTGTCCTGCAGGAGATGTTTCTGCCCTTTTTTTGCAGTTTTTTTGCAGGGTGCTGCCCCAGATATGAGCTTGAATCATTCAATGTCAGGAAGAGATGAAAGATCTCACTCCTCCTTGGTTCCTCACATCTCTGGGCATCGGAGAGGGTTAAATAGGGTGCAGAGACCCTCTGGACAGGGTTTGGGTTTGGAGACAGGTGGAGGGAGGTGCTGGAAATGTGATCCTGGCTCTGGGCAGGGAAAAACGCTTTGGCACGGGGGGGGAGAGCAGAGCTGGGGAGGAGGAGGAGGGAAGAAGAGCGGTGGGTGCCCAGGATAGCTGCAAATGGGGGAGGGGAAGGAATGGTAAGTGAGACGGGGGATGACAGGGGACAAACGGGGAGACTGAGGGCTGGAAAGGGGCAGGAGCTGAGAGGCGTTGAAATCTCCGTGGTGTCCAGGGCTTGGGCTGGTTTCCTCCATCGCAGTGGCCAGCAGTGGTCCCACGCTGCCTCCTGCTGTGCCCCTGGGTGCTGGGACCCCTTGGGATCCCTGCTAACACCTTCCAGATGCAAAAGGCTGGGAGATTTGGGAGGACACCCCTTTCCTACACCTCTGTTGCGAGGTACGTGGGGGCTCAGATGGGATTTGGGCACAGGGAGGGCAGTGGGATGTTTGTCTGTCTGTCTGCTTTTCCTGTTCCCAACAGGCTGCTCATTTTTTTCCATCAAGGTGTCTCACTATTTTTCCTTTTTTCTTCTCTTCCTCTTTTCTCCTCCTTTCCTACTTTTGCAGCTCCAGAGTGTGGATTGCTCAGCAGCTCATGGGCCACCACCTCTTCCTTTCCATAGATTTAAGATGAAAAATATATACGTGGCACAGGAAAAAAATATCAATACAGTTGTTTGTTTATAGATCAGCAGAAATGCTAGCTGGAAGAGAAAGCAAGTTCCAGCCCATAGGGAGTGATGTGGGTATGAATAAAAATCAATATATATGAGAATTAGAAGAACACTTACTGAGGTGGAAATCCCTTTCCCTTAGGGAACTGCACACATAACTTGGTATTTATTGCATTTATAGGGATGTATGTGTGTACATATATATATGCACCCATATATATATATATACAAGCTTGTGTGAATATATACATATAAATATATATGTATTCTGCCGTTCTCCTGAGTCATTTGTTGTGTGTTATTTCTGTTCACAAACTAACGTGGGTCATAGCAAGCATAGGTATGTAGATTTTATTTTCCAACAAGAAGTGGGATTCCTTACCAAAAGTCCAAGAAAGCCCAGCACAGAGTTTAAACCAACCTGAAAAAGTGCATTTCTAGTTCCAAATGAGCAAGTCTGGAATAGAGTAAATGAAAACTTTGGCTCCTGCTTTGCAGCTGTCACCCAATGCTGGGATATGCATTCACCATAAAAACTTTAACATTGCAAAAAAAATCAAGTGGAGGCTGGATGCCTCTCATCAGGGGTTTTCCCCAACTGTAAAGGCATCAGGATGAACTCCATCCCTGTTATAAATCAGAAACCCTTTGCAGAACCCTGGCATCAGGGCAAGATTTATTTTACCAATGCAATGTCTGGGGTTGGGGTTCGTTTCCCCCTGGCTCCACACATCTCCAAGGGAAGAATCTCAGCTTGGAGATGTCAGCTCAGCTGGCCTGCCTTGGTCATGAGCTGGCTTGTATGGATAGGATCACTTGACCTGTTTTCGTGTCCTCATTAGGAAAAGATGAATCACCCCCCAGAAGTGCCTACTTCTCTGTGTTTTTGTTAATGTGAACCCAAATAACAAGATTTTATTAACCTTTTACCTCCCTTCTCCCTAACAAGAGCTTTGGTGAGCTGCTTGTGTGGAGACAGCCATAATATGGACAATCCCCAACCTGCAAACCCACCCAGGAAAGGCCATATATAATCATTCCCCATTAATGTAAGGCTTTGAAAGTTTAACATGGGATTCCTAGAAGGCAAAAAAACTGTTTTTGAGACGCAGGATCCCCCCATCCAGTGCATAATCTTTATGGATTTAGGAAACTTATTGCCAGATTTTGATACAGACTTTGTATCTCTGTATTCCCTTTCTCCTGTTGCTTTTTATGGCCCCTGTTGAGCCCTGGAGCTCAACCAAGTCATCTGAAGCACTAGAGGGTGAAATGGGGCTCTAACAAGAGCTCAGATGGTTAGCTGGATCGGGGCCTAGAGCAGCTGCTAAACACCCACCTCGGGACTCGGATCTTGCATTTTGCACTGGCTCGGCCAGAAGGCAAAGAGATCTGACGTCAGCATCTGTGTCCTGAACAGTTTCCCTTTTCCTGGAGGGAAAAAAAAAAAAAAAAACACAACAAAAAACACACACAAGGAGCTTAGATGCAATGTTTTTTGGAGGAGCAGAGAGCCGGGCTGTCTTCTTGCTGTGTTTTTTTTTCCTACCTCTACGTTGTGCCCTAAAGCTGAGGTCTTCATTACCGGTTTAAAGAAACCGAACACTGCAGAAGTGACCTCGGGCGGCGGGCTTGTTCCAGGAAAAGGAACGCCCACACAGGGCCGGGTGCCAAGCATTCATGCTCTGCGTCCAACCCCGCTGAAATCAGTCTTTGCCCGCAGGAGAGAGGCCATGGCGGCGATGTTCCTGCCCGGCAATCTCCAGGACGAAGCCACTTGCTCCGTCTGCCTGGAGTTCTTCAAAGACCCCGTGTCCATTGAGTGCGGGCACAACTTCTGCCGGGCGTGCATCATCAAGAGCTGGAAGGACCTGGAGATGGACTTCCCCTGCCCGCAGTGCAGGGAGGTTTTCCAGCAGAAGAGCTTCAGGCCCAACCGGCAGCTGGCAAACATGGCCGAGATCATCAGCCAGTTCGCCCTCCGCGGGGCCAAGGGGGCCGAGGAGGACGGGCTGTGCGTGAAGCACAGGGAAGCCCTGAAGCTCTACTGCAAGGACGACCGCAGGACCATCTGCGTGGTGTGCGACAGGTCCCGGGAGCACCGGCCTCACGCCGTGGTGCCCGTCGACGAGGCGTCCGAGGAGTACAAGGTAGTTGTCTTGGCTGTTTGTCTGCCCACCCTCCTGGTGTCCGTGTGGTCCTTTCCACCTCCGTCTCACTGTTTGTCCTCACTCGAGGCCCTGAGATGCCACCTGGACGGGGTCTCCCCAACCTCGGTGCAGGGAAATGTTGAACCCTGCGAGGAGCCGGGTGCTGCTTTCTCCCTCAAATTCCAAGAACTTGGAAAATCCCCCTCTTGTCTAGATAACCCAAACCTCTCGTGCATTACTGCTCTGCAGAAGGGAGAGGGCAGAGTGGTGGAAAAACTGCTCCTGTGAAAGCTCCAGGCTTGAGCCATGCTGCCGACAGCCCCCGCGGGCACCCACCTCATTGGCAGAGCAAACACCCACGTCTATTTTGGGTGCAGGCAGGTAGCCAAAGACATTGCCTGAAAGCAAGGTTGAGTTCGTG
This sequence comes from Anser cygnoides, assembly GCF_040182565.1. Classification (NCBI taxonomy): domain Eukaryota; kingdom Metazoa; phylum Chordata; class Aves; order Anseriformes; family Anatidae; genus Anser; species Anser cygnoides. The sequence continues at coordinate 1,676,803 of NC_089907.1, forward strand.
TCAGGAGCAAAGCTTGCCGAGGTGTGGACGCAGCATGAAAGCAGCCCACGTACCCTCCCTTTGCATCCTCCGTCTCCCCTCGGAGGTTTCTTTGTGCTCGCTGCAAGCACGCGAGCTTGTGGCTGCCACCGAGGGCTGCGAACATGGGTGCCCAGCTGCACGTGGGCAGAGCTGAGCTAGCAAATTCCCCCAGTGAAAGGTTTTTGTTTGTTTTTTTTTCCTTGCAATCCTGTTTGCATTTGCATGGCTGGAAGAACAAATTGTGCGCAGGCAGAATAAGATAGTAAAAAATAAATAAATAAAAAATAGCAGTAATAAGGAAAAGCAACAAAATGGTAATATCTTCGTGCTTTGTTTCCTAGGAGAAAATCCAGGGCCGCTTAGATTTCCTGAAAAAGGAGAGGCAAGAGCTGCTGGAATTTAAAGTGAACGATGATAAGAAAACGCAGGAGCTTTTGGTGCGTGCAGTGCAATGCTCCAGGGTCGTGGGGATGAGGGTCTGGGTTGGGATGCTTGGAGGGGGCTAGGGTATGTTGAACACTCCCGTCCTGTACAGCCTTGTCTGTGCTTTCAGAGAGTGCATTCATTGGGGTAAATCCTTCCCATTTGCCCCTGGGTTTTGTCTCAGAGGGGATTTGGTCTACTTCGGATGACGATCCAAGCAGGACCTGGGATTTTGACAGAGCTCCCAAGCAGGAGATGATGGGGAGGCAGGGACTGGGGTTTATCTGACAATGTAGATGCCCCCAGAGAGGGAAAAATCTGGATGTGATCAGGTTTTCCTACACAACCCCTTCTCCCAATTTGGGCTGTGGGAGCAGCAGGTGATGACAGGGACTGGGGAAACCTCTTGGGCACCATCAACACTTGGAGAGTGTTGCTTGAGTCGCTACCACCCCAGGAGAGAAAAGGAAAGCCCAACTGTTCAATGCAGAAGGGAAAAAACACCTGATATCTTCCATGGTGGTGAGACACCTGCCCCAGGTGTGGTTTTTTTTTTAACTCAGTGCTGAACAAAAATCATTTCATATGGAGCAGGGAGATGAAGAGATACAATAAGGTCTTGCACTAGCTGAATGCTGTTGACTTCAAGCCTCCATCACTCAGCAATGTGATGTCACATGGGAAAAAACAAGCCACCCTTTTTCTAATTTTTTTTTTTTTTTTTGTGATTTTTCACTCCCAGAAAACCATTGAGAACGAGCGGCAGAAGCTGCTGGTGGAGTTCGAGGGGCTACGGCAGTTCCTGCACGACCAGGAGCACATCCTCTTGGGGCAGCTGGAGAAGATGGAGAAGAGCATTGCCAAAAGGCAGAACGAGAACATCTCTGACCTCTCCAAGGAGATCACGCTCCTCAACAAGCTCATCACAGAGCTGGAGGAGAAAATCCAGCAGCCCATGCTCGAGTTCCTCAAGGTGAGGTGTTTGCAATGAAATGAGCATTCAAGTTTGAGTCTTGACATCCCTATCACCTTTATTTTAATGTGTTATTGGAGCCTGTAGAGGTGGTTTGAGGATATTTGTCCTTTTTAAGGGCTTTTCTTTTGCACCTTTAATGAACAGATAGTGCATGGCAGTGTCTGAGTGCCCCAGGCTCTGTTAAAATAACAGAACAACTATCTTTGGCTGAGAAACATCCTGAAAAAGAGGTGTGCTTTTCATATTTAATAACCTTGGATAAATCTTCCTGCCGTAAATTTCTCTGGACCTTTCTATCACCCATAAATTCCTGTTCTGAGCCATGTCAAACCTGAATTAGACCTTGCATGACCAGCCACCACAGTGGTACTGCCTGGATCCTTACACCTTTTGCAAATCCTGGCTTTGATGGGTTTTCAAGGCACAAGGTTTTGTGGCTTGCCAAGTTACAGACGTCCGCTCCTCTAGCTTAACGGAACTGGCGAGGGCTCAGGATGGAGTCTGTGGGGAGGCACGTGGAGCCCAGCAGGACACAAATCCTCACCAATTATCACAGCGGAGCCCTGGCTGCAAAAGGTTGGCTGGGACCTGAAAACAGAGAGGGGGTTTTCTGGTCAAAATGAGCGATTACAAACCTGGAAGGCATGAAGAAGAGAGCAGATGGAGTCCAGGCTTGGGTTGCATTGCAAAGAAGCTACCCCAGCCTTCTGTGTTACCCAAATTCTCCTTTCCCATTGATGTGGGATTCGAAAATCTAATCCAAACTGCCCACCCCAAAACCAGGCAGCCCAGTTCCTCACCAAATGGCAAAAGGTTAATGGGCGTCCTTTTAATTGCTCATGACTTTAATTAGAGTAGGTATATGGTGCGCACACAGATCTGCTTGCTGAGATGATACTTGCTGTGCAAGATTTCTTTCTTTTAAATCAAAACCAGATTTTCAAGCTCTGCTCTTTCAACCAAATCAATTGTCCCCTTTTGCTCCTCTATTTAAATTCAGCTGCGTGCCATATGGTTGCTTAAATTTATTTTTCTGTATTAAACAGCCTTTGTCAGAGTGGGACAGAGAGCGACCCATCCGACTCCCAAATATTTTGGGGTGAAATTCCCCCAGTGGGGTTAAATTCCCCTCCAAGCACACGGGGTTAAACTCCCTCCCAGGCAGCATTGAGAGCACTGTAAATATTTGCAGAGCTTAAGCAGGGTGATGGCTCCAGTACTTGGCCATGGGTGAGAAATTTCACATGGTCTTTGCTCAGCCCCCACCAATGCACATGAAAACAATCCTATAACAATAGGTGATTTTTTATTTTTTTCCTAAAAGGTCACATTGGAAATCCTCAGCCATCCCAAGAGTCCTTTCCCATTCCCTCATTATGGCTTTCTGTTGCCTTGGGAGTGGGTCTGATGTGCTTTCCGTGGTTTATGCCTTTTTTTTTACATTATTTCAAAGCGATCAGAAGGGGCAAATAAATAGGGCTGAGCACAGTTTTCATCCCTGTGAATTTTCTCCAAGCAGCAACTAGGTAGTAAGGGTATTTCAACCTATAATTTGCCTCCATAATTAACCCTTCCCGAGGGCAAATAATTTCACCCCATGGAGATATCTGTCCCAGGATGGGACAAATCAACCCTTGGAGACACCCTAAACTCTTGGTGGTGACTACATCATGGGAGACCAGGTATCTCCAGATATTAGGGAGAAATGGGTGTGCAAGATGAATGCAGACCTCCAAAGGCAACCTTCCAACCCAAACCACATCACAACTACAGGCAAAAAGCTGGAATATTGTACATTGTACAATATTGTACAATAATGTACATTTGCAAGGCTGCTTGCTCCCCCCAGAAACAGCTGGGTCTTTAGTTGCTGCAGACATTTGGGTGGGATTTGGTGGGTCTGTGGTCCTCTGGAGCTGAAAGCAAACATTTGGGACATGGATCCATGCCTGCTTGTTGCAGCCATAAGGGATGGGATGTCCTGGATAGGTTTGATGAAGGGGAATTGCTCGCACCGGGCCATATGGGACATAGCATGGGTTGCACAGGTATTTCACTCCGTCTCTCTTTTTCCTTTCTAGGATGTAATGAGCATCATAAGCAGGTATGGAGCACTGCTTCTCCCCTTCTTCTATGTTTTCTTTTCCCCTCCAGCCCTGTTTAAAGGTCACTGCTCGCAGTCCAGATGCCAGAGAGGGGCACCAGGGTAGACCTGGATAAAGCTCTGGGTCCAGCTTTTTGGAAAAGAGCATTATCACAAATTCTTTTCCTAGCAGAAAGCTTCTTCAAATGTCAAATGAGACCAGAACCCTTGAAGTGATTTATTTCTGATCCATAATTCACCCCAGGGCAATGGTTTGGGCACTGCTTAAGCCCTAAAAGCTGTAGTAGGAGCAGCTAGGTGGGGGTAACGTAGCACTGACACACTTTACAACCAGACAAGGGGATTTAACAGGGTGACATGCAAACCCTGGTGTCCTCAGCCTGCATGAGGTTCACCTAAATCACTCAGATTTGGGATCTGCCCCTTCTGGCAGCCAGAAATCACCTGCACGTGTGATGGGAGAAGAGGAGGTGAATGCACCAGGGCCACGCTAGACCATGATGGAAGTCATTCTCCAGACTTGCCACCAAATTATCTGCAGTTCCTCCCTTCTAACAAGATTTGGGGTGGGCATTGCACGTTGCCAGCTACAAATAAAAGAAGAAAGAGGGGGAATAGCAACGATTTCCTTCCTGCTTTCTCTTTTTTCTTTGCAGAAGTGACGATGTGAAGAGCCACAAGCCTGTACCTGTGTGCACAGATATGAAAATGCACGTCTGCAATTTCTCTCTCAAGACCGTCGTCCTTGAGAAAGTCTTAAAGAAATTCAAAGGTACGTGGAAACGAAACCGGGGGGGTTTTAAATAGGCCTGGCCTTTAGCAGAAAGGGCTGAGGAGTGCTGGGGATGCTGCAGATGTCTTGAGGCGCCTTAGCACATGCCTGGCCAGTGGTACCAAAATAGGAGAATAAATTATGTTGGAAGGGACTTCTGGAGATGTGAAAGGACAGAAGAGACGCCAGGGTCACAAGTGAAGAAGATAAAGGGTTTATTTCAAAGAGGAACAAAAAGATGAACCTGAGCACATCCATTTTAGGACAAACAGCCCACGTTTTGCAGCTCCAATAGCCAGGCTTTGCATTTAAAACCCAACCCCTTGCAGCAGCGCAGCAAAGCCACGAGATGGTGCTGAGGGATTTGGAAAGAAACCGAAGGGCAGGAGAACCAGAAAGAGCAGGTCTGAAAGAAAAAAATCCCTAAATGCAAATTATGCCCGAGAGCAATAATAATAGGCAAGGATTGTGCTGGAAGGTCACACGTCATAGTACAACGAGGAGAACAAAATATTGCAGGGCACAATAACAAAATATTTTTAATAAATCCTTTAATAAAATAGGATATTATTATACTCCCTTTTAAAACAATAAATACATAAATCTACTTAGCAGGAATTTCCCCTCTTGCTTGTCCCCATTGCACAAACTGGCTGGGAGCTGGGATGCTCCATTCTCAGCACTTGCTTCTAGCTGAACGTGGCGTGGGTGTAAATGTCCCCGTAAAGGAGATTTTACATTTTTTTCCTGTCTTTCTCTACTTTGCCATTTACTGCCTGTCTCTTCTTTTCAGAAAACCTGCGGGATGAACTGGGAAGAGGTGAAAAAGGTAAAAGGCAAATGGTTAGGGAATAGCACCCTGGAGCAAAGACTTGAAATTGTGGTTGTAATTTGCAAAGCTGGTTTTGCAAAGCCAAAGAGAGCGGGGAAAAAAAAAAGAGAAAAAGGCACTCTTTTTTTTTTTTTTTTTTTAATTTCTTCTCTCTCAATGATTTTCAGATCCAGCCTGCTCAGTTCAAGAGTCAAAAGCCGATTTTTCTAGCTGACGCCGGGGATCTGACAGCTAAGCTAGGTCCTTTCTGCCTCTTTACACTTAACAAACCTACAGTGTGGAACACACAGAACAGATTTTGAACCCCCCCAAAAAATAGATTCATGCCCTTTCCAGCCACAACCTGCTTTAATTCTGCCATATTTGCTCTGTGGCCAGGTTTCAGAGCAAGCTGTGGTTGGCGTCTTATTTCCTCCAGAGTTTGGGATGGAGAAGGTGTGGATGCTCCACGATCTTCTCCAGTGCAAAGTCAAGTGATTTAAAGTCCTGCTGAAAGCTGTTGGAATCATGGCTGTGGGCAGATGGCCTCTTTCAGATGGTGTCAGGAGGAAAAATTGCTCACTGGCTCCTCAGGGAGAGCAAAGGAGCAGGTTCACATGAGAAGTCGTGGATTTTCATCCACTCAAACCATGTGAGTTGGCCCAGATTGACTCTTTAAATGATGAACCTGGCTGGTTTTCCCCCAAAATGTTACAGGGGGCATCTGTTGTTTTGCTGGTGGTGGTGAGGTTGAGAAAAAACAGGAAAACACAGCTATGGGCTCTGCAGCCTTGAGCCCTCTGACTTTGCACTGTGGTGGGTGTGGGGCACACCCTAAAAATCAACCCCTGTCCTCCAGCTGGCTTGGCCATAACGCAAGGGTCGCATAGCTAGAGTTCTGCCAGCAAAGCCCTCTTGTTGCAGAGAAGGCTTATTCTTGCTTTTAAGGTGGTGTTTTTCAGCATGGGGCTTGCAAACCCCTTGGGGAAGGCGCAAGAGGACGTTGGTTGGATCCTCTCCAAGCGCAATCCAGCTGAGAGGGGCCAGGGTCTGCCCACAAACCTCCCCAGCCCCATCCTGAAAAATGCCGAGGGGTTGGCAAAGCAAAAAATAAGGAAGGTTGGCAACGACTGCTTAAAAGCAACACGGCAGAACAACCCTTGCTGCATGTCCAGGGTGGTGTGTGTGCATGTGTAGAGGTAGAACTTGGCTGGTGCAGTTGCACTTTCCCCCTAACTTTTGTGAATGGACACACACTCTTTGAAAGCACCTCTCTCGTGTTCTGATATAATAGTGCAGCACATAGGACATGTTATTTTAAAGCCAATCGCCCTTTTTTTTTTTTTTAATTTTTATTTCTTTGAAGAGGAATCTGCTGCTTGATCTTTGAAGGAAAAAAAGAAACCTTTCTGTGTTGTCACTTTTCCAACACCTATGAAATGCCATGGAGCTTTCAACCACATCATGGATCTTTTTGGACTTCATATCAAATTTTCAAGCCTCAAATTAATGAATCTTGATAGAGCATAAGGGCCTTTAGCTAAAGAAACTCTGGCACAAAATCCACCATGTTTCTGCTCTTTATGTCCCATCTTGGAGGCCCCCAAAGCCACAAAGGGTCTCGTTCAGACACGGCGACTTTGCTGACTACAACCACAATTTGAGGTCACTAAAGTGCTCACGGTTTCCTTTGAGCTTGATTTTGGAAGGGGAAAAGACATTAGGATCAAAGTTCATCTACATGCATGCTCTGTTTGGGCTGCTTGGATGTGACAAGGTGTGTAAAGGTGCCCTTAGGTCACGGCTTTCTATGGGAATGTGTCATTGCGGGGCAGTTTGGGGAAAGATACTCAAAAATTTATCAGATAGGGGGGTGCATATAACCCATCTTGTGTTGTACATTAGATAAACCAGAAACAAAAAGAAGAAACAAAAATATCAATATCTTTTTTGGGAAAAAAAAAGGCTTGATCTAAGGTCCATTTTTACTGTATATAATTACTAATTATTTGCATGTGGTTTCACCATGGTTCAGCAACCAATAAGCACATCCTCAGTCCTTGGCTTTTTGTTTCATAAATCCTTGCTGAGTTACTATCACTGTAACTGCTGTCACCAACAGAGGACCTGACCCTGGACCCCGAATCGGCGAACCACCTCCTCATCCTCTCCGCGGATCTCAAGAGCGTGAGGATGGGCTGCAGGAAACAGGAGCTGCCCGACAACCCCAAGAGATTCGACACGAACTCACGGGTCCTGGCTAGCACGGGCTTCAAGTCGGGAAGACATTACTGGGAGGTTGAGGTGGGGGCCTCGGACGGTTGGGCCTTCGGGGTGGCCAAGGAGTCCGTCAGGAGGAAAGGGCTGACGCAGTTTTCCCCTGAAGAAGGGATCTGGGCAGTGCAGCAAAATGGAGGCCGCTACTGGGCGGTCACCTCGCCCCAACGCACGCCGCTGTGCCTCAGCCAGAAACTCAACAAGGTCAGGGTGTACCTGGATTACGAAGGGGAAGAAGTGTCCTTCTACAACGCTGACAACATGCAGCACATCTTCACCTTCAATGTTGCCTTCCAGGAAAAGGTGTTCCCCCTCTTTTCTGTTTGTTCCACGGTTACGTACATCAAACTGTGCCCCTGAAACATCTCATGGGCTTTGCTTGGGGCCTCTATCCATGGTTGAGGCCTGGTGGGCCACGATGAGCACAAGGAACTCTCAAAACAACCATGCAGCCTGGGTCCTCACTATATGGGGACCATATATCAAATCAGCTTAAAACAGAGAATAGCTATTAAAACCTAAAGCTATTATAATCAGCTGTCCCCAGCAGTTTGCAGCCACCATCTTAAACCTATCCCTGAAGCAATCCAACTCCTCAGCGAGAAGGAAACCACTGGTAGCTGGATTGGGGCTCCGAGTCTGATAACAGACGGGTATCTTTTTTTCTTGGGTGGGTCTAAGGATGGATATTATGACTGGGGTGTGGAAGTTTTGGAGTAGAACTCCCCTTTGAAAGCATCATTGCCTCAAAAATGAAATATTCAGTGGGTAAGGGTCCTGTGGGAAAGGTGAAGAGAGTGGGCAGGACACTTTGGACTTCCATCCAAAGCCAGAAAAAGGAAAGCTCCTTTCTGTTTGATCAAGTAACATCAACTGGAAAGCTCAGCTGGGGGTTTTGCCTCTTTCCTTCTTGCTGGGAAGAAAAGCCCCACAGTAAAGGGCAGGTTACTTATTTTAGGTTCTCCTTCTAAAATTTGGTATAATGCACTCCAAAGCCTGTTTTGTGCTGTCTCGTTGGTGGTCTCATCTGCCCTGGGTGATCTGAACCGTGTGGCCACAAAGATCTGACCTCTCCTGGATAGATACCATGGCCCTTGGGTTGCTTTTTCCATTGGCTTGTATTAGTGCCCTCTGCTTTGTTTCTCTGTCCATGGCCCTTCTGGGCAGGTAGTGCTGCTATTCTGCAAAAGGCCAAAAAAACACAAAAACAAACAAACAAAAAAAAAAAAGTGCTTTTCTTGGGAAGCAACAAATGTTAACATTTCTCAGGTGTGTTTGACCTGCAACACCTGTTTTTCTGAATTGTGGTGCTCCTGTGTAGCTCCTCCAGAGCTCCCCTCTCTGCCAGAAAAATGCCATTTGCAAAATAACGTGGTAAGGTTACTTTTCTCGTAGCGATGTGGTGCTGAACCTCCTTTATTTCCTCAGTCTCTGTTTACATCTCACCAAAATCACCCATTTATCTTCACTTTGTTTTTCTTTTTCATGGAAGTCCTCATTCTTTGCCAAGACAGCAAATGCTCAACCTGTGGCTTCGTTTGTCCTCTGTTGCTTTTGCCAAGACAAAAGAGTACCTAAAAGATAATAAGTAGCAGTCTGAACAGATCAAAAATATGGTTTCTGGGTTTGAGGCATTATTATTATTATTATTTATTTTTTTTGGAAAACATGTTAACAGCTGCCCCCCAGTTAATCAAGAACAGAATTTCCTGGCCAGCTTTAGGATGAGAAAAAGACATTTCTATGGAAAGCTGATCTTAATATGGACTCAAACCTGCTGGCAAACCCCTGGTCAACACCAATACCAAGAAATTATGGGTTGAACAAGTGCATTTACCATGTCTTTGGGTTTCTTGGAAGTTGTGTCCTTGGTTATGAAGATGTGCTGTCGATCAAAGGCCACCTTAGAAAGATTTCTGTGGCCCAAATTGTGCAAAGAGTGTCATAAAACCCCAGAGAGAGCAGAAATTGAGAGAATCCACAAGAAAACATCTCTGTGTTGTTTCCTCAGTGGAGAGGTGCTTTGGTGCTTTTTTTTTTTTTTCCCCAGGTGTACAGGATTATCTTCCCAATGCATCATTAGAAGCTTTTTCTATGCACAGCTGAGCCCTCAGCTCTGTCCCAGGTAATGGAAATTTGACCAGTGACTACTGGAGATGAAGCACAATCCATTTCCTCTGAGGTGCATTAATGCAGGTGAATTTAAGATGCCTTTCCATTAGTCATAAAAAGAGCTGAGGATGACCAGCCGAGGTGTGACCATCTCATTTTTTTTTTGGCTGCAGAGTTTTTTCCCATCCTGAGAGTCTTTTTTTTTTTTAATTATTATTTATTTTTAATGAGTTTGGCTTTAAATACACATCATTTAAAGCTGCAGCAGCTCTTGAATAAGTGAGCAAAATGCCTGGATTTTCTAAGCTCTGTCCACTGCAGAAGCGATGCAGCTGTAGAGGTAAAAATACCAGCAAAATAGCAATCCCTGGAATAAAAAAGGTAATAGCAGGAGACGTGGGATTTGTTTTATTGCAACTTGGTGTTTTTCCTATCTGTACATGAGAAATGCTGCTTTTCCCTCAAAATGTGCAAAATCCTGTGGGAAGCAAAAACGTTGCATAAATGGATTTGAAAGCTTCCAAGTTGTTCCTAGGCTGCGTGCTGCAAATAAAATGTGAAGGTGCTACCCGAGCTCAGCTTCCGTTTATTATTCCCAACTGCAAAGGGTCTGGAGTATATCAAAGTTGTGGGCTGAAGGGCTGCCCTGCCCAGAATTTGGAACGGGGTATAGGGAAATAATTTAATAGTAGCATGTGTGTGTATATGTATTTATATATATATTGTGTGTGTATGTATATATATAGCGGGCATACATATAGAGGGCTTTTCCACATCTGTTTGTGTGAAATACAAACCCAGTGTTTACATATTCCCTCTAATAGGAGTGCAATAAAGAAATGACATTAAAGACCTAGAAATTTTTTGCAGAAGGGGGAGAGGTGGGCATGTCTACCTGAGCTATTCCAGCAGCGACGTGGAGGTTTTTTTCATTGCCTGCATTTCAGCCAAATCCACTCAAATAAATACATAAATAAATAATCATTACCTGCATTTTAGCCAAATCCACACAAATAAATAGATAAATAAATTCTGCAAGTGCTACTCCAGTAGTGACGTGGAGGTTTTTTCTTTGCCTGCATTTTAGCCCAATCCACTCAAATAAATAAATAATTGAATAGATAAATAAGTAAATTAATTAATTAATTAATTAACTAATTCTGCAGGTGCCATTGTGTTGGGGTGCATAACATACCGGTGATTTTTGGGGTGTGCATCTCTCCTTGCTGCTGCAGTTTGTCCTCATGTTTAGAGTCAATTCTAACTAGAAGAGGATGGTGCTGAGAGGGGGTTTGAGGCAGAGGAAAAGGCTTTGGGGAGCATTTTGAAGGGGAAAGGCTGCGCGATGCTGTCTGCAGACGTCTGCAGGACTGCCTTCCGCAGTCCTGGCTCCATAGCTCAGGGGTTAGAGCACTGGTCTTGTAAACCAGGGGTCGCGAGTTCAAATCTCGCTGGGGCCTCTTTCCTTTAGCTTTTTTATATATTTATTATTTTCCTCTTCCCCGGGGGCGCCCCCGGCTCCATCCCGTTTTCATCCCCGCTGGGAAGGAGGAAAGGGGTGCAGGACAGAACCGCTGAATGAGCACAGCACCAAAAGCCTCACCGGGAACACTTCAAACAGCTCGGCTCGTTGGTCTAGGGGTATGATTCTCGCTTTGGGTGCGAGAGGTCCCGGGTTCAAATCCCGGACGAGCCCTCCTTTTACTTTTTTTTTTTTTCCCTCACCTATTTTCTCCCTCCCCCTTTTCTTCTCTCTCTCTCTCTCTTTTTTTTTTTCTTAATTATTATTATTTTTCTCCCTTTCGCAGCTCTTTTGGAGTCCCCTCCGAGCTTTTTCTCGCTGCAAAGGGGCACTGCAGCTTGCTGGGGGAGACACATAAAGTGAGTTAAAAAAAAAAAAAAAAAAGGAAAACAAAAAAATGGACCTTTTCACTCACCGAATCCCCGGATTTTCCCTGTTACTCGCAAATTAACCCTTCCCTGCTCATACCTTGCATCACCCTCTCAAACAACATGCGTGTACACACACGTAAAAAAAAAGGTGATTGCTTTTCTTTTTTTTTTTTTTTTTTTTTGGTTTTGCTCCTTCCAGCTGGCTGCATGAATCTCAGAGTTTGTGCACACCAACATAGAAATCCAGCAGTTTGTACCACGTAAGAGCCGCATATAAGCACTCCAGATCTTTCCGTCGTGGGCTGTTCCTCTCTGCTGAATTTGGCTCAGTCCCCGGGGGTAATAAAAGAAAACTTATTAATAGAAACCATGAATAAGCAGCTCCTGCTGGGTGTAACCCTAGAGAGAGTAATAAAAATCGGAGTTGTTCAGGAGCTGCGGTAAATCAAGGTCAGGACAGGAGGTGTGTAAGCAAAATGGGGTAATAAGAAATAAGAGAATTTATTTTTTCCACCGGAGGAACACAGAAAGCGTTGGCTCATTTTAACTCCTTTGCAGAAGAAGGACGTGAAAGAGGTAGTTGCATTATAATCCTCTCTTTTTTTCCCATAAGAAATATGCTATTATTTCTCAAGCAATCTGCAGGGAGCAATGAAGGATATAAAGTTACTCAAGGAGGGGTGCAAAATGCACACAATAACCGAGGGCTTGCGTGCGCACGCCCTCGCCAATGCAAGCCTTGCAAGAAGGTGGAGACTGCACGGGGATAACGACCAGAAATCGTGGAAAATAACACGAAACTAATGCAAAATAGTAAGAAAACAATGCAAAATAATAAGAAAATAATGCAAAAAAAAATGCAAAAGGAAAAAGATTTAATCAGTTTGGAACTTGGATCAGTTTGGAACTCGGATCAATTTGGAACTTTGATCAATTCGGAACTTTGATCAATTTGGAACTCAATTTGGGGGGTTGCAGGAGGCTGGGGAGGGCGTTATAGCGAGTATACCTCCCCAAGTGGGTTTCTGTAGTGTAGTGGTTATCACGTTCGCCTAACACGCGAAAGGTCCCCGGTTCGAGACCGGGCAGAAACACCTCGTTTTTATCCTTCCCCTGCGTAAAAATCGATTTAGGCAGTGCCAAAAACCTCCAGTTTTTGACCCAAACGCCGTTTTCTTGCAAGCTGTCCTGTGAAACGCACCCAGATAAGGAGAAGTGATTGAAGGCTCTTTTTTATTTTATTTTAATTTTTTTTTTCTGGCTTCTTTTGCATTTTGCTTCCCTGTAAAACGGGGAAGGAGGCAGCTCCAGGGTGTCTCTGCAGGGATGGGAGATTAAAATGAGGTGGGAAAGCGGGAGAGGAAGCAGTCAGCGAATGAACGGCTTGATTTCCCTGCGGAGAGGGGAGGGGAAGAGACAAGGAGGACAAGGATAAGGGAGAAAAATGGATATTAAAGAAAATATCCTTGGCAGCGGTGGGATTCGAACCCACGCCCCCGAAGAGACTGGAGCCTTAATCCAGCGCCTTAGACCGCTCGGCCACGCTACCTCGGTGTTTGGGCTCCCTGCACCTTCCTCTGCTGTCGGGCTCCTTCCTCATCCTCACCTTCATCTTCATCCTCACCTTCATCTTCATCCTCATCCTCATTCCTATCCCCATCCCACCCCCCACTAAATGGAAATAAAGCTGGGAAGGATTTCAGGGCTGGTTGGGGCTCAGAGGGGTGCTTCTCGAGGGACATATATTTTTGGGTCCTTTTGGTATTCTGAAAACCGGCTGTTTTTGTCTGGGAAGGGGACACAGAGCTGTCACCCCACAAGAATAAATAGGAATGGGGTATAGAACATGGAGAAGGAATAAGGAAAAAGTCCTGCAAAGAAAAGAGGGAAGAGGCAGAGCTCCCCTTCCTGCATGCACCCAGATAGCAAAGATCTGGGGAAAAAGAGCCCTGGATCTCATCCCCTTTTACCCAGGTCCCACAGGAGAGCATGGTTTCAGGTGCTGCTTAATCCCATCTGACCCCGCATCGCTCCGCCCCATCTGCCCACCCTCAGGGCCACATTCGTGCCCTTTCCTTTGCATCAGATCCGGAGTTCTTGCAACTTCAGGCCAGCCAGACCAGCCGAATCACCCATCTCCCATATCAACTGTTCTGAGAGTAAATAAATCCTGTCTCTAATCCTTACCAGCAGGTTATATGTTATTTTTTTTCATCCTTTTTTTCCAAAGATGAAGGCAACGGCAGCGCCGTGGAAGAGGCAGCTTTTATTTTCTTGCAAAACCTTTTCCTTCATCCCAATCACATGGTGGCATCCACAAAGATCCCATCTGCAGGTGCAAGAAACGAGAGGATGCAGAGTCACAAGACAGAGTGAATTCACCTTTAAATGCATTTCTTTTATCAGTTGCATTCACCAGACTTAGAGTGGCACAGTGGGGGTGCTCAGCTTTTGGGGTGAAAAGGGAAAAAAATGATGCTTTACCATGGCTCCATAGCTCAGGGGTTAGAGCACTGGTCTTGTAAACCAGGGGTCGTGAGTTCAAATCTCACTGGGGCCTCCCCGGGCTTGGCTTTTTACCCCTCATTTGGGAAAATGAGGGGTAAACCACCAAGAAATGGGGTTTTCCAGCTCTGCCATAAAAAGTTGCTCCTCTAGGGAGCAGGAGGTGGAGAAAAAAGCAATGTCCTGGTGGTTTTCTGGGGGCTGTGTGCGGCTGGATATTGGGGTTTGGCTTCTGTCACTGGTGGGTCTGGAGGTTTGGGGTGGGATTGGAGGCTTGGGGTCTTATTGCGGGAGCATCCGAGACCCCAATGTTCAGCCCCATCCCTTCTCCTTCCCATTTCCCAGCCCACCCCATGAAAATTTGGAGATGGGCTTTGTGGAGGCAGCAGCACTGGCCTTAAATAGGAGCAAGTGTGATCATGGATAGCCCCTTTTTGGGGTGATTTACACATTATTTCTCGTGCCAACCAATCCCTATAAAACCCACAGGTGCCAACAGATGCTGCAGATGATTTTGGGCAGGGATTTAGGTTTTTTTGGGGGTGTCATTATTTTCTGGTGTCACTTTGAAAACTCTCTGGCTGCGATTTCTGCTGCTTGGTTTGGCCAAAATAATAAAGGTGATTTGGGGGTTGCTTTTCCTTCATGGAGAAGGTGAAGGAAGGGGGAAGCTGTTGCAGGAAATGGGGTCGAGCCCTGGGGGACCCAACCCCAGTTCTAGGGGGGGTAGCAAACAGCATCCCATGTTTCTGTGCTTATCACATTCACCTGACACAGAAAAAGCTCAAAACCAGGCAGAAACGTTAATATTATCTTTGCTTTTTTTTAATCCTTGCAAGGATGTTTTAATTATTTTTTTAATTTTGGAGCCACAGACCTTTCTATCATCACATTTTCCAAGACCAAACCAGGACCTCATGCTGATGAAGCATCCCTAATTCCCAAACACACTCTGACCAAATGCCTTGGCATCATTTTTCTGTGTTTTCAACAGTTTTCCCATGTCTCTGTGGCGCAATCGGTTAGCGCGTTCGGCTGTTAACCGAAAGGTTGGTGGTTCAAGCCCACCCAGGGACGTAGAAGGGCTCTTTTGGAAAACAACTGCACAGAGGACAGAGGCTGCTAATTAACGCTCATTATTCTAAGGAGCCGCACACGGAATCCCCCCACCCCTCCCCAGTGGCTCGAGGGATTTATTTAAGCCCAGCCCTGGTTATTTGGGCACTTGGCTCTGGGGTAGTGTATATGTTATGGGACTTTATCTTGCTTGGGGTGGATACAAAGCCCTTCAGGAGCCACCAATTCTTGCTGTGTCCTGATATAATACCCATGACAAGGGCCTGCAGGTTGGAGTTAGGCTGAAAATGCGAGCCTAAAGGTTAAATAAAGCATCTGCTTTTGCTAAAACAATTTTGGGGAGAATTGAGTTAATTTACCCCTAAAGGATGGGAACAACACGTGAGAAACAAAATCAGAAGTGCTGCAACAAAACAAGCAGGTGCAATCTCCCTCTTTTCTCCCTTTTTGCAGTGCTTCAAGTTTTAAATATACTTTTCTTAATGAAATTGATACTCCACATCGTGGCCAGCTCTTTTCTGAGCTCATGAAGGTGCTGATGACCTTTTTGGCCCAATTTCTGCCGTGACACAACCCCTCACTTGCTCTGATTTGAGAGTACATGCATGTTATTGCATTAGACTGAAAGAGCGAGTTTGCATCCCTCATCGTGCTGCTTATCTTGGTACAGCACGGTTATTTGTTATAGCTCTTGAGGAGGTGGAGGAAAGCGGCTATCAATTAGCAATGGAGTTCTGCATTTCAAAGCATTATTGATTGTGGTTGGGTCTTGCCCAGTCTTCCTAAAAGCACTCTGAGCTCATTGCAAGGAGCCTCCTGGCCTTTTATGCAAATGCAGCTGGTGTAAATCTTTGTTTTGCCTTTTATTTATTTATCAACATCCTTCCAATAATCTGAAAAGACACAGATTGAGTTTGCAAAGCTACAAAACTTAGAACAAGAGTCACTACAGAAAGAAGAAACTACTGAAAATCAATTTGCCTATCTGGGTGCATAGGCTGTACAGCTCCTGGGCTTGCTCTTTATGTTCACGTTGTTAAATTTATTTGTATAATGAAGTGTTGGCCATGCTTTTAGCTCAGCTGGCAAGAGATTAGAAGGTTAGAAGAGGCCATGGAGGCAGAGATCATCCTGACTCTGGTACCCATGGGGGATTTGGAGCAGTTGTGTTGGGCTACAAAGGAGAAAATGGCTCAGAAGCAATGAATTAGCTCCCAGATCCTGGAAAGAGAGCAAGACCCAGATGAAGGGTGGTGGGTTTCTAAATGGCTGAAGGAAGGCGAGACGAAGGGAGGCCAAGACCTCTCTCTACTGGGAGATGGAAGCACCTGAGACAAGGGGCTGAGAAATACCGGCATTTATTCTGTCTTAGTCATTCCCTGAAGTATTGTATACATAAATAAATCAGAATATACCACAGCACACCTGAGCAGGGGTAATATCGAGTCATGAAACCTACGAAGAGATTACTTCTTGTATTCCCTTTTCACCTCATAAGTGTTTAACCAGGTAGCTATTAGTCTTTTGTCTGAGGACAGACACTTTTTTACAGTTTTTGTTTTCTTTGCTGCTGCAGAGTTGGAAAGAGGAAACCCTGGGAAGAGGTTTGTGCCACCAAGAATGAATTCAAAGCATGCTGGTGGCATGTAGTAAGGTTGGAGCGTCTCACAGCTCATCCTTCTCCAAGAAATCCTCCAGCAGCTCCTCGTTTTCGCTGAGCGTCCGGACCTCGTTGTCGTCATGGATGTTGCTTGCGGCCCTCACGGCGGCTTTCATGGAGGTATCGATCCAGGCGTGAGGCTGGGCAGCGTGCTCTCCCGCGAAATGCACCCTGCCCTCATGCTCAAAGAGAGCCCGCGAGAAGTCGGTGAACTGGTAAGGGGTGAAGGCCGCAAATGCCCCCATTGAGTGCTTGTCCAGCTGCCACTTCTTTATCACGTACTGGCTGCAGGTGCGCTGCAGGTACTCCTTTCTCACCTGGTGGATGTCCGCCAGGTCCTGGAGCACCACGTCCAGGCACTTTTCATCCGTGAGGGGCAGGAAGAACGTGGAGTCATCGTTCCAGGTGTAGGAGGCTATGATCACCCCTACCCCACTGGAGAAGTTGTGGCTGGGGTAGTAGATAAACCTGGAAGGGCGGTCAGTGATGGAGTGCCCTCCTCGAATGCCATCCTTCTCCCAGAACTTCTCAGTGCAAGCCAACACTATTTTGGAGGCACTTGCATAGTGGATGGAGCGAAGGGCATGGGTCTTGGGAGAAGAGAGAGGTGGGAAGAATTGGATATGCCTGGTGGCTTTGGCAGACGAAGTGACGAGGACGTAATCTGCATTTGCTATACTCGGGACCAGGGTGTCCGGAGCACGGTAAAACACCTGGACTTTGCCTCCCTCCGTCATGATTTTCTCCACCGTGCAGTTGAATTTGACGACATCTGGCAGGGCTTCATGGAAGGCTTTAGGCAGTTGGTCAAAACCCCCTGTGATTTCGTCAAAGCTGAAAGGAAGAAAAGGGAGGTGAGGGAAAGATGATGAGTTTCAGTAAATGTAAAACCTGACTTCTCCTAGAGGTAATAACAAAGCTTGGAATTAGGATTCTCATCCGATGTCTAAATGCCACTGAAATTTTCTCTTCCAGTGGCTTTCTGTGGACAAGCACAAAATAGAGTTTCCTATAAGAGACACCTTACCTTTTCTCATCAGAGAAGATATCAAAATCCCACAGCGAGGCAAGGAAAGACAGATAAAATCCGGAGTCCTCATTCAACAAGTCACCGATCATCTGAACAGCTCCTCGGCTCAGATTTCCTACTTTGATCAAATATTCCTAGAAAGGCCAGGAAGAAAACAGGGCCTGTTTTTATTACCTCAGGCAGTGCGTGCATCCCCTATATACCCCAAGGCAAAATTCATGCCCTGTTGCTTGATACTCCATCTGATTACAAGACCCACGATGGAGGAACATGAGGAGAGAGAAGCTTCTCTCCTCTTTGAAAATAAGACAACTCTAACAACTCCTTGCAAGTCATGATTGCTTTTTCTATCTTTTTTTTTTTTTTTTTTTTTTTTTTTTTAAGCAGAAGGCAGAATTGGTTAGGAAAAAATCACTTTAAAGTGTTGACAGAGGAAGGGACTAGGGCACTTCAGACCCTTTCTTCAAGAAGTTTTATCATCAGCAGGGAAATTAAATTTATTCTCAAGCCACTAACCTTGGTGGAGAAGGAGTCATATTTTGTCAGATATTCCTTGCAGTCCATAGTCTGGAAATTTTTGAAAGCCTGGAGAGGAAATATTAATATACTCATGAGAGAAAACACATTTCCCAAAGCATTGCCCCCTGCTCTGTTCTGGTAGGATTCGTCCAGGGCATTCAGTCCTAGGGATTTAGGAACCCTGGGGCTGGGCTAGAGCTAGCAGATCCTGCCCCACCTTTTAGGAATTTATTTCTTGGCGTGGCATTTTCTATTTCCTCCAACTCCTGGTGAATTCTTCCCAGAGAAATGAAGGCGTATGAAAAGACTCTGCATTCAGCTAGCCTAGATTCTTTCTGCTTTTCACTCCAAAAAGACCATAATCTTCCCCAAATATGATGGCAGGTGAGGGTACACTGTTACCCAGAGGGATGGGTGCTAGTGCAATCCCTTCCTTGTGGCCACGTACCTTATGTAGTGCCTCCCTATAAAGCTGGCTGGCACTTTTGCCCCTCTCTGAGGGATGCAGTGTGTAGTTTAGGATGTTGGGGTTTCTATCCACTTCCCCGGCTCTCACCCGGACGCCATTCACAAAGTACCAGGTGTTGTTGTCTGTGAGGAGGAATGGGTTTAGCTTCAGGTTGAACTGCCTAATAAATTCACGGACCAGCCTAGAAAAGAGAAGAGGAATAGGGAGGTGCTTGCAAACACCCAAACCCTGCCACTGAAGCATTAAAAACCTGGAAAGGAAACTTTCTCATCGACCATGGGAAAGCCCCTATGTCCCTTTGTAAGTGCAGATAGGCATTATCATCTTTGATAATTGTCAAAATTATCAAACACATGTGGCCAAGTGTTTTTTTGGCCATTTTTATGCAGCTGCTAAGCTCTGGGGGAGAGATGGGGGAAATAGCTTTTTCCTCCTGCTCTTCTCCATCCATTTCCAAGCACAAATCCTTGGCCTCGTCTCCATCCTCAGCCTCGTTCCTCCTCTTTTCGGGGCATGGAAGGAGGACACCACCTTACCTGTGCTTGCCTGGCAGGCGCATGGCTCCCAGCTCCACGTACCAGTCCTGTCCCTCCTCTCGGTAGGTCCTGATCCGTCCCCCGATCCGATTGCTGATTTCCAAAATGGTAACCTGAAAAGCAATTTGGGGTGGAGGTTGCAGGTTTTCAGGCTTTGGGGATTTCATGCAAACCAAGCAAGCTCACAGGCAAGCAGTGTGTGTGTCCCATGGAGCAGGATAGGTCCCCTCCAAATAACAAAAGCGCTGTCTGTAGGTCCAAAATGCTTTGTGTTGGCCAAGATCCCCTCTGCCTACAGCACAGTCCCTAATTTCTGCATCACATTTGTGCACCCACTCTCTGCTGAAAGAGTCCTAGCGTTGGTTCAGCTGCTCGATGTGCTAGAAGGGTTTGGAAAACAGCCAGAGAAAGGCAGATCGTGTCTTTCCCACCTCCAAACCCCTCAGAAAGAGAGAAACAAGCACCCAACAGACACAATCTCTTTACTTTTTGCTGCTTGCATTCATTTGGGGGAACATCTGAATGAGCTGCTTTGCATATACCTTCACTTTTTTCCCCCCCATCGCCTCTTGTCCTTGCTTGTAGTTTTGAAAATCGCTCCTGAATCAAGGGAAATTCCTGGAGCCTGCTCGTTTTTCTTTCCTTCCCCCACCACTGCATCCACTCCTGCATTTATTCCCCCTGAAAATAAATTTATTTCCCTCTCCAGGCTGGAAATTCCTTACAGTAGGAAAATAAGATGTGCTGTCGCTCACCTTGTGGCCGGCATCATGGAGCAGCTTCGCTGCCGTAAGTCCGCTTATTCCTGCACCGACAATGACCACATTTGCTGGCTTAGTTGCACGTCCTAGCCCATGCTTGACTATATACAGTAGCTCCTCGTAGTCTTCGTCGTGAAGACAATATTCAGGGAAAGACGAAAATCTCTTGGCACTTACGAGCCCCACGAGCAGGAGGATTTGGAAGAGGACTAGGGAAGGAAGAAAAGAAGAGAGGAAAATAATGCAACAAAGACGCTCGGCAATCAGCATGCAAGTTCATTCCTGAGAGCCAGGGAGGGAGGTGGCAGCACAAACCGGTGCCCAAACCTCAAAGAGGAATGAGCAGCAAATCATTTTTCAAATCCACTTGCGCGATTGTGAAATCCATGGCATCAGCAAGGCTCTCACAACCACAGCCAGATGTCAAGCAGGGCCAGTGAATGCAAATTTTGTTTCAAGGAAAAAAGCAAGCCCGGAGAGATTTTATTTCATATGTTCTACTTGTATAGCTCTTGTAGTGAGTTTCCAAAATGAGTTTGACATTTTTGAATAAGCTCGAAAGGCGCCGTAATGAGGAATGGTAATTAAATTGCATACATGTGCAAGGAATTAAGGAAGTTTATTAAAAATATATTGTTGTGCTAACTGCCCTGTCCCTTGTCTCTGTGACATCACAATTTTAATGCACTAATATTGTCTTCTCCCACCACCACACTATTACATTAGAAATAGGAAGAGATTATCTATATTAGGTAGATGATGACAGGTGATGGGAAAGGAAGCTTGGTGACCAGAAACCACGCTGATTCTTTCTAATTTTTGTTGTTTCTAGTCTCAAAAATAGCTACAGGATAGCTTTCATTTTCTTTTCCTTCCCCCAGCTGTTGCTAGTTTCCTTCCAGGGAAAAAGAGGAAGGGAGAGAGAAAAAAAAAAAATAAGCTTTTGAAACCACACCTTGAGTAATTCTTATTCATAGGGAAAATCCCTCTTGGAATCGCTGCTTTTGTTGGATCAGCCCCAGGTCTGCCGACAATCTGGGACAAAATGCAGCTGCTGCAAATGAGCCTCAGAGCTGTTGGAAGCAGGACTTTCTATCCACCTCCCTGACGATGCTGATTGTGGCCATAAAATAAAGAATTAGAAAGCACCTGCTATGTTTAGGCCGTTGATCAACAGGCCTGCCATCCTAAAGCATGGCAGGAAGTGGTATCGTCCTAAGAAAATTGCGTTAACCTTCTTGATGCAATGTTGCCACTGCCCTGGGCAGCCTTGAGGACCAGGGACGTTGTCTTGAGTTGTGGTTTTGGTGGGCTGTGTAGCAGCAAAGAGATAGTAGTTGGTTTTGTTGCCTCCATCCCACCCAACGTGACCACCCCAACTAGCCCTGGCCGATGCAGAAGGCAAAGGAGATCCTCTGGATGGAGATCGGGGTCCCCATGGGAGGAGAGCAAGCATGTTGGGGCGAGCTCTTGGAACCATCTGCTGGATTTTCGCCTTCCACCAGCCCTTATGGTGGGGCTGGAGCTGGAGAAACAGCGAATGTGATGCAAGGAGGTGTCCTTCAGGAAGGTCCCCGGGGGAAGCTGAGCTTGCAGATGGGTTTCCATCGCTCCCTACGCACCTGGGCACGTCCCAGTCCCCTTGCAAGGGAGATCTCCCACTGCCAGGGCAAGTTCAACAGGATCATGAAATACTTTTGCTGGAGAAACAGAGATTTGAGGCTGGTGCCCTCAGGAGGTGATACAAAAGGCACCCACCAGACACAGGCAAACCCAGCCACCGAAGACAAAAGGAAAGCAGGAGAAAGCAGCACGACACCCCAAAGTCCAGAGGAGAATCACTCACCTGCCCCAGCCATGGTTCCTGGAGGAAGACAAGTCTTCCGCTGAGATTAGCTTTCATTTTATACCCCGGCTTAAAAAAAAAAAAAAAAGAGGTAACACAGCGGTGGTGGCTCAAAAAAAAATCTGCCAATCAGTTCACCCCGGAAGAGAGCAATGTGTGGTATGCCATAAGAAGGGAAAGAAGCAATTACATGTACACTCAGTTCCCCTGTATGTTTTTTTTTTTTTTTTTACTCCCTGCTTTTGCCACCTCTTTGGTCATGAGCCATCAATTTACGGGACGTTATGGGAAGCATTGTGATCGTCAGAACAGACAAAGGGTGACCGCACCCTTCTCTGTGGTGAACAGGGAGCTTCCTACTGGGAGAATATCTGGCTTGGGTTTTTTTCCCCTATACTGCAGCCCCCATAAAGTATACTTAGATATTATCATTCATCTCTCGCCGCATGGAGACCTGCAAGGTAACATCCAAAATATCCTTTCTGGTGGTATTTCCACGTGGTAGTTCATCGATCTCACACTCTTAATTACTGCATAATTTTGGTTATGTTGATCCTGGCCCTGTTAGCATAGAGGGAACCAAGAGATGCCTGAAATGGTAAAAACACTGAGTTGTAATGGTATTTTTTTTTCCATAATCAAGAACTTTGCCTAGCTAAGAGACCATACACCATAAACCAGCCCAAGAAAAGGTCCCTCAGCTGGTTCATCACGCCTTGGTATGGATGGACTCCAATCTTGGCACCTTGACTGGACATCTCCTTAAAAATAATGATAATAAACCCACAGCAGACTACTTTTGCCCTATAAACTTGGTCTTTTCCTTCGTCTTATGCCTAACCTCTGCCTTTTCCAGTCAACGGGGCGATTTGCTGTTTCAGTTACAGAAACAAAACGCAGAACCGGTACTTCCCAGTCTTGTGGCCCTTGGGGTGAGCTCAGCACTGGGTAGAAGCAATCCCCTTTGCTGGGACTTCCTTGCAAAACCGCTTTGCTGGAAGAGCCCTGCAAGCCTTGCTAGTGATTGAGTCATCTTAGTGTTTTTTTCATGTTAAAAACCTCCCATTTGTCTTCTGCAGTGCTTTCGGTTCTCCTTGTGCTGCACCAACTACATGCAACCAAGCAGAAGTGACAGTAAATCATTCCCTACTGCTATTAAAAGTCTGGCTTTTAGATTTTCGAGTGTATTTCCCTGGCCATCGAGACAGGGAGGCTGAGAGCTTGGTGTGGCTTTGTCTGGTCCTCTCTCTGGCTTCTTTCAGTACTGCTTTTTTTTTTTTTTTTTTTTTTTTTGTTCTTCCTTGATTGCAACAGTTGGAGTCTCCTGCACCGAGCTGACCTCATCACCATGCATTTTCCCACCCTAATCTCAACAATATTGCAGGTTTCTCTGAGGTTTAAGCAGAATTTAGAAGAATTGTGGTAAGGGGGTTGGGGCTCTGGTGCTGGCGCTCACCCGTGCTGTTATGTTGGTCAAAATTAAGGCTCTAAATACAGCCTCAAAAGAGTAAATTGTGGATCCATGGGGTAAAACATGGATCAGGGGTGGGTGTTGAGTGGGCTTTCCATATGTTACCCCATTCACGAAGTCAAATTTGGGGGATGTTTTAAATTATGATCCCACTGGATGAGCTTGCAGGCTTTCTGGGACCAGTGCTTATAAAATTCCTTAAGCATGGATAAGAAAATTGTGGAATTGCTTGGGTACAAAAGGAACTTAAAGCCCATCTGGTTCCAGCCCCCTGCCATGGTCAAGGACACACTCTCCTGGACCAGGTTGCTCCAAGCCCCATCCAACCTGGCCTTGAACTCTTCCAAGGACAGGACATTCAACAGCTTTCCTGGGCAACTCGTTCCAGTGCCTCACCGCCCTCTGAGTAAAGAATTTCTTCCTCATATCTTACCTAAATCCACCCTTTTTTTTGTTTAAAGCCATTACTCCTTGTCATCACGCTTCCTGATGAAGACTCACTCCTGAAGCTCCCCTTTAGGTGTGGGGAGGCTGCTCTCTTCTCAGGACTAAATAACCCCAAATTTCTCAGCTTTTCTTCAAAAGAGAGGTGCTCCAGCCCTCTGATCATCCCTGTGATTTCCTCTGGACCCATTCTAACAGGTCCATGTCCTTCTTGTGTTGAGGTCCTCATGGGTTGATGACCAGGGTGCAATCTTTGTCATGCAGCAGGAATTAGAGAAGAGATTTGCATCTGTGAGTTCTCTTGCTTCGTATGAACTTGTCACGTAGCTACAAGAGTTTTGCAACGCTGTGCTCAAAGGGTCTTCCTGGAAGAAGGCAGGGTGTGCGTTTTTCCCTGTAAAAGTCATCGTTGTGGCAAGCTGGATATTTCCTGGTGCTCTTTCTTCTTCCTGTCCCTGCAGCAGCCCCGTCATGGAGATTTAATCTTCCCCAACACCATATCCTCAGTGTCACTTCTGGGATTGCCAATGAAGTTCATAGTGCTTTTAAAACAGCCTCAGACCTTGGCTATGCCCCCAAAGTGGTGTTTTTTAACAAAATTCCAACAAACATCTCTGCCTGCTGGCACGTCAAGACAAGACTACAAATTAAGTCTTTGCAACCAGCTTTATGTCCACAAGTTCCTTTCTGTTCCCATTAAAACTGGATGAGGAATGCCCAAGGTTAATTTCCTTCTAAGAAAAATGAAAGAATTGCATGCTTTTCTTCCATTTCTTTTCTTCCATGTCTTTTCTTTTTCCATTTCTTGCTTCTTTGGGCTTTTTGGCCCAGAGCACATCCCCATTTAAGAAAATCCACCCACTTGCCTCTTCCAAATGTTAAACCCAAATCAAATGCATCATCATCATCATCATCATCATCATCATCATCATCATCATCATCATTATTGTTATTATTATTATTATTGCAAACCACAGCTGATTTTGTCTTGGTTTTTCTCTACTTGCAATCCCCAGGCTGTTTTCTTGACACCTACTGGCATCTATGATGGCAGCCCACAACACGAGGCGTCTGCTAAATGAAGCAACGACTTCTTGAGTGATTTGAGAACGTGACGAAACCAGCACTTACCCGTGTTCCCAGGACTGACAGATTTTTCGAGGGCGGTTTGTTTTGATAAGGCAGAGCTTAGCGCATGTCCTAGCAAGTCGCTTTATGATGGGCCTCAAATAACAGGTTTTATTGTCTGGGGATAAGCAGCTCGCTATTAATTGCAAAAGGAGTTCCTCCCATGTTCCTGCTTCCGTGAGGATTACTGGAAGTCCAGCTTCCACCTGAAACTTGAGGCTTGGAGAGGGACAGCCGAGGGAAAGACAACCCTATTGAATCAGCCAGGATAGGATGGGGAAAAAAAGGGTCCATTACTTGGGCCCTGGTGTCAGTGGGTTTCTTCCTTCTCGTTACAGTGACCTCTTTGTCCTGGGGTGTTGAGTAAGAAGTCAGAGGAATGGTGCAAAGTAGAGAACTTCGCTTAAAAAATGAAATTTTAAATTGCTTCATTCTCTCATGCAACTGCTTGGCTTGGCTTTGCTCCCCGCATTGCAGCTCTGGGTATTTATGGGGGAGGAACCACCATGAGGCCATAGGAAGGAAATGAGTGATCTAAAGGGAATTTGGATAAATTAGAAGGGAGAAGAATTATTTTAACCAGCCAGGCTGCAGGAGGGGATGAGCAGAGGCCCCAAGGGCTGTGATGCTGCAGCTGCTTGCGCTGTGGGTTTGTGGGACATATGGGAAAAGCTCTTTATTTGTGCCCAGGGAGCATATTCTAAATTTATGACACCCCAAAAAAATGATTAAGCTTGGGGGGGGGATTTCGTGCAAATACCAGCTCACTGCTTTACGATGGGGATTTCCCATCAATAGGCAAAGGTGAGAAAAGGTGTATGAGAAGTAGGATTGGCATCCATGCTTCCATTCCCAGACCAGAAATCCCCAGGGAAGGCCAGGCAGAGCCTCGAGTCTGGTGCTTTGGACTGTGCATCCATCCTGGCACTGCCCACTTGTGTTTTACACCCATTTATTTTCCCCTCCAGCTCTTTGCTGACATCTATCTCACACTAATTTCTGCTTCTCGCGAGCAAGAATTTATATTGAGTTACTGCTCCGAGTCAGCAAACAGAACTGGGACAATAGGATATATTCTAAGGGCTTTTTTTTTTCAGGGCTGAAATGCAATTTGCAGGTGCTAAAGCAGCATCAAATACCCAGAGCATTGGGTAGGGTGAAGAAATAATTCTATTCTTCTAAATAATTGCCTTATGGTTTTAACAGTGCTGTTTTTGTTTTGTTTTGTTTTGGTTTTTTTTTTTTGAGAGAGAAACTCAGGTTTTGGAGAGTTTGGAGTTGGAGCAGGACATAGCACGCAGGGGGATTTGAGCATCTAAGAAAATATAGGTGATGAGCATGTGCATTTGCATGCGGGTATGAAAAAGGAGCTGCGCTGGAGAGGAAAAACCTGGGGATTGTATTGGGCTTAAGTGGCAAGGTTTTGGGAGCAGGTAGAAGAGGGTGGATGGGGCGGAAATTGGTTTTGGTTTGCTTTGAGTTCCCACTGCTGCAACCTGTTATTAGCGGGCAATAAATTCCATTCACCAGCTTTCTGCTGAGTCTGTTTTGCTCGTGCCAGCAATCACTTGAGTGATCTCCCTGATTTAGTAAGGCTCGGCTAGCCCCGGAGCTTAGCTGGCCATTGCTGTGAAACCACCATAGGTGGATCTGGGTGGACTCATTAAGTAATTAGTCATCGCCTTCCAGCTGGCAGGCAGATTTGCTGGCGGTTTGAGCCAAGGAAAGATGTTCTTCCAAAGAATTTTCTTTTCCTTCGTTTCCTGCTCGCCCTGAAATCTCCCATGGCATGTGCTGCACGTACGGAGCAAACGTTTGGGGATGGGGTTGGTATTCCTGCCCCCACCCCAAAAATAAATGCTAATTTTTGATAAGTGGAAGATTTGTGCTGCGATTTGCACTACTATTGTGGTTTAATATCACGGTGGGGTCAAAGGGGTGAGGGACACGGGGGGTCTTGAGGTCTTTTGGGGTCCCATTATACCTGGGGGTCCCGGGGGGGGCAGTGACCTGCATCATTCTATTGTGAAGTGTTGGGGGCATTGTTCTCTTGGCCAATGGGGGGCTCCATCCTGTCCCTAATTTGCTTAAAAGGGGGTGGGCAGAGGTATTGGCAGGTTCGAGGGCTCCAGGCAGGGCAGGGTTGAGCCATGGTGTCTGCTGGGGGAAGAAAGAGATCCCAAAGGAGGAGACAACCCCGGCAAAGGAGGAGGCAAAAGAATCACGCTAGAAGGCCTCCATCCAAGCCCAGGAAGCCCCATGGGAAGGCGAAGCGGAAACCCACAAAGCCACAGAAGAAAGTGGCCATGAAAGGCTCCTTCGACCTCATCAGTGCCAAGGCGCTCAACCAGATGAAGCGAGACGGCAAGCTCCTGTCCCCCGAGGCCAAGGGGCTCATGGTGCGCTTCCTGCAGGACGTCTACAAGCAGGTGTCGAAGGAGGCCGACCGGCTGCGGAGGGAGAGCCGCCACCCCATCGCCGGCCCCACGCACGTCCAAGCCGCCCTCCGCCGCGTGATGCCGAAGCGATTCAGGCACGCGACAACCAGCGTGGCCGCACGAAGCGGGCACTAAAAGCAAGACCCTCCCTTCTTTAACCCCTCGGGAGCAAGATCCAAAGCCCAAAGGAGAGGGATTAAAAACCAGAAAAGCTGCTGGGAAGACCTGTGCGACCACCAGCGTATGGTGGAGAGATTGCAGGGAAGGAAGTATTAAAATCGGCATTGCAATAAAGCACAAACTTAGCAGCATTTGGTGGTGTCAGAGTTGTTTGTTTGTTTTTGTTGGTTTTTTTTTATCATGAGGTTCACAATTTCATTAATGAGAAGCTGTAGGTGTTATGTTAGAAACCTCAGGGCTTCCATCCTCATTGCTGCAAGGCGATGCTTATATATACCGGAGTCTATATAAATTCCTGATGATTTAAATGGCTGTGTGCAGGAAAAATGTCACAACACCCTAAACTGCCCCAGGATAGCGGTGGTGCTAGCCCGGCCCTGCCCTTGTCAGGATATTAAAGCAGTGATTCTTCGAAAGAAAAATCAGCCCGACCACGCATCCGCTTTCAGAGGGTAAATGTGAGTGCGTGCTTCTAGGGTTGAATTTGAGGAGAAAAAAAAAAAAAAGATTAATAATAATAAAAAAAATCTATTGTGGTTGTTATAAAAAATAAAATAAAAAAACTTTTGGAGTTGGGGGGGAAAAAATGAGTTTCCCTGACCGGGAATCGAACCCGGGCCGCGGCGGTGAGAGCGCCGAATCCTAACCACTAGACCACCAGGGAAGCGCTGGGGAGACCTTTACGGCGCGGCCCCACGCGTGACCCCGTCGCGGGGGGACCCCAGCCCACGGGGGGGGGGGGGGCGGTTTGTCCCCCCCGTCAGCCGGGACCCCCCCAAAGCAGCGTGTCCCCACCCCGTTTTCTCGTCGTAACCCACCCGTGCTTTCTGCCCACGCGCGGGTGCAAAGGGCTGGGCGGGCAAACGGGAACAGGAGCAAGTTTTAGCGCCGGAAAAAATAAAAAAATAAAAAAAAAGGGGGGGAAAATCGGCCTTTTTTTCCCCAAATCGCGTGCAGGAGCTCTCGAAAATTATTAAGATCGCAAAGGAAAAAGGTGTGTCAGAAGTGGGATTTGAACCCACGCCTCCATTCGGAGACCAGAAAACCCCAGGGAGGGAAAGCAGAGCCTTGAGTCTGGCGCCTTAGACCACTCGGCCATCCTGACACCCGCATGAGCCTTCCTCCCCCTCCTCATCCTCAAGAATTAACTTTCAAAATGAGCAAGCGGGTCTGGAGGGGAGGTTTTTTGGGGCTTTTCTTGAGATTAAGCCGTGTAAATGCATATATATTATATGTATTTTAGATATATGTGTGTGTTTTTATACATTTCTGTATTTTCTTTGCCCTAATTGCGGGTTTTCCTGGCTCAGCTCTTTATGCAAATTACGCATAATGTCACAGGAGCCCTGTCTCACCCAGCCAACCCCGGGCTGCGGTGTCGAGCCCTCATTTGCCTACGCCCACCCCTAAAAAAGCTCTGGGACACCCCTGCAGCGAGGACCACCGAGGCCAAAGGCGACCCCATGGCGGCGGCCACCAAGAAACGAGGGCAGCCTCCAAGAAAGAGGAGGAGGAGGAAGCAGGAAACCCAGCAGACAAAGCCTCCCCTTAACCAGAGAAGGTCGAGGCGCTGGAAACCAGTTCCCAAGGGATTCAATTCCCGGTTGAAGAAGAAATCCAGCAAGAGGTGCATCTCCAGGCTGGCCAGCCGCACGCCACCGGCAGCCGGGCGCATGTCGGTCAGGGCGAAGAGGTTGATGAAATCCTCCATGGGCATCCTCTGCAAGGGGCTGGTGAGCGAGGCAGACCGCTGGAGGAAGCAGCGCCGCGGGTCCTTCATCGGCACCTCGGAGCTGCGGGCTGCCGTGGGCAAAGTCACGGGACGAGGTGGCGCGAGGTTTCCTTCCCTCGTGCCCCGCAGGTCTTCTTGCACGAGTTGAATAACGCCTCTCGCCACGATGCCTTGCCTCTTCTCCCTCGTTTCAAGCCCAGGGAAAAGAAGAAAGAAAAAGGGGGAAGGAGAAGTAGAAAAAAAAAAAAAAAAAAGAATAAATTCAGAGCTTTTCCCCACACTCTTGGTTCAAGAGCATTCCTGCAGGGATGGCCACCAAGCCTAGCACCCCGTGATGCCAACGCGGGGGATATTTGGGGTTGGCTCCTGGGTGGGAGCATCTTCAGCATCCTGCAGATGTGGGGTGACACAAATCAGCTTGCCACGATGCTGGTGGGAGACCACGAAATGCTCCGAAGAGCCTCCGGTGGGAGCTGCGACCACACCAAATGTCTGGCTGGGGGCTGGAAGCCCCACTGGGGACATTTGGAAGCAGGGTGATTGCTCCTGGACATCCTGAAGTCACATTTGTCCCGGCGTGGTAGTGAGCTGGGGAGAGAAATGATGTTTTTTGCCCACGATTCTCTTTATTTAGGGCTGGGCTTATGGGTTTGGCGTGATTTTGCAGAGGCTGTAGGAGATGGGACAGGGGTTCAGCAGCCAAGGCCAGTGTCTGGAGCTCCCTAACCACGTTCCCCAGACAAATCCCAATGAATGTAGAGCCTAAATGTGAAAATATATGGGAAAAGGAGCACGCAGCACCTGGGGAGAAGTCCCAGGTGTTTTCCTTTCCTCCTTTTTTTTTTTTTTTTTTTTTTTCTGGGTTATTTAAGCCACTTTCTCAGCTGTGCAAGGGCTGCTTGAGAGGGATCTTGTAGCTGAGTCTTGAAGCTTTGGTGCCCAGATCTTCTCATCCAGCTCCAGGCAAGAAGAGATCCCACCAGGTAAAGCAGAAAACTGGGTGCTTTTGGGGAGCCCCTACGAGATTTGGGGGCTCTGGTGGAGAGAGGAAGCCCCAAGGCTCCCTACAGCCCATCTCCTTCCACCACTGCCCCAGAAAATACAGGGCATGGGGCATTCTGCCTTCTTGAACCACCTGAAAAACAGTTTTGGGGTCTCCCCGTGCCCTCTCATGGAGCTACGTGCAAGGACTGGTGCCCCCCTCTCTGCTCCTTGCACTGGTCCCAGTATGGGGACTGAACTGGGATGTAGGGCAGCCCATGTGGGTCTCTTCCTCCCTCCCCGCGCCCATCACCCGGAGGCTCTGGCTTTGGGGCAGAGAGCAGCCCCTTGGCCTCAATGGACCTGGGCATGGTGGGGATGAGGGTAGAGATCCCCCAAAACTGGGGCTTGGTCCCCTTGGGGTCATCCATCTGCTGCTGAGGAGGGATGGAGAGGGGAGAAGAAGGGGGGGGAGGCTGCAGCAGTTGGCTCTGGGGAGGAAGGGGTTAAACGCCTATGCGTTGGGGGGGGGGGGGCAGGATTTAGGATAATCCCCCAGCCTCGAGCTCTTGGTGAGGGAAATTAAAAGAAAAATCGCTGCTTTCCCACCCAGGGAGGGGTTAAATCACAAAAAAATAATAATAATTAAAAAAATAATAATTTAAACTTTTTTTTTTTGGGGGGGGGGGCAAGCTGTTTTTGCCAACCACGTGATGAAAAGGGGGGGGGTCTGGTGTGGTGTCCCCCACTGAGCCCTGATGTCCTCGGGGTGACAATGGGACCGGTGTCCCCATAAGCACCAGATGCCACCCAGCTCCATATCTTGCCCCCCAATTCTCCCCCAAAAACCAATTTTTGGGGGTGCTGCCCCCTCTTTGGGGGGGTCCTGGGCCGTATGGCACACAATGGGACCTGTGGTGCCCCCCCTTAATATGTGGGACCTGTCCCATATGCCGGGACCCCATAGCCAAACCGTGCCCCCCCACACACCCTGCAGTCTCCTTTAAAATCCCAGTTGCCCCCCAGTACACCCCAGTTCACCCTGAGCCCCTTCCCCATTTTATCCTTCCTCTTACAGACCCCAAAAGGTGAGGGGAAAAGCAGCTTTTCCTTTCCTAGATCCCATCCCTTTACAATTTTATCACAACCCCCCCCAGCTTCGGGTCCCCATTTCCAGGTGAAAACCCCAATTTCTTGCCCCCAGCTCCCATCCCCGATACCGGCAGAGCAACCCCCCCGTGTGCCCCTTGTCCCACCTCACCCCATTCCCCCGCTGCACCCCAAGCTTGCAAAACCCTAAACCCCCCCCCCACACCTCGATGACCCAGGAAGGAGGGATTTCGGCCGGGCCGACGAGCTGGGGGGTCCCCCAAAAAACCCTTTGGAGATGCTTGGGGAAAGGAGGTGACGGAGCGGGACCTGTGGCCGTCCCTGGGTGTCCCCCCCCCGGGTATTTGGGGACAGTGGGATGGGGGGGGGAGCCGGGTTTGGGTTACCTCTAGAGGGCTCTGGGTAAGAGCTGAGCTTGTTCTTGGCGTCTCCTTTCTGCCGGATGCCGGCTTGGGCTTCCGGAGCAAAGCCATGCCCGGCATCGCCTCCATTGTGCCCCGCTGTCGGGGGGGGGTTCTGCGCACCCCAATAACACCCTAAAAAGCAGGGGGGTGTCGATGGGGGGGACGTTTCCCCCAGCGAAGGGCAGAGATTGCAGGTAACGGGGTGTAAAGGGGGCGATTTGGGGAAGGGAGGAGGCCGCGCGCGGGTCCTGAGCCGCGTCGGGGCTTGCAGGATGCGGCCCTCGGGGGTGCTCACTGGGAGCGGCGGCTTCTTTTTGGGGGAGAGGATGGGGGACCCCCGGTTAGTGGGATGTGGCCACCCCCCCAGTGTGCTGTCACGCCAGGAGGGCCGATTCCCAGTGGGATGGGGACTGGGGGAACTGGGATGGTGGGAGGGGAGGAAGGCAGAGGTTGCTGCGGGATGTGGTTTGGTGGAAAAATGGGGGGGGGGGGAAACAGGCAGCAGGGCGAAATAATTTTTTGGGGAAAGATTTTGAGGGCGACATTTTATTATGGGGAGGGCTGTGCTGGGATATGGGGAGGGAAATGGAATTATTATGGGGGGGGAAATGGAATTATTATGGGGGGGGAAATGGAATTATTATGGGGGGGGAAATGGAATTATTATGGGGGGGGAAATGGAATTATTATGGGGGGGGAAATGGAATTATTATGGGGAGGGAAATGGAATTATTATGGGGAGGGAAATGGAATTATTATGGGGAGGGAAATGGAATTATTATGGGGAGAGCTCTGCCTCCCAAACCTCCTTTGCCCCTTTGCAGCTGTCTGCAAAAGCTCCCATTTCATCATTTCTCCCCCCAAATCCCTCTCGAGGCAATGGGGACCCTCCTGCTCCCCCGTCCCCAAGCAGGCTGGGGTTTAATCCTGCGGGGGGGACCCTGCGTGCGCTGCAAGAGGGAGGGAGAAAACCCCAAATTCAGCCCAGAAAAAAAAGCATCAAAACCCCAAGCGAGGAGCGTTTCTGGGGGGGATTTCTCCCCGTTTTAGGGATTTCTCTTCCCCGCAGGAGGTTTTGAGGAGCCGTGAGCGAGGTCGGGAGGCACAAACCTTTGCTCCCGTGGCCCCCGCGCGCCATGGAGCCCTGGGTGATACTGGACCAGCGGCAGAAGGCGCTGTACCGGGACGTGATGCAGGAGAGCTACGAAACGCTGATGTCCCTTGGTAAAACAACCCCCCCCAGATCCCCTTTTTTTTTCCTCCTCAGACACCCCCCTGCCTTTTCACCCTGCCCCATTTTTATTTTTTTTCCCCTTCCCAAAAGGCAAGGAAGCGGGACGGGAACGGGGCGGAGGAATCCAGGCAGGTTTCAAGGGGGATTTCCCCAAAACCCCAGCATTTTCCTTAATTTTTAATTTTAAAACAGGAAAATATTGTGGGTCTCTGCATGTTATTTAACTGAAAAACAGCTCGTGGGGTACTCGTGCGTATCCGTGTCCCCAGTTCCTTCCTCCTCTCTTCCTCCCCTTCGGGACGCCGGATTTATAGGGGAAACCTGCTCCATCCATTTAAATGCCCCCCCCCTTGCTCCAGTCGAGGCCATGCTCTCCCCTTTTTTCCCCCCCCGCCAATCTCCCCAGCAGCACAGGGGCTGGTGAGCGAAAAAGCAGCGGAGGAAGGCGCCGCGGAGCAGATCCCCGAGGAGCTCGAAGAGCGCCCGTCCCACAGCCCGGAGAGGGCCAAAACCCTGGGCTCCAACAGGAGGAAAACCAAACGGCCCGACAAAGCCGTGCCTCACGGCATCGCGAAGACGCCCAAAACCACCCCGGCCCCGAAATTAGACTGCGCGAAGCCTCTCTGCGGGGCGAGCAGCAAGGGCTCGGCGCGGGAGCGGCCGTTCGGCTGCGCCGACTGCGGCAAGAGCTTCCCGTGGGCTTCGCACCTGGAGCGGCACCGGCGGGTGCACACGGGCGAGCGCCCCTTCGGCTGTCCGGAGTGCGGCGAGACCTACAGCCAAAGCTCCCACCTCCTCCAGCACCGCCGCACCCACGCCAGCGACCGGCCCCACAAATGCGGCGAGTGCGGCAAGCGTTTCGCCGGGGCGGCCGAGCTGGCGGCGCACGGCCGGGGCCACGCGGCCGACAAGCCCCACAAATGCGGCGACTGCGGCAAAGGCTTCGTCTGGGCCTCCCACCTGGCCCGCCACCGGCGCGTCCACACCGGCGAGAAACCCTTCGGCTGCCCCGAGTGCGGCGAAGCTTTCACCCAAGGCTCGCACCTCGCCAAGCACCGCCGCAGCCACACGGGCGAGCGGCCCCACCGGTGCCCGGCGTGCGGCAAGACTTTTTGCCAAAGCTCCGACCTGGCTCGCCACCGCCGCACCCACCTGGGCAAGAAAGCTTTGCGCTGCGGGGACTGCGGCAAGCTTTTCCGAGCGGGGCCGGCGCTGGCCAGGCACCAACGGTGCCACCGGCAAGAGCGCGTCCACCGCTGCAGCGACTGCGGGAAGGGTTTCGTTTGGGCGTCCCACCTGGAGCGGCACCGGCGCGTCCACACGGGCGAGCGCCCCTTCCCCTGCGGCAGCTGCGGCGAGAGCTTCGCCCAGAAAGCCCACCTCCTCCAGCACCGCAAAACCCACTCCCCCGACCGGCCCTATAAGTGCGGCGAGTGCGGGAAGCGTTTCGGGGAGGCCCCCCCTTTCCTCGCCCACCAGCGGGGCCACGCAGCCCAAAAGAGCTACATGTGCGGCGAGTGCGGCAAGGGCTTCGCCTGGGCGTCCCACCTGGAGCGCCACCGCCGCGTCCACACCGGGGAGAAACCCTACGAGTGCCCCGAGTGCGGCGAAGCCTTCAGCCAGAGCTCCCACCTCACCAAGCACCGCCGCAGCCACCTCCCCAAGGTGGATTTCTCACCGGCAAGGACCTGGCTGGCGGAGGAAATGTCCCCCCCCGCTGCGCCCCACTGCGTCGGGGGGTTGGCAGAGTCGCCCGGAGCCAGCAGCGGCGAGGAGCAATGAAGGACCCTGAGCGCCCCAAAAGAAAGCTTTGGGATGGGGACAAGACCAAGGGACAGCAAGTGACGCTTTTCAGGAGGGTGGCGGGGCTGCTCCACGGGGTTTTATCCTTCCTGATGTCTCCTAGAAGCCATGGGGGAAACGTTGCCTGCACCCTTGGTGGAGGGGACTCCAAAAAGGGACATTTCTGGGGGGACACGAAGCCCCTTCCCGGGGGACACACGGTGCCCTTCTCCGCTTGGAAGGGCTGACGCGGATTGCTGGGGCTGTCCTTGTGCCAAAATACGCGGTTATTTGTGCCTGCTCCTTCGGGTCTGCTTTTTGGGGCTGGAGACGGGGACACGGTGGGGATAAACCAGACCCCGAGGGTGCAGCAAGCGGGGAGGGAGGTTTGAGGGGGGATGGGAAAGAGGGGGAAAAAAAAAGGGAGCCCCATTCCCCATAGCCACCTGTGCCTGGCTCTCCTTGCACCACAACCCCAAACCCCATCGGTGCTCCTGGTGGGAAACGCGTGGAGGGGTTTTAAAGCACACGGACCCTATGGGATGTGGCTGGGGATGGATCCTACGGGGAAAAAATCCCCGGGCAGGAGCTGGGCTTGCTGGGGAAATCGTGCTCCGGGGACAAAAGACGCCGAGACACACGGAGAGGTGTTTTTGGTGAACTACCCTCTATTTTATTACCTGCTAAGCCGGCCTCTCCATCCCTGCCCGAGCCCCTGGCACATCCCAAACCGGCTTTGGCGTGACCCAAGCGTATTTTGGGGCGGTTGGGGCAGGTCCCCTCGGCTCTTTCCTGAGCCGTTTCTCCCCAAAATCCCCAGGCAGCAGGGGGTTCCCCCAGTGAACCCTGTTTTGTTTTTTTTTTTTTTTGCTGCTGGGTCCCCTCCCATGCACCCGAACCCCCCCCAAAATGGAAGATGGAGAGGGTTATAGGGGGATCATCTCCTCACTGTGCTCAGTGATCACCCAGCCCTCCCCAAATCCACCCCCCACCCCGCTCTCCCTCTGTGTGCCCCCTCTCCCTACCTCCACATCACCCCCCCACTTCCATCCTAACCCCCCCCCACGTGCCAGGGTGTCCTAGACCCCCTCCCCAGCTCCCAAACAGCCCCTTTGCACCCCTTGCCAGGGGATGGGGGGGGGACAGGCGAGCCCCCCACCCCAGCACCGGGGCGTCCCCAAAGGCAGAGGGTGGCTCTGTCCCCCCCCACACACCCCAAATTTTGACTCCGTCTCAGGAGCTGGGGGGAGGCAGGGACGCCCAAGGCTCTTGGGGGGCTGTGGCATCACTTTGCAGGGCGTCCCCCTCCCCAGGCCTCCACGCCACGCTGGGGGGCAGGAGAGCTTTGGCAGCCCAGCCCCTGGGGGCCGTGGAGGAGGAGGAGGAGGAGGAGGAGGAGGAAGGCACTGGGTGCTGCTGGAAAATGGAGCCGGTCTCCTCCGGCCAGAGCTCGGGGGGTGTTGGCGTGCCCCCCGCCGGCCTCTCTCCTTCCCACCACGAGGGCGGCAGCAAGGAGAGGCTGCTGCGGCCCCCGCTGCCGGCGGCATGCAGTCGTTGGTGAGCAGCCAGGGCGGTGGCGAGGCCGAAGGCTTTGCCGCACTCGGGGCAGACGTGGCGCTTCTCGGGGCCGCCCTGGGCATGGGCCCGCTGGTGCCGGTTGCGGTGCGAGCTGCGGCCGAAGCGCTTGCCGCAGTGGGCGCAGGAGAAGGGCTTCTCGCCGGTGTGGGTGAGCCGGTGCCGGTCGTAGTGGGAGCTCCAAGCGAAACCCTTGCCGCAGACGCCGCACTGGTAGGGTTTCTCGCCGCGGTGGAGCCGCCGGTGCCTCTCCAAGCTGGCCGGGGTGCTGAACCCCTTCCCGCACTCGGGGCAGGCGTGGGGCCGGCCCGGTTGGGCGGCATGGGTGCGGCGGTGGGCCAGCAAAGTGGAGCTGACGGCGAAGCTCTTGCCGCAGTCGCCGCAGCGGTACGGCCGCTCGCCCGTGTGCACCCGCCGGTGCCGCTCCAGGTGGGAGCTGACGGCGAAGGCTCGCCCGCATTCCCCGCAGCGGAAAGGTTTCTCCCCGGTGTGGACGCGCCGATGGCGCTCCAGGTGCGAGACCCAGCCGAAACTCTTGCCGCAAGCCCCGCAGGGGTAGGGTTTTCCTCCAGCGCCGCTCTCCCCGGCGCACGGTTTGGCAGCCTCGCCGCTTTGCTGCTGCCGGGCGTGCGTGCGCCGGTGCTTGGCCAGGGCCGAGCCCCAACGGAAGCAGCGTTTGCAATCCGGGCAGGGGTAGGGCCGCTCGCCGGTGTGGACGCGCTGGTGCTTGAGGAGGTTGGAGCTGTGGCCGAAGCTTTTGCCGCACTGCTCGCAGCGGTAGGGCCGCGGCGGGCTGCCGGCGGGCTCGTCCCCGGCCGGCGGCGTCTGGGTGCCCTTGTGCTTGAAGCGCTGCGGGTCCGTCTGGTGGTTGAGGCGCTTGCCGCAGTCGGCGCATTTCTGGGGGGGCGGCGGCGGCGGGGGCTCTTCCTCCTCCTCCTCGCCGTCCTCCTCCTCCTCGGAGGCGGCGGCGTGGGTGCGCATGTGGCGGTCGAGGTGGGAGCTCCAAGCGAAGGCTCGCCCGCACTCGGCGCACTGGAAGGGCTTCTCGCCCGTGTGGATGCGCCGGTGGCGCTCGAGGTGGGAGCTCCAGGCGAAGGCTTTCCCGCACACCCCGCACTCATAGGGCTTCCCACCCAGGTGGCTCTTCTGGTGGCGGTCGAGAGCCCCCGGGTCGGCGAAGCTGCGGCCGCACTGGGGGCACCGGTTGGGTTTTTCCCCGCCGGGAGCGTGGGTGCGCTGGTGGGTGAGCAGCGAGGAGCTGACGCTGAAGCGGCGGCCGCAGTCGGGGCAGGCGTAGGGCCGCTCGCCCGTGTGGACCCGCTGGTGGATGGTGAGGTCGGAGCGCTGGATGAAGCCCTTGCCGCAGTCGGGGCACTCGTGCGGGCGGTCGCCGCTGTGGATTTTTTGGTGTTTCACCAGGGCCGACTTGTGGCTGAAGCTCTTGCCGCACTCGCCGCACGTGTTGCTGGGCTGGGGGTCCCGCTGCGGCGGCGGCGCTTCCCCGCTCCTGCCCGCCTTCGCCGCGGCCTCGGCCGGGCTCGAGGGATGCTCCTCACCCGTGGGTTTTGCAGCTTCGGGCTCTTTCTCAGCAGTTTCTTCTCGGGTGGGTTCCTGCTCCGCTCGTGCTCCGTCCTCTGTGGGGCACAGGGAAAGACAGACAGGACCCAGGCAGGAGATTTTGTCTCTGCCGGGGCTGGGGAGATGAAATGGAGGGCAGGGAGGGATTCCTCCTCGTTTTATTTCACACCTTCTTCTGGGGAAGCATCTCCGTGGGAGCTGATCCCCATCCCACCCCCCTGCCACCAGCATTAATGCAGTAATTAAATCACCGTCACCTCCACCGCACCGCCATTTCTCTCTGGGCCACCCTAAAAAATGCCTCTTCCTCTCGGCTGACTGCAAAGGGGCTTTGGCATTGCCATTTCGTCCAGGACATCCCACTGGCATTGCAGTCTGGCCGTCCCAGCATCTTTCTCCCCAAAACGGAGATGTCCACAGGTAGGTGAAAGCCACCAGCAGGAGCCAACCCCAAGGTTTTTTGTGCCACGATCAAGGCGCAGTGCGGGGGCTCACCTCCAGACGGGGCGTCCTTGGGTATGTGGAGATCCAGGGCTGTTGGTTCATCCTCGTGGGCCAGGCGGGACAGCAGGTCGGGCTTGGAAACGGGGAATTCTGGAAAAAAAAGGAGGGGGAGAAACACGGATCAGCAGGGCTCACCCTCCCCAGGAGCCCCCCAGCCCCTCGCACGAAGACGAGCGGATCCAGCGAGCCAGATCCTGTGCCCCTCCCCAGATATTTTGCCCATCCCCAAATTTTCTCCATTATTTTGGGGTCTCCTCACCCAGCGCCATCAGCGTCTCGTAGCTCTCCTGCATCACGTCGCGATACAGCGCTCGCTGTCGCGGGTCCAGCAGCACGTAGGGCTCCATGGCCGGCGTCGCGAGCCCCCCCCCTGCAACGAGGAGGTGACACCACCGTCAGCAGAGCCCGGCGTCGCATTCGGCAACAACCAAACCCCAAGGATTTGCATGCAACCACCCCCCCCGCCCCGTTTTATTAACCTGTGGATTCTCTGCTGGCTGATAGAAAGGCTGAGCCTTCACTGCATCGCAAAAATGGGGACGAGTGGCTAATAAACCTCTGTCCCTTAACCCACCACTTATTTTCCCAGATCTTTCAGCATGATTCTTAAAAAAGAAAAAAGAAAAAAAGAATAAACCCCATTCCATTAAGAACACACATTTCAGTAACCTGCAGACAACATCCTCACCCTAAAACAAACTGACATATCACTTATCACTAGAGATGCATTTTTTTTTACTGCACAAGCAGACTCTACACTCAATAACTCAGCTAAATCCTTTTTTATTTTTTATTTTTAATATAGGTAAAGGTATTTTTTTTTCTGAGGAATGCAGACAATTAGGTTAGAAGCACTTAAATCTGAGTGGCTGAATTACTGGATGCAAGAGTTTGCTTTCTAGTAGGTGGAACAGGTCCAAGAAACGCTCCGTGCACACTTTTCAGTGCACACGCTTTCACAGCAGCGTTCGGGTGATTTTTTCACTCAAATCTTATCAAAGTTAATTCCTACTGTACCAAATCCTGAAATCCTGAGTGCTCCTCCACAGGTTCCTTCAACTTCATCAAGACTCCTGCCCCAAACTTTCCAGAAATGCCCCCCCCCCCCCCAAAACACACAGCAATTGCTCCCCACCCCTGCAAAAAGGATTAATGAGATATTTCTCTACCACGCCCCGAGGAGCCATAAATTTCGGGTGCTCAGCACCGTCTCTAACCACGCTGGGGGAAAAATGAGACTTTTCCCAAGCGGAGGAACCAGGTTTGGCGCTCTCCGCTGCAAAACCATTTAAAAAAATCAAATTGCTCCCACTCCTCCCTCCTTTCGCTCATCCTCCTCTGCGAGCAGCATTTAGGATCCCGCTTTATTTCTATTTTCCAGCTGCTGTAGCTGCAGAGGATGGAGAAGGGAGGACTGATGGGGAGACAAGAAAGAAAGATTTGGGGCAGGCTGTACCCGACTTACTGATGTCAGGAATAAAAGGGCGATTTCAGGCGCACACCGCGGATCCCTCCTACATTTTTTTTTTTCCCTGGCAGTTCATCCTGCTTCATTTATTTTCCCCGGGTGGTTTTTCCATCCTGCTAAAAAAAAAAATAAAACAAAAGGGGGGGATCAGCACTATCAGCACTCAAAGGCACCCGAACGAGACGCGAAATGAATCCCACCCCGTGCAAACAAAACAAGGGGGAAGGACGGAGGGACGCCAGCACCTCCAGAAAGACAATGGGAAGAGCTTTTTTTTTTTTTTTTTTTTTTTAACAGGGATGGAGAGCATCTGGCGAGCTGAGTGTGCGGGTGGCGAGGTGGATGGGCTGGGAGGGGAGAAGAAAGGAAGGACGGAGGGGAGAAGGAAGGGGGATGGAAAAGGAGCCATTTTACACTCCCGCTCTGCATCCAAAGACCAAGCCTCCCCGTTACCTGTGGTCTCCGGCTTGGGAGGTGCTGGCGACAAAGCCTGGAGGTGCCCCACTTTCTGCCCCCCACCCTGCCTTGAAAAAAAAACCCTTCTTCTCCCCCAAAAACACAGCACAGAGGGGCAGGGGGCTGGGTGTCCCCCCCCGGGGTGCGAGGGCCACAGGGAGCGGTGGCCGCCAGCCCAGCCCCTCCGCTATCCTGGGCAATAAGAGAGTTAAAAAAAAAAAAAAAAAAAAAAAAAGGAAGGAAGGAAGGAATTAAAAAAAAAAAGAGAGAGAGAGAGAAGGGAAAAGAGCTCTGCACAATTGCCAGGGCCCTCTGGCGGCAATAGCTACGGCATGGGCGGAAATAGAAATCTAAAAAAATCCTTTGGGAGAAAAAAAAAAAAAAAAAAAGGGGGAAAAAAAAAGCCAAATAAAAAAATCGTGCGGACGCACAGTTTCCCTTGCAACACCTCCCCAAAATAACAACACATCTGGATGCACAATGTCACCAGCAAAATCAGAGCAGTTCTTTGGCTGGCAGCCACTTTCACCCCCATGATGCAGCCAGCATGGTTTGAGGAGAAACAGTGAGATATTCTTCCCAAAATTATAGAAAATATGACAATTTTGGGGTCCCACAGTGACATTTCCTCATGAATGGCTGTAGTTCACAGCGGAGCTCCTCACTGCAGGCCTCTGCCAGCCCAAAGCAGGACCCCCTGAATTTATGGGTGATAAATCTGTTAGGGACCACTTTGAGGGCAAATATCCTAAATTTGGAGATAGGGGAAGGTATCGTGGGACATTTTAGCAAACCTGGAGTGAAGGGAACGGGGCAGCAGCTGTCCCAATTCTTTCCAAGGGCCTCTTCTGTGGAGAAAAGGGGGGGGATCTGTCAATGGGGACAGCTGCATGCATATCCTGCTGGCAAGGAGCACAGTTCTGATGTGTTTAAGAGCCCTGTGAGGATTTAGGGGCTCGCAGAAGCTGCAAAATGGCCCCATTCCCCCTTTCAGCCACACAGGTGTTGTTTTTTTTTTGGGGGGGGGGGGGGCATCCTCAAAGGACCCATCACCGTGGCAATGGCTGCCCTCGCCCAAGATGGACACCGGAGTCTCATTCCCCCCAGGGGACCATCTTGAGCAAGGCTTTCCTCAAGCAAAAGGGAGGAAGCAGCCATCTCGCCCTACTCGCCCCGACGGCCCTTTAGGGAGGGGGAGGCCGCAGCCATCTTCTCCTTTTGCCCTGCCTGAGGGCGAGGCGGCCATTTTGGAAAAGGGCACAGGGACGCCATTTTGGAAGCGGGCACGGCGCCGCCATTTTTTAAGCGGGCACCTCCTCCCTGAGGAGATCCCAACACGCAGGCCCCAAATCTGCAGTTTTTCACCCCAAATTCTAGCCCACCCCATCCAAACCACCACCAGAAAGTAACCTCTCCCGCAGCTACTTCCTCCTCAGAGCAAATTTCACCAGAGACAGTGAGGAAAATGTAAAGAAAGGCAGGGAAATCGTGGTATTAAATCCTCCATCTGTCTCATGCATCTCCCACAAAATAAAAGGTCCACAGGGAGTTTCTCCAACTTTTACTTTGCAATCTTTAATCATTTGCACAGGGAACCTGGTTGCTGGGTGACAGGGATGCAAACCTAGTGCCAAATTTCCCCAAAAGACTTAATTTTGAGGTGAAACAGGATACCCCAAGAGTCTGCTGTGACCCAGCATGGCTCCAAACGCTCCTCGCTGGACATGGTGTCTCCTTTTGTTATAAATAAAAGCTGGTTTAAAAATGACAGAAAGCAAAGCCAAGGCATGCAAATGGCTTACAGTACTATTAAGGCTTAATTACATCTGTGAAGATGCGTTTGAAATTAAATGTCACTGGGGTGGTTGGGGCAGGTTTCGAGCACCCACCTCAACACTCCAGGATGCTTCTCTGCGCCATAGGCACCCCAAAACCGGGACCTCGCTGGCATCAGGGCCAATTAACCTCTTTTAATTTTCCATCCCAAAAAAAACATGCTTTCCCTCCGGCATTTCCTGTGGTGCCAACTGAGGGGAAAAAATCAAGAAAAAATGGAAGAATGTGACAGCGGAAGAGGGGAACAGCTCCGGCCCCACGTGCCCTGTGGTGACACTGTCGGCAAAGAACCCTGAACATCAAAAAAAAAATTAAAATTGCCAGTGTCAAGTCTACCAAAGTCACTTTGTAGTTGGAAGTTGAGACACAAAGACGATAATTGTGATTACTAATGCGTGAGTTAATAGTAGCTGTTTCACAGGGACGGGTTAAGATGTGGATAAATTGACGTGCATTTGAAGAGTATTTTCAGGGAGTGAATGGAGCATTTGGGGACTGTGGAGCTGGATGCAGCATGATGCTACACTATAGACACCAAGTTGCTGGGGGGGTGTGTGCACATCTTGTATAGACCCTATAGACACTAAGGCATGCCCCCTCAGCACCCTATAGGGACAGAGGCATTCCCCTCTCCCCATATCATATAGGGACCCCCCCTCAGCACGCTATAAGAAGCCATGCATACACCCCGCCACCAGCACCTTAGTGTCTATAGGGTGCTGTGTGTATGCATGGCTTCTATAGACCCTATAGTCACTAAGGTGCTAGAGGGGGGGGATGTGCAGGGCTTCTAT
Source organism: Anser cygnoides (assembly GCF_040182565.1). NCBI lineage: Eukaryota > Metazoa > Chordata > Aves > Anseriformes > Anatidae > Anser > Anser cygnoides. Next base: position 1,719,710 of record NC_089907.1, read on the forward strand.
AGACCCTATAGACACTAAGGTGCTGGGGGGGATGTGCATGGCTCCTATAGACCCTATAGACTCTAAGGTGCTCAGGGGGGATGTGCAGGGCTTCTATAAACCCTATAGACACTAAAGTGCTGTGTGCATGACTTCTATAGACCCTATAGGCACTAAGGTGCTCGGGGGGGGATGTGCATGGCTCCTATAGCCCCTATAGGCGCTAAAGCACACACCCCCAGAACCATATAGGGTCAGAGGCATGTTCCCCACACCCACCACCCTACAAGGCTCCAGCACCCTATAAACGACCCCAAATCTCTTCCAAATTCCCCTCAATAGGGGTCCTTAGGGTCCCCCCCCCCGACTCTATAGGCACCAAACCGCCCCGCCCCCCCTCACGGCCCCGCCCCCCTCACCCCCGCTAAGCCCCGCCCCTCCCCCTCCGCGCAGGCGCACTCCCCCTCCCGCCGGCACCCCCCCGCGCACCGCGCATGCTCGGCACCGCCCCCTCGCGGCACGCATGCGCGGCCCCGCCCCCGGCGGCCGGCAGTCGGGGCGGCGGCGCGGAGGGGAGCGGAGCTCGGAGCGCAGCGCTGCTCGTGGGCGGAGGGGGGGGGGCGAGTCCGGCATGGAGGCGCCGCCAGCTCCCCCCGCCGTGCCGCCGGCTCCCTGCAGCGCCGCCCGCAGCCTGCAGGACGAGCTGACGTGCCCGGTGTGCCTGGAGTACTTCACCGACCCGGTGCTGGTGGCCGAGTGCGGCCATAATTTCTGCCGGGCCTGCGTGACCCAGTGCTGGGAGGACTCGGCGCGGCGCCTCTGCTGCCCGCAGTGCCGGGAACCGGTGCCGCAGCGGCTCTTCCGCCCCAACCGCTCCCTCGGCAACATCGTCCACATCGTCCGCCAGCTTGGGCTGCCCCCCGGCCCCGCCGAGCCGCCTCCGGGGCCTCCCGCCCCTTCTCCGCCTCTGCCCGCCGCAGCTCCGCCGGGTCCCCCGGGGCCTCCGCGGTGTCCCCGGCACGGTGAACCCCTGCGGCTCTTCTGCGTTCAGGACCGCCGGGCCGTCTGCGTGGTCTGCCACCTCTCCCGGGAGCACCGCACCCACACCGTGCTGCCCGCCGAGGAGGCGGCGCACGCCGCCGAGGTGAGCGGGGGGAGCACCCTAGGGGCACCCCACAACCACCGTGGGAGGGGGGGGTGCAACGGGGAACACCCCCCGGGGTGTACTTGGGGTCTCCTGGGGGCGAGGGTGCGGTGGGGGGCTCGGTAGAGGAGCCCCCCTGTACCCTAACAAAAAGGGGGGTGCAGCGAGGATCCTATTTTTGGTGTAATAGGGCCTGTTGGGGGTGGGGGGTGCGATAAGGATCCCCCTTTCTGTGAAGGGGAAGCACCCCTGTTCAACGTGGGGGTGTAACACGGGCACCCCACGTGGAGCAGCGCACCTTGAATCCCATGGGACCCCCCCCTTACACGCACAGCGCAGTCTAAAAGGGGCCCCCCCCAGGTTTCAGATGCAATAGGGAGCTTTTACAGGGGATATGGAACCCACAACTCACATCTATGTAGGGCGTAGTGCTCTGGGGCTGCCCCCCCGTGCATAATGGGGACCCCCACAGGGCTGTTGGGATTTATTGGGGACCCTTTTCCAGGGTGGGTGCTGCCCCACGCGGTGGGGCAGGATATGGGGAGCAATAGGGTCCCAAAAGCCCCCCCCCAAGGTGGGGAAATCTTGGGGTGAGGGCTGACCTCGTGCAGTAGGATAGGGCCGGGGGGGGCGGGGAACGTCCCCCATTCAAAATGGAGCTGGGTTTAACTGGGAGGATACTGGGAGGGTCTGTGCTGCTGCGGGGCTGGCTGGTTGTGCCTCCCGTGCAAAGTAACACTGGGATGAAGTGGCACGGGGTCGCCTTTGTGCGGGTGTGAGTGTGCAAAATAACGCCAGGCACCCCAAAATCCTCACCTGCCACGTCCCCGTGCAGAAATCCCCCTGGAGCAAACGTGGAGCTGGCCCCCTTAGGATGGGGGTAGGTTTTTTTTTCCAGTATTGAGCGTGATGTGGGGCAAAAACGCAGCAGGAATCCCGCAGGAGAGCTTTTTTTTTTCCCCTGCAAATAAAAGAAAAAAAAAACAACAGCCCAGGGCGGTCGGGGAACGTGACGCAGGGCGAATACGCAGGCGGACCTCAGCCAGCACCACCGTGGTGGAGAAGGGGACGCTCCTCGTTACCCTTGGGGAGGGCTTTTTGGTGAGAATAACGAGGGATTTGGGGGCGGGCGAGCTGAAAGCGAGCGGCCAGGCCTCGTTTCTCGGTCGGGGAGGAGAAAAAAGCAAGATGCCGGCCGGGCAGCGGGCGCTTACTGCGCAGCGGCAGCTGGAGGAGGAGGAAGGGGAGGGTGGCACCGGGGAGATCTTGCACCACAGAGCGTTAAAACCACCCGATAATTCTTACAATTCCCGTTTTTATACCGTTTTTTTGTGCTGGTTTTTTTTTTTTTGAACCAGATCGAGCGCAGGGTCTTTTCCATCTTCACCCCTGGGGGGGGGTTTAGGGGGAAGCTGGAGCTCGAGCCGACGTCGCCGCTCACCCCAAATTTGGGATCTTGTCCTTTTTTAGCACGGCGACATCTCTAGGCAGCTCCACCGTCGTCGAGCGCTGCCCTGTTTTTTTTTTTTGCCTTGTTAATCTGCCTTTGTGCTTTTTTTTAAAAAAAAAAATGGTTTCCCATCAGGCGCAGCCTGCAACCTGCGCCCTGTTTTTCTGCCCTTGGCTTTAATCTCGCTCCCAAACCGTGCGTTACCACGCGGTGCTGGGCGGCGAGCCCGCGTTCGTGCGCTCGCTCGCCGCACAGCACGTAGCAAAAACCCTTTTTTTAGGGTTTTATTTCCCCTAAAAGACCTGCCGCGGCGTCTTCCGTGCCGCTTTTCATTCAGCGTTGCTAGGAGCTGCTTCGTCGGGGGGGGGTCAAGTGACTTAAACGAGGCCGGGCGCTGCGGTTTGTTTTGCATTAAGCCCTTAACGAACTTAGTGTGGCGGCCAAAATCCCCCCCCCCCAGACCCCGATGGGGCTGGGAGGTGAAAGCTGATCCCTGCGGAAGGATTTTTTTTTGGTGGGGGGGTGGGACTTGGCGGTTTGCATTTACAGGGAGCTAAAAACTGGTTTATTTCCCCCACCCCGTGCTCGTTTCTCTTTTTTCTTCCTGCTGTGCCTGGCTCTGAGCTGCTCAAGCTGCTTTTTAGTGTTTTTTTTTTTTTTTTGGACCTGGCTTTCTTGGTATGCCCAAAACAAAAGGGTGAGGGTAATAGGGTGAGAGGGAGGATGTGGTGCAGAGCTGGTTTCACCCCAGTTTGGGTTAATGGTGCCTTCAGCTGCAAAAAAACACCGCGTTTGATGAAATTTAGCCACGTGTGGCTGCAGGACCGGAGGGAATCCCCTGCCATCTCTTTCCTCCGTGTTCCCAATCCCCCCGAAATTCTCATCAGATCTCTTCTGCCTTCCAGGAGGTGCCGCAGGAACACTTGAGCTCCCTGCGGAAAGGGCGCGAAGAAGCCAAGGCTGAGAGGGAGAGGCAGAGCGAAGACTTGCTGGTGAGCGCCTTCGGGGGGTGAGGGACTTCCCAAAACCTTCCCCAGCCCCCCCGGGGCCGCCTGTCTCACGCAGCTTTTCCCCTCTGCTGGGGTTTTTGCAGAAGCAGACGGAAGTGGAGAGGCAGAAGATCGTGGCCGAGTGCAAGGAGCTGCGAGGCTTCCTGGAGGAGAAGGAGCAGCTCCTGCTGTCCCGCCTGGAGGAGCTGGACAGGGACATCGTGAAGAGGAGAGACGAGAGCGTCTCCAGGCTCTCCGAGGAGATCGCCCAGCTCGATAAGCTGCTGGGGGAGCAGGGAGGAGAAAACGGCCCAGGAAACCAGTCCGGGCAGGTGAGACTCTCGGGACGTGTCCTCCCAGCCTGGAGGTTATGGTATAGAAGGCTGTAAAACTCCAAAGAGCTCGGGTCCGGCACCCTTGGGGTAAAAAAAAGCCCCGTAACGGAGACCGCAGGGTGGCGACGTGCTCTGCTGGGGAGCAGTTTTGGGGTTGGGGCTCTTAATCACCTCTGAGTAATGCGAAGTTTTTTCCCCGACCTCCTGCAGAGCTGCTGTGCTCATCTTCTGCCCCCTCCCAAAACTCCCCACAGCTGTGGGGATAAAACTGACCCTCAAAAATCTTTTTTTTGGCCCTTTTTGGTGCCAGGGACTAAAAAAGAATATCAGATCTCCCAGATACTTGTTCGTCTCTTAATGCATCACCACGGTGAGCTCCTGAATCTCGGCAGCTTGATGGCAGTCGCGATTTTTCTTAATTTTTAAGATTTGTGGGTTTGTTTTTCCCCCCCCCCGCTCACCCTAAAAAGGAAAAAGGGGGTGAAAAACACAAATTCCGCCGTTCCTGTGAGTCCCTCTGGTCCCTGCCCTTGAAACGGCAGCTGGGAGCTGACCCCTTAAGCAGGAGGGTTGTTTTTGGGGTGGATTTTGGAGGTTGTGGGACTGACTGAGGCTTCTTTTCCCCTCTCCAGGTTGTCACCACGGCTGGGAGCAGGTGAGCGAACTGGGCCCTTGCTGGGTTAACTGGGAGGTTCGGCCCCCACCCGAGCGTCACCCTCAGGGCAAAACCCAAATCTTTTGGGGGTTTTGTGGCAGGGCGCGCGTGAGCGTCCCGCTGAGGAGTAACTCGGTCCCTGAAGGACCTCAGGAGGTCTCCGGTCCAAACAGGACCGGTATCAAAAGCAGGATCGGGGCTGAACCCAGCCGAGGTGCGGAGATCCCCCCCACATCTCCCATTTTCCTCGTACTGGGCAGCCCCAAACTGGTCCCAGTCCTCCCGAGGACGCACGGAGGGGAGGAATCATCCAACGCGAAACCCGAGCGCGTTCCTTCCTTGCCCGCGCGTCGGAGGTTTATCCGGGGGATCCTAATGCTGCTTTCTCCTCCCCCAGCTTCGAGAGCTGGATGTTTTGCAAGCCGGAGGCTGGCTTTGCCGAGCTGGAGAAGAAACTCAAGAGCTTTTCCCAGAAGAGCGCGGTGCTGAAAGAGGTCTTGCTGGAGTTCAAGGGTGAGCACTAGAGGAAAAAACAAACAAAAAAACCCAAAAAACGTCCTTTAAAAGTGTTTCCCCTGTGCTTAATTCGACTTAAAAGACGGCTGGAGCTGTGCTCTTGTTTATTTTCTCCCTTGGGCTTATTGGGAAGAGCTTCGGGGGAGAGCTTTTATTGTTCGAGGAGCTTCTCGTTGCGAAAAAAAAAAAAAAAAAAAAAAGGAAAAGCTCTCTTTGCTCGAAAATCACATTTCCTTTGGGTTTCTGCCCGGAAGCTTGTTGTGGGTTCGCGCAGTCGTGTTCGGTGGCTTGCCGCGAGGCAGGCAGCAAGGACGCGTGCTCGTAGGTAGTCCTCGAGGATTGCCCACGCGTAAAGGAACCTAAATTTCTTTCTTTTCCCGCAGAGAACCTTCGGTTTGAGTTGGAGAACGATACAGGTGAGCAGTTCGGCTTTTTTTGGGTGGGGGGGGAGTCTGACCTTTATTTTTGCAACTCTGAACTCGATTTCAGCTTCTCAGAGGGGGAAAATCTTTGAGGTAAGGCCTTCGAGCTAGCCTGAGAGGCCAGGAGAGGAGAAAACTATTGCTGGTGCTGCTGAAGAAGGGGCAAAGAAACGAATCCAGCTGCTGGAAGAGCCCAGGAGAGGCACAGTTCTCAAATTTATTAGGAAACTGCAGGGTTAAGAGGACTCCTGAGCTGATCTGCTCTGTCCCGAGCACGGAGACCTTTGGCACGGCTCGTGGGGGGTTGATTTTTGCTCCGAGGCGGACTTTGAAACCTCCGCGTTCGGTTCGGGGATGGAGCTGCAGTCTCCCCGCCTGGCTGCGTGGTGGCGGGGAAAGGAGAGGCCCGAATTGAGCAGCCTCTGCTCCTCCCGTCTCGGGGCGGCCCTCAGGATCTGCAGCCCCGGTTCCTCCCAGGGCAAGAAAAGCGGCCCTTAAACCCGAGGATATTTATGCTCTTTCCTCTCGGGCACCGGCTAAAAATGTCCATTTTTTGCCCAGAATTTTCTATTCTGGGGTCAGCCAGCCCCGGGCTGGCAGGCTTGCAGGCTGGCACGCCCAAATTTCTCTGTTTTTAATTACTGGGGGGGGGGCTTGACCTTTGCTCCCACGTGGCTTTTTGTGCTTAAAGCCGCCTGAGGTGACGTCCCCGCTGCTGTTTGGGGACATAAATCCCAATCCACGTGGTGGGGGGGGGGGGGTTGGAAAGGGCTTTTTTTTTCTTCTCGCAGGTGCTCACGTCCCCCGTCTCTTTCCAGGTGATCTCTCTCTGGATCCGGACACGGCCAACCCTTACCTGGTGCTGTCGGAGGACAAGAGGAGCGTGCGGCTCAGGAGTGCCCCCCAGGAGCTGCCGGCCAACCCCAAGAGATTCGATTACTCCTTCTGCGTCCTGGCGGCCGAGGGTTTCGTAGCTGGGAGGCATTACTGGGAGGTGGAGGTGGGCGATGGGGAGAGCTGGGTGCTGGGGGCGGCCCGCGAGTCGGTGCGGAGGAAGGAGAAAATCGACTTCGCTCCCGAGGAGGGGATCTGGGCGGTGGGGTTGAACTGGAAGGGGAAGAATTGGGATCAGTACCAGGCTTTCACCTCCCCGGAGACGCCCCTGTCCCTGTGCGAGAGGCCCAGGAAGATCGGGGTGTACCTGGACTACGAAGGCGGGTGGGTGGCGTTCTACAACGCCGATAACATGGCTCCCATCTTCACCTTCACGGCCGCTTTCACCGAGAAGATCTTTCCTTTCTTCTGGCTCTTCTATGTGGGCTCCTCGCTCTCCCTTTGCAATTGACCTGTCCGGTTTCTTTCTTTCCCCCCCAAAACCCCTCTCCCCCGAGGTGACCTGCAAGTAGTGCCCCGACCCCGTTCCCTTTTTCCCCTTGCTTTCAGACAAAAAAGCCCCGAAACTCGTCCGCGTCCCTAGTTCAGCTTTGGGGGTTTCCTCTTTTTTTCCCCTTGTTCTTGCATTTAAAAACTTCAGGTCTCTTTTACCCCGAAAAAAGGTTTTTCTGGAGGGGGGCATCAACCGTCGAGGGTGGACAAACCCGGCTGCTTCAGTAGCCCCCCCGTATAGGGTTTTCTCCTCTTCACTCGCGCTCCGGCCCGCTCTGTAAGCAGCCCTCTTTTCCTTTTTGTCGTCTGAAGTTGGCCGCCCCCGTGGCAAACCGGGGAGAAAAAGCTCCCTTGGGGGGGGTTTCTCGCTTCCTGCCTTCAGCCGTAGCAAAGCCGCCTGCTTCGTGCACCCCCGGAAAGCTCTCGAGGGCTAGAAAAAAAAACCTGTGTGAGGAGGAAAGGTCCCGTACCCAACCCCTGGTTTTCTGACACCGTTGCTCTGCAGGTCACCTTTTTAGCATTTTTCCGCCCCCCCACCTCCCATCCTCGCTTCTCCCTTCCCCGGGAAGGGGCCGAGCCTGTCTTTTGCTGCCACTAGAGAGCAAAAAACCCCCCCCCCGCGATCTTTTTTCCCCCCCCTCCCCGCCCTTCCTGTTGTTGCCGAGGGTTTTGTAGGGCCGAGCGCTGGGATCCCGCGGCCCAGGAGCGAGGCAGGGCGAGCTCGGGGTGCCGGCCGCCGACCCAAAAAAGCCGTGGCGAGAGCCGTGGGCGTGCTGCCGAGCCGGAGTCTCCGTGCGCCCAGGTTTTGGGGTCGGATTTGGGGGATTTTGGTCCCAGTGCAGGTGGGGAAGTGGGGGGGAGGAGGGGGGGGGAGAAAGCCTCGTTTTAGGTGTGATCTCGCGCGTGCTTACGAAACCCCTGCCGGCCCTCGTGTGACCCCGCGATGCTGTTATGTCTCTTTGCCCTGTTACTCTGTTTAGTGGGGAAATAAAAGTTGCTGTGCAAAAGTTAAAAAAAAAAAAAACAATCCAGCGACTCCTGCCGTGGTTTTTGGTGCCCGACGGATGGGACAGGAGGGAAAAACCGCTCTCCGTGGGCGTGCTGCTGCTGTCTTCTCCCTTCCACGGTGAGCAAATGGAGCTGGGGTGGCCTCTCCTCCAGGGGTGGGGGCTTTTTGAAGCCCCCCCATCTCCTGCTTCCTGTTTAAAACCTCAAAAACCTCAGCTCCCCCCCAGGCATGGGGGATTTTTATTGGGGGTGCGTGCAGCACCTGGCGCTCGGAGGCTTCAGCGCCGCACAGGGGCTGAGTTAAATATTCAACATTATTGCCCAAAGATGTAAATTTTAAGGGGGGGGGGACACTTTGGGGGCTCTTTTTTGGGCCTCAAGCTGTGTTTCTGCTGCTGTGGGACTGGAAGAGCTCCTGCCACGGTGCTGTTCAGCTCTACGTGGGGCTCAGCATCCCCCCCTTGCTGCTCCTCCTGGGAAAGGAGAGGCCAAAGTGAGCCCTAATTCTGACAGATTTGGGTCTAGCTGCTTAATATATTTCACCAAGCCCCCCCCCCCCCCCGGGAGCGTCTCATCGCTGTAGGATGGATCCTGTATCCCGAAACGAGAAGTTCCTGGAGATTTTACGCTGTTTTTTGGGGGGCCCGGGCTGAATTTCTACAACCAGCCCCATTTCAAGTACCGCGGATGCTCCAGCAGCCCCTTTCCACATCAGAAAGAGAGAAACCTGCACCAAAATAAACTTCTATCCTTAAATACACCTTTTTTTCCCCCAGCTTTCTTGGGCTGAGGATCTTCTAGGATACGTAAATACTGCGATTACTGCTGGGCTTGGGGGGGAAAAAAAGGGAAAAATACAGAAAAGGTGCAGGGAGCTGCAGTTTTCAAGCCCTGTGGGATAAGTTGGGGAGGGTAGAGCTTGCTGAAGCTCAACAATCAACGATTTTTAACAGGGCCTACAAAAACGTGCCCCTAATTACCATGTCGTGGCCAAAACCAATCCAGTCTGGATCCCCTCCAGCAACCTTTGGCTTCCCAGCCTAAATTTTATTGCCCTGAACAGCGACAACCTTTGGCCTTGGAAATAAAAACCCGTGCAAAGTCGGCGCCCCAGCGGAGCGGGGAATTTGTATGATTTTATACAAAACGACTCTTTATTGAGGATCCTGCCGTGGAAATCGGGCAAGGAGGGGATGGGGCGATGAGGGGAAGTCCTTGCTGGAGGAGCAGGGAAGCCCCTCTGCCAACAGGTCCTGGTTTGGCCCCTTGGTTTTCGGCGCTGGGACACGAGGTCGGTGCCTCCTGGAGGATCCGGCTTCATTTTCGGCCCCCGTGCTCCTCCAAGGAGGGTCTGGTCCCGTTGACAGGACTGGAGGATGAGTCCTGATAGGAATTTTGCTACCGACCTTGTCCCTCATCCAGCATCACCCAGATTCTGCCCAAAACCCGCTGTTATTCAGCCAAGGCGGTGACAGGAGGCGGCTGCTCCTTGCTTTTCTCCTCTTCGCCTCGACCGTCCCCGCCTGGGAGCTCCACGTGCTCTGCGGCAAAGGCACCGGGCGCCTCCGTGTGCCCCATCCCAGTCCCCAGGAGGCTCGGAGGTGAGGACGGCATGGCTTGGGGGGGTCCGCTGGGGGCTTCGGGGTGGCTTTTGCTCTTGTGGGCAGTGACGTTGTCCCTCTTCTCGAATTTCTTGCCGCAGATGTCGCAGGAGAACTGGTAGAAGGAGTCGGCGTCGTGCTTCTTCATGTGCCAGTTGAGGGAGGCTTTCTGGCGGCAGGTGAAGCCGCAGATCTCGCACCTAGGAGAAAACAGGATGGGGTGTAACAGGAAAAAAAAAAAACTACACGGGAATAAAGCAGGGAAGAAGCGGAAAGAGCATTTCTATTCGTGCTCAGGGAGCAGAGCCATCCCCTGGTGAGTGCAGAGGGAGCTCGGCTCTGTCGCATCTTGATGCTGCAATTTTTATCAGCTGAGCAACGTCAGGGCCGCGCTAGCCGGCTCTGCGTGGCTTCAGCACACCCTAGAGGGAAGGAAATGCATTGCTCTCATGAAAACCCTAACGAAAAACCTAATCTGAGCTTCTTCCGATCAACCCCATGCCTGCGCCCTGAACTTTGCATCGAGGTGCCGTTCGCTGGAGCAGGAAACCCGATGTGGAGCAGGAAACCCGATGTGGAGCAGCGCTGATGCCAGCGAGGTAATCCCAAATCCCTAACGGATGGGATTGGAACTCACTGGAGGGGCTTCTCCCCCGTGTGGATGCGCCTGTGGATGATCAGGTTGCTGCTGGTGCGGAAGGAGCGGGCGCAGAACTCGCAGATGTAGTCCCGCTTGTCTGCAAGGCAGAAGAAAAAAAAAAATGGTTTAGGGGCTGCTCCAGCCTCGAAGAGGAACCAGGATGCTTTTGGGACGTATTTTAGGAGCCAGGATGCTTTGCCAGCACAAAAACAGAGATGAATGAGAGACGGAGAGACCTCCGGAGTGGAAAACAAACTGATGTGGTAGCCTACAAGGTGACCGGGTCAGGAAAAGGAGCAAATAGGAGGTGGGTATGGTCAGGAGCAGCCCAGGAAAGGCCTCTAACAAGGGATGGAGGCAGCTGGCTCACCGCTGTGCAGCTTCTCGTGCTCCTTGAGGTGCTTCTTGAAGTTGAAGGACTTGCCGCAGCTGGGCTCCGAGCAGGTGAAGGTCTTCTGGTGAACGTGCTGGTACTTCTTGTGGTGCTGCCGTTTGGGGGGGGGGGAAAGGACAGGAGTTAGGATCGCCAGCCCGACCAAGCCCTCGCCAAGAACCTGCACTTGGAGGAAGCCCCGTGGCATCTTCTAACTGCAATATTCATCTCCTTGATCCAAAGGAGAAGGTGGGACTTGAAGCAGTCCCCTGGCTGCCAGGCACCGAGCTGCTGGTTAACATACAGAGTCACGAATTCCTGCTTAAAAAAAGTTTGGACAAGCCAGGATGTCCAAATCCAGCTCCGAGAAGAGCTGAGGTGTCAAAAATTGAGCTCAAGAGACAAAAATCTGGCTCACTTCCAGTTCAGAGGTGGCCACGCAGAGGCTCAAAGCAGGGAGCAGGAGGGACGAACGCGCTCAGCCGAACCTCGCGTGCACGGAAAAGGGGATTTGGGCCAAAATGCTCCCTCCCACCCCACCACCACAGGCCTCACGTTCAGGTACTGGCGGTTGGAGAAGATCTTGCCACAGCCTTCGAAGTCGCACAGGAGGATTTCGCGTTTCGCTGCCTTCCTGGAAGAGAGGGGAAAATCAGGGGTGAGCGAGGAGAGCTGAGAAGGCAGCGGATCTCCCTCCTTCCCCCATCTTTTCTATCCATCAGAAGCTTAATATTAGCCAAATAAGAGCCTCCCACCACAGCAAGAGCTGCTGGAGGGACAGAAAAGTGTCCCACCACGTGGCCCAAAAGGGCCAATCTGCACCTTCTCGTCCTCCCCTTCCCAGGGCCCTCGCTACCTGATCCTCTTGGGGCCGATCTGGGCCACGTCCTCGTCGCACGACCGCGTTCGCCGCTTGCAGCTGGAAGAGGAAAGAAAAGTCTTGAGCGAGGCTCTTGTCCCCAACGTCCCTTCTCCTTGCCTCAACACGGAGCTGAGGAGCTGGAAAGCAGTCACAGTTGATGGCTTCCAAAAAGACCACGGCATTCAAACCATCCTTTGGACAACTCTTCCTCTTTCCCTTCTAACATTAGAAAGTCTAAAAAACTTTAGAAAGCCACTTAAATATTCCTCCCCCCCTCGCAGCAGGCAACGAAGTTAACAAACGCACCTTTCAGACACTGTAAATAGAAATATAATCTTTATTATTCGTTACAAAGTCTTTAACAGGGTTTTGGAAGTGTCCTAGTACGTTTACGATTGTCGTCGTCCTAGTGTCAACCTCACTGATTGCTCGTTCCCATCAACGTAGATTTGAGCTAGGCTTTTTTTTTTTGGCTTTATCCATGGCTTTGTGGAAGGAGCAGCTATTCTTGGCTGATGTCCTGCAATTAGAGAGAGAGATTTTAAAAAAAAAAAAGGTATGTTTTTCTGGGGCAAGACATAGAGATTGTTCATAGATGGCCACGCCAAGCTGCATCTGAATAAAAGCACGGGCTGGGCATCTTTGTCTACAATCTCCTCTAAGAGTTTTTATCAGCTCAGGATGGCATTACCGTAGGGCAGCGAGAAGAGGCTGTGCAGGATGAACCATCTTTTCCTCTTAAAACAGTCTTTGATCTCCATTCTTCCAGTTGCTGCTACAAAACTGGAAAAAAAAAAAAAAAGGCAAACTTTCTAAGTCCGAGGACGACATCTGTAATCAAACCCATCCTTTAAGCCTTCAAAAGCTCACCACTGACCTAAAGGTTAGTTTGGAGGGGTGTTAAAAGCTTCCCCACCCCCCTTCCTGCACAGGCAGGTCAGGGTCTACTTTTATCAGCCACATCTGAAAATCCCAAGAGGTTTTTGGGTCAAACTTGAGGAACCGAAGTACTTTTTGGAGGTTTGAACGTGAGGGTGACAAGTGGGGAGCGTGCAGAACCCCAAAATACCACAGAGGTGTGAAAAAATCCCTCTCTTACTTCACTTTTGGTGTCAACAAGAGACCAGCTAAACCAAACCTTTCCTGTCAAATTGAATTTGAGTGCTTGGTGCCCCTTGGTGTAACCCAAAAAGGAGAGAAGAAAAGCAAGTGCCAGATTTACCATTCCATTTCGCTTTCTGGAACGACTTTTTGGGAACACATCCTCTCTTCCAGCAAACTGCTAGGTGGCTTCTGAGCTCCTGCAAGAGACAGGAAGGGCGTTGAGAACCAAAATGAAGTGGTAATAGCATGCCAAAGCGAAAAATAAATACAAAAACCTTTGTGGAAGCGTGCAATACTTACCTGCTAAGGTTTGGGGGGGTGCGTTTTGGTGTCTTCTCTCAAGGGCACACAAAGGTAAGAGCAGCTAAGTGGTCGCTCCAGCTAACTCCAAATAAAAAGTTGTGTGTTTTTTTTTTTTAATGCCCTTGTATTGGAAGAAAATCCAGAAAGGTGATGGATGACTCCTTGTGTGTCAGACCCGAGAGGCAAAGCACGGGCCCATCCCTTTGGCACAGCATCAAGACCAACCCTCACAGAGGTGGACGGGATGTTCTTGCTTAAAGGCGCCTGGAACTGAGCAACTACTTGACCTCCTGTCTTATTTAGAGTGAAAAATGGAATTTTGAGCCCATGTGGCTGGGGAGGAGTGGCTAAAACATAACTCGGCCTCAAACAAAGGTAACGAGTGCTTGCAAATTAAACAATTGTGGTCCTTAGAAGGATGTCCTTAGGCCAACGCTTGAGGCTGGCAGTGCTGCCATCGCTGTGGGCTCCGTTTCGTTTATGGTGACAACACAGTGACGTTTCTGACAGCCAAGAAGCACGGCCACACGTGTGGATGACAAAAACCAAGCAACACTGCCCTGTGCGTAGAGATAAAACGCGGGATTCTGGGCCGTATAGAACCATATGGACGGTCCCTGTGCCTGTGCGAGGAGAGGAGGGATTGCACGCATGGATTGCAAACTTCTAGCAAGGCCAGGCTGCTTGGAGGCTGTAGGGAGGTGGAAGAAGGTCTTCACCACCAACCAGACCACCTCCAGTGGTTCTGGAGGTGGTTCTCCCCCTCTGGGGGCCACCACATCCCTGCTCCATGGCCACCCACGGTCGGGGCCAGCTCCAGGCTGGGTGCTGAAGCACCCAAAGCAGCAGGCACATGCGTGGCCACAGGGGGGACATGGTGGATGACCCCCTCCCAGCAAGACCAGTGGCCAGACCCCTCCTCTCAAGCTCCAGCACAAGATGAGGCCAGGTGACAGCACCGAGCAGCTCTGCCCCGGTGAGGATTAAACCCTGATGCCATCTCCCCATCGTGCACTTTGTCACCTCCCTTTGCAAACATGCAGCCCTCTCCCTGAAAGACCTCAGGGCTTGAACTTCATTTATTCTTACAACTTTTGGGTCGCTTTCCATATGGTTTCTCAGCCCAGAAAGCAGCAGCATGTCCAAGGTGCCCCCAAATGCTCATTCAGTAGCCACCGCCGTGGTCTTCCCCGCTCACCTGACTCGCCCACCCCTCTCCTCTGCTGGGCTGGAGTCGATCGGGCTCGGCTCGCTCAGGCTCTGATCCTCTTTCACGGGTTTCTTACGGGATTTTGGCTGGCTTTGGCGTCTCTGCAGCTCCGAGTCGCTGGAGGAGAAGAGAGACATGGGATGGGCAAGATGGTTTAGGTGGTTGGGCGCAGATGGGCCCCATTGGGCACGGTTGGCCACCGTTGGGCAAGGTTGGGGCCCCGTTGGCCGCTGTTGGGGCACGGTTGGGCCCCATTGACCATGGTTGGGGCACGGTTGGCCGCTCTTGGCCACCACTGGGCCCTGTTGACCATGGTTGGGGCCCGTTGACCACGATTGGGGTATGGTTGGGCCCCATTGGCCACTGTTGGGGCACGGTTGGCCACCAGCCTCTAAGCACTCCTCACCTGTCCAGAGAAGGGTGGTAGTTCTCATCACGCAGGTCATCGGTGTAGGCAAGGTCATCTTCCTCGACAAAGTCCTCGTCCTCCTCTTCCTCCTCTTCTTCCTGAGACGCGCTGCCCTGCTCCGGTTTCTCCTCCAACACGGGTGTGCTGCCGGAATGCAACGGCCAAAGTCAGCTCTGCTATGACCCAGCGGTAATTTTATTACGGAAACTTCGTTAAACAGCGGCGCTGCTGTCACAGGGTGCCACGGGTGCAAAGAGCTCAAGGATGATTGGGTCCAGGTGCAACCTTCAGCTCAGGAAACCCCAATTTTTGGCGTTTTGCACTGGGGGAGAACCGCACAGGGCCACCACTCACCTCTCATGATCTGGTCCTGTAGCTGCTGTCTCTGTCTGCCCTCGTGGAGCTGTGAGGAAATAAAAGGAGCGGTGGTAAGGTAAGGCAGGGCTCTTTCACCCGAGGTCTCGGAGATGCAGAGGAAGGAGGACAGGATTTGGCAGCAGGACCGGGGAACCTGCCGGTGTTGGAAAGCCGATTGTGCCCTTCTGCTGGCCAAGTCACTCCAAAATCCTCTCCTGGAAGTTCAACCTCTTGAGTAGCAAACAAAGGAAAGAAAAAGGTTTCCTCCTTGATCTTCGGTCTGGCTAAACGGAGAAACTTCCGAGAGCTCTACCTACGTGGGGTCAGCAAGATCTTCTGCTTTGGGACTACAAGAGACTTAGGACCACCCAAAGATGATCTACTTTTGGACTACAAGAGACTTGGGACCACCCAAAGATCTTCTGCCTTGGGACTACAAGAGACTTGGGACCACCCAAAGGTCTTCTACTTTGGGACTAAAAGAGGCCAACAGTGAAATGAGAGCAGAGAACGGGAGCCCACCTTCCTCCCAGGTGAAGACGAGGAGGAACACCACCCAACCTCACCTGCGTCGCTACTTTCACCCGCCTCTTCCCTCTGGTTTCCATCGCCAGCGGGTGACCAAGCTGCCACCTCCGGTTCAGCACCGTCCTTCCTGGGGCCGGATTCGTCCACCTTGGTCTCGGCAGCGAGCCCTGCCCGCCGCAACGACCGCCGGCGCCCGGGGACCGGTGGGGAGCTGCGCCCCGAATCCTCCTCGGTGACTCCCCACGGCTGCTGGCCATCGGCCACGGTGGGGACGCCCCAGGAGAAGCTGTGTCCGGCCACGCACTCCCACACCAGCTGGGCTGGGCTGCCCAAGGCTGGGGGCTTCACATCGGGGACGAAGCCGCACTCCTGGCCGTGGCCGTGGGACAGGACGACCAGGCGCTGTAAGGCATCGGTGTGGAGAAGGCTGGGTTCTGGGGTGTTTGGTCCTGGGTTTGGGCATAAAAAGCAAGCAATTCGGTGATAAACAGCTCCAAAAATTTGACTTCTAGGTTGATTTTGGTTCTGTGAATCCAGGTAAGGATTTTCTGGTGGTGGGACAACGTCAAAGGTCTCCTTCTACCATCTCCCCACCTCCAACCTCCTGGTGTCCCCATCGCATGAGCACCCTCACAGCTGCTTCTTCCCTTCTTCCACAACCCCAAAACCTCACACAGACCCCAAAAAGCAGCTGGGGGAGGGGACCAACATCCCAAACAATCCAACGTAGCAAGAGCCACCCCCCTGGCGACCCCACTGGCGGCCGCATCTCCTCCCACGAAAGCACATCATGCAATGCGAATTTTCACAATAAATGCCTTTTGGATGAAAAAATATGAAAGAAAACGTAGATGCGGGGTAGCCAAGGGGAAAAAAGGCACCTACCTGGGCTCAAAACACAACCCTGGGAGCTGTACCTGCGAAAGGAGGAGGCAGCGTGATCTACCTGAAGGTTGCCCGACCCCAAAGGTTGCCCGACCCCAAAGGTTTTTAAGGCTACTTTGGGGGTTTCTCGGTGGACCTACGGACCTGTCGAGGAGGAATTTGGCCAGCTGGGAGTGCAGGGCGAAGCCCAGCTGCTCCTTGAGGCGACACCACTGCTCCAGGTGGCCCCCCAGGCGGATGCGGCACTTGCTGCGGCGGGCGTCCAGCTCCCGGCGCTTCTGCCTGCGGACGCAGTCGGGGGCCCGCTGGCGGCCCGGGCGGCCGGGATCCATCGGGGGGAGTCTAGGGGGGGATAAGGGGGTGAGGAAGGGGCTGGGGTGAGAGGGGCATTGGGGCGATGGGGGGGTGGGGAGAGAGGGACGGGGGTGAGGAGATAATGGGAGGGGGATGGGGAGGGATGGGGGGACAGGGGGGTGAGGAGATGGGGAGAGGGGGCCAAGGAGGGATGGGGGAGAGGGAGATGGGGGGGACAGGGGGCTGGGGAGAGGGGGAGATGGGGCCAAGGAGGAATGGGGGAGAGGGAGATGGGGGGGACAGGGGGGTGAGGAGACGGGGAGAGGGGGACAGGGGGGTGAGGAGATGGTGGAAGGGGGTTGGGGAGGGATGGGGGGGACAAGGGGGTGAGGAGATGGGGAGAGAGGGACAGGGAGGGATGGGGGAGAGGGAGTTGGGGGGGAGAGGGGGGCGAGGAGAGGGGGAGATGGGGCCAAGGAGGAATGGGGGGGACAGGGGCGTGGGGAGAGGGGGACAGGGAGGGCTGGGGGGGGCTGGGGGGGGTCAGGAGGGGGGAGAGGGAGGTGGGGAGAGGGGGACAGGGGGGTGGGGAGGGAGCGGGGGAGAGGGGGCCGGGGATATGGGGTCAGGGGCTGGGGGCTCGGGGGGGGGGGGGGGGGTCACGGGTCCAGGGAGACCCCGAAGGGCAGGAGGGCGCCCCCCCAGCTGCTTAAGCCCCGCCCCCTCCGGACCACACCCCTCTAGGCCCCGCCCCCATCCTCTTGACCCCGCCCCCACCGCATCCCTTCGCGTTGCCCCGACCCTGATTGGCCACGCCCACCCCCGTAGCCCCGCCCACTCCTCCTTTTGGCCACGCCCCATCGCCAAACCCCTCCCGCTCTGTCGCAAACCACGCCCCCTTCCCACAAGCCACGCCCCCTCACCCACTAGCCCCGCCTCCCCGCTTCCCGCCATTTCCCCTCGCGACGCCCCCCGCCCCCCCCCCCGGCCCGACCCCGCTCCCGCCGCCGCTCCTTAAAGCGGGCCCCGCAGCGGGAGAGGCGGGGCCATGATGGAGAAGGGGCCAAGCTCCGGTGAGCCGCCGGGACCCGCACCGGAGCCTCCTCGCCCGCCGCTCAGCCCGCTCCGCCGGGCCCTTCTCCACCGTAACCCGAGGGGGACCCACCCTTGGGGCCGTGCCCCCTTTAAGAGCCGAGAACCAACCCCCCCCCCCCGCCCCCCCCATCGCTCACACTGCTCAGGGACCGGCACAAAATGGCGGACGGCCCGCTTCCGCCTCCCCGCCGCCGCGCATGCGCCTTGCGCCGCGCCCGCCCGGCCTGAAGCCGAGTCCCGCGCGCAGGGGCTGACGGGGGTTGTAGTCCTGGGCCCTGTAATGGCGGAGGCCTGAGGCTTCTCCAAGGGGCTGAAATAGGGGTAAATATTCCCAATTTCGGGCATTTGGGTGTGAAATATTCCACATTACGTGCAATTTAGGCGTCATCACTGCCAGTTTTGGGTGGGAAGCTCTTCAAGAGCAGTCATGAGGCAGTGTCTGCCTCCCTCCCCAGCAGCCTGCCCCACACCACTCCTTTTTTGACCAAATTGCTCCTTTCTCACTTTTTTCTAACCTCAACTTATTTTGCACGCAGGTCAGGTCCCCGGTACAGCTCTTGGCATCGTTACAAAGGCGGGAGCAACAAATATCTTCAAATACGGCTTTTTTTTCCCCACCACTTTCCGTCTCCTTCCTCCCCTCCCAGTTCTCCTCAGGGGATTTCATTGCTTTTAGGACGGCTTCTTCCCCCCCCCAGAGGACTCTTGAAGTTGTCAGAGGCAACTTTTCCTGTTTTATATACATTTAATACACCCAAAGGAGTTGCCACCTCAAAATACAGAAAATGAATCATAGTGCTTCAGTACGCCCACGTTCATTGTGGTTTATACCCCTGGGGATTTTTTTTGCCAGAAACCCTGGGAAAACATCGGCCTGCGCAACCCCAATCCTATAAACCACCAGCCACAACGAGGAGAAGGTGGCCAAGGGCTACAGAAAGAAAAAAAGGCATTTATTCTGCAGGTGGGATGAGCTCCAGCTCCTCTGGAGCTCACAGGGTCGGGGTTGCACAAGCCGACGTTTTCATAGGATTTCTGGGGAAAAAAGGAAAAAAAAAAAAAAAAAAAAGCTGCCTTTTCACCTGCCTTTTCACCTGCCTCCCCAAAATCCCAGAACCTCATTTCCCCCTCTTCACACCAGCCATCCCTTCCAAAATACCCCCTGCACGCTGAAATTACAGCAGCCCTAGCAGAGAACACGAAGCCCACAGGGGTGAGACTTTATTTTGAAAGCAAAGTGGATTCTTTTTTGTTCTTTTTTTTTTTTTTTCCCAAGTGGCCGCCCAATTTCTGCCCCGCTCAGAGCAGGACGGCCTCTTTCTGGCAGATCCACGCCAAGGCGGAGCCGCAGGTTTCGGAGATGATCCTGTCCTCCCTCAGCACCCCGCAGGCTCCGCTGGCGTTCAGGGTGCTCAGGTTGAACCTGAGGGTGCAAGAGAGAGCCCGTGTCACCTCCCGAGGGTCCCCGAGGGGACATCGGAGGTGTCCCCCCCGCCACCCGTCCCCTCCAGGCCTCTCCTAGGCTCTCACCGGCTCTGGTCCAGGCGGGAGCCATCCAGCCAGGTCCAACCCGTCCCCACGGAGGGCCGGGAGAGGCCGATCCAGAAGTAGCGCGTGGGTTTCTGTACGACTCGATTTAGGAAGTCCTACAAAGGGAAGCGGGCTGGTGACTACGGTGTCGTCGCTTGCCGTCCCCAAAACAGGCTCCCCCCCCCAAAGCCAGGATCCCCGCTGGCATCCCCAACGCTAGCCCAGAGGTTTGGGCACCCATCCTTGCACCCTATGGGCGCAGACCCCAAATTTCTGGGTGTCTCCGAGCGCCACCAGCCCCTCGGGTGCAATCCTGAGCCCCGTCCCACGTCCCCGCCGGCGTCGGCCCCGTTACCAGCTCGCCCTGGTCCTCTGGCACCAGCAGCTGGGCGCTCTGACGGCTGCAGTTCTCCCGGCTCTCCCTCCAGGAGCTGCTCTTGCTGGCGACCCAAAAACACTTGCTCCTGTGCAGCGTCCACCCCACGGGACAGAGCTTGCAGCCCCCACCGTCTGCAGACAGACGGACAGACGGACAGACGGCCACGCGTACGGCCCCGCCACAGCGCCACGGGGTGGGTGATAGCCGGGTTCAGACATGGGGGATGCGATATTTTAGGGGGGTTACCTCCGGGGGGGCACAGGCTCGTCCTCAGCCCCAGGTGGCTGCAGTCCAGGGTGGCAAAGCTTTGTCCCCGCGACGCGTTCCCGCACCCCACGGCCCCCGGGGGCCGTTGCCTCTCCACCAGCAGCCAAGACACTGGGGGAGAGGGACACTGAGCCCAAACGGGGGTGTCCCCAGTCCGCAGCACCCCCAAAAAGGACACCCATGGGTGTCAACTCACCGCATATCACAAAGGACAGCACCAGAACGGTCATCAGGGCCCCGAGGAGGCAGCGGGGGGTTCGCATGGGGATGCGAATCCAACGTGGGGCAAACCCCGTCTCGGGGTCTTTCGTGGCAGGTCCTGCAGTCAGGGGAAGGGACACAAACGGAGAAGTGGGGGGGCCCGAGAGCATCTGTCCCCCCAATCCCCTGTCCCAGGGGGTGCCCCAAAGTCCCTCTGCTCCTTTTCTTCAGAGCAAAAGGGTTTTGGGGTTGTAGCCAAGCCTGATGGCATCAGGATAGGAGCAAAATGGGGGCGCCAGCAGCCAGCGTCTGGGTGCCGGGGGGTGTCCAAAAATCACAGGCAAGCGTCCCCCCCCCAAGCCCCCTCTCAGTTTCCCCAGCTTGAACGACTCTCTGCGACCCCAAGAGCTGCGCCACCCCGGTTCTTCCCCTGCCAAGCAATCGCCACCCGGGGTATCCTCTCGCCACCACAAGCCCGTGGTGGGGACGGAGGACCGGACCCCGCTACCTGCGTCCCGGAGGGGTCCCGGCCTCTCCGCAGCACCCCGCTTGCATCGCCTGTCCAAGGCCATGTAGCCATCCTCATCCTCCATGGCGTGGAGGAGTCGGGAGGACACGCGGCAGGCGCAGGGGACGCGACGGGGTCCGGAGGACAGGAAACCAAAACGCTCAGAGCTGCACTGGTGAAGTGCGAACCAGCGGCGGGGCCGGAGCTTCCTGCCACAGCTCTCGGCCCTTCAATGCCCCTGAAAGCTTTTGGGGTCACCAGCACCCTCGCCTGGTGCCCAGGGGAGGGGCACAAGGTCCTCCTGCCTCCTCCAGGCTCACGGCCCACCCTGTAAATGACATCCCTAATGAGAAGGTAGGGGCAGACTTGGGCCTTACGCTATCTCACGGCCAAAAAAAAAGGTGCTTTTGTGTCTTTTATCATTTTACCCCATCTTTGTGCAAGCCCAGATAAATCCCTTTGACGGATACAAGGCATTGCTTCGTTGTGATTCCAGTAAGAAAGGCACGCGTGCTTGAAAGCAGCTAAGAAAGTGTCTTATTCATTTATTTATTTGCATTTTTTTATTAACACCAGCATCTTCACTGCTCTGCCAGGTGCTGGCAGAAGCCTTTGCTCAGCCCCTGCCTGCGCACAGCTTTCCTGCTGTGTTCTTCCAGGATTTTCTTGCAACAAAACAAAAACAAAACAAAACAGATAAATAAACCACAGTTCTTTGTTCTCCCTGTTGCTATAGGAAGCCACAGCTACAGATTGGCTTTTCACGCCGTGAAAAATCATCTTGATCATCTGGGATTTTTTGTCGCCCTGTCTCCCCCTTGCCCTCTCCACCCTCAAGGAAAAAAAAAAACAATAATAATAATCCTGTGTTGAGGGGAAAAAAGGCTATTTGGACATGCACCCTAAAGGATATGCGCCCTAAAGGGTATGCGCCCTAAACGATATGCACCCTAAACGATATGCACCCTAAAGGATACGCACCCTAAAGGGTATGCGCTCTATGGCCAACCAGACCTCAAAGAGCCTCAAAAACGTGAGTTTTGCCCCGAGAAGAGGGGAGTTGAAGCCACATTTCCGTGCTCCCCCCGCTTTGAAGGAAAGTTTCATCAGCCCAGCTGAGAAAAAAAAATGCTGCATCCGGAGCTTTCACCATTATTCCTCCCCCCCCCCCCCCTCCCAGCCCCCGCTCCGCGGGGATGTTGAAAATCTTCCCGTGAGCTGGGTTTCTTCAACAAAAGTAACAGTGATTTTGTTACTTCCTCTTTTGGCACCAGGATAACATCATTAAGAGAACTCCAAGCGGCGAGCAGTGAGCTTTTGAGTTATTTCAGTTTACCGATTTATTTATTTATTTATCTTACCTATGCGTCGTGAGGGCGTAGTCAGGGCAGGGATTGGTTAATACGGCGACAGCTGAGCCACAGACACGGGATCATAAAAGTGCTGGTGTTCTTCCTGCCCCCCCCCCAATTCATTAAATCTCCTCGCAGCCAAGAATTCAAAACGCTCCAGGGGAAGACACGCTGCTCTTAGGGTAAGTCCACGTCCGAGCAGCAAAATTTGGGGCTGCCTGAGCAAGCAACGCTCGGCTAGGGGCTGAAACGGGGAGGGAAGGAGCAGCGAGCCACGGCGGGCTTCCCAACTTTTTTCTTTCATTTTTTTAAAAGTTTTTTTTATTGATTGATTTGTTCCTTTGCCTGTTTTCCCACCCTCTTTGTCTCTTTCTCGCCTTTCTTTTCGCGTTTGCACTTCTTTTTTCACGTTCTCCTCTCGCTCTCTCCCTCTCTTTTTAACGCCGAAACTTTGCACCCGATGAGCTCACGCGGCACCGCGGCTCCGTGAGGAGAGCCACGAAAGCCTCACGTTCCTCCCCAGAACGCTTCCTTTTCAGCTGGCTTTATTAAAGTTTCCGCTGTCGCAGTGCTATGTGAATTTTCTTGCAGTTCCCCTTCTCCTTCCCCCCCCCCCCCCCCGGTGCCTTCACCCCGTGACTCTTCCTGTCCCCTCTCCCTTCCTTTCTCCGCGCCGATATCTCGCACCGGTGGGATGGGCACCGGGCAGGCTTTTTGGGTGGGTGAGGACAGGCTCTGAATTTTACCATGCAGCCACCTCTAAATCCAGCCAGAGGTCCCCAGACATGTGCAGGTGCCTTCGGAGGACACGCATCAGCCCTGCGAGCTCTCCCCATCCTCCCAAGACCCCGGAGCTACGGGGTACCGTACAGCAGAGGTCCCCCAAATGCTTCCTTTCCCTCTCCTTTCTCACACTTCATCCATCTCCAGCCCTCACGGAGCAATGGAACCACCTCTCTGCCATCTCCTCTGCTTGCTCATGTTCCCAATTCCGGTGCAAAAACCATTTTTGTTCCGCGATACCGAGTTTAGCCCAAGGGCACGTGCACAGCATGAGTTCGTCGCCTGTCCTGCTCAGACACTGAACGCTGAGAGGGTCACTTGTTTTGTACACATTATTAGTAGTAGTGCTATTACCATTATTATTCTTTTCCCTTCTTTTCTGTCCTAATAAACCGTCCCTATCTCAACCCGCAGGCTTCTTTTTTTTTTTTCTGATTCTCTCCCCCACCCCAGAGAGGGGGGGGAATGGTGTGAGCTCAGCGCAGTGCCGAGCTTTGGAATGGGTTAAAGTGCTGTGACGCGGGATCACAGTCCGGTGCTGCTGCCCCTCGCCGTCTGATTCATAAGCTTTGGAATGGGTTAAACTACTGTGACGTAGGATCACAGTCCGATGCTGCTGCTGCCCCTCGCCGTCTGATTTATAAGAGTCGGTGCACAAGCACAAGTCACTAAGTGACTACGACTTTGTGCGCTGCTGGGGAAGTAAGTCCGCGTCCGAGCAGCAAAATTCGGGGCCGGCTGAGCAAGCAACGCTCAGCCAGGGGCTGAGATGGGTAGGGAAGGAGCAGCCAGCCAGGGCGGATTTCCCAACTTTTTTCTTTCTTTTTTAAGATTTTTTTGTTTTTGTTGTTCCTTTGCCCTCTCCCGTTTTTCCACCCTCTTTCAATTCTTTGCCTCTTTCTCGCCTTTCTTTTTTTGCGTTTGTGGTGGTTTTTTCTCATTCTCCTCTCGTTCTCTCCCCTTTTTTTAATGCCCAAACTGCGCCGGGTGAGCTCACGTGTCGCAGCGTGTCCTTGAGGAGAGCCATAAAATCCGCACGTTGCCCGAATTGTTCCTTTTCAGCTGGCTTTATTGAAGCTTCTGCAGCCACAAGGGCTGTGTGAATTTTCTTGCAGATGTTGGAAAGTCCTTCCAAGTTCTTCTTTTCTGGAGATATTCAACCCCCCCCCCGGGTGGGATCCTGCACGATATGCTTGGTGTTTCTCATGGGTGCACACTGCTGGAGCTACGGGGCCAAGCCCCGCGGCGCTGCTGTCTGCAGCCGACCAGGGCTCGCTCCTTCAGCCTCGCTTTTCCATCTCATCACCTCGCTTGCTGGGCTTGTAGGGGAGGGGAACCACGTCCAAGCCTTGCCTTGTATGTTTTTTCAGCAACACCGATGCCTTCTGATGTGCTAAGCCCTGACGGATCGCTGAACACTATGGTGCAAGACGAGGAGAGTGGACTCACCTCCCGCTACGAGGACCCGGACCAGCCCCAGGACCCCCAGGACACGGTGGTGCCCCTCCACCCAGAGATGCCCACGGATGCTGCGCCCACGGGCAGCAACAGGACCCGAAGATGCCTGGGTGAGTGCGGGGCCAACACCCAGCTGGGCTCTGAGCTGTCCTCCTGCCGCTGCAGCACGTGTAGGGGTGAACCCCATGCCAAGGAGGAGGGGAACGGGGTCGCAGGGGTGCCCATGATCCCCCTGGCATCGCCTTCTGGTCATGCTGGTGATGCGAGGGCTGTGCTGCTGTGGGACAGCACCGTCCTCACCACAAATATTTCCTTCTGCTGCAGGAAAAATGTGCACAGCCAGAGAACTGTGTGTCCTGGCCGGAATTTTGATCCTGATGTTCTTTTTTCTCTTTGCTGGGCTATCAGGTAAGGGCAGAGTGGCCGCCTCCATCCCACCCCTCTACACAGAGCTGGCTGTGCCACCTACAGCTGGGTTATAGAACCAGCCGGGGTTGCAACTGGATGATCTGTAAGGTCCCTTCCAACCCGAGCCATTCTATGCAAAGACCTGTGAGATCATCCAGCCCAACCTTTAACAAGTCCACCACTAAACCATGCTACTGAGTTCTACACCTACAAGTTTCTTGAAGACCTGTAGGGATCGTGACTCAACCACTTCCCTGGGCAGCCTATTCCAATGCCACAACCCCTTCAGTAAAGAAATTTCTCCTAATACACAACCTCAACCTCCCTTGGCTCCACTTGGGAGAATTTCCCCTTGTCTTACCGCTTGGGGTTGGGAGAAGACCCCGATCCCCGCGTTGCTATAAGCTCATTTAAGGTCCTCTTTGCTCTGCAACAGCTGTGCTCGGGCAGAAGGCAGCCCCGGTGCTGGCGTGCCCTTACGAATGGGTTGGGTACCGCAACGTCTGCTACTACCTGTCGGGGCGGCAGGAGCAAGGCAGCTGGAACTGGAGCCAGGAGCAGTGCACGACACACGGGGCCTCGCTGGCCACGGTGACGAGGGACTGGGAATTGGTGAGTGCAGGGTGATGGGTGGCTGTGGGGCTGGGACAGCCGGGCGGGATGTCCCGCAGCGGGGCAGCGAGTCCCGTGGGGCTGACGGGAGCGTGGTGCTCCAGCAGCTTCTGACCATCTGCCTCTCTCCTTGCCGCCCAGAACTTTCTGAGACAGCTAAAAGACAGCGCGGATTCCTGGCTTGGGCTGCGGAGACAGGGAGAGCGCCTGCTGTGTGTGGATGGCAGCCCCTTCAAGGAGACGTGAGTTCTGCGAGCGGGCAGAGCCCAGCGGCTCCGGTGTGCTGGGACCATGCCTTGCAGGCAGCCCTGGCCATGCACTGCTGCCGGAGGGCACGGGGAGTGGTGAGGTTGCAGTGTCATTCCTTGTCGTCGCAGGTTCCTGGTGCAGGGCCATGCAGAGTGCGTCTACTTGAATGGCGAGGACGTGGCGACCTCAAGCTGTCAGCAGAGCCGGCCATATATCTGCAGCAAGGCTGTGGGGGCAGCTCCTGAGAATGGTGGCGGAGAAAGGACCTTCCCCGTGCTGGACACTGGCGGCTCCTCTCATTGATGAAGGGCGATGCTCTCCAGCAATCCTTTAAAGGGTTTGTGTCCCTGGTTTTGAGGTCAGAACTGAAGGTCGATGACTAAGGGGGGAACTGTGAGATGCAAGAGGTGCTGGCTAACATCAGAGCTGAACAAGACCCAAACCTTATGGACCAGACCTGGGGCTGCTGTTCTCCACAGCAGCTGGAAGAGCATCGACAACACCACACTTTGTTGTGCCCCTTGGCACTTGTTATTATTTATATATGGGCTAAATGATTTTTCAAGGTACCTTCCAATTCCTAACATCCTGTTATTCTGTGAAATGTATTTATATACTTATATACCTGCATATGTTCCGTTCCCATGGCCTTAGGGACAGTTTCTCAGGGGATCCCAGCCTTGAGCAGAAGGAATTTTGCTCTCCTGAAGTTCAGGGTCCTGACTCTGATTTTGCCAGACCCATATTCCTCAGGATCACAAACTCCACCAGAGCATGGTCGCCACCAGGCAATCGTAACCTCTGTAATGCTGTCTTCCACTTTGCTGAGCACCAGGTCTAGTAAGGCTTCACCTTGTGTCGGTCCGTCTATTACCTGGACCAGGACGTTGTCCTCAACAGACGCCAGGAATCTCCTGGATTGTCTGGAACCCGCCGTGCTGCTATCCTAGCAGATATCCGGGTGGTTGAAATCCCCCATCAGGACAAGAGCTTCTGAGCCCAACAGTTCTTGCAGCTGAAGGAAGAAGCTCTCACCAACATACTCATCAGGTGGCCTGTAGCAGACCCCAACCACTAGACATCCTTTACCAGGCCGATCCTTGATTTTCACCCACGAGCTCTCAACCTGGTCATGGCTGTTTCTCAGGCACAGCTCTTCACAACCTATCCAATTCCTAACACAGGGAGCAACTACTCCCCTCCTTCCTCCCTTCTGAACAGTTTGTAGCCATCAACAGACACACTCCAGTCATGGGAATCATCCCACCAGGTTTCCGTGATCTACATCCATGGTTCCCTACTAGCACGGTGGCCTCCAACTCCTCCTGTTTGTCACCCATACTGCGTGCATTGGTGTAAATGCACCTCAGCTGGGCCACCTTTTGGGAGGGAGAAGAACCTGCTCTAGTGGTTGGCATCCCTGCCCGGAGCAGGGGGGTTGAAACCAGATGATCTTTAAGGTGCTTTTCAACTCAGGCCATTCTATGATTCTGTGATACGTAAACATGTTTTATTTAAATATATGAAAATAAATATTTATATATATATATATATATATAGTCTGATTGAAAAGGTGAATAGAAAAAGCTTCTGGGGGTGACTTGTAGGCAAGCGATGTCTTGCAAGCAAGTGGTGTTGCTTGATGGAAACGGCAGGTGGCAACATCCCCACGAGGCTGCCGGGGCCAGCCCTCTTGGCAGAGCCCCAAGGTCACTCGCTCTCAGTCCAAACATGCTCACCCGGTGCTTGCTCTGTAGCTGCTATGGTGCTGTGTTTGGGATTTAGGAGGAGAACGATGGTGATACCTCGCTGATGTGGCTGGCCGGGGTCAGGGGACCGGCTTCTCGGAGGGCATCGGTCAGCGGGTGGTGAGCAATTGCATTGTGCATCACTTGTTTTGTATACATTAGTAGTAGTAGTACTGTTACCATTATTAGTATTATTATCCTTTCTTTTCTGTCCTAATAAACTGTCTCTGTCTCAACCCACAGGCTTTCATTTTTTTTCTGATTCTCTGCCCAATCCCAGAGAGAGGGAGGGGGGAAGGTGAGCGAACGGCTGTGTGGTGCTGAGCTGCCAGACAGGTTAAATCACAACAGTCCTTTTGGTGCCCAACGTGGGGCAAACACAACACTCTGTCATAGAATCACAGAACCATTAGTGTTGGAAAAGACCTCCGAGACCAGCTCGTCCATGTGTCCCCCTACCACCAATGTCACCCACTAAACCACGTCCCTAAGCATCACGTCCAACCTTTCCTTAAACACCCCCAGGGACGGTGACTCCACCACCTCCCTGGGGAACCATTTCCAATGCCTGACCGCTCTTTCTGAGATGAAATGTCTCCTCATTTCTAACCTGAACCTCCCCTGGGGCGACTTTCCTTCAGATCCTACCACTAATTATCTATGAGAAGAGGCAGACCCCCAGCCTCCCACACCTTCCTTTCAGGTAGTTGTAGGGAGCCATAAGGTCTCCCCTGAGCCTCCTCTTCTCCAGACTGAACAACCCCAGTGCCCTCAGCCACTCCTCACAGAACTTCTGTTCCAGGCCCTTCACCATCGTGAGGTATTGAGGTGTCTTCCATGAAGTGCGGGGCCCAAAACTGAACACAGCACTCGAGGTGCAGCCTCACCAGCGCAGAGCACAGGGGGACGATCACCTCCCTGCTCCTGCTGGCTGCACCATTCCTGCCACAGGCCAGGATGCCGCTGGCCTTTGTGGCCGCCTGGGCACACAGCTTCTCCAGAAGAATGCTGTGGGAGACAGTGCCAAAGGCCTTGCTGAAGTCTAGGCAGACTACGCCAACGGCCTTTCCCTCATCCGCCAGGCGGGTCACCCGGTCGTAGCGGGGGATGAGGTTGGTCAGGCATGGTTGCCTTTCATGAACCCATGCCGACTGGGCCTGATCCCCTGGTGGTCTTGCACGTGTGATTGCATTCAAGATGACCTGTTGCATCCACCACCTCTCCTGGCACCGAGGCCAGGCTCACAGGCCTGTAGCTCCCCGGGTCCTAGAGGGGAAGACATATGAGGAGCGGCCGAGGTCACTTGGCCTGTTTAACCTGGAAAGGAGGAGGCTGAAGGGAGACCTCATCACAGCCTACAGCTTCCTCACAAGGGGGAAAGGAGGGGCAGGCACCCTTCTATTCTCTTTAGTGACTAGCGATAGGACCCGAGGGAATGGAGTCAAGCTGAGACAGGGGAGGTTCAGGCTGGACAGCAGGAAGAGGTTCTTCACCGAGAGGGTTGTCACGCACTGCAACAGGCTCCCCAGCTCCTGAACTCGAGGGGACGAGGAGCGTGGTTTCTGGTGGTTTGGGTCAATTGTCCCAGCTGTGCTCCTCCGGGGGACACAGAGGAAAGGAGAAAGCTTTGGCACAGCGCAGACACAGCTCAGACACACACAGAGCGTGGTGTTGTCGATGCTCTGCCATCTGCTGTGGAGAACAGCAGCCCCAGGTCTGGTCCGTAAGGTCTGGGTCACGTTCAGCTCTGACGTTAGCCAGCATCTCTTGCACCTCATGGTTCCCCCCTTAGTCATCGACCTTCAGTTCTGACCTCAAAACCAAAAATAACTCAAAAGCTCACTGCTCGCCACTTGGAGTTCTCTTAATGATGTTATCCTGGTGTCAAAAGAGGAAGAGGAGCAAATCTGTGTTACTTTTGTTGAAGAAACCCAGCTCACGGGAAGATTTTTAACACCCCCCGCGGCGGGGGCAGGTGGGGGAAAGGAATAATGGCAAAAGCTCCGGATGCAGCATTTTTTTCTCAGCTGATGAAACTTCCCTGCAAAGGGGGAGCCGCGGAAATGTGGCTTCAACTCCCCTCTTCTTGGGGCAAAACTCACGTTTTTGAGGCTCTTTGAGGTCTGGTTGGCACTAGGGCGCATATCCTTTAGGGTGCGTATCCTTTAGGGTGCATATCCAAACAGCCATTTTTCCCCTCAATACAGGATTATTTATTTATTTTTTTTTCCTTGGGGGTGCAGAGGGCAAGGGGGAGATGGGGAGACGACAACTGCTAGTTGGTCAAGATGGTTTTTCACAGTGTGAAAAGCCAATCTGTAGCTGTGGCTCGCTGTAGCAACAGGAAAAAGAAACAACAGGTTTTTTTGTTTGTTTCTTTGTTTGTCTTTTTGGTTTCGTTTGGTTTGTTTTTGGTTTTTTTTTTTTTGTAAAAAAATCCTGGAAGAACACAGCAGGAAAGCTGTGCACAGGCAGGGGTTGAGCAAAGGCTTCTGCCAGCACCTGGCAAAGCAGTGAAGACAGGATTAAATGCTGGCGTTAATAAAAAAAAATAATAAAAAAAAGTAATTAAAAAATAAACACTTTCTTAGCTGCTTTCTAGCAGGTGTGCCTTTCTTACTGGAATCAGTACGAAGAAGCGCCCTGTGCACATCAAGGGGATTTGTCGGGGCCCACACAAGGATGGGGTGAAACAATAAAAGATACAAAAGGGTGGGCCGTGAGCCTGGAGGAGGCAGGAGGACCTTGTGCCCCTCCCCTGGACACCAGGCGAGGGTGCTGGTGACCCCAAAAGCTTTCAGGGGCATTGAACGGCCGAGAGCTGTGGCAGGAAGCTCCGGCCCCACCGCTGGTTCGCACTTCACCAGTGCAGCTCTGAGCGTTTTGGTTTCCTGTCCTCCGGACCCCGTCGCGTCCCCTCCGCCTGCCGCGTGTCCTCCCGACTCCTCCACGCCATGGAGGATGAGGATGGCTACATGGCCTTGGACAGGCGATGCAAGCGGGGTGCTGCGGAGAGGCCGGGACCCCTCCGGGACGCAGGTAGCGGGGTCCGGTCCTCCGTCCCCACCACGGGCTTGTGGTGGCGAGAGGATACCCCGGGTGGCGATTGCTTGGCAGGGGAAGAACCGGGGTGGTGCAGCTCTTGGGGTCGCAGAGAGTCGTTCAAGCTGGGGAAACTGAGAGGGGGCTTGGGGGGGGGACGCTTGCCTGTGATTTTTGGACACCCCCCGGCACGCAGACGCTGGCTGCTGGCGCCCCCGTTTTGCTCCCATCCTGCTGGCGTCGGGCTCGGCTGCATCCCCCAAAACCCTTTTGCCCTGAAGAAAAGGAGCAGAGGGACTTTGGGGCATCGCCTGGGACAGGGGGTGACGGATGCTCTCGGCCCCCCTCAATTCTCCTTTTGTGTCCCTTCCCCTGACTGCAGGACCTGCCACGAAAGACCTCGAGACAGGGGGGTCAGCACCAGGCTGGGTTCGATCACACCATTCCCCCCCTCTCTGGGATGGGGGAGAGAATCAGAAAAATGAAGCCTGTGGGTTGAGATAGAGACAGTTTATTAGGACAGAAAAGAAAGGAAAAGAATAATAATGGTAATAGCACTACTACAAATATTGTGTACAAAACAAGTGACCCTCTCAGCGTTCAGTGTCTGAGCAGGACAGGCGACGAACTCATGCTGTGCACACGTCCTTGGGCTAAGCTCGGTATCGTGGAACAAAAATGGTTTTTGCACCGGAATTGGGAACATGAGCAAGCAGAGGAGATGGCAGAGAGGTGGTTCCATTGCTCCGTGAGGGCTGGAGATGGATGAAGTGTGAGAAAGGAGAGAGAAAGGAAGCATTTGGGGGACCTCTGCTGTATGGTACCCCCTTGCACGGCAAAGTGCTCAGCAGTACACCCCCATTTTCTAGAACCATAACGTTGCTGTGTGGTACCCACTGGTGTAACTGGGAAACCGCAGCCCGGCTTCTCCCCGTCCCCTCCAAGCTCCTGGAGGCTTTGCTCCAGCCAAAGCTTCCCCACGTTGAGCAGCGGGACCCATGCAAGGAGGGTCCTGTGGTGGGAGATGCAAAGAGAAGGTTGCGATCGTTGGGTTTTCACTTGTTTTTTTGGTTTTTGTGGAGGTAGCAAAGCAGCTGTCAAGTTCTGCTCAAACAGAGGGGCTCTATTTTATTTTATTATTTTATTATATTTTGTTATATTTTATTATATTTTACTATTTCATATGTATTAATTAATTTATTTATTTTATTGATTTATTTAATATTATTTCATTTCATTTCATTTCACTGTATTTAAATTTTAATTTACAAGAAAGTACTTTCTGAACAAAACCATGGCCTCTTTCAGCTCCCGCCGCGTGCCCACGGTGGCACGGAGTCCTCCTGAAGCTGAGTGGATTGAGCCACGTGGTGCTGCTGGTGCTGCTGGCAGTGCTCAGCGTGCAGGGTGAGTAAAACCCAAGCGACCACAAGGGAAATTGTTCTCTTTTTTTTTTTATCCCCAAGGGGAGGTCAGGGTTTTATCCCAGCAACCATCTCCATTTGGATGGGGACAATTTTGCCCCATGCGGATGCCACGGGACGCATCCAACAAGTGTAAATCCCCTCTGAAATCGAACCAACAAACAAAAACCACAAAAAAAAGGCTTTTAAAACAAGGGTGGAGGACACAAGCAACATTTTTATGCTATTGAAGAAGTTGGGTGCAATCATGACCAAAAAAGGAGGTTGCACAATAGCTTGGGGAACCCAACTCAGCCCTGCTCGGTTTTCACAGCGTTGCCTCCAAACACCCTCAATCTCACCCCAAAATTTTGCCTCCAAGTTTTTCAGAAGGCGCCGATGCCTCCGAGTGCTCTGCAGAGCAAGAGCGAGGCCGGGGGAAGGAGCAGGACGGATGCGTGCGTGATTCGCTCCCTGCTGCACTACGTCTGCCGCTGGAACGGCTCCGCAGGTAACCCCTTCCCCGGGGGGGTCCCCGGGGTGGGATGGGTGCCCCCGGGGGGCTACGAGCCTGGCTTGCTGTCGATGATCATGGCGAGGAAGAGCTCGTTTTGCTGATCATCTCCAGCCTCTGTGGGCCTCCAGGAGGAGAAGACACCTCTCCGCCTTCACCGAGCTTGCCCCACCATGGTCCTCCTCGTGGTGGATGAGTGGGAAAAGCGGGCAGGAAAAATAGAGAGCCCCACTCCCCGGTGCCTCTTGGCTTGGTTGAGCGAGACCTCGAGCACTTTTTGGGGTTTCTCACAGCTCCGTCTCCTCTCCAGGCCACGGGGGCTGCAAGCTGTGCCCCCAGTCTTGGCAGCTTTTTGGGGACCAGTGCTACCAGGTTCCCAAATCGAGTGGGACTTGGATGCAAGGCAAAAAAGACTGTGAAAGTCGGGGGTCCCATCTGGCCGTGCTCCGAAACACCGCCGATATGGTAAGTGCAGAGTGGAGAAGGCTTGAAAAGGACCCAAAAGTCCTTGATTTTGGTGGGTAGAGGGGCAAACACGGCCCCGGAGCTGCTGGGTGGCGGCAGGAGGCTTGGTAGCTCCGAGCCACCTCGTGCTAAGGGCTGGGAATGGGGCTGAATCACCACCTAAAGGGCTTTGGAGGCCTCTTCCCACCTTTGGCACGGGAGGAAGGAGGGACACGGAGCTCGGGGGGAGCCTTTGGTGTCTCAGGCTCTGAATTTAAGCTCTTTCCACCCACTGAGCTGCCTTCAGAGCAGGCAGCGAGGCAGCACCCAAGGCATGGGTGGTGTTTAGGGCCCGTCTCTTTGAGGATGAACCAAATGGGTTCAAAAAGCCGGCTTTGCACCCCAACGAGCCTCTTGCTGAAGGCCCCCGGAAGCCACCGCTCCTCTCCCATTTCCCAGGAGCACTTAAATGAGAGGATCCTGCAGGGCAGCAAGGAGAAGCTAACAGTGTGGATCGGATTAAAGGCAACCAACAACACATGGAAATGGGTGGACAACTCCTCCTTCGATGCCACCACGTGAGTACAGCTGCAACCCGCGGTGTGTGGAGCAGCTTTGACCCATTTCAGCCCCAAGATCTCCAATATTTGGTGTCCGCAACAGCCTTGTAATCCCCCAGCAAGGCTTTTTGTAGCCCAAAGGTTGGCTGTACGGAGGACTCTAACCCAACATCTCATCACACCTATGCAGCCAACGTGGTTTTAATGCCCTGGGCATGCTCCAGTGGAGGAAGGAGCCAGATGTTAGTGCAAGCACTGCAATGTGCACGCGCATCTGGGCAAGCCCGCAGCAAGAAGCCACCTGGAGCCCAGTGAGACAGGCTGGGGGAGAAGCTCCCGTTGCCCCCTCTCCCAAGAGGAAAAGGAGCTGCTTTTGGGTGCTGATGGTTTTGGTTTGCAGGTTCAGTTCCCTTTGGAATGTGGAGAACGGCTGTGCGACCTTCAGAGACAAGAGGCTGGAAGATGATGGCTGTGAAAGCGACCACAAGTGGGTTTGCCAGAAAGAAGCTTTCCATCTCCTTTCAAAGACTGCAGGAGACGGAGAGCTGTGCGATGTCTGCCCCGAAAAGCCCAGCCTGCAGGATGCTTGCTGCTAATATTTGGGGTGAAGCCAATCCTCCTTGTTACAGCTCTGCGAGGAATTTCAGGGTTTGAACCCAACCAAGCACAGCCGAGAGTATCAGTGTAGGCTTTGGTGCAATTAGCTTCCAATTTATATTTTTTTTATTAAAAAATCCATCCAGATATGTACATCCAGACTGTATCTGTTCCAATCTTACTTTGTCCTCCTTCCTATAGGAAGTGTAGAGTAAAAAAATAGCACAATTCCATAGCACATCAGATTCATAGGTTTCAGGTTTGTTATTACAAACATGCCTTTTGGAAATGTAGAAAAAAAATAAAACACAATTTTCTGCTGTACAATCAGAGAGACAAACAGGAATGTTGCTCATTTGAATACAGAAGATTGACCAAGCCTGCACGAATCTGAGCAGAAAGGAAACTCAGCAATACAGTTGCTGCAAAGATGCAGATTTAAGTAAGCTTTTACCGTTTTTTTGTGCTGTTTTATCTTGTGGCTCTGGTATGAGCTGCATTCTTCCTTTTCATTCCCTCCCAGGAAAAACACAAAGAAAGCAGCCAGCTGCCTTAGCTAGAAGAGAGACTGGGAAAGCCCTCCCAAAGAAACGAACAGGACAAAAAAAAAAAAAAAAAAAAAAAAAAAAACAGATGGAAATGTTTAAAAACAGCTTAATAAAAAAATACCCTAGGAGTTCTAAACATCTGCAAGAAAATTCACACGGCCCTTGAGGCAGCAGAAGCTTCAATAAAGCCAGCTGAAAAGGAACAATTTGGGCAACGTGGGTTTTTTTTTTTTTGGCTCTTCTCACAGAAACACACGAGTGGCATGTGAGCTCACTGGGTGTGCAGTTTTGGCATTAAAAAAGAGAACGAGAGGAGAATGAGAAAAAAACAGCGCAAACGTGAAAAGAAAGGTGAGAAAGAGACACAGAGGGTGGAAAAACGGGAGAGGGCAAAGGAACAAAAAAAATCTTAAGGAAAAAAAAAAAAAGAAAGAAGATGGAAACCCGCCCTGGGTGGTTGCTCCTTCCCTCCCCATCTCAGCCCCTAGCCGAGTGTTGCTTGCTCAGCCGACCCCAAATTTTCCTGCTCAGATGTGGACTTACCCTAAGAGCAGTGTGTCTACTCCTGGTGTCTTACGTCTTCTTGCTTCCGCTCCAGTTGAATGAATGAGAGGATAGACACTGCTCGTGCAGGAGTGTCACCTAAGAGCAAGGGGAGGGGTATCGCTCAGCCTATGATCCTGCAGAAGAGCAGAAGTAGGAACGCCTCTCTTGACCGAAAAGGCAAAAGAAGTCAAAACCTCCCTGGTTGGCGCTTGAACTTCTATTTTAAATGTTTTGCTGTTGACAAAAGAGGAAGGAAAACAACCTTCTGGGTTTTTTTATTGAAGAAACCCAGTGGGAGGAATATAAGGAATATATGCTCCTCATCCCGGACACCCCTTGGCACAGCTCTTGGAGGCACAGGAGCTCTGCAGGACATGCAGCACATGATGAGAAGGCATTGGAAGTAGTTTTCCATCAAATGCCGTGTATTCAGGCCAAAGAAATGCTTTTAAAGCAGCAGAAAAACAGAGCACCAAATTCCTCTGCAGTCAAGGCAGGAAGTGTTTCTAGAAATTTGGTTTTTGTTGTCCTTCAAAAATGTCAAATTTTGCAAGAAAGCCATCTTTCAGATGATTTTTATTTTAAGCTAGAGCAGCGTCACTTCACACTTGGCTTTGAAAGAGCACCATTAGGCTGGCCACAGTCTTTAAAAAATATCGCTTTGATGGAGAAAAAAGGTTTTTTGCATGTGCTGGGTGGCAGCTTTATAGCTGGTTTGTTCCCTGCAAGCACAAATGTATTTTGCCCAGCTCAATTCCCCTGCTCTCTGCCCTTTGCAAACCCAAACCTGAATTTTAATCCGCTCATTTTTGAAGTTTTCCAGAATTAGGACCCATGCCTGGAGGGAGCTTTGGCTGAGCTGGAACAAAGCCTCCGTGATCCGGAGCAGGAGTAGTATTTGTGTAGTGCTCCCTCTACCGGAGAAAATAAGATAATAATAATGTGCTTTGGGTTCGGAGAGGTGGTTTGAGGTGGGCAAATAAAAAAGGGATTTATAGGTTAGTTTTGGGCAGCTGCAGTCCCAAATGAGAGAGGATGGACCAGGAAAGAAGGGGTGGGCCACTGGGATGGACCAAGCCCTGGGTTTTGGCTGAAGGATGGGGTTTGGAGGAGGAAACTATTTACAAAAAAAAAAAAAAAAAAAAAAAAAGATTGGATGCAAAATTATTTGAAAACAAAAATCAACAAAAATCCTTTCAACAAAAACCCTTTTTGTTGAAAGGATGCCTAAAAATCCCCAACATGAATTTGCACAGACACAAAACGTAGGCAAAGGATAACGGGATGGACGCATCCTTTCTGCTGTGCCCTAGGATCCCTGTTTGGGGCTGTCTGGTAGAGAATGATGATTTCTCATCTCCTTTGTTTGACCAAAAAACATCGTTCAGAGCAAAGCCACATCCTCCGCTGCCTCGCAGAGCAGGAGGGAGAGCAGGGCGCTGCTGCAGGAGGAAACCTCAGGGCTTCAGTTGTTTTCCCCAGCCTAAGAGGGGACAAGAAGGGCCTGGGGGGTCCGTGCCATGATGAGGGGAGCCGTCACCTAGTTGGCATTGGTTGCTGAGTGAAGGTGTTGATTGGTGTTGGTTGATTGGCATTGGTTGGTGAATGAACTCACCCCGGAGGCTTGTGCAACCCCTTCTCCATGAAAACCTCCTCTCCATCATTAATTCCACCAATTTTGGTCCTCTCCACCCCGAACAGAGCCAAACTCTGCTTTCTGTGCAATTCACAATTTTTTGCTCCCTTCTGTCTTTATATTTTTCCTCTTCCACCTTCTGGAGCCCTTCCAAGATCCCAGGAAGGCAGAAGATGGTGTGAGCCTTGGTGGGGGCATCCTGCATGGCCAACAACCTGTCCATGAGTGGAAGTAAAGGGAGGGAAGGGGGAAAAATGAGTTTAGATCTGTTTGGAGATGGGACGGGATGGAGAGAAAGGGAGAAGAAAATGTAGAAATTAAAAAAAAATAATAAAAAATAAAATGAAGGTGCTCAGCCATGGGGTGAAAAGGAGCAAAAATAGAACAGCGCAAAAAGGAATGCTAGGTATTAAAAGATAGAATCATAGAATATGCCAAGTTGGAAGGGACCCATAAATGAAAATAAAGAATAAAAATAGGAAGAAAATTTCATCCTGGCTTGGATGTCTTGCTGCTGCAAAGTGCTTTAGTATGAAAAGAATCTCTCTTGGGGGTTATTTAAAAGATAAAGCCAAGAGTCCAAGAGAAAGCAAGAAAATTCAAAAGGCCAGACTCAGGAAGAGCTGCGAACAGAGAGGCCTGGTTGTTCTGGGGTTTGATGGCTTAAAAATTAAACAAAGACATAAAACAAAACGAGGTGTTGATCTGTTACATATTGTCGTGGATGAGTTTCTGAAAAGGTGCTAAAGCACCGGCTGCTGCAGCTGCGGGGAACATTTTTAGAATCATAGACTCGCAGAATATCCCGAGCTGGAAGGGACCCATAAGGATCATCAAGTCCAACTCCTGGCACCACACAGGTCTACCCAAAATTTTAGACCATGTGACTAAGTGCACAGTCCAAACGCTTCTTAAATTCAGACAGGCTTGGTGCAGTGAGTACTTCACTGGGGAGCCTGTTCCAGTGTGCGACCACCCTCTCTGTGAAGAGCCTCTTCCTGATGTCCAGCCTAAACTTCCCCTGCCTCAGCTCAGGAGTTCCTTCTCTTCTCTATTTTTCTTTTTTCTCTTCTCTTCTTTTCCCTTCCCCATGCACCGAAATAGAAATCATTTTAGACGATAATTCTGACACCAAATATGCCAACAGAAAAACCATGGCTCAAAGTCAATTGGGACAACTGGAAAGTTGCGCAACCAGCAGTCGCGCACCATCAGAGTGGCAACCCTGGATGAGAAAAAAACTAAATGCCCATGTGGCATAAGAAACCAAAACACAGAAAAAAAACATCACCCCCAATTTGTGGGGGGAATTAAATACCCCCCCTGCAATCACAATTCTCCCCCTGCAATTAGAGTTTTCCTCTTGCAATTAGAGTTTTCCCCCTGCAATTTCCCCCCCCCAAGCAATTAATTCCCCCCTGCAATTAATTTTTCCCCTCTAATTAGCTTTTCCCCCTGCAATTAATTCCCCCCTTTGCAATTTATTTTTTCCACTTGCAATTTTTTTCCCCCCTGCAATTGATTCTCCCCCGCTTGATTTTCCCTCCTTTACAACTGAGTTTTTCACT
Source organism: Anser cygnoides (assembly GCF_040182565.1). NCBI lineage: Eukaryota > Metazoa > Chordata > Aves > Anseriformes > Anatidae > Anser > Anser cygnoides. The sequence goes on from NC_089907.1 coordinate 1,757,608, forward strand.
ACAATTCATTTTTTTCACCCTGCAACTCATTTTTTCCCCTTGCAATTCACTTTTTCCATCCTGCAAATCATTTTTTTCCACCCTGCAACTCATTTTTTCCCCTTGCAATTCATTCTCCCCCCATTTCCAAGCCTGAACCCCCCCCCCAGCCCCGTACCTGTGTCCTGCTGATGGGAGCACTGCGCGCTCTCCTGCTGTGTGAAGTGCGAAGCCTTGTGTCAAAAAAACTTTTTTCTGAGGGATTTTCCAGAGGATCCAGCTGGCGACAGGGCCGTGCAGTAGGTGGGGAGATGTCCACGAGCCCCATTTGAGCTGCTGCTCAAGCAGCTGCTCTCCTGGCCCACTTCCAGCTCTGCTCTCGCCACCTTCACCCCATGGGGGTTGCTCTAAATGTATATGTATATATTTATATATATAGTATATATTTATATAGTATTTTAATCATAGAATTAATATATTATTTATAGGATTTAATATATATATCATAGAATTATAGATATATACACATAGTATTTACATAGTATTATACAGAGATATATATGCACATAGTGCTTAGATAGATATACACATAATATTTATATATATAGTATTTATATATATATCCATATTTATATAGAGATATGCATAGAATTTATATCTATGTAATATCTATATATGCTATTTTAATTAATATAGGAAATCAATTCATAAAATTATATAAATATTATATATTATATATTAATTATCTATTATATTCTTATATTTATATATTATATGTATTTTACATATATAATATATATTATATATTGTATTATATATTATATACTATTATATATAGGTAGTGTTTTTATATGTATAGGCAGTATTTTTATATATGTAGTATTTTTCTATATATACACATAGTATTTCTATATATACATGTAGTATTTCTATATATTAATGTAGTGTCTGTATATACACACACAGTGTTTATATATATAGGGTTTTATATAAATATGTGTAGTGTTTTATATATCTATATAAATGCTACATATATAGAGATGTATAGCATTTATATAGAAATATATACAGCATATAAATATATAAATGATAGAATTAGTGTGTGAATCAGCGCAGGCAGCAGGAACAACCCCAGACTTGTGGCTGAAGTTAAACGAGCAGCTTGAGTCTTATCACCTTGCCAAACGGGGAATCCCTGAACGGAGGCACCCAAGCGGAGGCCCAGGAGTGGAGGCCCACGAGCGGAGGCAGCCAAGCGGGGACGCAGGAACTGCTGAACAGGGCCGACGCGAGGAGATCACCAGCCTGCTGGTTTCACCTGGCTGTACCACGGATTTGCACTGGTGCAGTTTTTACACACACACATATATATACAAACACATATATGTAACATATGACATATAGAATATATCAAATGCACGCAAGGGGAAAAATGCAAAGAAAAAGGTGCAGTTAAGCTGTCAAAAATAGGTGGGTTTGCGATTAAGCTATCCCCCAAAGGTGTTGCCATTAAGCAATCAGAAAATAGGTGCTTGGGAAATTAAATTATCCAAAAAAAGGTTTCTCCAATCAAGCAATCAAAAAGGAGGTTCTTGCAATCAAACTATCCAAAATAAGTCTTGCAATTAAGTTATCTGAGTGCCGGTTTTTACAAAAAAAAAAAAAAAAATTTTTTTTATTATTTTTTTGCAAACTATGGTCAGGATGGAGGCAGAGCCTTGTGCAGCCTTTGTTGTTGTGTGTTCTTTTTTTTAGCGCTGTGCAGAAAGAGAAATGTAAAAGCTCACCGCAGAAAATCGAGTACAAAACTTTCCGTGAGGTCAATGAGATCTGAAGGCAGAGTAACAACGAACAGCAAAATGGACTGGTGGTGCTTTTTCCCCAGTCCTAGGAATTGTCAGTTGCTCCATGCAGCAGAGGCTAGGTCAAGCTGGCATAAGAAAATAAAATTAAACATCACGATAATATATATATATATAAAAATTTGCTGCAGAAAATAGGAAAGGAAAAAAAAAAACCTCTTCTGCCTCTTCTGGTGCAAAAGTTATGGGATAAATTACTTGGCATGGAAGAAAAAGTGATAAACTACAATCAAAACCATCCCCTTCCAGCTTTTGGGTAACACCGACGCCCAAGCCGTAGTCCGGGGAAGACCCACCAAATATCACCTTTCTCCTCCTTCCCTGACTATCCGCTGGTACGTGTTGGCCTTCCCCCCCGCCCCAATAAAAAACAAAACAAAACAAAAAAAACCACTCATTTAAGAGCTTTTATTTTGTCTTTTTCACCACTCTGCTCTCCTGGTAGCTCAGCACCACAGTGCTTGCTGCGATCGCTAAAGCCAAAAGGTGTTTCTGCACCTCGAGAGGTGCGACATCCTCCTGCCTCAAGGCCGTCTGCCTACATGCCAGCCTTCAGTTGAAAGGAAAGGCTATATCTAGAAAGGCTATATCTAGAAAGGAAAGGATATATCTAGATATCTATAAAAAAAAGACGAAAAAAAGCCATTTCCTGGCGCTGGACGCAGGCGCAAGAAGGTTGGTCACAACGCAAAGGTTGCCCAGGGACTTTGTTTCTCCTGGGACGCTTCTGCAGGCTGGCGAGCTGACCATGGCTGGGGAAATTATTTACGTCGATTTAAGGCAGCCCGGAGGGCGCTCTTCGCCTGCCGAGAGGCATCACAGTAAGTGCGATTTTGGGCGGTGGGCGCTCACGGCGAGCTTCGTTTCCTCCAGGAAGAGCTGGCGCTTGGGTCCGCTCACGTCTTGGCCAAGAAACACGGCCAAACGCCGGTTGGGTTGCGGGGTTGATCCCGGTTCGTGCGGGCAACGAAAGGAAGGAAGGAAAGAAGGAAGGACGGGGGAGAAGGAAGCTTGCAAACGGCCAGAGCTTGAACGATTTCGCTGCCGGGGCTGCTCTGCCCGCAGCAAAAATCAGCCCCAACGCCAGTGAATGGAAGTCAAAGCTTGGTGAAACGCACCCAGGACCCTGGGGGAAAGGAGATCTGGAGGGACCCGAGTCCCACCAGCCACCATCTGCTCTAAATGAGGCCAATTTCCCAAGGGTTTGGGTCTGTCCCCCCTGCTCTTGAGGACCCCCACCGCCTCCCAGAACACCTGGAGGTGACGGCCTCACTTCCGAGCCCAACCTCTGTACCCAGCCTCCAACAGGAGCAAAGCCCGCCACCGGGACTCCTTCCCCACTGGGACCCACTGGTGCAACTGGGAAGCCGCAGCCCAGCTTCTCCCCATCCCCTCCAAGCTCCTGGAGGCTTTGCTCCAGCCAAAGACGCCCCACGGCAAGCGGCGGGACCCATGATAAGGGGTTCCTGGGGTGGGAGATGCAACCAGAAGTTTGCAGCCATTGGGGTTTTGCCTGTTTTGGGGGGGGGGGGGGGGGGGGGGGGGGGGGGCGGTTGTGGAGGTAGCAAAGCAGCCATTAAGTTCTGCTCAAACAGGGATCTATTTAATTTTATTTGATTGTTATGTTATGTCATGTTATGTTATGTTATATTGTTATATTATTTCATATTATTTCATTTCATTTTATATTATTTCATTATTTCATTTCATTTCATTTCATTTCGTTTCGTTTCATTTAATTTCGTTTCGTTTCGTTTCGTTTTAATTTTATTTTACAAGAAAGTACTTTCTGAACAAAACCACGGACTCTTTCAGCTCCCTCCGCATGCCCATGGTGGCACGGAGTCCTCCTGAAGCTGAGTGGGCTGGGCTACCTGGTGCTGCTGGTGCTGGTGGCAGTGCTTAGCGTGCAGGGTGAGTAAAACCCGACCGTAAACACATCCAAAACACAGCAAGCACAAGGGAAATTTTTCTTTGATGGTTTTTTTTTCCCGAAAGGGGGGTCAGGGTTTTATCCCAGTGACCATCTCCATTTGGATAGGGACAATTTTGCCCCACGAGATGCATCCAACAAGAGTAAATCCCCTCTGAAAACAAAACAACAAACAAAAACCACAAAAAAAGGCTTTTAAAGCAAGGGTGGAGGACACAAGCAACATTTTTATGCTATTGAAGAAGTTGGGTGCAATCATGACCAAAAAAGGAGGTTGCACAATGGCTCGGGGAACCCAGCTCAGCCCTGCTCGGTTTTCACAGCGTTGCCTCCAAACACCCTCAATCTCACATCAAAATTTTGCCTCCAAGTTTTTCAGAAGGCGCCGATGCCTCCGAGCGCTCCGCAGAACAAGAGCGAGGCCGGGGGAAGGAGCAGGACGGAGGCGTGCGTGATTCCCTCCCTGCTGCGCTACGTCTGCCGCTGGAACGGCTCTGCAGGTAACCCCTTCCCCGGGGGGGTCCCCGGGGTGGGATGGGTGCCCCCGGGGGGCTACGAGCCTGGCTTGCTGTCAATGATCATGGCGAGGAAGAGCTCGTTTTGCTGATCATCTCCAGCCTCTGTGGGCCTCCTGGAGGAGAAGACACCTCTCCGCCTTCACCGAGCTTGCCCCACCATGGTCCTCCTCGTGGTGGATGGGTGGGAAAAGCGGGCAGGAAAAATTTGGGAGGGGAGACAGCCCCCCTCCCCGGTGCCTCTTGGCTTGGTTGAGCGAGACCTCAAGCACTTTTTAGGGTTTCTCACAGCTCCGTCTCCTCTCCAGGCCATGGGGGCTGCAAGCTGTGCCCCCAGTCTTGGCAGCTTTTTGGGGACCAGTGCTACCAGATTCCCAAATCGAGTGGGACTTGGATGCAAGGCAAAAAAGACTGCGAAAGTCGGGGGTCCCATCTGGCCGTGCTCCGAAACACCGCCGATATGGTAAGTGCAGAGTGGAGAAGGCTTGAAAAGGATCTGAAGTCCTTGGTAGCTCCGAGCCACCTCGTGCTAAGGGGTGGGAATGGGGCTGAATCACCACCTAAAGGGCTTTGGAGGCCCCTTCCCACCTTTGGCACGGGAGGAAGGAGGGACACGGAGCTCGGGGGGAGCCTTTGGTGTCTCAGGCTCTGAATTTAAGCTCTTTCCACCCACTGAGCTGCCTTCAGAGCAGGCAGTGAGGCAGCACCTAAGGCACGGGTGGTGTTTAGGGCCCGTCTCTTTGAGGATGAACCAAATGGGTTCAAAAAGCCGGCTTTGCACCCCAACGAGCCTCTTGCTGAAGGCCCCCGGAAGCCACCGCTCCTCTCCCATTTCCCAGGAGCACTTAAATGAGAGGATCCAGCAGGACAGCAAGGAGAAGCTAACGGTGTGGATCGGATTAAAGGCATCCAACTACAGATGGAAATGGGTGGACAACTCCTTCTTCGACGCCACCACGTGAGTACAGCTGCAACGCTCGGTGTGTGGAGCAGCTTTGACCCATTTCAGCCCCAAGATCTCCAATATTTGGTGTCCGCAACAGCCTTGTAATCCCCCGGCAAGGCTTTATAGCCCAAAGGTTGGCTGTACGGAGGACTCTAACCCAACATCTCATCACACCTATACAGCCAACGTGGTTTCAATGCCCTGGGCATGCTCCGGTGGAGGAAGGAGCCAGATGTTAGTGGAAGCACAGCAATGTGCACGCGCATCTGGGCAAGCCCGCAGCAAGAAGCCACCTGGAGCCCAGTGAGACAGGCTGGGGGAGAAGCTCCCATTGCCCCCTCTCCCAAGAGGAAAAGGAGCTGCTTTTGGGTGCTGATGGTTTTGGTTTGCAGGTTCAGTTCCCTTCCGAGTGTGGAGAACGGCTGCGCGACCTTCAAAGACAAGAGGCTGGAGGACGATTGCTGTGAGTGCAATCACAAGTGGGTTTGCCAGACAGAACCTTTCCATCTCCTTTCAAAGACTGCAGGAGACGGAGAGCTGTGCGGTGCCTGCCCTGAAAAGCCCAGCCTGCAGGATGCTTGCTGCTAATATTTGGGGTGAAGCCAACCCTCCTCGTTACGGCTCTGCGAGGAATTTCAGGGTTTGAACCCAACCAAGCACAAATGAGACTATCAGTTTATGGACTGGTAGAGTTAGCTTACAGTTTATTTTTTTAATTAAGAAAAACATACAAATTTGTACATCCTGACTGTTCCAGTCTTGCCTTATCCTCCTTCCAATAGGAAGTGTATAGTAAAAAAACAGCATAATTCCATAGTATATCAGATATATAAAAGATATATAAAAGACTCAATTTTCTGCTGTACAATCAGAGACAGAAACAGGAATGTTGCTGTCTTGAGTACAAAAGATTGACTGAGCCTGCAAGAATCTGACCATAAAGCAAACTCAGCAATACTGTTGCGGTAAAAAGCAGATTTAAGTAAGTTTTTACCAATGTTTGTGCTATTTTATCTTGTGGTACTGTCACGATCTTTATGTTTATGGGATCTTTTATTTGGGGTAAATCTTTTGCCTCCAGAGGACGTAGTTGTTGGGTCTGCTGCAGATCCAGTATTTCTCCGTGTGGCAGAGGGCTGAGCTGATCTTCTCCTGGTTTAGGTATGCACAATCGCCACCTCCCCACATCTCAAACCTGCAACGCAGACACTCTTGAGTGAGCAGAAGGGAGGAAAGTAGGAAAACTACCCTAAAAACTGGAAGAAAAGCCGGGATTTCCTCTCCTGGGAAGGTCAGAAGGGGCAGTGTTCAATGTTTAATAGGGGTTCAGAGCACAGCATCCTTGGTCCACCCAAGCTTCTCGTGGTAAACCAGGGCTGCGGTGACAGGAGAAGGTCCCTGTCCCAAAAGAGGCCATCCCAGACCCTATAAGAACTCCTGCCCTAATTGCCAACCTGAAGCACCCAACCCCAACAGGCGGAGATACTGACCAGGTGTTGAAGGCTGTGCCGTTGGTCCACCTCCACTGGCCGTCGCCTTCCTTGTGCAGCCCGAACCAGTGGTTTGCTTGGCCCCTGTAGTGCTTGATGAAAGCCTTTAGAGAAAAAAAAAAAAAAAAAAAGGGGGTTTTGGGTGATCCTGTCTTCCCAAAACACTACTCAGCCAGGTTCCACCTCCAGGCTGCAGAGCACCTTGCGATAGGAAGGTGATTTCATTTGAGAGATGTGAATATTCTACAATTTCACAGAAAAAGGAAGCCCCCAAAGCTCAGGACAGCACCCAGCTGGACGTAGGGAGGGGGTTTTGGAGAAAATAATGTGATATTGCTCATCCCCCAGCCTGGGCTGTTGCTTTCCCCAGGGCATCTTCTCCTGGCTTTGTCAGTGGGTGAAATTCGGGGGAAAATGGGTTTTTGGTCTGGTCCCACACATTTTCCACATCAGAGCTGGCGTGGGGGCTCGTGCCCAGTTCTCACCAGTTCGTCCAGGCTGTCTATGGAGGTCAGGGAGGCTTCCAAGGCCTTGCACTTTTCCAAGCTGGTGTTCCAGTTGGTTTCATTCTCTGAGAAATAGTAGCACTTGCCTTGGAAGCCGATCCACATGTCTGGGCACACGTGGGAGAATTGGGGATGTGATGAGTGAGACTGCGGCTGCACAACTGGAAAAGGAGAAAAACAAGCAGGTTAGATACATGGACAGCCACAATAAAAAAAAAAATGCATTTTTTGTAATTATGTGTATTCCCCTCCAGCAAATGTAGGGGGGTTGGGATGCGCCAAGATGGGGCACCCCCTTGGAAAGGTTGAGTAGAGCCTGGTTTAGGGGGCAAAAGGGGGTGCCCCATGAAGCAGGCTCAGTGCTATGCTTGGGGGGGGCTTCTCATCCCGCTGGAAAAACCCCGGAATTCCCCACTCCATCCCCAGAACAGGTCCCTGGCCCATCTCCCTGCCGTGGGGATGCTCCGGTGGGACTCACCAACCAAGGCCACCAGCAGAACGATGACAAGGACACTCAGCACCACACACAGTGGAGCGAGGAGCCTTTGTACATGATGGCATTTCCTTCCCATCCCATGGGGGCTGCAGTCTGGTGGAGAAGAGAGCAGGAGATGTGGGCTGGGTCTTTGCACCCCCCATTTGCCCATTTTCTGCTGGATCCACGGTTGATCCTATAGCCCCCCCACCCCCTTTGGGATAGGAGCTCCCTTTGTTGGTTCCTCGTGGCAAGAGTAGGTTTTGGCAAGGCTTGGAGCTGCTGCGTGGCCTCTGAAGGCACCTGCACTTGTTTGAGGTCCTCCAGATGGATTTAGAGGTGGCTGCATGGTAAAATTCAGAGCCTGTCCTCACCCACCCAAAAACCCAGACCGGTGCCCATCCCACCAGTGCCCACCAGAGATACATCTCACTTTCCCCCAGCATTACCGCATTTGTATTGTTTTTCCTCATCTCTTGGAGGGTTCAGCACTTCTTCTTGGTCGGGGTGAGTATTTTCACAGGCTCCTTTCCCCATGGCAGTCAAGAAAGTGTCGGGTCTCACTGATCACATCCACCCGTCCTGTCCTGATGCCACAACTGCCGGAGCACGCTGTGATAGCAAGGAGAGGGTTGAGTGCTGGGGGGCCAGCAAAGCCCCCTAGGTGTGAGGAGTTGTGGGGACCTGGGGGGATATGGGGAAAACGTGGGTGGGGAGGGGGCTTGTGGTCTGTTGGAGGGAAAGGGAGGGGAGATGGAGAAGGGGGGGGAGAGGGAGAGCGGGGGGGGGGGGGGAGGGAGAGCGGGGGGGGGGGGGGGGAAGGGAGAGCGGGGGGGGGGAAAGGGAGAGCGGGGGGGGGAAGGGAGAGCGGGGGGGGGGAAGGGAGAGAGGGGGAAAAAAGGGAGAGAAATGGAGCATGAAAAAGAGAAAAGAAAGAAAGAGACAGAAGTTTAAACTGACTTTAAATCCCCAAAGAAATTAAAAGAAAAATACTGCCTATCAGCACTCAAAGCTCAAAGGGAGTTAAGTGTCTGGGACATGACACCCTCCCCCAAGTGGCTTCAGCCCAGCAAGCAAGAGGGAAGCTGAATTTGGAAAAAAACAGAGGAGGAAATAAGCCAGCAGCTGGTCTTGCTGACATTCTTGGTGTGCAGCCATCCCTCATCTCAGTTCCCCCTGCAATCTTTTCTGCTGGCTGCTGTTCAAACAGAGCAGCTCTGGTCCCACAGATCTTTGGCACTGTTATTTATTGGAAAATAATCAACAAGGAAGGACTCTGTCCCACCTGGATGATGGATTTATTGTTAAACCAAACATCTAGGAGTAAGCTCTTAAGGAGAAAGGATTTGGTTTCGAGTGAATACAGCAGCACGCAGGGAAAAATTGCAGGAGGAACATTCAGTGCTGGGGGTCGTGCTGGGAAACAGAGTTCCGGAAGAAGTTTTAGGATTCAATTTGGTAGGGGGGAATAAAAAGTGGTAATAAGGGTGGGCTGCAGGTACCCCAAACTCTGTAGGACAAAGCCTGGCTCAGCTTCAAAGTTGGCTGGCGTGAGCTAAAACTACCCAAACCCAACTGAGCACGTCTTTCGTAACCAAAAATGTCAGTTTCTGAGACCAAAAAGGAAACCGATAGTAAACCACGATTTTGTTTCTCCATTCCAAGAGAAGAAATTCTCCTCTTCTTTTGGTTAGGCTTCCATTTTGTAACAACTGTAAAATTAACCAAAATTCCCTTGAAAAAAGCACACAGGGTTTTGCACCCTGCAGGCTCAAAGCAGCCTGAGCTTGTACCCAGGTTTTATCCCTCTCCCCACAGTCTGTTTTTTTTTACCGCAGCTCCCCCCAGATGATTAATCCTACTGTTTATTATTATTATTATTATTATTTGCTTCATTTCACCTTTATTCTTCTTTTCATTCCCTCCCAGGAAAAACACAAAGAAAGCAGCCAGCTGCCTTAGCTAGAAGAGAGACCGGGAAAGCCCTCCCAAAGAAACAAACAGAAAAAAAAACAAACAAACAAACAAATTTTTAAAAACAGCTTAAAAAAAAACCCTAGGAGTTCTAAACATCTGCAAGAAAATTCACATGGCCCTGGAGGCAGCAGAAGCTTCAACAAAGACAGCTGAAAAGGAACACTTTGGGCAACGTAGGTTTTTTTTTTTTGGCTCTTCTCACAGAAACACACGAGTGGCATGCAAGCTCACTGGATGCGCAGTTTTGGCATTACGAAAGGGAGAGAATGAGAGGAGAATGAGAAAAAAACAGCGCAAACGCGAAAAGAAAGGTGAGAAAGAGACAACGAGGGTGGAAAAACGGGAGAGGGCAAAGGAATAAAAGAAGTCTTAAAGGAAAAAAAGAAAGAAGATGGAAACCCACCCTGACTGGCTGCTCCTTCCCTCCCCATTTCAGCCCCTAGCCGAGCGTTGCTTGCTCAGCTGGACCCAAATTTTCCTGCTCAGATGTGGACTTACCCTAAGAGCAGTGTGTCTAGTCCTGGTGTCTTAGGTCTTCTTGCTTCTGCTCCAACTAAATGAATGAGAGGAGTAGACACTGCTCGTGCCGGTGTCACCTAAGAGCAAGGGGAGGGGTATCGCCCAGCCTATGATCCTGCAGAAGAGCAGAAGTAGGAACGCCTCTCTTGACCGAAAAGGCAAAATGACTCAAAACCTCACTGGCTGCCACTTGAACATATGTTATAAATGTTTTCCTGTTAGCAAAAGAGGAAGGAAAGCAACCTTCTGTTACTTTTATTGAAGAAACACAGTGGGAGGAGTTTAAGGCCCCCGGGGGTAGTAATGCTGCATGTACTGCAGTAACACTGAAAGCACCAATACCACGTTTTTTTGTTTACGTGGCGAGGTTTCAGTAGCAGGCCTCCATGTCCCAAAGGGCATCGAGACCCATACGATGCAGCCGAGTCTCTGCACATTTGGGGGACCTGAAGGACCCTGCCAGGAGCACGAGGGATGGAGCCGATGGGGAAAAATGCTTGGGGGGGGAGGGAGGATGAAATCATCTGGGCAGCAAAGAGCTAAATGGGCGTGATTTGCACAGCACTGAGCAAGATAACCACAACCTTTTTGAGGAAACTCAGTGATAAGGAGGCGGAGCAAGCGGCTGTGTGCATTTGTGTGCCCTTGGCTGCCTTCCCTTCAGATAATCAGAGAATCATTAAGGCGAGAAAAGACCCCCAAGATGGAGGCCCACCCATCCCCCTACCACCAATGTCACCCACTAAACCATGTCCCCAAGCACCATGTCCAACCTTTCCTTGAACACCCCCAGGGACGGTGACTCCACCACCTCCCTGGGGAACCCGTCCCAATGCCTGACCACTCTTTCTGAGAAGAAATGTCTCCTCATTTCCAACCTGAACATCATTGGAGTCATTGGAGTCCTGCACCCTACTTGAAAAAAGCACACACATTGGTGGGTTTTGCACCCTGCAGGCTCAAAGCAGCCTGAGCTTGTACCCAGGTTTTATCCGTCTCCCCCCTCTCCCAGTCAACTTTTTTACTGCAGCTCCCCCCAGATTATTAATCCTGTTTATTATTATATTTTTGCTTCATTTCACCTTTATTCTTCTTTTCATTCCCTCCCAGAAAAAAGCACAAAGAAAGAAGCCAGCTGCCTTAGCTAGAAGACAGACTGGGAAAGCCCTCCCCCCCCCCAAAAAAAAAAAAAAATCAGCAAAACCAGATGGAAATGTTTACAAGCAGCTAAAACCCTCCTTAGCAGTTCTAAACATCTGCAAGAAGATTCACACAGCCCTTGTAGTAGCACAAGCTTCAATAAAGACAGCTGAAAAGGACCAATTTGGGCAATGTGGGGTTTTTTTTGGCTCTTCTCACAGACACAGGAGTAGTGTGCAAGCTCACGAGGTGCAGTTTTGGCATTAAAAAAAGAGAGAGAACAAGAGGAGAATGAGAAAAAAGCGTGCAAATGTGAAAAGAAATGCAAGAAAGAGACAAAGAGGTTGGAAAGGCAGGAGAGGGCAAAGGAACAACAGCAACAACAACAAAAAAAAACTTAAAGAAGAAAATGAAAGAGAAAAGATGGGAAACCCGCCCTGTCTGGCTGCTCCTTCCCTTCCCATTTCAGCCCCTAGCCCCGTGTTGCTTGCTCAGCCAGCCCCAAATTTTGCTGCTCGGACGTGGACTTACCCTAAGAGCAGTGTTTCGAGTGCTGGTGTGTTTTGTCTTCTTGATTGCGCAGAGATTTAATGAGTCGGAGGGAAGCACAGCAGCCCAGATCATATGGTCCCATGTGTCAGTTATCACCTTTAACCAATCCCTGCCACGACTGCACAGACGAACGCCCTCACGACATGTATGGAAATAAATAAAAATAAACTCAAATAACTCAAAAGCTCACTGCTCGCCGCTTGGAGTTCTCTTAATGATGTTATCCTGGTGCCAAGTGAGGAAGAGGAGCAAATCTGTGTTACTTTTGTTGAAGAAACCCAGCTCACGGGAAGATTTTTAACATCCCCTGGGGTGGGAGCAGAGGGAGGGAAATATAATGGTGAAAGCTCCGGATGCAGCATTTTTTTCTCAGCTGGATTCATGAAAACTTCCTGCAAAGGGGGGCCGCGGAAATGTGGCTTTAACTCCCCTCTTCTTGGGGCAAAACTCACGAGGCTCTTTGAGGTCTGGTTGGCTGTTGGGTGCTTATCCTTTAGGGTGCATATCCAAATAGCCATTTTTCCCCTCAATACAGGATTATCAAATTTTTTTTTTATTTTCCTTGGGGGTGCAGAGGGCAGAGGGAGATGGGGAGACAACAACTGCTAGTTGGTCAAGATGGTTTTTCACAGTGTGAAAAGCCAATCTGTAGCTGTGGCTCGCTGTAGCAACAGGAAAAAGAAACAACAGGTTTTTTTGTTTGTTTCTTTGTTTGTTTGTTTGTTTTTTTTTTTTTTTGTAAAAAAATCCTGGAAGAACACAGCAGGAAAGCTGTGCACAGGCAGGGGTTGAGCAAAGGCTTCTGCCAGCACCTGGCAAAGCAGTGAAGACAGGATTAAATGCTGGCGTTAATAAAAAAAAAAAATAATAAAAAAAGTAATTAAAAAATAAACACTTTCTTAGCTGCTTTCTAGCAGGTGTGCCTTTCTTACTGGAATCAGTACGAAGAAGCGCCCTGTGCACATCAAGGGGATTTGTCGGGGCCCACACAAGGATGGGGTAAAACAATAAAAGATACAAAAGGGTGGGCCGTGAGCCTGGAGGAGGCAGGAGGACCTTGTGCCCCTCCCCTGGACACCAGGCGAGGGTGCTGGTGACCCCAAAAGCTTTCAGGGGCATTGAACGGCCGAGAGCTGTGGCAGGAAGCTCCGGCCCCGCCGCTGGTTCGCACTTCACCAGTGCAGCTCTGAGCGTTTTGGTTTCCTGTCCTCCGGACCCCGTCGCGTCCCCTCCGCCTGCCGCGTGTCCTCCCGACTCCTCCACGCCATGGAGGATGAGGATGGCTACATGGCCTTGGACAGGCGATGCAAGCGGGGTGCTGCGGAGAGGCCGGGACCCCTCCGGGACGCAGGTAGCGGGGTCCGGTCCTCCGTCCCCACCACGGGCTTGTGGTGGCGAGAGGATACCCCGGGTGGCGATTGCTTGGCAGGGGAAGAACCGGGGTGGCGCAGCTCTTGGGGTCGCAGAGAGTCGTTCAAGCTGGGGAAACTGAGAGGGGGCTTGGGAGGGACGCTTGCCTGTGATTTTTGGACACTCCCAGGCACGCAGACGCTGGCTGCTGGTGCCCCCGTTTCGCTCCCATCCTGCTGCCGTCAGGCTTGGCTGCATCCCCCAAAACCCTTTTGCCCTGAAGAAGAGGAGCAGAGGGACTTTGGGCACCCCCCGGGACAGGGGATTGGGGGGACAGATGCTCTCGGCCCCCCCACTTCTCCTTTTGTGTCCCTTCCCCTGACTGCAGGACCTGCCACGAAAGACCTCAAGACAGGGGGGTCAGCACCAGGCTGGGTTCGATCACACCATTCCTCCCCCTCTCTGGGATGGGGGAGAGAATCAGAAAAAAAAATGAAGCCTGCGGGTTGAGATAGAGACAGTTTATTAGGACAGAAAAGAAAGGAAAAGAATAATAATGGTAATAGCACTACTACTAATAATGTGTACAAAACAAGTGACCCTCTCAGCGTTCAGTGTCTGAGCAGGACAGGCGACGAACTCATGCTGTGCACACGTCCTTGGGCTAAGCTCGGTATCGTGGAACAAAAATGGTTTTTGCACCGGAATTGGGAACATGAGCAAGCAGAGGAGATGGCAGAGAGGTGGTTCCATTGCTCCGTGAGGGCTGGAGATGGATGAAGTGTGAGAAAGGAGAGAGAAAGGAAGCATTTGGGGGACCTCTGCTGTATGGTACCCCCCTTGCACGGCAAAGTGCTCGGCAGTACCCCCCCATTTTCTAGAACCATAACGTTGCTGTGTGGTACCCACTGGTGTAACTGGGAAACCGCAGCCCGGCTTCTCCTCGTCCCCTCCAAGCTCCTGGAGGCTTTGCTCCAGCCAAAGCTTCCCCACGTTGAGCAGCGGGACCCACGCAAGGAGGGTCCTGTGGTGGGAGATGCAAAGAGAAGGTTGCGATCGTTGGGTTTTCACTTGGTTTTTTGTTTTTTGTGGAGGTAGCAAAGCAGCTGTCAAGTTCTGCTCAAACAGAGGGGCTCTATTTTATTTTATGATTTCATTATATTTCGTTATATTTTATTATATTTTACTATTTCATATGTATTAATTGATTTATTTATTTTATTGATTTATTTAATATTATTTTATTTCATTTCATTTCATTTCACTGTATTTAAATTTTAATTTACAAAGAAAGTACTTTCTGAACAAAACCATGGCCTCTTTCAGCTTCCGCCGCGTGCCCACGGTGGCACGGAGTCCTCCTGAAGCTGAGTGGATTGAGCCACGTGGTGCTGCTGGTGCTGCTGGCAGTGCTCAGCGTGCAGGGTGAGTAAAACCCAAGCGACCACAAGGGAAATTGTTCTTTTTTTTTTTTTTTTCCCCCAAGGGGAGGTCAGGGTTTTATCCCAGCAACCATCTCCATTTGGATGGGGACAATTTTGCCCCATGCGGATGCCACGGGACGCATCCAACAAGAGTAAATCCCCTCTGAAATCGAACCAACAAACAAAAACCACAAAAAAAAAGGCTTTTAAAGCAAGGGTGGAGGACACAAGCAACATTTTTATGCTATTGAAGAAGTTGGGTGCAATCATGACCAAAAAAGGAGGTTGCACAATAGCTTGGGGAACCCAACTCAGCCCTGCTCGGTTTTCACAGCGTTGCCTCAAAACACCCTCAATCTCACCCCCAAATTTTTGCCTCCAAGTTTTTCAGAAGGCACCGATGCCTCCAAGCGCTCCGCAGAACAAGAGCGAGGCCGGGGGAAGGAGCAGGATGGAGGCGTGCGTGATTCCCTCCCTGCTGCGCTACGTCTGCCGCTGGAACGGCTCCGCAGGTAACCCCTTCCCCGGGGGGGTCCCCGGGGTGGGATGGGTGCCCCCGGGGTGCTACGAGCCTGGCTTGGTGTTGATGATCATGGCGAGGAAGAGCTCGTTTTGCTGATCATCTCCAGCCTCCATGGGCCTCCTGGAGGAGAAGACACCTCTCCGCCTTCACCGAGCTTGCCCCACCATGGTCCTCCTCGTGGTGGATGAGTGGGAAAAGTGGGCAGGAAGAATAGAGAGCCCCCCTCCCCGGTGCCTCTTGGCTTGGTTGAGCGAGACCTCGAGCACTTTTTAGGGTTTCTCACAGCTCCGTCTCCTCTCCAGGCCACGGGGGCTGCAAGCTGTGCCCCCAGTCTCGGCAGCTTTTTGGGGACCAGTGCTACCAGCTTTCCAAGTCGAGTGGGACTTGGATGCAAGGCAAAAAAGACTGCGAAAGTTGGGGGTCCCATCTGGCCGTGCTCCGAAACACCGCCGATATGGTATGTGCAGAGTGGAGAAGGCTTGAAAAGGACCCAAAAGTCCTTGGTTTTGGTGGGTAGAGGGGCAAAAACTGCCCCAGAGCTCCAAGCCACCTCGTGCTAAGGGGTGGGAATGGGGCTGAATTGCCACCTAAAGGGCTTTGGAGGCCCCTTCCCACCTTTGGCATGGGAGGAAGGAGGGACACGGAGCTCGGGGGGAGCCTTTGGTGTCTCAGGCTCTGAATTTAAGCTCTTTCCACCCACTGAGCGAGGCAGCACTCAAGGCACGGGTGGTGTTTAGGGCCCGTCTCTTTGAGGATGAACCAAATGGGTTCAAAAAGCCGGCTTGGCACCCCACCGAGCCTCTTGCTGAAGGCCCCCGGAAGCCACCGCTCCTCTCCCATTTCCCAGGAGCACTTAAATGAGAGGATCCAGCAGGACAGCAAGGAGAAGCTAACGGTGTGGATCGGATTAAAGGCATCCAACTACAGATGGAAATGGGTGGACAACTCCTCCTTCGACGCCACCACGTGAGTACAGCTGCAACGCTCGGTGTGTGGAGCAGTTTTGCTCCATTTCAGCCCCAAGATCTCCAATATTTGGTGTCCGCAACAGCCTTGTAATCCCCCAGCAAGGCTTTTTGTAGCCCAAAGGTTGGCTGTACGGAGGACTCTAACCCAACATCTCATCACACCTATGCAGCCAACGTGGTTTCAATGCCCTGGGCATGCTCCAGTGGACGAAGGAGCCAGATGTTAGTGCAAGCACAGCAATGTGCACGCGCATCTGGGCAAGCCCGCAGCAAGAAGCCACCTGGAGCCCAGTGAGGCAGGCTGGGGGAGAAGCTCCCATTGCCCCCTCTCCAAAGAGGAAAAGGAGCTGCTTTTGGGTGCTGATGGTTTTGGTTTGCAGGTTCAGTTCCCTTCCGAGTGTGGAGAACGGCTGCGCGACCTTCAGAGACAAGAGGCTGGATTACGATGGCTGTGAAAGCGACCACAAGTGGGTTTGCCAGACAGAACCTTTCCATCTCCTTTTAAAGACTGCAGGAGACGGAGAGCTGTGCGGTGCCTGCCCCGAAAAGCCCAGCCTGCAGGATGCTTGCTGCTAATATTTGGGGTGAAGCCAACCCTCCTCGTTACGGCTCTGCGAGGAATTTCAGGGTTTGAACCCAACCAAGCACAGCCGAGAGTATCAGTGTAGGCTCTGGTGTAATTAGCTTCCAATTTCACAGAAGCACAATTTATGTTTTGTAATTAAAGGAAAATATTTTTTATTAAAAAATCCATCCAAATATGTACATCCAGACTGTATCTGTTCCAGTCTTACCTTGTCCTCCTTCCAATAGGCAGTGTATAGTAAAAAAATAGCATAACTCCATAGCAAATCAGATTCGCAGGTTTATTGTGTATTATTATAAAAATGCCTTTTGCAAGTGTAGAAAAATATAAAACAATTTTCTGCTGTACAATCAGAGTGTTGTACAAACAGGAGTGTTGCTGACCTGAGTAGAATCATAGAATAGAATCATAGAATATACCTTACTCTGCAGGCCCTGCACAGGTCTACCCAAAAATTCAGACAATATGACTAAGAGCACAGTACAAGCGCTTCTTAAACCCCCACAGGCTTGGTAGAGTAGAGCGGGACTGACCAGCGATGCGGTGCTTGATGCACCCCAGGGTATGGTTGCCCCTCCTGGCTGCCAGGGCACCCTGCTGGCTCATGTTTAGCTTGCTGTCAACTAAAACACCCAGATCCCTCTTGTGGCTGGACACTACATATGATTGACTGAGCCTGCAAGAATCTGAGCAGAAAGCAAACTCAGCAATACTGTTGCAGTAAAAAGCAGATTTAAGTAAGTTTTTACCAATGTTTGTGCTATTTTATCTTGCGGCACTGGCACAAGCTTTATGTTTATGGAATCTTTTATTCGGGGTAAATCTTTTGCCTCCACTCAACGTAGTTGTTGGGTCGGCTGCAGATCCAGTATTTCTCCGTGTGGCAGAGGGCTGAGCTGATCTTCTCCTGGTTTAGGTACGCACAAGGGCCACCTCCCCGCACCACAAACCTGCAATGCAGACACTCAAGAGTGAGCAGAAGGGAGGAAAGTAGGAAAATTATCCTAAAACCTGGAAGAAAAGCTGGGATTTCCTTGCCTGGGAAGGTCAGAATGGGCAGTGCTCAATATTTAATAGGGGTTCAGAGCACAGCATCCTCGGTCCGCCCCAAGCTTCCCGTGGTAAACCAGGGCTGCGGTGACAGGAGAAGGTCCCTGTCCCAAAAGAGGTCATCCCAGATCCTATAAGAACTCCTACCCTAATTGCCGACCCAAAGCACCCAACCCCAACAGGCGGAGGGACTGACCCATTGTTGAAGGCTGTGCCGTTGGTCCACCTCCACTGGCCGTCGCCTTCCTCGTGCAGCCCGAACCAGGAGTTTGCTTGGCCCTTGTAGCGCACGATGAAATCCTTTAGAGCAAAAAAAACAAATGGGTTTTAGGTGATCCCATCTTCCCCAAACACAACTCAGCCAGGTTCCACCTCCAGGCTGCAGAGCACCTTGCAATAGGAAGGTGATTTCATTTGAGAGATGTGAATATTCTACAATTTCACGGAAAAAGGAAGCTCCTTGAGGGCAAAGCTCAGGACAGCACCCAGCTGGACGTAGGGAGGGAGTTTTGGAGAAAATAATGTGATATTGCTCATCCCCCAGCCCGGGCTGTTGCTTTTGCCAGGGCATCTTCTCCTGGCTTTGTCAGTGGGTGAAATTTGGGGAAAATGGGTTTTTGGTCTGGTCCCACACATTTTCCACACCAGAGCTGGCGTGGGGGCTTGTGCCCAGTTCTCACCAGTTCGTCCAGGCTGTCTATGGAGGTCAGGGAGGCTTCCAAGGCCTTGCATTTTTCCAAGCTGGTGTTCCAGTTGCTTTTATTTTCTGAGAAATAGTAGCACTTGCCTTGGAAGCCTATCCACGTGTCTGGGCACACGTGGGAGAATTGGGGATGTGATGAGCGAGACTGCAGCTGCACAACTGCAAAAGGAGAAAAACAAGCAGATGAGATGCATGGACAGCCACAATAAAAAAAAAAATGCATTTTTTTAATTATATGTATTCCCCTCCAGCAAATGTAGGGGGGTTGGGATGTGCCAAGATGGGGCACCCCCTTGGAAAGGTTGAGTAGAGCCTGGAGAAAAGGGGGACAAAAGGGGGTGCCCCATGAAGCAGGCTCAGTGCTATGCTTGGGGGGCTTCTCATCCTGCTGGGAAAGCCCTGGAATTCCCCACTCCACCCCCAGAACAGGTCCCTGGCCCATCTCCCTGCCATGGGGATGCTCCGGTGGGACTCACCAATCAAGGCCACCAGCAGAACGACGACAAGGACACTCAGCACCACACACAGTGGAGCGAGAAGCCTTTGTACATGACGGCATTTCCTTCCCATCCCATGGGGGCTGGAGTCTGGTGGAGAAGAGAGCAGGAGATGTGGGCTGGGTCTTTCCACTCCCCCCATTTGCCCTCTTTCTGCTGAATCCACGGTTGATCCTATAGCCCTCCCCCTTGGGATAGGAGCTCCCTTTGTTGGTTCCTCGTGGCAAGAGTAGGTTTTGGCAAGGCTTGGAGCTGCTGCGTGGCCTCTGAAGGCACCTGCACTTGTTTGAGGTCCTCCAGATGGATTTAGAGGTGGCTGCATGGTAAAATTCAGAGCCTGTCCTCACCCACCCAAAAACCCTGACCGGTGCCCATCCCACCAGTGCCCCACCGGAGCCAGATCTCACTTTCCCCCAGCATTACCGCATTTGTATCGTTTTTCCTCATCTCTTGGAGGGTTCAGCACTTCTTCTTGGTTGGGATGAGTATTTTCACAGGCTCCTTTCCCCATGGCAGTCAAGAAAGTGTCAGGTCTCACTGATCACATCCGCCCATCCTGTCGTGATGCCACAACTGCCGGAGCTCGCTGTGATAGCAAGGAGAGGGTTGAGTGCTGGGGGGCCAGCAAAGCCCCCCTGGTGTGGGGAGTTCTGGTGACCTGGGGGGATATGGGGAAAACGTGGGTGGGGAGAGGGCTTGTGGTCTGTTGGAGGGAAGGGGGGACGGGGGGACGGGGGGACGGGGGGACGGGGGGACGGGGGGACGGGGGGACGGGGGGACGGGGGGACGGGGGGACGGGGGGACGGGGGGACGGGGGGACGGGGGGACGGGGGGACGGGGGGACGGGGGACGGGGGGACGGGGGGACGGGGGGACGGGGGGACGGGGGGACGGGGGGACGGGGGGACGGGGGGACGGGGGACGGGGGGACGGGGAGACGGGGGGACGGGGAGACGACGGGGGACGGGGGGACGGGGAGACGGGGGGACGGGGAGACGGGGGGACGGGGAGACGGGGGGACGGGGGAGACGGGGGGACGGGGAGACGGGGGGACGGGGAGACGGGGGGACGGGGAGACGGGGGGACGGGGAGACGGGGGGACGGGGAGACGGGGGACGGGGAGACGGAAGGACGGGGAGACGGAAGGACGGGGAGACGGAAGGACGGGGAGACGGAAGGACGGGGAGACGGAAGGACGGGGAGACGGAAGGACGGGGAGACGGAAGGACGGGGAGACGGAAGGACGGGGAGACGGAAGGACGGGGAGACGGAAGGACGGGGAGACGGAAGGACGGGGAGACGGAAGGACGGGGAGACGGAAGGACGGGGAGACGGAAGGACGGGGAGACGGAAGGACGGGGAGACGGAAGGACGGGGAGACGGAAGGACGGGGAGACGGAAGGACGGGGAGACGGAAGGACGGGGAGACGGAAGGACGGGGAGACGGAAGGACGGGGAGACGGAAGGACGGGGAGACGGAAGGACGGGGAGACGGAAGGACGGGGAGACGGAAGGACGGGGAGACGGAAGGACGGGGAGACGGAAGGACGGGGAGACGGAAGGACGGGGAGACGGAAGGACGGGGAGACGGAAGGACGGGGAGACGGAAGGACGGGGAGACGGAAGGACGGGGAGACGGAAGGACGGGGAGACGGAAGGACGGGGAGACGGAAGGACGGGGAGACGGAAGGACGGGGAGACGGAAGGACGGGGAGACGGAAGGACGGGGAGACGGAAGGACGGGGAGACGGAAGGACGGGGAGACGGAAGGACGGGGAGACGGAAGGACGGGGAGACGGAAGGACGGGGAGACGGAAGGACGGGGAGACGGAAGGACGGGGAGACGGAAGGACGGGGAGACGGAAGGACGGGGAGACGGAAGGACGGGGAGACGGAAGGACGGGGAGACGGAAGGACGGGGAGACGGAAGGACGGGGAGACGGAAGGACGGGGAGACGGAAGGACGGGGAGACGGAAGGACGGGGAGACGGAAGGACGGGGAGACGGAAGGACGGGGAGACGGAAGGACGGGGAGACGGAAGGACGGGGAGACGGAAGGACGGGGAGACGGAAGGACGGGGAGACGGAAGGACGGGGAGACGGAAGGACGGGGAGACGGAAGGACGGGGAGACGGAAGGACGGGGAGACGGAAGGACGGGGAGACGGAAGGACGGGGAGACGGAAGGACGGGGAGACGGAAGGACGGGGAGACGGAAGGACGGGGAGACGGAAGGACGGGGAGACGGAAGGACGGGGAGACGGAAGGACGGGGAGACGGAAGGACGGGGAGACGGAAGGACGGGGAGACGGAAGGACGGGGAGACGGAAGGACGGGGAGACGGAAGGACGGGGAGACGGAAGGACGGGGAGACGGAAGGACGGGGAGACGGAAGGACGGGGAGACGGAAGGACGGGGAGACGGAAGGACGGGGAGACGGAAGGACGGGGAGACGGAAGGACGGGGAGACGGAAGGACGGGGAGACGGAAGGACGGGGAGACGGAAGGACGGGGAGACGGAAGGACGGGGAGACGGAAGGACGGGGAGACGGAAGGACGGGGAGACGGAAGGACGGGGAGACGGAAGGACGGGGAGACGGAAGGACGGGGAGACGGAAGGACGGGGAGACGGAAGGACGGGGAGACGGAAGGACGGGGAGACGGAAGGACGGGGAGACGGAAGGACGGGGAGACGGAAGGACGGGGAGACGGAAGGACGGGGAGACGGAAGGACGGGGAGACGGAAGGACGGGGAGACGGAAGACGGAGGACGGGGAGACGGAGGACGGGGAGACGGAAGGACGGGGAGACGGAAGGACGGGGAGACGGAAGGACGGGGAGACGGAAGGACGGGGAGACGGAAGGACGGGGAGACGGAAGGACGGAGACGGAAGGACGGGGAGACGGAAGGACGGGGAGACGGAAGGACGGGGAGACGGAAGGACGGGGAGACGGAAGGACGGGGAGACGGAAGGACGGGGAGACGGAAGGACGGGGAGACGGAAGGACGGGGAGACGGAAGGACGGGGAGACGGAAGGACGGGGAGACGGAAGGACGGGGAGACGGAAGGACGGGGAGACGGAAGGACGGGGAGACGGAAGGACGGGGAGACGGAAGGACGGGGAGACGGAAGGACGGGGAGACGGAAGGACGGGGAGACGGAAGGACGGGGAGACGGAAGGACGGGGAGACGGAAGGACGGGGAGACGGAAGGACGGGGAGACGGAAGGACGGGGAGACGGAAGGACGGGGAGACGGAAGGACGGGGAGACGGAAGGACGGGGAGACGGAAGGACGGGGAGACGGAAGGACGGGGAGACGGAAGGACGGGGAGACGGAAGGACGGGGAGACGGAAGGACGGGGAGACGGAAGGACGGGGAGACGGAAGGACGGGGAGACGGAAGGACGGGGAGACGGAAGGACGGGGAGACGGAAGGACGGGGAGACGGAAGGACGGGGAGACGGAAGGACGGGGAGACGGAAGGACGGGGAGACGGAAGGACGGGGAGACGGAAGGACGGGGAGACGGAAGGACGGGGAGACGGAAGGACGGGGAGACGGAAGGACGGGGAGACGGAAGGACGGGGAGACGGAAGGACGGGGAGACGGAAGGACGGGGAGACGGAAGGACGGGGAGACGGAAGGACGGGGAGACGGAAGGACGGGGAGACGGAAGGACGGGGAGACGGAAGGACGGGGAGACGGAAGGACGGGGAGACGGAAGGACGGGGAGACGGAAGGACGGGGAGACGGAAGGACGGGGAGACGGAAGGACGGGGAGACGGAAGGACGGGGAGACGGAAGGACGGGGAGACGGAAGGACGGGGAGACGGAAGGACGGGGAGACGGAAAGGACGGGGAGACGGAAGGACGGGGAGACGGAAGGACGGGGAGACGGAAGGACGGGGAGACGGAAGGACGGGGAGACGGAAGGACGGGGAGACGGAAGGACGGGGAGACGGAAGGACGGGGAGACGGAAGGACGGGGAGACGGAAGGACGGGGAGACGGAAGGACGGGGAGACGGAAGGACGGGGAGACGGAAGGACGGGGAGACGGAAGGACGGGGAGACGGAAGGACGGGGAGACGGAAGGACGGGGAGACGGAAGGACGGGGAGACGGAAGGACGGGGAGACGGAAGGACGGGGAGACGGAAGGACGGGGAGACGGAAGGACGGGGAGACGGAAGGACGGGGAGACGGAAGGACGGGGAGACGGAAGGACGGGGAGACGGAAGGACGGGGAGACGGAAGGACGGGGAGACGGAAGGACGGGGAGACGGAAGGACGGGGAGACGGAAGGACGGGGAGACGGAAGGACGGGGAGACGGAAGGACGGGGAGACGGAAGGACGGGGAGACGGAAGGACGGGGAGACGGAAGGACGGGGAGACGGAAGGACGGGGAGACGGAAGGACGGGGAGACGGAAGGACGGGGAGACGGAAGGACGGGGAGACGGAAGGACGGGGAGACGGAAGGACGGGGAGACGGAAGGACGGGGAGACGGAAGGACGGGGAGACGGAAGGACGGGGAGACGGAAGGACGGGGAGACGGAAGGACGGGGAGACGGAAGGACGGGGAGACGGAAGGACGGGGAGACGGAAGGACGGGGAGACGGAAGGACGGGGAGACGGAAGGACGGGGAGACGGAAGGACGGGGAGACGGAAGGACGGGGAGACGGAAGGACGGGGAGACGGAAGGACGGGGAGACGGAAGGACGGGGAGACGGAAGGACGGGGAGACGGAAGGACGGGGAGACGGAAGGACGGGGAGACGGAAGGACGGGGAGACGGAAGGACGGGGAGACGGAAGGACGGGGAGACGGAAGGACGGGGAGACGGAAGGACGGGGAGACGGAAGGACGGGGAGACGGAAGGACGGGGAGACGGAAGGACGGGGAGACGGAAGGACGGGGAGACGGAAGGACGGGGAGACGGAAGGACGGGGAGACGGAAGGACGGGGAGACGGAAGGACGGGGAGACGGAAGGACGGGGAGACGGAAGGACGGGGAGACGGAAGGACGGGGAGACGGAAGGACGGGGAGACGGAAGGACGGGGAGACGGAAGGACGGGGAGACGGAAGGACGGGGAGACGGAAGGACGGGGAGACGGAAGGACGGGGAGACGGAAGGACGGGGAGACGGAAGGACGGGGAGACGGAAGGACGGGGAGACGGAAGGACGGGGAGACGGAAGGACGGGGAGACGGAAGGACGGGGAGACGGAAGGACGGGGAGACGGAAGGACGGGGAGACGGAAGGACGGGGAGACGGAAGGACGGGGAGACGGAAGGACGGGGAGACGGAAGGACGGGGAGACGGAAGGACGGGGAGACGGAAGGACGGGGAGACGGAAGGACGGGGAGACGGAAGGACGGGGAGACGGAAGGACGGGGAGACGGAAGGACGGGGAGACGGAAGGACGGGGAGACGGAAGGACGGGGAGACGGAAGGACGGGGAGACGGAAGGACGGGGAGACGGAAGGACGGGGAGACGGAAGGACGGGGAGACGGAAGGACGGGGAGACGGAAGGACGGGGAGACGGAAGGACGGGGAGACGGAAGGACGGGGAGACGGAAGGACGGGGAGACGGAAGGACGGGGAGACGGAAGGACGGGGAGACGGAAGGACGGGGAGACGGAAGGACGGGGAGACGGAAGGACGGGGAGACGGAAGGACGGGGAGACGGAAGGACGGGGAGACGGAAGGACGGGGAGACGGAAGGACGGGGAGACGGAAGGACGGGGAGACGGAAGGACGGGGAGACGGAAGGACGGGGAGACGGAAGGACGGGGAGACGGAAGGACGGGGAGACGGAAGGACGGGGAGACGGAAGGACGGGGAGACGGAAGGACGGGGAGACGGAAGGACGGGGAGACGGAAGGACGGGGAGACGGAAGGACGGGGAGACGGAAGGACGGGGAGACGGAAGGACGGGGAGACGGAAGGACGGGGAGACGGAAGGACGGGGAGACGGAAGGACGGGGAGACGGAAGGACGGGGAGACGGAAGGACGGGGAGACGGAAGGACGGGGAGACGGAAGGACGGGGAGACGGAAGGACGGGGAGACGGAAGGACGGGGAGACGGAAGGACGGGGAGACGGAAGGACGGGGAGACGGAAGGACGGGGAGACGGAAGGACGGGGAGACGGAAGGACGGGGAGACGGAAGGACGGGGAGACGGAAGGACGGGGAGACGGAAGGACGGGGAGACGGAAGGACGGGGAGACGGAAGGACGGGGAGACGGAAGGACGGGGAGACGGAAGGACGGGGAGACGGAAGGACGGGGAGACGGAAGGACGGGGAGACGGAAGGACGGGGAGACGGAAGGACGGGGAGACGGAAGGACGGGGAGACGGAAGGACGGGGAGACGGAAGGACGGGGAGACGGAAGGACGGGGAGACGGAAGGACGGGGAGACGGAAGGACGGGGAGACGGAAGGACGGGGAGACGGAAGGACGGGGAGACGGAAGGACGGGGAGACGGAAGGACGGGGAGACGGAAGGACGGGGAGACGGAAGGACGGGGAGACGGAAGGACGGGGAGACGGAAGGACGGGGAGACGGAAGGACGGGGAGACGGAAGGACGGGGAGACGGAAGGACGGGGAGACGGAAGGACGGGGAGACGGAAGGACGGGGAGACGGAAGGACGGGGAGACGGAAGGACGGGGAGACGGAAGGACGGGGAGACGGAAGGACGGGGAGACGGAAGGACGGGGAGACGGAAGGACGGGGAGACGGAAGGACGGGGAGACGGAAGGACGGGGAGACGGAAGGACGGGGAGACGGAAGGACGGGGAGACGGAAGGACGGGGAGACGGAAGGACGGGGAGACGGAAGGACGGGGAGACGGAAGGACGGGGAGACGGAAGGACGGGGAGACGGAAGGACGGGGAGACGGAAGGACGGGGAGACGGAAGGACGGGGAGACGGAAGGACGGGGAGACGGAAGGACGGGGAGACGGAAGGACGGGGAGACGGAAGGACGGGGAGACGGAAGGACGGGGAGACGGAAGGACGGGGAGACGGAAGGACGGGGAGACGGAAGGACGGGGAGACGGAAGGACGGGGAGACGGAAGGACGGGGAGACGGGGAGACGGAAGGACGGGGAGACGGAAGGACGGGGAGACGGAAGGACGGGGAGACGGAAGGACGGGGAGACGGAAGGACGGGGAGACGGAAGGACGGGGAGACGGAAGGACGGGGAGACGGAAGGACGGGGAGACGGAAGGACGGGGAGACGGAAGGACGGGGAGACGGAAGGACGGGGAGACGGAAGGACGGGGAGACGGAAGGACGGGGAGACGGAAGGACGGGGAGACGGAAGGACGGGGAGACGGAAGGACGGGGAGACGGAAGGACGGGGAGACGGAAGGACGGGGAGACGGAAGGACGGGGAGACGGAAGGACGGGGAGACGGAAGGACGGGGAGACGGAAGGACGGGGAGACGGAAGGACGGGGAGACGGAAGGACGGGGAGACGGAAGGACGGGGAGACGGAAGGACGGGGAGACGGAAGGACGGGGAGACGGAAGGACGGGGAGACGGAAGGACGGGGAGACGGAAGGACGGGGAGACGGAAGGACGGGGAGACGGAAGGACGGGGAGACGGAAGGACGGGGAGACGGAAGGACGGGGAGACGGAAGGACGGGGAGACGGAAGGACGGGGAGACGGAAGGACGGGGAGACGGAAGGACGGGGAGACGGAAGGACGGGGAGACGGAAGGACGGGGAGACGGAAGGACGGGGAGACGGAAGGACGGGGAGACGGAAGGACGGGGAGACGGAAGGACGGGGAGACGGAAGGACGGGGAGACGGAAGGACGGGGAGACGGAAGGACGGGGAGACGGAAGGACGGGGAGACGGAAGGACGGGGAGACGGAAGGACGGGGAGACGGAAGGACGGGGAGACGGAAGGACGGGGAGACGGAAGGACGGGGAGACGGAAGGACGGGGAGACGGAAGGACGGGGAGACGGAAGGACGGGGAGACGGAAGGACGGGGAGACGGAAGGACGGGGAGACGGAAGGACGGGGAGACGGAAGGACGGGGAGACGGAAGGACGGGGAGACGGAAGGACGGGGAGACGGAAGGACGGGGAGACGGAAGGACGGGGAGACGGAAGGACGGGGAGACGGAAGGACGGGGAGACGGAAGGACGGGGAGACGGAAGGACGGGGAGACGGAAGGACGGGGAGACGGAAGGACGGGGAGACGGAAGGACGGGGAGACGGAAGGACGGGGAGACGGAAGGACGGGGAGACGGAAGGACGGGGAGACGGAAGGACGGGGAGACGGAAGGACGGGGAGACGGAAGGACGGGGAGACGGAAGGACGGGGAGACGGAAGGACGGGGAGACGGAAGGACGGGGGGAGACGGGGAGACGGAAGGACGGGGAGACGGAAGGACGGGGAGACGGAAGGACGGGGAGACGGAAGGACGGGGAGACGGAAGGACGGGGAGACGGAAGGACGGGGAGACGGAAGGACGGGGAGACGGAAGGACGGGGAGACGGAAGGACGGGGAGACGGAAGGACGGGGAGACGGAAGGACGGGGAGACGGAAGGACGGGGAGACGGAAGGACGGGGAGACGGAAGGACGGGGAGACGGAAGGACGGGGAGACGGAAGGACGGGGAGACGGAAGGACGGGGAGACGGAAGGACGGGGAGACGGAAGGACGGGGAGACGGAAGGACGGGGAGACGGAAGGACGGGGAGACGGAAGGACGGGGAGACGGAAGGACGGGGAGACGGAAGGACGGGGAGACGGAAGGACGGGGAGACGGAAGGACGGGGAGACGGAAGGACGGGGAGACGGAAGGACGGGGAGACGGAAGGACGGGGAGACGGAAGGACGGGGAGACGGAAGGACGGGGAGACGGAAGGACGGGGAGACGGAAGGACGGGGAGACGGAAGGACGGGGAGACGGAAGGACGGGGAGACGGAAGGACGGGGAGACGGAAGGACGGGGAGACGGAAGGACGGGGAGACGGAAGGACGGGGAGACGGAAGGACGGGGAGACGGAAGGACGGGGAGACGGAAGGACGGGGAGACGGAAGGACGGGGAGACGGAAGGACGGGGAGACGGAAGGACGGGGAGACGGAAGGACGGGGAGACGGAAGGACGGGGAGACGGAAGGACGGGGAGACGGAAGGACGGGGAGACGGAAGGACGGGGAGACGGAAGGACGGGGAGACGGAAGGACGGGGAGACGGAAGGACGGGGAGACGGAAGGACGGGGAGACGGAAGGACGGGGAGACGGAAGGACGGGGAGACGGAAGGACGGGGAGACGGAAGGACGGGGAGACGGAAGGACGGGGAGACGGAAGGACGGGGAGACGGAAGGACGGGGAGACGGAAGGACGGGGAGACGGAAGGACGGGGAGACGGAAGGACGGGGAGACGGAAGGACGGGGAGACGGAAGGACGGGGAGACGGAAGGACGGGGAGACGGAAGGACGGGGAGACGGAAGGACGGGGAGACGGAAGGACGGGGAGACGGAAGGACGGGGAGACGGAAGGACGGGGAGACGGAAGGACGGGGAGACGGAAGGACGGGGAGACGGAAGGACGGGGAGACGGAAGGACGGGGAGACGGAAGGACGGGGAGAGACGGGGAGAGGAAGGGGGAGACGGAAGGACGGGGAGACGGAAGGACGGGGAGACGGAAGGACGGGGAGACGGAAGGACGGGGAGACGGAAGGACGGGGAGACGGAAGGACGGGGAGACGGAAGGACGGGGAGACGGAAGGACGGGGAGACGGAAGGACGGGGAGACGGAAGGACGGGGAGACGGAAGGACGGGGAGACGGAAGGACGGGGAGACGGAAGGACGGGGAGACGGAAGGACGGGGAGACGGAAGGACGGGGAGACGGAAGGACGGGGAGACGGAAGGACGGGGAGACGGAAGGACGGGGAGACGGAAGGACGGGGAGACGGAAGGACGGGGAGACGGAAGGACGGGGAGACGGAAGGACGGGGAGACGGAAGGACGGGGAGACGGAAGGACGGGGAGACGGAAGGACGGGGAGACGGAAGGACGGGGAGACGGAAGGACGGGGAGACGGAAGGACGGGGAGACGGAAGGACGGGGAGACGGAAGGACGGGGAGACGGAAGGACGGGGAGACGGAAGGACGGGGAGACGGAAGGACGGGGAGACGGAAGGACGGGGAGACGGAAGGACGGGGAGACGGAAGGACGGGGAGACGGAAGGACGGGGAGACGGAAGGACGGGGAGACGGAAGGACGGGGAGACGGAAGGACGGGGAAGACGGACGGAAGGACGGGGAGACGGAAGGACGGGGAGGGAGACGGAAGGACGGGGAGACGGAAGGACGGGGAGACGGAAGGACGGGGAGACGGAAGGACGGGGAGACGGAAGGACGGGGAGACGGAAGGACGGGGAGACGGAAGGACGGGGAGACGGAAGGACGGGGAGACGGAAGGACGGGGAGACGGAAGGACGGGGAGACGGAAGGACGGGGAGACGGAAGGACGGGGAGACGGAAGGACGGGGAGACGGAAGGACGGGGAGACGGAAGGACGGGGAGACGGAAGGACGGGGAGACGGAAGGACGGGGAGAAGGAAGGACGGGGAGAAGGAAGGACGGGGAGAAGGAAGGACGGGGAGAAGGAAGGACGGGGAGAAGGAAGGACGGGGAGAAGGAAGGACGGGGAGAAGGAAGGACGGGGAGAAGGAAGGACGGGGAGAAGGAAGGACGGGGAGAAGGAAGGACGGGGAGAAGGAAGGACGGGGAGAAGGAAGGACGGGGAGAAGGAAGGACGGGGAGAAGGAAGGACGGGGAGAAGGAAGGACGGGGAGAAGGAAGGACGGGGAGAAGGAAGGACGGGGAGAAGGAAGGACGGGGAGAAGGAAGGACGGGGAGAAGGAAGGACGGGGAGAAGGAAGGACGGGGAGAAGGAAGGACGGGGAGAAGGAAGGACGGGGAGAAGGAAGGACGGGGAGAAGGAAGGACGGGGAGAAGGAAGGACGGGGAGAAGGAAGGACGGGGAGAAGGAAGGGGAGAAGGAAGGACAAGATTAAGAAAGAAAGAGAGAAGGAAAAGAGAGAAAGAAATGGAGCAAGAAAAAGAGAAAAGAAAGAAAAAGACAGATGTTTAAACTGACTTTAAATCCCAAAAGAAATTAAAAGAAAAATACTGCCTATCAGCACTCAAAGCTCAAAGGGAGTTAAGTGTCTGGGACATGATGCCCTCCCCGAAGTGGCTTCAGCCCAGCAAGCAAGAGGGAAGCTGAATTTGAGAAAAAAACTGGTGTACACATGTAAATATGTCAGCAGCTGGCCTTGCTGACATTCTTGGTTCCCAAACACCCATTATGCCAGTTCCCCCTGCAATCTTTTCTGAGCAAAGGATGTGCTGTCCGCTGTTCAAACAAAGCAACTCTTGTGCCATGTACTTTGTCACTGCTGGTGGAAAACAATCAAGAAGCAAGGATTTTGCCACACCTGGCTGACAGGTTTGCTGTAGCAATAAAGTTCTAGCAATAAGCTCTTGAGGAGGAGAAAGGATTTGGTTTCGAGCGAATACAGCAGCACGCAGGGAAAAATTGCAGGAGGAAAATTCAGTGCTAGGGGTCATGCGGGGAAATAGTGTTTTGGAAGATGTTTTAGGATTCAGTTTGGCAGGGGGGAATAAAAAGTGGTAATAAGGGTGGGCTGCAGGTACCCCAAACTCCGTAGGACAAAGCCTGGCTCAGCTTCAAAGTTGGCTGGCGTGAGCTAAAACCACCCAAACCCAACTGAGCACTGCTTTGAAAACCAAAAATGTCAGTTTCTGAGACCAAAAAGTAAACCGATAGTAAACCACGATTTTGTTTCTCCATTCCAAGAGAAGAAATTCTCATCTTCTTTTGGTTAGGCTTCCATTTTGTAACAATTGTAAAATTAACCAAAATTCCCTTGAAAAAAGCACACAGGGTTTTGAACCCTGCAGGCTCAAAGCAGCCTGAGCTTGTACCCAGGTTTTATCCCTCTTCTCCCCAGTCTGCTTTTTTACTGCAGCTCCCCCCAGATTATTAATTCTACTGATTAATACTATTCTTTCACCTTTATTCTTCTTTTCATTCCCTCCCAGAAAAAGCACAAAGAAAGCAGCCAGCTGCTTTAGCTAGAAGAGAGACTGGGAAAGCCCTCCCAAAGAAACAAACAGAACAAACAAACAAACAAACAAAACAAAACAAAAAAACAGATGGAAATGTTTAAAAACAGATTAAAAAAAACCATAGGAGTTCTAAATATCTGCAAGAAAATTCACACAGCCCTGGAGGCAACAGAAGCTTCAATAAAGCCAGCTGAAAAGGAACAATTTGGGCAACGTGGGTTTTTTTTTTGGCTCTTCTCACACAAACACGAGTGGCATGCAAGCTCACTGGATGCGCAGTTTTGGCATTAAGAAAGGGAGAGAATGAGAGGAGAAAGAAAAAAACAGCGCAAACGCAAAAAGAAAGGCGAGAAAGAGACAAAGAGGCTGGAAAAACGGGAGAGGGCAAAGGAACAAAAAAAATCTTAAGGAAAAAAAGAAAGAAAGAAGATGGAAACCCGCCCTGGGTGGCTACTCTTTTCCTCCCCATTTCAGCCCCTAGCCGAGCGTTGCTTGCTCAGATGGCCCCAAATTTTTCTGCTCAGATGTGGACTTACCCTAACAGCAGCCTCTCTGCTCCTCGTGGCTTATGTCATCCTGTTCGTTGAGCAGCGTCCTGTATGAGCGAGGGAGGGGCAGCACTCAGCCTGTCAAGGGCTGTTGCAGCAGCAGCGTCACGTAACAGCGACGGAGGGGCAGCACTCAGCCTGCAAAGGGCTGTTGGAGCAGGAACGCCTTCAGAAATAGTCCTCTCTTGACCGATAAGGCTAAAGAAGTCAAAACCTCCCTGGTTGGCGCTTGAACTTCTGTTTTAAATGTTTTGCTGTTGACAAAAGAGGAAGGATAGCAACCTTCTCTTTTTTTTATTGAAGAAACCCAGTGGGAGGAATATAAGGAATATATGCCCCTCATCCCGGACACCCCTTGGCATTGCAAATTGCTCCCTAAATGTGGTGTACTGCGGCTGCGTTGCTAGGGGGTCGTCTCTAGTCGCACGGAGGGTGTAAATGCACCTCAGCTGGGCCACCTTTTGGGAGGGAGAAGAACCTGCTCTAGTGGTTGGCATCCCTGCCCGGAGCTGGGGGGTTGAAACCAGATGATCTTTAAGGTGCTTTTCAACTCAGGCCATTCTATGATTCTGTGATACGTAAACATGTTTTATTTAAATATATGAAAATAAATATTTTTATATATATATATATATATATAGTCTGATTGAAAAGGTGAATAGAAAAAGCTTCTGGGGGTGACTTGTAGGCAAGCGATGTCTTGCAAGCAAGTGGTGTTGCTTGATGGAAACGGCAGGTGGCAACATCCCCACGAGGCTGCCGGAGCCAGCCCTCTTGGCAGAGCCTCAAGGTCACTCGCTCTCAGTCCAAACATGCTCACCCGGTGCTCGCTCTGTAGCTGCTATGGTGCTGTGTTTGGGATGTAGGAGGAGAACGATGGTGATACCTCGCTGATGTGGCTGGCCGGTGTCGGGGGACTGGCTTCTCGGAGGGCATCGGTCAGCGGGTGGTGAGCAATTGCATTGTGCATCGCTTGTTTTGTATACATTAGTAGTAGTAGCACTATTACCATTATTATTATTATTATTATCCTTTCTTTTCTGTCCTAATAAACTGTCTCTATCTCAACCCACAGGCTTTCATTTTTTTTCTGATTCTCTGCCCGATCCCAGAGAGAGGGAGGAGGGAAGGTGAGCGAATGGCTGTGTGGTGCTGAGCTGCCGGCTGGGTTAAAACACAACAGTCCTTTTGGTGCCCAACGTGGGGCAAACACAACACTGTCATAGAATTACAGAATCATTAGTGTTGGAAAGGACCTCCAAGACCAGCTCGTCCATGTGTCCCCCTACCACCAACGTCACCCACTAAACCACGTCCCTAAGCACCACGTCCAACCTTTCCTTAAACACCCCCAGGGACGGTGACTCCACCACCTCCCTGGGGAACCATTTCCAATGCCTGACCGCTCTTTCTGAGATGAAATGTCTCCTCATTTCTAACCTGAACCTCCCCTGGGGCGACTTTCCTTCAGATCCTACCACTAATTATCTATGAGAAGAGGCCGACCCCCAGCTTCCCACACCTTCCTTTCAGGTAGTTGTAGGGAGCCATAAGGTCTCCCCTGAGCCTCCTCTTCTCCAGACTGAACAACCCCAGTGCCCTCAGCCACTCCTCACAGAACTTCTGTTCCAGGCCCTTCACCATCGTGAGGTATTGAGGTGTCTTTCATGAAGTGCGGGGCCCAAAACTGAACACAGCACTCGAGGTGCAGCCTCACCAGCGCAGAGCACAGGGGGACGATCACCTCCCTGCTCCTGCTGGCTGCACCATTCCTGCTACAGGCCAGGATGCCGCTGGCCTTCGTGGCCACCTGGGCACGCAGCTTCTCCAGAAGAATGCTGTGGGAGACCATGCCAAAGGCCTTGCTGAAGTCTAGGCAGACTACGCCAACGGCCTTTCCCTCATCCGCCAGGCGGGTCACCCGGTCGTAGCGGGGGATGAGGTTGGTCAGGCATGGTTGCCTTTCATGAACCCATGCCGACTCGGCCTGATCCCCTGGTGGTCTTGCACGTGTGATTGCATTCAAGATGACCTGTTGCATCCACCACCTCTCCTGGCACCGAGGCCAGGCTGACAGGCCTGTAGCTCCCCGGGTCCTAGAGGGGAAGACATATGAGGAGCGGCCGAGGTCACTTGGCCTGTTTAACCTGGAAAGGAGGAGGCTGAAGGGAGACCTCATCACAGCCTACAGCTTCCTCACAAGGGGGAAAGGAGGGGCAGGCACCCTTCTATTCTCTTTAGTGACTAGCGATAGGACCCGAGGGAATGGAGTCAAGCTGAGACAGGGGAGGTTCAGGCTGGACAGCAGGAAGAGGTTCTTCACCGAGAGGGTTGTCACGCACTGCAACGGGCTCCCCAGCTCCTGAACTCGAGGGGACGAGGAGCGTGGTTTCTGGTGGTTTGGGTCAATTGTCCCAGCTGTGCTCCTCCGGGGGACACAGAGGAAAGGAGAAAGCTTTGGCACAGCGCAGACACAGCTCAGACACACACAGAGCGTGGTGTTGTCGATGCTCTGCCATCTGCTGTGGAGAACAGCAGCCCCAGGTCTGGTCCGTAAGGTTTGGGTCACGTTCAGCTCTGACGTTAGCCAGCATCTCTTGCATCTCATGGTTCCCCCCTTAGTCATCGACCTTCAGTTCTGACCTCAAAACCAGGGACACAAACGCTTTGTGTTGGTTTTACCTTCCTAGGCAGCTGAATTCCACCACAACCGCTCTCTCACTGCCCCTCCTTAGAATAGGAGGGCCCACACAAGGATGGGGTAAAACAATAAAAGATACAAAAGGGTGGGCCATGAGCCTGGAGGAGGCAGGAGGACCTTGTGCCCCTCCCCTGGACACCAGGCGAGGGTGCTGGTGACCCCAAAAGCTTTCAGGGGCATTGAACGGCCGAGAGCTGTGGCAGGAAGCTCCGGCCCCGTCGCTGGTTCGCACTTCACCAGTGCAGCTCTGAGCGTTTTGGTTTCCTGTCCTCCGGACCCCGTCGCGTCCCCTCCGCCTGCCGCGTGTCCTCCCGACTCCTCCACGCCATGGAGGATGAGGATGGCTACATGGCCTTGGACAGGCGATGCAAGCGGGGTGCTGCGGAGAGGCCGGGACCCCTCCGGGACGCAGGTAGCGGGGTCCAGTCCTCCGTCCCCACCACGGGTTTGTGGTGGCGAGAGGATACCCCGGGTGGCGATTGCTTGGCGGGGGAAGAACCGGGGTGGCGCAGCTCTTGGGGTCGCAGAGAGTCGTTCAAGCTGGGGAAACTGAGAGGGAGCTTGGGGGGGGGACGCTTGCCTGTGATTTTTGGACAACCCCCGGCACGCAGACGCTGGCTGCTGGTGCCCCCATTTCGCTCCCATCCTGCCGCCGTCGGGCTCGGCTGCATCCCCCAAAACCCTTTTGCCCTGAAGAAGAGGAGCAGAGGGACTTTGGGCACCCCCCAGGACAGGGGATTGGGGGGACAGATGCTCTCGGGCCCCCCCACTTCTCCTTTTGTGTCCCTTCCCCTGACTGCAGGACCTGCCACGAAAGACCTCAAGACAGGGGGGTCAGCACCAGGCTGGGTTCGATCACACCATTCCCCCCCTCTCTGGGATGGGGGAGAGAATCAGAAAAAAAAATGAAGCCTGCGGGTTGAGATAGAGACAGTTTATTAGGACAGAAAAGAAAGGAAAAGAATAATAATGGTAATAGCACTACTATGAATAATGTGTACAAAACAAGTGACCCTCTCAGCGTTCAGTGTCTGAGCAGGACAGGCGACGAACTCATGCTGTGCACACGTCCTTGGGCTAAGCTCGGTATCGTGGAACAAAAATGGTTTTTGCACCGGAATTGGGAACATGAGCAAGCAGAGGAGATGGCAGAGAGGTGGTTCCATTGCTCTGTGAGGGCTGGAGATGGATGAAGTGTGAGAAAGGAGAGAGAAAGGAAGCATTTGGGGGACGTCTGCTGTATGGTACCCCCTTGCACGGCAAAGTGCTGGGCAGTACACCCCCATTTTCTAGAATCATAACGTTGCTGTGTGGTACCCACTGGTGTAACTGGGAAACCGCAGCCCAGCTTCTCCCTGTCCCCTCTAAGCTCCTGGAGGCTTTGCTCCAGCCAAAGCTTCCCCACGTTGAGCAGTGGGACCCACGCAAGGAGGGTGCTGTGGTGGGAGATGCAAAGAGAAGGTTGCGATCGTTGGGTTTTCACTTGGTTTTTTGTTTTTTGTGGAGGTAGCAAAGCAGCTGTCAAGTTCTGCTCAAACAGAGGGGCTCTATTTTATTTTATTATTTCATTATATTTCATTATATTTTATTATATTTTACTATTTCATATGTATTAATTAATTTATTTATTTTATTGATTTATTTAATATTATTTCATTTCATTTCATTTCACTGTATTGAAATTTTAATTTACAAGAAAGTACTTTCTGAACAAAACCATGGCCTCTTTCAGCTTCCGCCGCGTGCCCACGGTGGCACGGAGTCCTCCTGAAGCTGAGTGGATTGAGCCACGTGGTGCTGCTGGTGCTGCTGGCAGTGCTCAGCGTGCAGGGTGAGTAAAACCCAAGCAAGCACAAGGGAAATTGTTGTTTTTTTTTTTTTTTTTTTCCCCAGGGGAGGTCAGGGTTTTATCCCAGCAACCATCTCCATTTGGATGGGGACAATTTTGCCCCATGCGGATGCCACGGGACGCATCCAACAAGAGTAAATCCCCTCTGAAATCGAACCAACAAACAAAAACCACAAAAAAAAGGCTTTTAAAACAAGGGTGGAGGACACAAGTAACATTTTTATGCTATTGAAGAAGTTGGGTGCAATCATGACCAAAAAAGGAGGTTGCACAATAGCTCGGGGAACCCAACTCAGCCCTGCTCGGTTTTCACAGTGTTGCCGCCAAACACCCTCAATCTCACCCCAAAATTTTGCCTCCAAGTTTTTCAGAAGGCGCCAATGCCTCCGAGTGCTCTGCAGAGCAAGAGCGAGGCCGGGGGAAGGAGCAGGACGGATGCGTGCGTGATTCGCTCCCTGCTGCGCTACGTCTGCCGCTGGAACGGCTCTGCAGGTAACCCCTTCCCCGGGGGGGTCCCCGGGGTGGGATGGGTGCCCCCGGGGGGCTACGAGCCTGGCTTGCTGTCGATGATCATGGCGAGGAAGAGCTCGTTTTGCTGATCATCTCCAGCCTCTGTGGGCCTCCAGGAGGAGAAGGCACCTCTCCGCCTTCACCGAGCTTGCCCCACCATGGTCCTCCTCGTGGTGTATGGGTGGGAAAAGCGGGCAGGAAAAATAGAGAGCCCCACTCCCCGGTGCCTCTTGGCTTGGTTGAGCGAGACCTCGAGCACTTTTTGGGGTTTCTCACAGCTCCGTCTCCTCTCCAGGCCACGGGGGCTGCAAGCTGTGCCCCCAGTCTTGGCAGCTTTTTGGGGACCAGTGCTACCAGGTTCCCAAATCGAGTGGGACTTGGATGCAAGGCAAAAAAGACTGCGAAAGTCGGGGGTCCCATCTGGCCGTGCTCCGAAACACCGCCGATATGGTAAGTGCAGAGTGGAGAAGGCTTGAAAAGGACCCAAAAGTCCTTGGTTTTGGTGGGTAGAGGGGCAAACACGGCCCCGGAGCTGCTGGGTGGCGGCAGGAGGCTTGGTAGCTCCGAGCCACCTCGTGCTAAGGGGTGGGAATGGGGCTGAATCACCACCTAAAGGGCTTTGGAGGCCTCTTCCCACCTTTGGCACGGGAGGAAGGAGGGACACGGAGCTCGGGGGGAGCCTTTGGTGTCTCAGGCTCTGAATTTAAGCTCTTTCCACCCACTGAGCTGCCTTCAGAGCAGGCAGCGAGGCAGCACCCAAGGCATGGGTGGTGTTTAGGGCCCGTCTCTTTGAGGATGAACCAAATGGGTTCAAAAAGCCGGCTTTGCACCCCAACGAGCCTCTTGCTGAAGGCCCCCGGAAGCCACCGCTCCTCTCCCATTTCCCAGGAGCACTTAAATGAGAGGATCCTGCAGGGCAGCAAGGAGAAGCTAACAGTGTGGATCGGATTAAAGGCATCCAACTACACATGGAAATGGGTGGACAACTCCTCCTTCGATGCCACCACGTGAGTACAGCTGCAACCCGCGGTGTGTGGAGCAGCTTTGACCCATTTCAGCCCCAAGATCTCCAATATTTGGTGTCTGCAACAG
Source organism: Anser cygnoides (assembly GCF_040182565.1). NCBI lineage: Eukaryota > Metazoa > Chordata > Aves > Anseriformes > Anatidae > Anser > Anser cygnoides. Next base: position 1,795,442 of record NC_089907.1, read on the forward strand.
CCTTGTAATCCCCCAGCAAGGCTTTATAGCCCTAAAGTTGGCTGTACGGAGGACTCTAACCCAACATCTCATCACACCTATGCAGCCAACGTGGTTTCAATGCCCTGGGCATGCTCCAGTGGAGGAAGGAGCCAGATGTTAGTGCAAGCACAGCAATGTGCATGCGCATCTGGGCAAGCCTGCAGCAAGAAGCCACCTGGAGCCCAGTGAGACAGGCTGGGGGAGAAGCTCCCAATGCCCCCTCCCCCAAGAGGAAAAGGAGCTGCTTTTGGGTGCTGATGGTTTTGCTTTGCAGGTTCAGTTCCCTTCGGAATTCAGAGAATGGCTGTGCGACCTTCAGAGACAAGAGGCTGGAAGATGATGGCTGTGAAAGCGACCACAAGTGGGTTTGCCAGAAAGAACCTTTCCATCTCCTTTCAAAGACTGCAGGAGATGCAGAGCTGTGCGATGCCTGCCCCGAAAAGCCCAGCCTGTAGGATGCTTGCTGCTAATATTTGGGGTGAAGCCAATCCTCCTTGTTACGGCTCTGTGAGGAATTTCAGGGTTTGACCCCAACCAAGCACAGCCGAGAGTATCAGTGTAGGCTTTGGTGCAATTAGCTTCCAATTTATATTTTTTTTATTAAAAAATCCATCCAGATATGTACATCCAGACTGTATCTGTTCCAATCTTACCTTGTCCTCCTTCTTATAGGAAGTGTATAGTAAAAAAATAGCAGAATTCCATAACACATCAGATTCATAGGTTTCAGGTTCGTTATTACAAACATGCCTTTTGGAAATGTAGAAAAAAAAATAAAACACAATTTTCTGCTGTACAATCAGAGAGACAAACAGGAATGTTGCTCATTTGAATACAGAAGATTGACCAAGCCTACAAGAATCTGAGCAGAAAGGAAACTCAGCAATACAGTTGCTGCAAAGATGCAGATTTAAGTAAGCTTTTACCATTTTTTTGTGGTATTTTATCTTGTGGCTCTGGTATTGTTAGCGTTCATGAAGACACATAATCCACAAAGTGATTATATGAAGGTGCTTTATTAGGCGCCGGAAGTTAGGGGCATGCCTGCCCAAATCTAACTTCATCTGATTTGTTCTCTTAGTTCTCTCTCTGGTGGTCGTCCGGGTGGTCGTCGGGATGAAGTAAGATGTCTTCATCAGAGTTGAACTTTTTAACCTTTCCTTTTCACGCATGCTCTCTGAGCCCTTGGTCTCAGTCCAAACCGCAAGGTTGGTTTGACCCAGTTCCCAGAGTCCAAGAAGCCCCAGTTATCTAGATGTCTTGCAAATTGAGCATTCTTTTAATCCTCCTTACTCCTCATCATGAATTGGTGCATTCTCCCTTGCACATATATTTTGTATCTTCCAAGCGCAGCCTCGGAACAGTACATCGCAAATGTAACATACTAAACAATATTGTATTATTTCTTCTTCTATTACTAACATTTCCCCCCTTTGAAAGCATTTCACTCCTTTCGAGGAGGGCAAATGCTTTCACTAACTAACTAAAATATTTTACACTCAGTGCTCACCAATAATATAACCACGGAAAATTACATCATTAAGAATCAAGAAAATTACAAAGATTAGGATTGTCACAACATTTCATAAGTCCACCACTTCTGCTTTATGTTACGTTCACTCTTCTGGTTGGGTTCACTTGATCTGAAACTGATCTTGTCTATTCGGTTTTCATTCCATTTCACCTCCTGGGTTCCTCAGATTCTTTCTCTGAAATCCAAAGTCGTTAGATGCCAGTGGAGGATATTGAGGATGTGGTTCCATTTGCCGAGCAATAGTTTGCATCACTGTCCGGTTCCAGGTTGTCTTCCTTAGAATCAGACTTTTCAGCATTATAAATGTTAACCAAATTAGTACCCCTACAATCACCAATATAATTATTGTCTCCAGTAAGGACTTAACCCAATTACTAATATTCCATCAGCTAAAAATTTTATCCAACCAGCTTGTTGTCATATCTTTCTCTTCCTGTTCTGCATCTTGTTCCACTCGAGCCAGTTGTTCTATGTCATGTTCTACATCAATAGTCACATTTGGAATGTGGATGCAGCAATGATCAATATGATCTTTTAGAAATCCACATACTCCATGTTCCTTTAATAACAGTGTATCTAATGCCAATCGATTTTGTAGCACCATTTTAGTTGTAGATTGTAGTTGGATATTAAGGTCTCTAAAGCCTTCTTTTGTGGCTCTCGTGCCTACTCACTTGTCCTGTAAGTTTATAAATCATTTCCCTATTTCGATAAGTAGCTACCTTTGCAAATAGAGGTTCTAATGCCCAATTGAATTTTACTCCATCCGAGGGTTCATGCCATATATCTTCATCTGCCCCTTCTTCTAAACTTCTTTTTGCCCTACTAATTTGTAGGGTTTCCAACTTTCCCTTAAAAGGAGACTTTTTCCATATTGGACGCAGTGTGGGGAGGGAGTCCTAGAGTTCTTTCTTTTACTTCCCCATCTATCGGCGGGTGTGTAGTCCAAGTTCCATTACTGGCTGCCCATACAAATTGTCCTGGACTTTTTATGGTACTATAGCTACAACCCACTGCGACTTGACTAGCCTGGCTATTTCTTTCCGAATTGTACTTAATTCCTCGGCAAGCACATCCTGCCCTAAGAGCTATCAATACCGGAAGTAAGTGCTCAACATCTTCATTATTACTGTCGCAAGTATATTTCTTCTCACAAGTCCACCAAGCTTTGTTGACTCTTGTCTACCACTACTGTCAACCCAGCTTACTGTATAAAACTGATCAGTTCCATTCTGCTTTCCCTGCCATTTAATACACCATGATGTATTCCCTCCATACTGGAATTTCTGCAATAAACTTACTGTCCAATCACTATCCCACCCTTTCATTCCTTTTGGCTCATTTTTCTCTTGACATTCCCAAACAATCTTTTCTCTAACTCCTTCTACTACACGTAGTTCATCGTAATAACACTGTCCCACATTCTTAAATCTGCCTATCGTTATGAAATGGTAGTTCTTCTTCTTTTCACATTCAGACCTTGATGTTGGGGGCTCAGTTTCCTATAGTATTGTGTAACATTTATCCTCTCTAGAACTTTCACTTCTTTACATTGAATTGTTTCATTTCCTTTTACTTGGGGCAGTGGCAGGTGGTTATTATACCCCACTCAAGCGGGTCCCCCGTTGCTTTTGGGATGGGCAAACAAGCAGTAATTCTATCAGTTCCTTTCATTATGGCAAAATCTTTAATCAATCCTACCAGTAAATTCTCTGATGGTTGCCTAGGTGGGATCTGTACCACTTGTGTCCATGGTGCCTGGCCCTCTCTTTTTCTTCTAGATCCTTTTCAGTGGGCTACCAATATTCCTTTATCCAATTTCGGATATACCAATATCTCTCTTATCCCGTAATCTGTGCTATTTTCATGTGTTACCACGCACCGGTAGTTTCCTTTGTTGACTTTAGTAACACTAAACAGGGTTAAGGTGGTAGCTCCTCTCAGTTGTTGGCCCAATTCTATGGTTATACTTACGTACGCCTTCCCCTCCCATCCAGCCTTCAATCCTGTATTGTCCCTAGTTGTGTCTACGTATATTTCCTGGCTCTGTCCGGAGTCATTTATTTTTTTCCCAGACCACCTGTAGAGAGCTAATTGTTATTGGTTTACTGTTGTGCATTCCACATTCCAAAGTAACATTTTCTCCTCTGAATATTTCCTCTTTCTTATATTTTTCTGGTATTTCTAGGAACCCAATTACAAGGTATTTACACAAAACAATTACTGTTATCGTTACTGTTGTTAAGAACCCCAACATTGTATGGTTATACGCGCTTCATCTGTAGTTTTGTATCTCCGATTGCTCGCACTGACCAAAATTCGGGAACCTTTTTCACCCAAGTATAATGAATCCAAGCATCCACCCCTTCTAACCTTTACAGCTGTAAAAGTAGTCAATAATACTTGATAAGGTCCGGCCCACCGTTCTCTCAGGGGTTCTTCATTCCAGTTTTTAATGTACACTCGGTCACCTGGCTGAATGTCGTGGACAGGATTTTCCAGTGCCAACGGTCGGTTCCACACCAGAACACTTTGAAGTTGAGCTAAAGTTTTACCAAGAGACAATACATAATTATAAACATCCTGGCTCCCTGTTATATGCATATTAGGATTTGGTTCTGGGGATTCATAAGGCTTTCCACACATAATCTCGTATGGGCTTACTGACATTCCATTCCTTGGCTTTATCCTTATTCTCAGTAAGGCTATAGGCAAAGCTTGTGGCCATTGTATTTTGGCTTCCTGGCAGATTTTACTGATCTGTCCCTTTAGAGTTTGGTTCATCCTTTCTACCTGTCCACTAGATTGGGGTCTCCATGCAGTATGTAAATTCCAAGAAATTCCTAATAGCCGACTTACGTCTTTAACCACAGATGCAACAAAGTGGGGTCCCCTATCCGAGGATATTCCTAATGGTACCCCAAACCTCGGAATGGTTTCCCGCAGTAACTATTTTACTGTCTCTTTAGCTTGATTGGTGCGACAGGGAAGGGCTTCTGGCCATCTGAAAAAGGTGTCAACCCCTACTAACAAATACCTATATCCCCTAGTCCTAGGTAACTCTACAAAATCAACTTGCCAGTAATCTCCTGGTTCTATTCCTACTCTAACTCTTCCCATTTCAGCATGTTTTCTTGCTACTGGATTATTTTTCAGACAAATCTCACACTTTGACATTACTGATTTTGCCATTGTTAACATATGTGTAGAGATAATGCTACGTTTTAAAATGTTACCATTGCCTCTGCACCCCAGTGACACTCATTATGTCTTGTCTGAAGTATTTCTCGCATCACCAAGGGGGGTATTACTACCTGGCCCACAGCAGTTACATACCGTCCATCAGAGTTCTTTCGGGCCTTTAGGAGATGTGCTAATTTCTCATCCTCTAGTGAATATCTTGGTTCCTTGGGAAGATTAAGACAAGTGGGGCCTACCTTGAGTGGTACCAAAGCCATTACATTCCACACCTCCCGAGCAATTTGTCGAGCTGCTCGATCTGCCAGCCGATTCCCTTCTGATATTTTCAAGGTTCCTCCTTGATGAGCTTTACAGTGCATAATAGCCACTTGTTTTGGTTTTTGTACCGCATTTATCAAATTTAACACCTCCTCTTGATATCTTATATTGGCTCCTTGTGAGGACAACAGCCCTCTTTCTTTCCATAATGCTCCATGAACATGGACTACTCCAAAAGCATACTTTGAATCTGTCCAAATATTTACCATCTTCCCTTTACTCAGTTCCAGTGCTCGAGGTAGGGCTATCAGTTCCGCTCGCTGTGCTGATGTTTCAGGTGGTAAAGGTTTTGCTTCGATTACTGTCTTCAGGGTTGTTACTGCATACCCTGCATATCGTGTTCCATTCTCCGCAAACCTACTACCATCAGTAAAAAGTTCCCAGTCATACCTTTCAAGGGGTACATCCTTCAAATCCTCGCGGCTCGCATGGGTATGTTCGATTATTTCCACACAATTGTGTTCCAACGGTCCTTCTTCTGGAACAGTTCCTAGAAATACTGCTGAATTTAACAGGTTAGTTGTTTTCAAGGTTACGTCATCTTGTTCAGTTAGTATTGCCTGATATTTCATCATTCGGCTGGGTGATAACCAGTGGCCCCCCTTTTGTTCTAAAACAGTTGTTACCATATGTGGTACAAAAACTTCAATATGTTTTCCCATTTGAAGGCAAATAATTTTCTACTATCTTTATCAAGAGGTATGCAAAAGAAGGCATCCTTTAAATCTATCACAGTAAACCATTTATATATCTCTCTCACAGATGTTAACAATGTGTAAGGATTAGCCACTACCGGGTGAATGTCCTTTGTTATTTCATTTATTGCTCTAAGATCTTGTACCAATCTATACTCACCATTCGGCTTCCTTACTGGAAAAATTGGAGTATTGTATTCCGATTTACATTCTTCCAGAATCTGATGTTTGAGAAATTTGTCAATAATTTTCACTGTCCCCTGCCTAGCTTCTATCTTAAGTGGATATTGTTTGATTCGAACAGGTTTGGCTCCTTCCTTTAATTCCACCTTTACCGGTTGTGCCAGTTTCGACTTCCCTGGTATATCTGTTTCCCATACTGTTGGTATAACTGCATTTTCTACTTCTCTTGGAATATTAACAAAGGGTTTATCTTTGATCATTAGGATTTGTCCTACTTTGGACTCAGGTACCTTCATTATTAATTCTCCATCCTCAAAGGTTATTGTTGCATCTAATTTAGCTAATAGATCCCGTCCCAAGAGTGGAATCGGGCATTCTGGTACATACAAAAATTCATGGGTTAGTTCCTTACCCCCAAAACGCAAATCAAGGGGTTGTAAGAATGGCCGTTCCTCCTCCTTCCCTGTGGCTCCAATTATTGTAGTTGTCTTAGTTCCCAATCGTCCTTTTAAACTATTTAACACTGAATATGTTGCTCCTCTTACATTTACAGACTAATTAACACAGAGAAAGAAGCTCCTGTAACCAACAACAACAAAAATTCAAGCCTCTCTCTTCGTTTCCTAGCTTTATTTCAACTAGTGGACCTGCTAGGGTAGATGCCCCAGGTCCCCGTCATTTCTGACTGTTGTAAGTTTATCCTGCAGCCTAAGACAAATTCTTTCTGATATCAGGGGCCGATTGCCCTAGAAAGAGGCTAGCCAATTGCCTCTGTTTGTTTTCTGAAGCCAGGTCCAAATTTTCTGTCTTTTTTTTTTTTTTTTCCATTGCATTTCAAAGTTGGTCCAAAAATTCAAAAATTCCATAGGGTTTTCTTTTGGACCTTGTTGGAACAGATTCTCAATTCCCAATTTAACCAGATTTTGGTATTTACATAATTTCCGGGGTGGTAAGGGTCTGGGGGGGGGGGGTCGGTCAGGGGAATGCAATGGTTGAAAGTTCCCTGAGCGGTCCCATTGGCAATCTGAGCTCACACATGAACTCAGGTTGTTTTAAGAGTTAGCTGCTTTTCTGTTTCCATGACAACTCTCTCCCGGACCCATCATGGTCCCTCCGCCCCAGAGGGCTCACACCGCGATTTTGAGATCTCAGCCTCGGGTTGAGGCGGAACTATTAACATTCCTACATCCTCTTCCCCTGCTCATTCAACTTCAAACAGCTCTGTTAAATACTACATGCCACACAGCCTTTAACACCTTCAACAACCCTTTTAACACTTCCTTTATCTTCACATGCCACACAGCCTTTAACACCTTCAACAACCCTTTTAACACTTCCTTTATCTTCCTCCAGCCTGTACTTTTCTAATGCCAACACCAAAGGCTCAGTCAGGGACCAACTTAATTCCATACCTTTTCCCTCCAAGATGCTGAAACAACATATCAGTATACAACATTTCATCCTATTTTCCTTCTCTCCTCAAAAACAACATTAATTGCAAGACACTGTTATAGTCGATTGATCCATAAAGTGGCCATTTAGTTTATATAGTGGCCACAATTGATTGCAATACTTAGTGGAAATCCTCTTGCTTTCCGCGCCCCCCCCCACTCCCCCTTCCGACAATATCCTTGCAATGTGCCAATATACACCCAAGGAGGCTTTCTTTAAAACGTCTTTGTTTTGGATATTACCCATTTCCTTGATTTCCCATTCCCTTTTATTTATTTATATTAATTACTGTCCCTTGTTTCAATTTCCACGCAAACCTTTTTATTGCAGGTTTTTACTATGTTTTCCTAGTCTTCTCAAATGTCCCAATTCTCTGGGATTAAACTCCACATACAAACTTCACTATTTCAGATTATTAATGAGCCCCGTTCCAATCATAAATCCACAGGACTTCGGAAAAACACCTGAAGCACTCAGCCTTCCGTCTTCTAGACAAACAATACCACCTTTTCCACAAAATTTACATTTCAACAAGGCCGAATTTCAAGCCGAATGCTAATTTTTCTCATGCACTTTGTTAGTAAGCCTACACAAAACAAGGAATCACTCCTGTGTATCCATCAAGATGGGGGTTTAAAAGGTATTGAGGCCTAAATAAATTCGCTCTCCCCCTTCTTACCAAATTCCCAGGGCTCAGGCCCGAACCACCAAAGAAGTGGCTCTCCGTTCTACCGCTTTGATAATCAGTCAGCCCCCCCTCCCCCGATACTTGGGAAACTGACCAAACACCACCGCAAATATACCGAAACTTTTAAACTGTTACTTAGATAATGCTCCCACCTTCCTCGTTGTCACACTCAAAACATTTAAGAACGAAACAGGATTGCAAGATGCACCGCCGGGCCCGTGTATTGGGCACCACCAATCAACATTTGGATAAAACAGCACTTCTTTTCGGTCTGTCATGCGCTTCGTTCGTCTCCGGCCGCTCCCCTCGCGGAGAATACGGAACCGCGGATCGGAACTCCGCACTCACTTCGCAGCGATGCTGCGTCTCACTCACAACACAATCACGCAATCACACAGAGAGGCCCCTTGCACTCTCGCTCACAAAATAACATTAATTGTAAGATAGTATTGTACTGTAAGGTTCCGTTTTCTGGCCAACTTTCTTGATCTTCTAGTTCATACTGTGGCCACCAAACATTACAGTAATCAACCAGTTTACCCTTTCGTAACTCCTGCCCGAAACACCCCTCCTTCCAGTGTGCTAGTAAACAGCCCAAAGGGGAGGATCGCGGTACCGAAGCATTACCGCCCAGAATACTTTTAAGTTTTTCCATTATCAGCTATAGCTTTTACCAAACCGAACCAGATGCTGAGCCTGCAGCAAAACCAGACCACTGATGCTGAACCTGCAGCGCTTTCGCGACTGTCTGACGGACGGCGCCTAGGCTTACCACGGGAATTCCCTAGCCCAACCGTGCGTGGCTTTCGCCGCGTCTGACCGGCAGGCTCCCAGACCAGATCGGTACCGATTACCAGAAAGCGCCTTTTTCTTACCCTTTCAGAGGTACGTTGTGAGCAGCGGGGGTCGGTCGCGGCCGATGGCTCCCCGAGAAACTGCTCGGTGCCGGCTGGAGCGTGATCAGTTCGCGAGCCGCCTCAGCAGTGCCCACGAGGTCCCATCTGGGTCGCCAAAATGTTAGCGTTCATGAAAACACATAATCCACAAAGTGATTATATGAAGGTGCTTTATTAGGCGCCGGAAGTTAGGGGCATGCCTGCCCAAATCTAACTTCGTCTGATTTGTTCTCTTCGTTCTCTTTTATCTCCTAAGATACTACATATGCATTAGGTTTCACAACTCATCTATGCATATTCATTTCCTAGCTCCGCCTAGCCTCGCTTCGTATGCTAATTATCTTATCAGTCCTTCTGCGCTTGCGTACTACTCTCTGGTGGTCGTCCGGGTGGTCGTCGGGATGAAGTAAGATGTCTTCATCAGAGTTGAACTTTTTAACCTTTCCTTTTCACGCATGCTCTCTGAGCCCTTGGTCTCAGTCCAAACCGCAAGGTTGGTTTGACCCAGTTCCCAGAGTCCAAGAAGCCCCAGTTATCTAGATGTCTTGCAAATTGAGCATTCTTTTAATCCTCCTTACTCCTCATCATGAATTGGTGCATTCTCCCTTGCACATATATTTTGTATCTTCCAAGCGCAGCCTCGGAACAGTACATCGCAAATGTAACATACTAAACAATATTGTATTATTTCTTCTTCTATTACTAACAGTATGAGCTGCATTCTTCCTTTTCATTCCCTCCCAGGAAAAACACAAAGAAAGCAGCCAGCTGCCTTAGCTAGAAAAGAGACTGGGAAAGCCCTCCCAAAGAAACGAACAGGACAAAAAAAAAAAAAAACAGATGGAAATGTTTAAAAACAGCTTAATAAAAACAAACCCTAGGAGTTCTAAACATCTGCAAGAAAATTCACACGGCCCTTGAGGCAGCAGAAGCTTCAATAAAGCCAGCTGAAAAGGAACAATTTGGGCAACGTGCGTTTTTTTTTTTTGGCTCTTCTCGCAGAAACACACGAGTGGCATGTGAGCTCACTGGGTGTGCAGTTTTGGCATTCAAAAAGAGAGAGAACGAGAGGAGAATGAGAAAAAAACAGCGCAAACGTGAAAAGAAAAGCGAGAATGAGACAACGAGGGTGGAAAAACGGGAGAGGGCAAAGGAACAAAAAAAACTTAGGAAAAAAAGAAAGAAAGAAGATGGAAACCCGCCCTGACTGGCTGCTCCTTCCCTCCCCATCTCAGCCCCTAGCCGAGTGTTGCTTGCTCAGCCGACCCCAAATTTTTCTGCTCAGATGTGGACTTACCCTAAGAGCAGTGTGTCTACTCCTGGTGTCTTACGTCTTCTTGCTTCTGCTCCAGTTCAATGAATGAGAGGAGTAGACACTGCTCGTGCCGGAGTGTCACCTAAGAGCAAGGGGAGGGGTATGGCTCAGCCTATGAGCCTGCAGAAGAGCAGAAGTAGGAACGCCTCTCTTGACCAAAAAGGCAAAACAAGTCAAAACCTCCCTGGTTGGTGCTTGAACTTCTGTTTTAAATGTTTTGCTGTTGACAAAAGAGGAAGGAAAACAACCTTCTGTTTTTTTTTATTGAAGAAACCCAGTGGGAGGAATATAAGGAATATATGCTCCTCATCCCCGACACCCCTTGGCATTGCAAATTGCTCCCTAAAGTCCCCCAAAATGTATTATTATTTTTTTCCCCAGGCATGTCCCAGCACCTCTGTGGTTAAAGGCGGCTGTGCTGCTGCTGCCCAGTCTCCTCCCAGTCTCAGCCATGATTGTTCAGAGCATCCAGGGCGAGTTCTGCCCGTGCCAGCAGGGTGTGGCTTTCTCGCTGGACCAAAACCCGGTTGTTTTGCCCCAGAAAATTATTGCGTGCCGTGTTGTTCCTAATCTCTCTTCTCCCTGATTCCTCCAATGCTGCGTGAGTGGGGACGTTACCAAAGGTGTGGATCAGCGATCGGTGTGCTGAGAAACCTTTTTTTTTTTTTCCCCTTCTAAATACTCCCCCTGCTCTAACCACTCCCCCTTGATAATGACGATATTTAGGAGAAGTGGCCAAAAAATAAAAATAAAAATAAAAACCTTTTTTCTTTAAGCAAATATTTTCCTTTGACCTCGCGGAGCTAAAAATAAATGGGAGGCTGCTGCCTAGAGCTGTCGTAAGAGAGAAAACCACCAGCTTTCCGGTACAAAACATCTTATTTCTGCCCGCTTACTTCTGGCTGTCGAGCCCAGAAGCAGCTTTGTTTTCCTGTCTTCTTTCCTTTGTTTTCGTCTGAGACAGAGAGGCACCAGCAGTGCCAAATAATGTAAATAACCTTTTTTTTTTTTTCTGATGCTGGTGGGGGCAGAGAGTACTTGCTTTGTGCCCATGACTCGGAGGCAGCTACGGACACCCCGCGCTTGCTGATTTTTATTCTCTAAGCAGACACCGCAGAGTCTTTGCTGTTTTTCTGTAGGAGTTTCATGGAGCTGGAAAAAAAAAACAAAACAAAACAACAAAAAAAAAAACGCTGTGGGCAGATTGTGCTGCCATCCTCGGGAACTTTTTACATTTTTGGCAACAGGGCTCAAAGCCCCACGGGCAACCCAGCCTCTGTCCACTCAGTTCTGTGGCAATGCCACGTCTCGGCACGGGGTTGAAAAGCCTCCAGCTGGTCCGCAGAGGGTCGAAAAGCCTTGAGTCGAAGAGCCGGGGAGCTGAAATTGGGTTTCCAGATACCTGCACGTGCTGCCCTTCCCTTGGACCAAGCGGTGAGCTACAGGGACGCGAGCCCTGCGAGGTTTGGGCAAAGAATGTCTGAGCCTAATTCCAGGGATTTTTTGAGCTAAAAACAAAAGAAGGGAGTTAACCTGTGCAGCTGCACAGTGACCAGCTGGAGTAATTTATTAAACCACCATTTGCTTGCCAGCAGCTAATTTAATTTAATGGGGGGGGAGGAGAGTGCCTGCAGAATGTGCTGGAGGATGCGGGTGAGCTACGATTTGGGCACAGGGCGGCTGCTGCTGCTGGGTGGATTTGGCTTATCCGAGCTGTTGTGTTGAGCTTATGGGGCAAGATTTGGGGAGCAGGGGGTGCCCACGAAGGAGCAGCAATGATGAAGAGTTAGGGACCAGCCTCAACCCCATTCCCCTGCCCAGCTCATGGGGAGCAGGTAGAAGAGGGTGGATGGGGCGGAATTTGGTTTTGTTTTGCTTTTAGCCCTCCCTGCTGCAGTCTGTTATTAGCAGGCAATAAATTACAATCTGTCTGTGCTGAGGCTGTTTTCGCTGTGTTGGTGATCCTTTCTCCTTTTCTCAACCCTTGAGCTTTCTTTTCATCCTATTTTCTCCCTCATCCCTTTGAGGATGGGGAGCAGGAGCAGCCTGATGGAGCCGAGCTGCCCATCAGCACCAAACAACCAGGCATGGGGTTTCTGTCCTTTTTTTTTTTTTTTTTTCGCTTGGATTCCTCTTTCCTGGACAAAGAGCCTTTGTTTTCCTTGCCACGTGTTTGGTGAGGGTGCTGCTGGATCAGGCAGTAAATTCCCTTCCCACTGGAGCCATGAAACTGAGACCAGAGTTTGCTCCTACTGATTTCAGCGTCCTATCTGATGTGAAAACAGCCTTTATTGCCTTTCTTTTTTTTTTTTTTTTCCTCCAAAACACACCAAGCTGTAGTCTGGAGCAGGAGCAATTTGGCTTTTGGGGACGAGTTGGTGCTGAGGAGGGTGGCAAAGAGCTGCTGCAAGGCAGCAAAGCTCTGCCTAGGTCCAACTTTATCCAAAATGGAGCAATTAAAACACAAACAAACAAAAAAAAAATACAACTTTTTATTCTTCCCCGTGGAAATAAAGAGCCAGCCTGGTTTTGCCTGGAAAATTCTTGTTGTGAACTGAAGGAGAAAAAACAACCAGATGTTCTGGATCTGCGCAGTGTTTTGCCTCTGTTTACAGAAAACAATCAGCTGGGCTTTGTTCAGCACACCTGGAGGCTCTTCCTTTAAAAAGCCTGAGCTCTTTTTGAGATGCAAATGATTCGGTGGCAATAGCTTCATCTGTGGGTTTCTTGTTTTATTGTTAGTTTTTCTTTTTCATTTATGTATTTTCAGTTGTGAGCTGGGACATTTTCTGCAGCCTGTGGGGTTGAACGAAGCTTGGGGTAAATATAAACAGCAAGAAATGAGGATGTTTTCCCGTGGACTTTAAGAAAACGGTGTGTCCGGGCCTAAAATAGCATTTCGGATATTTTTTACAAGAACTGGCTGGAAAACAAAAACAAAAACAGAACAGGAAAGAAAGTGACTTTGAGGATGGCAGAAGCCCTTCCTGATGCAGGTAAATAACCCCCATGCCCTTTTCTTAGGGGTTTTAGGGGGTTGCCCTGCATGCAATGGGTGGTTTGGGGGTTGCTCGGATTTTGGGGTTATGTTGCTCAAGTGGGTTCTGGTGGGCTGTCAAGTGGAGTGGGGGCTGGAGCCAAAAAAACGTTGAAGAAATGGGGAAGTTATTGGGACAGCACTTCCCCACGACAAACAGAAGGTGCTGAAATGGTTTCCTGGCTTGGATAAGGGGATGAGCTGCTGCTGCTGCCTTTGGGCTGGCCCTAATGGGTGCAGAGGGGTGTGTGGGGCCAGATCCTGCTCACGGGGCCAGGCAGGAGGTAGAGGGGCTCCTCCACGTCCTTACCAGCCCCTTGGCTTTGGTGCAGGTGAGGACCCCGCTGCTGCGATGATGCCCCCGCGCCGAGGAGCGAAGGAGATGAGTGAGCACCGGTCCTGTTTTGGGGACGCCGCGGTGCTTCTGGAGGTCGTGGCAGGGCTTAGAGCTACGTGGGCATAATTTAATTTAATTAAAATAGCTGGGGAGAGGGGCGTAAGGAAGGGAAAGCTGTGAGAGGCATGGGCTGGCCCGAGCTGTGGGTGTGGGTGCAATGCCCGTCTCCAGAGCTCAAAGGGGATGGAGGTGATGCAATGAGCTCAGGCAGCCCTAAAAAAACTCGGAGGCCAACGGCAGCCTCTGAGCTGAGCCTTTTCCCCCTGATATGTGCTTTCTGGGTGTATTTTCAGGTGCTGGGGGGAATAGAGGGGCAGTGGGGAGCTCGGGGGGGCTCTTGGAGGCGCTCGCACCCTGTGTTTGCTGACCGTGCCTCTCCTCCATGCTCTGTTGCCTTGTTCTCCCTCCAGCTTTTAGCCTCAAGTGCCTTAAGGACAAAATGGTCCCCATCGGGGTCACCGTGCTCGTGGCAGCGTTGCTGATCTCCGTCATTGCCCTGGCAGGTAAGAGGATGGAGGTGGCCCCCCCAAAATCCTCTCCTCCCCTTTAGAAAACCCAGCAGTGAGCATGGGGCAGGGGCTGGGCATGGGATGCCAAGGGAAAACCTGGAAGGGGAAAAAATTTGTCCCTAAAGGGGCCAAAACAGCCCCGAAACACTCAGCTCCAGGAGGAAGCTGCGGAAAGACCTTTATGGAGAGGGAAGGAGGTGTTTATTTCAGCCCCAAGTGGCTTCTGGAGCTGAAAATGAATATTTTGAACGTGAACAGGAAAATGAAAACGACAGAAATAAAATGAGAAGTGAAAATGAACGTGTTTTTTTAACACGAGGGGTTGGACCTCACAAATCATCACCACCGATTAAAATACACCGGGCAAGGGTTTCACCAGAACTCCTCCTGCTTATTTCCAGCCAGGAAATGTCCGTCCTGCCCCTCTCCCATCCTTCCCAGCTGCTCGGAGAACGGCATCGGGTTCGGGGAGAAATGCTTCTACTTCGTGGAGGAGGAGGCCGACTGGAACAGGAGCCAGAGCTTCTGCCTTTCCCGACGAGCCCAGCTGGCCACCATCGACAGCCAGGAGGACTTGGTTAAATGAGGGATTTGCCGGCTGCTGGGGTGGCTTTTTGGGAAGCAGCTGTGGGGTTCCTTGGAGGGTGTCAGGTGAAGATGGGCACAACATTTCTTTTTTGCTTTCCAGCACTTCCTATTGCGCTACGGGCGTGCTTTGCACTACTGGGTCGGTCTGCAACGGGAGGGATCCAACCCCTGGAGATGGTTCAACGGGTCTCTCTTCAACAACCTGTACGTCCTGGCTTCTTTTTCTTATTGTTTTTTTAATGGGCTGGGAGCAATTAACCGCCCCTTTTTCTAATGCTTGGTCTTCGCGAAGCAGCTTGTGGATGCAGAGGGCATCCCTGGATGAACCCATATGGGATCGAGCAACCAAAAATATTCCTTCCTTCGTGGAAGGAGGCAGATTTGGCTTTGCATGGGGGTCATTGTCCGCTGGAAAGGATTCTTCCTGCCCCTTCCAGCACCGTTTGCTTGTATGGGAGATGCTCAGCCCCTTGACTTCTCCTGCTGCTGCTCTGTGCAGGTTCGATATCCGGGGCAATGGCCAATGTGCCTACATCAACCTCGACGGGGTCAGCAGCGACTGGTGCTCCCAGCTGAAGTATTCGGTCTGCAGCCACCCCTTGAAGAGCCCCAGGGGAGCGTGGAGGGGAGGAGAGCCCTGAGCTGCCCCCGCAGCATCCTCCTGAGTCCTGGAGTCGCCTCCGAATTTCCACCGTGAAGATGACGAAGAGAAAGCTGCTATCATTAAACCCCCTTGTGTAGGGTTCCTGACGGTACATTATTTAAAAAAAAAAACAAGTCTTAATTTATTTTAACTTCAGCTTGCAGAAGTAGAAACTCCTCGAAGCAACAGCGTGGAGCTCTGGGATCAAAGGATCCTTCAACCGCTGGTGTCTTTGCGGCAGTTGCAGAGAGACTTGGGAATACCCAAGAGGTTTGGAAAAAATATTTGTCCAGCACTCTGAAGCTTAATCCTGAGGGCTTGGTGCCCTTGTTTGGGGGATTCAGAGGTAGGGGGAGAAAGGGAAAGCAGAGGAGTGAAGCAGAGCTGGGAGAAGCCACCAGCCTTGAAGCTCTGGAGCTGCTTTTTGGCATCCCGGTGCCGTGTCCCATCCCGTTTGTGCCTTGTCGTGGCTCCCTCGGGCGAAGCTGTGCTTAAATCTTGGTGGCCTCTTTCTGGCAAATCCAGTGCAACGGCGTGCCGCACGTGTGGGAGCGGAGCTGCCCCTTCCACATCGATGCACAGGCGTTCGCCCTCCTTTCCCCCATCACCTGCAGCCTGGGGAGCACCGTAAGCACGATTTTAATCAGCCCAACAAAAAGCGCTTGGATGCTGCTTCCAGCAGCAACGTTTCAGTTCATCAGATGTTTTTTTTCCCCAAAAAAGACCCTTAAAACGAGTCAGCTGTTCAGCTTGGAGCGTACCACCCCGTTTGCCTCCTGTTTCTCCAGAGAAAGCAATTTTCCAGCTTCTGCCCCACAAAAAATCACTCGTTTCTCCTCCCCACACACCATCTGCTTTGTCTAATAAATATTTATCTCTCCCAAAAGCTCTTCTTTTTTTTTTTTTTTTTTTTAATATCGGAGACACTGTGGCTACAGCAGGACCCCAGCTGCAAAATATCCTGGATTGGGGCATCTCATTTTAACTAGTTGAAATTTCCCTGCCTGAAATCGCAGGGAAAATACGTAGGAAAAATGCTTTAATCGCTTCTTCCTCCCCTTGCCGAGCAGCTGGGGGCTGTGGACCTGCACTGCCCAAATTTCATTTGCTCCCCACCAGCTCTGGAAGGATTTCTGGGGGAGTTTGCTGTTGAGGAATGGGATGAGCAACCCAAATTTCCCCCGGGATGGGGTTTTTGCACCGGGCTCGGGAACAACTCACAAATCATCCTGCAAAGGGGATCCATCCATCCACGTCCACCCCTCGCCCTGAGTCGGGATGGTGCTGAGTCCCATCCAGCTCCCCGCTATTTCTTTGCTCATGGCCCCGATGAAATCCTAGGGAAAGAGGAGGTGGGTCCCTTTCCCCCTTTTTCCCCCCCTTTTCTTCCCCCCTTCTCCCCCTTTTCTTCCCCCCTTTTTCTCCCTTTTCCCCCCCTTCACCCCTCTTTTCTCCCCCTTCTCTTATTTTATTATTTTATTATTATTTTATTATTTTATTACTATTATTTCCCCCCTCTATTATTATTATTTATTTTTCCCCGACATCCGTTTGTCTCTGCAATCCGGGCAGGCAGCACCAGCTGCAAAAATGTATCCGATTTGGGGTCGCGATGCTTCCTCTTTGGTCCTTTACCTTCTCCTCCACGCTCTTCAGCATCACCAGCTCTGCCCTCCTGTCCTTGCAGTCACCTCCTGCCTCTTTCCAGGGCAGGGTTTTTGCAGAAATCCGGTAGCATTTGGTGGCGAAGGGTTGCCAGCCCGTAGGGCAGAGCCAGCAGCCCTCGGCACCTGGGGCAGGGGTTGGGGATGTGAGCTGGGTAAGGGGCAAAGCTGGGGGACCCCTCCCCAGGACCCTCCCAAGCTTTTCTCAACCCCCTGGGTGTTGTTTTTTTTTTTTTAGGGGAAAAAAAATCTTTATGAGAACTGGGGGGAAAGCCGGGGTTGGAGGGATAGGAGCAGAGGTTGAAGGTACAAAGAGGGGTGCACGGAGAGGGGAAGGATAAAGGTGACAACACCGACGGAAAGCAGCAGGGTGGAGGGGTCCGGGGGGGCTTTCCCTCGCCGTCGTGCCCCGTTTTCTGCGTGGAGGGGCCCAAAGCAAGCCAGCACCCCCCTAACAGCGTGGGCTACCTGGTGCCTGGTGGCTCTCAGCCTCGCACAGCCGCTCTCTGAGCCCCAGCTGGAAGCAGTTCAGGGAGCGGTTGGAGCTGGAGGTGCCCTTGCCTGGGCAGGGTTCCCAGGAGCATGAACCAGTGGGGTTGAGGCCGTTTCCATCTGAAATTAGGGGGGCGGGATGGGTTTGACCCCAGGATTGCAAGCAGCGGGGTGAAACCCTTGCGCGGAGCCACCCTCGGGGTGGGATGGAGCAAGGTGCTGCCTGGGGGAGCAGGGATTTGTGGCAGCACAGGCATCAAACCCACAAAAAAAACCAGCCTGGTGGGGCCAGGAGCTGTTTTCTTGCTCTAAATACAGGCGAAATACGGAGCTGCCATGGCTTTTGGGGGGGATTTGATTTGTCTTCCCCCCACCCCACGGCACCCCGCCGCTCACCGTGTCGCTGCAGCAGCCACAGCACGATGCCTGCCAGGACGGCAGCCCCAATCCATCCGGCTCCCAGTATCGCCCAGTACCACCGGCGACCTGCAATGGGACCCAGACTAGGCGCGAAAACCGCATCGTTGCCGTCCCTGCCTTGTTTTAACGCCCTTTGGTTTGGTGTCCGCGTCATGGGGACGGTCACGTCTGTCACCCCCCTCGCCCTGCATCCTCCAAGGCGGCTTGGAGGGGAGCTGAGAAGCGAAAAATAAACACCCACAAGCTGCCTCCCTCGCTTGGCCGAGGCGATGAGCAGCAGCTCAGCTCCTCTGCACCCCGTGCTGCACCTGGGAGGGGGTTTGGGGGGTCCTGGCTCAAGGGAAGAACACAAAATTAAGCCTTGGGGTGCTCAAAGCCACGATTTCTGCTTGGTTGCACCCCGCCTGCAGAAGCCCTTGAGCTACGTAAGGAAGGGGAGCGTGCAAAAGCTCTGCAGGTAGCGGTGTCCTCGGGGGAATCCTCCTTGCAGCACGTTTCCCCCCCTCGTTTCTGAGAGATTTGGGGAAAGAAATCTGCTCGTGCAGCAGCTCTGAGCCTTAGCGGAGGCGGGCAGCAAACATCCTCGAGGAAAATGAGGATTTGGGCTGGAAAAAACCCTTTTCTCCCTGTGTTTTCCCCCCGTTAGGGTCCAGCAGCTCCGGGCTGGCATCAGGGACACCACCAGCACCGTTTGTAGGGCGTCCAGCCCACCTCCCCTAAAAGATATAGGGCCAAAGCCCAGAGGGACCCCAGCACCCACGGGTACGAAGCAAATCCACTCACCGGGAGGCTTTGGGAGCTGTGGGATGCCACCGGGACCCTGTGGCATCTCCAGGTCGGTGTAAACCGTTGTCACCGCCATCGCCGGCGGTCCCCAGGGAGCAGCAGAGCCAGGTCCAGGGGCAGAAAAACGAAATTATTATTATTTTTTTTTTTAATTATTTTTTCCTGGAGTTTAAGCTGGGTGAAGCGGCGCTGGGTGTCTGAGCCTCGCCTGCCGCCCTCTGCTCCTCGACCTGCTGCGGCCGCCCACAAAAAGCGGTTTCCAAAAGCGAAGCAGCCTCTGAGAGGTGCAAAAGGAAGGGCATATTGTTTAATTAGCATTAATTTTTTAAAAAAAAAAAAAAAAAGAAATATCAAAATAGAAAACATTAAAAAAGCAATAGCAACCCCTTCTTCGCTGGGAGAGGAGGGTCAGGGCAGGGCTTTCATCTCATTTATTATTATTTTTTAATGCAATTATCTTCTTGCATAGAGGTTTCTGCACCTTGGCACCAAGCTGGGGAGGGGACCGGGGGGGTAACGGGTGCTGCTCGCCCCCGCTGTGTCCCCACACCCCTCCACCACTTGCTGCAGCCCCAATTTTAATTCAGCTCCTGTCTCCTCCGGGCAAACCCCTCCATCCTCTAAGGGATGAGCATAATTCCCTTTTCCATGCAATTATCCCCAAAATTCCACTTCATGATCACTACCTCTCCCTTTCCCACCTTTGGAGGTGAGGATAAAACCTTGGAGGGGGGAGGGGGAAGAAGAAGCAGAAGCCACCAGTGCTCAGTCCCTCGGCCTCCAGCACCCCTGCAAGCCAGGGACAGGTATAAGAGACAGGTATTTTAGCAAAAATAAATATAATGAAATAGACTTTAGGGTAGAATTTGTGCGGCTGCTCCCTCTCTAACATTTTTTGCACAAGTGCTGCAAAAATGTGTCGTTGTCCCCCCCCAGCTGCAGCAGCCTGTGGTTTAGCACCTTTTCAGAACCTCATCCACAAGATGTAACAGATCAACACCTCGTTTTGTTTTGTGTCTTCTTTTTTTTTTAATTTTTAAGCCATCAAACCCCAAACCTCCCTGTCCTCAGCTCTTCCTGCCTCTGGGCTTTTGAATTTTCTTGGTTTCTCTTGGATTCTGCGCTTTCTCTCGTAAATAACCCCCAAGCGAATTTCTTTTCATGCTAAAGCACTTTGCAGCAGCAAGAAATCCAAGCCAGGATGAAATTTCCTTCCCATTTTTATTTTTTATTTTAATCTATGGGTCCCTTCCAACTCAGGATACTCTACGATTCTGTTTTTTAATTAATTCCTAGCATCCCTTTTTGCTCTGATTTATTTTTGCTCCTTTTCACCCCATAGTTTAGCACCTTCATTTAATTTAATTTAATTTAATTTAATTTAATTTTGATTTATTTTATTTTATTTTATTCTTTTATTTTATTTTATTTTATTTTATTCTATTTTTCATTTTATTTTATTATTTTATTCCTGCATTTTCTTCTCCCTTTCTCCTATTCTCACAAATGCTGGGCAAGCACGAAGAGATGCTTCACCCCAAACATCACCCCTATCATCGTCCTTCATTTAGATGGCTGGGGCTTTGGAGGCGCAAAATTTACATTTTCCATAAATTTCTTCAGCAAAAAATATTCCCATATTTGGGAATATGGGCAGTGAAGAGCCACCTCATTACGAAGGTTGGATGTAATGATTTCATCAACGAACCTTGCTGGATTTATCAGCCAAATTCAGGTTTGAGATATCCGAGCCCACGTCGCAGCCTCTCCACCCCAACTATTGCTCCAGAGAAAAGAGTACAAGGGTTGCAGAGCAAAGTGGTGGAAACGTCTCCTCTGTTTGGGGTGGAGAGGACCAAAATTGGTGGAATTAATGACGGAGAGGAGGTTTTCATGGAGAAGGGGTTGCACAAGCCTCCGTGGTTGGTGGTGGTGAACCAGCTGGAGAAATGCTCCTGGGGAAGAAAGGGGTGAAAAACCTGCAACTTTTCCCACTTTTACTGCCACCCATCCCAAAATCCAAAACACCTTCACTCACCAACCAACGCCAACTAGGTGACGGCTCCCATCATCGCAGCACGGACCCCCCCAGGCCTTTCTCGTCCCCTCTTAGGCTGGGGAAAACAACTGAAGCCCTGAGGTTTCCTCCTGCAGCAGCGCCCTGCTCTCCCTCCTGCTCTGCGAGGCAGCGGAGGATGTGGCTTTGCTCTGCACGATGTTTTTTGGTCAAACAAAGCAGATGAGAAATCATCATTCTCTACCAGACAGCCCCAAACGGGGATCCTAGGGCGCAGCAGAAAGGATGCGTCCATCCCATTACCCTTTGCCTACATTTTGTGTCTGTGCAAATTCATGTTGGGGATTTTTTAGGCGTCCTTTCAACACCCAAAATTTTGGTTCAAATTATTTTGCATCCAATGTGTGTTTTTTTTTTTTTTTTTTGTAAATTGTTTCCTCCTCCAAACCCCATCCTTCAGCCAAAACCCAGGGCTTGGTCCATCCCAGTGGCCCACCCCTTCTTTTCTGGTCCATCCCCTCTCTTTTGGGGCTGCAGCTGCCCAAAACTAACCTACAAACCCCCTTTTTATTCGACCACCCCAAACACAACCTTTCTGAACCCAAAACACATTATTATTATCTTATTTTCTCCGATAGAGGGAGTACTACACAAATACTACTCCTGCTCTGGATCACGGAAGCTTTGTTCCAGCTGAGCCAAAGCTCCCTCCAGGCATGGGTCCCAATTCTGGAAAACTTCAAAAATGACCGGATTAAAATTCAGGTTTGGGTTTGCAAAGGGCAAGGAGTAGGGGAATTGAGCTGGGCAAAATACATTTGTGCTTGCAGGGAGCAAACCAGCTATAAAGCTGCCGCCCAGCACGTGCAAAAAACGTTTTCCTCCATAAAAGTGATGTTTTCACCAGTCTGTGGCCAACCTAAAGGTGCTCTTTCAAAGCCAAGTGTGAAGTGACGCTGCTCTAGCTTTAAAAAAAAATAAAAAAAAATTTTGAAAGATGGTTTTCTTGCAAAATTTGTCATTTTTGAAGGAAATGGGGGTTGGACCTGATAATTCCTTGAGGTCCCTTCCAACCCTTACAATTCTGTGATTCTGTGAAAACAAAAAGCAAATTTCTAGAGACACCTCCTGCCTTGACTGCAGAGGGATTTGGTGCTCCGTTTATCTGCTGGTTTAAAAGCATTTCTCTGGCCTGAATATATGGCATTTGATGGAAAGCTTCCAGTGCCTTCTCATCGTGTGCTGCATGTTCTGCAGAGCTCCTGTGCCTCCAAGAGCTGCCCACAGCTTCAGCTGGGAGAAAACGTGTTTTTGCAAACGGGCAGGTGTCCGTTTCCAATGGAAATGTGTGCTTCCATTTTTATTTTTATTTTTTGGCCACTCCTCCTAAATATCATCATTAGCAAGGGGGAGTGGTTAGAGCAGGGGCAGTATTTAGAAGGGGAAAAAAAAAAAAAAAGGTTTCTCAGCACACCGATCGCTGATCCACACCTTTGGTAACATCCCCACTCACGCAGCATTGGAGGAATCAGGGAGAAGAGAGATTAGGAACAACAGGGCACGCAATAATTTCCTGAGGCAAAACAACCGGGTTCTGGTCCAGCGAGAAAGCCACACCCTGCTGGCATGGGCAGAACTCGCCCTGGATGCTCTGAACAATCATGGCTGAGACTGGGAGGAGACTTGGCAGCAGCAGCACAGCCGCCTTTAACCACAGAGGTGCTGGGACATGCCTGGGGAAAAAAATAATAATACATTTTGGGGGACTTTAGGGAGCAATTTGCAATGTCAAGGGGTGTCCGGGATGAGGAGCACGGTTCTTGTTGTCTCTGGGTGCTTTGTGCTTATTTTGCTGGGGCAATGTTAAATGAATGACCACGGTGGGAATGGATTTTGGGGTGCCGGGACAATGCCTTTGATTGGGAGGGTGCTGGGGTCTTGGGGACTCTCTACCACCAAGAAGAGGTTGGAGACCCACCCCTGTGCAAGGTGAGGAAGCTCAAGATGGAAAATGCTGGATGCTCAAGGTGAAAGGACCTCGATTTGGGAGCTCTCCTCCTCCTTCTGCACTCAACCAGGTGGCTCTACAGTGCCGTGGTGGAGGTTTCAATGAACGTTAGATGCTCTTGCGACAAGAATGAAAGCAGCAAGACCTGGTCGTGTCCTGTGTAATGACCACAAAGGGCTTGTTTTTCAGTCCTAGACCAACTGGTCCAGGGCAAGAAACCTGTGGCCATCTACCGATGGCTTTGCTGTCACATCTACCCATGCAGAAATGATTTTCATGCCCCTTCCCATAGGGTGGTGGGCTGAGACCTATCCTGGCACCTTACCGATAGGATCTTGTGTGTCCGTGACACAGAAAGGAGGTGGGATGGGGATCCTGCTCCAGCAGCTTTCAGTCCTTCTCCCCCTATACTTTGTGGGAAGCTCAAAAACCTGGCTGGGCTCAGCCAGCTCGAAGCAGGTGATGGATTCAACCCCGGCCCTAAAACCAGTGCGTTCCCCCTTTCCCAAGAAATGAACATGGTTGTGCTCTCAGTGCCCCAGTGGAGAGCTTTCCAATGGGCAAAAATGCAGTGAAAAGAGGGGGAAAGCACCAAAATGTATCCCAAAGGGTTGGCAGTGCCAAGCTGCCCCTGGATGCTGGAAATTCTGTGGAAGGCTGAGCCATATCCTCTACGCAACTACCATGATGAGCTGTATCCTCTTTGAAACTATCTGAAAGGAAGTTGTGGTGAGCTGGGGGTCGGCCTCTTTTCACAGATAATTAACGATAGCACTAGAGGAAATGGCTTCAAGTTGTAGTAGGGGAGGTTCAGGTTGGAAATTAGGAGACATTTTTTCCTCAGAAAGGGTGATTAGGACTTGGAAAAGGTTGCTCAGGGAGGTGTTGCAGTGACCATGAGATGGTGGAGTTCAGGATCTGATGTGGCAGGAGCAGAGTACCGAGCAGAATCACAACCCTGGACTTCAGCAGGGCCGATTTTGGCCTTCGCAAGCATTTGCTAGAGGATATCCCATGGGACAGGGTACTTGAAGGAAAAGGGGCCCAGGATAGCTGGTTAGCATTCAAGGACTGCTTCTTCTGAGCTCAAGATCAGAGCATCTCGACAGGTAGGAAGTCAGGAAAGAGAGACAGGAGACGGGCAGGTTAACCTGCATGATTAACCAGGGAACTGCTGGGCAAACTTGAGTGGAAGAGGAGAGTCTAAAGGTGATGGAAGGAGGGGCTGGTCACATGGGAGGAATATAAGGTTGTTGTCAGATACTGTAGGGAGGCAACTAGGAAAGCTAAGGCCTCCCTAGAATTAAACCTTACGAGAGGGGTCAAGGACAACAAAAGGGCAATACGTCACAGATAAAACTAACACTAGAGGCATTGTAGGCCCACTTTGCTTCACCAAGGGGAAGTTGTGCTCGACCAACCTGACAGCCTTTTATGAGGACATGACTGGGTGGATAGATGACGGTAAAGCAGTGGACGTGGCCTGTCTTGATTTCAGTAAAGCCTCTGACACCGTTTCCCACGGCATCTCAGCAGCTAAACTGAGGAAGTGTGGTCTGGACGATGGGGTAGTGAGGTGAACTGGCTGAAGGGAAGAAGCCAGGGGGTTGTGGTCAATGGGACGGAGTCGAGTTGGAGGCCTGTATCTAGTGGGGTCCCTCAGGGGTCTGTACTGGGAGACCTCGACAGGTTGGGGAATTGGGCAGGGAGACCCTACAACTACCTGAAAGGAAGGTGTGGGAAGCTGGGGGTCGGCCTCTTCTCACAGATAGCTAGTGATAGGACCCGAAGGAACGGCCTCAAGGTGTGCCAGGGGAGGTTCAGGTTGGAAATGAGGAGACATTTCTTCTCAGAAAGAGTGGTCAGGCATTGGGACGGGTTGCCCAGGGAGGTGGTGGAGTCACCGTCCCTGGGGGTGTTCAAGGAAAGCTTGAACGTGGTGCTTAGGGACATGGTTTAGTGGGTGACACTGGTGGTAGGGGGATGGGTGGGCCTCCATCTTGGGGATCTTTTCCCGCCTTGATGATTGATTCTTTGATTATCTGAACGGAAAGCAACAGTCAGACAAGAGCGCACGAATGCACACGGCCGCTTGCTCCGCCTCCTTTCCACTGAGTTTCCCCAAAATGTTGTGGTTTTCTTGCTCAGTGCTGTGCAAGTCACACCCATTTAACTTTTTGCTGCCCGGATGGTTTCATCCTCCCTCCCCCAGCACACTTTTCCCCATCTGATCCATCCCTCGTGCTCCTGGCAGGGTCTTTCAAGTTCCCCAAATGTGCAGAGACTCGGCTGCATCGTATGGGGCTCTATGTCCTTCGGGACGTGGAGTCCTGCTACTGAAACCCTGCCACGTAAACCCACAACAGATGGAGACAGGCTCCCCTTTCTGAGCCTCCAACCATGTGTTTGCACATCCCAAGGGGGAAAATCATCTTGATCTCCTGGGAGTCGTCCTTGCCCCATCTCCCCTTTGCCCTCTGCACCCACAAGTGAAAAAAAAAAAAAAAAAAAAAAAAAAAAAAAGATAATCCTGTTTTGAGGGGGCAAAAGGTTATTTTGGGCAGCCAACCAGACCTCAATCACCCTCAGAAACTTGAGTTTTGCCCCAGTGAGTCAAAGCCACATTACCACAGCCCCCGCTTTGCATGCAAGCCTTTGCAAGCCAGCTCAGACAAAAAAACGTTGTACTGTATAATGCAGCATTACTCCCCCGCGGGGGCCTTAAATTCCCCCCACGGGGGCCTTATATTCCCCCTAGTGGGTTTCTTCGATAAAAAAAAAAAAAAACAGAAGGTTGCTTTCCTTCCTCTTTTGTCAACAGGAAAACTTTTAAAACAGAAGTTCAAGCGCTAACCAGGGAGGTTTTTGACTTCTTTTGCTTTATCGGTCAAGAGGACTATATCTGAAGGCGTTCCCACTGCAACAGCCCTTGACAGGCTGAGTGCTGCTCCTCCCTCGCTGCTACACAACCCTGCTCAACGAACAGGATGACATAAGCCACAAGGAGCAGAGAGGCTGCTTTTACGGTAAGTCCACGTCTGAACACAAAAATTTGGGGCCAGCTGAGCAAGCAACGCTCAGCTAGGGGCTGAAATGGGGAGGGAAGGAGCAGCCAGTCAGGGCGGGTTTCCATCTTCTTTCTTTCTTTTTTTCCTTTAAGATTTTTTTGTATTACTTTGCCCTCTCCTGTTTTTCCACCCTCTTTGTCTCTTTCTCTTCTTTTTTTTTGCATTTGTGCTGGTTTTTTTTCCTCATTCTCCTCTCATTCTCTCTCTTTTTTAATGCCAAAACTGCTCACCCAGTGAGCTTGCATGCCACTCATGTATTTCTGTGAGAACAGCCAAAAAAAAACCCCACATTGCCCAAACTGTTCCTTTTCAGCTGGCTTTGTTGAAGCTTCTGCTACCCCAAGGGCTGTATGAATTTTCTTGCAGATATTTAGAACTCCTAGCTGTTTGTTTTTTTAAGCTGTTTTTAAACATTTCCATCTGTTTTTGCTGTTTTTTCTTTCTGTTTGTTACTTTGGGAGGGCTTTCCCAGTTATATAGCTAAAGCAGCTAAAGCAGCTGGCTGCTTTCTTTGTGCTTTTTCTGGGAGGGAATGGAAAGAAGAATAAAGGTGAAATGAAGCAAAAAATAATATTGATCAGTATAATTAATAATCTGGGGGGAGCTGAAGTAAAAAAGCAGACTTGGGGGGAGAGGGATAAAACCTGGGTACAAGCTCAGGCTGCTTTGAGTCTACAGGGTGCAAAACCCACCAAGGTGTGTGCTTTTTTCAAGGCAATTTTGGTTAATTTTACAGTTGTTACAAAATGGAAGCTTAACCAAAAGAAGAAGAGAAGCTCTTCTCTTGAAATGGAGAAACAAAAGCATGCAGCTATCGGTTTCCCTATTTGTCTCAGAAACTGACATTTTTGGTTACCAAAGCAGTGCTCAGTTGGGTTTGGGTGGTTTTAGCTCACGCCAGCCAACTTTGAAGCTGAGCCAGGCTTTGTCCTATGGAGTTTGGGGTACCTGCAGCCCACCCTTATTACAAATTTTTATTCCCCCCTGCCAAATTCAATCCTAAAACGTCTTCCAAAACTCTATTTCCCAGCATGACCCCCAGCACTGAATGTTCGTCCTGCAATTTTTTCCCTGCGTGCTGCTGTATTCACTCGAAACCAAAACCTTTCTCCTTAAGAGCTTACTCCTAGATGTTTGGTTTAACAATAAATCCATCATCCAGGTGGGGCAGAGTCCTTCCTTGTTGATTATTTTCCAACAACAGTGCCAAAGATCTGTGGGACAAAGCTGCTCTGTTTGAACAGCAACCAGCATGCTCTTTGCTCAGAAAACACTGCAGGGGGAACTGAGATAAGGGATGGATGCACACCAAGAATGTCAGCAAGACCAGCTGCTGGCTTATTTCCTCCTCTGTATTTTTTTAAATTCAGCTTCCTGCTTACTTGCTGGGCTGAAGCCACTTGGGGGAGGGCGTCATGTCCCAGACAGCTCAACTCCCTTTGAGCTTTGAGTACTGATAGGCAGTATTTTTCTTTTAATTTCTTTTAGTATTTAAAGTCAGTTTAAACTTCTGTCTTTCTCTTTTCTCTTTGTCCTTTTCTTTCTCTTTTTTTTCCTTCTCTTTCTTTATCTTTTTCTTTTCTTTCTCTTTCTCCCTTTCTTTCTCCCTTTCTTTCTGCCTTTCTTTCTCCCATCGCTTCACCCTTTCTCCGTTCCCCTGCAGCAGACCACAAGCCCTCTCCCCACCCACATTTTCCCCACGTCCGCTCCAGATCCCTGTAAGTCTTCACACCCGGGGCTTTCCTGGCCCCCCAACACTCAGCTCTCCCCTTGCTATTGCAGTGTGCTCGGGCAGCTGCGGCCAGAGCACTGTTTACGTGGATGTGATCGGTGAGACACGACATTTGCTTGCCAGCCATGGGGAAAGGAGCCCAAGAAAAAACACACCCCAACAAACAAGAAATGCTGAACCCTCCAGGAGACGAGGAAAAACAATACAAATGGGGTAATGCTGGGGGAAAGCGAGATCTGGCTCCGGTGGGGCACTGGTGGGATGGGCACTGGACAGGGTTTTTGGGTGGGTGAGGACAGGCTCTGAATTTTACCATGCAGCCACCTCTAAATCCATCTGGAGGACCTCAAAGAAGGGAGCTCCTATCCCAAAGGGGGTGGGGGGGCTATAGGATCAACCGTGGATCCAGCAGAAAATGGGCAAATGGGGGGTGCAAAGACCCAGCCCACATCTCCTGCTCTCTTCTCCACCAGACTCCAGCCCCCATGGGATGGAAAGGAAATGTCGTCGTGTACAAGGGCTCCTCGCTCCACTGTGTGTGGTGCTGAGTGTCCTTGTCGTCATTCTGCTTGTGGCCTTGATTGGTGAGTCCCCCTGGAGCATCCCCACGACAAGGAGATGGGCCAGGGACCTGTTCTGGGGGTGGAGCGGGGAATTCCAGGGTTTTCCCAGCAGGATGAGAAGACCCCCAAGCATAGCACTGAGCCTGCTTCATGGGGCACCCCCTTTTGTCCCCTAAACCAGGCTCTACTCAACCTTTCCAAGGGGGTGCCCCATCTTGGCACATCCCAACCCCCCTACATTTGCTGGAGGGGTATACGTATAATTAAAAAAATGTAATTTTTTTTTATTTATATTTTTTTAAATTTTGTTTTTTATTGTGGCTGTCCGTGCATCTCACCTGCTCATTTTTCTCCTTTTCCAGTTGTGCAGCCGCAGTCTCACTCATCACATCCCCAATTCTCCCACGTGTGCCCAGACACGTGGATTGGCTTCCAAGGCAAGTGCTACTATTTCTCAGAGAATGAAACCAACTGGAAGACCAGCTTGGAAAAGTGCAAGGCCTTGGAAGCCTCCCTGACCTCCATAGACAGCCTGGAGGAACTGGTGAGAACTGGGCACGAGCCCCCACGCCAGCTCTGGTGTGGAAAATGTGTGGGACCAGACCAAAAACCCATTTTCCCCCAAATTTCACCCACTGACAAAGCCAGGAGAAGATGCCCTGGGGAAAGCAACAGCCTGGGCTGGGGGATGAGCAATATCACGTTATTTTCTCCAAAACTCCCTCCCTATGTCCAGCTGGGTGCTGTCTTGAGCTTTGGGGGCTTCATTTTTCTGTGAAATTGTAGAATATTCACATCTCTCAAATGAAATCACCTTCCCATCGCAAGGTGCTCTGCAGCCTGGAGGTGGAACCTGGCTGAGTTGTGTTTGGGGAAGATGGGATCACCTAAAACCAATTTGTTTTTTTGCTCTAAAGGGTTTCATCATGCGCTACAAGGGCCAAGGAAACCACTGGTTTGGGCTGCATGAGGAAGGCAATGGCCAGTGGAGGTGGACCAACGGCACAGCCTTCAACACCTGGTCAGTATCTCCGCCTGTTGGGGTTGGGTGTTTCGGGTTGGCAATTAGGGTAGGAGTTCTTATAGGGTCTGGGATGGCCTCTTTTGGGACGGGGACCTTCTCCTGTCACCGCAGCCCTGGTTTTCCACGAGAAGCTTGGGTAGACCAAGGATGCTGCGCTCTGAACCCCTATTAAACATTGAACACTGCCCCTTCTAACCTTCCCAGGAGAGGAGATCCCAGCTTTTCTTCCAGTTTTTAGGGTAGTTTTCCTACTTTCCTCCCTTCTGCTCACTCAAGAGTGTCTGCGTTGCAGGTTTGAGATGCGGGGAGGTGGCCCTTGTGCGTACCTAAACCAGGAGAAGATCAGCTCAGCCCTCTGCCACACGGAGAAATACTGGATCTGCAGCAGACCCAACAACTACGTCCTCTGGAGGCAAAAGATTTACCCCGAATAAAAGATTCCATAAACATAAAGCTTGTGCCAGTGCCGCAAGATAAAATAGCACAAACATTGGTAAAAACTTACTTAAATCTGCTTTTTACTGCAACAGTATTGCTGAGTTTACTTTCTGCTCAGATTCTGGCAGGCTCAGTCAATCATATGTAGTGTCCAGCCACAAGAGGGATCTGGGTGTTTTATTTGGCCTCAAGCTGAACATGAGCCAGCAGGGTGCCCTGGCAGCCAGGAGGGGCAACCATACCCTGGGGTGCATCAAGCACCGCATCGCTGGTTGGTCCCGCTCTACTCTACCAAGCCTGTAGGGGTTTAAGAAGCGTTTGGATTGTGCTCTTAGTCATATGGTCTGAATTTTTGGGTAGACCTGTGTGGGGCCTGCAGAGTAAGGGATATTCTATGATTCTATTCTATGATTCTACTCAAGTCAGCAACATTCCTTTTTGTACAACACTCTGATTGTACAGCAGAGAAACAGCACAGCAGAGAGCAACACTCTGATTGTACAGCAGTAAATTGTTTTATATTTTTCTACACTTGCAAAAGGCATTTTTATAATAATACACAATAAACCTGCGAATCTGATTTGCTATGGAGTTATGCTATTTTTTTACTATACACTGCCTATTGGAAGGAGGACAAGGTAAGACTGGAACAGATACAGTCTGGATGTACATATTTTGATGGATTTTTTAATAAAAAATATTTTCCTTTAATTACAAAACATAAATTGTGATTCTATGAAATTGGAAGCTAATTACACCAGAGCCTACACTGATACTCTCGGCTGTGCTTGGTTGGGTTCAAACCCTGAAATTCCTCACAGAGCCGTAACAAGGAGGATTGGCTTCACCCCAAATATTAGCAGCAAGCATCCTGCAGGGTGGGCTTTTCGGGGCAGGCATCGCAGAGCTCTCCGTCTCCTGCAGTCTTTGAAAGGAGATGGAAAGGTTCTTTCTGGCAAACCCACTTGTGGTCGCCTCCACAGCCATCGTAATCCAGCCTCTTGTCTTTGAAGGTCGCGCAGCCGTTCTCCACATTCCGAAGGGAACTGAACCTGAAACCCAAAACCATCAGCACCCAAAAGCAGCTCCTTTTCCTCTTGGGAGAGGGGGCAACAGGAGCTTCTCCCCCAGCCTGTCTCACTGGGCTCCAGGTGGCTTCTTGCTGCGGGCTTGCCCAGATGCGCGTGCACATTGCTGTGCTTGCACTAACATCTGGCTCCTTCCTCCACTGGAGCATGCCCAGGGCATTGAAACCACGTGGGCTGCATAGGTGTGATGAGATGTTGGGTTAGAGTCCTCCGTACACCCAACTTTAGGGCTATAAAGCCTTGCTGGGGGATTACAAGGCTGTCGCAGACACCAAATATTGGAGATCTTGGGGCTGAAATGGAGCAAAGCTGCTCCACACACCGCGGGTTGCAGCTGTACTCACGTGGTGGCATCGAAGGAGGAGTTGTCCACCCATTTCCATGTGTTGTTGGTTGCCTTTAATCCGATCCACACCGTTAGCTTCTCCTTGCTGTCCTGCAGGATCCTCTCATTTAAGTGCTCCTGGGAAATGGGAGAGGAGCGGTGGCTTCCAAGGGCCTTCAGCAAGAGGCTCGTTGGGGTGCAAAGCCGGCTTTTTGAACCCATTTGGTTCATCCTCAAAGAGACGGGCCCTAAACACCACCCATGCCTTGGGTGCTGCCCCGCTGCCTGCTCTGAAGGCAGCTCAGTGGGTGGAAAGAGCTTAAATTCAGAGCCTGAGACACCGAAGGCTCACCCTGAGCTCCATGTCCCTCCTTCCTCCTGTGCCAAATGTGGGAAGAGGCCTCCAAAGCCCTTTAGGTGGTGATTCAGCCCCGTTCCCACCCCTTAGCACGAGGTGGCTTGGAGCTACCAAGCCTCCTGCCGCCACCCAGCAGCTCCGGGGCAGTTTTTGCCCCTCTACCCACCAAAACCGAGGACTTTCGGGTGCTTTTCAAGCCTTCTCCACTCTGCACTTACCATATCGGCGGTGTTTCGGAGCACGGCCAGATGGGACCCCCGACTTTCGCAGTCTTTTTTGCCTTGCATCCAATTCCCACTCGACTTGGAAAGCTGGTAGCACTGGTCCCCGAAAAAGCTGCCAAGACTGGGGGCACAGCTTGCAGCCCCCGTGGCCTGGAGAGGAGACGGAGCTGTGAGACACCCCAAAAAGTGCTTGAGGTCTCACTCAACCGAGTCAAGAGGCACCGGGGAGGGGGGCTCTCTCCCCTCCCAAATTTTTCCTGCCCACTTTTCCCACCCATCCACCACGAGGAGGACCATGGTGGGGCAAGCTCGGTGAAGGCGGAGAGGTGCCTCCTCCTCCTGGAGGCCCACGGAGACTGGAGATGATCAGCAAAACGAGCTCTTCCTCGCCATGCTCATCGACACCAAGCCAGGCTCGTAGCCCCCCGGGGGCACCCATCCCACCCCGGGGACCCCCCTGGGGAAGGGGTTACCTGCGGAGCCGTTCCAGCGGCAGACGTAGCGCAGCAGGGAGGGAATCACGCACGCCTCCGTCCTGCTCCTTCCCCCGGCCTCGCTCTTGTTCTGCGGAGCGCTCGGAGGCATCGGTGCCTTCTGAAAAACTAGGAGGCAAAATTTTGGGGTGAGATCGAGGGTGTTTGGGGGCAACACTGTGAAAACCGAGCAGGGCTGAGTTGAGTTCCCCAAGCTATTGTGCAACCTCCTTTTCTGGTCATGATTGCACCCAACTTTTGAAATAGCATAAAAATGTTGCTTGTGTCCTCCACCCTTGCTTTAAAAGCCTTTTTTTTCATGGTTTTGTGTTTGTTGTTTTGTTTTCAGAGGGGATTTACTCTTGTTGGATGCATCTTGTGGGGCAAAATTCTCCCAAATGGTGACGGCTCCTGGGATAAAACCCTGACCTCCCCTTCGCGAAAAAAAAAAAAAAAAAAAAAAAAAAACAACCAAAGAACAATTTCCCTTGTGCTTGCTTGGTTTTAAATGTGTTTACGAGCGGGTTTTACTCACCCTGCACGCTGAGCACCGCCACCAGCACCAGCAGCACCAGGTGGCCCAGCCCGCTCAGCTTCAGGAGGACTCCGTGCCACCGTGGGCACGCGGCGGAAGCTGAAAGAGTCCGTGGTTTTGTTCAGAAAGTACTTTCTTGTAAAATAAAATTAAAATACAGTGAAATGAAATAATATGAAATAAAATACATCAACAAAATAAATTAATATCATATCACATCACATCATATCATATCATATCATAATAAAATAAAATAAAATAGAGCCCCTCTGCTTGAACAGAACTTGACGGCTGCTTTGCTACCTCCACGGAAACAAAAAAAAACAAGTGAAAACTCAACGATCGCAACCTTCTCTTTACATCTCCCACCCCAGGACCCTCCTTGCATGGGTCCCGCTGCTCAATGTGGGGCGGCTTTGGTTGGAGCAAAGCCTCCAGGAGCTTGGAGGGGACGGGGAGAAGCTGGGCTGCGGCTTCCCAGTTGCACCAGTGGGTCCCAGTGGGGAAGGAGTCCTGGCGGTGGGCTTTGCTCCCGTTGGAGGCTGGGTACAGAGGTTGGGCTCAGAAGTGAGGCCGTCACCTCCAGGTGCTCTGGGAGGCGGTGGGGGTCCTCAAGAGCAGGGGGGACAGACCCAAACCCTTGGGAAATTGGCCTCATTTAGAGCAGATGTTGGCCGGTGGGACTCGGGTCCCTCCAGCCCTCCTCTCCACCAGGGTCCTAGGCACATTTCACCAAGCTTCGACTTCCATCCGCTGGCGTCGGGGCTGATTTTTGCTGCGGGCAGAGCAGCCCCGGCAGCGAAATCGTTCAAGCTCTGGCCGTTTGCAAGCTTCCTTCTCCCCCGTCCTTCCTTCTTTCCTTCCTTCCTTTCGTTGCCCGCACGAAGCGGGATCAACCCCGCAACCCAACCGGCGTTTGGCCGTGTTTCTTGGCCAAGACGCGAGCAGACCCAAGCGCCAGCTCTTCCTGGAGGAAACGAAGCTCGCCGTGAGCGCCCACCGCCCAAAATCGCACTTACTGTGATGCCTCTCGGCAGGCGAAGAGCCCCCTCCGGGCTGCCTTAAATCGGCGTAAATAATTTCCCCAGCCATGGTCAGCTCGCCAGCCTGCAGAAGCGTCCCAGGAGTGGCAAAGTCCCCGGGCAACCTTTGCGTTGTGACCAACCTTCTTGCGCCTGCGTCCAGCGCCAGGAAATGGCTTTTTTTCAGTCTTTTTTTTTTTTTTTTTTATAGATATCTAGATATATCCTACAGCCTTTTCCCATCAATTGAAGGCTGGCATGCAGGATGACAGCCTCGAGGCAGGAGGATGTCGCACCTCTGGAGGTGCAGAAACACCTTTTGGCTTTAGCGATCGCAGCAAGCACTGCGGTGCTGAGCTGCCAGGAGAGCAGAGTGGTGAAAAAGACAAAATAAAAGCCCTTAAATAAGTTTTTTTTATAACGGGGGGCAGGCCAGCGCGTACCAGCGGATAGTCAGGGAAGGAGGAGAAAGGTGATATTTGGTGGGTCTTCCCTGGAATACGGCTTGGGCATCGGTTGCGTGTAACCCAAAAGCTGGAAGGGGATGGTTTTGATTGTAATTTATCACTTTTTCTTCCATGCCAAGTAATTTATCCCATAACTTTTGCACCAGAAGAGGCAGAGAGGTTTTTTTTTTTTCCTTGCCTATTTTCTGCAGCAAATTTATGTATGTGTATGTATAATCTTGATGTTTAATTTTATTTTCTTATGCCAGCTTGACCTAGCCTCTGCTGCATGGAGAAACTGGCAATTCCTACGACTGGGGAAAAAGCACCACCAGTCCATTTTGCTGTTCGTTGTTACTCTGCCTTCAGATCTCATTGACCTCATGGAAAGTTTTGCACTCGATTTTCTGCGGTGAGCAGTCAGAACCGCTTTTACATTTCTCTTTCTGCACAGCGCTAAAAAAAAAACCACACAACAACAAAGGCTGCACAAGGCTCTGCCTCCATCCTGACCATAGCTTGCAAAAAAATAAAAAAATAAATTAATTAAAAAGTGGTGGTTTTTTTTTCTTTTTTTTTTTTTTTTTGTAAAAACCTGCATTCAGATAACTTAATTGCAAGACTTATTTTGGATAGCTTGATTGCAAGAACCTCCTTTTTGATTGCTTGATTGGAGAAACACCTTTTTTTTGGATAATTTAATTTCCCAAGCACCTATTTTCTGATTGCTTAATGGCAACACCTTTGGGGGATAGCTTAATCGCAAACCCACCTATTTTTGACAGCTTAATTGCACCATTTTCTTTGCATTTTTCCGCTTGTGTGCATTTGCCTGGCAATCCCATTCCTTGGAGGCAGGAAGGGATAGAAATCTGCATATTTTTGCATAGGATCGGAGGCATTAAGGAGAGAGGGCACAGCCCAAATAGGCGTTGTTGGAACAAGTCAGCTTCAGAGCGAGTTTCTGGGAAAACAGAAACCAGCAACGGTCCAAGGACAACACCCCAAGCCACTCCTAGAGCAAAATATACATTATCTATACATGCAGTACCTCTATCCAAACTGCATACATACTTGCAAATATAAATACGAATATGTAAGATAAAATTATATGTAAGTATATAAACATTTAAAAGTAAATATATAAATATATATAAAGTAAATATATAAATAGATACAAATATATATGTTTATGCTTATGAATATATCATATGGGTATGCTTATATATATAATTTATATGATATATAAAATTTGCATTATATATATCATATGTTGCATATATATAATTTATAATATATATATTTATATAAATATAAACATACACATATATAAAACATACTGCATACATACAACTTAGAGAGAATATATAGTATGCAGTATATGCACCCTGCATATATACTGCTTATACTATATTTATTTCATGTATTTCTATATGTTACTACATCTATGTAGTACGTGTATAGTATGTATGCAGTGTGTATATATATATGCACTACATGTATGTATTATACATGCATACTACATATATATAATATGTATATGGTACATATACATTGAGTGCACATGTATTTCCTACAAGTTACTACCAGGAAATATGCAAGTTTCCTAGAAATTACCTAAAAAATCCTACAAATTACCACTAGTATGCATATATACTATATAAATATATATGTGTGTTTGTATATTTGTGTGTGTGTGTGTGTGTAAAAACTGCACCAGTGCAAATCCTTGGTACAGCCAGGTGAAACCAGCAGGCTGGTGATCTCCTCGCGTCAGCCCTGTTCAGCGGTTCCTGCGTCCCCGCTTGGCTGCCTCCGCTCGTGGGCCTCCACTCCTGGGCCTCCGCTTGGGTGCCTCCGTTCAGGGATTCCCCGTTTGGCAAGGTGACAAGACTCAAGCTGCTCGTTTAACTTCAGCCACAAGTCTGGGGTTGTTCCTGTATATATTTCTATATAAATGCTATACATCTCTATATATGTAGTATTTATATAGATATATAAAACACTACACATATTTATATAAAACCCTATATATATAAACACTGTGTGTGTATATACAGACACTACATTAATATATAGAAATACTACATGTATATATAGAAATATTATGTGTATATATAGAAAAATACTGCATATATAAAAATACTGCATATACATATATAAACACTACCTATATATATTAAATTCTATGAATTGAATACATATTTTAATTCTCTGATTAAAATAGTATATATAGATATTACATATATAGAGAGAAAAATTCTGTGTATGTGTAAATCTGAATGTGTATATATATATATAAATACTGTGTATATATCTCTATAAATATTATGTGTATATCTCTATATAAACACTATGTGCATATATCTCTATATAAATACTGTGTATATCTCTATATAAACACTGTGCATATATCTCTATATAAACACTATGTGTATATATCTATGATTCTATGATATAAAAGCTATGTGTATATATATAAATACTATATAGAGAGAATACTACATATTATATAGGGAGAAATAGTACATATATCGTATGTATATACGTGTATATACGTATATACTTAGTCACATGGTCTGAACTTTTGGGTAGACCTGTGCGGTATCAAGAGTTGGACTTGATGATCCTTAAGGGTCCCTTCCAACTCAGGATATTCTATGATTCTATGATTCTATATATATATATAGAAAAATACTACGTATATATAAATTACTACATATATATAAAAACAGTACATATATATTAAATTCTATAAATTAAATATATCTATATAAATTCTATGATTAAAATGCTATATAAATATATATTATGTATATAAATAGATACATATCTATTTATAGCAACCCCCATGGGGTGAAGGTGGCGAGAGCAGAGCTGGAGGGGGGGCCAGGAGAGCAGCTGCTTCCTGCTCGAAAGGGGCTCGTGGGCATCTCCCCACCAGCTGCACGGCCCCGTCGCCAGCTGGATCCTCTGGAAAATCCCCCAGAAAAAAAGGTTTATTTGACACAAGGCTTCGCACTTCACACAGCAGGAGAGCGCGCAGTGCTCCCACCGGCAGGACACAGGTACGGGGCTGGGGGGGGGGGGTTCGGGCTTGGAAGTGGGGGGAGAACGAATTGCAAGGGGAAAAAAATGAGTTGCAGGGGGAAAAAAAAAAAAATGAACTGCAGGGTGAAAAGATCAATTGCAAGGGAAGGGGAATCAATTATGGGGGGGGGGGAATCAATTGCAGGGGGAAAAAAATAATTGCAAGTGGAAAAAAATTAATTGCAAACGGTGGAATTAATTGCTGGGTGGAATTAATTGCTGGGGGAAAGCTCTAATTGCAAAAGGAAAACTCTGATTGCAGGGGGAGAATTGTGATTGCGGGGGGGGGGGATTTAATTCCCCCCACAAATTGGGGGTGATGTTTTGTTTTTTTTTCTGTGTTTTGTTTTCTTACGCCACGTGGACATTTAATTTTCTTCTCATCCAGGACTGCCGCTCTGATGGTGCGCGACTGCTGGTTGGCGGGGGGCGAAGGGGGGGATTGATTTTGGTGCTGAATGGAACAAAATTCTTCCTTTTGCAAAGCCTTCACCCATCCCCGGCAAGGCTGAGGTGTAAAGGCAGTGTAAAATTATCAGAGGGAGAGGAAATCGCGCTTTTTCTTTGAATCGTTGCAATGAGTTTGGCTTGAGCTTGGATGGACCTCGAAGACGACCACGATTTGAGAACCAGAGAGCCCCCCCAAAAAACGTGTCCTTGGGTCACAGCTTCTGATGGGTGAAATTTTCTGGTTTTCAGGTGCCCCATCGCCACCCCACCTGCATCTCCCAAAATGAAGGAAATGAGGGAATATCCCGGCTTTTTGGGCACGGAAAGAAGCAAGCGGGGAGGTAACTGCAGAGCACTGGCCCGAACAAGGCTTTCTTCTGCCTTCTATAATCTGAGAACAAAAACAAGCTGATGTAAGGGTGACGGGGTGGTAAGAAAAACTGAGTCTTGGGTTTTCTAGCACTTCCCTCAAGGGGAAATTTTTTGTAGCTCAGCAAGCACCAGGTGGAATTTTGCTAAGCAGTCACATTTTGGAAGATTTTAGTTATGAATCCTCCGTGAGTCAGTGTTTCTTTTGTGTCTTCACCCCCTGGTTCTCAATTAAAGAATAAAGAGATGTTGGTAGAGATATTGGTAGAGAAGAAGGGTGAAAAGACCAAAAAAAAGAGCGTGGCATTAGATAAATTAGCATAATATTAACGAACCTCTGCCTTCCTTTCTTCAACACTGCCTTATTTTGGTTCAGTTGACTGTTCCTCCCATCTCCACCATCCTCTTGGTAGACCAAAGCAGGTGGGAAAGGGGATTTGGGGTCTTTCCAGTTGTCCCAATTGACTTTGAGCCATGGTTTTTCTATTGGCATATTTGGTGTCGGAATTATCGTCTAAAATGATTTCTATTTCGGTGCACGGGGAAGGGAAAAGAAGAGAGGGAAGGAGGGCTTGTTGCATGAGATGTGGTTCATGTGATGACACGCAAGGAGGAGGAAGCGAAGGCAAACCCCATAGCAAACAGAAGTTTCTTTGAGCAGAGGTTAAGATAAGAGCGTGTTCGAGATCAGAAGACCCAGCGATGGGCTGAGCGTGACTCAAGTCATTGCAAGACCCAAAGCATCTCGGTTCGGGTTGCGAAAGAAGTCCCTCGAGCTGTAATGACAGAAATTCAAACGAAATCGCTTGTGCGTATGGTGCAATGCCCACAGGCATTACAGAGCAGAGGTTTGCAGCTAGAGCTGGGGAAAAGACAATGTTCCCCTCCTAAAGAAGAGTATCCAAGAAGGAAAAACCCATGATTTTATTCCTCATGGGGAAGAATTCAAAACTTCTTGCTGTTTCTCACCCCAAGTGAAAGTGAGTACACCCAACGTAGGGGAGAGACTGACCCCTTCCTCTTCCTCCTTGAGCAAAAAGAGGCAAAAAACACCTTTGGGGTCAATTCCCTGGACCTGGAGTGTGCTGTTGCCCTCGGTGCTCCCATGAAGATGTTGAGGGTCTCTTCTCCTGCAGGTTCCAGCCTGGAGATGAAGCCGGGGGCACGCGTTGCCTGCCAGGTCACCGTGGCAGTGGTGTTCCTGGTTCTGCTCGTCACCGCCATCGCTTTTGCAGGTGAGTGTCGAGGTGCTCATCACAGGGACAACGTCTCTGTGCCCTCCCCAAGACGCTTTGGGTCATTGCACTTGTGCCAAGTCCATCTCCGTGCTCCTGACGAAGACAAAATCAAGGCCAGGAGGTGTCCCCTCCAGGTGAGGGACATTTCAATGAGTGCAGAAACCCTTCTCCAGAAAGCCAAACCCATCTCCTCTGCGGCATCATTCTTTAAAAAACAGATCGTCAGACTTTACCCAAAAAGTTTTTTTTTTTTGGTAAAGAAGGGGCTGCTGGTTGGCCAAGCATCAAGAGATGTTGGCACAAGTCCCACCAAGCCAAGAAGGCTGCAGGAACAAGAGAAACGCTTTCTCTCTGCTTTGCCCATCGCTGCTTTGGCATTAATGATGGATAGCGATACCTTAGGGCACGTTTGGGCATAGGACTTTTTGGAAATCCTCCTAAAACCCGCGTCCTTGGTGGCCTGTTTTCTGCTTTGAAAGTACAGCCCCCACACTTCCTGCCCCCCTTTGCTCTATCCATGACAGTGCACGCTTTTCAACCTCGACCCCAGCCCTGTGCTCGGTGTCCGTTCGACTGGATCGGGTATAGAGGAAAATGCTACCATTTTTCGGAGGCTGAGAGGAACTGGACGTCCAGCCAGGACAACTGCTCAGCTCTCGGTGCTTCCCTGGCCATGTTCGACAGCGTGGAAGACTTGGTATGGAGCCCCCCAGAAAAGCCACCACCGTTTTTGCCACCTTTTGGTTTCCTTGCCTGCTATTTCAGTATCTTCTTCCCAGTCCTGGGGAGAGGAGATGGGGAAAATGGTTGTTTTATGGGTCTTCTCCTCGAGCTTCTCACCAAAGCCAACCAATGCAAGACCTGTAGCAAAAAGGGGAAAAAAAGAAAAAAAAAAAAAAGGAAAAAAAAATTCTAGACAACAGTGAAGTAGGTCTCTGCCTTAAAGATTATTGTTTTTTGGTAACAGACTGAATAATTCAAGCACCAAAGGAGCGCAGGCAACTCATAAAATGTAGATTATTGGTTGGAGGGAGGTTTCTACAATGACTTGCTGGGCATGTCCCAAAACCCTGAGAGCTGCCCTAAAGTCTTTGGTCTTTTCCAGAGCTTCACAATGAGATATAAAGGCATCTCGGAGCATTGGGTTGGCCTTTCGCGGGAAGGGGAGGAGCAACCATGGAAATGGGTGAACCACTCACGTCCGTCCCACCTGTGAGTCTGGGGGGTTTTCGTCATTATCGTGCTGGCTGTTGGTTCTCCGGCCCTGAAACTTGCGTTTCTTCTGGGATTCGGGACCAGCTCTAGAGGTGGATCCAGAGGTAGCGGTGGGGCGATGAGACCTGGAGAGGGCCACGTTGCTTCCACAGCCGTTCTTTGCTTTTCCCTTTGAGTTGAGAGGTGGAAGCGGGGCCAAAACGCTGTTAGATTCCTACTTTTGGTTATTTTTTGTTCTCCTTGGACTATCATCAGTGTGATTTTTCTCCCTTTTCCCGTCTGAGGCCGGCTGTTTCTTCTGCCCTTCAGGTTTCAGGTCCAAGGAGGTGGCTTCTGTGCCTACCTGGGTGACACCGGGCTCCGCTCCTCCCAGTGCAGCACGGAGAGGAACTGGGTTTGCACCAAGCCCGCGCTGAACAGCCCAGGCAAAGGCAACAAGACGAGACGAGCTCAAAACCTTTGCATCAGCTCCTAAACACCCGAAACAAACAGGGGAAACGAGACAAAAGCTCGGAAACTTTGAAGGAAACTCAGGGGGGGAATTCAGCCGGAAACTGCTGAATAGGAACTAAAGTTACTATTTAAATTTGCAACCCAATTTTGCCACACAGTGGCCGACAGCTGATGATTTCTCACGGCAGCACAGTCATACGTGGCAATGACTCATTCGCAACGGCACTGAAACGAAATTTCAGAGCACCAGAGAAGTCACAACGCTGCCAGCGAGACCATGCGTGTGCGCGCGGAGGATTCACTCTAAGGAGACATCAACATGCAGCCCTGCACAGGGGAAAAAAAAGGTCGAATGGCATCGGATTTGAGTTTTTCCTAATTTTTGGCAAGTTAAATCAGCAGTTTTCAAGCTTGCTCGGCTGGGAAAAGCTTTCCAGTTCCTTATGAGCACGTGGAAACGGTGCAAGGATGGACCTCCAAGGATTTTCTGGAATCTTTTGCTTTGGGAATCTTTGGCTTTTAGGGTCTGCAGGTGAAACATGGGACATTTGCACGGCTAACTCCATCCTGGGAAGACGTTTTTTGAGGAGCACCTCAGCTCGGAGATGGCTGGTGAAGGTGTGACGGTGAGGATTGTAGGGTTTTTAGCAGCGCTTTTATTTTTGGTTGTATCTGGAAAAAAAATAGCATGAGAAACAGACTCCGGGAGCTTCAAGACCTGGCTCCTCCCAGCAAGCAGCCATCTCCAAATCAAGTCCACCAGTGCCACCTCCAGGACTGGGGACATAGAAGCAAATCCCCTGGAGGAGCCTCCTCGTACAAACACCTCGTGAGAAACGCGACCTTTTAGCCTTGCCTGGCTTGACGTCGACTCGATCCTGTATTTTGAGGGCTTTCGACGCACTTTGAGCTGTTTGCAAGATTTTCACGAGATGAGGTGCCGTCGGAACCGGTGAGCAACGTGTTCGGTAATGAGTAACGACGTTGTAATTACTTCTCAAAAACAGAGCCAGCCTTAATCTGGGGTTTTCTGTTCTCTCATTATTTTGCACACTGAGAGCTACAGCCTGCATGCCTCTCCTGCTACACGCATGCACCAAATGTTGTCATTAAGTCTCTCTTCCTCAAACATAGGTAATTTAGCTTTAACTTGCTCTTGCAGCCCAAACTGGGAGAATTTTGCAGCGATGAACTTGATGCATTGCCTCTAGCTAAGCGCATAAATTCAAGGTTTGTTGTTATTCCTCCATCCGTTACAGGCAGGGCAATTCCATGCAATAAAAATGTACTTTTGGTTAACAAATCCAATTCACTGGCCTGAAATATTGCAAAAACCTGTTCACTAAGGTGCCACTTCCTGCTGTTGCAGTCTTTCCTCCAGACTTCACACACCTAAATGTCAGGAAGTCTGGTTTAGGTCAGCAAAGAACGAGGAGTTCCTGCACAAAACCCTTCTGCATCCCACCCTGAAGCATCATTTAGCATTGTTGAGCTCTTCCAGGATCCAAAAGCAGAGAATTTCTTA
This sequence comes from Anser cygnoides, assembly GCF_040182565.1. Lineage (NCBI taxonomy): Eukaryota > Metazoa > Chordata > Aves > Anseriformes > Anatidae > Anser > Anser cygnoides. The sequence goes on from NC_089907.1 coordinate 1,837,942, forward strand.
TTTTTTTGGTAAAGATTATCTGCTTTTTCTCTAAGGTGCTGTCCTAAAAGCAAGATTTGGGTGAACTGCAGTGAAGTGTCCTGGGTTTTCTTAGGAAATGCTTAATATTTTCAGGAGATGTGGCACAGGATGTAGCTGTGGTCTTACAATGAGGGAGTTTTCATGGAAGGGCAAGAAAGGAGTGGGGTAACACTGTCACCTCACAGTGGATCTCAGGGTAACGCAAGAGGAAAAAATAAAAGTCAGAGCCAGGCTTCAAAAAAATATATTTTATTTGGAAATCACATATAAACGAAAACAGCACACAGAAAAACACTGCCGATAAAGTGCAAAGACACAGAGGAGCAGAAAAGCAAGAGAAAGGCACCGTTTTCCTCCACAGGCAGCGTTTGAAATTAACGTAGACCTGACACCAGACTGCCTCCACAATCCAGCCTGGGAGGCATTGAAATGTTTGTTCAAGTACAGGAGGAACTGCAAGCACGAGAAGTTGCTCCTTGTTAAAGCAACTCACCCGCTACTCGCATTTCTCAGGCTAGCACCAGCAGAGGTGATGGGTTACAGCTGCTTCCTCCCCAAGCAGGACCTCAGGGACCTCAGCCCAGGGCAACGAGGTTGGAACTAGACAATCCTGAAGCCTTCTTCCAGCCCAAACCATTTCCAGGATCGTGTGTTTTGAAATATTCCCATCCACCCTGCGATATCTTCTGCCTACGCACAATACTGATATCTCTTTCGCAAAACACTGTGTTTTAAAATGCCCCTCCGTTATAAAAGTTAGCACCTCGCCCTGTGCTAAAAAAGTGCAAATTCCTTGAGGAAAGAGTTTTAAAATCTAAAAATGAAATGGGAGTGCCTGTTGGCAGTTGGACAACGTACTACATCGCTGCTTTTCCTGATGCAACCTTGCCTCTGCTATCAATCTTAATGCTAGGCATCGATAAAGACGAAGCAAAAATGTAGTGCAGAAGAGGCTGAGATGACAAAAACGTTTCGCAGAAGCAAGGAAACTCGCTGGTTGGAGACAGAAAACGTGAAAAGGCTCCAAAAGCGCGTCAGCTGTGACAAAACGCCACCTGCAGGCCTGAGAAATGAACCCTGGGCCTTGTCCCGCGATGTCAAGTTCTCGAAACGTCCGCCAGGGCACCAAGATGTGAGGTATTTTCTGCGCGACCCGGAGGCGCCGTGTCTGCTGGCCTCAGGGCTGCCTGCTCTGCGGCTTGGTGCAGATCCAGTGCCGCTCGCCGCTGCTGCGAGCGCTGGTGACTTTTTGGTCGTTCAAGAAAGCGAAGTCCTCGCCTCCTCCGACGAGAAACCTGCAGGGGAGGCAGTGGGGGGGTGAGCTTCCCGCACGCTTCCTGCCTCCTCGCCCCAAAAATCCCCCCCCCGGCGCGCACGGCACGACGGACTCACAACGAGCTGTTGAATTTGGTCCCATCTTCCCACTCCCAGCGCTGCCTCGGGTTTTGGCGGCTCAGCCCGATCCAGTGGTCAGGAAAACCTTTGTAGCGCAGCACGAAGTCCTGAGAGCAGAGGGGGAGCAGGGTCGCACGTCACCCCCAGATCTCTGCCCCCTCCTCCCCCCCCCCCCAAAAAAAAAAAGGGGCCAGGAGAAAACCCCCCAGTCTCACCAGCTCGTCCTTGGACTGGATCACGGCCAAGCTGGCGCGGCGCGTGTGGCAGTCATCCCGACTCGACGTCCAGTTCCTTTCCACTTCGGAGAAGTAGAAACATTTCCCCTCGAACCCGATCCACAAAGGGGGGCAGGAATACGCATGTTGAGAGAGCCCTAAGGAAAAATACATCGAGGGGTTTGGAGGAGCAAAGAAGGGGGTAGTCCTTGGGGCAGCTGGGTTGGATACGGGCTCCCCCTCCATGCACCGAGCCCCCCCCCCCCTTTTTTTTTTCCCCCCGTCCTGCAGCTGGGGCCGCAGGGCAGAGCCACAAAACCACCTGGGAACACTCACAGATGATAATGGGGAGGAAAAGCAGCGCCCCTCCTACAACGTTGGCGACGAGGGCGACAAGCAGGTATTGCTTCCAGAGCGCAGCTCTTCCCTCCTTACGCTTAGCAGTAAAAAGATCTGCAACGAAAAGTGTGCGGGGGGGAGAAGTCAGGGGTCCCAGCGCTGTGCAGACCCCTGGCAGCGGGGCTGAGAGAGGCTAGGCCCTCCCCACCCCCTGCGGGTGATGTTGGTGCGAGGGGGACGGCTGGACCTCCACGGAATCACAGAACGTTAGGGACTGGAAGGAACCTTGGAAGATCATCTACAGGCCAATCCCCCGATGGAGCAGGAGCACCTAAACCACGTCACGCAGGAGTTTTTGAATATCTCCAGGGAAGGAGACTCCACGACCCCCCCGGGAAGCCTGTTCCATGCTCTGTCACCCTCACCCTAAAAAGATTTCGTCTCATATTTAAGCGGCACCTCCTATGTTCCCGCTTGCACCCACTGCCCCTTGTCCCATCATCGGCTGGCTCCACCCTCCCGACACTCGCCCCTTCCGTATTTTTGAACATCTGCTCTTTTTTTGAAGTGGAAAATTCCACTAACCTCGCATATTCAAAAGCCATCGCGTGCTATAGAAGTGGGGAGTGCATTAAGCAGGTAAGCAGAAGGGCCCGCCGTCCCGAAATAAGGAGGACAGCTAAGAAAAACAGGATGAGGAGTACGAGATCGGTAAAAACAAAAGTCACGAGCCCTCTAGTCACGAGAAAAGGTGGTAAGAAAAAAAAAAGAAAGAAAAGAAATTTAGGGCGGGTCAAATAAAATCGTACATATATGGTATAGAAGCGCGTCAAGGAGGTTGTGAACCTGCAGCACTCAGCAAGTAAGTAAACAGGGGAGAAAGGTGTCGGGTAATACAGAATAGAAGGTTACGATGAACTTTCACTGTGAGCTCCTGCTCGCAGGACGCCCGCCATTGCAATCGCGACTCGAATAGCTTCAGAGAAGATCCCGTCTGAAAATACTATTGAGATTTTATGGAGATTTTTCTCACAGCGCCGTCAGCAAACTTGCTATTCCCTCATCCAAGTCATCGAGGAATGTATTAAACAACACCGGTCCCAGTACCGGCCCCTGAGGGACTCCACTAGATGCAGGCCTCCAAAACTCGACTCCGTCCCATCAACCGCATCCTCTGACAACAGCTAACCAACCATCCTGGGCCCCTTTTCCTTCAAGTACCCTGTTCCGTGGGATTTCCTCTAGCAAATGCTTGAAAAGGCCAAAGTCGGCCCTGCTGAAGTCCAGGGTTTGCGATCCTCTGCTCCTGCCACAAGAGATCCTGAACTACACCATCTCGTGGCCGCTGCAACCACGGCTGCCCTCAACCTTCACCGCTTCGACCAGACCCTCCTTGTTCGTGAGGGCAAGCTCCCCGTCCTCTGTCACTGCCGCTAGATCACAGCCTCCTGGCCGAACGCGGATTTCTAACTCCTCCTGCTTATTCCCCGCGCTACGTGCGCTGGTGTCCAGGCGCTTCGGGGAGCGAGCCGAGCACGCCGATTTCACCCTAGGGATCTTCATCGCTGCTAGGGCGCTGCCCCACCGCTGCAAGCCTGGCTACAACTCTCCCCTCTTCGGATCTAGTTTAAAGCTTTGCAAACGAGCCCTGCTAATTGCTGTCCTAGAACCCTTTTACCCCTGCGAGATAAACCTTTCTCTTGCGTTAGTTGTGTCTTATAAAATCAGCCATAAACAAAGAACCCAAAGTCCTGCCTGTAGCACCAGTCACGGAGCCAAGCGTTTATGGACCGGATCCTTCTATTCCATCCCACGCCATCGCCCCGGGATGGAAGGAGGGAAGAGAAAAGGACTTCTGCCCCAGACTCTTTCACCAACCACCCCAAGGCCTTGAAGTCACAGACTGTGATCTCACAGACTGCCAAGAGTCGGTGCAGAGGCCCCGTGTAACTGCCGCAACGGCTGCACACCGCTGCCGGCCCCTCCCTGCTCACGGCACTCCCCTCCCAGAGGTTGTTTGCAGTCACAGGACGTGCGCGCAGTCACCGGGGCCCTGGAGACATCTCCTCCTCGTCAGCCTCTCTCGTGAAAGCTGCTGGGCGCGGCCCGGTCGCGCCGCTCTCCCGGGCCACGCGCGGTGAAGCAAGTGCCTGAAATCCCCCCTGTAACTCACGATCGGGCGCTGGGGCTGCAGCTGCACCGGCTCCGAGGCTGCAACCTCGGCTACTGACCTCCACCTCGGAGGTCTTCTGCAGCCTCAGTGACTCTCCGATTCCCCACGGATCTGTCGCCCTTCAAACAGGGAAAGATCCTTACCCGAAACCCACTTCTTCACGCTTGTCCCAATGCACCTACCCTCCAACACAGAGTCGTTGTCCGCGTTATTGTTCTCCTCCAGGCTCAGCATCACAGCCGTATCTCAGGAGCCCCCCCTCAGCAGCCTCCCAGGGCCAAAATCGCCAAGGGTCCTCCGAGGGCAGCTTGCGGCTGGGAATGCAGCACCCTGGGGGAGGCGCAACGGAGGCTGCAGAGAAGAAAGAACGGAGAAAGGCAGAAAAGACGCGAAAGTGAGAAAGGAAACGTGTGGGGAGGTGACGCCGCGGTGAAAAGGTCACGTAGGGAGGCTCCGGGGGCTGGGAGGGGCCGGGAGAAAACCAGGAACACAGCCTGAGGAAAGGGGAGGCCAAGTTTGGCTGCCTATAGCACCCCAATCCCAGCATCAATCCCGATCTCAGCATTAATCCCAATCTCAGCAGCTATCCCAATCCCAACCCCCATCTCGATTCTAGCCCCAACCCCAAATCCAGCCCCAAGCCCGACTCCAGAACCAATCCCAATCCACAGGCCCCCAGCCCAATCCCCCCCAGCCCCCCAGCCCAATCCCCATCCCAGCCCTAATCCCAGCCCCAATCCGTCCCAGCCCCAAAACCCAATCCCAGCCCCCATCCCGAGCCCGAGCCCAGCCCCGGACCTAATCCCAACCCAAACCCCCTCCCGACCCCGGCCCTAATCCCAACGCCAACCTTAATCCCAGCCCCAATCCCAACGCCAACCTTAATCCCAGCCCCAATCCCAACGCCAACCTTAACCCCAGCCCCAATCCCAATCCCCTGCCGCTACCCACGAGGTCCTAGGCCGCAGCCCGAACAAACGGAACCGCACACTGCGGACCTCCACCCTGCGTCCTGCAAGTCCACGCCTCATATCCGGCCGGAGCCGGCCGGAGCCGGCTTATAAAGCGGTGGGCGGGGCTTATCGGGGCGGGACTTCCGGCCCCCCCCCGAGCCCTTAAAAGGGCTACACAAAATGTGGACCCCCCCCCCCCCCCCCCCACCTGCAACGCTCCCCCCAAACCCGAACTCACCGGGCGCCGGCGGTCCCTGTCGCGGTCCCCATCCCTGCCGCGATCCCGATCCCCGTCGCGATCCCGATCCCCGTCGCGATCCCGATCCCCGTCGCGATCGCGGCCCCGCGGAGGTCCCGAGGGTCCCGCTGCCTCCGCGGCGGCGCAGAGCGGACGAAGGGAGCGGTGACAGCAGCTCCACGCGCTCACCCGCGCGCAACGCTGCAAGAACGCGCGTAGAGCGGTAGAAAAAAAGGCAAAAAAAAGCCAAAAAAAAAAAAAAAGCGATTTTTTTTTCCCCGTCCCGCTCCATAACGACAGCATCCACGCTAGGAGCGGGAAGCTCGCAGGCGGGAGCCAATCAGCAGCAGGCAAGGGCGGGACAACGGAGCCGGCCAGCCAATCAGCGCCCGGAGCGAGACGCCCCGCCCCCGTGGCCGCTGTGAGGGGAGCCCGCGGCCGCCATTTTGTGGGGGGCGTTTTGGAGCTTTTATTTTATTTATTTATTTTTTTCCCGTTAAATCACAACCCAAACGTATTCCGCCCACACACTTCCTCCTTCTAACAATAAAACCTGTTAATTTGGGTCTGAACCCAGTGATATTCGCACATTAATTGCTCAAAAAAAAAAAAAAAAATTACAGTGGGAAAAACAGTGAAAGGGAGGAGAGGGGCAAATTCCTGTGAAAAAAAAAAGATTTTAAACAATATCAATTAAAACTCAATTCTGTTATCAGGGAGCTGCAGGTGGTATTTAAGCGAATTCTGCTGAAATTAGGACAATAGTATTAGAGTTCTGCTGAAATTCAGGAGTTTAATTAGGTGTGGAATTCAGCATGGGTTTGGGGGGAAAAACAAAGATTTCAGCTCAACACCAGCTCGGTAAAACTATTAACACGCTTTTAATAACCCTAAAACCCGCAACTTTCAGCTGAGACTGGGGGTTCCGGCTCAAACCGCCACGAGACCCAAAACCTCCCAGATTTAACCCGTAACAGAGACATCGGACCCGAGGCAGACCCACGAGCGGTGGAAATCACTCCAAATCCTGAAGAAAATTATTATTAATAAATAATAGTCATAATCATAAAAGGAGGTGAGGCAGACCCACAAGCTACACGTGGTGGAAATGTCCCCAAATCCTGAAGAAATAATAATAATAGCAATAATAATAAAATGAGGTAAGGCAGACCCACGAGCTACGGGGTGGTGGAAATCACCCCAAATCCTGAAGAAAAATAAAAACAATAAAAATAAAAACAATAAAAATAAAAATAAAATAAAAATAAAATAAAAATAAAATTAAATTAAATTAAATAAAAATAAAATAAAAAAAAATAAAAATAAAAATAAAAATAAAATAAAAATAAAAATCTAGCAGACCCATGAGCTACAGGCAATGGAAATCACCCCAAATCCTGAAAAAATAATAATAATAATATTGATAACAATAATAAAATGAAGTGAGGGAGACTCATGAGCTATGGGTGATGGAAATCACCCCAAATCTTGAAGAAATTATTATCATTATTATTATTATTATTTTACGAGGTGAGACAGACCCATGGGCTATGGGTGATGGAAATAACCCCAAATCCTGAAGAAGAAGAAAAAAATAATAATAAAATGAGGTGAGGCAGACTCATGAGCTATGGGCGATGGAAATCACCCCAAATCCTGAAGAAATTATTATCATTATTATTATTATTTTACGAGGTGAGGCAGACCCGTGAGCTACAGGTGATGGAAATCACCCCAAATCCTGAAGAAAAAAATAAAAAAAATAAAAATAAAATGAGGTGAGGCAGACCCGTGAGCTACGGGTGATGGAAATCACCCCAAATCCTGAAGAAATTATTATCATTATTATTATTATTTTACGAGGTGAGACAGACCCATGGGCTACGGGTGATGGAAATAACCCCAAATCCTGAAGAAAAAAATAAAAAAATAATAATAAAATGAGGTGAGGCAGACCCGTAAGCTACGGGTGATGGAAATCACCCCAAATCCTGAAGAAAAAAATAAAAATAATAATAAAATGAGGTGAGGTGCGTTGAGGAGCGTTTCCATTTCTCCTGGAAGCACCGAAACGGTTTCGGGGGGACCCCGTCGCCGCCCCGTCAGCCCCTGGGGGGCAGCTTGATGGTGGAGAGCAGCACGCAGAAGTAGGGGAAGACCCTCTCGCCGCTGAAGGAGGCCACGCGGAAGGTGAAGACGCGCCGGCGGGTGCCGAGGGCGTAAAACGAGACCTGCCCCACCTCGTAGTCCAAGTAGACCCCGATCTCCCCGCCGTGGAGCGGGACGGAGGTGTTGGAGGGAGCCGTGAGGGCCACGCAGAGCTCGTCGTACTTCTGCAAGCCCCAGATCTCGGCGTTGGGTTTGAAGAGGATCCGGCCTTTCCTCCGCACCGATTCCCGAGCCACCCCCACGGTCCAGAAGCGCCCGCTCGCCTCCACCTCCCAGTAGTGGCGGCCCGAGGTGAAGCCCTGGCTGCCCAACATGCACGGATCCGTGTCGAAACGGCCCGGGCCCGCTGGCCACCGGCGCCCCGGTCTGCCCCAGGTGGCCTCCTTGAGGTCCTCGGAGAGGATCACCTCGGGGCCGGCCGTGGTCGGATCCAGGGTCACATCCACTGGAAAGGAAAAGAGAGAAGGAGTCGGGAACAAACGCGAGCACAGAGGATGAACTGCCCCCCAAAATCCGCTCCCGTTGCTTGTTTTTCAAGGAGAAAGGGAGAGGAGATGGAGGCACAAGGATGTGGAGGGCCTCCAGGTGAGGCTGGAGGTGGAGAACTTCCAGGTAAGGCTGGAGGTGAAGGTGCAAGGAGGTGGAGAACGTATAGGTGAGGTTGGAGATGGAGGACCTCCAGGTGAGGCTGGAGGTGGAGAACCCAGGAGATGGAGGTACAAGGAGGTGGAGAACTACCAGGTGAGGCTGGAGATGGAGGACCCAGGAGGTGGAAGACTTCCAGGTGAGGTTGGAGATGGAGAAACCAGGAGATGGAGGACCTCCAGGTGAGGCTGGAGATGGAGAACACAAGAGATGGAGGCACAAGGAGGTGGAGAACCTCCAGATGAGGCTGGAGATGGAGGTGCCAGGAGGTGGAGGATCTCCAGGTGAGGTTGGAGATGGAGGACCCAGGAGGTGGAAGGCACAAGGAGGTGGAGAACCTCTAGCTGAGGATGGAAATGGAGGCACAAGAAGATGGAGGACCTCCAGGTGAGGCTGGAGATGGAGGGCACAAGAAGCTGGAGAACCTCTAGGTGAGGATGAAGATGGAAGTGCAAGGAGGTTGGGGAGCTCCAGGTGAGGTTGAAGATGGAGGCACAAGGAGTTGGAGGACCTCCAGGTGAGGTTGAAGATAGAGAAACCAGAAGATGGAGGACCTCCAAGCGAGGCTGGAGACAGAGGATCTCCAGATAAGGCTGGAGATAGAGGCATGAGAAGGTGGAGGACCTCCAGGCGAGGCTGGAGATGGAGGAACAAGGACAAGGAGGTGGAGGTTCTCCAGGCGAGGCTGGAACTGGAGGAGCCTCACCCCCAACAGACCTCTCAGCCGACGGAGCCCAGAAGACACCAGAAATTGGTGCTTGGCTCCTCTTCGACCATTTTCTGTTACCTTGAAACTGTTTCGCTGCGTTGTAGTCCACAGCCAAGTCCCACGTGCACGGCCGGGGTTTGAGGCAGAAAGCCATCGCGCCCACCGTGTCCTCTCTTCCTGTCCAGAAGAGCCAAAAGAAGGGAAAAAAAAAAAAAGAATAAAATAAAATTACCCCACATAATTGGCTCATCCACCATCCGTAGTCAAAACGATCGAAAAAAATTGCTATTTTTCTCCAGCAGCCATCAAGGAGCCTGGTTTATTTATGGCAAAACCCACAGATTTAATCTCTCAGATTAAATCAGATTAAATCCCTCGACTCCCTCTCACTACGAAGGGAACACAAGGAGTGAGCCCGGACAGAGCGATCTACCGCCCAGATATGATTTATACCCCAAAATTTCCCCCTTCTTGGGTCAATTCAGCGATGAATCTGCCTTAAACCCACCCCTGCCTTCTCCCTGCTCTTTGGGCAACAAAATTGAACTCGTTTTATTTCAGAGGAGCAAGAAACGTCCTTAAAAATCGAGCTAAGCTGACTCCGAGTCTCCCGAGAAAAGCATTTTGTGAGAAATGTTGCCAGAAGTGGAGAAATTTGCTTCCAGCCCCAGGGAAAAAGCGTGCACGGGGAGATAAGGGCTGGCACCGAAGGCTTCGAATCCCTCTTTTGAAGCCCAAAGCGGGGCTTTGCCCACAAACAAACGAGGGCCTGCGGTAAACGGCCGCAGTTCTGAGCTGGAAAACGGTAATAAAAGCCCCAAATAGTTGCAGAAACGCTACAAAGCTCAAAAAAAAAAAAAAAGGAAAAAAAAAAAAAAGCCAGACCCACCTTGCAGCGCTGGGATTTTCTCCTCTCTCAAAACTTTTTGGTTTATTCTTGGCCGTTTCCAGCGCTGTTTTGGGGTTCCTCCGGCTGCTTTTTCCCCCCACTTGTTTCCCCTCGCTTGGTTTTTCCCCCGTTAGGGTTTTTTCCCCCCCGTTTCTCTGGCAGAGGCTCAGCGAAAGCTCAGTCCCGTCTCTGTCCCCGCCAGCTTTTATCAGCCGGGGAGGGAGGAGAGCCCCAATCTCCCGGCTGCAGACGGGGCCACGACGCGCGCAGCCGCCTCCTGCCCACTCCGATTGTGCCCTTTCCTCCGCTTCACGGCTGCGTTTTATTTTTTCGATGCATTTATGAGGTTACGGAGGGAAAAAAAGAGGGAAAAAAACGAGAGAGAAGGTGCTAAAAACGCGTGTTCTTGCACCGAAGCAGAAAGGAGGAATTTGGTGAACCGGCTGCATTTCCATCAGAGGGCAAAGCCTGGAAACGCGACGATTTAGTAAAACACGTGCTTAAAAGTTGTCTGGGGGCAGGATGAGGATGCCAAACGCTGCTCTTCCCACCCGGGGAAGGTGGCGCCGGGATAATGGGAACACCCCGGGGCGGATCGCGGGAGGGCGGCTTCGCCCCGCGCCGCTGCGAACCTCCGGCGACGCAGCATGGCAGCGGCGAGAAGCCTCCGCGCCGAGGCCGACCGCACGCAGCATTTCCTCGCCGCCGCCTCCTGGCTCTGAAGAAACCCCGCGGGGCGAAAATCCTCCGGGTTGAGGCTGTCGGTGGCAATGGGCGAGCGGCTGCGGGCTCCGGCCGCGAAGCTTTTTGGGAAACACGAGGAGGAGGAGGCCGCCGGGGAGGTGAGGCCGGCTGCGGGCATCCCGTTGGGTTTCTCCTCCCTGAGTTCGGCGGCTGGACGAGCCTGGCGCAAAGAGAAAATATTTTCGTTTTCTGCTGCAAAAGCAAAAAGATTCGGCTCCTTACAAGAAGCGGAAACCCGGAGCCGATTCCAGAGACGGATTTTTGGGAGCTGCTTTCCTCTCCCAGATAATTTAGGATTTTAAAGCCAACAAGCCAAGCTGATCGCTTCATTATTTTTATTTTATTTTTTTGGGGTATATTCAGGAGAAAATCCAATCTCATCTACAATCTCTACGGAAAGTGTTGGCAGAGTTCCTGGAATGGAGGGCGGCCGACGAGAAGCGCCGCCAGGACTACCTGGTAAGGGCCCCTTGGTGCTTCAGCAGCTCCGATGGGTGCTTTGGTTTTTTTTTTTTCTTTTTTTTTTCCTCTTTTTCTGACCGAAACGCAGGGGAACATCCCCGCGACGCGCCCTGCAAAGCCCCACACCCGGTCGGGCCCGACCGCGCGGATCCCGGGCAGGTTTGGTGAGTGCTGCCTCCGCGCCCAGCTGTGATTCCGTGCGCACCCGCACATCAGCCTTTCAAATCGCTTTAATTAACGGCATCGCTCCTTTAACTTCCGTATCAAGCCCCAAAAAGGAAGTTTATTCGTAAGGAATTAAAACTTTCCCCTCGACGCTCGCTTTCCAAGGCTCTGGTTTGTATTTTTTTTTTCCGCTAACTATAAAGAAAGAGTGGTGATGAGAGGGGGAAAAGAGCACTTTGTCCTTAGCTTAAAAAGGAGGAAAAATAAAAAGAAATGAGGTCTGGGGGGGCGACGCGCGGTGGCGGGGGGGGGAGGTTTCCTCTCCCGCTTCCTTCCCCAGGAGACGAGCGAGGCCGAACGGCGGCGCGTCGGCGGCGAGTTCGAGCGGCTGCGCCGGCTGCTGGACGAGAAGGAGCGCGGGGTGCTGCGGCGCCTGGCCGAGCTCGACGCTGCCTTCGAGGCCGCCCAGGCGGAAAAAGCCTCGCGGCTGGCCGAGGAGATCGCGCGGCTCCACGGCCTCATCGGGCAGCTGGAGGCCGGGCGCCTGCCCCAGGTGAGGCTCCCGCTCGCCAGGCCGAAGGCGAAGCCCCCGGAAAACCGCACGCGGGGTCCTTAACCCCATTTTCCCCCCCCCCCCCCCCCCCCCCCCTTTTAGGATACCGGGAGCAGCCTGAGCAGGTAACGTGGCGCCCCGTCGCTTCCTCACCTCATCGCCCCGCTTCGAAGCCAACAAAACCCCAAAGCTTCACCCTTCAGGGACGAAACCAGCGCCACCACTTCCACTTTCCGCTTTCTGAGCGCTGCGAAACCCTCAGCCCCCAGCATTTCGGGTTTGTTACCCGCGCGGGTTTAGCCCCATCCCTCACGCCGAGTCCGCCTCTGTCGTTTCTCTCCCCAGCTGGAACGAAGCGAGGCTGCAGCTTCCCCCCGAGCTGGAAAAGAGCCTGCGCTCCTGCCGCCGCCAGCACGCTGCCCTCGAGGAGGCTCTGAAAGAACTGCGAGGTAATTTTAGGAGGAAAAGGGGCTTGGGGGAAGGAGGCAGCGACTGAGGCGCATCCACCACCCTGCCTCCTTCCTTCCAGACCCAGGGAGATCCAAACCGAGGCCGGGAACGGGGAAAACCCTGAGCACGGAGGAAAAGGGTAAGGCAGCTATTAGTATTATTTTTTAAAGCTTTTCTTCTTACTTCAGCTTTTCCTGGGCTTTGCCTCTGACCTGCGCGGGGTCTCCCCTCAGCAAAAGGGACTCCAGATCCCGGCTCGGCCCCCCCGCAGGTTTTGGCAGACAGAAAAAGCGTGCGGTGGGACGAGGAGCAGGCTAAGGGCAGAGAGCCCCGGCGATGCGAGGAGGAGGAGGAGGCGCCGGGAGCCCTGGGCTGCGAGGGGGCCGCCCCGCGGCGGTGCTCGTGGGAGGTGGAGGAGAAGGCGCGGATCGGCGGACTCTGAGAGGGATCCCGCCTCTTGGGACGGCCCCCCCCGCCCCTTTCTCAGCCGTAAATGGGGTTTTAAACCGGCATTTTTCCGTGCAGGTGGTGGGTTTGTTAAAAAAAAAAAAAAGAAAAAAAAAAGGGCAATTTATTGATTCTTTTCTCCTTCCCGGTTGTTGTGCAAGGGGCCGGAGGGGGGGGGAGGAGGGAAGGAGTTGGGTCCCGCTGCCGCGGCGGACCGGATTGAGAACTGCGCCCGGCAGGTCCGTCCCGCACATAAAGGAGGTACGGACCTGATTGAGAACCCCGCGCGGGGCTGCGCGGCGGCGCGCTCCCTGCTCCGCCGCCCCGAGGTCTCCGGGCTCCGCCGGTGGAGGAGCCGCCGCCGGAGCCGCCGCCGTTCCCCCGGGGCTCTTTGGAGGGACCGCGGGCGGCGCCTCCCTCCCTGCACCCCGCGCGAACAGCCCCTCTGCTGAGCTCTCTGGGGTGGCTCTTAAAAGAGCCTTTGGGTTTAAGGTTTTATTGCTTTCTCCGCCGCGCTCCTAACGCTCCTCCTCAGCCGCCGCCGCTGCTGTCTCCGGGCGCTCGGTTGCCTCCGGACCCTCGGCCGCCGGTTCCGCCGGTGCCGCCGCGGCCTTGCCCCGCGGTCTCCTCGGCTTCTTCAGCCGCTGCGGGGTGGCTTTGACAGCGCGCCTCGGGCCCTTCGTCTTCCCCGCGGGGCGCTGGCGGGTTTCGCCGGCCGCCCTCCCGCGCCGCGCGGCTCCCTCCACGCGCTCCTTACCGACGCGACCGATACGGAACGAGCCGGCGATGCCCGTGCCGGTCACACGCTGCAGGAGCCCCTTGGTGACCAAAGCGCCGAGCGCCGCCTTGAGGCGGCCGCCGTTCCTCACCACATCGTATCCCTCGGTGGCCAGCGTCTTCTTGATGAGAGCCAGCGAGGCGCCTTTGCGAGCCGTGGAGACGCAGACGGCGCGGAGGATGAGGTCCGACAGCGACGGCCGCCCCCGCTTCTTCGGCAGCTGCACCTCTAAGGCCGCCCGGGAGGTGGAAGGCTGGGACAGCGCGTTGCCCCGAGGCATGGCCGGTGCCCTTACCGCTGCCGGCGCCCCCGCACGCCGGCTTCGAGGCGCCGCTCCCCCCCGCTCCGCTCGGCGCCGCTCCCGCTCTCGCCGCCGCCGAACTCCGACTGCGGGGTGGCGGGGCCCCCGCGGCCCCTTTATATAGCACCGGGCCGGACGGAACCGAATCAACGTCCCCCCCCTCTCCCCTCATCCCCCCTCCCCTCCCCGGCGGACGCAACAGGGTCAACCGCCGCGCGCCCCCTCCCCCCCCCCTCCCGAGCTGGGCTCCCGCTGCCTCCAAAAAGCATTTTTCCACCCAAAAAACGGGTATTTCCCCCCAAAAAACGCATCCCCTAGTCCTGGGAAGGGAACAGCCAGAGGCAGGTTCACCCCTTCTCCATAGCTCCCCGGCGGTACAGCTCCAGAAAAGCTGTTTTTTTTTTTTTCCCCCGGCTCCAGAAAAGCCGAGTGAAAGTCTCCTAAAACGCAGGAATTTGCCCCAAAAAGCCAAACCACGGCGGCAAACATCCGGCAGGTGCAACACATCCTTGCCCCAAGACACCGGAACTCCAAGACCCGTTTATAAGTGAAAAATAAACCTCACGTAAGAAGTGACGCTGGCTTGCTTCCGCATGCAATTTAATTTCCTTCTGGAAATTAAAAAGTAGAGATGGACAGAAATAACAGTTTCTGGAGGAATATTTTCATCCAGCACGGCTCTGGATTCCCCTGCTGCCCCTTGCAAGCTGGGCTCCCTCTTGGGAGGGAGAAGTAGCTGAAGCAACCAAGATTTAATTAAGCTTGAAATTAGCATCCTGTTGATTAAAGCCCTGTGCCAGGCGTTTCCTGGAGGAAAGGAAAGGAAAAAATGAAAAAGGGAAAAGGAAAAGGGAAAAGGAAAGGAAAACGGAAAAGGAAAGGGAAAATGAAAGGGAAAACGGAAAGGAAAGGAACTATCTTTTTCCTTTCCATTTTTTTTTTCTGCCTCGAGATCTGCCAGGATTTCTTTCCCTTTCTTATTTTTAATTTTATTTTTTTTCCGTTTTCTCGCGCCCCATCACCGCGCACCAACGGCCCCTCGAGTCCCCCCCAGCGCGTGTGCGGCGCGGGAAAGGGGATCAGAAGCTCCTCCTCCTATTGGCTGCCCGCCGAGCTGAGCTTTCCTATTGGCTGCGTGCGACCAACCAATGAGAACGCGCCTTTCCGATCCGTTAAGGTGAGCCTAGCTCGGCCCCTCCGGCCCCGCCTCTCAATGGGGCGCTTTTGGGGTTTATTAACGGGATTTTGCAGCATTTTTATTATTCTATTTATATTTTATTTATATTTTATTTCTATTTTATTTTTATTTTTATTTTTATTTATTTTTATTTAATTTTAATTTTAGTTTTTATTTTTATTTAATTTAATTTTATTTTATTCTATTTTTAGCAAATGCCCGCTGGGTTTTTGCATCGCTCCTGCCTCTTTTTACCCTCGCTGCGAGCCAACTCCGGGGAGCTGCTGTGGTTTGCCTGGGGAAAAAAAAACAAAGCAGATTAATTTGGGGCTCAGACCCTGGTTGTTTTTACAACCCTGTTTGAGAACACTGCAGTTATTTTACTTTTTTATCAGTGCAATTCGTAACTGTCAAAACCTCTGGATAAGACTTTAAAAAAAAAAAAAAAGGTTACGATCTCTACACGTGAATATTCCACATCAGAAACCCTTGTTCAGTTTGGTTCACTGAATAAATTATTAAATAAATGAATTTATCGCATTCTTTTTTTGGGAAAAAAGAGCCTGACGGCCTCAGCTCAAGGCCGCCGTAACGCCGCCTCCAGCTCGAAACCCTCGCAGCGCTTCTCCTTCCTCTCCCTTTTCGCTTCCGACTTGGGTGGGGTTTATTTCTTTCTTTATTTTTTTTTTCTTTCGCTTTAAACCCCGCTGCATTTACTTCCAGGAAAACCAGCGCCCGAGGCCCCTCGGCGCGGGGCGTTCCTCCGCCTGGCCCCGACAACTCCGACGGATCACAGCCGAGGGAAAGGCTGCGAGAAACCTCCGGGACGAAGCCGACCTGCGCCGTCTGCTTGGATTTCTTCCGCTGGCCCGTGATGCTCCTGGCCCAAAAATTGACTTCCCTTAAAGCTCAGCCCCAAAAATTGATTTCCCTTAAAGCTCAGCCCCAAAAATTGACTTCCCTTAAAGCTCGGCCCCAAAAATTGATTTCCCTTAAAACTCGGCCCCAAAAATTGATTTCCCTTAAAGCTCGGCCCCAAAAATTGACTTCCCTTAAAGCTCGGCCCCAAAAATTGATTTCTCTTAAAGCTCAGCCCCCAAAATTGACCTCCCTCAAAGCTCGGCCCCAAAAATTGACTTCCCTTAAAGCTCAGCCCCAAATTCTCCCTTCCCACCACGGGGCGAAGCCCTCTGCCTTCCCTCCCGGCATCCGAGAGAGAAAATTGGGCTGAAACGCTGCAGTTTGTAGGGTTTTGAGCGAGTTTGGAGGAAGCGGGAGGGGCGGCAGCGGGAAACGAGGGCGGTTTAAACCCCAGCGCCCACACCAGGGGGGGAAAAAAGGGGGCCCCAAAAGGGGCTCACAGATGGAGGGAGGGAAAAGGGGGGGGTGTTTAATGGGGCGGGGGGGCTTTTTAGGGGGATTTCGGGAGTTCGTACAGCTCAGCCAAGAAGAGGAGCCCGATGGGTGAGCCGAACGGCCCCCCTAAAAACCCGATTTTTAGGGTTTTTTTTGCACGCAAACAGAGCCTGAGCGTCTTTTTCCTTTCCTCCCCCCCAGGATTCCAGCATCGCCCCGAGCAGGTACCGGGGGGTTTCTCTCCGCTGGGCAAAAATCGTCGCTGGGAGCACGGCTTCGAGATGCCACTTCTGGGCCGAAACCCTCTGTTTTGGGGCACAAAACGCCGCTACTTTGGGGCCACAAAAAACAACTCCACTTTGGGGCAAAAATCCCTCTAATTTGGGGCATAAAATCCTCTGTTTTGGGGGCACAAAGCTCCTCTACTTTGGGGTGTGCCCAAAAACCCTTCTATTTTGGGGCAAAAAAAAAAAACTATTTTAGGGGCACAAAGCTCCTCTACTTTGGGGCACAAAACTCCTCTATTTCTGGGGGCACACAAAACCTCTACTTTGAGGCAAAAAAATCCTCTACTTTGGGGGCACAAAAAGCCCTCTATTTTTGGGGCACAAAAAACCCTCTATTTTAGGGGCACAAAAAACCCTCTATTTTGGGGGCTTAAAAAAATCTCTATTTTTGGGGCACAGAACTCTATTTTGGGGGCATGAAGCTCCTCTATTTTTGGGGCACAACCTCCCCTATTTTTGGGCCCCAAACCCCTCTATTTTGGGGCACAAAAAAAAAAAAAAAGAAAAACACAACAACTCTACTTTGGGGCCATAAAACCCTCTATTCTGGGGCTATAAAACCCTCTATTTTGGGGCACAAAATCCTCTATTTTTGGGCCATAAAATCCTCTATTTTTGGGGCACAAAACTCCGCTATATTTCGCTTTCCCCCTGGATTTGCAGCACACTGGGGGTGGGGGATTTGGGATTTCCTGGCCAGGAGCCGCGGCGTTAAATTCTGATTTTTTCCCCCCAACGAGGAGCACGGAGCGGAGGCTGCGGCCGCTGGAGCTCGAAGCGGAGCTCGAGGACTTCTCCCAGAAGAACAACGCCCTGGCGCGCGGCGGTGGAGCGGCTCAAAGGTGTCTGGAGGGGAAAATGGGGGGAAAAGCGGTGATTTAATGAGCGGCAAACGAAGCCTGGGCCGGGGGGCAGGCATCCCAAGAGCTTGCAAAATTTGGTTGGAAAGTCCGAATGCACCAAACACCCGTTAATTGAAAAAAAAAATAATCAATTTTCACCCTAGAGACCCATTACAGCACCCTTAAGGGATGGAGAGCTGCGGGTGGGAGGTGCAGACTATTAATTAGCAATTAAATCAGGGTATTAATGAGGTGCGGAGGGAGCTGGGTGCCCCAGCTGTACCACGGGGTTGTTCTCCAACCCTCTTTATGTCCAGAAGAGGTGGGGAAGGAGCGGCCGGATGCAGGGGTGTAAATCTCCGGGGTCTTCTCTGCTTCCAGATGTCCTGGCTTGCTCCCTGGAGGAAGACCTGGAGGGATACCAGAAAGGTAAATCCTGCTTCAGTGGCACGTTTAGACCCCACGTTCCAGTGCAATAATCAATATTCGGAGCTGATAATTGGGTTCAGCTCCCAGAGCTGATAATCTGAATCTGGAGCAAGATTTGGAGCTGACAATTGGGTTCAGCTCCCAGAGCTGATAATCTGGAGCAAGATTTGGAGCTGACAATTGGGTTCAGCTCCCAGAGCTCATAATCTGGAGCAAGATTTGGAGCTGACAATTGGGTTCAGCTCCCAGAGCTCATAATCTGGAGCAAGATTTGGAGCTGATAATTGGGTTCAGCTCCCAGAGCTGATAATCTGAATCTGGAGCAATATTTGGAGCTGATAATTGGGTTCAGCTCCCAGAGCTGATAATCTGGAGCAAGATTTGGAGTTGATAATTGGGTTCAACTCCCAGAGCTGATAATCTGGAGCAAGATTTGGAGTTGATAATTGGGTTCTACTCCCAGAGCTGATAATCTGGAGCAAGATTTGGAGCTGACAATTGAGTTCAGCTCCCAGAGTTGATAATCTGGAGCAAGATTTGGAGCTGATAATTGGGTTCAGCTCCCAGAGCTGATAATCTGGAGCAAGATTTGGAGCTGATAGTTGGGTTCAGCTCCCAGAGCTGATAATCTGGAGCAAGATTTGGAGCTGATAATTGGGTTCAGCTCCCAGAGCTGATAATCTGGAGCAAGATTTGGAGCCGATGCTCTAGTGCAAAATCCAGGGCTGATATTCTGGAGTGATATTCGGAACAGGTGCAACACCCAGAGCTGATAGAATACGCAATATTTGGAGCTGATAATTGGGTTCGACACCCAGAGCTGATGATTTGGAGCACTATTTGGAGCTGACGCCCTTGTACAACACCCAGAGCTGATATTTGGAACTGATAATTGGGTTCAAGACCCAGGGCTGATATTGGGGTGCAATATTTGGAGCTGATAATTGGGTTCAACTCCCAAAACCGATATTCCGGTGCAATATTTGAAGCTGATGCTTCAGTGCAACACCCGGAACTGGTGTTCTGGAGCGATATTTGGAGCTGAGAATCGGGTTCAACTTCCAGAGCTACGTTTTGCCCCTAAAAATCCCCCAAACCCTCACATTTTGCCCCCAAACCGACTCCCCGGGACTTCTCCCCACCGCCACCTCCTGCCCACCTTGGCAGAAGTCCCCACGCACGCAGCCCCCGAGCTCAATAAACCACGCTAAAAAACCATCCCCAGCCCCATTTGGTTTTTCTTTCACCCCTCTTTTCGATGCGGAAAGGATTCACCCCACTTAAATTTCACCCTCCTGCTCCACGCCAGGTTTGGACAGACCCAAAACTCCCCTTAAATGCAAGGTAACGGACCCAAAACTCCCCTTAAATGCAAGGGAACGGACCCAAAACTCAACGCAATTGCTTTGAGTTTCAGAATTTGCCGAAATAAGTCCTAAAACCTGCAAATAGGGGAAATATCCTCAGCTCCCACAGCTATGGTTTCCCTCGCTTCGCATCTCCCACCTTCGCCGTAGGAAAAGCCGCGCCAAGATTCCCATTTTCATTTTAATATTTTACAGAAGGAGGAGGGGAAAAAAAAAAAGCACTTTCCCAGAGAAAATGTTAAATCAAGTCTGTTTGAGGGAAAAATCCACCTCTTGCTTGTGCTTTTAGTATCCTGGAAGAAGAAACTGGTGCTGAATGAGAGCTTCTAATTAGGACTGAGAGCAAAAGGTGGGGGAAAAAAAAAAAAGAAAATGAGGTCCCAAAGCTCAGCACCGGGGGGGTTTCCCCGCCTGGAGCATCCTGATATCAAGCTCCTGGCATTTTCTGTGTAGCACTGTGGCCATTTGGGCCAAAATTGTGGTTTTTTTTCTCCAGTATTTTGACGATTCTGGCCTCCAGGCTGACCAGGATGCCCTCCTCCTCCTCCTGCAGGCGTCGCAGCTCTGCCCTCCGCAGGTTCTGGTGGATTTCTCGAACTCTCAGATTATTTCCCACTAGCACTTGCTTGGAAAAGGGCGGAAAAACAGAAAAAAAAGGAAAAAAGAAGGAATTAGCACGTTTGTCCGCACATTCAGCCTCTCTTGGTGGGTTTTCTCTCTAGGCTGAGGCATGCACCTCCCAGCTGTCCCCTTCCTTGGGGAGTTTTTTCACTATTTTGTTAAAAAAAAGGATCAGGAGCTGGTTCATCATCACCTGGAACATCAGATTCTCCACAGGAGCAGGCACAGGGACGGTCAAATCCTTCCCAGCACAGCACTGAGCCCAGGTCAGGTCACACCCAGCCAGGTGCAACCTCGTGCATAGCCAAAAAATGGGGAGAAATGCCCCCAAAAAGGAAAAATTCGGTATGGAGGAGATATTAGATGTGTTGTAGTTTTTTTTTTAATTATTATTTTAAAGTGAAAAAATCCGTTTATGGATTGTGAACTCACACAGCCCTGAAAAGAAGGTTTTCTCACCAGAAAAAAAAAAAGGGGGGGATTTATAATAAAGTTTTCCGCTTCTTACCTGGTAATCCCGCGCAGCTTGCTGGAGGGGGACAAGGCTCTGGCGCAGCGCTGATAACACAGCTCCACCCTGGGGGAAAATCCTTTAAAAGCCGCCTCAGGCCCTGGAAAAGCAAATTCATTTATTTTCCCCATTAAAATGGGTATTGCCCGGAGCTGTATTACAGTAAACGCGTGTGGATATTGGGTGGAATTAGCGTGAGATCGGGGCTATTTGCTATACTGATATTTTAAGGGGGTTTTACAAGGTAACAGATGCCCAGAGACAGGAGGAAAGGCAATTATTAAGGGGAAAACTGTGAGATTTAACGGAAATTTATGGGATTGAATGGAAAATAAACACCACGAGGGTGGGTAAATGCGGTAACAGGGACCCAGAGCCCTCAGGGATCCCTTCCGTGGATCTGGTCCGAGGTCGGAGCGGGGAACATCGGGGGAAAGGTCCCCTGGCACCTCCCCAAGCGCCAGCCTGGGGCCGGGGAGGGGACTCGGGTTATTTTTAGCTTGAGCCGAGCGCTTTTAACCCACGGAGAAGAAATTGTATAAAAACCACGTCCTGTTTCTGCCTGGGTTGCTCGGGGCCTTCACACGGCGCCACGATCATCGCTGGCATGCGGGGACAGGGTTTTGTCACCTGTGAGTGAATGGGAGGGGAAGGAGCAGGCTCAAGGGAGGAAAATAAAACATCTCGAGACAGCAGGAGGGCATTATTCCAGTTAAAGCACGTAATAAATTGCTCTCATCGCCGGCTGGTTGGGGTGGGGCCAACAGCCCAGGACTCAGCAGGGTTACAACCCTCCTCGCAGCCCAAATTGCTCTGCATGCTCACCTCCTTGCTGTGCCCCGCTCCCAAAAACCCAGCTTACCGGGCTAGGAGAGAGCGCAAAACCCCAGCAGAGGCACCGAGGAGGGCGGCCGGTTTCATCCCCAGGGCCCCAACAACTTAAATCAGGCCATCGACAAGCCGCAGCGGCGCGGATCAGCGCCAAACCGAAATTACAGCCCGGCGCGGCCTCGGTCGCGGAGGATTTGTAATTCACTCTTCTCCACGAGGTAGTTTTTTCCATCAGGCTGCTTTCAAAACTTAAGAGGTTGTTACAGCACGCCTTCTGGCACAAGCAACGCGCTTCCACCACGCCATCCAACGGCTCCCCACGTGAATAAATTAAAGCGCTTCTTGGCAGCGCCGTGCTCTGACAACAGACGAGCTCCTGAGGCTCTCGTTTCTTCCCCTTTTCACCACAAAAGTTTCGCAGAGCTTCAACTCGTAAGTCCACGCATCAAAGCCAAAACAAACACCAAACAAGCGCAAACAAAAGAAAAAGCTGCCCGTCTGCACAGCTCCGCAGGCCCTGAGTCAGCTCGCTGGCGCTGACCCCGCGCCGCCGCAGGGAAAAAAAAAAAAAATTAGACTCTTTTTCTCTGAATGCACCTCACCAGCCTCACATCGGCAGCTTCGACAGCAACCCGCTTGGCGTGGCGGGCGCACAGCCCCCAGGCTTCGAGCAGAGCCAGGAGGTGAACCTCGCAGCCCACCTGCAACGCCGCCAGGGCGGCCGCGTGGATCCCAAAGCCCCCCAGCAGCCTGCGAAGGAACGCCGCAGGGAGCCGCAAAAACGAGCGCTTCTGGGAAAAACGAAGCTTTTTACGCAGCGCCGAGGCCCGAGGAGCCGGAGATGTCGGAGAAGGCTTTAACGCAGATTTTTTAGCTGCTTTTTTAACAGGCACCGCCTGCGCCTCCACCACCTGCTTCACCCTCGCCATGGCTTCCACCACCAGAATGACCCCGAACCCCCGCCGCGCTGCCTTTTATAGGCGCCAGGCTCCCTCTGATTGGCCGCTGCCCCCACAGCGGCGCCCCCATTGGTCGCTCCACCACCCGGCGGCTCCCCCCTCCCGCCCGGCCCTCCGGAGCGGACCTGATTGAAGACCGCGAGCGAACGAAGCGCGGCGGGCAATGGGGGGAGCGGACCTGAGTGAGGACTGCGCCGCTGCTTCCCCCCCCCCCCCCCCCCCCCCCAGTGGCCGCTCGGAAGCGTTGAAATTGTTTTTTTTTTCATTTTTGCTCGTTTTCGGGGGGTTTTTAGCGAAAAAGGCAGGAGGGGGGAAGGACGGGATTGCAGGGGACGCCGGTTAAATGTGGGATCTCTATAAAAAATAGACGGGGTTGCCCCCAAAATGGGCTCAAAAGGCTCATTTTGGGCTGCAGCGGGTAAACGATCTAAATTTACGAGTTCCCCCTCAAACCGAGTGAATAAAATTTACTCAGAAATTCACCCCTAACCGCAGCTCCTGGCCAAACCGCGGCTGCAAGGCTGCGCGCCCTCCCTGCCTCATCCCCGGGGGTGTTTTCTGCTAATTAATTTATTTTATTTGCGCCTTTCCCTGGCACAGGAAACCCCAAGCTGGAGGCGGGGGGGGGGGGAAATCGCTGCGGCCTTTTCGGTGCCCCCAGCGCCTCCCGCCCCTCTTCTCGCGCCACCCGGGGTGAGAAAAGAGCCCCAAATATCCCCCAAAAAATCACCCCGATTTAACCCAAAGCCCGTTGGGGAGCAGCAAACCCCCAGCTCGCTGCATCAGTTTCCCCTCCCTAGTTTCACCCCTTCACCCGGTCCCTCCCGCTGCCCTTTCCCCCTCTTTTTATCCCAATTTAATCGTTCCATTTCGTAACCTTCCCTGCTCCAAAAACAGGCGTTTTTTTCCCTAAAAAAAAAAACAAACCAAGCAGGATGTTTTTCTCGTCCCAAACCCTCACCGCCCGCTTCAGCACGGGGCAAACCCCCGGGCCTCAACAAAGCCACGGCTCGGGGTTTATTGAAAATAACATTAAATAAAAAAAAGGGGGCTTTCGTAAAATAAAAAGGGCTTTCGTAAAATAAAAAGGGCTTTTTGGCCGCAGAAATGACGCCCCCCAGACCCAAATATAAATCCTCCATGCAAAAAGGACGGTGCAGAACGTATAGAACGTATAGTGGGGTGTAGGACGGGGCAGATAGAGCGAGGGGAGCAGGATATAGGGCACGGCCCCGTGTATATGGGATCCAGGCCATACGAAATATAGGGACCAGAGCGCAGAGCCTGATGCAGGTCCCAGACCATATGGGGCTTAAAAGATAGCACCGAGGCCCTATAGGCACATATAGGGACCCGGCCCTACATATAGGGACCGTGACCCCAGGTCAGTTGACCCATATAGACCAGTTTATGGCCCGTAGCGCCCGGGCAATATAGGGCCCAGGCCATATATAGCCCAATATAGGGCCCAGGACGCACCGCGAGCCGCAGCGAAACAACAAAAAAATCGAGGCTTTTGGGTTTGTTTTCTGTTTTTTTGTTGGTGTTTTCTTTTTCCTTTTATTCTGGAAAATAATTTCGGGCGGCGGCGGCGCTGCTCCGGCTGTCAACGCAGAGCCCCGGTTTGGGGTAAATCCCCGTGGATTTGGGTGCAGGGACGTTTCCCCCTTTGCTCCCGTCCTCCCCCCGAAAAAATAAACTTGGGGGAGGGGTGGCACGAGGCGGCTGCCCCCCCCCAAAAATTAAGTCCCAGGGGTGGCGCGAGGCAAGGTGGCTGCCCCCCGCGCGGCTAAAACCTTCCCCACCCGGAAAAAAAAAAAACACCAAAAAAAAAAGAAAAAAAAGCAAATTAGGGGGAAATAACCCCCCCAAAAAAAGAGGATAAACGGAGCCGCTAACTCCAGCTGGGGTCGTAGCCCGTCCAGTCCGAGGGGGGCGCGAGGTAGACGCGCCGGCCGCGGTAGACGAAGCTGACGATGCCGCGGTAGCCGGCGCGGGGCACGCCGGATTTGAGGTCGTCCATGAGCCCCAGGGCTTTGGCGAAGGCTTTGAAGGAGTCGCGGCCGGTGTACTGCACGCGGACGGTGCCCAGCTCCCGGCGCTGGTTGCCCTGCAGCTCCTCCACCCGCACCTCGGGCGCCGCGTAGACGCGGGGCAGGAAGGAGCGCTCGTACTCCTCCTTTTTGAGGTAGGAGAGGTCCAGCCGGGTGAAAGGCACGAAGCGGTCGTTGAGCTTGATGAACTTCAGGTACTGGTCGAAAAACTGCCCGTGGCTCACCCCTTTGCGGCCGAAAGTCATGGTGCGCGACACCTCGGGGCGGATGCACGAGCGGCCCCGCCGCTGCTCGGGCTGCCGCATCCAATCGTCCCAAAAAGCCCGCGGCCACTTGGGCTCCAGCTCGTCCCACAGCTCGGCGAGGAGGAGCCAGCCCAAACCGGGGAAGAAATCGGTGCGGTAGAGCAGCTCGGCCTGCCCGGCGTCCACCATCTGCTCCTTGCCGTTGTCGTTCCAAGCCGAGACGCACCAGAGGCTGCGGTCGGCGAGGAGGAGCGGGAAGGCGGCCTGGAAATACTCGAAGAAATCCGGGGCCACTTCCAGATCGTCCTCCACCACGATGGCGGCGCGGTAGCGGAAGGTGCGGAAGACCTGGCCCAGCGCCCAGCGGTAGTGCCGAGCGATTTTGTAATAGCCCTGGAACTTTCGGTGCTCGGGCGGCACCGCGACGTCGCCGAGCTCGGGCTGCCGGATGTGCGCCACGGCGTCGCCGTACGAGGCGATGACCCGCGCCGTCTCGGCGTGCCCGCAGTCCTGGCTGACGATGACGGGGAAGCGTTGGGCCGAGGGCCGGTAGCGCAGGAGTTTATCCAGGCACCGGCGCACCGTGCTGCGGTCGCAAGCCATCACCAGCACCGGCAGCACCGTGGTGGCGGCGGCGTTATCGGGCGCCGGGGGGGACGGGGAAGGGGCTGGGGGTTTCGTCGCGGAGCGGCGGCGGTTCCAGAGCCCGCTGTAGCGGTGGATTTGGCGCAGGAGCTCCTTCTGGCGCTCCAGCTCGGCCTCGGCATCCTGCGCCAGGCGGATCACCTCCTCCGTCAGGCGGCCGCGCTCGGCGGCGGAGGAAGAGGAGGAGGAGGAGGAGGCCGGGCCGGGCGGGCGGCTCCAGAGGAAGAGGAGGAGGAGGCCGTTCCAGGCGACGAAGAGCGCCGCCCCCCACAGCACCAGGCTGCTCTTCTTCAGCATCCTTCACCCGCGCCGCCGCCGCTCACTCCGCCGCCATGGACCTGTAGGGGGGGGACACGCACGAGGGGTTAGCGAGCCCTAAAAGCCCACCCCAATTTGGGAAACCCCATAAAAAGGGGGAAAAAGTGATTTTAGGGGGGGACGAGGCACTGGGAAAAGCTCACTCTGCCACCATGGACCTGCGGGGGGACACGCACACGAGGGTTTTGAGCCCCAAAAGCCCACCCCAATCCGGGAAACCCCATAAAAAGAGGGGAAAAGTGATTTAAGGGGGGGACAACGCAGCAGGAAAAGCTCACTGCGCCGAAACGGACCTGGAAGAGGGGTAAGCGAGCCCCAAAAGCCCACCCCAATTTGGGAAACCCCATAAAAAGGGGGAAAAAGTGATTTTAGGGGGGGACGAGGCAGCAGGAAAAGCTCATTCTGCCGCCATGGACATGCAGGGGGACATGCACGAGGGGTTAGCGAGCCCTAAAAGCCCACCCCAATTCGGTCAACCCCATAAAAAGGGGGAAAAAGTGATTTTAGGGGGGGACGAGGCAGCAGGAAAAGCTCACTGCGCCACCACGGACCTGGAAGAGGGGTTAGCGAGCCCTAAAAGCCCACCCCAATTTAGGCAACCCCATAAAAAGGGGGGAAAAAGTGATTTTAGGGGGGGACGAGGCAGCAGGAAAAGCTCACTGCGCTGCCACAGACCTGTGGGGGGACACACACGAGGGTTTTGAGCCCCAAAAGCCCATCCCAATTTGGGCAACCCCATAAAAAGGGGGGGGGAAAAGGGATTTTAGGGGGGACGCGAGGCAGCGGGAGAAGCTCAGCCCCCCCAAAAAGCCCCTTTTAGGCCCCCCGGCACCACGAGGGCAGCGGCGGCCGGAGGAAACCCCGAGAGGAAGCGAAACCGAACTCACCCGGGAGCCTCCCCCCCCACCCCGAGAGAGACGTGGCGCCGAGGCCGGGCGGGGGGGGGAAAAAAGGCAAAAAAAAGGGCAAAACACCAAAAAAATAAAGTCTAAATAAATGAAATAAGGCCGAAAAAAGGGCCGAGATCCCCGGCGCGGGGCCGAACCCCCACTCGGAGGCGAGGGGCAGAGTCCGCTCGGGGGAAACATTAACCCAGCGGGGTTGGGTTCGGGAGGAGGGAAGGAAACGGGGGCCAGTTTGGGGTGAAAAAGGGGGAAAAAAGGATTTAAAAAAAAAAAAAAAGGCCAAAGCGAAGCCCCCCGAAGCTTCCCGGGGCCGCGTCCCGCGCGAGTTTTTACTCACCCGGCTCCTGCCGGCGGAGGGAACACGTCAGCAAGGGGAGGGAAGGGGCGGAGAGGGGGGGGAAAGAGGGGAAAAAACAAATAAAAAGGGGGGAAAAATAAAAAAGGGGGGGGAAATAAATAAAAAGGGGGGAAAATAAGCAGATAAAGGATTGTTCAACCCCCGCGGGGGGAGGCGGCCCCGGCAGCTCAAGGGTTAACGGCACAGGGCCGGAAAAGAGGGGGAAAAAGGGAAAAAGGGGGGGAAAAAGGAAAAAAAAAGGGAGGTGTGAGCGCGGGGAGGGGGAGGGAGGCCGCTCGGTGCCGGGGGTTGCGCCCCGATCCCGAAGGGAGGGGGTCGGGGTGACCCCAACGCCCCCCTCGTGCTAAAAAAAGGGGGGAAAAGGTTAAAAAAAATAGCTAAAAAATCCCCAAATTCACCCTTATTTGGGGTCCCTGAGGAAGTAAAGCAGCCCCCGGGGGGGGGATTAACCCCCCGCAGGGTTATAGGGTCGCCGCAAACCCGTAGGGGAAAAAGCAGCGTACCTGTAGGGGGTGGGGGGGGGGAAAGCAGGCGGCGTCGCTATCGGCCAGCCCCCAAAATCGCCTTTTTTTGGCTCAAAAAGGGGCCGGCGAGGACGAGGGGGAAGAGGCGTCGGCGCTGAGTAAGCACGGCCGGGGATTTTCCCTGCCCTCGCGCCCGCCCGGGGAAGGGGGATTAGGGCCGGCGGGCTCCCGCCCGCCCCAAACGGCACGAGAACCTCGTTCCGGCCACCCCCAAATCCTTCGTTTTTTTCACCCAAATCGGGCAACGGGGCACCGCGGGGTCCCGGGACGGGGAAACTTCCCGGGACGGCCCGAGGGAGCGGCGTAAATCAGCGGCGGCATCGGGAAATCCCAAACGATTCCCCCTTTTCTCCCCTCGTTTTTGTATTTTTCCCCCCAGTCCTTTCTGTTTTGCTTCAGGAACGAGGGAAAATAAAGCAATTTTCGCCGGATTTGGGCAAAACAGAGAGATTCAAGTTCTTTTTTTTCTGCTCGTCCAGGCTCTTCACGCAGAGCCTAAAGCCGGAGCTCGATACGAACACCTGAACGGGGTCCGAGGCATCCCATAAATTAAAAAACACTCAATTAATAAGAAATTTAATATTTAATTTTGCATTTTTTGGGGGGGGCGTAGCTTTTTTCGCGAGGTTCTCGACGGCGGGTTTTTGCCGCACCGCCGTCGAGCCCCCGTTTCCCTAAAAATCCCGATTTTTTCCCCCCGTTTTACGAGGGATTAAACCCGTTCCGGGACGGGGAAAGCGAGGAAAACGTTTCCTTTTTGGGGAAAAAAAAGGAAAAATTTGGCGCTTACCTGGCTGCGGGGCCAGGGGGAGGGGGGTCGCTGGGGTCCACCCCCCCCCCCCTTTTTCAGGGCCCCCCCAAGGGCTCGATCCCTCGGGGTTTTGGGGCGAGGGCTCGCTGCGGGGTCGGCTGGGAGCTGCGGGCTCTGCTGCCTCCGTCCGGCCGTGGCAAGCTCTAAAAAGTGGGGAAAAAAAAAAAAAAAAAGGAAAAAAGAGGGAGAAAAGTTAAAAAGTTGGGTTATTTTCGCGCAGGAGCCCCCTCAAGCCCTTCTTCCTCCTGTCCCCCAAATCCCTCGGGCATGGTGCGGCCCCAAAACGTCCCTACGGGATAAATCGGCCCCAAAATATCCCTTTGGGGTAATAAATTGGTCCCAAAATGTCCCTTTGGGGTAATAAATTGGCCCCAAAACACCCCCATGGGATAAATTGGCCCCAAAACATCCATATGGGATAAAACGGCCCCAAAATGTCCCCATGGGATAATAAATTGGCCCAAAAATGTCCCCATGGCATCAATCGGCCCCAAAATATCCCCCAATATACCCCCCCCCGGTATCCCCATAGGGAAAAAAGGGGTAAAAGAAGGGGAAAAAGGGAAAAGGGTGAAAAAAGAGGGGAAAAGGGAAAAGAAAAAGGGAAGAAAAGGGGAAATGGGGAAGAAAAGGGGAAAAGGAGCCCCCGTAAATCCCCATAGGGAATAAGGGAGAACCCCCCAGCCCCCATAGAGGGGACAGGGGAGGGCGCCTGGTATTCAAATGGGGCAAAAGAGGGGAAAAAAGAGGGAAAGAGGGGAAAAGTGGGGAAAAATGAGGAAAATAAAGGGGAAAAAGGAAAAAGGAGGAAAAAAGGGAAAAAGGAGGGAAAAAGGAGGGGGAAAAAGGGGGAAGGGGTAAAAGGGCCCCCCAAGCCCCTGGAGGGTATAGGGGAGCCCCCCGGCCCTATAGGGCCCGCTATGGGGGGGGTCCCGGCCCCCCTCAGCCCCGGCCCCCCCCGCCCCGGGCCCCGCTCCGGTACCGCGGCGCCTCCCGGCAGCTGCCGCCACTTCCGCCCCGCCGCGCCGGAAGCGACGCCATGGCAACGGCGAGGCCCCGCCCCCAGCCCTAAGCCCCGCCCCCAACCCGCGCCCTCGCCCTCAAGCCACGCCCCCAGCCCTCAAGCCACGCCCCCAGCCCTCAAGCCACGCCCCCAGCGGTGCCTCCCCTTCAATCCCCCCCCCCCCCCCCCCCCCGCTAAAAACAGCTTTTAAAACCCATTTTTTCACGAAACGGACCCAAAATTTCACCTGAGGCCCGCGCCACGCTGCGGAGCGGAGCCGGCGACGCCCCCAGCGCGGCCACGGAGCGATTTTTGCCCCCCAATTTGGATAAATTTAGCCAAGTTGGATGAAAGAAAACGGTTAAATTAAGCGATTTGGGGAGTTTTCAAATTTTTTTGCCCCATTTCATCGCTCCCCACCCCTCCTGCCGCTGAGCTCAGAGATTATCGTCTAATTACGGGCTAATTAATCAACGTAACGCCGCATTTTCAGCGCTTCACGGTGAAAATCCTCCATCATCAGCACCAGCGCAAACTCCAATTTCCCAAATGAAACAAAAATCAACTCCGAAACACTAAATCTGGGGCCACAAGCTGCGATTTTGGTCCATTTTGGTGGAGAAAACACCGTTTAGAGGCTGCGCCTGCGCGCTCCCCCATCAACCCCCACTGCTTCCTGCAGAAAACCCGCCCTAACCGCGCTAACTCCCTTCCCACCGCCACCATTAAATAATAATTAATTATTTAATAAATAAACGTAATTAATTTTGGAAATAAAGGCGGTTTGCGGGGCGTCGTTTCGAAGGGAGAGGCGCGTTTTGCCGGCGAACTCCCGCAGGGGGTTCCCGCCGCGCCTCCCCGCCGCCATTTTGTGGCTAGGCGGTGAGGGGGGGCAGGATGTGACGTAGCGGAAGGGGGCGGGGCGACGCGAGGCGGCCGCTCTGGGCAGCGTGGAGGACGTTGGACTTGTCTGCTCCGGGCGGTGGGGGGCTGTGGGGGGCTTATGGGGGGCTATGGGGTATGGGGGGGGGGGCAAAAGGGGGAGCTGAGGGGGTGGGGGGCGGTGGGGAGGGGAATGGGGGGTGGTTGGAGGGGTGTAATGGGGGGAGGGGGGTGATGGGGGAGATTTGGGGGAAATGGGGGGATTTGGGGGTGATGGGGGGCCAATGGGGGGTGATTAGGGGTAATGGGGGGGAATGGGGGAGATTTGGGGGAAATGGGAGGGATTTGGGGGTGATGGGGGGCCAATGGGGGGTGATTAGGGGTAATGGGGGGGAATGGGGGAGATTTGGGGGAAAGGGGGGGGATTTGGGGGTGATGGGGGGCAATGGGGGGTGATTAGGGGGTAATGGGGGGGAATGGGGGAGATTTGGGGGAAATGGGGGGGATTTGGGGGTGGTGGGGGGCAAGAGGGGGGTGGTTGGGGGCAATGGGGGGGATTTGGGGCGATTAGGGGTAATGGGGGGACAATAGGGGGATGTTTTGGGGTGATTGGGGGTGACTGGGGGCAATAGGGGTGATTTGGGGTGATGGGGGGCAATAGGGGGGTAGTTGGGGGGATTAGGGGGTGAATGGGGGCAATGGGGGAGCACTGGGGGGGATTTGGTGGCACTGGGGGGTGATTTGGGGTGATCGGGAGCGATTGGGGGTAATGGGGGAGATTTGGGGTGATTGGGGGCAGTAAGGGGGCAATAGGGGTGATTTGGGGCTATTTGGGACTGTTTGGGGCAATGGGGGTGATTTGGGGTGATTAGGGGCAATTGGAGGGTAGTTGGGGCAGTGGGGGGTGATTTGGGGTAATTAGGGGTAATGGGGGGCAATAGGGAGATGTTTTGGGGTGACTGGGGGCAATGGGGGGTGATCGACAGCATTGGGGGGTGATTTGGGGCAATTGAGGGTGATTGGGGGCAATAGGGGGGATTTGGGGTGATTTTGGACAATGGGGGGGCAATGGGGGGGTGATTTGGGGCAATGGAGGAATGATTTGGGGTGATGGGGGGCAATGGGGGCGACTGGGGGCAATAGGGGAGGATTTGGGGTGATTGAGGGCAATGGGAGGTGATTTGGGGGCACTGAGGGCACTGGGGGGGTGACTTGGGGTGTTGGGGGGATGATTTGGGGTGACTGGGGGCAATTTGGGGTTGATTGAGGGCAATGGGGGGGATTTGGGGGTGATTGGGGGCAATGGGGGGCAATTTGGGGCACTGGGGGGCTGATTTGGGGTGGTTAGGGGCAATTAGGGGCTGACTGGGGGCACTGGGGGCTGATTTGGGGTAATCGGGGGCAATGGGGGGGGCAGTTTGGGGCACTGGGGGGGCGATTGGGGGCAATGAGGGGGGTGGATTTGGGGCGATTGGGGGCAATGGGGGGGTGATTTGGGGAGGATTTGGGGGAAATGGGGGAGGATTTGGGGGTAATGGGGGAGGATTTGGGGCGACTTGGGGTAATGGGGGGGCAATAGGGGATGTTTTGGGGGGATTTGGGGCAACGGGGGGGATTTGGGGCAATTTGGGGGGGGGGGGATTTGGGGGCGTACGGAGGGCTATCGCGCAGCAGGAGGAGGGATTTGGGGTGCTGGGGCTAACGGGGCCAAAAGACAAGGATGGGGGGGGGGTAACGGGGGGGAATTAACCCCATAACCCCCCCCGTGTCCCCCCCAGCCATGGAGGCGCCCCCCGTCGTGCTTCCAGTCCTGCCTGGATTTCTGCCCCGAGTGCGGCTCTGTCCTGCCCCGGCCGGGGCCCCTCAGCGCCGTGCGCTGCCCCCGCTGCGCCTTCGCCCTCGACATCGCCGGTGGGGAGTTGTTTGTTTTTTGGGGGGGGGGGCACCTTGGAACCCCCCAGACCCTTTCGACACCCCCTGACCCTAAATTTTTGCCCCCTCCCCTCCCTTGGTGCAGATTTTGAGGGCAGGGCCGTGCGCACCACCCTCGAGTTCAACCGCCTGGAGGCCGCGGGGGGGGGGCGAATGCCCGATCCTGCACCCCAAGCGGAGGGGCCGGTGGTGAGTTTGGGGGGGCACCCCAAATCCCCCCCCCCAGAAAAAAAAAAACCCGCCCTGAAACCCCATTGGGATGGCTGGAAACCCCCCCCAGAATGCGACCCCTACCCCCAAAATCCCCCTGGGATGGGTTTGAAGCCCCCCATTTTGGGACCCCCACCCCAAAATCCCCCTGGGATCCCTATAAAGCCCCCCAAATTCGGGACCCCCACCCCAAAATCCCCCCGGGATCCCTATAAAGCCCCCCATTTTGGGACCCCCACCCCAAAATCCCATTTTGGGTTATAAAGCCCCCCATTTTGGGACCCCCACCCCAAAATCCCATTGGGTTGGGTATAAAGCCCCCCATTTTGGGACCCCCACCCCAAAATCCCCCTGGGATGGGTATAAAGCCCCCATATTGAGACCCCCACCCCAAAATCCCCCGGGATGCCTATAAAGCCCCCCATTTTGGGACCCCCACCCCAAAATCCCCCTGGGATGGGTATAAAGCCCCCCATATTGAGACCCCCACCCCAAAATCCCCTTTTGATGCCTATAAAGCCCCCCATTTTGGGACCCCCACCCCAAAATCCCCCTGGGATCCCTATAAAGCCCCCCCATTTTGGCACCCCCACCCCAAACCCCCCCCCCAATCCCCATAAAGCCCCCCCCCGACACCACCTCTACCCCAAACCCCCCCCGGGATGCCATCCCCAACCCCATAACCACCCCACGCGGGGTTCAAACCCCTTCAGGAGCCGGATTTGGGGGGTCGCAGCCTCAGAGCCCCCCAAATTTTTATTTTGGGGGGGGGGTCCAGGTGGAGCGGCGCTGCCCCCGCTGCGGCCACGAGGGCATGGCCTACCACACGCGGCAGATGCGCTCGGCCGACGAGGGCCAGACCGTCTTCTACACCTGCACCCGCTGCCGGTGAGGGACCCCCCTCCAAAAAAATCCCCCCCGTAACGGGGACCCCCCAAAAAAGCGGGGACCCCCCCCCAAAAAAGCAGGGACCCCCCCGAAGAGTCTCGCCCCATAACCACCCCCTTCCTCTCTTTGCAGGTTTCAGGAGAAGGAGGATTCGTGATGGGGATATTTCCCCCCGCCGTGAATATTTGCCCCTCCATGAATATTTGCCCCCCTCACGTCG
The DNA here is from genome assembly GCF_040182565.1 of Anser cygnoides. NCBI lineage: Eukaryota > Metazoa > Chordata > Aves > Anseriformes > Anatidae > Anser > Anser cygnoides. The sequence continues at coordinate 1,870,963 of NC_089907.1, forward strand.
ATATTTGCCCCCCCTCTCCGTCAGTATTTGCCCTTTCTGTGGTGTTATTTGCCCCGCGCCCCTCCCCGGAGGGGTAATAAAAGCCCCCATGGGGCCGTTTTTAGGGTTGTTGGGAGAGTCTCAATAGCCCCCCTGCCCAAAAATGCCCCCCGCCACAATCTGCCCCCTTCACCCCTATTTACCCCCCCCAAATTGCACCCTTACCTCATATTTACCCCCTAAGACCCTTAACTGCCCCTTTGACACCTCAATTGCCCCCTTACCTCATATTTACCCCCCTACCTCTTTAATTGCCCCCTGAGCTGCCCCCCCGGCCACCAACTGCCCCCATACCCTGTATTTACCCCTCCCAAGCTCCTTAACTGCCCCTTTGACACCTGAATTGCCCCCCTACCCCCCTATTTACCCCCGAAAGCCCCTTAACTGCCCCTTTGACACCCCTCCAGCCCTAAATCACCCCCCTACCTCTTTAATTGCCCCCTGAGCTGCTCCCCCGGCCACAAACTGCCCCCATACCCTGTATTTACCCCCCCAAGCCCCTTAACTGCCCCTTTGACACCTGAGTTGCCCCCCTCACCCCCTATTTACCCCCAAGCCCCTTAACTGCCCCTTTGACACCCCCCAACCTCTTTAATTGCCCCCTGAGCTGTCTCCCCCGGCCACCAACTGCCCCCATACCCTGTATTTACCCCTCCCAAGCTCCTTAACTGCCCCTTTGACACCTGAATTGCCCCCTTACCCCCTATTTACCCCCGAAAGGCCCTTAACTGCCCCTTTGACACCCCTCCAGCACTAAATCACCCCCCTACCTCTTTAATTGCCCCCTGAGCTGCCCCCCGGCCACAAACTGCCCCCATACCCTGTATTTACCCCAAGCCCCTTAACTGCCCCTTTGACACCCCCCAACCTCTTTAATTACCCCCTGAGCTGCCCCCCAGGCCACCAACTGCCCCCTTTGTCCCTATTTACCCCCCAAGCCTCTTAACTGCCCCTTTGACACCCGAGTTGCCCCCCCACCCCCTATTTACCCCTCAAGACCCTTAATTGCCCCCAAATCCCCTTAATTTCCCCTAAAAAAAAAAAAATCCCCCAAAAAATCTTAATTGTTTCCCTCAAAACATTAATTGCCCCCCTATTCCCTTAATTACCCCCCACACCCCCTTAGTTCCCCTCTCCTTAGCCGGTATCTGCCCCTTTAAGAACCCCCGCCCCAAGGCTCCGAGCATGCGCACTCCGCGCCGTACGGCGGAAGCGCCGCGCGTAGGGGACCACATTGAGGAACGGGCCGACCGGAAGTGCCCCACCGGAAGTGTCCGCGGTGGGGGGGACCGGCGGAAGCGCTGCACCGCGGGCTCGGTACCGGGGACGGGGGGCGGCACCGGAAGCGGAAGCGGCGAGGCCTCGGCCCGGCCCTTCCCGGCCCGTGACGGGGCCTCGGCGGCGGCGGCGGCCCCGGGGGCCGGGCTGGGGCCATGGCGGAGACGGCGGAAAGCGGCGGCTGCGGCACCGCCACCGTCACCGAGACCGGCACCGCCGAGCCGGTGGGGGGCCGTAATTACCGGGAGGGGCTTTAATTAACGGGGGGGGCTTAATTACCGGGAGAGGGGCCTTAATTACCGGGGCGGGGCCTTAATTACCGGGGGGAGGGCCATAATTAACGGGGGGCTTTAGTTACCGGGGGAGGGGGCCTTAATTAACGGGGGAGTGGCCTTAATTAACGGGGGAGGGGCCTTAATTAAGGGGGAGGCCTTAATTACCGGGGGAGGGGCCTTAATTAACGGGAGGGAGGCCTTTAATTACCGGGGGAGGGGCCTTAATTAACGGGGGGCTTTAATTACCGGGGAAGGGGGGCCTTAATTATCGGGGGGCGGGGGCTTTAGTTACCGGGGGATGGGCCCCAATTAACGGGGGGGCTCAACGGGGGGAGGGGCGTTAATTAACGGGGGCCTTAATTACCGGGGGAGGGGGACTTAATTACCGGGGAGCAAATTAATTAACGGGGTGGCTTTAATTATCGGGGGAGGGGCCTTAATTATCGGGGGAGGGGCATAATTAACCGGGGGGAGCCTTAATTAACGGGGGAGGGGCCTTATTTACCGGGGGAGGGGCCTTAATTAACGGGGAGAGGGCCTTCATTACCGGGGGGGGCCTTAATTACTGGAGAGGTGGGCCTTAATTACCGCGGGAGGGGCCTTAAATAACGGGAGGGGGGCTTAATTATCAAAGGGGGGGCTTAAAATACTGTGAGGGCCTTAATTACCGGAGGGGGGGCCTTAATTACTTGGGGGGGGGGCTTTTATTACCGGGGGGAGGGGGGCTTAATTACTGGAGGGGGTGGTTAAATACTGGGGGGCTTAATTAACTGGAGGGGGCCTTAATTAACCGGAGGGGGGCTTAATTAAGGGGGAGGGGGCTTTAATTACCTTGGGGGGGCTTTAATTACCTTAGGGAGGGGCTTTAAAGACCCGGGGGGGGGGCTTTAATTGCAGGAGGGGGCTTTAAATGGGGGGGGGGGTTAATTAACGGGGGGCCTTAATTACCCGAAGGGGGGGCTTTGATTAATGGGGTGGGGGGGGTTAATTACCGGGATGGGGCTGTGAATAACGAGGGTGGTGGGGGGGGGGTGTTAAATGGGGAGCGGTGATTAAATATGGGGGGGGGGGGATAATTTTGGGGGGGGGGGGGGCTGTAAGGGCCAGGGGGTGGCAAAAAATGGGGAGGGGGGGCAATAAATGGGAAGGGGGGGCAAAAAATGGGGGGGGGGAAATAAATGGGGGGGGGGCTTTTAAATGAGGTTTTAGGGAGGGGCTGTAAATTAGGGGGCAATAAAACCCCCCGGGGGGGGGGTAATTAAGCCCTGGGGGGGGGGTAATTAAGCCCCGGGGGGGGTAATTAAGCCCGGGGGGGGTTAATTACGCCCCCCCCCAGGAGAACCGCAGCCTGACGCTGAAGCTGCGCAAGCGGAAGCCGGACAAGAAGGTGGAGTGGGCGAGCGGCACCGTGGACAACGAGCACCTGGGCCGCCGCTCCTCCAAGTGTGAGCGCCCCCCCCAAAAAAAATCGGCCCCGGCCCCCCCCCCCAAAAAATCGGCCCCGACCCCCCAAATTGTCCCTGACCCCCCCAAATCGGCCCCGACCCCCCCATTTCCCCCTGATCCCCAAATTTTCCCCAATACCCCCCAAATTATCCCCAGCCCCCCAAATTGTCCCCAGCCCCCCATTTCCCTCCTGACCCCCCCAAAATTGTCCCCCAGCCCCCCATTTTCCCCCTGACCCCCCCATTTTCCCCCTGTCGCCCCCAAATTAGCCCCAGCCCCCCCCAAATTAGCCCCAGGCCCCCCAAATTAGCCCAGGCCCCCCATTTCCCCCCTGCCCCCCCCAAATTGTCCCCAAGCCCCCTAAATTGTCCCCAGCCCCCCTTTTTGTCCCCCAGCCCCCCATTTCCCCCTGACCCCCCATTTCCCCCTGCCGCCCCCAAATTTTCCCCAACCCCCCCATTTCCCCCCTGACCCCCCCAAATTGTCCCTCAACCCCATTTCCCCCCAACACCCCCAAATCGTCCCCGAACCCCCATTTCCCCCCCAACACCCCCCAAATCGTCCCCGAACCCCCCCATTTCCCCCCAACACCCCCCAAATCGTCCCCAACCCCCCCATTTTCCCCCTGACCCCCCGAAATTATCCCCAGCCCCCCAAATTGTCTCCAGCCCCCCCATTTCCCCCTGAACCCCTAAATTTGTCCCCCAACCCCCCTTTTTGTCCCCTAGCCCCCCCATTTCCCCCCCTGACCCCCCCCATTTCCCCCTGCCGCCCCCAAATTGTCCCCAACCCCCCATTTCCCCCCCCTGACCCCCCCAAATCGTCCCCAGCCCCCCATTTCCCCCCTGACCCCCAAATCGTCCCCAGCCCCCCCATTTCCCCCCTGACCCCCCAAACCGTCCCCAACCCCCCCATTTTCCCCCTGACCCCTCCCGAAATTATCCCCAGCCCCCCCATTTCCCCCCGACCCCCAAATTTCCCCCCAACACCCCCCCCCAAATTGTCCCCAGCCCCCCAAATTTCCCCCCCCCAACACCCCCCCCAAATTATCCCCAGCCCCCCCATTTCCCCCCTGACCCCCCCAAAATTGTCCCCAGCCCCCCCATTTCCCCCCTGACCCCCCCCAAAATTGTCCCTGTCCCCCCCCCCCGCAGGCTGCTGCATCTACGAGAAGCCGCGGGCGTTCGGGGAGAGCTCGACGGAGAGCTCGGAGGACGAGGAAGAGGAGGAGGAGGAGGACGACGACGAAGGCTGCGGCAACGTGCACTGCGTGCGGGGCCACAAACGGGGCCGGGGGCGGCGGGGAGGGGGGGGACAACGGGGGCGGCGCCGGGGGGGGGGGACCCCCAAACGTTGCCCCCGGGGACTCCGGGGCCCCGGCCCCGATGGAGCACTGAGCGGCCCCCGCGGATGCCCCGAACAGCAGGATCCCGACCCCAAACCTCGGAATCCTGACCCCAAACATCGAGATCCCGACCCCAAACATCAGGATCCTGACCCTAAACATCGAGATCCCGACCCTAAACATCGAGAATTCAGACCCCAAACATCGGATCCTGACCCCAAACATCGAGATCCCGACCCCAAACCATCGGATCCTGACCCTAAACATCGAGATCCCGACCCCAAACCTCGGAATTCTGACCCCAAACATCAAGATCCTGATCCCCAAAAATGGGATCCTGACCCCAAACATCGAGATCCTGACCCCAAAAATCGGATCCTGACCCTAAACGTCAAGATCAGGACCCCAAGCATCGGATCCCGACCCCAAACATCGGATCCCGACCCTAAACATCGAGGTCCCGACCCCAAACATCGGAATTCTGACCCCAAGCATCGAGATCCTGAACCCAAACATCGGATTCCGACCATAAACATCAAGATCCTGACCCCAAACCTCGGAATTCTGACCCCAAACATCGGATCCTGACCCTAAACATCGAGATCCTGACCCTGAACATAGGAATTCTGACCCCAGACGTCGAGATCCCGACCCCAAACATTGGAATTCTGACCCCAAACATCGGATCCTGACCCTAAACATCAAGATCCCGACCCCAAACAAGATTCTGACCGTGAACATCAGAATCCGGACCCCAAACCTCGGATCCCAACCTCAAACTTTGGCATTCTGACCCCAAACCTCCGGATCCCGACCCCAAACCTCGGAATTCTGACCCCAAACCTTGGATCCTGACCCTAAACATCAAAATCCCGACCCCAAACATCGGAATCCTGACCCCAAACCTCGCATCCTGCCCCCCCGTCGGATCTCAGTCCCCCCCCGGCACTGACTTTGGGTTTGTCACCCCCCCCCTCCGTCCCCATTTCCACCCCAAACTCCGGCTTCCAGCCCCAAATATCACCTTGGGGGGCGGCCCCAACCCCGAATGTCGGCTCGTGGCTTCACCTTAACCCCCCCAATTTCTCCTGACCCCCCCCCAAAATTTTCCTGACCCCCCCACCTCCACCACGTTCGCTGTGGGGCTGCCCCCAGCCCCAAATCTTGACCCCAACCCCAAATACCCCCTATCCCCACCTTACTGAAGGGGGGGGACACTCCTGCCCCCAAGGGGGTATTTTTGGGGCTGGGGGGGGATTTGCCCCCCCAAATCATTCCCCCCTTCACCCATTCCCCATGGCACCTGTGGGCATTAAAGGTGGCACCGAGCGCTTGTGGGGTGCGGGGAGATGGCGTTTATTGGGGGGGGGGCTTCACCCCGGGGAGGGGGAGGGGGGCGGCTGCCGGGGCCCCCCCCCCCCGCCCCCGAGGGTCCTCGTCGGGCGGCGGCGTGGAGCGGGGGGGCGGTGTCGGCTCGGAGCTGGGCCCCCAGGCTGCGGGGAGAGGGGAGAGAGGTGGTTAATGGGGGGGGGGGAAGGGAAAAAAGGGGGAAAAGGGAAAAAAGGGGGGAAATGGGAAAAAAGGGGGGGAAACGGTACTGAAATGGGGGCAATAGCAAAAAAAATGGGGGGAAAAGGGCAGAAAATGGGGGGAAAAGGGCAATAAAATGAGGAAAAAGGGAAAAATGGGGAAAAAAGGAAAAAATGGGGGAAAAACGGCTCTAAAATGGGTGGGGAAAGGCAAAAAATGGGGGGGGGAAGGCAAAAAGGGGGAGCACAGGCACTAAAATGGGGAAAAAGGGAAAAAATGGGAAAAAAAGCAAAAAATGGGGGGAAAACGGCTCTAAAATGGGGGGGGGAAGGGCAAAAAGGGAGCACAGGCAATGAAATGGGGAAAAAGGGAAAAAATGGGGAAAAAGCATAAAAATGGAGGGGGAAAACGGCTCTAAAATGGGGGGGGGAAGGGCAAAAAAGGGAGCACAGGCAATGAAATGGGGAAAAAGGGAAAAAAATGGGAAAAAGCATAAAAATGGAGGGGGAAAACATGGAGGGAAAATGCACTAAAATGGGGAAAAATGGCAAGAAATGGGAGGGAAAAGGCACTAAAATGGGGGAAAAAAGGGCAAAAAATGGGGGAAAACAGCTCTAAAATAGGGGAAAATGTGGCAAAAAGTGGGGGAAAAGGGTAAAAAATGGGGGAAAGGGCTCTAAAATGGGGGGAAAATGGCTCTAAAACGGGGGGAAAATGGCAAAAAATTGGAGAAAAGGCACTAAAATGAGGGAAAGGGGAAAAAATGGGGGAAAGGCTCTAAAATGGGGGGAAAGGTGCTGAAACAATGAGGATAATTTCACCGAAACACAAAAAAAAGTCACCAAAATGGGGGAAAAGGCACCAAAATGGACAAGAAAAGACACTAAAAGGGGGGAAAAGGGACAAAGATGGGGAAAAAGCACCAAAACAAGGAGGATGATGTCATCAAGACAGAAAAAGTCCTCAAAACAAGGGGGAAAGGCACCAAAATAAGGTGGAAAACACCAAAATGAGGGGAAAATCACCAAAACAAGGGAAAAAACACTAGAAAGAATGGAAAAACACTAAAACGGGGGGAAAAAAACACCAAAAAGAGGGGGAAAGCCTCAAAACAAGGGGAAAATCCTAAAATTGGGGGGAAAGGCACAAAAATAAGGGGGAAAACACCAAAACGAGAGGGGAAAATCACCCAAAAAAGGTGAATAAACACCAAAATAATTGGGGAAAATCACCAAAACAAGAGGAAAAAAATACCAAAAAGAGAGGAAAAACACTAAAAAGAGGGGAAAGACACTAAAATGGGGGGAAAAGCACCAAAATAAGGGGTAGAATCACCAAAACAAGGGGAAAAACATTAAATTGAGGGGAAAAAAGCACCAAAACAAGGGGAATAATCACCAAAACAAGGGGTAGAAATCACCAAAACAAGGGGAAAAACATTAAATCAAGGGGAAAAAAGCACCAAAACAAGGGGAAAATCACAAAATTAAGGGGGAAAACATTAAATTGAGGGGGAAAGACACCAAAATAAGGGGGAAAAGCACCAAAACAAGGGGAAAATTCACCTAAAACAAGGGGAAAACAACACAAAAACAAGGGGAAAAAACACCAGAACAAGGGGGGAAAAACACCAAAACAAGGGGGAAAAGCACCAAAATTAGGGAAAAAACACGAAAACAAGGGGAAAAATCAGCAAAATGAGGGGAAAAGCACCAAAACAAGGGAAAAAAAACATGAAAACAAGGGGAAAAATCACCAAAACAAGGGGAAAAGCACCAAAACTAGGGGGAAAAAACACAAAAACAAGGGGAAAAACCATGAAAACAAGGGGAAAAATCACCAAAATGAGGGGGAAAAGCACCAAAACAAGGGGAAAAAGCACCAAAATGAGGGGGAAAAGCACCAGAATTACAAGGGGGAAAAACATGAAAACAAGGGGAAAAATCAGCAAAATGAGGGGAAAAGCACCAAAACAAGGGGGAAAAAACACCAAAACAAGGGAAAAAAATACACCAAAACAAGGGGGAAAAGCACCAAAACAAGGGGGAAAAGCACCAAAACAAGGGGAAAAGCACCAAAACAAGGGGGAAAAGCACCAAAACAAGGGGGAAAAGCAGCAAAACAAGGAAAAAACACCAAAATTATGGAAAAAACACGAAAACAAGGGGGGAAAGCACCAAAACAAGGGAAAAAATCCATCAAAATTAAGGGAAAAAAACACGAAAACAAGGGGAAAAAATCACCAAAATGAGGGGAAAAGCACCAGAATTATGGAAAAAAAAACACGAAAACAAGGGGAAAAATCAGCAAAATGAGGGGAAAAGCACCAAAACAAGGGAAAAATCACAAGGGGAAAAACCACTAAAACAAGGGGGAAAAAAACACTAAAATTATGGAAAAAACATGAAAACAAGGGGGAAAAGCACCAAAACAAGGGGGAAAAGCACCAAAACAAGGGGAAAAAGCACCAAAATGAGGGGAAAAACACCAAAATGAGGGGAAAAGCACCAAAACAAGGGGGAAAAGCATGAAAACAAGGGGAAAAATCAGGAAAATGAGGGGAAAAGCACCAAAACAAGGGGGAAAAAACCATGAAAATAAGGGGAAAAATCAGGAAAATGAGGGGAAAAGCACCAAAACAAGGGAAAAAAACACCAAAACAAGGGGGAAAAGCAGCAAAATTATGGAAAAAACACGAAAACAAGGGGAAAAAAGCACCAAAACAAGGGGAAAAAGCACCAAAACAAGGGGGAAAACCATGAAAACAAGGGAAAAAACCACGAAAACAAGGGAAAAAAGCCACCAAAACAAGGGGCCGGGGCCGTCCCCAGGCCACGTCAGGCGGTGTCACCCCAGGGCGAGCGCGTCACCGCGGGGGGCACGCGAAAATGCCACCCGGCCGGCTGTCACCCCGAAATATCGTCACCCAGCAATGTCACCCGGCCGGCCGTCACCCCGAAATCGTCACCCAGCAATGTCACCCGGCCGGGTGTCACCCCAAAATCGTCACCCAGCAATGTCACCCGGCCGGCCGGCCCGCACGTGAGCCCTGGGTGTCGTGTCCCCCCCCCGGGGACAGGGGCGGGTGTCACCGCGGGGCCAGCAGCGGGTCAAGGAAGGTGACAAAAAGGTCCCTGGGGACCTGGGGGTGTCCCCCCACCCCCCCGACCCCTCCGACCCCCCAAAATCCCCCCCCCAGTGCCCCAAATCCCCCCCCCGGTGTCCCCACGCTCCCTAACCCCCCCCCCAAAGTCCCCTAACCCTTTAATCCCCCCTGAAATCCCCCATATCCCCCTTAACCCCCCAAAGCCCCCCCCCCCAAACCCCCTTTAACCCCCAAAAACCCCCTTAAATCCCCCCTCAAAAACCCCCTTTAACCCCTTTAAGTCCCCCAAACCCCCTTTAAGTCCCCCAAACCCCCTTAAACCCCCCAAAAACTCCCTCTTAAACCCCCAAACCCCCTTCAACATTCCAAAAACTCTCCTTTAACCCCCCAACCCCCTTAAGCCCCCAAACCCCCAAACTCCCTTTAAAACCCCACAAAACCCCCCCCCAAACTCCCCCTTAAAGCCCCACAAAACCCCTTAAACCTCCCCAAACCCCCTTTAACCCCCAAATCCCCCCAACCCCCTTTAAACCCCCCAACACCCCCTTAAACCCCCTAGCATCCCCAAAACTCCCCCTAACAATTCCCCTTAAACATCCCCCAAACCCCCTTTAAGCCCCCCAAACCCTTTAGCATCCCCAAAACTCCCCCTTAAGCCCCCCAAAATCCCCTTAAAACCCCCCAACACCCCCTTTAACCCCCAAGCTCCCTTTAACATCCCCAAAACTACCCCTTAACCCCCCAATTCCCCATAAACATCTCCCAAACCCCCTTTAACATCCCCCAAACTACCCCTTAAGCCCCCAAACATCCCCCAAACCCCCTTAAACCCCCCAAACCCCCTTTACCTCCCCCAAACCCCCTTCGACTCCCCCAAACTCCCCCTTAAGCCCCCCCAAAGCCCCCCCAACCCCTTAACCCCCTCAAACCCCCCGAACCCCCTTAAACTCCCTTTAACCCCCCAAAACCCCCTTAAACATCCCCCAAACCCCCTTAAACATCCCCAAACCCCTTTATCTCCCCCAAACCCCCTTCGACTCCCCCCAAACTCCCCTCTAAGCCCCCCCAAAGCTCCCCCCAAACCCCTTAAACTCCCTTTAAGCCCCCAAACCCCCTTCAACTCCCCCAAACTCCCCCTTAAGCCCCCCCAAACCCCCTTTAACATCCCCCAAACCCCTTAAGCCCCCAAACCCCCTTTAACATCCCCCAAACCCCCTTAAGCCCCCCAAACCCCCTTTAAGCCCCCCAAACCCCCTTTACCTCCCCCAAACCCACTTCGACTCCCCCGAACTCCCCCTTAAGCCCCCCAAACCCCCAACTCCCTTTAACCCCCAAAACCCCCCTTTAACATCCCCAAACTCCCCCTTAAACATCCCCAAACCCCTTTAACATCCCCCAAACCCCCTTAAACTCCCCCAAACTCCCCTTAAGCCCCCAAACCCCAAACATCCCCCAAACCCCTTAACCCCCCCAAAACTCCCTTAAGCCCCCCAAACCCCCTTAAACATCCCCAAACTCCCCTTAAGCCCCCCAAACCCCCTTTAACATCCCCCAAACCCCTTAACCCCCCCCAAACTCCCCTTTTAAGCCCCCCAAACCCCTTTAACATCCCCCAAACCCCCTTTAACTCCCCCAAACCCCCTCAAACATCCCCAAACCCCTTTACCTCCCCAAACCCCCTTCGACTCCCCCCAAACTCCCCCTTAAGCCCCCCCAACCCCCTTTAACATCCCCCAAACCCCCTTAAACCCCCCCAAACCCCCTTTATCATCCCCCAAACCCCCTTTATCTCCCCCAAAGCCCCTTCGACTCCCCCAACCTCCCCCTTAAGCCCCCCAACCCCCCTGAGCCCCCAAACCCCCCAAACCCAACCCCTCACCTGCAGCGCTGCGTCCTCCTCCCCGACCTCTTCTCCCTCGCCTTCTCCTCCTCCTCCTCCTCCTCCTCTTCCTCCTCCTTCCCGGGACCCTCGGCGGCGGCGGCGGCCACCAGGCGCTGGGCGATGCGAGCCTCGACGGCCAAGGCCACCGAGGTGCGAAGGCGGCGCCGGGGCCAGCGGCGGTGGCAGCGGGGGCAGGGGACGGGGTCCCCGGGGGGACGCAGCGGCGGCAGCAGCCGTGCTCGCAGCCCAGCAGCACCGGGTCCCGCAGGGGCCCCCCGCAGCCCACGCAGCGGGTGGCCGAGGCCAGGAGGGCCAAGGGCCCCCGCCGCGGGGGGCGCGGGGACGACGGGGACATCTCTGGGGACCTTCGGGGACGAGGACGAGGACGAGGAGGAGGAGGAGGAGGAGGAGGAAGGACGAGGCCGGCGGCGGGAACGGGGTTAGGGTGTGGCCCTCGAACGGGGTGGGGAAGGGCGGGGAGATGGAGGGGGTGGGGATACCTGGGGGGGGGCACTGGGGGGGTTGGGACATGGGGGGCACGGGGGAACACATAGGGGGCATGGGGGGACAGAGGAGGGACATGGGGGGGGGACACGGGGGGACACGGGGGGACATGGGGGGGACATGGGGGGGACAGAGAGGGACATGGGGGGGACATGGGAGGACACGGGGGGACATGGGGGGCATGGGGGGACATGGGGGGACAGAGGGACATGGGAGGGACACAGAGGGATAGAGAAGGGCATGGGGGGGACATGGGGGGACACAGAGGGGGCATGGGGGGGCACGAGGGGACATGGGGGGGCATGGTGGGGACACAGAGGGACATGGGGGGGGACATTGGGGGGGTTGGGACACATAGGGGGCATGGGGGGGGACACAGAAGGGACATGGGGGGGACACAGAAGGGCATGGGGGGGACAGGGAGGGACATGGGGGGGCATGGGGGGGACAGAGGGGGACACAGAGGGACATGGGGGGACACAGAAGGGACATTGGGGGGACATGGGGGGACATGGGGGGGACACAGAAGGACATGGGGGGGACACGAGGGGACATGGGGGGGGACACAGAAGGGCATGGGGGGGGACACGAGGGGATGTGGGTGGACATGGGGGGGACATGGGGGGACATTGGGGGGCTGGGACACGTGTGGGGACGTGGAGGGACGTGGGGGGGACACAGAAGGACATGGGGAGGACACAGAAGGGAACACAGAGGGACATTGGGGGGACACAGAAGGGACATGGGGGGGGACATGGGGGGGACACGGGGGGACACGAGGGGATGTGGATGGACATGGGGGGGACATTGGGGGGGCTGGGACACGTGTGGGGACATGGGGGGGACATGGGGGGGACACACAGAAGGACATGGGGGGGACATGGGGGGATATGGGGGGGTTGGGGACATGTGGGGACGTGGAGGGACGTGGGGGGGACACAGAAGGACATGGGGGGGACAAAGAAGGGACATGGGGGGACATGTGGGGGACACGGGGGGACATGGGGGGACACAGAGGGACATGGGGGGACATGGGGGGGACACAGAGGGACATGGGGGAGGGACATGGGGGGGACACAGAGGGACATGGGGGGGACATGGGGGGGACACAGAAGGGACATGGGGGGGACATGGAGGGGATGTGGATGGACATGGGGGAGGACATAGAAGGGACACGGGGGGACACAGGACACAGAAGGGCATGGGGGGACATGTGGGGACACACGGAGGGACAGAGAAGGGCATGGGGGGGACACAGAAGGGACACGGGGGGGACATGGGGGGGACAAAGAAGGGACATGGGGGGGACACAGAGGGACACAGAAGGGCATGGGGGGACAGGGAGGGACATGGGGGGGACACAGAAGGGCATGGGGGGGACACAGAAGGGCATGGGGGGGACACAGAGGGGATGTGGATGGACATGGGGGGGACATGGGGGGAAATTGGGGGGCTGGGACACGTGTGGGGACATGAAGGGACATGGGGGGGACACAGAAGGACATGGGGGGGACATGGGGGTGACACGGAGGGACAGAGAAGGGCATGGGGGGGACATGGGGAAGGGACACAGAGGGACACGGGGGGACATGGGGGGAACACAGAGGGACATGGGGGGGACATGGGGGGGACACAGAAGGGCATGGGGGGGACACAGAGGGGATGTGGATGGACATGGGGGGGACATGGGGGGGGGGTGGGGGGGGGCTGGGACACGTGTGGGGACATGAAGGGACATGGGGGGACACAGAAGGACATGGGGGGGACATGGGGGTGACATGGGGAGGGACATGAGAAGGGACATGGGGGGGACATGGGGGGAACACAGAGGGACACGGGGGGACATGGGGGGGACACAGAAGGGCGTGGGGGGGACATGGGGGGAGTTGGGACACGAGGGGATGTGGATGGACACACGGGGGGACATGGGGGTGACACAGAATGACATGGGGGAGTCGGGACATGTGGGGCCACAGAGGGACGTGGGGGGGCCACAGAAGGACACGTGGGGGGGCCACGAGTGGGGGGTGAACGGACACTGGGGGGACCACAGAGCGACATGGGGGGGGCAACTGGGACACACGGGGGCCACAGGGGGGCCAGACACGGGGCCAGCGAGGGCCACAACCCAACCCGGGGGGTGGGGGGGGGGGCACAAACCCAGAGGGGGCCCCCCCCTTTGGTCTCGGGGCGCGGCACCGGGGGCAGGTCCCGGCACGGGTTTTTATTTTTTTTTTTTTTAGGGCCGGCGCCGTAAACAGCCCCAGGGGCGCGTGCGCGAAGCTGGGGGGGGGGCCTTCCTCCTCCTCCTCCTCCTCCTCCTCACCCCGGGGGGGGCACAGAGGGCTGGGGGGGGGAAAGGGGGGGGTACGCTCTCACTCCCAGTCGGTGGGCGAGCGGATGACGAGGGGCGCGGCGTTTTTCCTGCCGGCCCTGATGCCGGGGTAAAAAGGGGCCAGATCTTTTCGGTGAAGGTGGCGCTGAAGGTGTAGATGTGCGAGCGGTCGGTGACGTTGTAGAAGGCCACCTCGCCCTCCTCGTAGTCCACGAAGACCCCCACCCTTTTGGGCTTCACCCGCAGGCTCAGCGGCGTGAAGGGGCTGGTGGTGGCCGCGTACTTGTCCCCGTTCCAGAGCCTCACCCGCCAGTAGCCGGCCTCCGGCAGCGGCGTGGTGGGCTCGCCCTTGCGGCTCACCGAGTCCTTGCACACCCCCAGGGCCCAGTGGGTTTTGTCGCCCACCTCCACCTCCCAGTAGTGGCGCCCCGACGTGAAGCCCTGAGCCCCCAGGACGCACGGGTAGACGGTGAAGCGGCGCGGGCTCTCCGGCACCTCGCGGGCCCGGCACTCGACGAAACGCACGCTCTTCAGGTCGTCCGACAGCAGGAGGTTGGGGTGGGCGGTGGCGGGGTCCAGCGTCACGTCGCCTTGGTTTTTTTTTGGGGGGGGGGGAGGAATTGATAAGGGGTCACGGGAAGGGGGTTTTGGGGGGTTTTGGGGGGGTTTTGGGGGGTTTTGGGGGTTTGAGGGGGTTTTAGGGGGATTTGGGGAGGGTTTGGGGGGCGGGAGGGGGGTAAAAGGGATGGGAGAGGGGTTTTGGGGGTCAGGAGGGGGGTTTGGGGGGTTTGGAGGGCGGGAGGGGGGTAAAAGGGATGGGAGAGGGGTTTTGGGGGGCAGGAGGGGGGTTTGGGGGGGGGTTTGGGGGTTTTGGGGGGTTTGAGGGGGGTTTTAGGGGGATTTGGGGGGTTTGGGGGGCGGGAGGGGGGGGGGGTAAAAGGGATGGGAGAGGGGTTTTGGGGGGCAGGAGGGGGGTTTTGTGGGGTTTTGTGGGGTTTGAGGGGGTAAAAGGGATGGGAGAGGGGTTTTGGGGGGGGGGGCGGGAGGGGGGGTTTGGGGGGGTTTTGGGGGGTTTTGGGGGGTTTGGGGGATGGGAGGGGGGTTTGGGGGGCAGGGGGGTAAAAGGGATGGGAGAGGGGTTTTGGGGGGCAGGGAGGGGGGGTTTGGGGGGGGGGTTTTGGGGGGTTTGGGGGGTGGGAGGGGGGTTTGGGGGCGGGAGGGGGGTTTGGGGGGCGGGAGGGGGGTAAAAGGGATGGGAGAGGGGTTTTGGGGGGCAGGAGGGGGGGTTTGGGGGGGGGTTTGGGGGGGTTTTGGGGGGTTTGGGGGGTGGGAGGGGGGTTTGGGGGCGGGAGGGGGGTTTTGGGGGGTGGGAGGAGGTTTGGGGGCGGGAGATGGGGTTTGGGGGGCGGGAGAGGGGGTTTGGGGGGCGGGAGAGGGGGTTTGGGGGCGGGGAGAGGGGGTTTGGGGGGCGGGGAGAGGGGTTTGGGGGCGGGGAGAGGGGTTTGGGGGGCGGGAGAGGGGGTTTTCGGGGCAGGAAAGGGGGTTAAAAGGGATAGGAGAGGGGTTTGGGGGGACGGGAGGGGGTTTGGGGGCGGGAGAGGGGGTTTTGCGGGGGTGGGAGTGGGTTTGGGGGCAGGAGAGGGGGTTTGGGGGGTGGGAGAGGGGAGTTTGGGGGGTGGGAGAGGGTTTGGGGGCAGGAGATGGGGTTTGGGGGGCGGGAGAGGGGGTTTTGGGGGGTTTGGGGGGCAGGAGGGGAGGTTTTGGGGTGGCAGGGGGGTTGGGGGGTGGGAGGGGTTTGGGGGGGGTGGGAGGGGGTTTTCGGGGCGGGAGAGGGGGTTAAAAGGGATGGGAGAGGGGTTTGGGGGGGACGGGGAGGGGTTTTGGGGTTGGGAGGGGGGTTTTGCGGGGGTGGGAGTGGGTTTGGGGGCAGGAGAGGGGGTTTGGGGGGCGGGAAAGGGGGGTAAAAGGGATGGGAGAGGGTTTGAGGGGACAGGAGAGGGGTCAAAGGGGCTGGGAGAGGAGTTTGGGGGGATGGGAGGGGGGGTCAAAGGTTTGGGAGAGGGGTCGGGGGGCAGGAATGGGGTTTTTAGGGATAGGAGGGGGGTCAAAGGGATGGGAGAGGGCACAAAGGGGATGGGACAAGGCACAAAGGGGACAGAAAAGGGGTCGGGGGGACGGGAGAGGGGTCAAAGGGGGTGGGAGAGGGGTCAAAGGGGACAGAAAAGGTCGGGGGGACGGGAGAGGGGTTGGGGGGGGTGGGAGAGGGGTCAAAGGGGTGGGGAAAGGATCAGAGGAGACGGGGGGGCACAAAGGGGACGGGAGAGGGGTCAGGAGAGGGCTCAAGGGGACGGGAGAGGATTTGGGGGGGGACGGGGAGAGGGCTCGGGGGGGGGACGGGAGGGGGGTTTTGGGGGCGGGAGAGGGGTTTGGGGGCGCGGGCGGCTCACCGAGGAGGCGCCGGGCGATCTTGCGCAGGGCGAAGTACTGCCGGGGAAGCCGCCGAAATTCTTCTCCAGCTCGCTGGGCACCGAGGCCGGCTCAGCCCCCGCCGCCGCCGCCTCGCACCTGGGGGGGGACACGCAGAGCTCGGGGGGGGGGGCGTCCCGCAGGGCACCCCCGAAAAGGCCTTTTTCCGCCCCAAAATCGGAGCTGGGGGGGGGTCGAGAGGCCGGCGCGGTGCTTACCTGGCCAGGGTGTCCTTGATGTCCTGAAGGGGGGAAGCAGAAAAAATGGGGGGGGGCGGGGGGGAGGTTTAGGCGTGAGAGATCCCCGAAAATAGGGCACGGGGGTGGGATCGGGTCCGACTGCGGTGCTCCTGGGCGAGATCCCAGGCCCCGGCCCCGATCCCAGTCCCGACCTCACGCCCGGTGTCAGTCCGGTCCCCGTCATCCCAGTCCTGGAGATCCCGTCCCCCAAAAACGACCCCGTTCTTGATGACCCCATCCCTGAGCAACCACCCCACTCCTGGTGCTCCCAACCCCAAAAAACGACCCCATTCCCAGGGGTCCCCTCCCCACACAATGACCCCATTCCTGCTGACCCCAACCCCAAACAACGACCCCATTCCTGGAGATCCCCTCCCCAAGCACTGATCCCAAAATTCTTGGTGGTCCCATTCCCAAGCATTGATCCTGTCCCTGGAGATCCTGTCCCCAACAGTCCCCTCCCCAAACAACGACCCCATTCCTGCTGATCCCATCCCAAACAACGACCCCATTCCTGCTGATCCTATCCCCAAACAACAATCCCATCCCTGCTCATCCCGCCCCCAAACAATGATCCCATTCCTGATGATCCTACCCCCAAGCATTGATCCTGTCCCTGGAGATCCCGTCCCCAACAATCCCCTCCCCAAACAACGACCCCATTCCTGATGATCCCAACCCCAAACAACGACCCCATTCCTGGTGGTCCCAACCCCAAACAGTGATCCCATTTTTGATGACCCCATCCCTGAGCAACCACCCCATTCCTGGTGCTCCCAACCCCAAAAAATGACCCCGTTCCCAGGGGTCCCCTCCCCACACAACGACCCCATTCCTGCTGATCCCGTTCCCAAACAAGAATCCCATTCCTGGTGGTCCTGTCCCCAAGCATTGATCCTGTCCCTGGAGACCCTGTCCCCAACAATCCCATTCCCACACAACGATCCCATTCCTGCCGCTCTCCTCCCCAAACAACGACCCCATTCCTGGTGGTTCCAACCCCAAACAGTGATCCCATTCCTGCTGATCCTATCCCCAAACAACAATCCCATCCCTGCTCATCCCACCCCCAAACAATGATCCCATTCCTGATGATCCTACCCCCAAGCATTGATCCTGTCCCTGGAGATCCCGTCCCCAACAATCCCCTCCCCAAACAACGACCCCATTCCTGCTGATCCCATTCCCAGACAACGACCCCATTCTTGATGACCCCATCCCTGAGCAACCACCCCATTCCCGGTGCTCCCAACCCCAAAAAATGACCCCGTTCCTGACGATCCCCTCCCCACACAACGATCCCATTCCTGCTGGTCCCATCCCCAAACACTGATCCCGTTCCTGCCGATCCCATCCCCAAACAACGCCCCCATCCCTGCCGATCCCACCCCAATTCCCCCACCCCAATTCCACCCCACCCCGGCCCCAAAACCTGTCCCCGGGTCCCACCTTGAGCATCTCGGCCCCCGGCTGCAGGCACTTCTCCTCCAGCTCGGCCACGAGGGCGCCCAGCGCCCGCCGCTGCTCCCCGAGGAGCGCCAGGTTGGCGTGGAGCCGCTGGAGGATCTCGCGCTCCTCTTCCTCCAGGCGCCCCAGCAGCAGCCGCTCCTCTTCCTCCAGCAGCTGGTGAAGCTCCTGGAACTCGCGGGCGATGCGCTCCCGCCTCAAAGCCACCTTCCTCTGCCGGGGACGGGGCCCGTGAGAGCCTCGGGACCCTAAAACCCCGTCCCCGGGGTGTCCCCCCCCCAAAAAAAACCCCGCACTTGCCTTGAGCTCGCCGGGTTTCTTCTCCTCCCGCGCTCGGCAGCTGGCCACGGCTTGGAGCCTGCGCTCCAGAGGCTCCAGGAAACGTTGCAGCTTTTCCTGAAATAGGGGGAAAAAAATAAAAAAAAAAGGGGGATGGGGGCGAGGGAGGGGAAGGTCGAAGCCTCCCCTCGCTGATAAAGGGCGGGGGAGATAGCAAAATTGCCCCGCAAACAGCCTCCGGGATGGGTTTTGGGGCTGAAAAATAGAGAAAAGGAGGAAATGGGGCCAGAAATCCCTCCATAAACACCCTCCAAGAACGGTTTTGGGGCTTAAAATAGAGAGAGGGAGACAATGGTGCCAGAAAACCCTCCATAAACAGCCCCATGGAGAGGTTTTGGGGCTGAAAACAGAGAAAAGGAGGAAATGGGGCCAGAAATCCCTCCCTAAACCCCTTCCAAGAACAGTTTTGGGGCTGAAAATAGAGAGAGGGAGAAAATGGGGCCATAAATCCTTCCCTAAACCCCCTCCAAGAACGGTTTTGGGGCTGAAAACGGAGGCAGGAAGAAAATGGTGCCAGAAAACCCTCTATAAACAGTCCCATGGAGAAGTTTTGGGGCTGAAAACTGAGAAAAGGAGGAAACGGTGCCATAAATCCTTCCCTAAACCCTCCAAGAACGGTTTTGGGGCTGAAAGCGGAGACAGGGAGGAGGTGATACCAAAATTGCCCTGCAAACAGCCTCCGGGATGGGTTTTGGGGCTGAAAATAGAGAAAAGGAGGAAATGGGGCCAGAAAACCCTCCATAAACACCCTCCAAGAACGGTTTTGGGGCTGGAAACAGGGAGAGGGAGGAAATGGGGCCAGAAAACCCTCCATAAACAGCCCCATGGAGAGGTTTTGGGGCTGAAAACTGAGAAAAGGAGGAAATGGGGCCAGAAATCCCTCCCTAAACCCCTTCCAAGAACAGTTTTGGGGCTGAAAACGGAGATGGGGAGGAGGTGATGCCAAAATTGCCCCGCAAACGGCCTCTGGGATGGGTTTTGGGGCTGGAAACAGGGAGAGGGAGGAAATGGGGCCAGAAATCCCTCCATAAACAGCCCCACGGAGAGGTTTTGGGGCTGAAAACTGAGAAAAGGAGAAAATGGTGTCAAAAATCCCTCCCTAAACCCCTTCCAAGAACGGTTTTGGGGCTGAAAATAGAGAGAGGGAGAAAATGGTGCCAAAAATCCTTCCCTAAACCCCCCTCCAAGAATGGTTTTAGGGCTGAAAACAGAGGCAAGGAGGAAACGGTGCCAAAATTCCCCCATAAACAGCCCCGAGGGGAGGGTTTGGAGCTGAGCCCCGTCAACGGGCTCTGCAAAAATAAACAGAGCTGGGGATAAACCACGGCTGAAACCCGGCCAAAAACGGTCCCGGGGAAAGAATTTGGGGCTGAAAAGGTAAAAGGGGGGGGAAGTGCTGCCCCGAAACCCCCTGCGGATGGCCTCGCGGAGGGGTTTGGGGCTAAAAGTAGGGACAGGGAGACCTCGGTGCCTGAAATCCCGATGTAAATGGCAGCGGGGGGAGGGTTCGGGGCTGAAACCCATCGAAAGGGGCTGGAAAAGGGAGACAGCCCCAGCCCAAAGCTGTCCCCAGGTGGTTTTGGGGAGGAATTGGGCTGAAAATAAGGAGAAACCACGACCAAGTCCCTCTGTGAATGGCCCCAAAAGGAAGATTTGGGGCTGAGCCCCATCAAAAGGGGCTGAGAAGTGGAGATGGGGACGAGCCACAGCCCAAATCTGTCCCCAAATGATTTTGGGGAAGAATTGGGCTGAAAATAAAGACGAGGCACGACCAAACCCCTCTACAATTGGCCCCAAAACGAAGATTTGGGGCTGAAAAATGGGGATGGGGAGGAACCACAGCCCAAACCCATCTCCAGGTGGATTTGGGGAAGAATTGGGCTGAAAATAAGGACAAACCACGACCAAATCTCTAGGAATGGCCCCCAAAAGAAGATTTGGGGCTGAAAACAAGGAGATGGAGATGAGCCACAGCCCAAACCCATCTCCAGGTGCTTTTGGGGAAGAATTGGGCTGAAAATAAAGACAAGGCACGAGCAAAGCCCTCTATGAATGTCCCCAAAACGAAGATTTGGGGCTGAAAAAAAGGAGATGGGGATGAGCCACACCCCAAATCCAGCTCCAGTTGGCTTTGGGGAAGAATTGGGGCTGAAAATGGAGACAAACCACGACCAAACCCTTCTATAAATGGCCCCAAAAGAAGATTTGGGGCTGAGCCCCATGAAAACGGGCTGAAAAATGGAGATGGGGACGAGCCACAGCCCAAGCCCATCTCCAGGTGATTTTGGGGAAGAATCTGGGGCTGAAAATAAAGACAAGGCACGACCAAACCCCTCTATGAACGTCCCCAAAACGAAGATTTGGGGCTGAAAAAAAGGAGATGGGGATGAGCCACACCCCAAATCCAGCTCCAGTTGGCTTTGGGGAAGAATCTGGGGCTGAAAATGGAGACAAACCACGACCAAACCCATCTATAAATGGCCCCAAAAAGAAGATTTGGGGCTGAGCCCCATGAAAAAGGGCTGAAAAATGGAGAAGGGGACAAGCCACAGCCCAAGCCCATCTCCAGGTGCTTTTGGGGAAAAATTGGGCTGAAAATAAAGACAAGGCACGACCAAATCTCTATGAACGTCCCCAAAACAAAGATTTGGGGCTGAAAAAAAGGAGATGGGGATGAGCCACACCCCAAATCCAGCTCCAGGTGGCTTTGGGGAAGAACTGAGCTGAAAATGGAGAAAAACCACGACCGAACCCTTCTACGAACGGCCCCACAAAGAAGACTTGGGGCTGAAAACGGAGACAGGGCCGAGCCGCGCCCCCAAATCCACCTCCAGCTGCCTTCGGGGAAGGCCCCAAAGCTGAAAACGGAGCTGAGCCGCAACCCAACCCCACCTTGAGGACCGTTTCGGGGCCGAATCGGGGGTCACAGACCGGGTCGGGAAGCAGCGAGCGCCCCCAAAACCCCACGTAGCGACCCCAATAATGTCCCCCCTCACCTTATACTCGCGGGCCGCCTCCTCCAGGGGCACCAGGCGGTGGGCGCGGTGGGCGCAGGAGATCTCGCAGGCCAGGCAGGCGGGGGCTTGGTCGTCGCGGCAGAAGCGGGCCAGGGCTTGGCCGTGCGCGGGGCAGCAGAGCTCGTCGCGGGCCTTGCGTTTGGCGGCTCGGAGCTGCCGGGCGGCCTCCACCATGTTGGCGAGCTGGCGGTTGGGGCGCAGGCGCGGCGGCGCGAGGTCTTGCGGCAGACGGGGCAGGGGAAGTCGCGGGCCAGCTCGGCCCACCAGCGGGTGATGCAGGAGCGGCAGAAGTTGTGGCCGCACTCGAGGAGGACCGGGTCGCGCAGGTAGCCCAGGCACACCGAGCAGCTCGCCTCCACCCGCAGCGTCTCCAGCGGGTCGGCGGACGCCATGGCGAGGCCGGAAGCGGGGTTTTGACGGGGGGGGGGGGGGGAAAGGGATGGATTCGGGCGAGAAAATGAAAGGTTTTCGGCGTCGGGAGGTGAGAAAATGGCCGCACGGCTTCGAAGGTGTTTTGAGGGCGAAACGGCTCAATTCGGTCAAAGCCGCGGTGTGATTTGGGAAGGAAAGGGCCACCGTGGTTCAAAAGCGCTTTTGGGGGAAAAACAGCTCGATTCCGTCAAAGCCACAGTGTGATTTGGGGAGGAAAGGGCCACCGTGGTGTCAAGGAGGTTTTGGGGGAAAACCGGCTCGATTCTGTCAAAGCCACCGCGTCATTTTGGCAAGAAGGTTCCAAAGTGGATTCAAAGCGGTTTTAGGGGAAAACTGGCTTGATTCAGGCAAAAAAAAAATAAAAGATTTTCGGGGTCGGGAGGCGCTACAATGGCCACACGGCTTCGAAGGTGTTTTGAGGGCGAAACGGCTCAATTCGGTCAAAGCCGCGGTGTGATTTTGGAAGGAAAGGGCCACCCTGGTTCAAAAGCGCTTTTGGGGGAAAAACAGCTCAATTCCGTCAAAGCCACCGCGGGATTTTGGAAGGAAAGGGCCACCGTGGTGTCAAGGAGGTTTTGGGGGAAAACCAGCTCGATTCTGTCAAAGCCACTGCGTCATTTTGGCAAGAAGGTTCCAAAGTGGATTCAAAGCGGTTTTGGGGGAAAACTGGCTTGATTCAGGCAAAAAAAAAATAAAAGATTTTCGGGGTTGGGAGGCGCCAAAATGGCCACACGGCTTCGAAGGTGTTTTGAGGGCGAAACGGCTCAATTCGGTCAAAGCCGCGGTGTGATTTTGGAAGGAAAGGGCCACCCTGGTTCAAAAGCGCTTTTGGGGGAAAAACAGCTCGATTCCGTCAAAGCCACAGTGTGATTTGGGGAGGAAAGGGCCACCGTGGTGTCAAGGAGGTTTTGGGGGAAAACCGGCTCGATTCTGTCAAAGCCACCGCGTCATTTTGGCAAGAAGGTTCCAAAGTGGATTCAAAGCGGTTTTAGGGGAAAACTGGCTTGATTCAGGCAAAAAAAAATAAAAGATTTTCGGGGTCGGGAGGCGCCAAAATGGCCACACGGCTTCGAAGGTGTTTTGAGGGCGAAACAGCTCAATTCGGTCAAAGCCGTGGTATGATTTTGGAAGGAAAAGGCCACCGTGGTTTGAAAGCACTTTTGGGGGAAAAACAGCTGGATTCTGTCAAAGCCACCGCGTCATTTTGGAAGGAAGGTTCCAAAGCGGATTCAAAGTGGTTTTTGGGGAAAAAAGCTCGATTCTGTCAAAGCCGCAGTGTGATTTTGGAAGGAAAGGGCCACCGTGGTTCGAAAGCGCTTTTGGGGGAAAAACAGCTCGATTCTGTCAAAGCCACCACGGGATTTTGGGAGGAAGGTTCCAAAGCGGATTCAAAGCGGTTTTGGGGAGAAAACGGCCGGGTTCCGTCCGGGCGATGACGTCATTTGGGGGCGAGGGCGGCGGCGGCGTTCTGGGGGAAAATCCGCTCAGTTTGGGGAAAATCTGCCTGATTTTGGGGAAAATCCGCTCGGTTTTGGGGAAAATCCGCCCGATTTCAGGGAAAATCCTCTCGGTTTTGGGGAAAATCCACTTGGTTTTGGTGAAAATCCACCCGATTTCAGGGAAAATCCGCTCGGTTTCGGGGAAAATCCACCCGATTTCGGGGAAAATCCGCTCGGTTTTGGGGAAAATCCACCCGATTTCAGGGAAAATCCGCTCCGTTTTGGGAAAATCCACCCACTTTTGGGGAAAATCCGCTCGGTTTCGGGGAAAATCCGCTCGGTTTTGGGAAAATCCGCTCAGTTTTGAGAAAATCCACTCGGTTCTGGGGAAAATCCACCCGATTTTGGGGAAAATCCACCCGGTTTGGGGAAAATCCACCCAATTTTGGGGAAAATCCGCTCGGTTCTGGGGAAAATCCACCCGATTTCAGGGAAAATCCACTTGGTTTTGGGAAAAATCCACCCAATTTTGGGGAAAAATCTGCTCGGTTTGGGGAAAATCGACTGGGTTTTGGGAAAATCCGCCCAATTTGGGGAAAATCCACTCGGTTTTGGGGTCGTGCCGGTGAGAGGAGCCCTGTAGGAGAGACCGTATGGAAAAGGCCCTATAGGGGAACTGTCCACAGGGGGTGCCCTATAGGAACGGGGCTGGCCCCAAATTCCCACAGGGGAGCCCTAAAAGGGGCCCTATAGGGGACGTCCATAGGGGACACCCTATGGGAAGGGGGCTGGGCCCAGAGTCCCATCAGGAAGCCCCTAAAGAAACCCTATAGGGGACATCTATACGGGACACCCTATAGTGGACCCCATAGGAAGGGGTTGTGCTGAGAGTCCCACAGGGAAGACCCTAAAGGAAATAAGGCCCTATAGGAGACACCCTATAGGAAAGGGGCTGGGCCAAGATCCCCACAGGGAAGCGCCTAAAGAAACCCTATAGGGGACACCCCATAGGGGACCCCTATAGGAAGGGGGCTGGGCCCAGATTCCTATAGGGGAACCCTAAAAGGGACCCTATAGGGGACATCCATAGGGGACACTCTATAGGGGACACCCTATTGGAAGGGGGTTGTGCCCAGATTCCCACAGGGAAGCCCTAAAAGGGGCCCTATAGGGGACATCCACAGTGGACACCCTATAGGGGACACTCTATAGGAAGGGGGCTGGGCCCAGATCCCCATAGGGAGGCCCTACAAGGAACCCTATAGGGGACTTCCATGGGGACACCCCATAGGGGGACATCCCATAGGGCCCTATAGGGGACATCTATAGGGGACACACTATAGGGGACACACTATAGGGCCCTATAGGGGACATCTATAGGGGACACACTATAGGGGACACACTATAGGGCCCTATAGGGGTCATCTACAGGGGACACCCCATAGGGCCCTATAGGGGTCATCTACAGGGGACACCCCATAGGGGACACCCTATTGAGCCCTATAGGGGACATCTACAGGGGACACCCCATAGGGGACACCCCATAGGGCCCTATAGGGGACATCTATAGGGGGCGCCCCACAGGAGACGCCCCATAGGGGCCCCTATAGGAAGGGGCCGTGCCGGCAGCCCCACAGCGGCGCCCCTACAGGGACGGGGGCGTACAGGAGCCCTATAGCTCTGTAGGGCCGCTATAGGGCCCGGTCCCTATAGGGGCCGCCGGCGCCCCCCCCTTCCCCCCCGCCCTCACTCACCGCCGCCACACTCTCCCCGCCGCCGGAAGTGTCGGAGCGATCGGCGCCGGAAGTGACGGAGCGAAGCCTGCCCGGCGCCTGGCGGAAGTGACCTGAGGTCGCTCTTCACTCGCCCCGCCCCCTCAGGGCCGAGGGGACCAATGGGGAGCGTCGGCCCCGCCCACCCGGGGCGGCGCAGCCAATGGGAAGCGGGGCCGGCGGCGATGGCGGCGGCGCCGGTGCGGGACCGCGAGGCGCTGCAGCGGCTCAACTTCCTGTTCCAGGTGGGGGGCCTTGGGGGGCCCTATAGGGGGGTTTGGGGGGCCCTATAGGGGCTGGGGAGGGTGCAGGGGGGCTGTGGGGGGTTTTGGGCTCCTATGGAGGCCAGGGATGAATTGGGGGGGGGGGAAGGGGGGACTATGGGAGGGGTTTTGGGGTCCTATAGGGGGTTTTGGGGGTCCTATAGGAGGGTTTGGGGGTCCTAGAGGGGCTGGGGAGGATTCAGGGCGGGCTGTGGGGGGTTTGGGGTCCTATGGGGGCCAGGGATGAATTGGGGGGGGGAAAGGGGGATTTGGGGGCTCCAGTGGTGGTTTGGGGGTCCTATAGGGGATTTTGGGGGTTCTATAGGGGATCTTGGGGGTCCTAGAGGGGCTGGGGAGGATGCAGGAGGGGCTGGGGGGGGTTGGGGTCCTATGGGGGCCAGGGATGAATGGGGGGGAAAGGGGGGACTATGGGGGGGGTTGGGGTCCTAAAGGGGCTGGGGAGGATTTGGGGAGGCTGTGGGTGGGATCGGGGGGGCTCCTGGGGTGGGTTTTGGGGCCCTACGGGACCGGGGAGGACCTCCTTGGGGGGACAAAGAGCGGGTTATGGGGCCACCCATATGGGCCGTGAGGCGTGTTGAGGGCGCGTAGGGCGCTATGGGGTGTCCCTGACCCCCCCCCCAACCCCCCCAAATCGTCCCCAGGCCGCCCACTGGGTGCTCCCCCACAGCCCGGCCCTCGCCCGCTTCTACTGCAGCACCCAGCGCACGGCCGCGCGCCGCCTGGTCCTGCGCATGTGAGATTTTGGGGTCCCCAAATTTG
Source organism: Anser cygnoides (assembly GCF_040182565.1). Lineage (NCBI taxonomy): Eukaryota > Metazoa > Chordata > Aves > Anseriformes > Anatidae > Anser > Anser cygnoides. The sequence goes on from NC_089907.1 coordinate 1,896,917, forward strand.
GGGGGTCCCCAAATTTTGGGGGTTGGGGGGGGGGCTCTTTATAGGGCCCTGACCCCCCCTCCTTTTATCCCCTCTAGGGCCCCAGCGGTGAAACGCGCTGTGTGCCGCCGCTGCTGCTCCCTGCTGCTGGGCTGCCAACGGCTGCGGGGTGTGTGTGCGGGCCCCCATAAAGCGTGGGGGGTAAATTTGGGGAGGGGGGGGCGTAATTTTGGGGTGAGAGTGCCAGATTTTGGGACTTTTCCGGCCCCGTGTCCCGCAGGGGGAGGCCAGCCCCGCACCGTGCTGCGCTGCTGGGCCTGCGGCCACCACCGCCGCCTCCTCTGCCCGCCCAGGCCACGCCCCCGCCGCCGGGACACGCCCCCAGGTGCGTAAAGGGGGCGGGGCTTGGGGCAGTTATGAATGGGGTATGGGTGGCAGGGGGCGGGGCTTCGGCAAAACTGAGCTCTCATTGGGTGAGGGTAGCGCTGGGGGTGGGGCTTAGTGCGTGGGGGTGTTAAAGGGGGCGGGGCAATGGTGTCACTTCACGCAGGCCACGCCCCCGAGTCCGGCCCTGCCTGAGTTCTACCCGGCAACAGCGTGGCGACGCGGCTCCCCATTGGCTGGCTGTGGTTTGCAAGAACCAATCGGAAGCCGGTTGCGGAAATAAAGCTCTTTATTCTATACACGAGACTGTAGTGATGTGCACCTGGGCCTCCTCCCATTGGCCCGCCCCCCAGAAAAGGGGCGGGGCTAACACTCATCCTCACCCAGGAGGGCAAAGGGATTGGCTGCCGTGCTGCCGGGGGCGGGGCTTCCCCGGGCCCCGCCTCCTCCCCGCTGTCCCCCTCCTCCTCCTCCTCAGAGGTGGAGCCCCCGGGGGGGCGCCCCGGTTTTCGGGGTCCCTTTGGTCCTGCAGGGCCGCCAGCGCCGCCGTGTCGGGGTGCTGCTCCCAGTGCTCTGCGGGAAGATGGGGGGGGTGAGGGACCCCAAAAGGGGGAGCTGGGACCCCAAAAAGGGTTCGGGACCCCAAAAATGGAGCCAGGACCCCAAAAAGGGGGCCAGGACCCCAAAAAAGGGGGCCAGGACCCCAAAAACCCCACCCCAAAATGACCCCGAGGTCCCCTGGGTGCTCCCAATGCTTTGGGGACAGAAGGGGGGACATGAGGGGACCCCAAAAGGGAGTTAGGACCCCAAAAAAGGGGCCAGGACCCCAAAAAAAAACCCCACCCCAAAATGACCCCGAGGTTCCCTGGGTGCCCCCAGTGCTTTGGGGACAGAAGGGGGGACATGAGGGGACCCCAAAAGGAGGCTGGGACCCCAAAAAGGGGACTTGGACTCCAGAAAAGGGGCTGGGACCCCAAAAACCCCACCCAAAAATGACCCCGAGGTCCCTTGGGTGCTCCCATTGCACTGGGAATAGAAAGGGGGGACATGAGGGGACCCCAAAAGGGGGCTGGGACCCTAAAAGTAGGGCCAGAACCCCAAAAGGGGGCTGGGACCCCAGAAACCCACCCCAAAATGACCCCAAGCTCCCCTGGGTGCTCCCTGTGCTCTGGTGTTAGAAGGGGGAGACATAAGGGGACCCCAAAAGGCAGTTAGGACCCCAAAAATGGGGCCAGGACCCCAAGAAAGGGGGCTGGGACCCCAAAAACCCCACCCAAAAATGAGTCCGAGGTCCCCTGGGTGCTCCCATTGCTCTGGGGACAGAAGAGAAGCACATAAAGGAACCCCAAAAACGAGGTTAGGACCCCAAAAAGGGAGCTGGGACCCCAAAACCCCCACCCCGGGAAGGCTCCCCCGTATTTTCGGGCGCTCACCCTTCTGCGCGGCGTAGCCGGGGGCCGCAGGCAGAGGCGGAGGCGCCCTCGGCCGCCAGGCGCAGGATGCTGTTGGCCGCCCGGTAGACGTCGTTGCGAGCCGCCTTGGCCGTCTTGTAGCCGCGCTTCTCCGCCCAGGCTACGAATAAAAAATAACTATAAATAACTTTAAAAAGCCCCGATTCTGCCGGAATTCGCCCTGAAAATGCGCCTACCCTCGCAGATGTCCCAGGCGGTCCAGCCGGCGGCAGAGCTGGGGGGCGCAGCTGGAGGAGATCGGGGAGGGGAGGCGCGAGGCCAGGTAGCCCACGGCCGAGTAGGGCTCCTGCAGCTGCGAGATGGGGTAGACGCCCGCCAGCACCTTGGGGGGGGGGGGGAAGGGTGAAATTTGGGGGGAAAAAGGGTAAATTTGAAAAGGGGAGGGAAGGGAAGGGGCTCACCTGCAGGGCCGGGGGGCGCGGGAGGGGAAGACGAGGCCGGGGCAGTCGCAGAGGCGGACGCGGGGGTGAGGAAGTGGGTCTGGAAGTAGCGGGTGCGCCCGGGGGCCCGCGAGACGCTCACGGCGCTGCGCCCCACCAGCGCGTTCAGCACCGACGACTTCCCCGCATTGGGCAGGCCTGGGGGGGGGGGGGGGGGGGGCGGGGGGGGGGCTGTAGGCCCCGCTCCTCGCGGCCCAGGCCCCGCCCCCCCCCTCGCAGGCCCAGGCCCCCGCCCCCTCGCGGCCCAGGCCCCGCCCCCTCGCGTGGGCCCAGGCCCCGCCCCCTCGCGGCCCAGGCCCCGCCCCCCTCGCGGCCCAGGCCCCGCCCCTCGCGGCCCAGGCCCCGCCCCCTCGCGGCCCAGGCCCCGCCCCCTCGCGGCCCAGGCCCCGCCCCCTCGCGGCCCAGGCCCCGCCCCCTCGCGGCCCAGGCCCCGCCCCTCGCGGCCCAGGCCCCGCCCCCTCGCGGCCCAGGCCCCGCCCCCTCGCGGCCCAGGCCCCGCCCCCTCGCGGCCCAGGCCCCGCCCCCTCGCGGCCCAGGCCCCGCCCCTCGCGGCCCAGGCCCCGCCCCTCGCGGCCCAGGCCCCGCCTTCGCGGCCCAGGCCCCGCCCCTCGCGGCCCAGGCCCCGCCCCCGCGGCCCAGGCCCCGCCCCCTCGCGGCCCAGGCCCCCCCTCGCGGCCCAGGCCCCGCCCTCGCGGCCCAGGGCCCTCGCGGCCCAGCCCTCGCGGCCCAGGGCCCGCCCCCTCGCGGCCCAGGCCCCGCCCCTCGCGGCCCAGCGGCCCAGGCCCCGCCCCTCGCGGCCCAGGCCCCGCCCCCTCGCGGCCCAGGCCCCGCCCCTCGCGGCCCAGGCCGCCCCCTCGCGGCCCAGGCCCCGCCCTCGCGGCTTGCCCCTCCTCCCCCAGGCCCCGCCCCCTCCTCCCCCAGGCCCCGCCCTCACCGACGCAGCCCAGGGTGAGCACCCCGTGGCGGTAGCGCTCCCACTGCCTGGGCGGCCCCGCGGGGCCGTCCTCGGCGGCGTCACCGGCGTCATCGTCATCGTCCCCCCCGGCGGCGGCCTCCTGCTCTTCCTCTTCCTCCTCCTCCTCTTCCTCCTCGCCCCGGGCCGCCGCTCGCTCCAGGCGGGCCCGCCAGCTGCTCAGGTCCACTGCGGGGAGGGGGGCAGCGTGGGGCGGGTGCTGGCACCCCACGGGGCCACCCTACAGCACCCACGGGGCCACGGGACGCCCCCCAGCGCCCCCACAGCCCCCCTACGGCACCGCCGGGCACCCCGAGGTGCCGCCATACCCATATGGCCGCCCTACAGCACCTATAGGACTAGAGAATGCCCTATACGGCCCCGCTACAGCACTCCAAAACACCCCACAGCCCCTATATGGCCACCCTATACCACCTATAGGACGCCCTAACGCAACCCCACGGCCACCCTACAGCATCTATAGGACCACAAAACACTCTACAGCACCTATATGGCCACCCTACAGCGCCTACAGGACCACAGGACACCCTGAAGCACCCACACACCCACCCTACACCACTTATAGGACCACAGCACACCCTAAAGCACCCACACAGCCACACTACAGCACCTATAGGACCACAGGACACCCTACAGCACCCCATGACACCCCATAGCCCCTATATGGCCACCCTATACCACCTACAGGACCACAAGACATCCTACAGCACCCATATGTCCACCCTACAGGACCTATAGGACCACAGGACACCCCACAGCACCCTCATGACCACCCTACAGCACCTATAGGACCACAGAATACTCTAAAACACCCACCCAACCAACCTACAGTGCCTACAGGACCACAGGACACCCTAAAGCACCCATATGGCCACCCTACAGCATCTATAGGAGCACAAAACACCCTAAAGCACTCACACAGCCATCCTACAACACCTATAGAACCGCAAGACACCCTAAAGCATTTATGCAGCCACACTACAGCACCTACAAGACCACAAGACACCCTACAGCATCCATACAACCACCCTACGGCACCTATAGGACCACAGGACATCCTAAAGCATCCATATGGTCACCCTACAGCTCCTATAGGACCACAGGACATCCTAAAGCACCCACGCGGCCACCCTACAGCACCTAAAGGACCACAGAACACCCCACAGCACTCTCATAGCCACCCTACAGCACCTATAGGACCGCAGGACACCCTAAAGCACCCACACAGCCACCCTACAGCACCTATAGGACCACAGAATACTCTAAAACACCCACACAACCAACCTACAGCGCCTATAGGACCACAGCACACCCCACAGCACCCATATGGCCACCCTACACCACCTATAGGACCACTAGACACCCTAAAGCACCCCTATTGCCACCTTACAGCACCCACAGGACCACAGGACACTCTAAAGCACCCATAGCACTAAAGGATGCCCTACACGGCCCCACTACAGCACCCCAAAACACCCCATAACCCCTACAAGACCACCCTATACCATCTACAGGACGCCCTACAGCACCCATACAACCACCCTACAGCCCCTGTAAGACTGCAGGACACCCTAAAGCACCCGTATGATCCCCCTACGCCACCCATAGAACTACAAAACACCCTGAAGTACCCCTATAGCAACTGTACGGCACCTATAAGACCACAGGACACCGTCCAGCACCCATATGGCCACCCTACAGCACCCCACGGTCCCCCTACAGCACCTATAGGACCACAGACCACCCTACAGCACCCCCACAGCCCCACTACAGCACCCCAGAACACCCCACAGCCCCTATATGGCCCCCCTACAGCACCTATAGGACCACGGGACACCCCGACCCCCCCTCCACCCCCCCAGCACCCCCACCCCGCCCCGAAGCTAAGCAGGGCCCGCCCCGCGCTGCTCGCGGATGGGAGACCCGAGTCGCCCCCTCCCCCCAGCACCCGGGGGCACCCCGAAAAACACCCAAAAAATAAAAAACCCCAAAAAACTTTTGGGGTCCCCGCTCACCTTCGCCCCCCACGATGCTCTCGCAGGCCTCCAGCAGCTGCCAGGGCCCCACGGCGCGTCCCCAACCCCCCCCCTCGCCGCTGCCGCCGCTGCAACCCTATTTGGGGACGAAACGACGCGGGTTTGGGACCGCCTCACCCCAAAAGTGGATTTTCGGGGTCCTTTTTCAGGTCCCTACCTGCGTTTTGGGGCCGTCGGGGGGAGGAGGTGAAGGGGACGATGCGGGCGGAGGGGAAGCGGGCGCGCAGGGAGGCGGCTCCAGGCGGTGGCGACGGCGGGGGGTGAGGTCCACCTTGTTCAGGACCAGCACCAGCCCCTTGCCCAGCTCCTCCGTCACGTGCGCCGCCAGCGCCGGGGGCACGTTCAGCGCCTGCGGTGGGTTTTTTTGGGGAAAAAAACCAAAATTAGAAGCGTGGGGGTCTGTAGGAGGGTTTCAGCCCGCCCCCAACCCCTCCGCGGGGCGGGCGCGCTCACCGGGTGCCGGGCGTCCGTGATGAGCAGGATGACGTCCGACATCTCCAGCACGCGCCACAGCTGGCGCCACGTCTGTTCGGGGGGCAAAAGAGCGGGTTTTTCCCTCAAATAGAGTTTTTTTTTGGTCATCCCCAAACCCTTTTTGCGTCCTTAAGTCATCCGCACCGCTAAACGTACCCCAAAATGTATCATTTTGGGGCCAATATCTTGTTTTTCCCCTTATTTTCTTTCCTTACCTCACTGTTTTCTACGTCGGCTCTTTCCGGAGTTCTTCGAAACCCCCAAAAATCCCCCAAATACCCTCAACGCCCCAAAAACCCCCAAATCCCCTCGCCCCGCTTCCCCCAAACCTTTCCAAAACTCCCTCAATGCCCCAACCCCCCCCAAATCCCCTCAACACCCCCAGAAATCCCTCAAGTCTCCACACCCCGCTACCCCCAAACCTTTCCAAAACAGCCAAAATCCCCGAAACCGCCCCAACACCCCCCAAACCCCCACCAAATCCCCTCACCCCACTCCTCCCCGACCTTTTCACCCCACTCCTCCCAAACCTTTTCAAAACCCCAAAGCCCCCCAAACGCCCCTGACATCCCCCAAAACCCCCCATCTCCTCACCCCGCTCCTCCCAAACCTTTCCAAAACCCCCAAACCTCCCCCAAATCCCCTTGACACTCCCCAAAAAACCCCCCAACCCCCCCCCCCCCCCGACGCCCCCAAACCCCCCCAAATCTCCTCACCCCGCTCCTCCCAAGCCCCCTGATACCCCAAAACCTCCCCCAAATCCCCTTGACGCCCCCTAAAACCCCCCCAAACCCCCCTCAGTGCCCCCAAAACTCCCCCCCAAATCCCCTTGACACCCCCCAAAACCCCCCCAACCCCCCCCAAAACCCTCCTCAACACCCCCAAAACCACCCCAAATCCCCCTCAACCCCCCCCAACCCCTCACATTCCCTCCTCCCACCCTTCCCCTAAACCCCCCCCGCATTCCCAACCCCCCCCCAGCACCCCTAAAACCCCCTTTTTCCGCCCCAAACCCACCTCCAGGTTGTGCTCGAAGGGCGCCACGTCGCCGCCGTCGTCGTCACCGTCCCCGTCACCGTCCCGTCGCCCCCGCAGGGCCCCGAGGAAAGCCCCGAAAGCCGCCTCCTCCCGGACCCGCAGCTCCTCGGGGCTCATCCCGTAGCTCCAGGGCGGCCGGCGGGGAAAATCCAACCCTGATCGCCAAAAATCTTAACTCCCGGACCTCCTCCCGCCCCTAAAACCCCCTTTTTTCACCCCGTTTTCTGCTCTCACCCGGCCCGTAGACGGCGTTGGGGTCGAGCTCGAGCGCGGTTTCGGGGAGCAGCTCCACCAGCTCCTCCTGCGCCCGGCGCCGCCGCCGCGCCAGCGCCTCGGCCCGCGGCCCCCGAGCTGCAGCCGGAACCTACGAAGGATTTAGGGTCTCGGGGGTGCTCTGGGGGTCCCGTCGGCACCCCCGGGGGGGTTTTGAGGTACCTGGTGGGGTCATGGCGGCGGGGGGGAGCGGCCGGGTCGCCCGTGTCGGCTGGGGGAGCGTCGCTGCCCCGCTCCCGGCTCCCGCTGCGGCTGTCGGGGTGGGGCTCCGGCCCCGCGGGGGCATCTGGGGAGGGAAGGGAGGCTGATCCCAAACCTCCCGGGTCCCCCAAAGTACCCCCCGGGACCCTCAACCCCCCCTCCAGGACCTCCAGCCCCCACCCCAGACCACCAAAGCCCCTTTCTGGGGGGCCCTGACTCCCATACACTGACCCCCAACCCCCAAACCCCAACTCCCAGCCCCCAAATCCCCAGATCCCCGACAACCCAGACCCCAAACCCCCCGACCTCTTGAGTCCCAGCTCCTAGACCCCCCCCCAAGCTCCCAGACCCCCCCCAAAGACCCCCAAACCCCCCTGAGCCCACCAAACCCTCCGCAAAACCGCCTTCAGAACCCCCATACCTCAACTACTGACCCCCCAAAACCCCCCAGGACCCCCCAACCTCCCCATGATGCACTAAAAAGCCCCTGGGACTCCCACCCCCTCCAGGACCCCCAAAAGCCCCTAAAGCACCCCCAACCCCCCAGAACCCCCAAAAGCCCCCAGAGCACCCCCAAAGGCCCTGGATTCCCCCCCCCCAAAAGCCCCTTGGGTCGCCCCCAAGAGGCCTCAAAGCCCCCAGGACTCCCCCAGAAGGCCCCGAGACCCCCCTAGAAACCCCTGAGACCACCCCAAAACCCCCAAAGCACCCCCCAAACCCCCAGGACTCCCCAAAACACCCCAGGACCCTCCCCCATAAGGCCCCAAAGGCCCCCTCCCCCCTCCCCCAAAACCCCTCCCAACTCCCCCTCCCCAAAATCCCCTAAGGCCCCCCAAACCCCCAAGGACACCCCCAAAAGCCCCCAAAGCCCTCCCAGAACCCCCCAAAGCCCCCCAAGTTCCCCGAAGCCCCCTGGACACCCCCAAACCTCCCCGAAGTCCCCCCCAAAGCCCCCAGGACTCCCCCAAAAGCCCCCGAAGCCCCCTAAAAACCCCTCAAAGCCCCCCAAACCCCTGGGGGTTCCCCAAAAGCCCCCGGGACCCCCGAAACCCCTCGAGGCCCCCAAAAATTCCCCGAAGCCCCCTAAAAGCCCCCGAAGCTGCCTAAAAAGCCCTCAAAGGCCCCCAAAAGTACTCAAAGCCCCCCCAAAAAAGACCCCCCCGCTCCCCCTCACCGCCCCGCCGCCGCTCCCGCTTCTCCCGCAGCTGCAGCCGCTTCTGCTTGGCGCTGAACGGCCGCTTGCGGGGCATGCCGGGAAGCTTCGGGGGCGGGGCCCGCTTCGGCCAATGGGAGCGCGCTCTGGAGGCACGTGGCCGCACGCGGGCCAATGGGAGGGCGGGGAGAGGGAGACTGGAGGTCAGCCAATGGGAGGCGAGAGCACCTCAGGGAGGGGAGGGATGAAGGGGAGGGAGGGCCAATGGGAGGGAGGCTCGCCTCACGAGGGGGGCGGGACTTCGAGGCAGGCAGCCAACGGGGGAGGCGGAGCGCCCCGGAGGACCGGAAGAGCCGGGAGGCGCTCTGGTCTCGTCTCGCTGGCCGCGCAGGCGCAGTGCGCAGGCGCCCGGCCATGCCGAAGGGAGCTCGGCCGCCGGCGGGGGCCCGGCAGGAGGAATGGCGGGGGGGAGGGCGAGGGGCACGGTGAGGCCGGGGGAGGGCCGGGGGGGATCGGGGGGGGGGCGGTCCTGAGGGGGGTTGGGTGCGGGAGGGGAGCCCTAGGGGGGAGGGGGGCTTAAAGGGGGAGGGAGGGGGTCTGGGGGGAGGGGCAGGGGATCCCTATGGGGGGAGCGAGGGGGGGGTAAAAAGGGGGTTGGGTCCCTATGGGGGGGGGGGGGCAGGGGGTCCCTATGGGGGGGGGGCAGGGGGGTCCCGGGGGGTGAGGAGGGGGAGGGGAGCACGGGGAGGGGGAGGGGAGGGGGTTGGGGGGTGAGGAGGGGGGAGGGGAGCACGGGGAGGGGGAGGGGAGGGGGTTGGGGGGTGAGGAGTGGGGAGGGGAGCACGGGGAGGGGGAGGGGAGGGGAGGGGTTGGGGGGGTGAGGAGGGGGGGAGGGAGTACGGGGAGGGGGAGGGGAGGGGGTTGGGGGGGTGAGGAGGGGGAGGGGAGCACGGGGGGGTGAGGGGAGGGGGTTGGGGGGTGAGGAGGGGAGGGGAGCACGGGGGTGAGGGGAGGGGGTTGGGGGGTGAGGAGGGGGAGGGGAGTACGGGGAGGGGGAGGGGAGAGGGTTGGGGGGGTGAGGAGGGGGTGGGGAGCACGGGGAGGGAGGGGAGGGGGTTGGGGGGGGCTGGGGGATCCCTGGGGGGGTGGGGGTGGATCCCGGGGGGTTCCGTGCCGCTGACCCCGTTCTTCCCCCTCCGTCCCCAGAGCAACCGGTGAAGAAGGGCCGGAAGGACCGGCGGGGCAAGAAATCGGTGAGCTCCGCCCCCTGACCTCTGACCCCTGACCTCTGACCCCTGGCCTTGGCCCCAAGGCTGACCTCTGACCTTTGACACCCCCCCCCCCAACCCCAAAAGTTCTTCGAGGAGCTGGCGGAGGACGAGAAGCTGGCCCCCCCCAGCGAGGCCCCGCAGGCGCCTGAGAAGGAAGGGCAGCCCCAGCAGGTTCGTTAGCGTCGTGTTAATTAGGGGGGGCGGGGCCAAAGGGGGTGGGGCAAGAAGGGGGAGGAGCCAAAGGGGCGTGGCCAAAAGGGGGTGGAGCCAAAGGGGGTGGGGGGAGAATGGGTGGAGTCAGAGGGGGTGGGGCCAGAAGGGTGGGGTCGGGGGGGGCTGGGAGAAAAGGTGGCTTTCCGGGGTCCTTAAGGGGGTAATTAGTGGGCTAATTAGCGGGGTAATTAACGATCCCCCCACCCAGGCCTCCCGGCGGAAGCAGCGGGAGCGGCGCAGGGAGCGGCGGCGCCCCGGGGCCGAGCCCGAGCCCGAGGAGGAGGAGCTGAGCCGGCGGCTGCGGGAGCTGGCGGCCCCCAGCCGCGAGGAGGAGGACGAGGAGGAGGAGGAAGGTGAGGCCGAAGGCTCCCCCCACCCCCCCCCCCCCCAACCTCCGGGAGCAGCGAGTCCCGCCTAGAGCGGCCCCCCAGCCTGGGGGGGGCCGCTCTAGGCAGCGGGCGCAGCTCTATGGTCTGTCGCTGACGCCCCCCCCTTTCTATATTTTTTTTTTGGGGTCCCCCCCCCAGCGCCGCCCCCGAGGAGAGGGGGGGAGGAGGAGGAAGGTGAGTGGGGGAGGGGAAGGAGACAAAAATACTGGGGGGGGGACCCCAAATATCAGAGGGAGGGGACCCTAATTGTCGGGGGGGTGGGGCAAAAATATTGGGGGGGACCCCAAATGTCAGGGGGGGGACAAAAATGTTGGGAGGGGACCCCAAATATTGGGGGGAGAGGATCCTAAATATTGGGGGGGGCAAAAATGTTGGGGGGGACCCCAAATGTCGGGGGGAGGGGACCCTAAATATCAGGACCCCAAATATCGGGGGGAACCCCAAATGTCGGGGGGGGGGGCAAAAATATTTGGGGGGGACCCCAAATGTCTTGGAGGGGGGATAAAAATGTTTGGGGGGGACCCTAAATGTTTGGGGGGGACCCCAAATGTCGGGGGGGATCCCAAATGTGGGGGGTGTCAAAAATGTTGGGGGGACCCCAATATCAGGGGGGGCCCCAAATGTCTGGGGAGGGGGACAAAAATGTGGGGGGGACCCCAAATATCAGGGAGCACCCCAAATGTTGGGGGGGGTAAAAATATTTGGGGGGGACCCCAAATATTGGGGGGGGGACACCCCAAATGTGTGGGGGGGGGGCAAAAATGTTGGGGGGGAGACCCCAAATATCGGGGGCAGGGGACTTTAAATATCGGGGGGGGCCACAAATGTCTTGGGGGGGGTAAAAATATTGGGGGGGACCCCAAATATCAGGGGGAAGGGACTAAATACCGGGGGGGACCCGGTATGGGGGGGAGGGAACCCCAAATATTGGGGGGGACCCCAAATATCAGGGAGAGGAAACCCTAAATATTGGGGGGGGGGGAACCCGAAATCAGGAGAGGAAAATCGGGGGTAAAAAGCCAGAATTTGGGTAAAACCAGGGATATCCTACAGCTGGGAGAAGGGGTCAAGGGGGGGGGGGGGGGGCCTAAAACCCTAAAAGGGGGAGCGGGGTGGGAAAAGGGGCCCCAAAATGGGGGAGAATCCGTCAAAACGGGGAAGAATCCGTCAAAATGGGGAAAATCTTCTCAAAACGGAGGGAATCGGGTCAAAATAGGGGGGTTTTGGGGAGACCCAAAAACGGGGCGAAAAAAGGCGGTTTTGGGGTTTTTGGGGGTTTGTCGTAGGGCGGCAACGTCTTCGCGGCGCTGAGCCAGGAGCAGAGCGAGGAGGAGGAGGAGGAGGAGGAGGCCGAAGGGCCCCGGCCGGGCAAAGGCAGGAGCACCAAGGTGGGGGGGGGGGGACACGGGGGGGTCAAGAACCCTAAAAATATAGGGTTTTTTTTTTGGGGCGGGGGGCGCAAACGGCCCTATTTTCGTGGCAGGTCCGGCAGGAGGAAGAGGAGGAGGGGAGGAAGAAGAAGAGCCGCAAGGACGAGAGGAACAAGGGCAGGAAGCCGGTGAGGGGGGGCGCGTTTAGGGCCGGGGGGGCACATTTAGGGTCGGGGGGACCCCGAAAGGGGGGTCTGACCCCATAAATCCCCCCCACACACAGCAGGGGAAAGCCCCCAAGGAGGAGGAGGAGGATGAAGGCTCCGAGGAAGACGCCGGCCCCAAAGGGGGGAAAGTGAGACCGGAAGGGGGGCGGCCCTATAAAAAAGCCCTACAATTTTTGTTGGAGGGGGGTGGGGGGCAAATTTGACCCCAAATTTCCCCCCCCCCCCAGAACAAATTTGCGGCTCTGGGGGATGACGATGAGGAAGAGGAGGAGGCCGAAGAGCGCCGGAAGGGCGACGAGGCTGTAAGGGGGGGAGGGATTTTGGGGGTCAGGGGGGGATTTTGGGGGTCAGGGGGGGATTTTGGGGGTCAGGGGGGGATTTTGGGGGTCAGGGGGAGGATTTTGGGGATTGGGGGGAGGATTTTGGGGTTGGGGGGATTTTGGGTCAGAGGGGATTTTGGGGCCTGGGGGGTGATTTTGGGGTCGGGGGGGTTGGGGGTTTGGGGGGGTGATTTTGGGGGTTGGGGAGGGATTTTGGGGGTTGGGGAGGATTTAGGGGTCTGGGGGGGCGATTTTGGGGTCTGGGGGGGTTTGGGGTTGGGGGAGGATTTTGGGGTGGGGATTTTGGGGTGGGGGGGTTGGGGTTGGAGGGGACTTGGGGATTTGGGGGATGATTTTGGGATCGGGAGGATTTGGGGGTTTGGGGGGGGGAATTTTGGGGTCGGGGGGATTGGGGTTTGGGAGTTTGGGGGGGAATTTTGGGGTTGGGGGGTTGGGGTCGGGGGGGGGATTTTGGGGTCGGGGGGGATTTTGGGGTCGGGGGAGGATTTTGGGGTCTGGGGGGGAGGATTTTGGGGTGTGTGTGGGGATTTTGGGGTGGGGGGAGGGCTCCTGATGCCCCCCCCCCTTCCCCCCAGGTCTCCGAGGAGGAGGAGGAGGAGGAGGAGGCCGGGAGGAAGGCTGAGCCCGACGCCCGCGTGAGCAAAAAAGAGAAAAAGAAGCTCAAAAAGCAGGTGGGCGGGGCTTAGCCCCGGGTGGGCGGGGCTTGGGGACGAGTGGGCGGGGCTATGCAAATGAGGGGGTGGGGCTAAACGTCTTGGCTCCGCCCCCCAGATGGAGTATGAGCGGCAGGTGGCCACCATGAAGGCGGCGGCGGCGGGCGAGAACGACTTCTCCGTGTCCCAGGCCGAGCTCTCCTCGCGCCAGGCCATGCTGGAGAACGCCTCCGACATCAAGGTGACCCCTTTTGGGGCAAAAACAGCCCTTTTTGGGGCAAAACCGCCCCTTTTTTGGGGTAAAAATGCCCCTTTTTGGGGCAAAAATCACCCCGCCGGGTGCCCCGGTAGTTCGTTAGGGTGGCTTCCCCCTCCGCGGTTTTTTTGGGTTTAAATAGCGGGAACGGGGGTGTGTTTTAAAAAATAAAGGGTTTGGGGTCGCGGGTTTATAGCGGGGGCATCCCGTTAATGGTTTAGGGTCGGGGCTGGGCGCTGTTTTCCTTCAAAAAGCCCCAAATTTGGGGGCGTTTCACGGGGAAAGCGGCGCAAAATTGAATTTCGCCCTTTTCGCTGCGGAACGACGCGGAATTAGGTTGCGACGTCGGCGCTGGGAGCCCCCTTGGGACGAAATTAAGGGGGATTCGGGGTTCCGCGGTGTGACGGGAAGGGGAAATGGGGTCGCTGGGGGGGGGGTTTTGGGGTCCCCTGACCCCCCCCTTCCCCCTTGTCCCCCCCGCAGCTGGAGAAGTTCAGCATCTCGGCGCACGGCAAGGAGCTCTTCGTCAACGCCGACCTCTACATCGTGGCCGGCCGCCGCTACGGCCTTGTGGGGCCCAACGGGTGAGGGGATGATTCAGGACCGTGGGCGAGGGGGGGCATAAAAAACCCCCAAAAATGGATTTTTAACCCCGTTCCTCGCCGCCAGGAAGGGCAAGACGACGCTGCTGAAGCACATCGCCAACCGCGCGCTCAGCATCCCCCCCAACATCGACGTGCTGCTCTGCGAGCAAGGTGAGCCCCCCGAAAGCCCCGAAACCCTCAAGAACTCCCCCTCAAAACCCCAAAATCTTCTTTTTTCCCCCCAAAAAAAAAAGAGGTGGTGGCCGACGACACGCCGGCGGTGCAGGCAGTGCTGCGCGCCGACACCAAGCGGCTGCGCCTGCTGGAGGAGGAGAAGCGGCTGCAGGCGCTGCTGGAAGCGGGCGACGACGGCGCTGCCGAGCGCCTCGAGAAGGTTTTTTGGGGCGGGGGGGACCCCGGGGAACCCCGTGGGGACCCCAAAAAAAAACCCCAAACCCCTCCCCATAGGTGTACGAGGAGCTGCGGGTGATCGGGGCGGCCGCCGCCGAGGCCAAAGCGCGCCGGATCCTCGCCGGTTTGGGTTTCAACCCCGAGATGCAAAACCGAGCCACCAGGAAGTTTTCGGGGGGGTGGCGCATGAGGGTGTCCCTGGCCCGGTAAGGGGATGTAACGGGGTCGGGGGGGGGGGCGTGATTTTGGGGTGAAACCCCCCCCCGAAAGTGACGCTCGCGCCCCGCAGGGCGCTGTTCATGGAGCCGACGCTGCTGATGCTGGACGAGCCCACCAACCACCTGGACCTGAACGCCGTCATCTGGCTCAACAAGTGAGGGGAAAAGGGCCCCGATTTGGGGCCGGGAGGGGGCCGGGAAGCGGCGTCCCCAAATGGGGGGGGCGATCCTAAAAAGGGGGGTGGCCCTAAAGGGGTTTTTTTTTGGGGGGGGGGGAGGTTGGGAAAAGCGGCGTTTTCTTCGCGCGGCGTTTTCTTCGCGGGGCGGCTTCGCGCGCGGGGCATCCCCTTTGCGGGGCGTCCCCTCGGTCGGGGGGGGCTCTTAACGACCCCAAAGCACCCCAAAATTTCCCTGTCCCCCCCCTTTTTAGCTACCTGCAGACCTGGAAGAAGACGCTGCTGGTGGTGTCCCACGACCAAGGTTTCCTCGACGACGTCTGCACCGACATCGTCCACCTCGACGCCCAGCGCCTCTTCTACTACCGGGGCAACTACAGTGCGTGGTGGTGGGGGGGGGGGGGCAAACGGGGCTCCTCGGGGTAATTTTTGGGGTAAAAAAGCCTCTTTTTCGGTCCCCCCGCAGTGACCTTTAAGAAGATGTACCAGCAGAAGCAGAAGGAGCTGCTGAAGCAGTTCGAGAAGCAGGAGAAGAAGCTGCGCGACCTCAAAGCCGGCGGCAAATCCACGAAGCAAGCGGTGAGCCGAGGCTGGGGGGGGGGGGTCCCGAGCCGTAAATCCCACCCCCCCGACCCCCTTGGGATCCTTGTGAGCCCCCCCCGACCCCTCGGCGGCCCCGAAATCTGTAGGAGAAGCAGACGAAGGAGGCGCTGACCCGCAAGCAGCAGAAGTGCCGGCGGCGGACGGCGGCCGAGGAGGCGGCCGAGGTGCCGGAGCTGCTCAAGCGCCCGCGCGAGTACACCGTGCGCTTCACCTTCCCCAACCCGCCCCCCCTCAGCCCCCCCATCCTCGGCCTCCACGGTCAGCACCCCCCCGGGGGCCTGCGGGGGGGGGAATTGGGGGGGCGTGGGGCACGGTTTGGGGGGGGGTTTGGGGGCGTTATGGGGGAACTGGGGGTGGTTTTGGGGCGTTACGGGGGAACTGGGGGCACGTTTGGAGGTGTTACGGGGGAACTGGGGGGATTTGGGGGGACAGGGGGCACATTTTTGGGGGGGGTTTGGGGGGGGTTGGGGGTGTTATGGGGGAACTGGGGGCACGTTTGGGGGCGTTACGGGGGAACTGGGGGCATTTGGGGGCGATTTGGGGGGGCAGGGGGCACATTTTGGGGTGGTTTGGGGGGGGTTTGGGGGCGTTACGGGGGAACTGGGGGTGGTTTGGGGGGGGCGTGGGGCACGTTTTGGGGTGGCTTGGGGGGGGTTGGGGGCATTGGGGGAAACTGGGGGCATTTGGGGGCGGTTTGGAAGGGGTTATGAGGCGTTTTAGGGACAATTGGGGGGGTGTGGGACACGTTTTGGGGGGGGTTGGGGGTGTTATGGGGGAACTGGGGGTACGTTTGGGGGGGTTTGGGTGTGCTATGGGGGAACTGGGGGCGGTTTGGGGGCGATTTGGGGGGGTGGGGGGCGGGGTTTGGGGGCGTTATGGGGGAACTGGGGGCATTTGGGGGCAGTTTGGGGGGGCAGGGGGCACTCTGGGGACAAATTGAGGGGGCAGGGGGCACGTTTTGGGGTGGTTTGGGGGGCGTTGGGGGGAGGGGCATTTGGGGGCGGTTTGGGGGGGTTATGAGGCGTTTTGGGGACAATTGGGGGGGTGTGGGACACGTTTTGGGGGGGTTGGGGGCGTTATGGGGGAACTAGGGGGCACGTTTGGGGGCGTTATGGAGGAACTGGGGGCATTTGGGGGAGATTTGGGGGGGCAGGGGGCACGTTTTGGGGTGGTTTGGGGGCGTTGGGGGGAACTGGGGGCATTTGGGGGCAGTTTGGGGGGGCAGGGGGCACGGTTTGGGATGGTTTGGGGGGGTTAGGGGGGACCTGGGGACATTTGGGGGTGTTTTGGGGGGCATGGGGAGCTTTGAGGACAATTGGAGGGGTTTTAGGGACAATTGGGGGGGGTATGGGGCAATTGGGGGGGCTATGGGGCAATTATAGGGACAATTGGGGGGGGTGGGAAAATCTGGGGGCATTAGGGGGCAATTAGGTGGGACATGGGGGCAGTTGGGGGGCGTTTTGGGGTCCGGGGGAATTTGGGGGGGCCCCGATTCCGCCCCCCCCCAGCCCCTTTGTGGCCCCAGGCGTCGATTTCGGCTACGAGGGGCAGGAGCTGCTCTTCCGCAACCTCGACTTCGGCATCGACATGGACTCGCGGGGTGAGTCCCGGCGTCAACGCGGGCACAGGGCGGGCCCTACAAAAACAAACGGGGGCCCTCCGGCACCCCCGGGAGGGGGCAAGGCCCTGCAGGAGCGGAGAGGGGGGGAGAGACCCTACAAAAACAGGGGACGTGGGGGGGGAGACCCTATAAAAACAGGGAATATAGGGTGGGAGACGCTATAAAAACATAGGATACAGGGTGAGAGACCCTACAAAAACAGGCAATACTGGGTGGGAGACCTTACAAAAATAGGGAATATTGGTTGGGAGACTCTAGAAAAACATGGAATGTGGGGGGGGGAGACCTTATAAACACAGGGAATATAGAGTGGGAGACCCTATAAAAATATGGAGTATAGGGTGGGTGGGAGATCCTATAAAAACAGGGAATACTGGGTGGGAGACCCTACAAAAACATGGAGTATAGGGTGGGTGTGGGAGACTCTACAAAAACAGGGAATACTGGATGGGAGACCCTACAAAAACATGGAATATAGGGTGGGTGGGAGACCCTATAAAAACAGGGAATATAGGGTGGGAGACCCTGTAAAAACATGGAATACAGGGTGGGAGACCCTACAAAAACATGGAGTATAGGGTGGGTGTGGGAGACCCTACAAAAACAGGAAATACTGAGTGGGAGACCCTACAAAAACAGGGAATATTGGTTGGGAGACCCTATAAAAACATGGAATATTGGTTGGGAGACCCTACAAAAACACGGAATGTGGAGTAGGAGACCCTATAAAAACATGGAATGCGAGGTGAGGCACCCTGCAATAACAAAGCTTGGGTGTAGCCTGTAACAACACTGAATTAGTAGGCCCTACAGTAACACAGGGTGGAGTCTCGGCGTAAACAAAGCCACACGACCCTACAATAACAGCAGGGTTTTGCACGGCTCCTACGACGAAACGCGGAGGTTTGGGGGAACCCTATAAATCAACGGGGTTTGTCGGAGACCCTACGCTAACGGGGGGGGGGGCCCTGGGAGACCCTACAATAACAAAGGGCACCGGGGGGCCCCCCCGTGACGTGTTTGTGCCCCCCCAGTTTGCATCGTGGGCCCCAACGGCGTGGGCAAGAGCACGCTGCTGCTGCTGCTGACGGGGCAGCTGACGCCGGTACGGACACCCCAAAAAGGGCCGGGAACCCCAAAAAGAGGGGACGGGACCCCAAAAAGAGGGGACGGGACCCCAAAAAGGGGCTGGGACCCCAAAAAAAGGGATGGATACCCCAAAAAAGGGGCTGGGAATCCTAAAAAAGGGGCTGGGAACCCCAAAAAGGGCTGGGAACCCCCAAAAAAAGGGCTGGGAACCCCAAAAAAGGGCTGGGAACCCCAAAAAGGGCTGGGAACCTAAAAAAGGGACTGGGAACCCCCAAAAAGGGACGGGAACCCCCAAAAAGGGACGGGAACCCAAAAAAAAGGGGACGGAACACCAAAAAAGGGGCTGGGACCCCAAAAAGGGGCTGGGACCCCCAAAAAAGGGCTGGACACCCCCAAAAAAAGGGGACGGGACCCCAAAAAAAGGGCTGGGAACCCCCAGAGAAAGGGCTGGGAACCCCCCAAAAAAAGGGATGGACATCCCCATAAAGGGGACGGGACCCCAAAAAAGGGGCGGGAACCCTATAAAAGGGCCAGGAACCCCGAAAAAAGGGGCTGGGAAACCCAAAAAGGGCCAGGAACCCTAAAAAAGGGCTGGGAACCCACCAAAAAGGGCTAGGAACCCCCAAAAAAGGGCCGGGAACCCCAAAAAAGGGGCTGGGAACCCTAAAAAAAGGGCTGGGAACCCCCAAAAGAGGGATGGACACCCCCAAAAACGGGATGGACACCCCCAAAAAGGGGCGGGAACCCCAAAAAGGGCCGGGAACCCTAAAAAAGGGCCGGGAACCCCAAAAAGAGGGGACGGGACCCCAAAAAGGGGCTGGGAACCCTAAAAAGGACTGGGAACCCCCCCCAAAAAGGGGACGGGAACCCCCAAAAAAAGGGCTGGGAACCCCCCAAAAAAGGGCCAGGAACCCCAAGAAGGGGACAGGACCCCAAAAAGGGCTGGGAACCCCCCAAAAAGGGCTGGGAACCCTAAAAAAGGGGCTGGGAACCCTAAAAAAAGGGCTGGGAACGCCAAAAAGGGATGGGAACCCAAAAAAAAGGGGCTGGGACCCCCAAAAAAGGGCTGGGAACCCCCAGAAAAGGGCTGGGAACCCCCAAAAAAGGGCCGGGAACCCCAAAAAAGGGGCTGGGAACCCCCAAAAAAGGGGCGGGAACCCCAAAAAAAGGCCGGGACCGCCCCAAAAAAAGGAGGGATTTGGGGTTTTGGGGAGGGGGCTGGGGGATTGGGGCCCCCCTGGGAAGCCGAGGGGGTTTTGGGGGACCCCTGGGATGTTGGGGGGGGGGTGGGGGGCAGGATTTTGGGGACCCCCCCCCCCCCACCGACCCCATTCTCTTGCAGACGCGGGGGGAGATGCGCAGGAACCACCGGCTGGTAAGGGGGGGGGCTTTGGGGGCGTGGCCTCTAGTGGGCGTGGCCTCCACGGGGGCGGGGCTTGTGTGGGCGGGGCACCTGGGGGCGGGGTTTCTATGGGGGCGGGGCTTACGGGGGCGGGGCTTTTGGGGGAAAGGGGGCGGGGCTACAACAAGGGGGTGTGGCTTTACGATGGGGGCGTGGCCTGAACTGAAGGGGGCGTGGCTTCCCAGAAAAGGGGCGTGGCTTCCCAGAAAAGGGGCGTGGCTTCCCAGAAAAGGGGCGTGGTTTCACCAGCTGCCCTCCCGCACCACCACCCCCGCCAACCTGAACCGGGGGGGGGGGTGGGTGGGTGGGGCAAAGGGGGCGGGGCCTCCGGCTTGGCCCCGCCCCTAACCCCGCCCCCCCGGCCCCACCCCCCCCGCAGAAGGTGGGCTTCTTCAACCAGCAGGCGGCCGAGCAGCTGCGGCTGCAGGAGACGGCGGCCGAGTACCTGCAGCGCGGCTTCAACCTCCCCCACCAGGACGCCCGCAAGTGCCTGGGGCGCTTCGGCCTCGAGGGCCACGCCCACACCCTGCAGATCGCCAAGCTGTCCGGTGAGGGGGGGGGGAAGGGGGCGGGGGGCGTTGTCAGAGCGAAGGGGGCGGGGTTAGAGGGCTGGAGGCAGAGCTTGTACCCCCACACGCCCCCCGAGATAGGTTAAGGGGGAGGAGAGGGGTTGCGTAGGGCTGGGGGGGGGGTGTGGTTTATTGGGGTGGGGTGTGGTTTATCGGGGGGTGGTTTGTTTGGGGGGCGGTTTGTGGGGGGGTGGTTTATTGGGGGTGGCTTATTGGGGGCTGGGGTTTATTTGGGGGGTGGTTTATTGGGGGTGTGGTTTATTGGGGGTGTGGTTTGGGGGTGTGGTTTATTTGGGGGTGTGGTTTATTCAGGGCGTAGCTTATTGGGGGCGTGGCTTGGTGGTGGTTTGTTGGGGGTGTGGTTTGTTGGGGGTGTGGTTTATTGGGGGTGTGGTTTATTTGGGGTGGTTTATTTGGGGTGTGGTTTATTGGGGTGTGGTTTATTGGGGTGTGGTTTGTTGGTGTGGTTTGTTGGGGGGTGGTTTATTGGGGTGGTTTATTTGGGGGGTGGTTTATTGGGGGGTTTGTTGGGGTGTGGTTTATTGGGGGTGTGGTTTGTTGGGGGTGGTTTGTTGGGGGTGTGGCTTGGAGGTGGTTTGTTGGGGTGTGGTTTATTTGGGGTGTGGTTTATTTGGGGTGTGGTTTATTTGGGGGGTGGTTTATTGGGGGTGGTTTATTGGGGGCGTGGCTTATTGGGGTGGTTTATTGGGGTGGTTTATTGGGGGCGTGGTTTATTCGAGGCGTGGTTTATTGGGGGGCATGTTTTTTTGGGGCGTGTTTTTTTTGGGGGCGTGTTTTGGGGCTGTGGCTTGGAGGTGGTTTGTTGGGGGTGTGGTTTGTTGGGGGTGTGGTTTGTTGGGGGGTGGTTTATTGGGGTGGTTTATTTGGGGGGTGGTTTATTGGGGGGTTTGTTGGGGTGTGGTTTATTGGGGGTGTGGTTTGTTGGGGGTGGTTTGTTGGGGGTGTGGCTTGGAGGTGGTTTGTTGGGGTGTGGTTTATTTGGGGTGTGGTTTATTTGGGGTGTGGTTTATTTGGGGGGTGGTTTATTGGGGGGTGGTTTATTGGGGGCGTGGCTTATTGGGGTGGTTTATTGGGGTGGTTTATTGGGGGCGTGGTTTATTGGAGGCGTGGTTTATTGGGGGGCATGTTTTTTTTGGGGGCGTGTTTTTTTGGGGCTGTGGCTTGGAGGTGGTTTGTTGGGGGCGTGGTTTATTTGGGGGGTGTGGTTTATTGGGGTGTGGTTTATTTGGGGGGTGTGGTTTATTGGGGGTGGTTTATTGGGGGGGTGGTTTGTTGGGGGGTGGTTTGTTGGGGGGGTGGTTTGTGGGGGGGGTGCCTTGGAGGTGGTTTGTTGGGGGTGTGGTTTATTTGGGGGGTGGTTTATTTGGGGGGTGGTTTATTTGGGGGGTGTGGTTTATTGGGTGTGGTTTATTGGGGGGTGGTTTGTTGGGGGTGTGGTTTGTGGGGGGGGTGCCTTGGAGGTGGTTTGTTGGGGGTGTGGTTTATTTGGGGTGTGGTTTATTTGGGGTGTGGTTTATTTGGGGGGTGGTTTATTTGGGGGGTGTGGTTTATTGGGTGTGGTTTGTTGGGGGGTGGTTTGTTGGGGGTGTGGTTTGTGGGGGGGGTGCCTTGGAGGTGGTTTGTTGGGGGTGTGGTTTATTGGGGTGGTTTATTGGGGGTGTGGTTTATTGGGGGGCTGGTTTGGGGGGTGTGGTTTATTGGGGGTGTGGTTTATTTGGGGGTGTGGTTTATCGGGGTATGGTTTATCGGGGGTGGGGTCTCTCGGGTGGGGGCGGGGTTTCTGTGGCTCTAAGCCCCGCCCCCTTCCCCCCCGCAGGGGGGCAGAAGGCCCGGGTGGTGTTTGCGGAGCTGGCGTGCCGTGAGCCCGACGTCCTCATCCTGGTGAGCGCGGGGAGGGGCCCGGGGACAGCGGGGGGGTCCCCAGCGGGGTCCTGGGGACAGCGGGGGGGACACTGGGGGTCCCCAATGGGGTCCTGGGGACACTGGGGGGTCCCCAACAGGGTCCTGGGGACAGCGGGGGGTCCTTTGGGGGTCCCCAGTGGGGTCCTGGGGCCATCAGGGGGTTGTGGGGACATTGGGGGTCCCCAACAGGGTCCTGGGGACATTGGGGGGGGGTCCTGGGGACATTGGGGGGTCCCAATGAGGTCCTGGGGCCATCAGGGGGTCATGGGGACATTGGGGGGGGGGTCTCCAATAGGGTCCTGGGGACATTGGGGGGTCCTGGGGCCATTGTGGGGTCCCCAGTGGGGTCCTGGGGACATTGGGGGGGGGTCGTGGGGACATTGGAGGGTCCCCAATGGGGTCCTGGGGCCATCACGGGGTCCTGGGGACATTGTGGGGTCCCCAGTGGGGTCCTGGGGACATTGGGGGGGACACTGGGGGTCTCCAAGGGGGTCCTGGGGACATCGGGGGGTCCTTTGGGGGTCCCCAATGGGGATGGGGTCCTGGGGACATTGGGGGGGGTCTCCAATAGGGTTTTGGGGACATCGGGGGGTCCTTTGGGGGTCCCCAAGGGGGTCCTGGGGACATTGTGGGGTTCCCAGTGGGGTCCTGGGGACATCGGGGGGCCCTTTGGGGGTCTCCAAGGGGGTCCTGCGGACATCGGGGGGTCCTTTGGGGGTCCCCAGCGGGGTCCCGGGGACACTGGGGGGGTCGCGGGGACATTGGGGGGGGGTCCCCAACGTGCTCCCCGAGCCGCCCCCCCCGTCCCCGTCCCCTCAGGACGAGCCCACCAACAACCTGGACATCGAGTCCATCGACGCCTTGGCCGACGCCATCAACGAGTACCGGGGAGGTGAGGAGGCGGGGGGGGTGGCGTGACGTCACCGTGACGTCACCGTGATGTCACGGTGACATCACGGTGACGTCACGGCCCCCCCCCCCGCAGCCGTCATCGTGGTGAGCCACGACGCCCGGCTGATCACGGAGACGGCGTGCCAGCTGTGGGTGGTGGAGGAGCAGGGCCTGAGCCAGATCGACGGCGACTTCGACGACTACAAGCGCGAGGTGCTCGAGGCCCTGGGGGAGGTCGTCATCAGCCGCCCCCGCGAGTGAGGGGGCGCCCCGGGGCCGGGGGGTGGGGGGTGGGGAGCGAGGGGACGGCGGCTGCGCTCCCCCCCCCCACAAACCCCGACCTTTTCCCTTCCTCCCTCGCGGGTTCGGGGCAATAAAACGGGAGCGGCACAAGAGCGGCTGCGTGGCGCGGTCGGAGTTAACGGGGTGGGGGGGGGGTATTCACATCTCGGGGGGGTGCAGGGACCCCAAAAAGCCCCTCATGGGGACCCCGTTAGCCTCTGTGGGGTCCCCGTGAACCCTCGTGGGGTCCCCAGAACCTCCAAACTCTCTCCTGGCTGATGGCGCAACCGTGGCCATCAGTAGGTTCCAGAGTTAACGCGGGTGTATTCACCTCTCGTGGGGTGCAGGGACGGGGGCTGGACCCCAAAAACCCCCTCATGGGGACCCCGTTATCCTCCGCGGGGTCCCCGTTAGCCCTTGTGGGGTCCCCGTTCCCTCCAAACCCTCCCCTGGCTGGCAGCACGGCCGTGGCCGTCAGTAGGTTCCAGAGTTAACACGGGGGTATTCACATATTAGGGAGGGCATGGATGGGGTTTGGACCCCATAAACCCCCTGTGGGAACCCCATTATCTTCTGTGGGGTCCCCATTGTGCTTTGTGGGGACCCCGTAACCCCAAACCCTCTCCTGGCTGCCGGCACAACCCCAGCCATCACTAGGTTCCAGAGTTAACGCGGGTGTTTTCACATATTCGGGGCTGCAGCGAAGGTGTCTGGACCCCATAAACCCCTCATGGGGACCCCATTATCCTCTGTGGGGTCCCCGTTACCCTTTATGGGGACCCCAAACCCCCTCCTGGCCCCGGCCCTCAGTAGGCTCCAGAGTTAACGCGACACGGAAGGGCGCCAAACCCCAATTAACGCTCGGCGACGGGCTCGGCTCTTTTCCAACAGTTTATTACTAATGTACAAAATATACAAAAGGGGGGGGCGGGCGCTGCCCCCCCCGGCCAAGTTTTCACAGAAAACAGCATCCGGCGCGGCCTCCCCCACCCCCACCCCCCCCCTCCAAAAAAAAAACCCAAAATATTCTTTTTTCCCCCCAAAAAAAAGAATAAACATGAGAGCGGCGCAGCCCCGGGCGGCGGCGTGTGTCGCACGTGTGTCTGGGACCCCAGGCGCAAGGAGAGGAGAAAGGGGGGGGGAGGGGGTAAAAAGGGGGGGCAAAGAAAGGTGGGGGGGAGGATTTGGGGGTGCCGGGGAGGGGGGCACCCCCAAAAGTGGGAGGAGGGGGGGGGATTTGCCCCCAGCAGGGGCAGGTTTGTGCCCTGGGGGGGGTGTTTGCGCCCTGCTGGGGGGGGATTTGCCCCTCCTAGGGGGGTATTTGCCACTGCTGGGGGCTATTTGCCCCTCCTGGGGGGGGGTATTTGCCCCTCCGGGGGGGGGTATTTTCAATGCTGGGGGGGATTTGGCCCCACTGGGGGGGGTATTTTGATGCTGCTGGGGGGTATTTGCCCCCGCTGGGAGGTATTTGCCCCCGTGGGGGGGTGTTTTCACTGCTGGGGGGGTATTAGTGCAGTACTAGGAGAGTATTTGCCCCCCCCCGTGGTTATTTGCCCCCGGGGAGTGGGGTAATTGATGTCCCGGGGCAGTTTCTTGCCCCCCCCCCCCCCCAAGGGGGGAGTTTTGCCTGGAGATGGATCCGATTTACCCCCGAGGGGGGGGGCATTCTGGCCCCCGAGCTGGGATCTTTTTGCCCCTGGGGGGGTTATTTACACCCCGGCAGCGGGGGTTTTGCCCCCTCAGGGGTATTTACAGCCCGTGGCGGGGGGGGAGATTTGGGCCCTGGAGTAGAAGAGTTTTGCCCCAGGAGGAGGAAAAACACCCGGGCAGGGGGCATTTACACCCGGGGGGGGCATTTACACCCCTGACAAGGGCAATTACACCCCTGCAGCAGCATTTGCACCCTGGGGGGGGTATTTGTACACTGGGGGGGGGTAAATTTGCCCTGGCCGGGGTAGTTACCCCCTTGTGGGGAGGGGAGGAAAGGGATTTACCCCCCCCCCCAGAGGGGTATTAGCACCCAGGGGAGGGGTATTTACCCCTACAAGGGGGTATTAGTGCCTGGCAGGGGGGGTATTTTTGCCCAGGGGGGGGTATTTTGTTACCCCCCGGTAGGGGGATGTGCGCCTGAGAGCCTGGGGGGGGGGGAGGCAATTACCCGCTGCCAGGGGTATTTAGTCCCTGTGGGGGGGGCATGTGCAGTCCATGGGGGGCAGTTACACCCCGCGGGGGGGCAGTTACGCCCTGCAGGGGGCAGTTACGCTGTGCTGGGGGGGGTAGTTACGCCCTGCAGGGGGTAGTTACACCCTGGGAGGGTTATTTATGCCCTACAGGGGGGTATTTATGCCCTGGGGGGGTTATTTATGCTCTGTAGGGGGGTATTTATGCCCTGGGGGGTGTATTTAAGCCCTACAGGGAGGCATTTCTGCCCTGGAGGGGGCTATTAATGCCCTGTAGGGGGTTCTTTGTGCCCTGCAGGGGTATTTACGCCCTGCTGGGGGGGGGTATTTATGCCCTGGTGGGGGTATTTATGCCCTGGAGGGAGTATTTGTGCCCTGGAGGGGGGTAGTTAAGCACTGCAGGGGGGTATTAACACCCTGCAGGGGGTATTTATGCCCTGGGGGGGGTATTAGCACCCTGCAGGGGGTATTTATGCCCTGGGGGGGTATTAACACCCTGCAAGGGGGTATTTACGCCCCACAGGGGGGTATTTATTCCCTGCTGGGGTACTTATGCCCTGGAGGGGGGGGTATTTACGCCCCGCAGGGGTTACTTGCGCCCTGATTTTGGGGTGAAATTAGGGGGGGGGGGGGGGGGAGGTGGGATTCGGTGCCGGGGCGTCATGGAGGCCTCACAGAAGCCATAAAAGTGGCGGCTGCAGCGCGAGTCCGAGAGGAGGAGGAGGAGGAAGAGGAGGAGGAAGAGGAGGAGGAGGAGGAGTGAGGGCGGCGCGGGAGGAAGGGCGGCGGCGGGCGCTACGGCAGCGGCGGCCCGTTGACGCCGGGGTGGTAGAAGGCACAGTTGTTCTCGTACCTGCAGCTGCCCTTCAGCATGAAGTGGCGACACACGGCGCGGCTCGACATGTCTGCGTGAGAGAAAACGGGGGGGGGGGGGCGCGTCAGGCGCCGGCGCCCCCCCGGCGGCCCCCCGGCGGCGGTGGCGGCCCTGGGGGAGGACGAGGACGAGGAGGAGGAGGAGGAGGAGGAGGAGGAGGAAGAAGGGGGGTGGGGGGGGGACGCACACACGGGGTGGGCTCCGGCTTTCGGCCCTGCGCTGGCGTTGGGGGGGAATGGGGGGGGCCGTGGGGCGGCGCAATGGGGCCCCACGGTGCCCCTCGGCTCCCCGGGTTTTGCCCCAAAAAGGCCTTCGAGGGGGGGCAGGGGAAGCGGCTGCGGGGTGGGGTTGGAGCCGGGGGGGCGCCCCCCAAAAGGGTCCTGGCCCTGCCCTGACTCCTGCTGCCTCCGCCGGGGGGCCGGGGGCCGCTTGGGGGGCAGCCCCATGGTGCCCCCGCTCCCTGCCCCGTAGCCTGGCAGCGGGGCTGGCCCCTCCTCGTGGCCCGCTGGGGGCTGCGGGCGGTGGAACTACAATTCCCAGCGTGCTTTGTGGCAGCTGGAGCTCCCAGCGTGCCTTGCGGCCCCATCCCTGAAGTGCTGGGTGCGGGACTACAACTCCCAGCATCCCCCACTGCCTCCTCTAGAGCCGCTGGGGTCAGGACTACAACTCCCAGCATCCCCCACTGCCTCCTCTAGAGCTGCTGGGGGCAGGACTACAACTCCCAGCATCCCCCACTGCCTCCTCTAGAGCTGCTGGGGGCAGGACTACAACTCCCAGCATCCCCCACTGCCTCCTCTAGAGCTGCTGGGGGCAGAACTACAACTCCCAGCATGCCCTGCTGCCCTCCCGTAGCCACAGGAGAGCAGAACTACAACTCCCAGCATTCCTTGCAGCCTCTTCTAGACCAGCTGGGGGCGGGACTACAGCTCCCAGCGTGCCCTGCTGCCACGATAGAGCCATGTTAAGCTTAAGCAGGCCACGCTGCCCCTTCTAGAAGTGACTTGGAATGGGACTACAACTCCCAGCATGCCTTGCTGCCTCTTCTAGAGCAGCTGGCAGTAGGACTACAACTCCCAGCATGCCCTGCTGCCTCTCCTAGATCCCCTGAGGGCAGGACTACAGCTCCCAGCATGCCTTGCTGCCATGCTAGAGCCCCCAGCCGGCGCCCCTGCTGGCCTACAACTCCCAGCATGCCTCACTGCCCTCCCAAGTGTTGGCCTACAACTCCCAGCAGGCCTCAGGGCCAACCCTACGCCCACCAGGAGGCACCGCAGGACTCCCAGCATGCCCTGCTGCCTGCCCTGGGGCTGCTGAGCGTGGGACTACAACTCCCAGCACGCCTTGCTGCCACGCTAGAGGCCTTGGCAAGCTTCACAAGGCCTCCCCAGCCCTCCTCGTGCTGGCCTACAGCTCCCAGCATTCCCCGCTGCCTTTTCTGGAGCCAGCTTGAAGCTGGACTACACCTCCCAGCATGCCCTGCTGCTTCTGGAGCCGTCTTGATGCTGGACTACGGCTCCCAGCATGCCCTGCGGCCTGATCTGGAGCCGCCTCCGTGCTGGACTACAACTCCCAGCACACCCTGGAACCCGTGGGGGCAGGACTCCACTTCCCAGCATGCCTTGCTGCCTGTTCTGGAGGCCGCTAGGTGCCAGACTACAACTCCCAGCATGCCTTGCTCCTTCTCCTAGAGCCACCAGGACTCAGGACTACAACTCCCAGCCTGCCCCACTGCCTCTTCTAGAGGCCTTTAGGTGGACTACACCTCCCAGCATGCTTCACGGCCTGGTCTAGAACCACCAGGGGGAGGACTCCACTTCCCAGCATGCCTCACTCCCACTCCTAGAGCCATGGGGGCAGGACTACACCTCCCAGAATGCCTCACTGCCTGCCCTAGATGCCACTAGGTGCAGGACTACACCTCCCAGCATGCCCTGCTGCCTCTTCTGGAGGCCTCTAGATGGACTACACCTCCCAGCATGCCTCACGGCCTGCTCTAGAGCCACCGGGGCCGGGACTACACCTCCCAGCATGCCCTCCAGGCGCAGGACTACAACTCCCAGCCTGCCCCGCTGCCCCTCCGGCTCCCTGCCCGCCCTGCAGCCGCCGCCGGGGCCCGGGGGGGGGCCCCTGGAGCCCCTTGGGGGGGGCCCCCAAAACCCCTTGGGCTGCCCAAAAACCCCTTGGGGGGGGGCCTAAAACCCCTTAGGGGGGCCTCAAAGCCCCGGGGGGGGCCCTAAAACCCCTTGGGGGGGCCCTAGAGCCCCATGGGGGGCCGGCGCCAGTCGGGGCCGCGCCCCCAGGGCCCGGGGGCTCGAGGGGCTGCAGCGGGTGGGGGGGTTCCCCGGCGGGCCCGTGGCCGCCCCCCCGCCAGCGGGGCAGGAAGGGCGGGGGGGGGCGGCGGCGGGGGCGGCGAGGGAGCCCCCACCGGCCCCTCCCATGCCGGCGGCGGCCCCCCGGGCCCCGGGGGGGGGGGAGGGCCGCCCCAAAGCCAGGCCCCCCCGCCGCCGCCGCCGCCGCAGCCCCCCCGCGAGGGCGGCGCCGGCGCCCCCCCGCATTTACCTCCTCCGTGGCCTCCGCCGTGGCCCCGGGGGTGCTCGCCGGGGTGGCCCCGCGGGTGCTCGCCGGGGTGGCCTCTGCCGTGCTCGCCGCCGTGGCCGCCGTGGCCCCCGTGGCCGCCGGAGGGGCCCCGGCCGCCGCCGCCGCCACCGGGGGGGCCCCCATTGCGCCCCCCGCCGCCGCCGCGGGCCCGGTAGGGGGCTTCGTTGCCGCCGCCGCGGCCACGGGCCCGGTGGAAGGGGCCACCGCCGCCGCCGCCACCACGCATGGGCCCCCCCCCCGCCGCCGCCGTGGGGGCTGCCCCGTAAGCCGCCGCCGCCGCCGTCAGGGGGGTCCCAGAAGTCGCCGCCGCCGCGCTGCTGCTGCGGGGGGGGCGGCCCCAAAAGGCGGGGGCCGCCCGGGAGCGGGGGCAGGCCGGGGCCCCCGCCGCCGTGAGGTCCTGAAAGAAAAAAGGGAGGGGGGGAAAAAGGGTTAGTGGGGGGGTTTGGGGTGTTAAAGGGGGCATTTGGGGGGCCTAAAGGGGGGTTTAGGGTCGGGGAGGGGGGATTTGGGGTGCGGAAAAGGGTGTTTGGGGGTCCTAAAGGGGCTTTTGGGGTTCGAAAAAGGCTGTTTGGGGGTCCTAAGGGGGCTTTTGGGTCCGAAAAAGGGTATTTGGGGGTCCTAAGGGGGCTTTTGGGTCCCGAAAAAGGGTATTTGGGGGTCCTAAGGGGGCTTTTGGGTCCCAAAGGGGGGATTTGGGTCCCGAAAAAGGCTGTTTGGGGGTCCTAAAGGGGCTTTTGGGGTCCAAAAAAGGGTGTTTTGGGGTCCTAAAGGGGCTTTTGGGTCCCAAAGGGGGCATTTGGGGGTCCTAAAGGGGCTTTTGGGGTCTGAAAAAGGCTGCTTGGGGGTCCTAAAGAGGCTTTTGGGTCCCAAAAGAGGGATTTGGGGTCCAAAAAAGGGTGTTTGGGGGTCCTAAAGGGGCTTTTGGGGTCCGAAAAAGGCTGTTTGGGGGTCCTAAAGGGGCTTTCGGGTCCCAAACGGGGGGATTTGGGGTCTGAAAAAGGGTGTTTTGGGGTCCTAAAGGGGCTTTTGGGTCCCAAAGGGGGCATTTGGGGGTCCTAAAGGGGCTTTTGGGTCCCAAACGGGGAATTTGGGGTCCTCAAGTGGGGTTATTCTGGTCCTAAAGGGAGGGTATTTGGGTCCTAATGGGAAGTTTTGGGGTCCTACAGCAGGGGTTTGGGGTCCTAAAGCTGAGGTTGCGTGGTCCTAAAGGGGGATTTGGCATGGCGGAGGGAGCGTTGGGGTCCTAAAGGGGGTATTTGGGGACCTAAAGGGGGATTCTGGGGGTCCTAAAGGGGCGTATTTGGGTCCTAAAGGGGATTTGGAGGTCCAAAAGGAGAATATTCGGGATTAGAGAGGGGTACTTGGGGTCCTAAAGGGGGTTTTGGGGTCCTACAGCAGAGGCTGTGGGGTCCTAAAAGGGGATTTAGGGTCTAAAACGGGGATTTGGGGTCCTAAAGCAGGTTCTGGGGACCTAAAGGGGGGTTGGGGATCCTAAAGAGGGTATTTGGGGGTCCTAAAAGGGAGTATTCGGGTCCTAAAGGGGTGATTTGGGGGACCTGAAGGGGGTATTCAGGTCCTAGGAGCAGGGGTTTGGGGTCATAAAGGGGAGTTTTGGGTCCTAAAATGGGGATTTGGCAGCAGGAAGGGGGGTTTCGGGTCCTAAAGGGAGGTTTTGGGGTCCTCAAGGGAGTATTCGGGGTCCTAAAGAGGGGTATTCAGGTCCTAAGGGGTGTATTTGGGGTCCTAAGGGGAGGTATTTGGGTCCTAAAGGATGTTTTAGGGACCTGAAGGGGGGTATTCAGGTCCTAAAGAGGGATTTGGGGGCGGGAAGGAGAGATTTGGGGACCTAAAGGGGGTTTTGGGGTCCTAAAGGGGGGTATTCAGGTCCTGAAGGGGGTTTTGGGGTCCTAAATGGGGATTGGGGGTCCTAAATGGGGGGTTCTGCAGTCCCAAAGGGGGGTATTCAAGGTCTTAAAAGGGGATATTCGGGATTGGGGAGGGGGATTTGGGGTCCTAAAGGGAGGTTTTCGGGTCCTAAAAGGGGTATTTGGGGACCTAAAGGGGGTATTTGGGGACCTAAAGAGTACTTTTGGGGTCCTTAAGGGGGGATTTGAGGTCTAAAAGGCATATTTGGAGGACCTAAAGGAGGTTTTGGGGTCTTAAAGGGGACATTTGGGGGTCCTAAAGGGGGGATTCGTGATTGGAGTGGGGGATTTGGGGTCCTAAAGAGGGTATTCAGGGTCCTAAAGAGGGTTTTTGTGATTGGGGAGTAGGATTTTTGGCCCTAAAGAGGGATTGGGGGGTCCTAAAGGGGGATTTTGGGATTGGGGAGCGGGATTTTGGGTCCTAAAGGGGGATTTGGGGTTCCTAAAGGGGTTCAGGGAGAGGTTCTGGGGGTCCTAAAGGGGGATTTGGGGATTGGGGAGGGGGATTTGGGGTCAGGCCCCCCCCTCGGAGCGCCCCTTACCTGGCATGGGGCCCGGGCCCCCCGGCGGGAAGTGCTGCATGGCTTTGGGGCCGGGCGCGAAGCCGTTGGCCATGGGGCCGGGACCCAGCAATCCGTGGGGCACTGCGGGGAGGGGGGGGAGATTAGTGAGGAGGGGGTGGTGCCACCCCAAAAGAGGGGTTTTGGGGTCCCTAACAGCACCTGGAGCTTGTCCCCTATAAAAGGGGACCACAAAACCCCACAGTGTTACCCCAAAAAAGGGGTTTTGGGGTCCCAAACAGAGTTCTGAGCTTGTCCCCTATAAAAGGGGACCCCAAAACCCCACAGTGTTACCCCAAAAAAGGGGTTTTGGGGTCCCTAACAGAGTTCTGAGCTTGTCCCCTATAAAAGGCGACCCCAAAACCCCCCAGTGTCACCCCAAAAGTAGGGTTTTGAGGTCCCTAACAGGGTCCGGAGCTTGTCCCCTATAAAAGGGGACCCCAAAAAACCCCTGGTGTCACCCCAAAAGAGGGGTTTGGGGGTCCCTAACAGCACCCGGAGCTTGTCCCCTACAAAAGGGGACCCCAAAACCCTACGGTACCACCCCAAAAGTGGGGTTATGGGGTCCCTAACAGCACCCAGAGGTTGTCCCCTATAAAAGGGGACCCCAAAACCCCCCAGTGTTACCCCAAAAGAGGGGTTATGGGGTCCCTAACAGGGTCCTGTGACCTTGTCCCCTATAAAAGGGGACCCCAAAACCCCCAGTCTCACCCCAAAAAAGGGGGTTTGGGGTCCCCAGTAGGGCCCGGAGCTTGTCCCCAAAACGAGGGGACCCCAAAACCCTACGGTGTCACCCCAAAAGTCGGGTTTTGGGGTCCCCAGCAGGGTCCTGAGCTTGTCCCCAAAACGAGGGGACCCCAAAACCCCTCGGTGTCACCCCCCAGGCATCCTGTCAGCGGGGTCCCCAAGCTTTGGGGTGCCCCATGCCCCCCCCCTTGTCACCCTACATCCCCCTCGTATCACCCCAAAGCCCCCCCCCCCCCGTCACCCCAAATCCCCCCCCGTGCCACCCCCGTCCCCAAACCAAGGTGACAGCCGCGTCACCCCCAGGCAGGGGGCGAAGACCCCAAAAGGTGTCCCCAAAAGGCCAGGGGGACCCCAAAGTGTCCCCAAAAGGCCATGGGGACCCCGCTGTCCCCCCCGTGTCCCCCCCCCGGCACAGGGACGGGTCCCTGGCGGTGTCCCCGATGTCACCGCAGGGGACAGGACCCGGAGAGGGTCCCCGAGTTGTGGGGACCCCAATAACCCGTCCCGTCACCCCAAAAAGCAGCCTCAGAGCCCCCCCGAAGTGCCACGGGGTTTGTCACTTGTCCCCAAACCCCTGCGGCCCCCCCCCTCCCCCCCCCCCGTGTCACCCCCGGGATGTCCCCAAAGCAAGGGGAAGGTGGCACGTCCCCAAAACGGAGGCGACCCCGAATGTCACCCCTGGGGACCCCAAATGTCACCCTAAAGCACAGGACATCACCTGGGGGGTGTCCCCAAGGCCAGGGGACCCCAAATGTCACCCCCAGGGACCCCAAATGTCACCTGGAGGCTGTCCCCAAGGCCAGAGGACCCCAAATGTCACCCCCGGGGACCCCAAATGTCACCTCGAGGTGCAGGACATCACCTGGAGGATGTCCCCAAGGTGAGGGGACCCCAAATGTCACCCCCGGGGACCCCAAATGTCACCCTAAGGCACAGGACATCACCTGGAGGGTGTCCCCAAGCAGAGGGGATCCCAAATGTCACCCCCAGGGACCCCAAATGTCACCCCAAGGCACAGGACATCACCTGGGGGGTGTCCCCAGGGCCAGGGGACCCCAAATGTCACTCCAGGTGACCCCAAAAGTCACCCCCAGGGACCCCAAATGTCGCCCCAAGGCACAGGACATCACCTGGGGGGTGTCCCCAGGGCCAGGGGACCCCAAATGTCACCCCGGGGACCCCAAATGTCGCCCCCAGGGACCCCAAATGTCACCCCAAGGCACAGGACATCACCTGGGGGGTGTCCCCAGGGCCAGGGGACCCCAAATGTCGCCCCCAGGGACCCCAAATGTCACCCTAAGGCACAGGACATCACCTGGGGGGTGTCCCCAAGGCCAGGGGACCCCAAATGTCACTCCAGGGGACCCCAAAAGTCACCCCCAGGGACCCCAAATGTCACCCCAAGGCAGAGGACATCACGTGGAGGGTGTCCCCAAGCAGAGGGGACCCCAAAACCACCCGAGGGACAACAACACGGGGGCCCAAACCTTGGGGACACCCCAATCTCCGCGAAAGGGTCCCTAAAAGCGTCCCCAAAGCGCCCCCAAACCCCACAGGACCCCCCCGGTGTCGCTCGGAGGCGGCGCCCCCCCCCCAAAGCCACGTGGGCCAGGAACCGGCCCCAAAACCACCCCCGGAGCCCCCTTTTTCGGGGGGTGGCGATTTGGAGGGAAACGGGGTGGGGGGGCAGGGCCCCGACCCTATAAATGACCCCAAAAGAACGGGGGGGTGCGAGGGGGGGGGAAGCCCACCTCCGGAGGGTCCCGGCGGCTGCCCCTGCAGGTTCCCGAGGAGGTGTTTGATTTTCTCCGAGTAATCCGGCTGCTTCAGCAGCTCCTCCGCCTTGTGGTTGTTAGGGCCGCCCTACAGGATCGAAAACAAATTGGGGGGGGGAAAAATAAATAAATCGTCACGGGGAACGGCCCTAAAACCCCCCCCCAAAACCCCAAACCGCCCCCCCCGCCCCCTTCCAACGCCGCCGCCGCCGCCCCCTCCCCCTTTTTTTCTCTAGGGTTTTCTTTTTGGTTTTGGGGTGCGTCCCCCCCCCTTTTTCTGTTGTTTTTTTATTTTTTGGGGTGTGCCCCCCCCCCCCCCATCATTCCCCGCCCCCTCCCCGCGCCGTTTACCATGATGGAGGTGAGGATCTCCTGCATGTTGATGGGGGCGGCGGGCGCCGGGCCCTGCGGGGTCTTGCCCGCCCCCACGCTCCCCATCAGGTTGGCCAGCACCGGGGGGAGCTTGGAACCCCCCCCGGGGGCCTCCGGGACCGGCGAGGAGGAGGAGGAGGAGGAGGAGGCGCAGCCGCCGCCGGGCTCGGGTCCTCCGTCGGGGTAGGGGCCCTCCTCGGCGGAGCAGTCCTGGGGAGGGCAGAGATCGGGGCGGGGGGGGGCGGGTTTTAGGGGGTTTCGGGGGGGTTTTAGGGGATATTTTTTTTTTTTAGGGGATTTGGGTTTTTTTTTTAGGGCATTTGGGGGGTTTTTAGGGCATTTGGGTGGTTTTTAGGGCATTTAGGAGATTTTTAGGGGATTTGGGTTTCTTTTTTAGGGGATTTGTTTTTTTTTTTTTTAGGGGATTTGGGGTTTTTAAGGGCATTTGTTTTTGTTTTTTTTTTAAGGGGATTTGGGGGGGGGTTTAGGGGATTTGGGGGGGGGGGGTTTGGGGTTTTTTTCGGGGGGTCCCTGCTGTGGCGGCGCGGCGGGGAGCGGCGCGGCTCGGCGGCTCACCTCGTCCAGCGGGATCAGCTTGGGGGGCAGCGGCTCGTAGGGCTCCAGGTCGGGCTCGTGGGGGCTGTCCGGGACCCTATAAAGGGGGGGGGGAAAAAGGCTCGTCAGCCCTCGGTCGATCCCCTCAGTGGATCCCAACCCCTCCCCCAGGGGATCCCAACCCCCCCCCAGAACATCCTCACCACCCCGAAGGGGACCCCAACCACCCCCCAGAGGATCCCAGCCACCCCCCCAGGCGTGTTCCCGATCCCCGCCCGCCTGCTCGAGATCCCAAAGGATTCCCCTAAAGGATCCCCCAGGATCCCGGGAGAGTCGAGGCCCCGCCATCGGCCTCCCCCCCAGATTTAGGATCCCTCTGGATCCGCAGGGATCCGGTTGCCCGAAGCCCCCCTCCGTGGTTCTACGTCCCCACTGGGAGATTTGGGCCCCGGAATCTGGTTCGGGATTCCCCCCCCACCCCCATGGGATCACGGCCTCCGGATCCTCGCAGATCCCAAGGGATCCCAGCTCTGGATCCCCAGCGACCCCACAAGATTCAGGCCCCATCACTCTGCCCCCCCACACACTCCTTCAGATCCCCCAAGCTCTGGGATCCGCTGACTCCACACCCTTGGGATCCAGGCTCCTTTAAGGGGATCGGGGATCTGCCCTGCCCCCCCCCCAGCAGATCCCCAGGAATCCCGAGGATCCACACCCCATAACCACCCCCCAAACCCCACAGCAAGGATCCACAGGATCCCGCAGGACCCCTCACAGCAGGGCTCAGGGTGCCCCCAGCCATTCAGGGGCCCTGCTGCCCAGTGGATCCCAAAGGATCCTGAGGGATCCGGGCCCCAGAGAGTTCCCCCCAGGCTCTGGGTTCCTTAGGGCTGCCATGGGATCTGGCCTCCCCCAGTGGATCCTCCCGCTGGATTTGAGGAAACCCCCGGTGACCCCAAGGGATCAGGGATCCAGGGATCCACTCCACAACCCCCAGCCTCCAGGAACCCTCCAGATCCACCCCAAGCAGCCCTGGGGGGTGAATCCAGCCTCCCCCAGTAGATCCTCCCCCTGGATTTGAGAACCCCCCGGTGATCCCAAGGGATCAGGGATCTACTCCGCAACCCCAACCCAGCCCCCAGGATCCCTCTGGATCCACTCCAAACGGCCCTGGGGGTGGATCCGGCTTCCCCCAGTGGATCCTCCCCCAGTGGATCCGAGGAACTCCCGGTGGTCCTGAGGGACCAGGGATCCAGGGATCCACTCCACGACCCCCAGCCTACATGATCCCTCCAGATCCACCTCAAACAGCCCTGGGGGGTGGATCTGCCCCCCCCCCCCCCAGTGGATCCTCCCCCAGTGATCCCGAGGGATCGGGGATCCAGGGATCCACTCCACAACCCCCAGCCTCCAGGATTCCTCCAGATCCACCCCAAACAGCCCTGGGGGGTGGATCCGGCCTCCCCCAGTGGATCCTCCCACTGCATTTGAGGAACCCCCGGTGATCCCAAGGAATCAGGGATCCAGGGATCCACTCCACGACCCCCAGCCTCCGGGATCCCTCCAGATCCACCCCAAACAGCCCTGGGGGGTAGATCCGGCCTCCCCCAGTGGATTTGAGGAACCTCCAGTGATCCCAAGGGATCAGGGATCCACTCCACAACCCCCAGCCCCCAGGATCCCTCTGGATCCACCTCAAACAGCCCTGGGGGGGGATCCAGTATCCCCCAGTGGATCTGGCCTCCCCCAGTGGATCCTCCCCCAGTGGACTTGAGGAACCCCCGATGATCCCGAGGGATCGGGGATCCAGGGATCCACTCCACAACCCTGAGCCCCCAGGATCCCTCTGGATCCACCTCAAACAGCCCTGGGGGGTGGATCCGGCCTTCCCCAGTGGATCCTCCCCCAGTGGATCCTCCATCTGGATTTGAGGAACCCCTGGTTATCCCGAGGGATCACGGATCCAGGGATCCACTCCACAACCCCCAGCCTCCGGGATCCCTCCGGATCCGCCCCAAACCCCTCCAGGGAGTGGCGAATCCGTCCCGAAACGACCCCGGGATCCTCCGGGAAGGGGCGAGAAGAGGGATCGAGGGGGGGGATCCGCTCACCGATCCTTGGAGAGGAAGATCTCCTGCAGGATCCCCTTCTCCCGCTCGGCCTGGGTGAAGCGCTCGCGGCTGCCGCTGCCCGGCACGACGAGGGGCGCGGGGAGCTCGAGGAGCTTGGGGTAGACCCAGGGCACCTTCTCCTCCATGGCGTCGTGGCTGAGGCGGCGCGCCGTCTCGAAGGCCTCGCGGTCCTTCAGCATCTCCCGCTTGGCCGCCTCGCCGAAGTCCTTGATCTTGTTGACGTTGACTGTGGGGCGGGAACGGGGTCAGCGGCGCGGGGATTAACGGGGTCAGGGCCGCGGGGGCAGCGGGGTGAGGGACGCGGGGGCAGCGGGGTGAGGGACGCGGGGTTAGGGACACGGGGACAGCAGGGAAAGGGACGTGGGGGCAGCGGGGTGAGGGGCACAGGGATAACGGGGTAAGGGACGCAGGGGCAACGGGGTCAGGGGCACGGGGACAATGGGGTTAGGGGCACGGGGACAGCAGGGAAAGGGACGTGGGGACAGCAGGGTGAGAGACGTGGGGGCAAGGAGGAAAGGGACAGGGGGACAATGGGGTCAGGGACACGAGGGCAATGGGGTCAGGGATGTGGGGACAGTGAGGAAAGGGACAGGGGAAAGCAGGAAAAGGGACACGGGGACAATGGGGTCAGGGACACGAGGGCAACGGGGTCAGGGATGTGGGGACAGTGAGGAAAGGGACATGGGGACAATGGGGTGAGGGGCACAGGGACAGCAGGAAAAGGGACGTGGGGACAACGGGGTCAGGGGCATGGGGATAGCAAAGAAAAGGGACATGGGGACAATGGGGTCAGGGACGTGGGGACAGTGAGGAAAGGGACGCAGGGGCAACGGGGTCAGGGGCACGGGGACAGTGAGGAAAGGGACACGGGGACAATGGGGTGAGGGACACGGGGACAGCAGGAAAAGGGATGTGGGGACAGCGGGGTGAGGGACGCGGGCACAAGGAGGAAAGGGAGACAGGGACAATGGGGTTAGGGACACGGGGACAGCAAGGAAAGGGACGTGGGGAGAATGGGGTGAGGAACGCGGGGACAGCAGAAAAAGGGACATGGGGACAATAGGGTCAGGGGCACGGGGACAGCAGGAAAAGGGACGTGGGGCCAACGGGGTCAGGGGCACGGGATCAGGGACGCGGGGGCAGAGAGGAACGGGACACGGGGGCAACGGGGTCAGGGCCGCGGGGCCGCACTTTTTGGGGCTCACCTCGCTCGGTCTCGTCCAGCTCGAAGTAGAAGTACTCCCGCAGCTTGCCCTCGTCCGCCCAGCTCACCGTTTTCTTCTTCCGCCCTTTTTTCGTCAGCTGCGCCCCCTCGGCGGGGCTCTCGGCCGCTTTGGCTTCGCCTCCCGGTTCCGCCGAGCCTTTTGGGGTCAGGGATTGAGCACCGCGGGGTCGCCACAGGCCCCGGGAGCCGCTTTCGGGGTCGCGCTCACCTGGATCGAGAGGCTCCGGCACCTCCACCGCCGGCACCGGCGTGCCCGGCCGCTCCGTCTCCATCGGCTCCGAGGCGGCGGCGGGCTCGGGGGAGGAAGGTTTGGCAGAGCTGCTTTCGGTCGCCGGCTTCCCCTCGAAAGGACTGGGCTGAAAACGGGGTTGTGGGGGGAAAAAAGGGGGATTTTAGGGTTTCGCATCACCCCCGCGAGCCCTTTCAGCTCTCGGCCAGCCCCGAAACCTCCTTACTTTGGCCGCCGTGGGGGACAGCACCTTCTTTTTCTTCTTGATTTTGATCCCGGGGATGGGAGCGGAGTTGAGGGCGTCGAGGAAACCGAGCCCCTCCATGGCTAAAAAAAAAAAAAGGGGGGGAAATAAAAGGGTTATCCCAAAAAGATCGGGGCCGCCCCGCCGGCCCCGGCCCCGTTTGCGCGCCCCCCACTCACGCTGCGGGGGGATGATTTTCACTTTGATCTCCTTGGTGGCGTTGGGGGTGGTGTTGAGGGGTTTGTATTTCTTCTCGGCGGGGGGGTTGTCGCCGGGGAGGGACGAGGCGCTGCGGGATAAAGGGGTGGAGGTGAGGAACGGCCCCAAAAACGCACCCCAAAGCCCCCCCGGGAGGCCGAAAGCCCCCCGGACTCACTTTTGCCTCTTGATGGGCATGGGCTTCAGGTTGTATTTGTCGGCCGCCGAGGAGGAGTTGGCTTTCTTGGAGGGGGCGAGCGAAGGGGTCTCCATCTCCAGCCCTGCGCGGAGCCAGCGTTAGTGGGGGACGGGGCGGGGTGTTGGGAGCTTCCCATGGCCTCTGAAACCCCTAAAAACTGCATCCCAGCCCCCAAAACCCCTAAAACCTGCATGCTGACCCCCAAAACCTGCATCTCAACCCCCAAAACCCAACAAAACCTCCATCCCCGACCCTGAAAACCCCTAAAACCAGCATCCTGACCCCTAAAACCTGCACCCCCGACCCCTAAAACCCCTAAAACCTGCATCCCCCAACCCCTAAACCCCATAAAGCCTGTGTTCCCTGACCCCTAAACCCCCATCCTTTTATCCCTAAACCCTCAAAACCCCCATCCCATTACCCGTAAAACCCCTAAAACCCCCAAAACCGGCATCCCATCACCCCTAAAACCCCTAAAACCTGCATCCCCTGATTCCTAAAATCCCTACCCCATGACCCCTAAACCGCCCCAAACCCCCAAAACCTGCATCCCCTGACCCCAAAACCCCCACCCCACTACCCCTAAACCCGTAAAACCCCCATCCCACTACCCCTAGACCCCCAAAACCCCCATCCCACTACCCCTAGACCCCCAAAACCCCCACCCCATTACCCCAAAACCCCCAAAACCCACACCCCATTACCCCAAAACCCCCAAAACCCCCACCCCATTACCCCAAAACCCCCAAAACCCCCACCCCATTACCCCAAAACCCCCAAAACCCCC
The DNA here is from genome assembly GCF_040182565.1 of Anser cygnoides. Lineage (NCBI taxonomy): Eukaryota > Metazoa > Chordata > Aves > Anseriformes > Anatidae > Anser > Anser cygnoides. The sequence goes on from NC_089907.1 coordinate 1,936,429, forward strand.
ACCCCATTACCCCAAAACCCCCAAAACCCCCACCCCATTACCCCAAAACCCCCGAAACCCCCAACCCCATTACCCCAAAACCCCCAAAACCCCCACCCCATTACCCCTAAACCCTTAAAACCCCCATCCCATTACCCCTAAACCCCCGAAACCCCCATCCCATTACCCCTAAACCCTTAAAACCCCCATCCCATTGCCCCTAAACCCCCGAAACCCCCACCCCATTACCCCAAAACCCCCATCCCATTGCCCCTAAACCCTTAAAACCCCCATCCTATTACCCCTAGACCCCCAAAACCCCCATCCCATTACCCCTAGACCCCCAAAACCCCCATCCCATTGCCCCTAAACCCCCGAAACCCCCATCTCATTACCCCTAAACCCCCAAAACCCCCACTCGATGACCCCCAAAACCTCCAACCCCCCCCTAAAACCCCCCAAAACCCCAAACCCCACAGCCCCAAACGGGGCGGGGGGGGCCGAACCCTACCGGTGGAGCGGAACTTGGCGTGGCTGGGGGCGGTGGTGCGCAGGGATTTGGGTTTCTCCCTCTTCTTCTCGGGCGCCTCCTCGGCTTTCGCCTCCGATTTGGCCTCCTGGGGTTTCTCCTGGACGGGCGTTTTGCTTTTACTTTCCTCTTTCCGCTTCTTTTTGTCCCGTTCTGGGGGGGGAAAAAGGGGAAAATGAGTCTCGGGGGGGGGGTTTGGGAACAAGGGGGGGGAATAGGGAACGGGGTCGGGGCTCACCTGCGGGCTGGGCGCTGCTCTGGGAGCGGATGACGCCCATCCAGTCGCTGACCAGGATGGAGGCGAGGCGGCGAAGCTCTGGGGGGACGGGGAGAGGGGTTAGGGGGGGTCCTGGGGGGGTTTTGGGGTGGTTTGGGGGGGTTTCGGGGAGGGTTTTGGGGTTTTGGGGAGGGGGCGCTGCCGCTCACCTTCGTCGTCGCTCGATTTGCTGAGCTGCTTCACCAGCTTGGCGGTGTTGTTCTGGGAGAGGGGGGAGAGGGTGATGGGGGGTCACAAAAACCTCCCCAGGGGGGCACAAAAACCTCCCCAGGGGGGCACAGACCACCCCGGGGGGGACAAAACCCTCCCTCGGGGGACAAAAACCACCCCAGGGGGCACAAAGAGCACCTGGGGGGTCACAAATCTCCCCAGAGGAGACCCGAAATCACCCCGGGGGAACCCAAACCACCCCGGGGGGGACAAAAACCTCCCTGGGGGGACATAAACCACCCTGGGGGGGGGGAAAGACCACCCGGGGGGGGCAGAAAGACCACTGGGGGACACACAACGACCACCCCAGGGGCACAAAGTACCCCTGGGGGGACAAAAACTACCCTAGGGGACACACAGACTGCCCTGGGGGGGGCAAAAACCTCCCTGGGGGGACACAGACCACCCTAGGGGGGTTCAAAACCACCCCGGGGGGGCCAAAAACCATCCCGGGGGGACAAAGACCACTGGGGGGGACACAAAAACCACCCCAGGGAGGCCAAAACCACCCTGAGGGGGCACAAAACCCACTTGGGGGGCCCCAAAGCACCCCAAGGGGGCCCCAAAGCACCCCAGGGGGGGCAAAAACCATCTGGGGGACCCAAAAACCACGCCGGGGAGGCCAAAAACCGCTGGGGGGGACCTCAAAGCACCACTGGGGGGGGCACAAACCACCCCAGGGGGGACAAAGACCACCGGAGGAGACCCAAAAACCAGCCCGGGGAAGGCCAAAACCACCCCAAGGGGGCCAAAAACCACCCCAAAGGGGCGCAAAAACCACTTGGGGGGGCACCCAAAGCACCCGGGGGGGGCCAAAACCACCACAGAGGGGACAAAGCCCACTGGAAGGGACCCAAAAACCACCCTGGGGAGGCCAAAAACCACCCCGAGAGGACATAAAAACCACTGGGGGGGCCCCAAAGCACCCCAGGGGGGCCCAAAAAATTCCTGGGGGGGGCCAAAAAATCCCGGGGGGGGCTTCTCTCACCTGTTTGAGGTGGTCCACGGTGAGGGGCAGGTGCTGCAGGGTGAGCAGGATCTGCTGCAGGAAGGGGACGTTGTTGGAGGCCTTGGAGCTGGTGAGCCAGGTGTTGAGGAGCTTGTAGCCCCCCACCCGGATAAATCTGGGGGAGGGAGAGAAAAATAAATAAAAATTCGTTAAAACAGCTCCCCCGGGGAGGAGTTTTGGCTCGGGAGGGGGTGTGGGGGGGTCTTACTTGGCGAGGATGTCGTGCGCCCGCGTCTGCAGGAGGATGTTCAGGTAGATGCAGCGGCTCACCAGCTTCTGCGAGTCCTTCATCAGGCTGGGGGGGGGGAAAAAGGGGGCGTGAGACCCCCTTTTTGGGGTCGGGGGGGGGGCACGGGGAGGGGGCAGGACGGGGCCGGGACTCACTTGAAGATTTTGGTGATGCCCTCGGTGCTCTTGACCTCGCCATCGCGGCCCAGGAAGCAGTCCAAGCCCTTGAGGAGCTCCTTGGGGTCGATGGGGCCGGAGCCCATGGCAAAAAGCCCTAAAAAAAAAAAGAGAAAAAAGGGGGATTAGGGCGAGGATGAGGATGGTACGAACCCCCCCCCCCTCATTTCGCTGACGACCCCCACCCCAAAAGACAAAAACATCAACGGAACCACTCACACACATCCGCTTAGAGGACAAAAAACAAGGTTTTTTGCCCCAAAATGCCATTTTCCCTACAAAAACGTAGCCATGATGCACGGGGGGGTCCACGGGACGCCCCAAAATGACACCATCGGAGCCAGCATCAACCCCAAACCCAACCCCCAAAAAGCTTCCAGAAGCTGGTTTGGGGCTCGGGGGGCCGCTGGTCCCCGGGGGACAAAACCCTAATGGGGTGCCCCGACCCCACGGGCGGCTTAAGGTCTTGATCTCACACCCCAAAAGCCCCCTTTTGGCCCCAAAAGCGCCTTTTTCAGCCCAAAAGCCCCCCTTTTTGCCCCCAAAAGCCCCCTTTTCAGCCCAAAAGCCCCCCTTTTAGGCCCAAAAAGCCTCCTTTTGCGCCAAAAGCCCCCTTTTTGGCCCCAAAAGGCCCTCTTTTCGCTCCAAAATTCCCCTTTCGGCCCCAAAATTCCCCCTTTTCACCCCAAAACGACGGGTCCGAAGGTTGCAGCGGGGGCGAACGGATCCATCCCGTAATGTTTCACCACGGGGACTCCCGGTGTCCCCCAATCCCCCATTTCTCGCCCCAAAAAGCGCCCCTAAAGCAGCACCGGGGCCGCCGTGCGTCACCCTGGCCATGTAATTAATGGCCGAGGCTGTAATTAAGCCTAATTAGCACTCGTTAAGCCAAGCTAGCTCAGCTCCAAAGGGGTTTTTTCCCCCTCTGTCCCTTTTTGGGGTGCTCACACCCCATTAATGACCCGGCCCTGCCCTCGATCCGAGGGGATTTCGGCCTGGCTGACGTCAAGCCGCCTCCTAATTAGCGCTAATTAAGAGCTTCACCGGCTTACTGCCGCCCTCGTTACGTGCGGGGTTGGCTAACGAAGGGGAACCAGGAGGAAACACGGCCCTAAGGAAGGCCAGGAAGAATTCAGTGTGGTTCTTTTTTTTAATCTTTTGGGGTTTTTTGGGGGGTAAAACCCCAAAGCCCCTCCAATTAATGAGCCAAATTAACGAGCCGCGCTTCGTTAAGCCTCGTGGTAAAGGATACAGGCGGCGGAGCCCCTCGCCGGCCACGGCCCCCTCTGCAAAGACACAAGAAAAGTTAAAATCCAGCACAAAAAACCCTAAAAGTGTTCCTCCCCCGCTGAAAAAACGGGGGTGGGGACGAGTTTAACCCAAACCGGGGCTTTTTAACCTAAAATTTAGGGGTTTAGGGGGGCCGACAGCGGTCGCGCCCCCGTGTTCGGGGTCCCTGGGGGCCGCGGCCCTGTTTGGGGGGGAATTTTCCACCTGGAAAATGCCCTAAAATGAGAAATTTGGGGGGGTTACCCCCATTTTTAGGGTGGTTTCCCCCATTTTTAGGGTTTTTCCCCCCACTTTTGGGGGGTTTTCCCCGTTTTTAGGGGGGTTTCACCCCTTTTTAGGGTTTTTTCCCCCATTTGGGGCGATTTTCCCCCCTTTTTAGGGTTTTTCCCCCATTTTCAGGGGCAGGCACAGAAGCCAACACCAAGCACAGCCCCACCACCACCAAGGGGGGGGGCAAAAACACCACTGGGGGCCCCAAAATGACCCCAAACCCCCCAAAACGGGGGAAATCACCCCTGGGGGGGCAAATCACCCTTGGGGGGGCAAATCCCCCCCAGGCCCTGGCCAGGGGGTTTGGCTCAGCCTGGCCCCACCTCACCCCATTTTTTAGGCCTTTTTTTGCCCGTTTTTCCCCCAAAACGCTCAGTTTGGGGACACAAACACCCCCCCCCCCCGACCCCCCGCCAACAACAGGAACCACCAAAATCCCCGTTTCTGCCTTTTCCAGCCCGGTTTTGCCCGATCCCGAGCCGGAGGCCGGGCTGCAAAACCGCCTCACCCCACAGAGAAAGGGGGGGGACCCCAAAAAATGGGGCTGGGGGGGGCACGGGGGCTGCCCCCCCATTTCGCTCCCACCCCCCTTGGGAAATGCTACCACTGCGCCGGGAGGGGCTCTGCCGGTATTTTGGGGCGAAATATTTTAAAAAGATTAAAAAAAGGGAAGGAATATCGAATTTTGGGCACTTTTTAACCAAAATCCTTCGGATTCGGGCTCTTTTTAACCAAAATCCTTCGGATTCGGGCTCTTTTTAACCAAAATCAGGTGCTGAGGGTCTGCCACGGGAGCCGTTGCTGCGCGGAGGAGGGCGATGGCAGAGAGAAAAAGATCAAAAGATATCAAAAATTATTAAAAGATACCTAAAAGTATATCAAATATATTAAATATATATATAAATGTAAAAAAATATATACAAAATGTATAAAAATATATATAAAAATGTCTAAAAATACTTATAAAGATGTATAAAAATACATATAAATTTATAAAAATACATGTAAATATACAAAAATACATATAAACATATAAAAATATATATATAAATGTATAAAAACCTATTAAAAATATAAAAAATATACAAAAGTATAAAAAATATCTAAAATATATTACAAACACACTAAAAAATATTAAAAAGGGGGGAAGTAAATTAAATTTTAGGAACAAAGGTTGTGAAATGTTTGGTTTTTGGCTTACCCGGCGGGTTGTGGCTGTTCCCCTCCCTTTTGCTGGTTAAAAAAAAAGGCAAAAACGGTCAAAAACGAGGCTGGGGGAGGCTGAGCCCCCAGCCCCAAAAAAGGGTATTTTGGGGGGTCTGGGGGGGGGGGCACGGCCCGGTGGTAGCATTTCCCTCGTGGCGCAAGAAATCCCGGGTTGCGAGACGGCTGGCGGGGGAGAAAATAGGGAAAAAAAATTAATAAATGGTTAAAAACGTTTAAAAATATAGTTTTTGGGGTCGGGGGGGTGGGGGGCAAAGGCTGGATCCTAAAAGGTGCCGGGGTCCTGCAGACAAAAGCAGGGGGGGTGGTTAAAAGGGGGGGGGGGGGGGGGGGGGGGGGTCTTGGGGGATTTGGGGGGGTCTTGGGAAGGGGGGGTCTTAGGAAGGGGGGGGGGGGGAAGGGGGGGGGGGGGGGAAGGGGGGCCCCCCCCCCGGGCGAGGGCGGCCGCAGTGGGAGGGGTTTTGCTGGGAGCGGCGGCAGCACGGGCAGGGCCTCGGGGAGGCCCCCGGCGCCATTTTAAGCGGAAAAAGAAGGATTTTGGGGTCGGGGGGTTAGGCGAGAAAACAAAGAGAGGGGAGACAATAAAAAAAGAAAAATACGGGTTTAAGAGCGACAGCACGACCCCCCCCCCCCCCCCCCATGTCCGTAATCCTATTTTTTTTCCGCCCTACACCAAAAAAAAAAAACAAAAAAATCAAGTTAAATCCAAAGGGGGGTCCCAAAAGAAGGGGGGGGGGGGGGAGCGAAACCGAGCCCGGAGGGGGGGGAGCGGGGGGCGAGAAACCTGCAAGGAAATAAATAAAAAATAAGGGAAAAAATAAAAGAGAAGCAAGAGGGGACAAAGAGCGGGCGCGCGGCCGCGCCATGTTGGGGCCGAGCGCGTGCGGAGCGTCGTTTTTTTTTTAAAGCCACCTTTTTTTCCCCCCCCCGCCCCGTTTTTGGGGCATTTTCTCCTCGTTTTTAAACCCCAAACGGGTCATTTTTAGGCCTAAAAACCTGCCTAGCAATCTTTATTGCTAGATTGCAACCGCGAATTCCCACCACCACCACCACCCCCCCCTCCAATCTCCCAGCACCATTTTGGGGTTTTTTTTTTACCCTCCCCACCCCGTCCACCCGACGCCATTTCCCCACGCGCAAAAAAAAATCCTAAAAAAAAAATAATTGGAATTTAAAAAAACAAAAAAAAAAGGATTAAATCAACAAAATTCCAACATTTCGAATTTAAATTAAAACCCGCAGAGCTCGCTCCCGCCCCGGCGCTGCCTACCTCGGCGCAGCCCCCTCGCCCCTTAAAAAAAATAAAAAATAATAATATAAAAAAAAAAAAAGCTGCCGCAATCTTTATGTACAGATTGCTCCCTTTTTCGGCCCAAAAAACTGGGGTCTCCCACACAAAAAAAAGCGAGTTTTTGGGCTCAAAAACACCGCCAGCTTTTGCGTGGGAGCTCATGAACCCTTCAGCAAGCGCCCGGAGCTCGCTACGTGCTCCTTTTTTTCCCCCCCTAAACCTTATTTTTTTTCCTTTTTTTCGGTGTTTTTTTTTTCTTTTTTAACCAAAACGCCCCCGATTTTAAGGGTAAACCACCTGAAACGAAGCCTAAAACGCCCTCCTCGAACCACACACTCGGGGGCTCTTCCTCCCCTCCTTTGGCACCAAGGAGGGCTTCTTTTTTTTGGGGCGCTTTTGCCCCTTTTTCGGGGCTTTTTGTAAAAGGCAACACTTACTATCCAATTTTTTTTCTCGGCGACAGCGCTTCAAGGTTTGGATTTTGGCATTAGTGGTGTATTAGCGAAAAAAATTCTTTGTTTTTGCTCATGGCTTTAAAAAAGAAAAAAAAATACAGCAACTTTTTTTTTTTTCTCTCCTGGTGGTGGTCCTTGGTTTTGTTTTTTTTTTTTTGTATTTATGTTTTTTTTGTTTTTTTTTTGGAGGAGGGAGAGAGGAAGGAGGTAAATTGCGTATTTCTGTCGAGCTAAACCTTGGGGGGTGGGGGGGGAAAAAAACCAAAAAAAAAAGTTGCTTTTTCCCAAAAAGAAAAAAAAAAGAGAAAAATCTGATCGAGGAAAGGGAGGGGGGTAAAGGAAAGGGGAGGGGGGGGGAGAGGTTTGTTTGTTTTGGGGGGAAAGAGAGGGAATTATGTTTAAGTGGCGAAGTTTCCTTCACAAAGGAGAGTTTGCGACGGCTTCCCCAAGACGGTCCGAGGCTTTTTTTTTTTTTGGGTTGATTTTTGGGGTCTTCGGGGGCAGCAGGGGGGGGTTCGCTTTGGTATTTTGGTCCCCGGGCTTTTCTCGTGGCAAAGGCGACGGCGGTTTTTTGAGATTTTTTTTGTTTTGTTTTGTTTTTTTTTTTGTTTCTCTCTCGAGAGCAGCCAAACCTGGAGCGGGGAGAACAAGCGAGGGGGAAGGGGGGACACGACAGTGAGTAAAAATCGAAATTAAAAGGAAAAATAATAATAATTAAAAAAAAAAAAAACACGACACGATTAGCAGTCAGCATCCCCGGCGTGGCTTTAAAATTAATGGGGCGGGGTGAGAAATAAAAAAATAAACGACGGGAAGCGTCGTTTGAAGGCTGTGAAAGCCGGAAGAGGGGATTCGGGGCATTTTTAGAGGGTTTTCTCCTCAGTTCTGAGGTAATAAAAGCCTGGAAGCCCTCCCCCCCACCCCCCCCCGCGTGGCTAAAAGGGGGGGAACGCGCTAGAAGGGGGGGGGGGGGGGGCCGCCGCTTGGTGAGGGGGAAAAGAACGCTGGCCCTACAGTGGGGGGGGGTGGCCCCGGGGCCCTCCGCAGCCCGGGAGGGGGGGCGCGGAGCCCCCCCCGCCGCTGCCCGCCGCCCCCGCCGCCCCGCCGCCCCCGCAGCGGGAGCTCTGTACTCACCTCTAACCAGACCCCAGAATGGCGGCGGGGCGGCGCGGGCGGCGCCTTTTATACCCGGCCCCGCCCGCCGGCGCGCGCCGCCCGGCCACGCCCCCCTCCCGCCCGCCCTTCACGAGCCGCCGCGCGACCTTGAGGCCGGCGGCGCGTGCGCGGAGGGGGAGGGGGCCCGGCGCGGCGCGCATGCGCGGCCGACGCCCGCTATTGTTCCCCGGGCCGTGTGGCGCAGTTTTTATTCGGGGGCGCGCAGTGCGCATGCCCGGGGAGCAGCTCCCCTCCCTTCACCGCAATCCGCGCACGCGCACTGTCTGTTTTCCGTTTTTCTATCTTTTTTTAGTCAATAATCGGCGTAAAGCCCTGGGGGGCTCCTGAGGGGAGGAAAAGGAAATGAAACAAGGAGAAACAAACCTGCTGGAAGGGATATTAAAAGAAGGGCGGGCGACTTTCAACCTTGCCGTACAACAAAATGGCGGCCCCCACGCCCCTCCCTCGCCGCGCCCTGCGCATGCGCGCGGCGGCGGCAAGATGGCGCTGGGCGGGGGCCTGGCGCTGCTGCGGGCGGCGGCGGGGGCCCTGCGGGGACCGGGGCGGCCGCTGTGGGGCCAGGTGAGGCCGGGGGGGGACCGGGGAGGGGGCCCCGGGGCTTCACGGGGCCGGGGGGGGCCGCGGGGGCCGCGGATGTGGCGTCAGCGCGCTGCCCACGTGCGGCCGTGACGTCACGCGGCGGGCCCCGCCCGGGCCGCGTGACGTCAGCGGCGGGGTTACATCATCTCTTGTTTATTTGCTTGTTTATTTATCTATTTATTTATTTGACCGGGTTTGCTAAGGTGGAGGGAGGCTGAGGGGGGCGTGGTGACGTCAGAGTGGGCGTGGTTATGTCACAGCGGGCGTTATGATGTCTCAGCGGGTGTTATGATGTCACCAGGGCTTGCTGACGTCATCGCGCGCCCCGCGTGACGTCACACGGGGGCTTCTGAAGTCACCGCCGTCGTCCCCCAGCAAGTCCCACGACGTCACAGCCCTAAAATGCCCCCCTGCCCCGTGACGTCACCGCCACCCTAGGGTGCCCCCCCCATGACGTCACCACCACCTTAGGGTGCCCCCCCATGACGTCACGGCCCCCCCCTCCCATGTCCCCAGGGTGTCCCCGGTGTCCCCCCGTCGAGGCCCTGCAGCGCCGAGGCGCCCCCCAAGCCCTCTGAGCCCCCGTCACCCTACAAGGAGAAGCCCTGGGAGTACCTGGAGAGCGCAGGTACGGGGGGCTGTCCCTAAATTTTGGGGTCTTCCCCCAAATTTTAGGGGGGGTTTCCCCAATTTTGGGGTGTCCCCAATGTTGGGGTGACCCCGATCTGAGGTCCTCTGCCCCCTCCCCCGCAGAGTACCAGGAGGCGTATGGGGACAAACCCGTCTGGTTCGGCTACCGGCGCCACCACAAGGGCGCCGTCCCGCCCCGGCACACCCGGAAGGCCTGTCTGGTGAGTGGGGGGGGGACTGGGAGGGACTGGGATGACTGGGAAGGACTGGGAGGGGGCTGGGGGACTCTGGGAAGGACCTGGGGGGAATTGGGCGGGGACCTGGGAGGAATTGGGGGGACCTGGGGGACAGTGGGGGACACTAAAGGGGACCTGGGAGGCATTGGGAGGGACGTGGGGGGAACTGGGGGACACTGGGAGAGAACTGGGGGGAACTGGAAGGGCACTGGGGGACATTGGGAAGGAACTGGGGGACACTGGGCAGGAACTGGGGGCAATTCCTGGCGTTTTCTCCTCCCAGCGCAAGGGGAAGCGGGTGGGGAACCCGTGCCCCATCTGCCGGGACCGCCACCTCTTCGTGGATTTTCGGGTGAGATTTAAGGGAATTTGGGAGCGGGGGGAACCCCCTTACCCCTTCCTCCCCCTCTCCCCCTCCTCTTTCTTCCCCTCTCATCCTCCTCTTCCTCTCTCCCTCCCCGCAGAACGTGAAGCTCCTGGACCAGTTCATCTGCCCCCACTCGGGCTCCATCTTCCACCCCACCCACACAGGTGAGGCGGCACCCGTGGGTGCTGCGGGGACGCCCTGACGGCCTCGGACACCCGTTACCCCTCCGCTTCCCTCCCCAGGGGTCTGCATGAAGCAGCACAAGCTCTTGCTGAAGGCCATCGCGCAGGCACAGGACCACGGTGAGGCACGGCACCCCCGAGGGACAGCACCCGAAGGTGCCAGCACCCATGGGTGCCCTCCCGAGGCCTTTAACCCCACTTCTCCTCGCAGGCCTGCTGTGGCTGCGCATCCCCTTCGTGCCGGTGCCTCAGGACGACTTCGCCGCCCGGCCCCCGGCCGTGGGGAAGACGCCGCCGGCCCCGCAGCTGACGGCCGGCCGCGCCTGGTACCCGTGGTACGACTGGCAGCAGCCGCCCCCCGACGCCGTCGCCCGCCTCAGGCGTCTCTACAAGGACTACCTCCGGCAGGAGGAGGGCGGCCCGGCCCCGGGAGGAGCCCCCGAGGCTCAGTGAAGGGCTCGGAGGGGGGAATAAAGCGGCTGCCGCCCCGCTGAGTGCGCTCCTTTGTTGGCAGGAGCGAGGGGAAACAGGGCACAAAATGGCGGCCGGGCGCACAAAATGGCGGCCGCGCTCACAAAATGGCGGCCGTCTTCTTCGTCGGGGAGCTAAGGGGGCGGGGCTTGTTGCTAAGGGGTTGCTAGGGGGCGGGGCTTGATGCTAGGGGCGGGGATTGGTTGGGGAGGGGTTGCTAGGGGCGGGGCTTGGTGGAAAGGTTGCTAGGGGGCGTGGATTGGTTGGAAAGGGGTGGTTAGGGGGCGTGGATTGGTTGGTGGGGTTGCTAGGGGTGGGGCTTGTTGCTAGGGGCGGGGTTTGGGTGAAGGTTGCTAAGGGGCGGGGCTTATTGGTAAAGGACTGCTAGGGGGCCGGGGATGGTTGCTAAGGGGCGGGATTTGGTTGCTAAGGGGCCGGGGTGGTTGCTAAGGGGCGGGGCTTATCGGTAAAGGGTTGCTAGGGGGCGGGTGGTTGCTGGGGGCGGGGCTTGTTGCTAAGGGGTTGCTAAGGGGCGGGAGCTTATTGGTAAAGGGTTGCTAGGGGGCCGGGGTGGTTGCTAAGGGGCGGGACTTGGTTGCTAAGGGTTGCTAAGGGGCGGGAGCTGGTTGCTAAGGGGCGGGGCTTCCCTTGCGAGGGGTGGGCTGCGGTTGGCCCAGCGGCCCGGGGGGGTGGGCGTGGCCCGTTGCTAAGGGCGGTTGCTAAGGGCCGGGCCTGGCGCCGGCCGGGCCTGGCGGCGGCGGCGGCAGCACCGACGAGGCCCGGGGCCAGGCCCGGCGGCGGCGGCGGGGCCATGGAGTTCCCGTTCGACGTGGCGGCCGTGCTGGGCGAGCGCGTCTCCGTGGTGGACCAGCACCTGCGGCCCGCCGGGCGCCGCGGGCCCGCCCATCGGTACCGGGCCGTGGGCCTAGGCCTTAGGCTCGGGCCTGGTCTGGGCCCGCCCGGTGCATGCTGGGAAAAGGGGGGGGGTGGAGGCCAGGGGCATGCTGGGAAAGGAGCAACGGGCCAGGGCGGTTAACGGGGGCTGGCTGCGGGGCATGCTGGGAAGGGTGGAGACCCATTGGCCTCACCCCAGGGCATTCTGGGAAGGATGGAGGCCCGTTGGCCTCGCCCCAAGGCATTCTGGGAAACATGGAGGCCCCCATTGGCCCTCCCGAAGGCATTCTGGGAAGGATGGAGGCCCGTTGGCCTCACCACAAAGCATTCTGGGAACAATGGAGGCCCATTGGCCCTGCCCCAGTGCATTCTGGGAGGAATGGAGGCCTGTTGGCCTCACCCCAGGGCATTCTGGGAAACATGGAGGCCCATTGGCCTCACCCCAGGGCATTCTGGGAAGGATGGAGGCCTGTTGGCCTCACCACAAAGCATTCTGGGAAACATGGAGGCCCCCATTGGCCCTCCTGAAGGCATTCTGGGAAGGATGGAGGCCTGTTGGCCTCACCCCAGTGCATTCTGGGAACAATGGAGGCCTGTTGGCACTGCCCCAGGGCATTCTGTGAAGAGTGGAGGCCCGTTGGCCTCGCCCTGGTGCATTCTGGGAAAAGTGAAGACCCATTGGCCTTGCCCCAGTGCATTCTGGGAAGGATGGAGGCCCATTGGCCTCACCCCAGTGCATTGTGGGAAAGATGGAGGCCCCATTGGCCCTTCCAAAGGAATTCTGGGAAGGATGGAGGCCTGTTGGCCTCACCCTGGTGAATTCTGGGAAAAGTGGAGGCCCATAGGCCTTGCCCCAAGGCATCGTGGGAAGGATGGAGGCCCATTGGCCCTGCCCCAGTGCGTTCTGGGAGGAAGAGAGGCCTGTTGGCATCACCCTGGACCATTATGGGAAAGATGGAGGCCCCTTGGCCTCACCCCAGTGCATTCTGGGAATAATGGAGGCCTGTTGGCCTCACCCTGGTGAATTCTGGGAAGGATGGAGGCCTGTTGGCCTCACCCCGGGGTATTATGGGAAAAGTGAAGGCCCATTGGCATCACCCCAGTGCATTATGGGAAGGACGGAGGCCCACTGGCCTCACCCCAGGGCATGCTGGGAAGGATGGAGGCCCAGTGGCCTTACCCCAAGGCATTCTGGGAAACATGGAGGCCCCCACTGGCCCTCCAGAAGGCGTTCTGGGAAGGATGGAGGCCTGTTGGCCTCACCCCGGTGCATTATGGGAACGATGGAAGCCCATAGGCCTTGCCCCAAGGCATTGTGGGAAAGATGGAGGCCAGTTGGCCTCACCCCAGGGCATTCTGGGAAGGATGGAGGCCCACTGGCCTCATCCCGGTGCATTGTGGGAAGGACGGAGGCCTGTTGTCCTCACCCCGGTGCATTCTGGGAAAAGTGGAGGCCTGTTGGCCTCCCCCCAGTGCATTCTGGGAAGGATGAAGGCTCTCTGGCCTCCCCCCGGTGCATGCTGGGTAGCCACCATGGCCGCCCACTGACCCCCCCCCCCCCCCAAATGCCGCAGGGGGGACCTGGAGCAGCAGCTGCGGACGGTGATCGACGAGCTGGGCAAAGCCTCCGCCAAGGTACTGGGGCGGGGGGGGGGGGGAATAAAAACGGGGCAAAAAAAGGCAAAATCGGGTCATAACGTTGCCCCCCCCCCCCCCCCTTTTATTTTTTGTCCCCCCCCCGCAGGCTCAAGGGCTGCCGGCCCCCGTCACCAGCGCGGCGCGCATGGAGACCAACCGCCACGTCCTCTACATCCTGCGGGACGCCGACGGACGGGGGTGAGCGGGGGCAACGTCCCCCCCCCTTTATGGGGAGGGGGCTCAGCAACCCCCCCGACCCCTTTTTGCCCCCCCCGATCCCTTTTTGCCCCCCCCGACCCCTTTTAACCCCCCCCCCCCCAGGACCACCAAAGCGGCGGTGATCGGGTTCCTCAAGGTGGGCTACAAGAAACTCTTCCTCCTGGTGAGTTTTTTTGGGGGGGTTTTGGGGTCGTATCCCCCCGTATATGGCCGTATAGCCCCCTTATATGGCCGTGCCCCCCCCCTTATGGCCGTGCCCCCCCCCCACGTGGCTGTGGACCCCCCCCCCAGGACCACAGCGGGGCGCACAACGAAGCGGAGCCGCTCTGCGTCCTCGACTTCTACGTCCACGAGTCGCTGCAGCGGCACGGCTACGGCAGGGAGCTCTTCCAGCACATGCTGAAGGTGCCCGGGGGGGGGACAAAAATGACCCGGGGGGGGGCAAAAATGACCCGGGGGGGGGCAAAATGACCCGGGAGGGGGGCAAAAGGCCCCGGGGGGGGGGAAAGGGACCTGGAGGGGCTTGAAAATAACCCGAGGGGGCTCAAAAGTGAGCCCAAAATGACCCTGGGGGGGGGCAAAAATGAGCCGGGGGGGGCAAAAGTGACCTGGGGGGCCCCAAAAATGATCCGGGGGGGGCAAAATGACCCGGGGGGGGGGGCAAAAGGCCCCGGGGGGGGGGGCGGGACCTGGAGGGGCTTGAAAATAACCCGAGGGGGCTCAAAAGTGAGCCCAAAATGACCCAAGGGGGCCCAAAATGGCCTTGGGGGGGGGCAAAATGACCGGGGAGGGGCAAAAGTGACCCGGGGGGGGGCAAAAATGACCCTGGGGGGGCAAAAGTGACAAAATGACCCGGGGCGGGGGGGGAAAGGGACCTGGAGGGGCTTGAAAATAACCCGAGGGGGCTCAAAAGTGAGCCCAAAATGACCCAAGGGGGCCCAAAATGACAAAATGACACGGGGGGGGGGGCTGAAAAGGACACGGGGGGGGCAAAAGTGACCCTGGGGGGGACAAAATGACCCGGGGAAAAGGGACCTGGAGGGGCTTGAAAATAACCCGAGGGGGCTCAAAAGTGAGCCAAAATGAACCCGGGGGGGGGGCAAAATTGACCCAGGGGGCCCCAAAAATGACCCAAGGAGCCCAAAAATGATCCGGGGGGGGGCAAAAATGATCGGGGGGGGGGGGGGGGCTAAAAATGACCCGGGGGGGGCCATAAATGACCGGGGGGGGCCCCAAAAGTGACAGAGAGGGCCCCGACCCAAAGGGCCCCAAAAACGACCCAAAGGGCCCCAAAAATGACCCCAGGGAGCCCCAAAATCCCCGGGGGGGCCCCAAAACGCCCCGGGGGGGACCCCAAAACGCCCCGTGGGGGGGTCCCAAAACTGTCCCCCCCCCCCGGGTCAGAGCGAGCGGCTGGAGCCGTGGCGCCTGGCCGTCGACCGCCCCTCGGAGAAGCTGCTCGCCTTCCTGCGCAAGCACTACGGCCTCTGCCACCCCATCCCGCAGGTGCGTTTGGGGTCAGCCCCCAACCCCATAACCCTTTTTGGGGTCCCCGACCCCCCCCCCTTCATCTTTTCGGGGCTCTTTCCCCTCCCCACGTTCTTTTTCGGGGGGGCTCTTTGTCCCTGATAACGCCCCAGAGAGCAGCAAACAGCTTCAAAGCTTCGTTTATTTGGGGTAAAGTTATAGGATTCGCCCCAAAAAGCCCCCAAAGCTTGGCCCCTCGCGCCCCAAAAAATCCCTGAAAATGCCCCAAAAAGGAGTAAATGACTCCAAAATTTGCCCCCAAAGGGGTATTGGTCCCTGATTATACCCCAAAGGGGAGCAAACAGCTTCAAGGCTTCATTTATTTGGGGTAAAGTTATAGGATTCGCCCCAAAAAGCCCCAAAGGCTGGCCTCACACCCCAAAAAATCCCTAAAAATGCTCCCAAAAAACCCAAATCCTGGCCTTTCACCCCCAAAATCCCTGAAAATGCCCCAAAATGGAGTAAATGACTCCAAAATTTGCCCCCAAAAGGGGTATTGGTCCCTGATTATACCCCAAAGAGGAGAAAACGGCTTCAAGGCTTCATTTATTTGGGGTAAAGTTGTAGGATTCGCCCCAAAAAGCCCCAAAGGCTGGCCTCACACCCCAAAAAATCCCTAAAAATGTCCCCAAAAAACCCAAATCCTGGCCTTTCATCCCCAAAAATCCCTGAAAATGCCCCAAAAGGAGTAACTCACTCCAAAATTTGCCCCCCAAAGGGGTATTGGTCCCTGATTATACCCCAAAGAGGAGAAAACGGCTTCAAGGCTTCATTTATTTGGGGTAAAGTTATAGGATTCACCCCCAAAAAGCCCCAAAGGCTGGCCTCACACCCCCAAATATCCCAGAAAATGCCCCCAAAAGGGGCAAACACACCAAGATTTGACCCCAAAAAGGGGCAAATGCCCCAAAATTTGACCCCAAAGAGGGGTAAACTCCTCCGAGATTTGCCCCCCTTTATAGGGCCGACCCCAAAACGGGACAAAAACCCCCAAACTTCGCCCCCGTATGGTCCCGAACCCCACAAGGACCCCTTGGGGTTGTTTTTTTGGGGGGTAAAAACCCACAAATTCTGCCCCATGGGGGTGCAGAGCTCCGAAACCGCCCCGGGGGTGGGGGGAAAAACCCTATTAATTTTTTTGGGATCGCCGCCCCCACGTCCCCCTTTTTCCCGTTTAGGTGAACAACTTCGTCATCTTCGAGGGCTTCTTCAGCAACCAGCCGGGTGAGCGGGGTGGGGTTGTAGGGGATTTAGGGGGGGTTATAGGGGATTTAGGGGGGTTTAGGGGATTTAGGGGTTATAGGGGATTTAGGGGTTGTAGGGGATTTAGGGAGGTTTAGGGGATTTAGGGCTTATAGGAGACTTAGGGAGGGGTTTAGGGGATTTAGGGGGGTGTAGGGGATTTAGGGGGTTGTAGGGGATTTAGGGGTTGTAGGGGATTTAGGGGGGTGTAGGGGATTTAGGGGGGTTATAGGGGATTTAGGGGTTGTAGGGGATTTAGGGCGGTTTAGGGGTTATGGGGATTTAGGGGGGTTGTACGGGATTTAAGGAGTTATAGGGGATTTAGGGGGGGTTATAGGGGATTTAGGGGTTATAGGGGATTTAGGGGGGTTATAGGGGCACCCCCACCCTATAACCCTACCCCTTGCAGCCCCCCAGCGCCGCCCACCCCAAAAACGCCCGGAGGAGGAGATCAAACCCTACTCCTTACCGGAGCGCGACTGTAAGGCGCGGGACCGGGGTTGGGGGGGGGGGGTTTTGTGTCGTCCCCACCCCCCACCCCATTATTTTATGGGGCCGCCCCGTAGTTTTAAGGGAAGAAGCGGAGCCCCCCTGGCCCTTCAACCTGACGGCGGGGCGCGCGGGGGGGTCCCCGGTGCGGGGCAGCCTGCGCCCCTTCCTGGCCGAGCGGGGGCCGCGGCGGCCTGCGGGGACGGACGGCGCCGACCCCATAAGGACCCTCAACGGCGAGGGCGAGCGGCAGCGCCGCGCCAGGCGAGTTTTGGGGGCGTTTATTGGGTTTTGGGGTCTTTTATGGGGTTTTGGGGGTCGTTTATTGGGTTTTGGAGTCTTTTACTGGGTTTTGGGGTCTTCTATTGCGTTTCGGGATCGTTTATTGGGTTTTGGGGGCGTTTATTGGGTTTCGGAATCTTTAATTGGGTTTTGGTGGCGTTTATTGGGTTTTGGGGGCCTTTATTGCGTTTGGGGGTGTTCATTGGGTTTCGGGGTCTTTTATTGGGTTTTAGGGGCGTTAATTGGGTTTTGGGGCCTTTTATTGGGTTTTGGGGGCGTTTATTAGGTTTTGGGGGCGTTTATTGGGTTCTGGGGGCGTTTATTGGGTTTCAGGGTCTTTCATTCGGTTTGGGGGTCTTTTATTGGGTTTGGGGGCGTTTATTGGGTTTCGGGGTCTTTTATTGGGTTTTAGGGGCGTTTATTGGGTTTTGGGGTCTTTTATTGGGTTTTGAGAGCGTTTATTGGGTTTTGGGGGCATTGGGTTTGGGGGGCATTTATTGGGTTTTGGGGGCATTTACTGTGTTTCGGGGTCTTTTCTTGGGTTTTGGAGGCGTTTATTGGGTTTCAGGGATGTTTATTGGGTTTCGGCGTCTTTTATTGGGTTTCGGCGTCTTTTATTGGGTTTCAGGGGCGTTTATTGGGTTTCGGGGGCGTTTATTGGGTTTCGGGGGCGTTTATAGGCTTTTTTTTTATATAGGCTTTTCTTTTCCTTTTATAGGGTTTTGGGTTTTTTTTTTGTAGGTTTTGGTTTTTTTTTTGTAGGGTTGGGGTATTTTTGTAGGGTTTTAGGTTTGTTTTGTTGGGTTTTCGGGTCTCTCGTTGGGTTTTGGGGTCTCTCGTTGGGTTTTATTGTTCTTTTCATTGGGTTTTGGGGTCTCGTTGGGTTTTTGGGTCTCTCATTGGGTTTTTGGGGTCTCTCGCTGGGTTTCAGTGTTTTTTTCATTGGGTTTTCGGGTCTTTCATTGGGTTTTATTGCTTTTCTCATTGGGTTTTGGGGTCTCTCGTTGGGTTTTATTGTTTTTTTCATTGGGTTTTCGGGTCTTTCATTGGGTTTTATTGTCTATTTTCGCTGCGTTTTTGGGTCTCTCGTTGGGTTTTCGGTGTTTATTATTGGGTTGTGGAGTCTTACTGGATTTTGTTTTTTTGGGGGGGGGGTTGGGTCTTATTTATTGGATATTGGGGTCTCTTATTGGGTTTGGGTTTTATTTGTTGGGTTTTCGGGTCTTTTATTGGGCTTTGGGGTTTTCTATTGGGCTTTGGGGTCTTTTATTGGGTTTTGGGTTTTATTTATTGGGCTTCGGGGTTTTTTATCGGGTTTTGTTTTTTTTTGCCTCTCATTTTGGTCTCTCATTGGGGTTTCGGTCTTTTATTGGGGTTTGGGTTCTTTTATTGGGGTTTTGGGGTCTTTTATTGGGGTTTGGGGTCTTTTATTGGGGTTTTGGGGTCTTTTTGTTAGGTTTTGGTTTTTCTTTGCTGGGCTTTGGGGTTTTTTATCGGGTTTTGGTTTTTTTTGCCTCATTTTCCTCCTCCTCTCCCCGCAGCTCCCTCGGCCGGGCTGGCCACTGAGCCCGACGCCGGGTCCCCCCCGACCCCACAGAGGGGATTTGGGGGGCCCTGGGGGGTCTGGTCCCTCCCACGGCCCCCCATGGGTGCTCGCCCCCCCCGTGGGTGCCCGTCCCCCCCCGTGGGTGCCCGTCCCCACCCCACTGCCCCCGTGGGTGCCTGTCCCTGCCCCATAAGTTTTGGGGGTGCCTTTCCCTGCCCCGTGGGTGCTTGTCCTCCCCCCCCAGCACCCATGTGTGCCCTTCCTCACCCCGTGGGTGCCCTTCCCAGCCCCATGGGTGCCAATCCCCACCCCGTGGGTGCCTCCCCTTGCCCTGTGGGTGCCTCTCCCTGCCCCATGGGTGCCCATCCCCGCCCCCCAGCACCCATGGCTGCCAATCCCCACCCTGTGGGTGCTGCCCCTCCCCCCCCAGCACCCATGGGTGCCCCTCCCCACCCCGTGGGTGCCTGTCCCCGCCCCATAGGTGCCTCTCCCCACCCCCCAGCACGCGTGGGTGCCCTTCCCCACCCCGTAGGTGCCAAAACCCAACCCCGTGGGTGCTGCCCCTCCCCCCCAGCACCCATGGGTGCCCTTCCCCACCCTGTGGGTGCCCTTTCCCGCCCCGTGGGTGCTGCCCCTCCCCCCTCAGCACCCATGGGTGCCCTTCCCCGCCCCGTGGGTGTTGCCCCTCCCCCCCCGACCACGTGGGTGCCGCCCCTCCCCCCCCGTTCGTTACCGTTTCAATAAAGCCGCTCCCTCTTTGGTTTCCCGCGTTTTCTCCGTGCGCGCCGTGACGTCACGGGAGGGGGCGTGGCCTCGAAGCGCCACGCCCCTTTAACCACGCCCCCCTCCAATACGCGCCGCGGGGTGCTGCGGGGCCACGCCCACGGGGCGCTGCCAATCAGCCAAGCCCCGCCCCCCCTCCGCTCCCATTGGCCGCCTCTCGCGAAGCGAATGAATGAGCCCCACCGCGCATGCGCGCCTCCCCCCCTCCCTCCCCCCGCCTCCCTCCCACCGCGCATGCGCCCCCACCCTCCCCTCCCGGTCACCTTCCGGAGCCTCCCGCCGCTTTCGCCGCGCCTGCGGCGTGTGCGCGCCGCCCCCCCCCCGCCCCACCGGCGGCGCATGCGCGCCGGGCCCCGGCGGCGCCGCGCATGCGCAGGCCGCTCGCCGGCTGGCTGAGGAGAGGCGAGGGGGGCAGCGGGGCGGTTCCGCCAATGTTCCGGCACGGCCCCGCCGCCGCCGGCCTCCGCCTCCTGCCCGCCTGGCCCGGGGCCGCCGCCTCCTGGGCCGGGCCGGGCCCCCAGCGCCGCCGTTACCGGGCCAGGCCGCAGGTGAGGGCGGCGGTGGGGGCGGGGCGGCGGAAATGGTGGGGCCGCGAGGGGGGCGGGGCTATGCAAATGGAGCGCGGGGGTGGGCGTGGTTATGTAAATGCGGCGGGGTGTGGGCGGG
This sequence comes from Anser cygnoides, assembly GCF_040182565.1. Classification (NCBI taxonomy): domain Eukaryota; kingdom Metazoa; phylum Chordata; class Aves; order Anseriformes; family Anatidae; genus Anser; species Anser cygnoides. The sequence goes on from NC_089907.1 coordinate 1,956,295, forward strand.
GTTATGCAAATAGGGGGTCGGGGAGGGGGGGGCTGTGGGGTGGTGTGTATGGGGAGCGGGGGCGGGGTTATGCAAATGAGGCGGGGAATGGGGCGGGGCTATGGAAATGAGGGGGCGGGGCTGAGCGTGAGGAGGGGTCCGGCTGAGGGCCCTGTGGGGCGGTTCTGGACCCCATAGGGCAGCCCCAGCCCCCTGTGGGTCAGCCCCCCCCCGCTATGGGGCAGCCCCACACCCTCCTATAGGGCCACCCCACACCCCGCTATAGGGCCGCCCCCCACCCTCCTATAGGGCAGCCCCACACCGTGCTATAGGGCAGCCCCACACCGTGCTATAGGGCAGCCCCACACCCTCCTATAGGGCAGCCCCATATCCCCCCCTGCTATGGGGCAGCCCCACACCCCCATGGTGCAGCCCCACACCCTGCTATAGGGCAGCCCCATACCCCTCCCCTGCCATGGGGCAGCCCCACACCTCCACGGTGCGGCCCCACACCCTGCTATGGGGCAGCCCCCACCCCCATGGCGTATCCCCACCTTGCTATGGGGCAGCCCCCCACACCCTGCTATAGGGCAGCCCCACACCCCCATGGTGCATCCCCCCACCCCACTATAGGGCAGCCCCCCACCCCTATGGCGTATCCCCACCCTGCTATAGGGCAGCCCCACATCCCACTTTAGGGCAACCCCATACCCCCATGGTGCAGCCCCACACCCCACTATGGGGCAGCCCTACACCCCCGTGGTGCAGTCCCACACCCCTATGGGGCCGCCCCACACCCCCATGGTGCATCCCCCCACCCTCCTATGGGGCAGCCCCCCACCCTCCTATAGAGCAACCCCAAACCTTCTGTGGGGCCGCCCCCCACCCCGCTACGGGGCCGCCCCACACCCCGCGTCCCGCAGGACCCTCAGCCGGGCCGAGGCCGCTGCTCGCTGCTCCCGCTCCTTCCCCCTCCGCCACCGCCGCTGCCGCCGCCTCCTCCGCCGCCCCCCCGGGCGCCCCCGGGCTCCCCCGGCCCGTTCCCCCGCCGCCCCCCGGCTCCCCGAAACCCGGACCCCGATCCCGATCCCACCGGAGGGAACCGTCCTCGACGCCGCTGCCGTCCTCCTGCTTCGAGCCCCCCGAACCCCGCGCCTCGCCCCCGGCGGCCCCCCAGGCCCCCCCGCCCGGCATGGAGCAGCACCTGGCCCTCATGCACCAGAAGCTGCGGCACGAGGTAAAAGCTCAGCAGGCGACCCCAAAAGGCGCCCCGAAAGTGTGTCGTGTGTCCCCGCCCCCACCAACGGTTGCGGGGTTTGGGGGGCTCCGGGCCTGGGCGCTGGGGGGGGGGGGGGGCGTAAAGGGGGTGGGGTGGTTTTGGGGTGGGTTTGGGGTGCTGGGTGTACCCATAAAGGGGGCGGGGTGGTTCTGGGGTGGTTTTGGGGTGGGTTTGGGGTCCTGGGTGCCCCTATAAAGGGCATGGGTTGGGTTTGGGGTGGTTTTGGGTGCCCCTATAAAGGGGGTGGGGTGGTTTTGGGGTGGTTTTGGGGTGGTTTTGGGGTCCTGGGTGTCCCCATAAAGGGACTGGAGTGGTTTTGGGGTGGTTCTGGGGTCCTGGCTGCCCCTATAAAGGGGTGGGGGTGGTTTCTTGGATGGTTTTGGGGTCCTGAGTGCCCCCATAAAGGGGGTGGGGTGGGGTTTTGGGGTCCAGCGAGGTGGGTGACGAGGCTGGGGGAATCCCCAGTGCTTTTGGGGCCGGTTTGGGGTTTCGGTTGTGGGTTGGGGCCGCACGGGGAGGGCAGTGACGGGGTTTGGGGTCCGGCCCTTGGGCGCTTGTCCCCTGTCGATGACACCAGGGTGGCCTCGGGGCTCTGTCCCCGTCCCCTTTTCCTGTCCCCGTCCCCTTTTCCTGTCCCCGTCCCCTTTTCCTGTCCCCGTCCCTTTTCCTGTCCCCGTCCCCTTTTCCTGTCCCCGTCCCCCTTTTCCTGTCCCCATTCCTTTTCCTGTCCCCGTCGCCCATTTCCTGTCCCCTTCCCATTTCCTGTCCCCGTCCCCTCTTTTCCTGTCCCCGTCCCCCATTTCCTGTCCCCGTCCCCCATTTCCTGTCCCCCGTCCCCTTTTCCTGTCCCCGTCCCCTTTTCCTGTCCCCGTCCCCCTTTTCCTGTCCCCGTCGCCCATTTCCTGTCCCCGTCGCCCATTTCCTGTCCCCTTCCCATTTCCTGTCCCCTTCCCATTTCCTGTCCCCGTCCCCCATTTCCTGTCCCCGTCCCCCATTTCCTGTCCCCGTCCCCCATTTCCTGTCCCCGTCCCCATTTCCTGTCCCCGTCCCCTTTTCCTGTCCCCCTCCCCTTTTCCTGTCCCCGTCCCCTTTTCCTGTCCCCCTCCCCCTTTTCCTGTCCCCGTCCCCTGTCCCCGTCCCCATTTCCTGTCCCCGTCCCCTTTTCCTGTCCCCCTCCCCTTTTCCTGTCCCCCTCCCCTTTTCCTGTTCCCGTCCCCATTTCCTGTCCCCATTTCCTGTCCCCCTCCCCATTTCCTGTCCCCCTCCCCATTTCCTGTCCCCTCCCCTTTTCCTGTCCCCGTCCCCTTTTCCTGTTCCCGTCCCCTTTTCCTGTCCCCTTTTCCTGTCCCCCTCCCCTTTTCCTGTCCCCGTCCCCTCTTTTCCCGTCCCCCCCCAGCTCCCCAACTTCTTCCTCAAGATCCCCGACTACGCCCTCTACTCCCCGGACGTCGGGTTCGTCAACCGCCCCCTGCGCCTCCGCACGCGGTGAGGACCCCCAAAACCCCCCCGAAACCCCCCCCAAAACCCCCCAAACCCCATCTCCGCGGGGGCCCGCCGACTCCCTCCGGGGAAGCGAGGTGACGTCCCCGCGTCCCCGCGTCCCCGCAGGGGCCGGGCCATGTACCAGGTGGCCGTGGCCCTTTGCCGCGCCGCCGCCTGGGGCTACTTCGCCAGCCTGCGCCTGGAGGTGCTGGCCCTCACCCAGCACCCCGAGGACTGGAGCATCCGCGCCCGCTGGCGCCTCACGGGGCTGCCCTTCCACCTCTGCCTGCTGCGCTTCTACCGCCGCGACAAGCGCGAGCTGCTGCGGTCAGCACCCCGCTGTCCCCTCTTGTCCCCCATTGTCCCCTTTTGTCCCCTTCTCCTCCTCTTTTGGCCCCCTCTCGTCCCCTTTTGGCCCCCTCTCCTCCCCTTTTGGCCCCTCTCGTCCCCGTTTGTCCCCTTTTGCCCCCCTTTCGTCCCCTCCCGGCACCCTTGGTCGTCGCCGCAGCCCTCGGGGGGGGGGGGGGTTTAGCGCCGTGTCCCCTCGGCCGTTGTCACCGCGTCCCCGTTGTCACCGCGTCCCCGCTGCCACCGCAGACCCGACAGCCCCAGGACCGCGGCCCCGCTCCCCCCCATGTTCCCTCTCCCCCCATGTCCCCTCTGCCACCGAGGTCCCCACCCCTGTCCCCCCTTGTCCTGCAGCTCCCTGCCCCCCTGTCCCCAAATCTTGTCCCCACACCCCATTGTCCCCAAACCCCATTGTCCCCAAACCCCATTGTCCCCACACGCCCCCCCTCCCCGTCCCCACCGCTCCCCGGGTCGGGCTCCCAGCCCCGCGTCCCCAAATCCCTGTCACTTCCCAGGGTGGGATCCCAACCCCCTGTCCCCAACGTCCCCATGTCCCCAACATCCCCCTCAACGCCCCCACGTCCCCAACGTCCCCCCCGTGTCCCCGCATCGTCCCCGTGTCCCCCCCCCCCAGGTCCTACGACGCCTTCTCCACCTTCTTCCTCGACTCCCACGGCCTCATCCGCTGCCACCACGTGGACAAGGTAAGGGAGGGGACCCCAGGGGACACGAGGGGACATCGCCGGGCCCCTCCTGCCCCTCCCAAACCCCCCCCTTTTTTTTTTTTTTGACCCCCCCCCAGCTGATGCCGGCCCCCCCGGCCGTGTCCGAGGCCAAGAAGCTGCTGGTGGCGGCGGCGGCGGTGGCGGCGGCGGCGGGGCTGGCCGAACCGGGGACGGGGCCGGCGCTGCGCCTCGCCCTCAAGCCCCGGGACCCCCGGGACCCCCGGGGGCTGCATGAAACCACCCCCCTTTCCCCCCCGGGACTCCCCCCCCCCATAACTTAATGTACAGAATAAAAAAGAAATCTATGGGATCGTTTCCCCGAGGGGCGCTGCGGAGGCGACCCCAAGAGCCTTTTTGTCACCCAAAGCTGCGTTCGGGACACTCGGGGTCCCCCGGGACGTCCCCGCGCCCCACCCCGTGTCCTCAAAGCCCCCAGGGACGTCCCCGCGTCCCCTCCCCGCGCCCCCGGGGCTCAGCCCAGCTCCTCCCGGCTCTTGCCCACTTTTTTGGGCATCTTGCGGGCGCCGGCGTCCTCCAGCTCCTTGGCCTGGTAGTAGTGCGGGGCCACCTCCAGCAGCCAGGCGCTGTCGATCTCGATCACCTGGGGACAGGGACGAGGACGGGAGGGGGACAGGCAGGGTCACCGGGGGGTCCCCGGTGCTGCCCCGGGTCCCTAAAACCCCAAAAGTGCCACCCCCGTCCCCGTCCCACCGCCCTCCTCGTCCCCGTACCCCGTGCGGTTATCCCCGTGGGCCATGCCGTTATCCCCGTAACCGCACCCCTCAGCCCACCGCGGTGTCCCCAGCCTTGTCTCCTTTATGTCCCCATGTCCCTAAAACCCCACAGTGCCACCCCGTCCCCGTCCCACCGCCCTCCTCGTCCCCATAACCATGTTATCCCCGTACCTGTGCCGTTATCCCCATACCCGTGCGGTTATCCCCATAACCACACCCCTCAGCCCACCGCGGTGTCCCCAGCCCCATCCCCTTTTGTCCCCATGTCCCTAAAACCCCAAAGTGCCACCCCATCCCCGTCCCACCACCTTCCTTGTCCCCATAACCATGTGGTCATCCCCATAACCGTGCGGTTATCCTGTACCCGTGCCATTATCCCCGTAACCGTGCCGTTAGCCCCGTAACCATGCGGGTATCACCGTAACCGCACCCCGCAGCCCACCGCAGTGTCCCCAGCCCCGTCCCCTTTATGTCCCCATGTCCCTAAAACCCCAAAATGCCACCCCATCCCCATCCCACCGCCCTCCTCGTCCCCATAACCATACGGTTATCCCCGTACCCATGCCGTTAGCCCCGTACCCGTGCGGTTATCCCCGTAACCGCACCCCTCGGCCCACCGCGGTGTCCCCAGCCCCGTCCCCTTTTTGTCCCCGCGGCCCCCACCTGCCGCATGAACTCCTTGGTGGTGAAGACGAGCTCGTGGTAGAGCACCCAGCGGGGCTGCTCCTCGAAGAGGGAGCTGTTGGGGTGCACGAACACCGTCTGCTGGTGCTTCACCGTCCGGTAGCCGCCCCGCGTCAGCCGCGCCGTGTGGTAGAAGAAGCCGGCGGTGATGGCCTGGGGAGGGGGGGAATGGGGGGGGGCATTACGGGGGGGGGAATGGGGGGGTCCCGAGGGGGGAAATGGGGGTCCTGGGGGAGCCAGGAGGGGGGAAATGGGGGCCTGAGGGGGAAAATGTGGGTCCTGGGGGGGAAACGGAGGCCTGAGGGGGGAAATGGGGGTCCTGGGGGGGGAAATGGGGTCCTGGGGGGGGAAATGGGGTCCTGGGGGAGCCAGGAGGGAGGAAATGGGGTCTTGGGGGGAAAATGGGGTCCCAGGGGGGAAAATGGGGGTCCTGAGGGGGGAAATGGGGTCCCGGGTGGGAAATGGGCGCCCTGGGGAGGGGAAATGGGGATCCTGGGGGACCCAGGAGGGGGAAATGGGGGTCCTGGGGGGGGACCCAGGACGGGGGAAACGGGGGTCCCAAAGGGAGAAATGGGGTCATGGAGGGGGAAATGGGGTCCTGGGGAGGGAAATGGGGGTCCTGGAGGGGAAATGGGGTCCTGGGGGACCCAAGAGGGGAGAAATGGGGGTCCCAAGGGGGGAAATGGGGTCATGGGGGACCAAGGAGTAGGGTAACGGGGGTCCCAAGGGGGGAAATGGGGGTCCTGGGGGAGCCAGGAGGGGGGAAATATGGGTCCCGAGGGGGAAAATGGGGTCTTGGGGCTGAAAGTGGGGTCCTAGGGGGAGAAATAGGGGTCCTGAGGGGGGAAATGGGGGCATTTGGGGGGAAATGAGGTTCCCAAAGGGGGAAATGGGGGTCCCGGGGGAGCCAGGAGGGCGGAAATTGGGGTCCCGAGGGGAGAAATGGGCGTCCTGGGGAGGGGGAATGGGGGTCCTTGGCGGGGGAAATGGGGTCCTTGGGGGGGAAATGGGGGGTCCCAAGGGGGAAATGGAGGTCCCGAGTGGGGAAATGGGGTCCTAGGGGGAAAAATAGGGGTCCTGAGGGGGGAAATGGGGGCGTTTGGGGGGAAATGAGGTTCCCAAAGGGGGAAATGGGGTCCTGGGGGGACCCAGGAGGGGGGAAATGGGGGTCCCGAGGGGGGAAAGGGGGGTCCTGAGGGACCCAGGAGGGGGGAAACAGGGGCCCCAAAGGGTCCCTGGAGGGGAAATAGGGGCCCAAGAGTGTCCCTGGAGGGGAAATGAGGGGGTTCCTGGGGGGATCTCAGAGGGTCCCAGGAGGGGAAATGGGACCCCGAAGGGGGAAATGTGGGCCCTAAAAAACTCCAAGGGGAATTCGGGGTCCTGGAGGGGGGCTCCCAAAGGGTCCTGGGGAGACCCGGGGGTCCCTGGGTGGGGTTTTCGGGGTCTTTGGGTGGGTTTTTTGGGGTCCCTGGGTGTGGTCTTTGGAGTCCCTGGGTGGGGTTTTTGGGGTCCCGGAGTAGGTTTTTGGAGTCCCTCGGTGGGTTTTTGAGGTCCCTCAGTGGGGTTTTGGGGTCTTTGGGTGGGTTTTTGGGATCCCTGGGTGGGGATTTTGGGGTCCCTCTGTAGGTTTTTGGAGTCCCTCGGTGGGGTTTTGGGGTCACTCGGTGGGGTTTTGGAGTCCCTGGGTGGGTTTTTGGGATCCCTGGGTGGGGTTTTGGGGGGTCCCTGAGTAGGTTTTCTGGAGTCCCCTGCTGGGTTTTTGGGGTCCCTCAGTGGGTTTTGGGGTCTCTGGGTGGGTTTTTTGGGGGTCCCTGGGTGGGGTCTTTGGAGTCCCAGGGTGGGGTTTTGGGGGTCCCTTGATGGGGTTTTTGGGGTCCCTGGGTGGGGTTTCGGGGTCCCTGGGTGGGGTTTTTGGGGTCCCTCGATGGGGTTTTTGGGGTCCCTGGGTGGTTTTTTTTGGGGGGGGGGGTCCTTCAATGAGTTTTTTGGGGTCCCTGGGTGGGTTTTTGGGGTCCCTCGGTGGGGTTTTGGGATCCCTGGGTGGGGTTTTTGGGGTCTCTGCCTGTTTTTTTTTTGGGTGGGTGGATCCCTGGGTTGTTTTTTTTTTTGGGGGGGGGGTTGCGGGGGCACCTTGCGGACAGGGACGAGGTCTCCGGCGCAGGAGGAGGGGGCGATCTCGACGCGCTCCATCAGCCCCTCCAGCTGCTCCCGCACGTCCCGCGCCCGCCGCAGCGACCGCGCCTGCACGAAGTGCTCGTAGCACCACTGCACCGAGTGCCCGCTCGCCACCCACTGCGGGGACACGGGGACACGGAGAGGGACATGGGGACAATAAGGGACATGGGGACAATAAGGGACACGGGGACGTGGGGACATGGGGACAGGGAGAGGGACACAGGGACAATAAGGGACATGGGGACACGGGGACGTGGGGACAGGGAGAGGGACACGGGGACAGTAAGGGACACAGGGACATGGGGACATGGGGACAGGGAGAGGGACATGGGGACAGGGAGAGGGACATGGGGACAGGGAGAGGGACATGGGGACAATAAGGGACACGGGGGCATGGGGACAGGGAGAGGGACATGGGGACACGGGGACAGCAGGGGACACAAGGACATGGGGACAGGGAGAGGGACATGGGGACAATAAGGGACATGGGGACAATAAGGGACACGGGGACGTGGGGACATGGGGACAGGGAGAGGGACACGGGGACAATAAGGGACATGGGGACACGGGGACGTGGGGACAGGGAGAGGGACACGGGGACAGTAAGGGACACAGGGACATGGGGACATGGGGACAGGGAGAGGGACATGGGGACAGGGAGAGGGACATGGGGACAATAAGGGACACGGGGACATGGGGACAGGGAGAGGGACATGGGGACATGGGGACAATAAGGGACATGGGGACATGGGGACAGCAGGGGACACAGGGACATGGGGACAGGGAGAGGGACATGAGGACAGGGACATGGGGACAATAAGGGACGTGGGGACATGGGGACAGGGAGAGGGACATGGGGACAATAAGGGACATGGGGACACGGGGACGTGGGGACATGGGGACAGGGAGAGGGACATGGGGACAATAAGGGACATGGGGACATGGGGACAGGGAGAGGGACATGGGGACAATAAGGGACACGGGGGCATGGGGACAGGGAGAGGGACACGGGGACAACAAGGGACAGGGGGACACGGGGACAGCAGGGGACAGCAGGGGAGACAGGGACAAGGGGACAAGGGGATGGGGACGTGGGGACAGCAGGGGGAACGGGGACACGAAGGAGATGGGGACATGGGACACGGGGACACAGGAGGGGACAAAGACAGGACAGGTCAGAACCTGGACCTGGATCCCCCAGGCCACCCCAAACACCCGTCCCCACGTCCCCAGGACAGCCCATTCCCCCCACCTGTGTCCCCAAGGTGTCCCCAAGTGACCCCAGAGTGTCCCCAAGCATCCCCGGTGTCCCCAAAGTGTCCCCAGAGCATCCCTAAAGTGTCCCCAAAACATCCCCAGTGTCCCAAAGTGTCCCCAAGGCATCCCCAAGCATCCTAAAGTGTCTCCAAACATCCCCAAAGCATCCCCAGTGTCCCCACAGTGTCCCCAAGCGTCTCCAAAGTGTCCCCAAGCGTCCCCAAGCATCCTCAAAGCGTCCCAAAGCATCCCCAGTGTCCCCAAAGTGTCCCCAAGTGTCCTCAAAGCACCTCCAGTGTCCCCAAAGCATTCCAAAGCATCCCCAGTGTCCCCAAGCAACCCCCAAGCAACCCCAAGTGTCCCCAAGTGTCCCCAAAGTGTCCCCAAGCATCCTCAAAGCGTCCCAAAGCATCCCCAGTGTCCCCAGCCGTCCCCAAAGCATTCCCAAAGTGTCCCCAAGCAACCCCAAAGTGTCCCCAAACAGCCCCCAAGCACCTCCAGTGTCCCCCAAAGTATCCCCAAACATCCCCAAACATCCCCAAAACGTCCCCAACGTGTCCCTAAAGTGTCCCCAAGTGTCCTCAAAGCATCTCCAGTGTCCCCAAAGCATCCCAAAGCATTCCCAAAGTGTCCCCAAACATCCCCCAAGCACCTCCAGTGTCCCCCAAAGTATCCCCAAACATCCCCAAAACGTCCCCAACGTGTCCCCAAAGTGTCCCCAAGTGTCCCCAAAGCATCTCCAGTGTCCCCAAAGCATCTCCAGTGTCCCCAAAGCATCCCAAAGCATTCCCAAAGTGTCCCCAAGCAACCCCGAAATGTCCCCAAACAACCCCCAAGCACCTCCAGTGTCCCCCAAAGTATCCCCAAAGTGTCCCCAACATGTCCCCAACGTGTCCCCAAGCGTCCCCAACCGTCCCCCAGCCCCGCCGTGCCTGGTTGTAGACGTTGAGCAGCACGAGGTGGTCCCCGCCGGGCACGTGGAAGCCGACGCGGGCGCTGTCGGCGTGCAGCACCTTGTCCTTGGGCCGGTAGAAGACGGCGTTGTTCACCGACAGCATGGCCGCCACCGTCAGCACCTCCTCCGTGCACCCGTACCTGCGCGGGGACGGCAGCGGGGCGCCTTGGGGACAGCCCCGGGGCACCTCGGGGACAGGCCCGGGGCGCCCCGTGGTGTGGGGATGGCACCGGGGCACCTTGGGGACAGTCCTGGGGCACCCCATGGTGTGGGGACGGCACCATGGCACCTTGGGGAAAGGCCTGGGGCACCCCATGGCGTGAGGATGGCACCGTGGCACCTTGGGGACAGTCCCGGGGCACCCCGTGGTGTGGGGATGGCACCGTGGCACCTTGGGGACAGGCCCAGGGCACCTTGGGGACAGCCCCGGGGCACCCCGTGGTGTGGGGATGGCACCGGGGCACCTTGGGGACAGTCCCGGGGCACCTCGGGGACAGCCCCGGGGCACCCCGTGGCGTGGGGATGGCACCGGGGCACCCTAGGGATGGCCCCGGGGCACCCATGGGGACAGTACGGGATGGGGATGTCACCGAGGGGATGTCACCAAGGGGATGGGGACACCGAAGGGTTGGGGACACCGAGGGGTTGGGGACACCGAGGGGTTGGGGATGTCACCAAGAGGACGGGGACACCATCAAGGGGATGGGGATGTCACCAAGAGGACATCACCGAGGGGACGGGGACACCCACGGTGGGGCCAGGGGTGACATCGGGGCACCGGGACACCCAGGGGACACCCGGGGGACACCCAGGGGACACCAGGGGACAGGGGACACCCAGAGGACACCAGGGGACACTCACTGCTCCGAGGCCAGGATCATCTTGGCCAGCATGGGCTCCACGGGCAGCTCCGCCATGCGCCGGCCCAGCTGGGGACAGCGCGGGGACACCGTCAGGGGACCAGTGCTCCCAGTAACCCCGCCCCAGTGCTCCCAGTAACCCTGCCCCGGCGCCCCCAGTTCCTCCCAGTGCTCCCGGTACCGTGGTGAGCTCACCCACAGGATCCAACACCACCACCCCACTCCCTCCCAGTGCTCCCAGTACCAACGCGACCCCACCCACAGGGTCCAGCCCCACCACCCCAGTCCCCCCTGGTGCCCCCCAGTCCCTCCCAGTCCCTCCCAGTGCTCCCAGTACCGTGGTGAGCTCGCCCAGGTGGTTGAGGGCGCCCAGGGCGTAGAGCTGCTCCAGCGCCAGCACCAGCGTCTCGTGGGGCGGCGGGTCCAGGAAGTCGAAGTGGATCAGGTCGTTGATGCCTGGGGACGGGGACGTCACCCGCCGCTACCCCGGGGGGATGTCCCCACCCCAAAACGTCCCCCGTGTTCCTCAGGCCCTGCCCCGAGGTCCGTCCTGTCCCCAAATGTCCCCAAATGTGCCCTAAAAGTGCCCAAGATGTCCCGAACGCCCCCCGAGATGCCTCCTAAGATGCCCCAAAGCCCCCTGAGATGCCCCAAAGCCCCCCGAGATGCCTCCTAAAATACCCTAATGGCCCCAAAGATGCCCCAAAGCCCCCTGAGATGCCCCAAAGCCCCCTGAGATGCCTCCTGAGACACCCTGATGGCCTCTAGGATGCCCCAAAGCCCCCCTGAGATGCCACCTGAGATACCCTAATGGCCCTTAGGATACCCCAAAGCCCCCCTAGATGCCTCTTAGGACACCCTGATGTCCCCTAGGGTGCCCCAAAGCCCCCCTTAGATGCCTCCTGAGATGCCCCAAAGCCCCCCTAGATGCCTCCTGAGACCCCATGATGGCCTCTAGGATGCCCTAAAGCCCCCTGAGATGCCCCAAAGCCCCCCGAGATGCCTCCTGAGATACCCTAATGGCCCTTAGGATACCCCAAAGCCCCGAGATGCCCCAAAGCCCCCCGAGATGCCTCCTAAGACACCTTGATGGCCCTTAGGATACCCCAAAGCCCCCCTAGATGCCTCCTGAGACACCCTAATGGCCCTTAGGATGCCCCAAAGCCCCCCTAGATGCCTCCTAGGACACCCTGACGCCCCCTAAGATGCCCCAAAGCCCCCTGAGATGCTCCAAACGCCCCCCAAGGACGTCCCTCCGGGTCCCCGGCCTCCCGACCCACCCCCATCCCCGGGTCTCACCGAGGCTCTTGAGCAGCAGGACGAGGGCGCCCAGGTCGGCGCGCTGGATTTCGGGCACCGGCGTCTCCTCCAGCTCATGCTGGAAGGCCCAGGCCGTGTAGAGGCGGAAACATTTCCCCGGGGCCACCCGGCCCGCCCGGCCCGCCCGCTGGTTCGCCGAGGCCTGCGGGCACCGGCACCTGGCGTCACCCACGGGGGACGTGGGGACACGGGGAGGGACATGGGGACACCAGGGGACAGGGGACACCAGGGGACAGGGGACACCAGGGGCAGGGGACACGGGGATGTAAGGATATAGGGTCTACGGGGTGTGGGGACGTGGGGATATAAGGATGTGGGGACATGGGGACTAGGATGTGGGGACATTGGGGACGTGGGGACGTGGGGACCAAGGGATGTGGGGACATGGGGACCACGGAATGTGGGGACGTGGGGACACAGGGACCTGGGGACACAGGGACCTGGGGACATGGGGACACAGGGATGCAAGGACATGGGGACACGGGGACCAAGGAAAGTGGGGACACTGGGACCAAAGGATGTGGGGACATGGGGACCTAAGGACCTGGGGACATGGGGACTAAGAGATACGGGGACACTGGGGACGTGGGGACCAAGGGGATGTGGGGACATGAGGATATAAGGACCTGGGGACAGGGGGACCAAGGGACAGGGGGACCTGGACACCAAGGGATTTGGGGACAGGAGGACCTGGGCACCAAGTGACACGGTGACACGGTGCCGTATGGCTCTGGGACACGGGGACAACGGGACGGGGACCATGGGGACATGGGGACGGGATCCGTGGGGACACGAGGACGAAGGCCATAGGGAAACGGGGACGGGATCCATGGGGACAAAGAGACAGGGTCCATGGGGACATGGGGACGGGGTCCGTGGGGACACGAGGACGAAGGCCATAGGGAAATGGGGATGGGGCCATGGGGCCATGGGGACCGGGGCCATGGGGACACGAGGACGAGGTCCATGGGGAAATGGGGACGAGGTCCATGGGGAAATGGGGACAGGGACCATGGGGACACGAGGACAGGGTCTGTGGGGACACGGGGATGAGGTCCATGGGGACACAAGGATGAGGTCCATGGGGACACAGGGACGGGGACCATGGGGACACGAGGACAAGGTCCCTGGGGACACAAAGACGAGGTCCATGGGGAAATGGGGATGAGGTCTGTGGGGACAAAGGGACGAGGTCCATGGGGACACGAGGACAAGGTCCATGGGGAAATGGGGACGAGGTCTGTGGGGACAAAGGGACGGGGTCCATGGGGAAACGGGGACGGGGACCATGGGGACACGGGGACAGGGGCCATGGGGCCACGGGGCCGGGGGCCGGGGGGCCACGGGGCCGTACCCGGGAGCAGGGGGTGACGACGAGGGACTCCATGCCGGTGCGGGCGCTGTAGCTCTTCTGCTTGCAGAAGCCGGGGTCCAGCACGTAGACGATGCCGTCGATGGTCACCGACGTCTCCGCGATGTTGGTGGCCACCACCACCTGGGGGCGGGGACCTCGTGGGACACGCCCCCCCCGCCCCCACCCCCTTCTGCCCCGCCCGGGGCACGCCCTGCTAAGCCCCGCCCCCTTGAGCCCACCCAGACCTACCCCGGGAGCCCCACCCCCGTGCCCCGCCCTCTTAAGCCCCACCTCCATCGACTCCACCCCCTTGGACCCCACCCTATTAGGCTCCACCCCCTCCGATCTCCACCCTATTAGGCTCCACCCCCCTCTGACCCCACCCTATTAGGCTCCACCCCTTTACTACCACCCAATCAGGCCCTGCCCCATTAAGCCCCTCCCCCTTAAGCCCCACCCAAACCCCATCAGCTCCACCCCCTTAAGCTCCACCCCCTTAGACCCCACCCTATTAGGCTCCACCCCCCAATCAGACCCCACCCCATTAAGTCCCACCCCTCGGGCTCCGCCCTAATAGACCCCACCCTGTTAGGCTCCACCCCTCCAACCCCGCCCTATTAGGCTCCACCCCCTTAGACCCCACCCCCTTAGACCCCACCCTAGTAGGCTCCACCTCCCTCAGACCCCACCCTAATAGGCTCCACCCCTTAATCAGACCCCACCCTCTTAGGCTCCACCCCCTCGGACCCCACCCCATTAGGCTCCACCCCCTAATCAAACCCCACCCAATTAAGCCCCGCCCCTCCGACCACACCCTATCAGACCCCACCTCCCTCAGACCCCACCCTATTAGGCTCCACCCCCTCCGACCACACCCTATTAGACTCCACCCCCTAACCAGACCCCACCCTATTAGGCTCCACCCCCTCCGACCCCACCCCATTAGGCCCCACCCCCTCGAACCCCACCCCATTAGACCCCGCCCCCTCGCACCCCACCCCGTTAGGCTCCACCCCCTCCTACCCAGCCCTCCCAGGCCCCGCCCCCTCCCAGGCCCCGCCCCCTCCCGAGGCCCCGCCCCTTCCCGAGGCCCCGCCCCCCCCTCTTAAAGGGGCGGCGCGCACCTTGCGGGCTCCGGGCGGGGTGGGTTCGAAGATGCGCGCCTGCATGTCGGAGGGGAGGTTGGCGTAGATGGGCAGCACCAGCAGCTCGGCCAGCTTGGAGCCCAGGCGGCGGCAGCGCTCCTGCAGCAGCTCCACGCACGCCTCGATCTCCTCCTGCCGCGGGGGACAGCCCCGGGGGGCGTCAGGGACAGCGGGGGGGCGCGGGGACACTCAGGGACAGCGGGGGCACCGGGGGCACGGGGACATCGGGGACATGGGGACACTCGGGGACATCGGGGGCGCGGGGACGCTTGGGGACGTCAGGGACATCAGGGGCACGGGGATGCTCAGGGATGTCGGGGGCATGGGGACATCGGGGACATGGGGACACTCGGGGACATCAGGGGCATGGGGACACTCGGGGACAGCAGGGGCATGGGGACACTCGGGGACAGCAGGGGCACCAGGGGCACGGGGACATCGGGGGCACCAGGGGCATGGGGACACTCAGGGACATCAGGGACACCAGAGGCACAGGGACATAAGGGACACCGGGGGCACGGGGACATCAGGGACAGCGGGGGCACGGGGACACTCGGGGACATCAGGGACACCGGGGGCACGGGGACGCTCGGGGACACCGGGGGCATGGGGACACTCAGGGGCATGGGGACATGGGGACACTCGGGGACATCAGGGGCATGAGGACACTCGGGGACAGCAGGGGCACCAGGGGCACGGGGACATCGGGGGCACCAGGAACACCAGGGGCACGGGGACATCAAGGACACCGGGGGCACGGGGACATCAGGGACACCGGGGGCACGGGGACACTCGGGGATGTCGGGGGCATGGGGACACTCGGGGACACCGGGGACACTCAGGGATGTCGGGGACATGGGGACACTCGGGGACATCAGGGACACCAGGGGCATGGGGACACTGGGGACATGGGGACACTTGGGGACATCGGGGGCATGGGGACACTCGGGGACATCAGGGAGACGGGGGGCACCAGGGGCATGGGGACATCAGGGACATGGGGACACTTGGGGACATTGGGGGCATGGGGACACCTGGATGGACAGGGGCACCGTGGTGATGGGGACACCTAGGGGACATCAGGGACACCAGGGGCACGGGGACACCTGGACATATGGGGACACCATGGACACGAGGAGGATGGGGACACCGAGGGGACACCAGGGGCATGGGGACACTCGGGGACAGCGGGGACACCAGGAGGATGGGGACACCTGGATGGACGGGGACACCATGGACACAGGGAGGACCGGGGACACCCGTGGTGATGGGGACACCCAGGGGACACCCCGGGGACATCAGGGACGCCGGGGACACCCAGGGGACATTCAGGGACATCAGGGACGCTGGGGGCACGGGGACGCTTGGGGACACTGGCGGCACCCAGGTGACACCAGGGACACGAGGGCGGCACGGACGGCGCGGACGCAGCGCGGCGGCAGGGGGGTGACACCGGCCGCCCCCTCCCACACGCCACCGAGGTCGTCCCCGGGGGGCTGGGGTGACGGGGGGGGGGGAGGGGACCCCCAGGGGGGTGACACGGGGGGTGACACGGGGGTGGCACCCACCTGGCCGGTGAGGAAGACGAGGATGTCCCCGGGGGGCTGGGTGACGTGGATCTGCAGCACCGACACCACGCACGCCTCCAGGTAGTCGGCCTCGGGCGCCTGCGGGGGGGGACACGGGGGAGGGGGACACGGGGGTGGGGACACGGAGGGGGGGACACGGGGGGTGGGGACATCAGCACCCGGTGTCCCCGAGTCCCTCTGTCCCCTCCCTGAGGTGGCGTCCCCCCGTCCCTCAGCGCCACGCCTTCTCTGGGCCCCGTGGCGACCCCACGGCGCCTGGCGTCCCTGTGTCCCCCCGTGTCCCCCCCGTGTCCCCCCAGTGTCCCCCCCGTGTTCCCCCCGTGTCCCCATATCCCCCCCCGGTCCCCTTGTCCCCACATCCCCCCTGTCCCCCAATGTCCCCGTGTCCCCTCGTCTCCCCATGTCCCCCTGTCCCCCTGATGTCCCCCCACGCCCCCGTGTCCCCCAATGTCCCCGTGTCCCCCAATGTCCCCCTGGGTCCCATAATGTCCTCGTGTCCCCAGTGTCCACGTGTCCCCATGTCCCCCAATGTCCCTTTGTCCCCCAGTGTTCCCAGGTCCCCCCATGTCCCCGTGTCCCCATGTCCCCATCTCCCCCGTGTCCCCGTGTCCCCCAACGCCCCCAACATCCCCGTGTCCCCCAACATCCCCCTGTCCCCATCCCTGTCCCCATGTCCCCCTGTGTCCATGTCCCCCAACGCCCCCAACGTCCCCGTGTCCCCCAACGCCCCCATGTCCCCCAATGTCCCCATGTCCCCCAATGTCCCCATGTCCCTGTGTTCCCGAACACCCCCAACGTCCCCATGTCCCCCAATGTCCCCAACGTCCCCGAACGTCCCCATGTCCCCCAATGTCCCCCCGTGTCCCCCAATGTCCCCCAACATCCCCAACGTCCCCATGTCCCCCAACATCACTATGTCCCCATGTCCCCCAACGGCCCCAACATCCCTGTGTCCCCCAATGTCCCCGTGTCCCCATGTCCCCCAGTGTCCCCATTTCCCCCCGTGTCCCCATCTCCCCATCTCCCCCCGTGTCCCTGTGTCCCCCAATGCCCCCAATGTCCCCCATCGTCCCCAACATCCCCGTGTCCCCCAATGTCCCCGTGTCGCCATGTCCCCGTGTCCCCCAATGTCCCCGTGTCCCCATGTCCCCGTGTCCCCCAGTGTCCCCATCTCCCCCCGTGTCCCCGTGTCCCCCAATGCCCCCAACGTCCCCGTGTCCCTCAACGTCCCTGTGTCCCCATGTCCCCATCTCCCCCCATGTCCCCCTGTCCCCGTGTCCCCCAACGCCCCCAACGTCCCTGTGTCCCCCAATGTCCCCGTGTCCCCCAACACCCCCAACATCCCCATGTCCCCTATCGTCCCCATGTCCCCGTGTCCCCGTATCCCCCCATGTCCCCATGTCCCCCAACGCCCCCAACATCCCCATGTCCCCCCATGTCCCTGTGTCCCCAACGTCCCCGTGTCCCCCAGTGTCCCCATCTCCCCCTGTGTCCCCATCTCCCCCTGTGTCTCCGTGTTCCCCAACGCCCCCAAGGTCCCCATGTCCCCCAATGTCCCCATGTTCCCATCTCCCCCCATGTCCCCCAACATCCCCATGTCCCCCCGTGTCCCTGTGTCCCCAACGTCCCCGTGTCCCCCAATGTCCCTGTGTCCCCATGACCCCCAACATCCCCATGTCCCCCAACGTCCCCGTGTCCCCCCGTCCCCCCGGGTCCCCCCCCGCGCCCCACCTTGGTGTAGTAGATGTCGACGGGGAAGCGCCGCCCGGGGATGCGGAAGACGGGCGCGTGGTCGAAGAAGGCGGAGAAGCGCTGCGTGTCCAGCGTGGCCGAGGCCACCAGCACCTTCAGCTGCGGCCGGAACCGCGCGATGTCCTTGATCAGCCCGAACAGCACGTCCGTGTGCAGCGTGCGCTCGTGCGCCTCGTCCACCATGATCACGCTGCCGGGGGGGGACGCGGGGGGACAGGGGGGGACACGGGGGGACATGGGGGGACATGGGGGGACATGGGGACACAGGGGGATACAGGGACACGGGGGGACATGGGGACACGGGGGGACATGGGGACACGGGGGGACATGGGGACATAGGGGGACATGGGGACATGGGGACACGGGGGAATATGGGGGGACATGGGGGGGTACGGGGTCACGGGGGGATACAGGGGACACGGGGACATGGGGGAACATGGGGACACGGGGGGACAAGAGGACATCGGGGGAGATGGGGACACGGGAGGACATGGGGATGTTGGGGGACGTGGGGACACGGGGGGACACGGGGGGGTATGGAGACATGGGGGGACATGGGGACATAGGGGGACACGGGGACATGGGGGGACACGGGGACACGGGAGGACATGGGGATGGGGATGGGGATAGACATAGGGACAGACATGGGGACATGGGGACACGGGGACATAGGGGGACACGGGGGGATACGGGGACATGGGGACACGGGGACATGGGGACACGGGGGGGGTACGGGGACACGGAGGGATACAGGGGGACACAGGGACATTGGGGGACAAGAGGACATTGGGGGAGATGGGGACACGGGGGGACATAGGGATGTTGGGGGACACAGGGACACGGGGGGACACGGGGGGACATGACGGGGACAGGGTGACCGCACCAAGGCCAAGAGGGGACAGCGAGGGGACAGCAATCAGACGAAGGACGAGGCCAGCGCACCCTTACGTCCCCAAACCCGCGCCCCCGGTGTCCCCGGTGTCCCCAAAGCCCCTTCTACCCAAGTGCCACCAACCCCCCAACGTCCCCCCCGCCACCACCCTGCTGCCTCTCCCCCGACACCCCCACACCCACATCAACCCCGACGCCCCCTTCAGTCCCCCCAGCGTCCCCGGTGTCCCCTCGCGTCCCCGGTGTCCCCTCGCGTCCCCCAATGTCCCCCGGTGTCCCCCGATGTCCGCCGGTGTCCCCAAGGCCACCTGTAGGAGCCGAGGTCGGGCTCGGTGAGGAACTCCCGCAGCAGCATCCCGTCCGTCATGTACTTGAGCACCGTCCGCTCCGACGTGCAGTCCTCGAAGCGGATGCTGTACCCCACCTGGGGACGGGGACGCGTCACCCGGGGGTCCCCGACGTCCCCTCACCCCCCCCCCAGCGTCCCCCACGGTGCCCCTTCGGTCGTTCGGGGTCCCCAAATGCCCCCCGGGGGACCCTAAAAAAGGGGACGGGTCCCCCGGAGCGGGTCGCGGCCCTGGGGTCTTCAGGATTGGGGGCGCGTCCCCGAGGTCCCCGAGGACAAGGACGTGTCCCCGAGGTCCCCCCGGGGGGTCCCCAAAACGGGGGACACGTGTCCCCAGGGTCCTTAAGGTGTGGGACGCGTGTCCCTTTAGACGGGGACACGACCCCAAAATCCCCCCCTGGGGCCACCCAAGCCGCCCCTTGGGGCGCCCTGTGTCCCCGTGTCCCCCCCCCACCCCCCGATGTCCCCACGTGTCCCCAAGTGTCCCCAAGTGTCCCCAGGCGTCCCCCCCCCGCCTCACCTCGTTGCCCAGCTTGGTGCCCATCTCGACGGCGACCCGGGCGGCCACGCTCATGGCGGCCACGCGCCGCGGCTGCGTGATCCCGATCTTCAGCCCCTGCCGCGTGTAGCCCTGGGGGGGGGGGGACACCGGGATGGGGGGGGGGGTTGGGGACAGCTCGGGGGGGTCCCCCTGCCCCCTACCGCCCCCCCAGCTCCTTCCTATTGCCCCCCCCCCCATGCCCCCTTATTTGCCCCCCAGCTCCCCTATCCCCCCAGCGTCCCCTATAAACTCCCAGCGCCCTATTGCCCCCCCCAGCCCCATTATTCGCCCCCCACCTCCCTTATCTGCCCCCCAACCCCTTTATCTACCCCTCTAATTTCCTCCCTATTGCCCCCAAACCCCATTATTTACCCCCTACCCCTTTATCTGCCCCTCTAATTTCCTCTCTACTACCCCCAACGCCCCAAAACCCCCACATTTACCCCCCCAGCACCCCCCAACCCCTTTATCTACCCCTCCAACTTCCTCCCTGTTGCCCCCAATGTCCCCAAATACCCTAATTTACCCCCCCACCTCCCTTATCTATCCCCCAACCCCTTTATCTACCCTTCTAATTTCCTCCCTATTGCCCCCGATGCCCCAAAACCCCCTCATTTACCCCATCACCCCCCAACCCCTTTATCTACCCCTCTTATTTCATCCCTATTGCCCCTGATGCCCCAAAACCCCCTCATTTACCCCCCCATCACCCCCCAACCCCTTTATCTACCCCTCTAATTTCCTCCCTATTGCCCCCGATGCCCCCAAACCCCCTCATTTTCCCCCACATCACCCCCCAATCCCTTTATCTACCCCTCTAATTTCTTCCTTATTGCCCCCGACGCCCCCAAACCCCCTCATTTACCCCCCCAGCACCCACCCGATGCCCCCCAACCCCTTTATCTACCCCTCCAACTTCCTCCCTGTTGCCCCCAATGCCCCAAAATCCTCTAATCTACCCCCCTACCCCTTTATCTACCCCTCTAATTTCCTCCCTATTGCCCCCGATGCCCCCAAACCCCCTCATTTCCCCCCCATCACCCCCCCGACGCCCCCCCAAGCCCGTCGCCCTCACCTCCTCGTGCAGGTACTGGGGGATCTGGGTGGTTTTCCCCGAGCCCGTCTCGCCCTCGATGACCAGGATCTGGTGGCGGGCGACGGCGGCCACCAGCTCGTCGCGGTAGGGGAAGATGGGGAGGCTGCGGCGCACCTCCTGCGCCGACTGCCGACGCCGCTCCGCCTCCGGCACCGCCGCCGGCGCCTCCTGCGGCCCCGATGTCACCGACGGCCCCATGGACCCCTCCCCGTCATCGCCCCGGGTCACCTCCGAAGCCCCTTTGTACCCTTTGCCACCCCAAATCACCTCTTGCCACCTAAATCCCCTCTTTTCCACCCCAAATCCCCTCTTGGCCAACCCAAATCCCCTCTTGGCCACCCCAAATCCCCTCTTGGCCACCCCAAATCCCCTCTTGGCCACCCCAAATCCCTTCTTTTCCAGCCCAAATCCCCTCTTGGCCAACCCAAATCCCCTCTTAGCCACCCCAAATCCACTCGTGGCCACCCCAAATTTCCTCTTTGCTACCCCAAATTCCCTCTTTACTATCCCAAATCCACTCTTGGCCAACCCCAAACCCCTCCTAGCCAACCCCAAACCCCTCCTGGCCAACCCAAATCCCCTCTCGGCCACCCCAAATTCCCTCTTGACTGCCCCAAATCCCCTCTTTACTACCTCAAATCCACTCTCGGCCAACCCAAATTCCCTCTTGGCCAACCCAAATCCACTCTTGGCCAACCCAAATTCCCTCTTGGCTACTCCAAATCCCCGCTTTGCCACCCCTAGATCCCCTCCAGCACCCCAAATCCCCTATTTATGGCATCCAGGATCCCCAAAACTCTCCTCCGACACCCCAAATCCCCTCTTGGCCACCTAAATCCCCTCTTTTCCACCCCAAATCTCCTCTTGGCCAACCCAAATCGCCTCTTGGCCACCTAAATCCCTTCTTTTCCAGCCCAAATCCCCTTTTGGCCAACCCAAATCCCCTCTTAGCCACCCCAAATCCACTCGTGGCCACCCCAAATTTCCTCTTTGCTACCCCAAATTCCCTCTTTACTACCCCAAATCCCCTCTTGGCCAACCCAAATCCCCTCTTAGCCACCCCAAATCCACTCTTAGCCACCCCAAATTTCCTCTTGGCCAACCCAAATTCCCTCTTGGCCAACCCAAATCCACTCTTGGCTACCCCAAATCCCTGCTTCGCCACCCCTAGATCCCCTCCAGCACCACAAATCCCCTATTTATGGCATCCAGGATCCCCAAAACTCTTCTCCGACACCCCAAATCCCCTCTCGGCCACCTAATTCCCTTCTTTTCCACCCCAAATCCCCTCTTGGCCACCCCAAATCCCCTCTTCGCTACCCCTATTCCCCTCTTGTCCACCCCTAGATCCCCTCCAGCACCCCAAATCCCCTATTTATGGTCCCCAGCACCCCGAAAACCCCCTCCAGCACCCCAAATCCCCCCTGCATCACTCCCAGGTGCCTCCCAGTGCCCCTGGGACCCCCTCCAGCACCCCAAATCCCCCCTCCATCACTCCCAGATGACCCCCAGCACCCCTGGGACCCCCTCCAGCACCCCAAATCCCCCCTCCATCACTCCCAGATGACCCCCAGCACCCCTGGGACCCCCTCCAGCACCCCAAATCCCCCCTCCATCATTCCCAGGTGCCTCCCAGCACCCCGGGACCCCCTCCAGCACCCCAAATCCCCTCTCCATCACCCCAACCCCCCCCCAAGCCCACCTTGTCGGGCTCGGTGCCCTGCATCTGCACGGCACTGACGAACTGGATCATCTCGTCCTCCTCCAGCACGAAGTCGTAGTCGCGGGAGGGCTGGCGGCGGGCGGCGTCGCGCGCCCCGAACCGCAGGGCGGCCGCCCCCATGCGCTCCTCCTCCCAGCGCCGCTGCTCGTCCCGCGGGGCCAAGCGCTCCTCTTCCGTCCCCGGCTCCTCGCGTTCCGGGATTTTCTACGGGAAGGGGTAAAAAGTGAGAAAATGACCCAAAATCGGCGCAGCTGGGGCTTTGATGGGGGTGGAAGAGCAGCGAAAACGCCGCAGAAAAGGCGTGTTCCAGGGTTTTGCTATGGTGAAAGACATGAAAGCGACCCAAAACTCACGCATCCCATGGATTTTCTGCGCCAAGAGCCCCCAAACCACTCCAAAACCCAGTCATCCTACGGATCTCCTGTGCTGAAACCCTCAAACCACCCCAAACCCACTCATCCCATGCATTTTCTGTGCCAAGGGCCCCCAAACCACCCCCAAACCCACCCACCCCATGGATTTTCCGTGCTGAGAACCCCCGAACCACCCCAAAACCCACTCGCGCCACGGATTTTCTACGCCAAGAGCCCCAAAACCACCCTAAAACCCACCCGCCCCATGGATTTTCTGCACCGAGAGACCCCAAACTACCCCAAAACCTACACATCCCTTGGGTTTTCTGTGCCAAGAGACCCCAAACCATCCCAACACATACAAATCCCATGGATTTTCTGCGCCAAGAACCCCAAAACCACTTTGAAAGCTACTCATCCTGTCGATTTTTGATGCCGTGAGCCCCCAAACCACCCCAAGACCCACTCATCCCATGGATTTTTTGTGCCAAGAGCCCCCAAACCACCTTGAAACCCACATATCCCTTGGGTTTTCGTTGCTGAGAGCTCTAAAACCACCCCAAAACCCACTCACCCCATGGATTTTTTGTGCCAAGAGCCCCCAAACCACCTTGAAACCCACATATCCCTTGGGTTTTCGTTGCTGAGAGCTTTAAAACCACCCCAAAACCCACTCACCCCATGGATTTTTTGTGCCAAGAGCCCCCAAACCACCTTGAAACCCACATATCCCTTGGGTTTTCATTGCTGAGAGCCCCCAAACCACCCCAAAACCCACTCATCCCATGGATTTTCCGTGCCGAGAGCCCCCAAACCACCCCAAAACATACAAACCCCATAGACTTTACGCGCCAAGAACCCCCAAACCACCTTGAAGCCTACTCACCCCATGGATTTTCTTTGCCTAGAGCCCCCAGCCTACCTTGAAATCCACCCATCCACTCACCCCATGGATTTTCTGTGCCGAGAGCCCCCAAACCACCCCAAAACATACAAACCCCACGGATTTTCTTCGCCTAGAGCCCCCAACCTACCTCGAAATCCCCTCACCCCATGGATTTTCTGCGCCGAGAGCCCCCAAACCACCCCAATAACCACTCATCCCATGGATTTTCCATGCCAAGGGCCCCCAAACCACCCCAAAACCCACTCACCCCATGGATTTTCTGTGCCGAGAGCCCCCAAACCACCCCAATAACCACTCATCCCATGGATTTTCTGTGCCGAGAGCCCCCAAACCACCCCAAAACCCACCCACCCCATGGATTTTCCGTGCTGAGAACCCCCAAAACCCCCCAAAACCCCCCCAAACCCCCTTCTTCCCACCTTCCCCCGCGTCTCCTCGGGCATGTAGTAGCGGTTGCTCTTCTCCAGCTTCTCCTTCTCGCCTGCCCGCTTGTACTCGCGCGCCAGGTCCCGCACGCGCCGCTTGTACTCGAGCTCGCGCCGCTCGGCGCCCGTCAGCGTCTCCTCCCCGAAGAGATATTCCTCGTCGGCGATCTCCGCCTCCAGCTCCTCGAGTTTATCCCGCTCCCTCTTGGCCAAATATTCCCGGCGGGATTTCTTCCGCAGCTCGGGGACCTGGGGACGAGCGGGGAAGGGGTTTGCGGGGTGGTAGGGTTCCTGGGGGGGGACACACGTCCCCTCGACAGGGAGTTTCGGGGGCTCACCATGGTTTTTTGGTCTTCTTCGGCGACTTTGAGGCGTTTCTGAGCTTCTTCGTAAGCCTGGGGAGGAGAGGGAAAGGGAGGGAGAAGGGGATCAAGGGGACGGATTTGGTTAAGGAGAGAAAAAAACCCTAATAAGACCCAAAAAACGTCAGGTCGCACACCCAGGGACCCCAAATCTTAAGCGGGAGGTGGGTGAGAGCCCCCAGTCCAAAGAAGAGACCCTAAAATCCCAACCAGGACCCCCA
Source organism: Anser cygnoides (assembly GCF_040182565.1). Taxonomy (NCBI): domain Eukaryota; kingdom Metazoa; phylum Chordata; class Aves; order Anseriformes; family Anatidae; genus Anser; species Anser cygnoides. Next base: position 1,980,798 of record NC_089907.1, read on the forward strand.
GTCCCAACCAGAGACCCCCAAAATCCCATCCAAAAACACCCAGTTCCAACCACAGACACTCGAAATCCCACCCAGGAGCCCCAAAATCCCATCCACAAGCCCCAAAATCCCATCCAGGAGCCCCAGTGTCAACCAGAAACACCCAAAAACCCATCCAGGAGCCCCCAAATCCCATCCAGGAGTCCCAGTCTCAAGCAGAGACCCCCAAAATCCTATCCAGGAGCCCCCAAATCCCATCCAGGAGCCCCCAAATGCCATCCAGGAGCCCTAATCCCAACCAGAGACCCCCCCAAATCCCATCCGAGACCCCCAAAATCCCATCCCGGAGTCCCAGTCTCAACGAGAAGCACCCAAAATCCCATCCAGGAGGCCCAAAATCCCATCCAGGAGCCCCAATCCCAACCAGAGACCCCCAAAATCCGAACCAGAGACCCCCAAAACCCCATCCAGGACCCCTAGTCCCAAGCAGAGGCCCCCAAAATCCCATCCAAGAGCCCCAGAATCCCATCCAGGAGCCCCGATCCCAACCAGCGACCCCCAAATCCCACCCAAGGACCCCAAACCCACTCCAACGACCCCCCAACTCCCCCCAGACGCCCCAAATCCCACCCAAGGACCCCAAACCTACTCCAGTGACCCCCAAATCCCACCCAAGGACCCCAAAGGCCACCCAAGGACCCCAAAGGCCACCTAAGGACCCCAAAACTCACCCCGAAAACCCCCAGAAGCTCATCGGGACGCCCCCGCGACTCCCCCAAACCCCCCTAAAGGAACCAAAACCCACCCCAGGGACTCCACAACCCACACGGGGGACCCCAAAACGCCCCCCTGACCCCATAAGGACCCCTCCCGGGGGGGGCACCTTGGCGTCGGGGCGGGCGAGGACGTGGCGGGTGCGGTCGCGGTCGCGGCGGCGGAGGCGCTCGGCGAAGGCGTCCCGTTCCTCCAGGTCCCGCAGGCGCTCGCGCTCCGACGCTTCCCATTCCGCCTCCGGCTCCTCGGGGGGTTCCGGAGCCCTGTAAAAGGGGGGACCCCAAAAGTTTCGGAGGGTCCCGGATCAAAGGGAGGACCCCGAAAGGGTTAGGAAGAGAGGGAGACGTCCGTGGGTTTTGGACGGGGTGAGAAACCCTAAAAGGTGGGGAGGAAAGGAGCCGAAAAGGTAAAGGGGAGCCTAAAAGTTTAAGGGGACCCCAAAAGCTCAGGGGAATCCTAAAAGTTCAAGGGTGACCCCAAAAGTTTAAGGGGGACCCCAAAAGTTTAAGGGGACCCTAAAAGTTTAAGGGGACCTCAAAAGTTCAAGGAGACCCTAAAAGTTCACGGGGGACCCCAAAACTTTAAGGGATCACCAAAAGTTTAAGGGGATCCTAAGAGTTTAAGGGGATCCTAAGAGTTTAAGGGGACCCCAAAAGGCTGGAAGGGGACTTGACATTGGAAGGGGGACCCCAAAGAGCCCCCAATAACTGGGGGGGACCCCAATAACCTGGGGGAAAACCGATAACTGGGGGGGATCCCAAACACTGGAGGGACCCCAACAGCCATGGGGGACCCCAATAACCATGAAAGGACCCCAATAACCAGGGGAAACCCCAATAACTGGGGGGACCCCAATAACCTGGGAGGGGCCCCAATTAATGGGGGGGACCCCAATTAATGAGATCAGCCCTCATAAACAAGGGGGGGACCCCAATAATGGGGTCAGACCCAATAACTGGGGGGACCTCAATAACTTGGGGGGGACCCCAATAACCAGGGGGGGTCTAATTAATGGGGGGGGACCCCAATTAATGGGGTCAGACCCCAATAACCTAGAGGGGCCCAATTAATGGGGGGGGCCCCGATAGCCATGGGGGGACCCCAATAATGGGGTCAGATCCCAATAACAGGGGGGGGAGGACCCCAATTAATAGGCTCAGACCCCGATAACGGGGGTGGGCATCAATTAATGTGGATCAGACCCCAAAAACTGGGGGGACCCCAATAGCAGGGGGGGACCCCAAAACCAAGGGGGGACCCCCAATAATGGGGTCAGATCCCAATAACGGGGGGGGGAGGACCCCAATTAATAGGGTCAGACCCCAATAACTGGGGTGGGCATCAATTAATGGGGGTCAGACCCCAATAACCGGGGGGACCCCAATAACAGGGGGGGGACCCCAAAGCCAAGGGGGGGACCCCCAATAATGGGGTCAGATCCCAATAACGGGGGGGGGGAGGACCCCAATTAATAGGGTCAGACCCCAATAACGGGGGTGGGCGTCAATTAATGGGGGTCAGACCCCAATAACCGGGGGGACCCCAATAATGGGGGGGGACCCCAATAACCGGGGGGACCCCCCAAAAACCGGGGGCTACTCACGGGGCCGGCGGCGGGGGCGAGGGGCTGCTGGAGGCCTCGGGGGACTCGGAGCGGCGGCGCCGGAGGTGGTGGCGGCGGCGGCGGCGGGCGGCGGCCATGTCGGGGGCGGGGCCGGGCCCGGGCCCCGCCTCCTCGTCGCTCTCCACCAATCGGTAGCCTTGGCTGCGCCGCTGCAGCTCCAGCGCCGCCCGCTCGGCCGCGCGGCCGGGGGGCTCCCGGGGGGGCTCCCGGGGGACCTGGGGGGGGGGGAAAGCGTCAGGGAACGGCCCCTGGGCGAGGCCACGCCCCCTTGGTGAGGCCACGCCCCCTGGGCGAGGCCACGCCCCCCTGGGTGAGGCCACGCCCCCTAAACGTGGCCACGCCCCCCCCCCCAATAACCACCCCCAGCATTGGTTGTCCCCCTCTGCCTCGGCGCTGCTCTGGCCCGCAAGCCCCGCCCACTCTCAAAGAGGCCACGCCCCCCTCGTGTGAAGCCCCGCCCACCACCCTACAGGCCACGCCCACCTCCCCATAAGCCCCGCCCCCAGCCCCATAGCCCCTCCCACTCCCTCAAGCCCCGCCCACTCCCTCAAGCCCCGCCCACTCCGCAAGCCCCGCCCACTCCGCAAGCCCCGCCCACCCAAGCCCCTCCCCCACCCCACCACCCCCTCCCTCCTCTTCCTCCCCCAAGCCCCGCCCCCGCTTCCTCCTTCCCAAACCACGCCCCCCCCGCCGAGGCCCCGCCCACCGGAAGCCCCTCCCGCTTTAAGCCCCGCCCCCCGGAAGCCCCGCCCACCTTCCCCCAGAGCTCCCTGGCGAAGGCCCGCACGCGCGGCTCCTCCACCCGCAGCGCCTCGGTGTCGCGCAGCCGCTCCAGCAGCTCCTCGGCGCTGCGGCTCCGCCGGGCCAGCGCCACCAGGAAGGCGGGGACGTGGCGGCCGCTGAGCCCCAGCAGCTCCTGCAGCTCCCCGGACACCCAGCGCTCCAGCGCCGCCTGCCCGCCCCCCGCCGCCGCCATCACGAGAGGCCGCCGCAGGCTGCGCATGCGCCGCCCCCCTCCCCCGCCCCTTTCGCGGCGCCGCGCGCACGCGCGGCGCTCTCCGCCGCTACCGTAATACCTCGTGTAGGCGCGCAAAGCTGCTCGACCGTAAAAACCGAGCGCCCCCCCCCCCCCCCCCCCGCTGTAAATCCGACCCCCCCCGTACCGTAAAGACCGACCCCAACCCCCGCCGTGTCACCCCCCGACTCGTCACGGCCACCATCGTCTCTTTTTTATTGTCGTTTTTCAGGGTACAGGACCGCAGGCTGCGTTGCTACGGCGACAGGGATATGCCATGGCTTCGTTGCCATAGCAACAGGACTAGGCCGCAGGCTGCATCTCCATAGTAACAGGACCAGGCCTTGGGCTTGGTTTCCATAGCAACAGAACCAGGCCGCAGGCTTCGTTTCCATGGCAACATCACCAGGCCTCTGGCTTCGTTTCCATAGCAACAGGACCAGGCCGCAGGCTTGGTTTCCATAGCAACAGAACCAGGCCGCAGGCTTCGTTTCCATGGCAACATCACCAGGCCTCTGGCTTCGTTTCCATAGCAACAGGACCAGGCCGCAGGCTTGGTTTCCACGGTGACAACACCAGGCCTCAGGCTTCATTTCCATGGCAACAACACCAGGCCCCAGGCTTCGTTTCCATAGCAACAAGACCAGGCCGCAGGCTGCGGCCTACCCCTGCCGGCCATTTTGTGCCCCCTCACCCTCCTCTTCCTCGCTCCCCCCCCCCATCGTCCCCTCTCCCCCCCCCCCCCCAAACCGCATCATGAAGCCCCCCCAGCCCCCCCCAAATAAACCAGGAAGCCCCGCCTCCCTCCGTGGCCCCGCCTACAAAAAAAGGCCCCGCCCACAAGCCCCCCCCCCCCCCCATTACCCCCCCCCTCCATTAATACTGCTTGGCTTTGGCCCCAGTTGGCCCAGTCACAAACTGGGCCTGGCCCAGTTCCTAACTGGGCCACCTCCGGCTGACCCAATACTGACAAATCCCCCCCCCCAGCTATAAAAAGCCCTTAATTAGGTTAAAAACCTCGTTAAGGAAAATCCCCCCCCTCCCCACCCCCCCCCACCCCCGATGCTGCTAATTTAAAAAAAAGCTATAAAAAAAGGGGGGGGGGGGGGGAGCTGGCAGCCCCCCCCCCCCAGCCACGTCTTGGGGTCGGGGTCCGTGCGTCCTGCCCCGCTGTGTGGGGGGGGGTCCTGCCCCGTTAGGGGGGGTCCCACCGGCGAGACCCCCCCCCAGGGCTGGGGTTACCGCCGGCAGGACTCGTCTGGAGGGGGGGGGGGGGGGGGGAACAGGGGTGAGCGCCTCAGAAACCCCCCGGGACTCCCCCTCAAATCCCTCCAGGGACACTGAGACACCCCCCCCCCCCCCCCCAGGGCACCCCAATACCTCCCTGGGCCCCCCCCAGCTCTCCCAGAGGACGCTGGGCCCCCCAAAATCCCTCAGGGCACCCCAGGACCCCCCCAAAAAAAGCCCCCAGGGGACCCTGACCCCCCCCAAAGGACCCTAACCCCCCCCCAAGGGACCCTAACCCCCCCCCAAGGGACCCTAAACCCCCCTAGGGGTCCCTAAACCCCCCCCAGCGGACCCTAAACCCCCCCCAGCGGATCCTAAACCCTCCCAGGACCCTTCTGCCCCCCCAGGGGACCCTGAAACCCCCCCAAAAACCCCTCAGGACCCCCTCTGAGAACCCTGAGACCTCCCCCAAACCCCCCTAGGGACCCCCAGCCCCCCCCAGCCCCCCCAACCCCCCCCCTAGGGACCCCCAGCCCCCCCCCAACCCCCCCTCAAAACCCCCTAAGGACCCCAAGCCCCCTAAAAACCCCCCTCAAACCCCCCTAGGGACCCCCAGCCCCCCCAAACCCCCCCTCCAAACCCCCCCAGGGACCTCCAGCCCCCCCCAGCCCCCCCCCCCAAACCCCCTATGGACCCCCAGCCCCCCCAACCCCCCCCCAGAGACCCCCAGCCCCCCCCAAAACCCCCCCCAGGGACCCCCCCCCAGCACCCACTCACCCACAAGCAGGGCGCGGGCCCGCAGCCCCCCCGGCAGCCCCCGTGCCAGGGGGGGGTCGTCTTCGTCCTCCTCTTCCTCGGGGGGCCCGGGGGGGGCCGGGGGGGGCGAGGGCTCCTCGGGGGGGCCCCAGGCCGCCAGCAGAGCCCCCTCGGAGGGGTAGCAGAAGGTGCGCTCCAGCTCCCGCTCGCTGAACCAGATCTTCAGCTGGGGGGGGACACGGGGGGGTTGGGGACGTTTTGGGGACATTTGGGGATGTTTTGGGGATGTTTTGGGGGTTTGGGACGTTTTGGGGACATTTTGGGACGTTTTGGGGACGTTTTGGGGACGTTTGGGGGACGTTTGGGGGACGTTTGGGGGGGTGGGACGTTTTGGGGATGTTTGGGGACGTTTTGGGGACGTTTTGGGGGGTTTGGGGACGTTTGGGGGACATTTTTGGGACGTTTTGGGACATTTTGGGGACATGTTGGGACATTTTGGGACATTTTGGGACACCATGAAGACCCCATGGGGATGGGGATGGCATGGGAGAGGGACCCGGGGGGGTCAGCATGGGGTTGGGGACGGTTTGGGGACATTTGGGACGTTTTTGGGACATTTGGGGACGTTTTTGGGACGTTTTGGGGTCGTTTTGGGGGTTTGGGGATGTTTTGGGGACATTTTGGGGCGTTTGGGGACGTTTGGGGGACGTTTGGGGGACGTTTGGGGGACATTTTGGGGACGTTTTGGGGTTTTGGGGGCACCCAGAAGACCCCATGGGGATGGGGATGCCGTGGGACAGGGACCGGGGGGGGGGTCAGCAGGGGGTTGGGGACGTTTTGGGGACATTTTTGGGATGTTTTGGGGGACATTTTGGGACATTTTGGGGTTTTGGGGACACCCAGAAGACCCCACAGGGATGGGGATGCTCCGGGGACAGGGGGTGGCTTGGGGACATCGTGGGGACGTGGATGCCACGGGGGTGGGGACACCACGGGGGCGGGGACACCCTAAAAACGGGGTCACCGTGGGGTTGGGGACACCGCGGGGACAGGGACACCGCGGGGACCAACAGTGACGTGCCCCCCCCCCATAAGGATTCCCATGGCAATTAATCCCCTCCCGGCTTAATCGCAATTAACGGGAGGCTATTAACGAGCGGGGGGGTGGGGGTGGGGGGGGTCACGCGGCCCTATAGGGAGCGGGGGATGGGAAGCGGAAGGGGGAGGGGGGCAGGGGACCCCCGTGTCCCTGCCCTGCCACCACCGCAACCGCTTCCTTCCCCCCCCCCCCCCCACCCCGTGTGGGTTCCTGTTTTTGGGGTGCCCCAAAGGATTCTGGGTAATGGGGGGGAGTGAGGGGGGGGCCAACCGCCAGCCCCCGCTGCCCCCCCCCACCCCCCAAAAAAATTGGGGGACCGGAGAGGGGGTACAGGGCGGCGAGGATGGGGACAGAGATGGGGACACGGGGGTGTCAGGGAGGGGACAGGGACAAGGGGGGGCGTGGCATGGGATGGGGACAAGGGGGGGGGCGGGGGGGGACATGGGGGGGTCCAGGAAGGGATGGGGACAAGGATGGGGACGGGGGGGTGGGCAAAAGGGGACAAAGATGGGGACGGGGATGGGGGAACCGGCAAGGGACGGGGATGGGGACAGCGGCCACTGAGGGGACGGGGACGAAGGGGACAAGGATGGGGACGGGAAGGTCCAGGAGGGGACAGGGACCAGGGACGGGGGGGGGGGCGTCCAGGAGATGGGGGGGCTCGGGGACATGGGACGGGCTTGGGGACATGGGATGGGGACACGGGATGGGGTTGGGGACACGGGACAGGGTTGGGGACATGGGATGGGGACACGGGATGGGGTTGGGGACACGGGATGGGGACACGGGACGGGGATGGGGACAGGGACAGGGACATGGGGATGGGGTTGGGGACATGGGGATGGGGACACGGAGGAGGACCTCAGGGGACATCGGGGGGGGCACAAAAGGCACCACGAGGGGACCCGGGATGGCTCGGGGGGACACGGGGGGACACGGGGCGGGGGACACGGGGGGGGGACGCGGGGACCCTACCTTCTTGCGGTGGGGGTCGTTCTTGGCCAGGCAGGAGCGGGGCAGGGCCAGGTAGCCGCCGATGACCTGGATCTCCTCGGCCGTGGGGTACCGCTTCTTGGGGGGCCCCGGGGGGGCGGCGGGGGGCGCGGGAGGCGCGGCAGGAGCCGGGGACCCCCCCTCGGCGGTCCCCCCGCGCCGGGGCCGCACTGTGATGGTGTTGCCGCTGCGGCGTTGAAGGGCCGGGTGGGCCGGCGGCGGGGGGCCGGGCTCGCGGCGGGGAGCCCCTCGCATGGCCGCCGGCCCGCTGGGCCCCCCCGGCGTTGGGCCCTCCCCGGCGCCGCCCTCCGCACGCCCCTGCGCGGGCGTCACGGCCGACGGGGGCGTCACGGCCACCGGGGGTGTCGCCGATGGGGGTGAGGGCGTCATGGCTGCCGTTGAGGGCGTCATGGCCGCCGTTGAGGGCGTCATGGCCGCCGTAGGCCTCGCGGCCGCCGTTGAGGGTGTCGTGGACGTTGTCGAGGGCGTCATGGCTGTCGTTGAGGGTGTCATGGACACTGAAGGTGTCGTGGACGTTGAGGATGTCATGGACGTCGTTGAGGGCGTCATGGCCGCTGTTGAGGGCGTCATGGCCGCCGTAGGCCTCGTGGCTGCCGTTGAGGGCGTTATGGACGTTGTTGAGGGCGTCATGGCCACCGTTGAGGGCGTCGTGGCCGTTGAAGGTGTCACGGCCGTTGAGGACGTCACGGCCACCGTTGAGGGCGTCACGGCCGCCGTAGGCCTCACGGCCGTTGTTGAGGCTGTCGTCATGGCCGCCGTGGTGGCCCCCCCACCTCCCCTGCCCGTCCCCTGTCCCTCAGCTGTCCCCACACCCTCGTGGCCACCCGCCGTCCCCCCCCGGCCCTCGGCCACCTTCCAGGACCTCACCAGCCCCCTCACCGTCCCCTCGGCCGTCCCCAGCTCCTTGCTCGGGCCACCAGATGTCACGGGGCTGGTGGCCACCTCGGGGGGCTTGGGGACAGCCGCCTGATGGCCCTCGGCTGTCCCCTGTCCCTCGGCTGTCCCCAAGCCCTTCGTTGTCACCTGGCCCTCAGCTGTCCCCAAGCTGGTGGCCAACCCTTGGCCCTTGCCCACCCTACAGCCCTCGGATGTCCCCTGTCCCCCAACCGTCCCCTGTCCCTTCACCGAGCCCCACCCCCTGACTGTCCCCAAGCCCTTAAGTGTCCCCCGTGCCCCAGCTGTCCCCAACCCCTTGGTTGTCCCCTGTCCCTCCGCCGTCCCCGCGCTGGTGGCCACCCCTTCCCCCTTGCCCGTCCCGAGGGTCTCCACCGTCCCCTGTCCCTCAACTGTCCCCAAGCCCTCGCTTGTCCCCAAACCTTCAACTGTCCCCAAACCCTCAACTGTCCCCAAACCTTCAGCTGTCCCCCGTTTCTCGGTTGTCCCCCGTCCCTCAATTGTCCCCAAACCCTTGCTTGTCCCCAAACCCTCAACTGTCCCCTGTCCCTCAACTGTCCCCAACCCCTTTTTTGTCCCCAAACCCTCAATTGTCCCCCTTCCCTCACTTGCCCCCAACCCCTCAACTGTCCCCAACCCCTCCCTGGTCCCCCCGCCCTCGTTGTCCCCCACCCCCCCTCCCACCCCTTGTCCCCCTCCGACCCCCCGTCCCCCGGTCCCCTCTCCGTCCCCGTCCCCCCGCTCGGGGGAGCTCTCGGGGACCCCCTCGGTGCTGAGCGAGCGGCCGGGGGGCCGGGGGGCAAAGCGGCCGAGCAGGCGGCTGACGCGCCCCCCCGGGACCGCGGTGGCGGGGGTCTCCTCGCCGGCCCCGCACTTCTCCAAACCCTCGGCGCTCCGGCTCAGCCCCGGGGCCAACGCCGCCGCCGGGACCCCCCCTCCGGTCCCTCGGGACCCCCCCGGGCCCCCCGTTTTGGCCCGGCGCCGTTCCAGCAGCTCCCGTTTCCAGGGGGGGAGCTGCGCTGCCCGCTCCCGCTGCTCCCGCTCCCGGCGCCGTGCCGCCTCCTCCTCGCGCCGCCGCCTCTCCAGGAGCTGCAGCTTCCAGCCCGGCACCGCCATCGCTGCGGGGTCACCGGGGGTTGGGGTGAAGGGTTTGGGGTCACCGGGGGTTGGGGTGAAGGGTTTGGGGTCAACGGGGATTGGGGGTGGAGGATTTGGGGTCAACGGGGATTGGGGGTGGAGGATTTGGGGTCAACGGGGGTTGGGGGTGGAGGGTTTGGGGTCAACGGGGGTTGGGGGCGGAGGGTTTGGGGTCAACGGGGGTTGGGGTGAAGGGTTTGGGGTCAACGGGGGTTGGGGGTGAAGGGTTTGGGGTCAACGGGGATTGGGGGTGAAGGATTTGGGGTCAACGGAGGTTGGGGGTGGAGGATTTGGGGTCAACGGGGGTTGGGGGTGGAGGATTTGGGGTCAACAGGGGTTGGGGATGGAGGATTTGGGGTCAAAAGGGGTTGGGGTGGAGGATTTGGGGTCAACGGGGGTTGGGGGTGGAAGATTTGGGGTCAACGGGGATTGGGGGAGGAACGTTTGGGGTCAACAGGGATTGGGGGTGAAGGGTTTGGGGTCAACAAGAGTGGGGGTGAAGGGTTTGGGGTCTATGGGGGTTGGGGGTGAAAGGTTTGGGGTCAACAGGGGTTGGGGGTGAAGGGTTTGGGGTCAACAAGAGTGGGGGTGAAGGGTTTGGGGTCAACGGGGGTTGGGGTGAAGGGTTTGGGGTCATCAACGATTGGGATGAAGGTTTTGGGGTCATCAAGGTTTGGGATGAAGGTGTGGGAGATTATGGGGATGGAGGTTTTGGGGCTACCAAGGAAGGGGATGAAGGTTTTGGGGTCAACAAGAGTGAGGGTGAAGGGTTTGGGGTCATCAAGGGTGGGGGTGAAGGGTTTGGGGTCATCAGGGATGGGGAGGAAGGGTTTGGGGTCATTGAGGAAAGGGACGTAGGTTTTGGGGCTACCAAGGATGGTGGGACCACCAGGGATGGGGATGGTGGGGCCACCAAGGATTGGGACGGAGGTTTTGGGGTCACCAGGGATGGGGGTGAAGGTATTGGGACTTACGGGGGTGAAGGTTTTGGGGTCACCACGGGTGGGGGTGAAGGGTTTGGGGCCATCAAGGGTTGGGATGAAGGTTTTGGGGTCACCAAGGAAGGGGATGAAATTTTGGGGGCTACCAAGGATTAGGATGAAGGTTTTGGGGTCACCGGGGATGGGGGGCCACCAGGGATGGGGGTTTTGGGGCCACCAGGGATGGGGACAAGGGCCACGAGGATGGGGACAAGAGCCACCAGGAGGGGGACAAGGGCCACTATAACAGGGACAAGGGCCACCGGGATGAGGACGAGGGCCACCAGGACAGGACAAGGGCCACCAGGATGGGGACAGGGATGATGGAACCACCGGGGATGGGGACAAGGGCCACCAGGAGGGGACAGGGACCACCAAGATAGGGATGAGGGCCACCAGGATGGGGACAGGGACCACCAGGAAGGGACAAGGGCCACCAGGAGGGGACAAGGGCCACCAGGAGGGGGACAGGGACCACTATAACAGGGACAGAGGCCACCAGGAAGGGACAGGGGCCACCAGGATGGGGACGGGGACCACTATAACAGGGACAAGGGCCACCAGGATGGGGATGGAGGCCACCAGAATGGGACAGGGACCACCAGGAGGGGACAGGGGCCACCAAGATAGGGATGAGGGCCACCAGGATGGGGACAGGGACCACCAGGAGGGGACAGGAACCACTATAACAGGGACAGTGACCACCAGGAGGGGACAGGGGCCACCAAGATAGGGATGAGGGCCACCAGGATGGGGACAGGGACCACCAGGAGGGGAAAAGGGCCACTATAACAGGGACAAGGGCCACCAGGATGGGGACAGGAACCACTGGGAGGGGACAGAGACCACTATAACAGGGACAAGGGCCACCAGGATGGGGACAGGGGCCACCAGGATGGGGACAGGGACAACTATATCAGGTACAAGGGCCACCAGGATGGGGCAAGGGCCACCAGGATGGGGATGGGGACCACTATAAGAAGGACAAAGGCCACCAGGATGGGACAAGGGCCACCAGGATGGGGACAGGGACCACTGTAACAGGGACAAGGGCCACCAGGAGGGGACGGGGGCCACCAGGATGGGGACGGGGGCCACCGTGGCCACCGGGATGGGGCCAGGGGCCACCAGGGCCACCAGGAGGGGACGGGGGCCACCAGGACGGGGCCGGGGGCCACCAACCCGGGACTCCCGCAGCCAAACCGGATGCTCGGCAGCGTGGCGGCACCCGGGGGGGGGGGGGGGACACAAAACTGGGGGGTGGGGGGGGGGACACTGTGACAACGGGACCCCCCCTCCCCTCCCCCCCTCTTCCCCTCCCCCCCCCCCCAAATTTTAGCCTGGGGGGGGGGTCCCCAAAACCCTCCCCCCCCCCCCCCTACATCCAGGGCGTGCCTTGGGAGGGGGGGGGGGGGGGCACCCTGAACGCCCCTCCTTTGTCGGGGAAAGCCGGGGAGGGGAAAAATTTGGGGACCCCCCCCCCTCCCCCCGGGACCCCCCCGGGACCCCCCCCCGCCCCCTGCCCCCCCCCGGCCCCCCCCCCCTGCCCCCCCCCCGCCCCGTAACTCACCGGCGGGGAGCGGCGGGACCCGGAGCTGCGGCGGCGGCTTGGGGGGGGGGGGGGGGGGGGGGGGATAAAAGCGGCTTTTCCCCCGAGGGGGGGGGACACAGGCGGCGCCCCCCCCCTTCGTTCCCCGCCCTTGGACGCGGGGGGGGGTTAAAAAAAAAAAAAAATTTAATTTTTATTTTTTTTTAAGGGGGGGGGGGGCGGGGTTTTAACGCCCAAAAAAATCCGCCCGGAACCCTGCGGGGGGGGGGGGGGAAGCATCCGGGGGGGGGCCGCGGGCATCCGGGGGGGAGGGGGGGGGCCGAGGGGGGGGGGTCCTGAGCCCAGCTGGGGACCCCCGACCCCTGCCCGCCCCCCCCCCCCCGGGATGGGTGGGGGGGGGTCCTTTGTGTGCGGGAGGAAAAGGGGAGGGGGGGGGAGGGGAAAAAAAAAAAAAAGGGGGGGGGGGGGGGGGCGATGGGGGGGGCGATGGGGGGAGGGGTTTTGGGGGGGGAGGGGTTTGGGGGGGTGGGGTTTGGGGGGAGGGGTTTGGGGGGGGGGGCGGGGTTTGTTGTTGTAGGGTCGCCCGCGCAGCGCCACCGTGGGGTCGTGGGGGGGTGGCGCAGGGCTAAGGGGGGGGGATTTGGGGTTTGTTCCCCCCCCGGACCCCCTCGGGACCCCCCCAAGACCCCCCCGACTCCCCAGGATCCTCCTTGACCCCCCAGGACCCTCCTTGACCCCCCAGGACCCTCCTTGACCCCCCGGGACCCTCCTAAACCCACCCAGGACCCCCCCTAAATCCCCCCAAACACCGTAGATCCCCCAAGACCCCCCCCCCCCCCCAGATCCCCCAATTCCCCCCCTGCCCCCCCCCAGACTCCCCTTAACCCCCCCCCCCCCAACACGCTTGGGACCCCCCCCAACCCCCCCCACCGATCCCAAGACCCCCCCCAAAAAATCCCAAGACCCCCCCAAATCCCAAGACCCCCCCCAAATCCTAAGCCCCCCCCCAAAAAATCCCAAGACCCCCCCCCCAAATCCCAATACCCCCCCCCAGATCCCTGGGACCCCCCCAAATCCCAAGACGCCCCCCCGAAAAAATCCCAAGCCTCCCCTCCCAGATCCCTGGGACCCCCCCCAAAAAAAATCCCAAGACCACCCCCAAATCCCAAGACCCCCCCCCAAAAAAAATCCCAAGACCCCCTCCCAGATCCCTGAGACCCCCCCCCAAAAAAAATCCCAAGACCACCCCAAATCCCAAGACCCCCCACCAAATATCCCAAGACGCCCCCCCCAAAAAAAATCCCAAGACCCCCCCCAAAAAATCCCAAGACCCCCCCCCAAAAAAATCCCAAGACCACCCCCAAATCCCAAGACCCCCCCCCCAAAAAAAATCCCAAGACCCCCCCCAAAAAATCCCAAGACCCCCAATCCCTGGGACCACCCCAAATCCCTGGGATCCCCCCAAATCCCAATCCCGCCCCAAATCCCAATCCCGCCCCCAAATCCCTGCCCCCCCCCGCCCCGTTAATCCTGCCCCCCCCCCCCCCCTTTAATCTCCGGCTTCCGGGCGTCGGGGCCCCGCCCGCGGTGACCAATTTTTTGGGGGGGGGGGACGGGGACGGGGCACGGGGCCAGGGGGACGGGGCCACCCCGCGTCCTCCGTCCCCACCCCAGCCCCAGGGGACCCCACCCTGGGCGCTGCCGGAGCCGCCCTGGCCCCAATCCGGGGGGGGGGGGGGGGGGGGCACGAGTCCGGGGGGGGGACACGGGGGCTGTCCCCAAAAGGGACACGGGCCCTTGGTGGCCTTGGGGTGACCCTAAAGGGAACTTGGGGTCCCCAGAGGGGACACGGGCACTTGGTGGCCCTGGGGTGGTCCTAAAGGGAATTTGGGGTCCCCAAAGGGGTCTTGGGTGCTTGGTGGCCCCCAGGTGGCCCCAAAAGGGACATGGGCATTTGGTGGCCCCCAGGTGGCCCCAAAAAGGACACGGGCACTTGGTGGCCTTGGGGTGGCCCTAAATGGAATTTGGGGTCCCCAAAGGGGTCTTGGGTGCTTGGTGGCCTTGAGGTGGCCCTAAAAGGGGCATGGGCATTTGGTGGCCCCCAGGTGGCCCCAAAAGGGACACGGGCACTTGGTGGCCTTGGGGTGGCCCTAAATGGAATTTGGGGTCCCCAAAGGGGTCTTGCTTGGTGGCCTTGAGGTGGTGGCCCCCAGGTGGCCCCAAAGGGGCCTTGGGTACTTGGTGGCCTTGGGGTGGCCCAAAAGGGCACTTGGGGTCCCCAAAGGGGTCTTGGGTGGTTGGTGGCCTTGGGGTGGCCCTAAAGGGCAATTGGTGGTCCCCAGGTGGCCCCAGAGGGGACACGGGCACTTGGTGGCCTTGGGGTGGCCCTAAAGGGAATTTGGGGTCCCCAAAGGGGTCTTGGGTGCTTGGTGGCCTTGAGGTGACCCTAAAGGGCAATTGGTGGTCCCCAGGTGGCCCCAAAGGGGACATGGGCACTTGGTGGCCTTGGGGTGGCCCTAAAGGGCACTTGGGGTCCCCAAAGGGGCCTTGGGTACTTGGTGGCCTTGGGGTGGCCCTAAAGGGCACTTGGGGTCCCCAAAGGGGTCTTGGGTGCTTGGTGGCCTTGGGGTGGCCCTAAAGGGCACTTGGGGTCCCCAAAGGGGTCTTGGGTGCTTGGTGGCCTTGGGGTGGCCCAAAAGGGCACTTGGGGTCCCCAAAGGGGTCTTAGGAACTTGGTAGCCCTGAGGTGGCCCCAAAGGGGTCTTGGGGTCCCCAGGTGGCCCCAAAGGGGTCTTGGGTGCTCGGTGGCCTTGGGGTGGCCCTAAAGGGCACTTGGGATCCCCAAAGGGGTCTTGGGTGCTTGGTGATCCCCAGGTGGCCCCAAAAGGGTCTTGGCCACTTGGTGGCCCTGAGATGTCCCCAACGGGGTCTTGGGCACTTGGTGACCTTGAGGTGGCCCCAAAGGGGTCTTGGGCATGTGGTGGCTCTGGGATGTCCCCAAAAGGCACCGGTGACCCCCAGGTGTCCCCAAAGGTGACATGGGCACCCAGTGACCCCAATGGGTCCCCAAAAGGGACATGGGCACTTGGTGACCCTGGGATGTCCCCAAAGGACACCAGTGACCCCAATGGGGACACGGGCACATGGTGGCCCTGGGATGTCCCCAAAAGGCACCGGTGACCCCCAGGTGTCCCCAAAGGTGCCACCTCCGGAGGGGGACACGGGCACAGGTGACCCCCGATACCACTGGGGGACGGGGGGGACACATCGGGGTCCCGGGGGGGACACGTCGGGGTCCCCGGTGTCCCCCGGGGGGGACAGGGGCGGCCGGGTGGCCCTGCCAAGCGGGTCAAGCCCGGTGACTCAGGTGTCCCCCGCCGTCCCCTCCCCGGGCGGTGGCACCCAAGGGTGCCCCACCCCGCCCCGGCCCCTATTTAAGGCCGTCCCCGGCGTCCCCGCGGTGTCCCCGATGTCCCCGACGGCCCTGGCCATGGCCGGGCCCCGGCTGCCCTCGGCCCTCGGGCTCCTGCTGCTCTGCCTCTGCCTGCCAGGTGGGACTGGGAGGGACTGGGAGGGACTGGGAGGGACTGGGAGAGACTGGGAGGCTGCTGGGGGGCACTGGGAGGGACTGGGAAGGGACTGGGAGGGTGTTGGGGGGCACTGGGAGGGACTGGGAAGGGACTGGGAGAGACTGGGAGGGTGCTGGGGGGCACTGGGAGGGACTGGGAAGGGACTGGGAGAGACTGGGAAGGGACTGGGAGAGACTGGGAAGGGACTGGAAGGGTGTTGGGGGACACTGGGAAGGACTGGCAGAAACTGGGAGAGACTAGAAGGGACTGGGAAGGGACTGGGAAGGGACTGGGAGGGATTGGGAGAGACTTGGAAGGGACTGGGAGGGACTGGGAGAGACAGGGAGAGATTGGGAAGGGACTGGGAGAAACTGGGAAGGGACTGAGAAAGACTGGGAAGGGACAGGGAGGGACCGGGAGAGACTGGGGGAGAATGGGAAGGAAACTGGGGGGACTGGGAGGAACTGGAGGTGACTGGCAAGGACCGGGATGGGGACTGGGAGGGACTGGGAGTGACTGAGAAGAACTGGGATGGAGACTGTGAGGGACTGGAAGTAAAGCCTAGATGGATGGGGAGGGACTGGGCTGGGAACTGGGAGGGACCGGGATGGGAACTGGGAGGGACCAGGATGGGAACTGGGAGGGACTGGAAAGGGAACTGGGAGGGGCTGGGCTGGGGATTGGACAAACTGGGAGGGACTGGGGTGGGAACTGGGAGAAAAAGAGATGGGTGGGAACGGACTGGGATGGGGACTGGGAAGGGCTGGGATGGACTGGGGTGATCTGGGAAGGACTGGAATAGACTGGAAAGGATTGGGATGAACTGGGATGGACTGGGATGAACTGGGAAGGACTGGGATGACCCCCCCTATGATCCCCCCCCCAGATCCAGGCGCTGCTGACGACTGCGACTCGGGATCCCGCTTGGCCCCGCTGATGGCCGGAGTGGATCCCTGCAAGGATCCCGCGGGATTCCTCAGCCCCCAGCTGCCCGGAGACGGGGCCGGATCCCCCGGGGGATCCTACAGCGACTCAGGATCTTATGGGGGCGGCCCGGGATCCTCTGGAGGATCGGGATCCTACGGGATCAGCTCGGGATCCTATGGGGGCAGCTCGGGATCCTCTGGAGGATCGGGATCCTACGGGATCAACTCAGGATCCTACGGGGGTAGCTCGGGATCCTACGGGGGATCGGGATCCTACGGGGGATCGGGAGCATTCCCAGGACGAGGGAGCGGATCGGGATCCTACGTGTCCCCGGGATCGAGCGGAGGCAAGCCGGGATCCTATGGCAGCAGGCCGGGATCTCCCGGGGACGGCTCGGGATCATTTGTCTCGCCGGGATCCGGTGGGCCGCCAGGATCCTACGGACTGGTGCCCTACGGGAGTGGATTCGGATCGGGGAGCTACGGCCCGCAAGGGGGAAGCGGATCGGGATCCTATGGGGGATCCAGTTCAGGAGCCTATGGAAGCGGCTCAGGATCGGGCAGACCGGGATCCCAAGGGGGATTTGGATCTGGATCGGGATCGGGCAGACCGGGATCCCAAGGGGGATTTGGATCCGGATCAGGATCAGGCAGACCAGGATCCCAAGGGGGATTTGGATCCGGATCAGGATCAGGCAGACCAGGATCCCAAGGGGGATTTGGATCGGGATCGGGCAGGCCTGGATCCCAAGGGGGATTTGGATCAGGATCAGGATCAGGCAGACCGGGATCCCAAGGGGGATTTGGATCCGGATCGGGATCAGGCAGACCAGGATCCCAAGGGGGATTTGGATCGGGATCGGGCAGGCCTGGATCCCAAGGGGGATTTGGATCAGGATCAGGATCAGGATCAGGCAGACCTGGATCCCAAGGGGGAAGTGGATCGGGATCAGGCAGACCTGGATCCCACGGGGGAAGCGGATCGGGATCAGGCAGACCTGGATCCCAAGGGGGATTTGGATCAGGATCAGGATCAGGATCAGGCAGACCTGGATCCCAAGGGGGATTTGGATCAGGATCAGGATCAGGCAGACCTGGATCCCATGGGGGAAGCGGATCGGGATCGGGCAGACCTGGATCCCAGGGGGGCAGCGGGTCCCAAGGAGGCAGCGGATCGGGATCCTATGGGGGCAGCTCAGGATCCTACGGGGGCAGCTCAGGATCCTATGGAGGCAGCTCAGGATCCTACGGGCTCCCTGAGTCCTACGGGGATGATTCGGGTTTCTACGGGGGATCAGGATCCTACGGGGGGGATTCGGGGTCCTACGGGGGTGGATCAGGGTCCTATGGGGGCGGATCAGGATCTTATGGGGGTGGATCGGGATCCCATGGGAGACCAGGATCCTATGGGAGACCGGGATCCTACGGGGGTGGATCGGGATCCTATGGGGGATCGGGGTCCTATGGGGGTGGATCAGGGTCCTACGGGGGTGGATCGGGATCTTATGGGGGAGCAGGACCTTATGGGGTTGGATCAGGCTCCTATGGAGGATCAGGATCCTACGGGGGTGGATCAGGATCCTATGGGGGGTCGGGATCTTATGGGGGAGCGGGATCTTATGGGGGATTGGGCTCCTACGGGGGGTCGGGGTCCCAGGGGGGCTCCCAGCGCCCCGTGTACAAGAACCCCGGGATCCCCTTCGTGCCGGGGCTGCGGGATCCGGCCCGGATCGGGGGCTACATCCCCGTGCGCCGCGGCCCCACCACGGGATCGGGATCCGCTCACGGCTCCGGCGCGGGATCCAGCTCGGGGACGGCGACCGGGACCTACGGCTCGGGATCCCAAGGGGGATCCCAAGGGGGATCCCAAGGGGGATCCGGGGGAGGATCCGGGGGGGGATCTGGGGCGGGATCCGGGACGGGATCTGACCAAGCCCAGTCCGGCTGCGGGGGCTGTGATGAGTAGGGGGCACCCGGAGCCCCCCCAGTCCCGCTCACGCACCCCAATAAAGTCCTTGCAGCTCGGCACCGGCCTCGTCCTTGTCCCCACGCGTGTCCCCATGGCCACACGTGTCCCCAACGTGTCCCCACACGTGTCCCCAACATGTCCCCACACGTGTCCCCAACATGTCCCCACGTGTCCCCGCACGTCCTGGCACCGGCTGAGCTGGCGGGGCCGGTCCGCACCCACGCCCGGGGACAGGGACGTCAGGGACGGGACGGGGACGCCCACGGGGATGGGAATGGGGTCATCGGGGTGGGACATCAGGGATGGGACGGGGACGCCAACTGGGGTAGGAATGGGGACACCGGGGTGGGACACTGGGGATGGGATGGGGATGCCAACTAGGACAGGAATGGGGACACCAGGATGGGGACACCCACAGGGACAGGAATGGGGACATGGGGATGGGGACTTCGGGGACAGGACGGGGACTTTGGGGCCATAAAGGGGACACCCGCAAGGACAGGGATGGGGACACCTGGGACCAGTATGGTCCCATAGGGGCCAGCCTGAGCCCTACACGGAGGAGTGTGAGCCCTAAAGGCACCGGTATGGCCCCACAGACACCAGTATGAACCCTAAAAGACCATTAAGCCCCCAAAGGGACTGGTGGGAGCACTATAGGGACCAGTAAGACCCCATAGGAACCAGTAGAAGCCCCATAGGCACCAGTAGGAGACCTATAGGAACCAGTATGGCCCTACAGAGACCAGTGGAAGCCCTACAGAGACAAGTACAATGCCATGGAGACCAGTAGGAGCCCTATAGGAACCAGTATGGCCCTATGGGGACCAGTAGGAGCCCTACAGAGACAAGTACAGCCCCATAGGGACCAGTAGAAGCCCCATAGGGACCAATAGAAACCCCAAAGGCACTAGTAGGAACCCTACAAAGACCAGTATGGCCCTACGGGGACCAGTGGGAGCCCTATAGGGACAAGTAGGAGACCTAAAGACACCAGTAGGAGCCCTACAGAGACCAGTATGGCCCCACAGGGACCAGTAGGAGCACTATAGGGACACATACAGCCCTACAGGGACCAGTATGGCCCCATAGGGCCCAGTAGGGCCCCAAGAGGGCCCTTGGGACCAGGACCAGCTCCATCCCCGTGCCACCCCGGTCCCCACCCTACTGTGGGCGGCCGCACCCAGGCTGGGCCGAAAACAGGGGCGGGGGGGGGGAGGGGGGCACCTCCCGGCCGCCCTTAAAACCAGTGCTCCCAGTGCACCCAGTGCTCCCCGCGCTCCCCAGCAGCACCCATGGGTGCTCCCAGGCCCCTCGGCATCCTGCTCTGTCTGCTCGCCCTGCTGGGGCCCGGCCGGCTCGGTAGGTTCCCAGTCCCCTCCCCAGTCCGGGTCCCCAAACTGGTCTGGGGTGGGGACAGGGGGGACATGGGGACCGTCCCTAAACTGGGATGGAGACAGCCGGGTCCGCAAACTGGTCTGGGATGGGGATAAGGGGACAGGGACACCTGGGTCCCCAAAAGGGTCTGGGATGGGGACAGGGGGATGGGGACACTGGGGTCCCCAAACTGGTCTGGGGTGGGCACGGGGGGACCTGGGACCCATCCCTAAACTGGGATGGGGACAGCCGGGTCCCTAAACTGGTCTGGGGTGGGGACAAGGGGATGTGGATACTGGGGGCCCCTCTGGGACTTGGGGTGGAGACAGGGGGACCTGGGACCTTGTGTCCCCAAAGGGATTTGGGATGGGGACAAGGGGATGGGGACACCGGGGTCCCCAAATGGGGTCAGGGATGGGGACACTGGGGTCCCCAAACTGGCTTGGGTTGGGGACAAGGGGATGGGGACACCGGGTCCTTGTGTCCCCAAAGAGATTTGGGATGGGGACAAGGGGATGGGGACACCGGGGTCCCCAAAGGGGTCTGGGACAGGGACACCGGGGTCCCTAAAGGGGTTGGGGACAAGGGGATGGGGACACCGGGGTCCCCAAAGGGGTCTGGGACAGGGACACCGGGGTCCCTAAAGGGGTCGGGGACAGGGACACCGGGGTCCCCAAAGGGGTCTGGGACAGGGACACCGGGGTCCCTAAAGGGGTCAGGGATGGGGACAAGGGGATTGGGACGCTGGGGTCCCCGTCCCCATCGCTGTCCCCGTGTCCCCAGGCGCCAGCGCCCGCAGCCTGCCCGCCACCATCCCCCCCACCGTCCCGGCCCCCGCCCCCACCGGTGTCCCCACCGGTGTCCCCACCACTGTCCCCGTCACCGTCCCCGCCACCGTCCCCGCCACCACCCCGGGGCCGCCGCTGGAGGAAGACGAGGAGGACGACGAAGAGGAGGAGGAGGAGGCCGAAGGCCGCGTGATGGAGGCCCTGGGGCGCCTGGCGGCGGCCCTACAGAGCCCCCGGCGCCGCGGGGGGGCCGTCCCCGAACCCCTCCTGGAGCTGGTCCCCGAGCTCCGCGACCTCCTGGCCCCCGCCCGCAGCCCCGCCTGAGCCCCCCCCCCCCCGGCCCCCCAATTTTTTGGGGGGGGACACGAGGGGGGTGGGGGGGTCGTATGTGTGACCCCCCCCCCCCCCCAAGGACCTCCGGCTGCGTGCCCGGTGCTCAATAAAATGTTTCGGACCCCCCCCCATGCGGGTGCTCGAGTGCTGCGGGGTGGGGGCTACGGGGGCCTGTGGGGGCCGGGCTATAGGGGACGAGCTATAGGGGAGGAGTTATAGGGGAGGCTATAGGGGAGGCTATAGGGGATGAGTTATAGGGGAGGATATAGGGGCCAGGCTATAGGGGAAGGTGTAGGGGATGAGCTATAGGGGAGGGTAAAGGGGCCAGGCTGTAGGGGATGAGCTATAGGGGAAGCTATAGGGGACGAGCTATAGGGGAGGAGTTATAGGGGAGGCTATAGAGGAGGCTATAGGGGAGGCTATAGGGGATGAGTTATAGGGGAGGATATAGGGGCCAGGCTATAGGGGAAGGTATAGGGGATGAGCTATAGGGGAGGGTAAAGGGGCCAGGCTGTAGGGGATGAGCTATAGGGGAGGCTATAGGGGATGAGCTATAGGGGACAAGATATAGGAGAGGATATAGGGGCTGGGCTATAGGGGAGGCCAGAGGGACCGGGCTGCTATAGTGGAGGCTATAGGGGACAAGCTATAGGGGCTGGGCTATAGGGGACAAGCTATAGGGGATGAGCTATAAGGGATGAGCTATAGGGGAGGCTATAGGGGCTGGACTATGGGTGAGGATACAGGGGACAAGCTATAGGGGCTGGGCTATAGGGGGGGCTACAGGGGATGAGCTATAGGGAAGGCTATGGGGACAAGATATAGGGGACAAGCTATAGGGGAGGCTAGAGGGGAGGCTAGAGGGACCGGGCTATAGGGGAGGCTATAGGGACTGGGCTGTAGGGGAGGATATAGGGGCTGGGCTATAGCGGAGTCTCTAGGGTCTAGGCTATAGGGGAGGCTAGAGGGACCAAGCTATAGGGGAGGCTAGAAGTGTTGGGCTATAGGGGAGGCTGTACAGGTTGAGCTATAGGGGAGGCTCTAGGGGTGAGGCTATAGGGACCGGGCTATAGGGGAGGGTATAGGAACCAGGCTATAGGGGCCAAGCTATAGGGGAGGCTATAGGGACTGGGGTATAAGTGAAGGGGCATATAGGGGCAGGACATACAGGAGCAATACATATAGGGGCAGGGCGTACAGGGGCTGAGCATATAGGGGCTGGGCATATAGGGGCAGAACATATGGGGCAGGACATATAGGGGCAGTACATATGGGGCAGGGCATATAGTGGCTGAGCATATAGGGGCTGGATGTAGAGGGGCTGGGCATATAGGGGCAGGACATGTAGGGGCAGGACATCTAGGGGCAGGACATCTAGGGGCAGGACGTATAGGGGCAGGACGTGTAGGGGCAGGATGTATAGGGGCAGGACGTATAGGGGCAGGGTATATAGGGGCAGGACGTATAGGGACAGGACGTATAGGGGCAGGACGTATAGGGGCAGGATGTATAGGGGCAGGGTATATAGGGGCAGGATGTATAGGGACAGGACCTATAGGGGCAGGATGTATAGGGGCAGGACGTATAGGGGCAGGACGTGTAGGAGCAGGACGTACAGGGGCCCTGACTCACCAGCCGCCGCGTCCCCAGGACCGGCTGAGCCGGTGGGGCCGGATCCTGCCCCTGCACCCAGGGGGAAAAGTGTGGGGGGGGACACCCAAGGGTGGGGGTGGCCCCGGCCCCCACCACCCCCCCCCGACCCCACCCAGCCCCGGGGGCACCTATAAGAGCCCAGTGCTCCCAGTGCTGCGCCCCGTGCTGCTCCCAGTGCTCCCAGTGCTGCACTGGGGCTGCTGCTGACCCAAGGTATGGCTGCTGGGCTGGGGGCGGGGGGACACTGGGGGGAAGTGGGAGGGTACTGGGTGGAACTGGGGGGCAGTGGGGGGAACTGGGAGGGCACTGGGGGGCATTGGGGGGAACTGGGGGGGCACTGGGTGGAACTGGGGGTGCTGGGAGGAACTGGGAGGGCACTGGGGGGAATTGGGGGGCACTGTGTGAAATCTAGGGGGCACTGGGGAGCACTGGGGGTAACTGGTGGGGCACTGGTGACACTGGGGGGGCACTGGGGGGCACTGGGGGACTCCATGGGTCTGGGTCGCTATGGCTGGGGGGTACTGGGGGGAACTGGGGGGCACTGGGGGGAATTAGGGGGGCACTGGGTGAAACTGGGGGGGCACTGGAGGGAGCTGGGGGGCACTGGGTGGAACTGGGAGGCACTGGGTGACACTGGGGGTCCTAATAGGTTTGGGGTCACCCCAGGCACCCCCTGACCCCCCCCTTTTGCCCCCCCCCCAGCATGTCCGAGCGCCGACCCACGCCCCCCCCCCAGCCGCGTCCCCCCCCCTCGGAAGACCCCCCCGAGCCCCGGAGCCCCCCCGACCCCGAGGAGCCCGGCATCCCCGTGGCCCCTTGGCCCCCCCTGCCCAAGTGGGAGGACAACGGGGACGACAGCGGGGACAACAGCGGGGACAACAGCGGGGACAACAGCGGGGACAACAGCGGGGACAAGGCCAAGCCCCCCCCGAGGCGCGAGGAGACGCGGGGGGGCCGCCCCTGAGCTGCCCCATGGAGCCCCGGTCCTATAAACGGCCCCATGAAGAGCCACGACCTCCCTGGTCCCATAAATGACCCCAAGAAGAGCCACGACCTCCCTGGTCCTATAAATGTCCCCGTGAAGAGCCACCACCACCCAGATGTCCCTAAGAAGAGCCACCAGCACCCCGGTCCTATAAATGTCCCTAAGAAGAGCCACCACTGCCCCGGTCCCACAAATGACCCCAAGAAGAGCCACGACCTCCCTGGTCCCATAAATGACCCTAAGAAGAGCCACCACCACCATGGTCCTATAAATGTCCCTAAGAAGAACCACAACCTCCCCGGTCCCATAAATGACCCTAAGAAGAGCCACCACCACCACGGTCCTATAAATGTCCCTAAGAAGAACCACAACCTCCCCGGTCCCATGAATGACCCCAAGAAGAGCCACGACCTCCCTGATCCTACAGATGTCCCTAAGAAGAGCCACGACCTCCCTGGTCCCATAAATGACCCTAAGAAGAGCCACCACCACCACGGTCCTATAAATGTCCCCGTGAAGAGCCGCGACTGCCTTGGTCCTACAGATGACCCTAAGAAGAACCACCACTGTTCTGGTCCTATAAACGACCCCAAGAAGAGCCCGTGTCCCCGTCCCCGTCCCCAATTAAAGGTTTTCCCCCGGTCCCGCTCCTGGTGCTCTCTTGGGGTCGGGGTGGCCGGGACCTGGCGCTCATGACAACGGGGACGGGACAAAGGGACCAGGCGTGACACTGCTTCCACCTTTAGTGGGGACACGGGGACAGGACGGGGACACGGGGACGGGGATGGGGGATGGGGACACGGGGACGGGGATGGGGACACGGGGACAGGGATGGGGACATGGGGATGGGGACAAGGGGACGGGATGGGGACAGGGACATTGGGATGGGGACACGGGGATGGGGACACGGGGACAGGGATGGGGACACGGGGATGGGATGGGGACAGGGACATTGGGATGGGGACACAGGGTGGGGATGGGAACAGGGCAGGGACATTGGGATGGGGACACGGGGACACCACGGGGTTGGGGACACGGGGACGGGGCCACGGGGCCACCACGGGTTCCGTCCCTACGACAGGTCCAGCAGCTCCTCCGAGTGTCCCCAACCTGCAGAGGGGACACGGTGAGGGACGGGGCCGTGTCCCCGCGTGTCCCCCCCCGTCCCCGCTGTCCCCATACCGCGGCTGCCGCTGTCCCCGATGTCCCCAAGGTCCTCCTCGCTCCAGCTCCTCCCCGCGCTCCTCGGACACCCCCGGCACCGGGGACGTGTCCCCAGTCCTCGGGGACGTGTCCCCAATCCTCGGGACCACGTCCCCAGCCTTCGGGGAAATGTCCCCAGTCCTTGGGGACGTCCTTGGGGACCCGTCCCCGGTCTTTGGGGCCACATCCCCGGTCCTTGGGGACCTGTCTCAGGTCCTTCAGGTCCTTGGGGACGTGTCCCCGGTCCTTGGGGACGTGACCCCAAACCTTGGGGACGTGACCCTGGTCCTTGGGGACGTGACCCTGATCCTTCAGGTCCTTGGGAACGTGTCCCCAACCCTTGGGGCCACATCCCAGGTCCTTGGGGACGCGTCCCCGGTCTTTGGGGCCACATCCTCAGTCCTTGGGGCCACGTCCCCAGTCCTCGGGGACCCATCCCTGGTCCTTGGGGACCTGTCCCCAACCCCTGGGGACGCGTCCCCGGTCTTTGGGGCCACATCTCCGGTCCTCGGGGCCACGACCCCAATCCTTGGGGACGTGTCCCCAGTCCTTGGGGACCCATCTCAGGTCCTTCAGGTCCTTGGGGACCCATCCCTGGCCCTTGGGGACCCGTCCCTGTCCCTTGGGGACGTGTCCCCAACCCTTGGGGCCACATCCCCGGTCCTTGGGGACCCGTCCCCAGTCCTTCGGGTCCTTGGGGACGCGTCCCCGGTCTTTGGGGCCACATCCCCAGTCCTTGGGGCCACATCCCTGGTCCTTGGGGACGTGTCCCCAGTCCTTGGGGACGTGTCCCCAATCCTTGGGGACCCATCCCTGGACCTTGGGGACGTGTCCCCAATCCTTGGGGACCCATCCCTGGACCTTGGGGTCCTGTCCCCAGTCCTTGGGGACCCGATCCTGGTCCTTGGGGTCCTGTCCCCAGTCCTTGGGGACCCATCCCTGGACCTTGGGGACCCATCCCCAATCTTTGGGGACCCATTCCCGGTCCTTGGGGTCCTGTCCCCAGTCCTTGGGGTCCTGTCCCCAATCCTTGGGGACCCGTCCCCGGTCCTTGGGGCATTGTCCCCGAGCTGGGGGGTGGCCCCGATGTCCCCGAGCCAGCGGGTGGCCCTGGGGACATCGTTGTCCCCAAGGAGCCGGGTGGCAGCAGGTGCAGCAAGCGGAGCAGCGAGGCCAGCGCCTGTCCCCAGGGCTGCTTGGGGACGGGGACGGGGACACCGGCGGGGCCGCGCTCGGCCGAGGCTGTAGGGAGGTGGCACGGGGGGGGGGGGACAAGTCCCTTTGTGTCCCCACGGCCCCTCCGTGCCACATCCCCGTGTCCCCAATGTCCCCCCATGTCCCCCATGTCCCCAGTGTCCCCAATGTCCCCCCGACGTCCCCAATGTTCCCACATGTCCCCAATCCCCCCCCATGTCCCCAATGTCCCCCCCGTCCTCTCTTGTCCCCCCATGTCCTCCAGTGTCCCCAATGTCCCCCCATGTCCCCAGTGTCCCCCCATGTCCCCAATGTCCCCTCGTGTCCCCCAATGTCCCCCCATGTCCCCTATATCCCCCCATGTCCCCCCATGTCCCCCATGTCCCCAGTGTCCCCCCATGTCCCCCCATGTCCCCAATGTCCCCTTGTGTCCCCCAAGGTCCCCCCATGTCCCCCCATGTCCCCCATGTCCCCAACTGTCCCCTATATCCCCCCCATGTCCCCCCATGTCCCCCCATGTCCCCCAATGTTCCCCATGTCCCCCCAAGTCCCCAAATGTCCCCCATGTCCCCCCCGTCCCCTCACCCCCGAGCAGCAGCAGCGTCCCCAAGGCCACCACGAGTGTCCCCGTCGCCCCCATGGTGCCACCTGCCCCCCCCCCCCCGCCCCGGCACCCCCGTTTATAGGCAGGGGACGGGGACGTCCCCTGGGAGGGGACACGGCCGTGCCCGGGGTGGGGACAAAGGGGGGGACCTTTGCCAGGTCCGGTGACAATGGCCGGGCCGCCACGTCCCCGTCCCAGTGTCCCCAGTGTCCCCAACCCCCTCCAACGTCCCCACCCCACCCCCCATATTGTCCCCTGAACCCCCCCCCGTCCCCAAGGACCCCAACACCTCCCGGTGGCCCCGGTCCTTGCTGTCCCCTTCCAGTGACCCCAAGGTCCCCAATCCTACCCCGATGTCCCCAAGGTCCTTGGTGTCCCCTTCCAGTGTCCCCAAGGTCCCCAAACCTACCCCAATGTCCCCAAGGTCCTTGGTGTCCCCAATCCTTCAGTGTCCCCAATGTCCCCAAGCTCCTTGGTGTCGCCCAGTGTCCCCAAAACCTCCCCAGTGTCCCCAACCTCCTTGGTGTCCCCCGTGTCCCCAAGCTCCTTGGTGTCCCCAAACCTCCCCAGTGTCCCCAAGCTCCCTGGTGTCCCCAGTGTCCCCAAGCTCCTTGATGTCCCCAAACCTCCCCAGTGTCCCCAAGCTCCCTGGTGTCCCCAGTCCTCCGGTGTCCCCAATGTCCCCAAGCTCCTTGGTGTCCCCCAGTGTCCCCAAAGCCTCCTGTGTCCCCAAGCTCCCTGGTGTCCCCCAGTCCTTCAGTGTCCCCTGTGTCCCCAATGTCCCCAAGCTCCTTGATGTCCCCCAGTGTCCCCAAACTCTTTGGTGTCCCCTGTGTCCCCAAACCCTCCTGTGTCCCCCAGCTCCTTGGTGTCCCCCGGTGTCCCCAAACCCTCCCCAGTGTCCCCCAGTGTCCCCTGTGTCCCCAAGCTCCTTGGTGTCCCCAAACCGTCCCCAACGTCCCCAAGCTCTTTGGTGTCCCCAATCCTTCGGTGTCCCCAATGTCCCCGAACTCTTCGACGTCCCCCAGTGTCCCCAAACCCTCCCATGTCCCCAAGTTCTTCGGTGTCCCCAACGTCCCCAAACTCTTCGACGTCCCCCAGTGTCCCCAAACCCCTCCCCAACCTCCTTGGTGTCCCCCAGTGTCCCCAGTGCCCCCCCCCCCGGTTCCCCGTCCCCATGGCCACCCCGTGGTGCCACCCTGGGGACAACAATGGGGCTTTGTCCCCGTGTCCCCATCCCCGGGGCGGGGGGGACAAGCCCGGGCAGGCCGGTGGCCACCAGCCGTGACGTCCCCGTCCCCGTCCCCCCCCCCCAACGGGGCCACCAAGGGACGCAGACGGGCGCGGTGCCGAGCTGTTTTATTTGGGGGGGGGTCACGGGGTGGGGGGTCATGGGGGGGGGTCGTCCCTTGTCCCCTGTGTCCCCCCCCCCCCCCGGTGTCACCCGGGGGTCCCTCAGGGGAAGGATTCGGCCGCGGGGACGGGGAAGGCGGCGGAGCTGATGACGAACACCTTGACGTAATGCACGGCCTGGGGGGGGGGCACGGGGGGCTAGGTGAACCCCCCCCCCCCTCCCTCGGGGACCCTCAGGGGGCTTGGACCCCCCCTGTGTGACCCCCCCCCAAAAAAGTGCCCAGGAACCCCCCGCGTCACCCACCCCAAAAAAGGTCCAGGATCCCCCTTGTTCCCCCCCCCCCCAAAAAGGGTCTGGGACCCCCCCAAAAGTGCCGAGGACCCCCCTTGTCCCCCACCCCCCAAAAAAGGGTTTGGGACCCCCCCCTTGTGCCCCCCCAAAAAAGGGTTCAGGATCCCCCCTTGCCCCCCCCCAAAAAAGGTTCCCTGAACCCACTTGTCCCCCCCCCCAAAAAACACCCCCCAAAAAAGACCCCCCCAAGGACCCCCCCAAAAAGACCCCCCTTCAAGGACCCCCCCTTTCAAGGACCCCCCCCAAGGACCCCTCCCCAAAGGCCCCCCCCCAAAGGCCCCCCCCAAGGACCTCCCTCATAAAGACCCCCCCCAAGGACCCCCCCCAAAAAAAGACCCCCTCATGTCCTCCCCCCCAAAAAGACCCCCCCAAGAACCCACTCCAAAAAGACCCCCCCCAAAAAAGACCCCCTCCAAGGACCCCCCCCAGGATCCCCCCCCCAAAAAGGACCCCCCCCAAAAAAAGACCTCCCCAAGGTCCCCCCCCAAAAAGACCCCCCCCAAGGACCCCCCCCCCAAAAAGACCCCCCCCGTGCCCCCCCCCAAGGCCCCCCCTTACCGCGAAGACGCCGGCGAGGAGGAGGAGGGCGAGGAGGAGGCAGACGAGGGCGAGGAAGACCAGGGGGCAGCCGGGGGGGGGCGTCTGGGGCTGGGGGGCGCCTGCGGGGGGGGGGGGGGAGGGGGCGGGGTCAACCATAGGCCACGCCCACAGAGGCCACGCCCCCTTAGACCACGCCCCCAATCGGTCACACCCGATAGGCCACGCCCCCAAAAGGCCACGCCCCCCCGGCTTACCTGGAGCCTCGCCTCGGCTGCCGCCCCCCTCTCTGGGCACGTCCTCGGTGACATCATCGGTGACGTCATCGGTGATGTCATCGGTGAGGTCATCGCCTGGGCGGCCGGGTTCCTTGAGGGCGGCAGGGGGCTGCCCCTCCCCCGCGCTGACGTCACCCGTGATGTCACCCCCAGCTGTGACGTCATCCTCGGCGCTGACGTCACGCATGACGTCACCCTCGGCACTGACGTCACGGCCAGCGGGGGCTCCCGGGGGGAAGGAGGTGACATCGACGCCCGGGATGGCACCAAGCTCCGCCCCCCACGTGACATCATCGGTGACGTCACCCGCCAGGGCGATGTCATGCCCGGCACCGCCCCCCGGGGTGAAGGAAGTGACGTCATCGTCAAGCGTGACGTCATCGATGGCGTCGTTCCAAGCAGCGGCGCCACCTCCGGCAGTGTCCCCAGGGAAAAAGGAAGTGACGTCATTCGCGCCGGTGACGTCATCGGCGAGGTCAACATCCGGCTTAACCTCTCGGCCAGCCGCCCCTCCCGGCAGGGAGGAAGTGACGTCATCCTTGACGTCATCCTTGGCGATGACGTCACCAGTGAGAAGAGCCCCAGGTGCAGAAGGAGCGACGCCTTCCCCCCCGATGACGTCATCGGTGAGGTCACCGCTGGGGATGACGTCACCAGCTGTGACGTCATCGGCACGGGCGTCCCTGGCGGGGGAGGGAAGGGCCCTGCTGATGATGTCATCGGTGAGGTCATTTGCGGGCATGACGTCACCAATGAGCTCCTCCCCAGGAAGGGAGGAAGTGACGTCATCACCCCTAAAGATGTCCCCACCGATGACGTCATTACTTCCAGGGATGGCGTCATTGCTTCCGGGGATGACGTCATTACTTCCAGTGATGACGTCATCACTTCCAGGGATGACGTCACCCCCAAAGACGTCCCCACCCATGACGTCACCACTTCCCGGGATGACGTCATCGATTCCCGGGATGACGTCACCCCCAAAGATGTCCCTGCCAATGACATCATCGCTTCCGTGGATGACATCATCACTTCTGTGGATGACGTCATCGCTTCCAGGGATGATGTCACCGGCGACGTCATCCCCGGGGATGGAGGAAATGACATCAGCCATGGCGATGATGTCACCGGTGAGGTCATCTTTGCTGCTGACGTCACGGCTGATGTCGCCCCCAGCCAACAAGGAAGTGACGTCACCGTCAGCCTCGGGGACAGCGGAGGGGCCGCCCCCGCCCGCGATGACGTCGCCGGGGGGAGCAGCGGTGACGTCAGCGGTGGTGACATCAGCAGTGACGTCATCGCCGGGGACGTCCTCGTCCTCCGCCGGGGGGGGCCGTCACCGTGATGGTGATGCCACCAGCGGCGCACGTGTCCCCGATGTCCCCATTGTCCCCAACCCCAATGTCCCCAATGTCCCCGACCCTGATGTCCCCATTATCCCCGACCCCATTGTCCCTGTCCCTATTGTCCCCAACCCCATTGTCCCCAACGCCTCTTGGGGCTGTGACATCCCTGTCCCCAATGTCCCCAACCCCAATGTCCCCAACCCCAATGTCCCCGGCCCCAATGTCCCCGACCCCAATGTCCCCAACGTCCCTGACCCCGATGTCCCCAACGTCCTTGACCCCGATGTCCCCAACGTCCTTGACCCCGATGTCCCCAACGTCCCTTGGGGCGGTGACATCCCCGCCCCCAACTTCCCCGCTGTCCCCAAGGCCACCCTCGTCCCCGCCGTCCCTTCGGGGCGGCACCTCCCTGATGTCACTGTCCCCAACGCCCCTCGAGGAGGTGGCGCTCCTGTCCCCGGGGTCCCTGTCCCCAGCATCCTTGTCCCCAGCGTCCCTTGGGGTGGTGACATCCCTGTCCCCAACATCCTTGTCCCCAACGTCCTTGTCCCCAATGTCCCTCAGGGCTGCCACCTCCGTGTCCCCAATGTCCTTGTCCCAAATGTCCCCTGGGATGGGGACACCCCTGTCCCCGGTGTCCCCTGGAGCGGGGACGTCCTTGTCCCCAACGTCCTTGTCCCCATCGTCCTTGTCCCCATCGTCCTTGTCCCCACTGTCCCTTAGGGCTGAGATCTGCGTGTCCCCAACGCCCTTGACCCCAACGTCCTTGTCCCCAATGTCCCTTAGGGCCAACACCTGCATGTCCCCAACATCCTTGTCCCCAAAGCCCTTGTCCCCAGCGTCCCTTAGGGTCGGGACGTCCCCGTCCCCAAAGCCCTCGTCCCCGATGTCCCCAACGTCCTCGTCCCCAGGAATGTCCCCGTTGTCCTTGCCCACTTTGGGGACACCGACGTCCCCAACCACGTCCCTTGGGGCTGGGACATCCCCGTCCCCAGTGTCCCTTGGGGCCACCACGTCCCTGTCCCCAACGTCCCTTAGGGCCGTGACATCTTTGTCACCCCCGTCCCCAATGTCCCCAATGTCCCCGAACGTCCCCAATGTCCCCAACGTCCCCAATGTCCCCGGTGTCCCCAATGTCCCCAACGTCCCCAATGTCCTCAATGTCCCCGATGTCCCTGGTGTCCCCAACGTCCCCAACGTCCCCAATGTCCTCGTCGGCCGGCGCCGCGGTGACGGTGATGGTGATGCCACCAGCCCAGGGGGTGACGGTGACCGCGGGGACACCGGGGGTGGCCCCGTCCCCCTCGGGGACCCCCCCGGGCTGTCCCCAAGGAGGTCGGGGACCCGCTGTGGGGCCGGCGGTGACGTCCCCGCTGGTGGCCGCCGCTGTCACCTCCCCGGGGAGGGGACACGGGGGGGTGGTGCGCGAGCCCCCCTCGGCCATGGGGCAGGGACCTAGGGGGGGGACAGAGGGGAGGGGGACGTCACGGGGGTGGTGGCACAGGGACTGGGGGACACCATTAGGGACGGGGGGACCCCAGGAGGGACCCCAAAAGAGTCGGGGGGACCCCAATAGGGACAGGGGGACCCCAATAGGGACGGGGGGAGGACACGGGGATGGGGGACCCCAATAGGGACAGGGAGACCCCGATAGCGGTGGGGGGACCCCAATAGGGACGGGGCACCCCGAGAGGGACGGGGGGACACGGGAGGGACCCCAATAGGGACAGGGGGACCCCAGGAGGGATGGGGGGACCCCAATAGGGTTGGGGGGGACACAGGAGGGACAGGGGGGACCCCAATAGGGACAGGGGACACAGGATTTGGGGGGGGGACCCCAATAAGGGGGGACAGGAGGGGGACACGTGGTGGGGTCCTGGGTGTACCTGACGCCCTGAGGGCCGCTTTCGGGGTCCCAAGGCCGATTTCGGGGTCCTGAGGCCGATTTTGGGGTCCAAAAACAGGATTTCAGGTCCCGGTGCTGTTTTTTTTTAGGATCCTGTTGGGATTCGGGGGGTCCTGGCGCTGCTTTTGGGGTCCTGCTGCGGGTTTACAACATCCCAGGGGTGGTTTTGGGGTCCTGCTGCGGGTTTTGGGGTCCTGGAGTCACTTTTGGGGTGCCCCCTCAGGCTCCCGGGGCCGCTTTTGGGGTCCGCATCACAACATCAGCGCCGGAGCTGCCGCTTTTGGGGTAAAATATCCAGGTTTGGGGTCCTGGTATTGGGCTGGGGGCTTACAGGCTCCTGGTGCTGCTTCCGTGGTCCCAATCCAGATTTTGGGGTGCCGTTTTCGGGGTGCAGCTTTTAGGGTCCCCGTTTTAGGGTCACAGACCGTCGGAGGATCCCGGCGCTGGTTTCGGGGTCCCGGAGCCGGTTTTGGGGTGCCCCGACCGCGTTCAAAATCCCAGCGTCAGTTTCGGGGTCCTGGGGTCCTGGTCCTGGTCCTTTTTTGGGGTCCTGGTCCAACTTTTGGGGTGCCACGGCCAGTTTTGGGGTGCCAAAAGCCCCTTTTGGGGTTCTTCAGCGCCTTTTGGGGTCCTGGTCCCACTTTCGGGGTCCCTCAGCGCCTTTTGGGGTTCTCCAGCCCCTTTTGGGGTCCCGGTCCCACTTTTAGGGTTCCTCAGCCCCTTTTAGGGTTCTTCAGCCCCTTTTGGGGTCCTGGTCCCACTTTTGGGGTTCTTCAGCCCCTTTTGGGGTCCTGGTCCCACTTTCAGGGTTCCTCAGTCCCTTTTGGGGTTCTTCAGCCCGTTTTGGGGTCCCCCAGGCCGTTTCGGAGCCGCTCCCAGTTTCGGGGTCCCTCTTTAGGGTCCCAGCGCCGTTTCGGGGTCCCGCTGCGGGTGCCGGGGGGGGGCGGCGCCAGCGGCTCCCAGCAGCCCCTGCCCGGCCCCGCTGCTATTTCGGGGCCGGCGGTGCCTGGGGGACGCTGAACCAGATCCGACAGCGGGGGGACGGGGGCGGGGGGGGCGGCACTGGGATGCCGGGGCCCCCCCTGAAACACTTGGATCCCCCCCCACAAAACCCCTGGGCCCCCCCCCCAGAACATGATCCCCCTCCCAAACCACCTGGGCCCCCCCCCAAATACCTGGGGTCCCCCCAAAGCACCTGAGACCCCCCCCAAATCCTCTGCCCCCCCCCAAAACATCTTGGCCCCCCCCCCCCCAAAACCTGGTGCCCCCCCCAAACCACTTGGGGCCCCCCCAAAACCCCTGGGGCCCCCCCAAAACATCCTGCCCCCCCCCCCAACGTTTAGGAACCCCCCCAATATCTGAGACACCCCCACCCCAATATCTGGGACCCCCCCCCCGCCCCCTCCCCTCCACCCCCAATGATTTGGGGGGGCCGAGCTGAGACCCCCCCAGCCCCTGCCCCCCCCCATGAGAATAACGAGGCGGGGGCTCGTTATGGGGTTTTTTATGGGGTTTATTGGGGGCCGGCTGCGTCCTCGGGGGGGCCCAGGGCTTGCAGGGCCTGGGCCAGGCGGGCGAGCTCGGCCTGGATGCTGGCAACCTGGGGGGGGGGCATAGATGTGGGGGCGTTAATTAGGGCAGCGCTAACGAGGGGGGCACAGGCACCCCCCCCCCAAGCAAGAAAACGCACTAACGAAGCCCCTCCCCGTTAGCAAAATGCCCTCAATTTGGTCTAATTATGGGGATTAGCGCTAACTAGGGTTGTACCTGACGCTGCTGGGAGGGGGGGGGCGGCGTCGGCCCCCCCCGGGGCGAGGGCCTGGAGGCGGCGCTGGAGGCTGCGGCTGCGGGCGCTGAGCCGGGCGCGCTCGGCCGAGGGCTCCACCAGGCCCTGGGGGGGACAGGGGGGGTCCCCCAAACATCCCATAATGCCCCTGGGGTCCTCCAGCATCCCATAATGCCCCAGGGTCCCCCCAATATCCCATAATGCCCCTGGGGTCCTCCAGCATCCCATAATGCCCCTGGGGTCCCCCAACATCCCATAATGCCCCTGGGGTCACCCCCAAATCCCACAGTGCCCCTGGGGTCCTCCACCATCCCATAATGCCCTGGGGTCCTCCAGCATCCCACAATGCCCCTGGGGTCCTCCAGCATCCCATAATGCCCCAGGGTCCCTCCAATATCCCATAATGCCCCTGGGGTCCTCCAGCATCCCATAATGCCCTGGGGTCACCCCCAAATCCCACAGTGCCCCTGGGGTCCTCCACCATCCCATAATGCCCTGGGGTCCTCCAGCATCCCACAATGCCCTGGGGTCACCCCCAAATCCCACAATGCCCCTGGGGTCCTCCACCATCCCATAATGCCCTGGGGTCACCCCCAAATCCCACAATGCCCCTGGGGTCCTCCAGCATCCCACAATGCCCCTTGGGGTCACCCCCAAATCCCACAATGCCCCTGGGGTCCTCCAGCATCCCACAATGCCCCTTGGGGTCACCCCCAAATCCCACAATGCCCCTGGGGTCCTCCAGCATCCCATAATGCCCCAAGGTCCCCCCAATATCCCACAAGGCCCTGGGGTCCCCCAACATCCCATAATGCCCCCGGGGGTCCCTCAGTATCCCACAATGCCCCGGGGCCCACCTGCAGGCAGACGTAGACGTGGGTGCCGGGGCCGGCCGGGGCCCCCACCCAACCGGGCCCCAGCTCTGGCTCCGCCCCCTGCGCTGGCTCTGCCCCCTGGGGGAGGAGCCTCAGCGGCCCCGCCTGCGCCAGGGCTTGGAGGGTGGGGCCCAGCTCCTCCAGCGCCTCCCTCGTCTCCTCCGGGCACCGCACGGCCACTGCGCACAGCATGCTGGGATAGCCCTGCCTCCAACACGGCTGCCCCACCAATCACCTTCCTCCCCGCGGGATAGCCCCGCCTCCAAGATGGCCGCCCAACCAACCACCTTCATACCCCTGGGCTAGTCCGCCTCCAAGATGGCCGCCCAACCAACCACCTTCAAGTCCTGCCTCCAAGATGGCTGCCCCACCAATCACCTTCATGTCCCACCTCCAAGATGGCCGCCCCACCAACCACCTTCATTTCCCACTTCCAAGATGGCTGCCCAACCAACCACCTTCATGTCCCGCCCCCACGATGGCTGCTCCACCAATCACCTTCCTCCCCGCGGGATAGCCCCGCCTCCAACATGGCCGCCTCTAGTGGGAACCATCATTTTAGGTGCTCCCTAGCAACCACCCCTTACACCCCAGTGCATGCTGGGACATGTAGTCCCATAGCCCTGGCCACCATCTTGAGGCCCCATCGGCCATCTTGGGCCTCGACGCCCCCCATTCCCATCAGCCCCCAGCCTCCATCTTGAGGCCCTGTCGGCCATCTTGGGCCTCAATAACCTCTACTTCTGTCGGCCATCTTGGGCCTTGACGCCCTCCCCTCCTGTCAGCCATCTTGGGCCTTGATGCCCCTGTCAGCCATCTTGGGCCTCAATGCTCCCGTCAGACATCTTGGGCCTCAATGCTCCTGTCGGCCATCTTGGGCCTCGACGCCCTCCACTCCCTCCCATATCCCGTCAGCCTCACCGTGCCCCGACGCCCCCCGCCCCGTCTCCCTCCCCGTCGGCCATCTTGAGCCCCGGCGGCACTCACCGGGCGGCCGCGCGGCGCCGAGGCGGAAGGTTTCCCGGAGAGCCCGCACGGCCCTGGCCACCTCCCGCATGGCCTCCACCTCGGCCTCCACCTTGGGGCAGCACCAGTGGGCCTGGGGAGGGGGCAAAAAACGAATTAGGATGGGTGAAGAAGGGAGGGGAGCACCCAAAGGACCCCCCCCCCAGCCCCCGGCACGGCGCGGCACCCACCAGGATGGCGGCGTCGGGGAAGGGGGCGAGGCAGATGGTGGGGGAGGCCGGGGAGGCCCGGGGCAGGCGCTGCCACAGCTCCTCGGCCAGGAAGGGGGCGAAGGGGGCGAGGAGGCGCAGCCCCAGCTCGGCGCAGCTCAGCAGCGTCTGGTGCGTCTCGGCGGCCTCCCCGGGCCCGCGCAGCACCGGCTTGGTGGCCTCCTGCGGGACGGACGGACGGACGGAGGTTAAAGGGAGGCCGGAGGGATGGACGGAGGCCAAAATGGGGTGAGGCCGGGAGGTTTTTGGGGAGAAACAAGAGGTTGGATGGACGGACAGACGGACGTGGTCAAGGGTGGGTAAAGGTCAATGACGAGAGGATGGACAGACAGACGGAGGTCGAGGGGAGGCTGGATGGACAGATGGAGGCCAAAATGGGGTGAGGCACAGAGGGTTTTTGGGGAGAAACAAGAGGTTGGGTGGACAGACAGACGGACGTGGTCAAGGGTGGGTAAAGGTCAACGATGAGAGGCCGGACAGACAGACAGATGGACAGAGGAGGTCGAGGGGAGGCCGGACAGATGGACGGAGGCCAAAATGGGGTGAGGCACACAGGGATTCTTGGGGAGAAACAAGAGGTTGGGTGGACAGACAGACAGACGTGGTCAAGGGTGGATAAAGGTCAATGATAAGTAGGATGGACGGACAGACGGACACGGACATGTGGCCTCAAAGAGACACAACAGGTTGGGCGGGACGGACGGACAGACGGACGCGCTCATTGAGGTGAGGCCGGGCTGACGTCAGGGCTCGAGGAAGCCCGGCGGACGGACAGACAGACACCGGCACCCGGTTAAAGGCGGGGTCGGGTGGGACAGACGGACGGACAGCCTCAACAGGATGTAAGCAATGTCCAGGGTGACGCAAGGGGTGGGGTGGGACAGACGGACGGGTGAGGTCAACAGGGGGAGGCTGGGCCCGGGAAGATCTGATGAGCAGGGCTGGACGGACAGACGGACAGGGTCAACCAGGCGGAAAGGGGTTGGGTTTAATGGTCAAGGAGCTACAACAGGTTGGGCGGGACGGACAGACGGACACGGTCACGGAGGTGGGAAGGGGTTGGGTTCAAAGAGCTACGAGGAGTTGAGTAG
Organism: Anser cygnoides; assembly: GCF_040182565.1. Classification (NCBI taxonomy): domain Eukaryota; kingdom Metazoa; phylum Chordata; class Aves; order Anseriformes; family Anatidae; genus Anser; species Anser cygnoides. The sequence continues at coordinate 2,018,206 of NC_089907.1, forward strand.
GACGGACAGACGGACAGGGTCAGCGAGGTGAAGATGGGCTGGGTGGGATGGACAGATGGACACGGTCAACGAGGTGAAGATGGGTTGGGTTCGGAGAACTATGAGAAGCTGGGTGGGACGGACAGACGGACAGGGTCAATCAGGTCAAGATGGGTTGGGTTCAACGTTCAAAGAGCTACAAGGAATTGGGTAGGACGGACAGACGGACATGGTCAATGACGTGGAAATGGGTTGGGTTCAACGTTCAAGGAGCTACGAGGAGCTGCGTAGGACGGACAGACGGACATGGTCATGGAGATGAAGATGAGTTGGGTTCAACGTTCAAAGAACTATCAAGGAATTGGGTGGGACAGACAGACGGACATGGTCAACCAGGTCAAGATGGGTTGGGTTCAACGTTCAAAGAGCTACAAGGAATTGGGTAGGACAGACGGACACGGTCAACGAAGTGGAAATGGGTTGGGTTCAACGTTCAAGGAGCTATGAGGAGTTGAGTAGGACGGACAGACGGACACGGTCAACGAGGTGAAGATGGGTTGGGTTCAATATTTAAAGAGCTACGAGAAGTTGAGTAGGGACGGACAGACGGACATGGTCATGGAGATGAAGATGGGTTGGGTTCAACGTTCAAAGAACTATCAAGGAATTGGGTGGGATGGACAGACGGACACGGTCAACCAGGTCAAGATGGGTTGGGTTCAACGTTCAAAGAACTACAAGGAGCTGGGTAGGACGGACAGACGGACACAGTCAACGAGGTGGAAACGAGCTGGGTTCAAAGATCTACAAGGAGCTGGGTAGGACGGACAGACGGCCCCGCTCAACGGCGCACAACTGAGCCCGACACCCTTGGAGGCATAAAAGGACAGACGGACGACCCCAGGACGGACGGACGGACGGACGGACGGCCACCCACCAGGTAGACGTCGCAGAAGGAGCGCAGCCAGAAGTGGTGGGCGGCGGCCACGGCCCCGTGCACCTCCAGCGCCTCCATGCGCCGCCCGTACTCGCCCGCCGCCCGCGCCAGCCGGCTCAGCACCCAGCGGTCCATGGGGCTCCGCGGCGCCGCCTGACGAGGAAGAGGAGGAGGAGGAAGGCACATTATTACGGCGCTGGGGGGGGGTCTTTAGGGTGTCCCCCCCCCCCCTTTTTATTACCTCCTCGGGGGGCCGGGGACGAAGTCGGGCCCCAGCGCGGCGAGGACGAACTTGACGGCGTTCCAGACCTTGTTGCAGAAGTGGCGGTAGCTCAGGACCGTGGCCACGTCCAGGCGGATGTCGTCACCTGGGGGGGGGCGTAGGGGGTGTTTTTTTATGGGGGGGGGACACACACGCTCACGGGGTGCCCCCCCAGGGGGACACGGGGATGGGGTCCCCACCCGGTGCTCACCGTGGGCGTTGTGGGAGCACAGCGCCATGCGCAGCGCGTCCGTGCCGCACTCGGGGATGCCGTGGGGGAACTGGCGCCTCTGGGGGGGGACACACAAAGGTTTGGGGGGTCACGAAGGTCTGGGGGGGTCACGCAGGGGTTTGGGGGGGTCACAGAAAGGTTTTGGGGGGGGTCCCAGGTCCCACCTGGCCCTCTGAGGCCACCGCGAGCTCGTGGGGGTCGAGGTTGCTGCGCTGGAGCTTCTCCTGCAGCTCCTGCAAGACAGGAGACCCTACAATAATAAACAAATCTTTTCCGTCTTTGGGAGACCCTGCGATAACAAACCAAGGCAGAAAAGATTTGTTTGTTATCGTAGGGTCTCCCAGAAAGAGAGAGAAAATAACTGTTTGTTATTGCAGGGTCTCCCAAGAAGGAAGAAGAACTACTTGTTATTGTAGGGTCTCTTAAAGAAGGAAAAGGGATCGGGAGACCCTACAATAACAATTCTTTTCTGTCTTTGGGAGACCCTACAATAACAAACAACAACAGAAAAGGTTTGTTATTGTAGGGTCTGCCAAGAGAGAAAGAAGAACTGCTTGTTATTGTAGGGTCTCCCAAGAAGGCAGACAAACTGCTTGTTATTGTACGGTCTCTTAAGGAGGAAAAAGAATTGGGAGACCCTACAATAACAGACAATTCTTTTTTGTCTTTGGGTGACGCTACAATAACAAACAAAAGCGGAAAAGGTTTGTTATTGTAGGGTTTCCAAGAAAATGAGAAGAACGGCTTGTTATTGTAGGATCTCTTCAGAAAGGAAGAAGAATTGGGAGATCCTACAATAACAAACGACTCTTTTTTGCTTTTGGGAGACCCTACAATAACAAAGACGGAGAAGAACCGTTCGTTATTGTACGGTTTCCCCAAGAAACGAGAACTATTTGTTGTTGTAGGGTCTCCCGAGCAAGAAAGAAGAACTTCTTGTTAGTGTAGGGTCTCCCAAGGGAGAAGACTGTTGTAGGGTCTCCCAGGGCGGCCCTTTGTTATTGTAGGGTCTCCCAGGGCAGCCCTTTGTTATTGTAGGACCTACCTGAAGGGAAGCACCCGCGATGATGTCCTGGGGGTCGATGACGTTCCCCAGGGACTTGCTCATCTTGCGCCCTTGGGCGTCGCGCACCAGCGAGTGCAGCAGCACCTGGAAGGGGTGGAAATAATGCCGGGGGGGGCCCTGGGGACCCCAAGGGGACCCCAAAGGGCCGGGGGGACCCCAAAAAGTTGGGGGGGGACCCCAAAAGGTACCTGGGAGAAGGGCAGGCGCCCCGTCAGCTCCTGGCCCAGCATGACCATGCGCGCCACCCAGAAGAAGAGGAGGTCGCTGCCCGTCTCCAGCACGCTCGTGGGGTAAAAACGCCGCAGGTCGGGGGTCTGGGGGGGGGGGACACGGGGGGGGGTGACGGGGGGGGGACACTGGGGGGGTCGCGTCCCACCCCACCGCCCCCCGGGGGCAGCGCTCACCTCGTCGGGCCAGCCCAGCGCGGCGAAGGGGAAGAGGGCGGAGGAGAACCAAGTGTCCAGGACGTCGGGGTCTGGGGGGGTGGGGGGCGTAAAAATATTGGGGGGGGGCCCCCAAGGGTATGGGGGGTCCCCAAGGAACTTAGAGCCAAGGAAGGGGGCGTCTGGGGGGGTTGTGGGGGTGATAGGGGTGCTGGGGGGGGAATTGGGGTGCTAGGGGGGTATTGGGGTGGTGGGGGGAATTGGGGGTGGTTTTTGGGGGGCTGGGGGGCTCCTGGGGGAGATGGGGGGTGCTGGGGGGGAAATTGGGGTGGTTTTGGGGTTGTTTGGGGACAAAATTGGGGTGCTGGGGGCTTCTGGGGGGTTGTGGGGGTGATATGAGGTGCTGGGGTGGGTTTTGGGGCGCTGGGGAGCACTTTTGGGGCCCTGGGGGGAATTGGGGTGCTGGGGGTGTTTTTGGGGGTGCTGGGGGGTAATTGGGGTGCTGGGGGTGGGTTTTGGGGTGCTGGGGGGCAATTTGGGGGCGCTGGGGGGGAAATTGGGGTGGTTTTGGGGTTGTTTGGGGACAAAATTGGGGTGCTGGGGGGCTTTTGGGGGGGTTGTAAGGGTGATATGGGGTGCTGGGGGTGGGTTTTGGGGTGCTGGGGGGCAATTTGGGGGCGCTGGGGGGAATTGGGGTGCTGGGGGTGGGTTTTGGGGTGCTGGGGGGAAAATTGGAGTGGTTTTGGGGTTGTTTGGGGACAAAATTGGGGTGCTGGGGGGCTTCTGGGGGGGTTGTGGGGGTGATATGAGGTGCTGGGGTGGGTTTTGGGGCGCTGGGGAGCACTTTTGGGGTGCTGGGGGCACTTTTGGGGCCCTAGGGGGAATTGGGGTGCTGGGGGTGTTTTTTTGGGGGTGCTGGGGGGGTAATTGGGGTGCTGGGGGTGGGTTTTGGGGTGCTGGGGGGCAATTTGGGGGCACTGGGGGGGGGGGAAATTGGGGTGGTTTTGGGGTTGTTTGGGGATAAAATTGGGGTGCTGGGGGGCTTTTGGGGGGTTGTAAGGGTGATATGGGGTGCTGGGGGTGGGTTTTGGGGTGCTGGGGGGCAATTTGGGGGCGCTGGGGGGAATTGGGGTGCTGGGGGTGCGTTTTGGGGTGCTGGGGGGCAATTTGGGGGCACCGGGGGGAAGTTGGGGCACTGGGGGGCACTTTTGGGGTGCTGGGGGCACTTTTGGGGCCCTAAGGGGGAATTGGGGTGCTGGGGGTGTTTTTTGGGGGTGCTGGGGGGGTAATTGGGGTGCTGGGGGGGTTGTAGGGGTGATGTGGGGTGTTGGGGGGCACTTTTAGGGTGCTGGGGGAGAAATTGGGGTGGTTTTGGGGCTGCTTCAGGACAAAATTGGGGCGTGGGGGTGGTTATGGGGGGGGTTATGGGGGTGATTTGGGGTGCTGGGGTGGGTTTTGGGGCGCTGGGGGGCAATTTGGGGGCACTCGGGGAAATTGGGGTGGTTTTGGGGTTGTTTGGGGACAAAATTGGGGTGCTGGGGGGCTTTTGGGGGGGGGGGTTATGGGGGTGATATGGGGTGCTGGGGTGGGTTTTGGGGTGCTGGGGGGCACTTTTGGGGCCCTGGGGGGAATTGGGGTGCTGGGGGGGGGTAATTTTTTTTGGGGGGGGTGCTGGGGGGGGTAATTTTTTGGGGGGGGGGGGGCTTCACCTTGCTGGAGCTGGACGTCGGCGGGGGGGCAGCGGCAGGCGCGGGCGGCGGCGGCGCGGGCTTCGTCCTCGCTGCGCCCCACGACCCAGAGCCCCCGGGGGGTCGCCTTCGGGGTGGGGGTCGTCGCCTTCGGGGGGGGGCCCCCACCCGGTACGCCGGCACCCGGTGCCCCCACCACAGCTGCCGCGAGAGGCACCAGTCCCTGCCAAAATTGGGGGGGGGGGGGGGAATTGGGGACCCCGGGGGATTTGGGGACCCCCGGGGGGATTTGGGGGCACCTGGGGGCACTCGGGGGGGGATTTGGGGTTATCCAGGGGGGATCTGGGGGCACCTGGGGGGATTTAGGGAAACGGGGGGGGGGATTTGGGACCCCCCGGGGGGATCTGGGGGCACCCAGGGGGATTTGGGGGCATGCAGGGGGTATTTGGGGACCCCCCGGAGGGATTTGGGGGCACTAAGGGGGATTTAGGGGCACCTGGGGGATTTAACGACCACCCCCAGGGGATTTAGGGGCACCCAAGGGGATTTGGGGACCCCCCCCGGGGGATTTAGGGGCACTAAGGGGGATTTGGGGGCATTTGGGGGCACCCGGAGGGATTTGGGGGCATCCAAGGGGGATTTGGGGACCCCCCAGGGGGACTGGGGGCACCTGGGGGGCTTCAGGGACCCCCCAGGGGGATTTGGGGTCACTCGGGGGGGATTTGGGGACCCCCCAGGGGGATTTAGGGGCGTCCAGGGGGATTTGGGGGCACCTGGACGGATTTGGGGTCATCCAGGGGGATTTGGGGACCCCCCCAGGGGATTTAGGGGCACCTGGGGGGATTTAGGAAAATGGGGGGGGGGGATTTGGGGTCCCCCCAGGGGGATTTAGGGGCACCTGGAGGGATTTGCCCCCCCCCACCCCCAGGGGATTTAGGGGCACCCAGAGGGATTTGGGGGCATTTGGGGGCACCCAGGGGGATTTGGGGACCCCCCCCAGGGGGATTTGGGGGCATCCAGGGGGGATTTGGGGAACCCCCAGGGGATTTAGGGGCACCCAGGGGGATTTGGGGACCCCCCAGGGGGATTTGGGGGCATCCAGGGGGGATTTGGGGACCCCCCCAAGGGATTTAGGGGCACCCAGAGGAATTTGGGGGCATTTGGGGACCCCCCAGGGGGATTTAGGGTCACTTGGGTGGATTTGGGGGCATCCAGGGGGACTTGGGGACACCCGGGGGAGGATTTAGGGACCCCCGGGGAGGATTTAGGGGCACCCAGGGGGATTTGGGGACACCCCGAAGAATTTGGGGACCCCCGGGGGGATTTAGGGCCGCCCCCCCGCGCCGCCCCTCACCCCGCGTTGTCCATCCACGTCTTCCAGTTCTTCTCGTGGAATTTGGGGACGAGCTGGAGGCGCCCCGACGTCACCGCCTGGGGGAGGGGACGCGGGGGGTCAGGGGACAGTTATCGGGGTGCCCCCCCCCCCAAATAACGTGTGTCCCCCCCCGCGTCACCTCGCGGGCGCGCTGCGCCATCTCCCGGCACCGCAGGAACCACTGGCTCTTGAGCAGGTACTCGATGACGTCCCCCGAGCGGCTGCGGGGACACCGAGGCCAGCTCCGTGTCCCCGAGGGGGTTGGGGACGCGTCGGGGGGGGGCGCTTGGGGACGTTTTTTTTGGGGGGGGGGGGTTACCTGCAGAGGGGCAGCGTCATGGGGTGGTCCCGGGAGCCGCGGTACAGCCCCCGCTCGGCCAGCGCCGCCACCACCCGCTCGCGGGCCTCGAAGCGGTGCACGCCCTGGGGACGCGGGGACGCGGTGGGGACGCGGGCGGGGACACAGGGGGGACACGGGGGGACACGGGGACGGAGTTTGGGGACGTGGGGACGGAGATTGGGAACACGGGGCCACCCGGGGGCCACCCGGGGGCCACCGAGGGGATGCCAGGGGACACGGAGGGGACACAGAGGGGACCCCAGGGGACAGGAGGGGGACACAAGGGGACACGGGGGGGATACAGGGGGACACGAGGGGACCCCAGGTGGCCCCAGGGGACACCGAGGGGACACGGAGGGGACCCCAGGGGACACCGAGGGGACACGGGGGGGACATGAGGAGGACACGAGGGGACCCCAGGGGACACTGAGAGGACACAGGGGGGACACGAGGGGGACCCCAGGTGGCCCCAGGGGACACTGAGGGGACACGAGAGGACCCCAGGGGACACAGGGGGGACCCCAGGGGACACTGAGGGGACACAGGGGGACACTGAGAGGCCATGGGGGGGCCACAAGGGGACCCCAGGTGGCCCCAGGGGACAGGAGGGGACATGAGGGGACACGGGGGGACCCCAGGGCACATGGAGGGGACATGAGGGGGTCACGAGGGGCCACGAGGGGACCCCAGGTGGCCCCAGGGGACACTGAGGGGACACGGGGGGACCCCAGGGGACACTGAAGGGGACCCCAGGGGACATGCAGGGGACACTGAGAGGACCCCGGGGGACACAAGGGGACATAGGGGGGAATACAGAGGGGACCCCAGGGGCCATGAGGGGACCCCAGGGGACAAGAGGGGACCCCAGGGGACCCCAGGTGGCCCCAGGGGACACTGAGGGGCCACGAGGGGACCCCAGGGGACAGGAGGGGACACGGGGGGACCCCAGAGGACACGGAGAGGGACATGAGGTGACCCCAGGTGACCCTAGGGGACACTGAGGGGACACGAGGGGACCCCAAGTGACCCCAGGTGGCCCCAGGGGACACTGAGGGGCCACGAGGGGGCCACGAGGGGACCCCAGGTGACCCTAGGGGACACGGGGGGACACTGAGGGGACACGGGGGGACATGAGGGGACACCGAGGGGCCACCGAGGGCCCCGGGGGGCCCTACCTGCAGCCACCCCCCCCCGGGGGCCGCATGGTGCCATCGTCCCCGATGACGCCGAGCCGTGGCAGCCCGTGGGCGCGCGCCAGCGCCAGGTCGGGGTGGCCGTGCCCCGGCGTCACCTTCACCGCCCCTGGGGACGCGGGGACAGCGTGGCGGCCCCGCCCCCGCCCCCAGCGCCCCCCCAGACCGGGACCAGTTCCCCCCCCCCAAACCGGTCCCAGTCCCATTCACCCCCCCCGACCCCATGCTGGCCCCGCTCCCAGTCCCATCAACCCTCTGACCCCCACACTGGTCCCAGTTCTCCACCCAAACTGGTCCCAGTCCCGCCCACCCCCGACACCCCATCCTATACTGGTGCCAGTGCTCCCCCACAACTGGTCCCAGTCTCTCCCCTGACCCCATACTGGCCCCAGCGCCCCCCATACTGGCTCCAGCCCCTCCCCCAGCCCCATACTGGTCCCAGTTCCTCCCCCGACCCCATACTGGTCCCAGCACCTCCCATACTGGTCCCAGTCCCTCCCCTAGCCCCATACTGGTCCCAGCCCCCCCATACTGGGCCCAGTCCCTCCCCTGGCCCCAGCCCCCCATACTGGTCCCAGTCCCTCCCTCGGCCCCATACTGGTCCCAGCCCCCATACTGGTCCCAGTGCCCTCCCATACTGGTCCCAGTCCTCCCCTCCCATACTGGTCCCAGCCCCCATACTGGTCCCAGCGCCCCCCCATACTGGTCCCAGTCCCGTCCCAGTACCGGTGCCTCGGTCGGGCTCCACGCTGGGGTCGGTGATCACAGGCAGCAGCCGCCCGGTGAACGGGTGCCGGAGGTGGCGGCCATGGAGATGCTGGGGGGGGGGGCGTGGTCACAACAGGCCCCGCCCCCACAAGCCCCGCCCCCTTAAACAGGCCCCGCCCCCCAAAAGACCCCACCCACTACATTAAGAGTACCCGGGCCCCACCCACCGCATTGCCCCTTTAAGACCACCCAGGCCCCCACCCACACAAGCCCCGCCCCCTGCCGTGAAGCCCCGCCCCTTTCCAGACGCCCCGCCCCTTCGCTAAGCCCCGCCCCCTGGCCTCAAAGCCCCGCCCCCTGGGGCAACCCCTCCCCTCCCTGGACTCACCCAAAGGCCCCGCCCACCAACCACGCCCACTGGAGCCACGCCCACTGGAGCCACGCCCACCGAAGCCACGCCCACCGAGGCCCCGCCCCCTCACCGTGTACCGGGGGTCCTCGGGGTGCACGGCCACGGCCACGTCCCCCAGCATGGTCTCGGGGCGCGTGGTGGCCACCGGCAGCTCCAGGCCTGGGGGGGGGGACAGGGGACACGGCGGGGACACGTTGGGGACACGTCTGGGGACACGGCGGGGACACGTCTGGGGCACGGCGGGGACACGGTGGGGACACTTTTGGGGACAGGGGACATGTTTGGGGACACGTTGGGGGCACGGTGGGGACATGTCGGGGACATGGGGACACGTTGGGGACACGGGGACACGGTGGGGACATGTTGGGGACATGTCGGGGACATGGGAACACGTTGGGGACACGTCAGGGACACGGGGACATGTTTGGGGACACGTTGGGGGCACGGTGGGGACATGTCGGGGACATGGGGACACGTTGGGGACACGTTGGGGACACGGGGACATGTTTGGGGACACGTTGGGGGCACGGTGGGGACATGTTTGGGGACAGGGGACACGGTGGGGACATGTTGGGGACATGTTGGGGACATGGGGACACGTTGGGGACACGGGGACACGGTGGGGACACTTTTGGGGACATGGGGACATGTTTGGGGACACGTTGGGGGCACGGTGGGGACACGTTTGGGGACAGGGGACACATTTGGGGACACGTTTGGGGACAGGTGACACGGTGGGGACACGGTGGGGACACTTTTGGGGACAGGGACACGTTTGGGGACACGGTGGGGACATGGGGACACGGTGGGGACGTGTTGGGGACATGTTCGGGGACATGGGAACACGTTGGGGACATGTTGGGGACACGGTGGGGACGTGTTGGGGACATGTCGGGGACACGGGAACACGTTTGGGGGCAGGGAACACAGTGGGGACACGGGGACACGTTTGGGGACACGTTAGGGGCACGGTGGGGACATGTTGGGAACATAGGGACACGGTGGGGACATGGGGACACGTCGGGGACACCTTGGGGACATGTTTGGGGACAGGGGACATGTTTGGGGACACATTAGGGGCACGGTGAGGACATGTTGGGGACAAGAGACATGGTGGGGACATGTTTGGGGACAGGGGACACGTTTGGGGACATGTTGGGGACACGTTTGGGGACAGATGACACGGTGGCCACACGGTGGGGACACGTTTGGGGACAGGGGACACGTTTGGGGACACGTTGGGGACACGTTTGGGGACAGGTGACACGGTGGGGACACTTTTGGGGACAGGGGACATGTTTGGGGACATGTTGGGGACATGTGACACAGTGGGGACACATTTGGGGACATGTTTGGGGACAGGGGACACGGTGGGGACATGTTGGGGACATGTCTGGGGACACGGCGAGGACATGGTGGGGGCAGGGGACACGTTTGGGGGCAGGGAACACAGTGGGGACACGGGGACACGTTTGGGGACACGTTAGGGGCACGGTGGGGACATGTTAGGGACATAGGGACACGGTGGGGACATGGGGACACGTCGGGGACACCTTGGGGACATGTTTGGGGACAGGGGACACGTTTGGGGACATGTTAGGGGCATGGTGGGGACATATTTGGGGACAAGAGACATGGTGGGGACATGTTTGGGGACAGGGGACACGTTTGGGGACATGTTGGGGACACGTTTGGGGACAGATGACACGGTGGCCACACGGTGGGGACACTTTTGGGGACAGGGGACACGTTTGGGGACACGTTGGGGACATGTCTGGGGACACGGTGGGGACACGGTGGGGACACGTTTGGGGACAGGGGACACGGTGAAGACATGGGGACACATCGGGGACATGTTTGGGGACACGTTTGGGGACATGGTGGGGACATGTTGGGGACACGTCTGGGGACACGGCGAGGACATGGTGGGGGCAGGGGACATGTTTGGGGACACGTTAGGGGCACGGTGGGGACATGCTTGGGGACATGGGGACACGGTTTGGGGACAGGGGACACCTTGGGGACACGTTTGGGGACAGGGGACACGTTTGGGGACACGTTAGGGGCATGGTGGGGACACGTTTGGGGACAGGGGACATGGTGAGGACAGGGCACACGTTTGGGGACACATTAGGGGCACGGTGGGGACATGCTCGGGGACATGGGGACACGTTTGGGGACAGGGGACACCTTGGGGACACACCAAAGACACGTTTGGGGACACGTTAGGGGCACGGTGGGGACACGTTTGGGGATATGTTTGGGGACAGGAGACACGTCTGGGGACACGTTGGGGACAGGGGACGTGGCGGAGACATGGTGGGGACAGGGGACACGTGGAGAGGGTGGGGGGCAAGGGAGCGTGGGGGAGGGGACACCAGGGGAGAGGGGACACCGAGGGGACACCAAGGTGACACCCTGGGGACCCCAAAGGGCCACCAAGTGCCACCGAGGGCCACCAAGGGAAGGCAAAACCCCAAGGGGACCCCAAAGGGACGCCAAGCGACCCCAAAGGGACCCCCAGGGGGACAAGGGGACACTGGGGGACCCCCTAGGGGACACTGGGGACCCCCGGGTGACACCCAGGTGACACCGAGGTGACACCGAGGTGACACCGGGACCCCCCTCACCGTCGTCCCCCTCCACGGGGTACGCGAAGCTGACGAGGACGCCGAAGGTGACGGGCTGGGGGCAGCCGGGGACGCGCAGCGCCGTGGGGCCCGCCAGCGCCCGCGGCTCCACCTGCGGGGTCCCAAACGACGTCGGGGACAATTCGGGGACAATTTGGGGACAATTTGGGGACATTTGGGGACGGGGCCTCACCTCCACGTCGGCCACGGCGGAGCGCAGGGCGCACGACCAGTTGACCAAGCGCCGCGCGCGCCGCACCAGCCCGGCCCCGTGGAGCCGCACGAAGGCCTCGGTCACCGCCCGCGAGAAGCCCTGGGGGGGGGACAGGGGGACATGGGGACATCGTGGGGACACCCCGGGGACACCCTGGGGACATTTAGGGGACGGGGGGGACAAGGGGCCGCGCTCACGGGGTCCATGGTGAAGACGCGGCGGCTCCAGTCCAGCGACGCCCCCAGCGCCCGCAGCTGCTGCAGGATGGCGGCGCCGTGGCTGCGGGGGGGGGTCCCCAAAGTGTCACCTCCCCCCATGAGGGGGTCCCCAAAGTGTCACCTCCCCCCCAGGGGGTCCCCAAAGTGTCACCTCCCCCACCGAGGGGTCCCCAAAGTGTCACCTCCCCCCCCCCCCGGGGGGAGGTCCCCAAACCCCAACCGTGTCCCCAAACCCTTCCCGTTGTCCCCAAACCGCGTCCCCCATCCCATCCCCATGTCCCCGTGTCCCCAACCCCCGTCCCCGTGTCCCCAACCCCATTCCCATGTCCCCAACCCCTTCCTGGTGCCCCCCACCCCGTCCCCGTGTCCCCAACCTGTCCCCGTGTCCCCAACGTGTCCCCATGTCCCCAACCCCTTGTCCCCCGTCCCCGTGACCCCAACCATGTCCCCAACCCTGTCCCTGTGTTCCCCAAGCCATGTCCCCAACGTGTCCCCCACCCCTGTCCCCAACGTGTCCCCAACGTGTCCCCATGTCCCCAAGGTGTCCCCTCACCGCTCCTTCCAGGCCCAGACCTCGTCCAGGAACTGGGCCCTGCCCAGCTCCTGCCGCCGCTGCCCCCGCTGCTGCCACAGCCAGCGCTCCACCACCGCCTGGGGACACGGGGGGGGACGTCGGGGACATGGGGGCGTTGGGGACACCGGGGGGCATCGGGGACGTTGGGGACATCACAGACATCAAGGGGGGACACCGGGGGGGACGTTGGGGACACTGGGGGGCGTTGGGGACACTGGGGGGAACATTGGGGACATTGGGGGGCGTTGGGGACATGGGGGGCAGCAGGGGGGACGCTGGGGACATCGGGGACACCGGGGGCGTTGGGGACATCGGGGAGGGGACGTTGGGGACATCAAGGGGGGACAGCGGGGGGGACATTGGGGACAGCGGGGGGGGGCGTTGGGGACATCGGGGTGGGCGCTGGGGACATCGGGGGGGGGACACTGGGGACATTGGGGACACCGGGGGGCGTTGGGGACACTTAGGGACATTGGGGACATTGAGGGGGGGGACACTGGGGACACGGGGGGGACACTGGGGACACGGGGGGACACTGGGGACACGGGGGGGACGCGGGGGGCTCACCTGGGTGGCGATGCCGGCGTGGTCGGTGCCGGGCAGCCAGAGCACGGCCCAGCCCTGCATGCGCCGCCTGCCCCCCCCCCCAGCGTTAGGGCCTGGGGGGCACCCGGCGACCCCCCCGAAACCCACAGAGCCCCCCCCAAACCGGCGACCCCCCAAAAACCCAAAGACCCCCCCCCCAAAAAACCGAGGAACCCCCCCCCCAAAACCCAAAGACCCCCCCAAAAGCCGAAGACCCCCCCCCCCAAAAACCCGAGGAACCCCCCAAAACCCAAAGACCCCCCCCCCAAACCCAAAGACCCCCCCAAAAAACCCGAGGAACCCCCCAAAACCCAGCGACCCCCCCCCCCAAAAACCCACAAAGCCCCCCCAAAAATCCCAAGGACCCCCCCAAAACCCACAGAGCCCCCCCCAAAAACCCCAAAGACCCCCCAAAAACCCCACAGAGCCCCCCAAAACCCGAGGACCCCCCTAAAACCCCAAAGACCCCCCCCAAAAACCCATGAGGGCACCCCGACCCCCCCCCCAAAACCCCCTCCAACCCCCCAAACCCCCCCAAACCCCCTCCAACCCCCAAACCCCCCCAACCCCCCTCCCTTCACCCCCCCCCCCCTTCTCCCCCCTCCCCCCAAAAACCCCAAATCCCCGTTTTTCCCCGAAAAAACCCCAAATCCCCCCTCCCCCCCAAAAAACCCCAAAACCCCCCTTTTCCCCCCAAAAACCCCAAATCCCCCTTTTCCCCCTTTTCCCCCTCCAACCCCCCCAACCCCCCCTCCCTTCACCCCCAGCCCCCCCCTTCCCCCCCCCCACCCCCCCCCAAAAACCCCAAAACCCCCTTTTTCCCCCCAAACCCACCCCCCCCCCCCCCACTGACCAGCGCACCAGGGCGTCCTGCAGCGCCACGCCGAGCGCGTGCCCCGCGTGGAGCCGCCCGGTGACGTTGGGGGGGGGCAGCACCAGGCTCAGCGCCCGGCCCCCCTTTCGGGGTCCCCCCCCTTCTTTTAGGGTCTCCGCTTTTCGGGGTCCCCCCCGCGACCCCAAATCCTCCGGGGGGGGCGCGAAGAAGCGGCGCCGCTCCCACCAGGCCCCCCAGGCCGCCTCCACGTAGCGGGGGCTGTACGAGGCCGGCAGGGGCCCCCCGTGGCTGAACCCCAAAAATTCCGTCACGGGGGGGGGCCCCAAAACCCCCCCGACCCCATAAACCCCCCCGACCCCGTAACCCCCCCCCGACCCCATAACCCCCCCGACCCCAAACCCCCCCGACCCCGTAACCCCCCCGACCCCGTAACCCCCCCCGACCCCGTAACCCCCCCCGACCCCGTAACCCCCCCCGACCCCGTAACCCCCCCCCGACCCCGTAACCCCCCCGACCCCCTAACCCCCCCGACCCCGTAACCCCCCCCCCCGACCCCGTAACCCCCCCCGACCCCAAACCCACCCCCGACCCCGTAACCCCCCCGACCCCGTAACCCCCCCGACCCCGTAACCCCCCGACCCCGTAACCCCCCCGACCCCGTAACCCCCCCGACCCCATAAACCCCCCCGACCCCAAACCCACCCCCCGACCCCGTAACCCCCCCGACCCCGTAACCCCCCCCCGACCCCGTAACCCCCCCGACCCCAAAACCCCCCCGACCCCGCCCCCCCCCCGACCCCCGTAACCCCCGACCCAAGCCCCCCCCCGACCCCGGCCCCCCCGACCCCCGTAACCCCCCCCCGACCCCATGACCCCTCGGCCCCCCGTACCCCCGCCCCCCCCGACCCGTGGCCCCCCCCCCTTTTACCCTTCTTGCCGTCGGGGCCCAGCGGCTGCCGGTACTCCAGCACCGGTTTGGGGGTCCAGGCTTTCGGGGGGGCGAGGGGGCTGCAAAACCAGTAAAGACCAATATAAACCAGTAAAGACCAATATAAACCAGTAAAAACCAGTATAAACCAGTAACACCCCCAGCAATGAGCCCCCCGTCCCGGTGTTCCCCCTACGTGGTCCCAAATCTCTCCTGAGCCTCCCGGTGCCCCCCCCCCAGTTCCTCCCAGTTGCTCCCAGTTGCTCCCAGTGCCCCCCAGTTCCCTCCCAGTGCCCCCCAGTTCATCCCAGTTACCCCCCAGCTCCTCCCAGTTGCTCCCGGTGCCCTCCCAGTTCATCCCAGTGCCCCCCACCTCCTCCCAGTCTCCCTCAGTGCCCCCCAGTTCATCCCAGTTCCCCCCCAGCTCCTCCCAGTTGCTCCCAGTGCCCTCCCAGTTCCTCCCAGTGCCCCCCAGTTCATCCCAATGCCACCCCCAGTTCCTCGCAGTCGCTCCCAGTGCCCTTCCAGTTCCTCCCAGTTGACCCCAGTGCCCCCCCAGCTCCTCCCAGTTCATCCCAGTGCCCCCCCAACTCCTCCCAGTCAGCCCCAAGCCCTTCTCCCAGTTGTCTGCGCCCCCCCAGTACCTCCCAGTTGCTCCCAGTCTACTCCCAGTGCCCCCAGTCCATGCTCAGCCCCTCCCCAGTGTCCCCCGTTCCCCTCCCAGTTACTCCCAGTCCCTCCCAGCACCCCCGAGCCCCTTCCCAGTAGCTCCCCATCCCCTCCCAGTGCCCCCCAGTCCCCCCCAATCCCCTCCCAGTTGCTCCCAGTCCCTCCCAGTCCCCCTAATCCTCTCCTAGTGCCCTCCAGCCCACCCCAGACCCCTCCCAGTTGCTCCCAGTGCCCCCAGTCCCCCCAAAGCCTCCCAGTCGCTCCCGGGCCCCTCCCAGTTGCTCCCGGGCCCCTCCCAGTGTCCCCCAGGCCCCTCCCAGTTGCTCCCAGGCCCCTCCCAGTGTCCCCCAGGCCCCTCCCAGTGTCCCCCAGGCCCCTCCCAGTGCACCCCAGGCCCCTCCCAGTGCACCCCAGGTCCCTCTCAATCCCCTCCCAGCGCCCCCAATCCCCTCCCCTTCCCTCCCAGTTGCTCCCAGTCCCCTCCCAGTGCCCCCATTCCCCCCCAATCCCTCCCAGTCCCCTCCCAATTGCTCCCAGCTCCCTCCCAGTAGCCCCCCCAGACCTTCCCAATCCCCTCCCAATGCCCCCCAGTCCCCCCCAATCCCTCCCAGTCCCCCCCCCCCAGTGCCCCCCAGTTGCTCCCAGTCCCCTCCCAGTAGCCCCTAGCCCCCTCCCAGTAGCCCCCAATCCCTCCCAGCGCCCACCAACGCCCCCAACCCCCTCCCAGTCCCCCCCAGTCCCTCCCAGTGCCCACCCAGCGCCCCCCAAACCCCCTCCCAGTCCCCCCCAATCCCTCCCAGTCCCTCCCAGTCCCCTCCCAGTGCCCCCCAGTCCCCTCCCAGAAGCCCCCAGTCCCTCCCAGTGCCCACCCAGCGCCCCCCAACCCCCTCCCAGTCCCTCCCAGTCCCCTCCCAGTGCCCCCCAGCCCCCCCCACCTGCTCCCCGCCGCCCCCCATCGCCTCCCGCTCCCTCCGCAGCCGCCGCCGCTCCTCCTTGTGGTGCCGGGCGCGGAGCCGGGCCTGCTCCGGACCGGGACCGGAACCGGGACCGGAACCGGGACCGGAACCGGGACCGGAACCGGGAACCGGAACCGGAACCGGGACCGGAACCGGGACCGGGGGGCCGGGCGGCAGCACCGGGCCCGGCTCCCCCGGGCCACCCGCAGGGCCCGGGGCACCATGGGCGCCGCCATGATGGGGGCTGCCGGAAGCCGCCCCCCCGCACGTGACCGGAAACCGCGATCACGTGACCCCGGCCGCCTGCACGCTCCTCCACTGGAGGAGCTGAGGGGGCGTGGCTTCGGTGGAGGGGGCGTGGCCCGGCGCGAGGCGAGGCGGGAAATCGGGGGGCGTGGCCAGGGGGCGTGGCCTCGCCGCTCGGCCGGGGGGAGCGCGCGCGCGGTGAGGAGCGGGGAGGGGAGGGGGGAGCGGGGAAGGGGGGGGGCAATAAGGGGGGGTCTGGGGGCATCAAGGGGGGCTGGGGGCATCAAGGGGGGCTGGGGGGGTATTAAGGGGGGGCTGGGGTTACAGGGGGAGGGCCCTGGGGGGCAGCTGAGGCGCTGGGGGAGGGGAATTGGGGGGTGGGGGGCATTTGGGGGCTTAAGGGGGTATTAAAGGGGGCTGGGGGCAATAAGGGGGGTCTTGGGGCAATAAGGGGGACTGGGGGTAATAAGGGGGCTGGGGCAATAGGGGAGGGCCCTGGGGGGCATCTGAGGCGCTGGGGGGGGAATGGGGGGGAATGGGGGGGGGTTATGGGGGCAATAAGGGGGGTCTTGGGGCAGTAAGGGGGGGTCTTGGGGCAATAATGGGGGGTCTTAGGGCAATAAGGGGGGTCTGGGGGCAATAAGGGGGGTCTGGGGGCAATAAGGGGGGCTGGGGTAATAGGGGGAGGGCCCTGGGGGGGCATTTGAGGCACCGGGGGGGGGAATGGGGGGTTGGGGGACTTTATAGGGGCAATAAGGGGGGGGCTGGGGCAATAAGGGGGGTCTCGGGGCAATAGGGGGGGTCTTGGGGCAATAAGGGGGGGTTAGGGCAATAAGGGGGGCTGGGGCAATAAGGGGGGCTGGGGGATGCTCGGGGGGCTCAGCCCCCCGCTGACACTCCTCCCCATCTCCCCCCAGGTCACCCCATTTTTTTGGGGGGGGGGGTTTCCCCGAGGAGCGTGTGTAGGGGGGGGGGGGTGAGGATGGAGGCGCCCCCGGCTGCAGCGGGGGCAGCTGCAGTGCAAGAACCTGCACGAGTTCCTGCGGGGGCTCAGCCCCCGTGCTCGACCGCCTCTACGGGCACCCCGCCACCTGCCTGGCCGTCTTCCGGTGAGCCCCCGACGCCCCCCCCCCCAAAAAAAAAAAATCCCCCCCCCTAAAATCCCCTCACTCCCAAAAAAATCCCCATTTTTTCCCCCAAATCCCCCCTTTTCCCCCCCACAAAATCCCCCCTTTCCCCCTAGAGGTTTGGGGGTGGGTTTTTTTTTTAGGGGGGGGTCCGGGGGTCCGTGTGCCCCCCCCTGACCCGCTGGGTGGGGGGGGGGTCCCCAGGGAGCTGCCGGGGCTGGCGCAGACGGGGGTGATGCGGATGCTGTTCGTGGAGCAGCCCCTGCCCCAGGCGGCCGTCGCCCTCTGGGTCAAGAAGGAGCACAGCAAGTGGGTGGGGGGGGGGCACGGGGGGGGGGATTTGGGGGTTGGGGGGGGTTGGGGGGCCCTGGGGGGGGGATTTGGGGGGTTTGGGGGGGGGGGTTAGGGAGGCCCTGGGGGGGGATTTGGGGGGCTTGGGGGGGGCTGGGGGGATTTGGGGGTTTGGGGCGGGGTTTGAGGGCCCTGGAGGGGGATTTGGGGGATCTAAGGGGGTTATTGGGGGGCTGGGGGGGATTTGGGGGGCCCCGGGGGGGTTTTTGGGGGGTTTGGGGTGGGGTTGGGCGCCCTGGGGGGATTTGGGGGTCTAAGGGGGTTATTGGGGGGGCTTGGGGGGGCAAAAAGTCATTTGGGGGGGATGGGGGGGATTGGGGGGATTGGGGGGATTTGGGGGGTTAGGGGGCCCTGGGGGGGATTTGGGGGGTCTAAAGGGGTTACTGGGGGGATTTGGGGGGCTTGGGGGGGGGGTTGGAGGGCCCTGGGGGGGGATTTGGGGGGTTTGGGGGGGGGGGTTGGGGGGGCTGGGGGGGGTTGGGGGCCCCGGGGGGGGATTTGGGGGGTTTGGGGGGGTTAGGGGGCCCTGGGGGGATTTGGGGGCCTAAGGGGGTTATTGGGGGGCTTGGGGGGGCAAAAAGTCATTTGGGGGGGATGGGGGGATTGGGGGGGGATTTGGGGGGTTAGGGGCCCTGGGGGGATTTGGGGGTTTGGGGGGGGGGGGTTAGGGGGGCCCTGGGGGGGGATTTGGGGGGTTTTGGGGGGGCTGGGGGGGGGGTTGGGGGCCCTGGGGGGGATTTGGGGGGTTTGAGGGGGGTTAGGGGGCCCTGGGGGGATTTGGGGGTCTAAGGGGGTTATTGGGGGGCTTGGGGGGGCCAAGAAGTCATTTGGGGGGGCTGGGGGGATTTGGGGGGCCCTGGGGGGGGGGGTTGGGGGGTTTGGGGGGGGGGGTTGGAGGGCCCTAGGGGGGGATTTGGGGGTCTGAGGGGGGTTATTAGGGGGATTTGGGGGGCTTGGGGGGGGCATTTGGGGGGATTGGGGGGGCAAGAAGTTATTTGGGGGGGGGCTGGGGGGATTTGGGGGGGCGTTGGGGGCCCATGGGGGGGCATTTGGGGGGACCTGGGGGGTTTGAGGGGGGCTGGGGGGCGTTGGGGGGATTTGGGGGGATTGGGGGGTCCCATGGACTTGGAGGGGAACCTTTATTTGGGGGGGGGCTCCCGGTGGTGACGGGGGGGGTTTTTTTGGGGTGCCCCCCCCCAGGGAGCAGGAGGCCAACCGGGAGGTGCTGCTGGCGCTGCGCCTGTGGCACCCCCACACCCTGCCGGGGGGCTGCCGGGGGTCACCCTGCACCCCGCCTTCCGCCACAACCTGCGGGTGGCCCTGCTGGGGGGTGAGTTGGGGGGGGGGGGGGGCAATTGGGGGGGGCTGGGGGGGCAATTGGGGGGCTGCGGGGGGGGATAAGGGGGGGTTTGGGGGCGGTAAGGGGGGTTTTGGGGGGGGGGTTTGGGGGGATAAGGGGGGGCTAGGGGGGGATGGGGGGTAAGAAAGGGGTCATGGGGGGGTAATGGGGGGGTAATGGGGGTGGGGGGGCAATAAGGGGGGGGCGGGGGGGCAAGTGGGGGGGTTGGGGGGGGATAAGGGGGGTTTGGGGGCGGTAAGGGGGGGTTTGGGGGTTTGGGGGATAAGGGGGGCTAGGGGGGGATGGGTGGGTAAGAAAGGGGTCGTGGGGGGGCCATGGGGGGGGTAATGGGGGTGGGGGGGCAATAAAGGGGGGCGGAGGGGGCAATTGGGGGGGTTGGGGGGGGATAAGGGGGGGTTTGGGGGCAGTAAGGGGGCATTTGGGGAGGGTTTAGGGGGCTGGGGGGGTAAGAAAGGGGTCATGGGGGGGCCACAGGGGGGTAATGGGGGTGGGGGGGCAATTGGGGGGGTTGTGGGGGGCAATTAAGGAGTGGGGGGTAATAGGGGGGTTTGGGGGGCAATTGGGGGGGTTAGGGGGGATAAGGGGGGTTCGGGGGGGTTAAGGGGGTAAGAAAAGGGTCATGGGGGGGCCATGGGGGGTAATGGGGGTGGGGGGGCATAAGGGGGGCTGGGGGGGACAATTGGGGGAGCTGGGGGGTTACAGGGGCAGAAGGGGTAATAAGGGGGGGGCTAAGGGGGGTATTTAGGGGGCTCGGGGCAATAGCGGGGGGGTTTGGGGGGCAATTGGGGGGGGGGCTACACGATGTAATAGGGCTCGATGGGGGGGACCCCATAAAACAGCGCTGACGGAGGGGGAACTCATGAAGGGGGGGCAGATTCGGAGTGGGGGGCACGGGGGGGTCTCCCCTTGCCCCCCCCCAATTTTTTTTGGGGGGGGGTCGCAGGGGGCGGCCTGGTGGGACGCCGGCAGCCAGCTGGGGCCCGACAAGCACGCGCGCGCCGTGCCCGCCCTGGACAAATACGCCGAGGAACGGTGGGAGGTACCCGGGGGGTCCCCGGGGGGGGGGGGGGGTCCCGGGGGGGGGTCCCGGGGGGCTCATGGGGCCGCGCCCCCCCCAGGTGATCCTGCATTTCATGGTGGGGTCGCCCAGCGCCGCCGTCAGCCAGGACCTGGCCCAGCTGCTGGTGCAGGCGGGGCTGATGAAGAGGTAAAAATGGGGGGGGGGGGGGGGGTTATGGGGGGGGGGGGATTTTGGGGGGCTGGGGGGGGGTTGGGGGGGGGATTGGGGGGGGATTGGGGGGGGGGGGGTTACAGGGGGGTTGGGGGGATTTAGGGGGGGGGGGTTACAGGGGGTTTGGGGGCTTTGGGGAGCCCCAAGGGGGGGGGAGTTTTGGGGGCTGGGGAGGGCATTTTTGGGGTGGGGGGGGGATTTTGGGGGGGTTGGGGGGATTTTGGGGGTGTTTGGGGGGAATTGGGGGGTTACAGGGGGTTTGGGGGGTTTACAGGGGGTTTGGGGGCTTTGGGGAGCCCCAAGGGGGAGTTTTTGGGGGCGGGGGGGGCATTTTTGGGTGCTGGGGGGGGGTTGGGGGGGATTTGGGGGTTTCGGGGGGGGGGTTACAGGGGGTTTGGGGGGGTTTGGGGGGGGGGTTTGGGGGGGGGGATTTGGGGGGGGTTGGGGGCTTTGGTGAGCCCCAGGGGGGATTTTTGGGTTGGAGGGGGCACTTTTGGGGGGGGGGGGGGTTGGGGGCTGCGGGGGGGGTATTGGGGTTTTAGGGGAATATTGGGGTCCCAGGAGGGAATTTTTTTGGGGGGGGGGGCATTGGGGTTTTAGTAGGATTTTGGGGTCCTGGTGGGATTTGGGGCCTCGTGCATCCCAAAAACGGCTCCCCACAGCCCCCGAAAGATGGGGGGGGCACCGGGGGGGGGTTCCCCGATACGGGGGGGTCCCCCCCAATTTTTGGGGTCCCCCCCAATTTTTGGGGTCCCGCAGCGAGGGGGGGAGGCGCCGTGCATCACCTCAGCGGGCTTCCAGTTCCTGCTCCTCGACACCCCCGCGCAGCTCTGGTACTTCGTCCTGCAGTACCTGCGGGGCGCCGAGGTGAGGGGGGCCCCCCGGACCCTAAAAGCCCCCCCCCCCTTTATGTGGGACCCCCCTTTATTGTGGGACCCCCCCTTTTTATGGGACCCCCCCCCAAAAAGGCGCGCGGGATGGACCTGGTGGAGATCCTGGCCTTCCTCTTCCAGCTCAGCTTCTCCACGCTGGGCAAGGTGGGGGCTGGGGGGGGGTTGGGGTTTTGGGGGGGATTTGGGGTTTGGGGGGGGATTGGGGTTTTGGGGGGGGGGGGTTTGGGGTTTGGGGGGGGATTTGGGGTTTTGGGGGGGATTGGGGGGGATTTGGGGTTGGTTGGGGGGGATTTGGGGGGGATTTGGGGGGGAAATGGGGGGAATTGGGGTTATTGGGGGGAAATGGGGGGGAATTGGGGTTATTGGGGGGGTTTGGGGGCAGATTTGGGGGAAATGGGGGTTTTGGGGGGGGGGGATTTGGGGGGGATTTGGGGTTGGTTGGGGGGATTTGGGGGGATTTGGGGGGAAATGAGGGGGATTTGGGGGGACTGGGGGGAATTAGGGTTATTGGGGGGAAATGGGGGGGGTGGGGTTATTGGGGGGGTTTGGGGGGGGATTGGGGGTTTTGGGGGGGGATTTGGGGTTTGGGGGGGATTGGGGGGATTGGGGGTTGGTTGGGGGGGATTTGGGGGAAATGGGGGTATTGGGGGGGAAATGGGGGGAATTGGCGTTATTGGGGGGTTTTGGGGGGGGATTTGGGGTTTTGGGGGGGATTTGGGGTTGGGGGGGATTTGGGGGGTTTGGGAGGGGATTTGGGGTTATTGGGGGGAAATGGGGGGGATTTGGGGGGACTGGGGGGATTTGGAGGAATTGGGGGGATTTGGGGGGACTGGGGGGGATTTTGGGGGGAAATGAGGGGGATTTGGGGGTTGGGGGGATTTGGGGGGGTTGGTGGGGATTTGGGGGGAATTGGGGTTGT
The DNA here is from genome assembly GCF_040182565.1 of Anser cygnoides. Taxonomy (NCBI): domain Eukaryota; kingdom Metazoa; phylum Chordata; class Aves; order Anseriformes; family Anatidae; genus Anser; species Anser cygnoides. Next base: position 2,040,517 of record NC_089907.1, read on the forward strand.
TGCGGGGGAATTGGGGGGAACTGGGGGGAAGCTGGTTGGGAACTGGGGGTTGGGGGGGATCCGGGGGGAACTGGGACGGAGCTGTGGGTTACTGGGAGGTACTGGGGCAAAACTGGGAAGTTAGTGGGGAGAAACGGGGGGACTGGGGGTTACTGGGGGGAGGTGGGGGTTACTGGGGGGCTGGGGGATTAGTGGGGGAAACCGGGAGGGAACTGGGAGGGAGCAGGGGGTAACGGGGAGGGACTGGGGGGGAACTGGGGGTAACTGGGAGGAACTGGGAGTAACTGGGCGCGCGCCCCCAGGACTACTCGGTGGAGGGGATGAGCGAGTCGCTGCTCACCTTCCTGCAGCACCTGCGCGAGTTCGGGCTGGTCTTCCAGAGGAAGGTGGCGGGGGGGGGGGCAGGGGGGGGCAGGGGGGACGGGGGGGACGGGGACACCCCCGGCTGGGAACCGTCCCCGTGTCCCCACCCCCCGTCTTCGTCCGCGTCCCTCGTCCCCTTGTGTCGTTTTTGTCCCTTTCTGTCGTTTTTGTCCCCAGTTCGGTCCCCGTCTGTCCCCGTTCCCTTGTCCCCAGCCTCGTCCCCTTTTGTTTGTCCCCAGCCTTGTCCCCCCCATTTCCTTGTCCCCTTTTATTTCCTTGTCCCCATTTCCTTGTCCCCATTTCCCTGTCCCCATTTCCCTGTCCCCCCCCATTTCCGTGTCCCCATTTCCTTGTCCCCTTTTCCTTCTGTCCCCATTTCCCTGCCCCCATTTCCCCGTCCCTATTTCCCCGTCCCCAGCCTTGTCCCCTTTTATTTCCGTCCCCAACCTTGTCCCCCCCATTTCCTTGTCCCCATTTCCATGTCCCCATTTCCTTGTCCCCAACCTTGTCCCCTTTTCCTTCTGCCCCCAATCTCGACCCCATTCCTCGTCCCTATTTCCCTGTCCCCGACCTTGTCCCCATCCCTTTCCTTGCCCCCAATCCTGTCCCTATTTCCTTGTCCCCTCCATTTCCCTGTCCCTATTTGCCTGTCCCCGTCCTTGTCCCCATTTCCTTCTCCCCAACCTTGTCCCCATCCCTTTCCTTGTCCCCCCCATTTCCTTGTCCCCAACCTTGTCCCCTCCGTTTCCTTGTCCCTATTTCCCTGTCCCATCCTTGTCCCCATCCCTTTTGTTGTCCCCAATCCTGTCCCCATTTCCTTGTCCCCCCCATTTCCCCGTCCCTATTTCCCCGTCCCCATCCTTGTCCCCTTTTATTTCCATCCCTAACCTTGTCCCCCCCATTTCCTTGTCCCTATTTCCCTGTCCCCAACCGTGTCCCTATTTTCCTGTCCCAACCTTGTCCCCATCCCTTTCCTCATCCCCAGTCTTGTCCCCATTTCCTTGTCCTCTCCATTTCCCTGTCTGTATTTCCCTGTCCCCATCCCTTTACTTGTCCCTAATCTTGTCCCCATTTCCTTGTCCCCATTTCCTTGTCCCCGTCCCTTTCCTTGTCCCTATTTCCCTGTCCCCAACCTTGTCCCCATCCCTTTCCCTGTCCCCAGCCTTGTCCCCATTTATTTCCGTCCCCAGCCTTGTCCCCCCCATTTCCCTGTCCCCATTTCCCTGTCCCCATTTCCCTGTCCCCATCCTTGTCCCCTTTTATTTCTGTCCCTATTTCCTTGTCCCCCCCATTTCCTTGTCCCCATTTCCTTGTCCCCTCCATTTCCCTGTTCCTATTTCCTTGTCCCCTTTTATTTCTGTCCCCAGCCTCGTCCCCCCCATTTCCGTGTCCCTATTTCCCTGTCCCCAACCTTGTCCCCATCCCTTTCCCCGTCCCCAGCCTTGTCCCCCCCATTTCCTTGTCCCCATTTCCTTGTCCCCATCCCTTTCCCTGTCCCTATTTCCCTTTCCTCATCCTTGTCCCCCCCCATTTCCATGTCCCCATTTCCTTGTCCCCAACCTTGTCCCCTTTTATTTCTGCCCCCATTTCCCTGTCCCTATTTCCCAGTCCCCATCCTTGTCCCCTTTTATTTCCTTGTCCCCTTTTATTTCCTTGTCCCCTTTTATTTCCTTGTTGTCCCCTTTTATTTCCTTGTCGTCCCCATTTCCTTGTCCCCTTTTATCTCTGTCCCCATTTCCGTGTCCCCCCCATTTCCCTGTCCCCAACCTTGTCCCCTTTTCCTTCTGCCCCCAATCTCGCCCCCATTTCCCTGCCCCATTTCCCTGCCCCCAACCTCGCCCCCTTCCCATTTCCCCCCCGACCTCCTTTATATTCCCCCCTCCCTCTCCTTATCCCCGTCCCCGTCCCGCTAACCGCCCCCCCGTGTTTCCCCCCCCCCAGCGCAAATCCCGCCGCTTCTACCCGACCCGCCTGGCCATCGCCCTGGCCTCGGGGACATCGGGGACCCCCCGGACCCCGACACCCGCGGCTTCGTCCTCGTGGAGACCAACTACCGCATCTACGCCTACACCGGTGGGCACGGCGACCCCCCCCGACGCGTGTCACCCCCGGGGGCTTCAGACGGGACCGTGACCCCCCTCGGTGTCTCGGTGTCCCCCCCGTAGATTCGGAGCTGCAGATCGCCCTCATCGCCCTCTTCTCCGAGCTCCTCTATCGCTTCCCCAACCTGGTGGTGGCGCAGGTGACGAGGGACAGCGTGCAGGCGGCCATCGCCAACGGCATCACGGCCGACCAGGTGGGCTGGGGGGGGATTTGGGGTGGGTTTGGGGGGTCCCAGGGGGAACTGGGGGGTCTCAGGGGGGTATTGGGGTGTCCCTGGGGGGTATTGGGGTGTCCCTGGGGGTATTGGGGTGCAGGCGGCCATCGCCAACGGCATCACGGCCGACCAGGTGGGCCGGGGGGATTTGGGGGGGGGGTTCGGGGGGAATTGGGGGCTCCCAGGGGGAATTGGGGGCTCCCAGGGGGAATTGGGGGTCCCAGGTGGGAATTGGGGGGTCCCAGGTGGGAATTGGGGGGTCCCAGGGGGGAATTGGGGGGTATTGGGGTGTCCCTGGGGGTATTGGGGGGCATTGGGGTGCAGGCGGCCATCGCCAACGGGATCACGGCCGACCAGGTGGGCCGGGGGGGCCGGGGGGGGGATTTGGGGGGGTTTGGGGGGTCCCGGGGGGATTTGGGGGGTCTCAGGGGGAATTGGGGGGTATTGGGGTGTCCCTGGGGGTATTGGGGTGCTCCGAAGTATTGGGGTGCCCTCAGGAGTGGGCTGTTGGGGTGCCGGGGTGGGGGCTTTGGGGTGCCCCATAGGACTTTGGGGTGCCCCCTGGGGGTACCGGGACCCCCCCATTTATACCCCCCCCCCCAGATCATCCACTTCCTCCGCACCCGGGCGCACCCCATCATGGCCAAGCAGGTGAGCGGCGGGGGGGGGGGGGGACACGGGGGTGGGGGTCCCCCGGCGGGGGGGTGGGGTCCCCACGTCCCCTCTCCTTGGGGACCCCAACCCCACGGTGTCCCCCGCCCCCCCAGACCCCCGTGCTGCCCCCCACCATCACCGACCAGATCCGCCTCTGGGAGCTGGAGCGGGACCGGCTGCGCTTCTCCGAGGGTGAGGGGGGGGGTCCCCAAAATCCCCCCAGGGGGTCCCCAAAATCCCCAGGGTGTCCCCAACCCCTCCCCCAAGGGGATCCCCGACATCCTGGGGGTCCCCAACCCCCTCAGAGTGTCCCCAACCCCCCAGGGGGTCCCTTCTGTGCCCCCCCCCCCCTCCCCCCGGGTCCCCAAAGGGTGGTGGCTTCCCTGGGGGGTGTCCCTAAGGGGGGTGGCTCCCCAAAAGGGGGTGTCCCCAAAGTGGGGTGTCCCCAAGGGGTGGTGGCTTCCCTGGGGGGGTGTCCCCAAAGTGGGGCGGCTTCCCTGGGGGGTGTCCCCAAAGGGGGTGGCGGCTTCTTTGGGGGGTGTCCCCAAAGGGTGGTGGCTCCCCAAAAGGGGATGTCCCCAAAGTGGGGTGTCCCCAAAGGGTGGTGGCTTCCCTGGGGGGTGTCCCTAAGGGGGGGTGGTTCCCCAAAGGGGTGTCCCCAAAGTGGGGTGTCCCCAAGGGGTGGTGGCTTCCCTGGGGGTGTCCCCAAAGGGTGGTGGCTTCCTTGGGGGGTGTCCCCAAAGTGGGGTGTCCCCAAAGGGGTGGTGGCTTCCTTGGGGGGTGTCCCCAAGGGGTTGGTGGCACCTCTTGGGGGACACCCCCAAGCAGAAGCAGCCTCGCTGACCCCCCCCTCCCCGTGTTGTCCCCCCCTTCGTCCCCCAGGGGTGCTGTACAACCAGTTCCTGTCGCAGGTGGACTTCGAGGTGCTGCGGGACCACGCGCGGGCGCTGGGGGTGCTGGTCTTCGAGAACCCCGGGCGCCGCCTGATGGTGGTCACCCCCGGGGGCCACCCCGACGTCAAACGCTTCTGGAAGCGGCAGAAGCACAGCGCCTAAAGCCCCGCGTCCCTCCCTCCCCCCTCCCAAAAAAACCCAGCCCCACAAATCCCAATCCCACGTGTTTTTTTTTGTAAGGTGGGTTTTTTTTTAAGTGTAAATAAAGGAGTTTTGAGGCACCCGCTGCGGTGGGGAGGGGGGCGAATGAAGGGTGGGGGGTGGCCGCAGGGAGGGGGAAACAAAGCTCCCGCACCGCAGGCCCCAGATCCCAGTTCTCCCAGTATCCACCTCTGGATCCCGGTCCCCCCAGTAGCCGGTTTCTGGACCCCAGTCTCCCATCAAAAGCTTTTAATTATTTAAAAAAAACAAACGATCAAAAAAAAAACAATAAATCTTAACGTTTCTTCGCCCTTAAGGGCTCAAGCGGCAGAGCAGGTGAGGTCAAAAGGTCCCCTTAACCTGAAATATTAAGATTTTAAAATTAAAAAGGAAGGAAGCGCGCACGCGCTTATCGTCAGGGATAGGTTTTGGGGGAAAAAACGCGAGTTTAGGACAAAACCCGCCGCCGGTGGCGGCGGCGCCCCACGGACGGAGCCGCCTCCCGCAGCTCCGACCCCGATCGCGGCCGCTCCGCATCTGGGGGCGCCGCCGCCGCCGCCCCCTTTATATAGGGCGGGGCCGGACGCGGCCGAGTCAGCCGCGCCGCGGGCTTCAATCAGGTCCGACCGCGCCCCTTGCACGCACGGGGCCGCGCGGCCGCGGTTCTCAACCAGGTCCGCTCCCAGCCGGCCCGGCCGAGGGGAGGGGAGGAGCCCCTGCCCCTGCCCCCAAGAAGAGGGGAAAAGAGGCGAAAAAGACGTTCTTAGGATCTGCAACGCCTGCCTGTGAAGATTCAGGAGATATAATGCATAAGAAATAATACATAAGAAATATAAGATTCAGGAGTTATAATATATAAGAAATAATACATAAGAAATAATAAGATTCAAGAGATAGAATATATAAGAAATACTAAGATTCAAGAGATATATAAGAAATCATATATAAGAAATATAAGATTCAAGAGATATATAAGAAATAATAAGATTCAAGAGATAGATAAGAAATCATAAGATTCAAGAGATAGATAAGAAATCGTATATAAGAAATATAAGATTCAAGAGATATAATATATAAGAAATAATATGTAAGAAATATAAGATTCAAGAGTTATATAAGAAATAATACATAAGAAATAATAAGATTCAAGAGATATATAAGAAATATAAGAAATACAAGATTCAAGAGATACAATATATAAGAAATAATATATAAGAAATAATAAGATTCAAGAGACGTAATATATAGGAAATATAAGATTCAAGAGATATATATGAGATAATATATAAGAAATATAAGATTCAAGAGTTATAATATATAAGAAATAATACGTAAGAAATAATAAGATTCAAGAGATATATAAGAATTATAAGAAATACAAGATTCAAGAGATATAATATATAAGAAATAATAAGATTCAAGAGATATATAAGAAATAATACATAAGAAATAATAAGATTCAAGAGATATATAAGAAATAATGCCCTCAATGCCCTTTAAAACTTGCTCAGCCCTCGAGTGCTCAGGCAATTAGACCCGGGGGGGGGCTAATTATCATGGAATATCTTAAAATTGAAGGGATCTTAAAAAAATCCAGTTCTAACTTGCCTACCACGAGGTAGACAAAGACTTCAACGAAATGCTTATTTTTGGGGGGGGCAGAAAAAGGGGTTTTCAGTGAATAAAAACCGCCGCAGGAGCGATCCCGGTCCCCCCCGGCACATCCTTCCGTCTCCCAGTCCCCCCAGTAAGCGGCTCCGGATCCCAGTCCCCCTGAGGAGATAAAAGAGGCGACCCCGGCGGCTTCTCCCCGCCGCCGGATCCGCAGCAGGGACAGGACGAGACCCCTGGCGAAACCTTCCCCGAAAGGCCCCGGGGGACGCGCGAGAGGCATCTGGACAATGCCTCGTTGAGATAATTCCGCGTTTCTGGAGCTCTGAACCTCATCAGGTGCAGGGCTGGGGGGGGGGAGGAGGAAGGGAACAGAGCTCGGATCCCAGTCTCCAGATCCCAGTCCTCCCAGTATCCCCACCACCAGTCGCTGCCCGTGTCCCAGTCCCTCCAGTACCCGGCCTCTGCATCCCAGCGCTCCCAGTCCTCCTCTACACCCAAAACCTCACCCGTAACCCCCCCTTGACCCCCCTTTCCTGTAAAAATGGGGAAAAAAAAAGGCAAAAAAATTTGGACAACTCTAGCTCTCACCATCGCCACCCCAAAAGCACCGGTTCCCAAACCTTCATCAACTCCTAATTGGCCTGAGTAAGATAAAATCGGCCTCCCTGCGAGGTTTTTTTTTTTCCACGCAGAAGCTGCCTTCGGGTCCTCCAGAAATAAATTTGGGGTCCCCGTCCCCCATCGAACGCCCCCCCGTAAATCCCCGTTAAGTTTCGGGGAGGCTCCGGCAGCCGGAATGCGGCACCCCCAAAAGCTCCCGCACCCTCAACAGTTTAATTGCGTTTAAAGAAGAAACAGGCAAAGAGATCTTTTTTTTTTTTTCGTTAGGAGTTATAAAAAAATAAATGCGTTTTTAACCCCTTGGAGGGAAAAAAATTGAAATTTTACCCCCCCCGTACCCCCGTTTTATCCCGTTTTTCCTTTTTCTGCCCGTTTTATCCCGTTCCCCGCCCTGCCCCCCCCTTTCTGCAGCTCCAGAGCACCCAATTATCCCATCCCCCCCCCCCCAATTCCCCCCCCCCCCCCCCCAGGCCCTTGCAGAGGGAGATCTGAAGGGCGTCTGCTGCCAGCACCCCGGGGGGGGCCAGGCAGGGCGGTGAATCAGCGGCGCCCGGGTGGTGCTCAGCCTGCGCCGGGCTCGGAGCAGGCGGCTGCGGCACCCGGCTGGGCAGGTGGGGACCCCCCCAGTACTGGGGAGGGAACTGGGACCAGTATGGGAGGGAACTGGGAGCGGTATGGGAGGGCTTGGGGAACTGGGAGTGGGGCACGGGGGTGCTGGGACCAGTTTTGGGGGTGCTGGGACCGGTATGGGAGGGCTTGGGGGAACTAGGGCAGGGGGTGAGGGACCAGTTTGGGAACTGGGACGGTATGGGAGGGCCCCAGGGGGCTGGGAGAGGCAGGGACCAGGGGGTGCTGGGGACCAGTATTTGGGGGAAGGGAAGGGCACTGGGACCAGTTTGGAGGGAACTGGGAGCGGGTATGGGAGGGAACTGGGACCAGTATGGGAGGGAACTGGGACCGGTATGGGAGGGCCCGAGGGGGCTGGGAGTGGGGCATGGGGGGTGCTGGGACCAGTTTTGGGGTGCTGGGAGCAATACAGGAGGGCTTGGGTGGAACTGGGAGAAGGGCAGGGGGTGCTGGGACCAGTTTGGAGGGAACTGGGACCTGGGAGGGTATGGGAGGGCTTGGGGGAACTAGTGGGGCACGGGGGTGCTGGGACCAGTTTGGGGGGAGGAGCCCCAGGGGGACTGGGAGCAAGGCAGGGGGGTGCTGGGACCAGTTTTGGAGGTGCTGGGACCAGTATGGGAAGGGCTATGGGGGAACGGGGGCTGGGAGCGGGGCAGGGGGTGCTGGGACCAGTTTGGGGTGAACTGGGACCAGTATGGGAGGGCTTGGGGGACTGGGAGAAGGGCAGGGGGGTGCTGGGACCAGTTTGGAGGGAACTGGGACCAGTATGGGAGGGAACTGGGAGCGGTATGGGAGGGCTTGGGGGAACTGGAGTGGGGCAGGGGGGTGCTGGGACCAGTTTTGGGGTGCTGGGAGCAATATAGGAGGGCCTGCGTGGGACTGGGAGAAGGGCAGGGGGTGCTGGGACCAGTTTGGAGGGAACTGGGACCAGTTTGGAGGGAACTGGGACCAGTATGGGAGGGAACTGGGACCGGTATGGGACGGGCAAGGGGGAACTGGGAGCGGGGGCAGGGGGGGTGCTGGGACCAGTATGGGAGGGACCTTGGGGGAACAATGGGGAGGGCAAGGGGTGACTGGGACCAGTTTGGGGGAACTGGGACCAGTATGGGAGGGCCTGGGTGGAACTGGAGCAGGGCAGGGGTTGCTGGGACCAGTTTGGGGGGGAGCTGGGACCACTATGGGAGGGAACTGGGGCGGTATGGGGGGGCTTGGGGGACTGGCAGTGGCACAGGGGGGTGCTGGGACCAGTTTGGGGGGGTGCTGGGACCAGTTTGAGGGTTGATGGAACCAATATGGGAGGGCCTGGGAGGGTCTGGGACCAGTTTGGGGGGAACTGGGACCAGTATGGGAGGGAACTGGGACCAGTATGGGAGGGTCTGGGGGGGGGGGGGGCTGGGAGCAGGGCAGGGGGTGCTGGGACCAATTTGGGGGGTGCTGGGACCAGTTTGGAGGGAACTGGGACCAGTTTGGGGGACGCTGGGAGCGATTCAGCCTGGGCAGGGTGCTGGGACCAGTTTGGGGTGCATACTGGGACCAGTCTGGGGTGCATACTGGGACCAGTTTGGGGTGCTGGGGGGGGTCTCGTTGCAGGCACCTTGGCGCTGCGGGGCCATGGGGCAGAGGCAGGCGGCTGCGGCCCCCCCGGCCCCCATCGGTGGGTCGGTGACGGGGGGACTGGGAGGGACTGGGAGGGACTGGGAGGGACTGGGGGGGGGGGGGGGACAGCGGGGACTGGGGGGGGACAGAGGGGACAAGGGGGGGGGTAACGGGGGGGGGGATGAAGGGCATGGGGGGGGCAGAATGGGGACAGGGAAGGGGGGGGGGAAGGGGGGGTGGGGGGGGGGGCTGGACCCAAAATTAATGGGGGTGGGGGGGGACATGGGGGGGACACGGGGGGGACATGGGGGGGACATGGGGGGGACACGGGGGGGACACGGGGGGGGACAAGGGGGGGACACGGGGGGGACACGGGGGGGACACGGGGGGGACATGGGGGGGGACATGGGGGGACATGGGGGGACCACGGGGGGGGTCACAGGGAAATGGGGGGGGGCAGTGATGGGGGGGGGGACATGGGGTGCTGGCTCATGGGGGGGGGGGCGAAAATGGGGGGCACCTGGCGCTGACACCTGCAATCCCCCTGTCCCCGTGTCCCCCCCCCCCCCCCCAAAAAATGTCCCCAAGTGTCCCCAGTGCCCCCGGCGCCCCCCCCGGAGGAGGCGTCCCCCCTGGAGCAGGGGCTGCACGCCGTGGTGGGCACCTTCTACCGGTACGCGGGGGCGCCGGGGGGGGGCGGCGAGCCCAGCCTGGACCCCCGCGCCTTCCAGGGGCTGCTGCGCCGCGAGCTGGGCCACCAGCTGAGCGTGAGTGGCCACCGAGGGACCCCCCCCCCCCGCCCCCGGCCACCCCCCGGACCCCCGGCCCCGGGGTCCCCAGGGGGGGCCTCGACATGTCCCCAAGTCCCCACGTCCCCGGTCCCGTGGCCCCATGGCCCCAGGGGGGGCCCCAGGGTGTCCCCCCCCCAAGTGTCCCCGTGTCCCCAGCCACCCCCCACACGTCCCATGTCCCCAAGTGTCCCCATGTCCCCAGCCCCCCTCCCAAGTGTCCCCGTGTCCCCAGGGGGCCCCCCCAAGTGTCCCCCATGTCCCCAGCCCCACACGTCCCCATGACCCCGTGTCCCCATGTCCCACTCCCGCGTGTCCCCATGTCCCCAGGGCGCCCCTCCAAGTGTCCCCACGTCCCCCATGTCCCACTCCCGCGTGTCCCCACGTTCCCCCCCCCCCGCAGGACACGGGGCACCCCGAGGCGGTGGCCGCCATCTTCGCGCTGCTGGACGCCAACGGGGACCGGCGCATCTCCTTCGCCGAGTACTGGCAGCTGGTGGCCTGGCTGTGCCACGTCCTGCGGCACCGGCACTACGGCGCCGCCGCCCCCCCGGGGCCCCCCCTGCCCCCCCGACGGCGACCCCGCTGCTTGGGGGCTCGGGGCGGAGCAATAAAGAGACCCCCCCCCCCGAGGGGGGCGTGCAGCGGGACCAGCGCATGGGGGGGGGTTGCCCGGAGAAGTTACGGGGTCCCGTCATTGGAGATGGCCAAGGTTGGGTTGGATGGGGCTTTGGGTGTGGGAGGAGATGAAATTGGGGGTGTTCCATCACTGGAGATGGTCAAAGTTGGGTTGGACGGGCTTTGGGTGTGGGAGGAGATGAAATTGGGGACGTCCCATCATTGGAGATGCTCAAAGTTGGGTTGGATGAGGCATGGGACGAGACGAAATTGGGGATGTCCTGTCATTGGAGGTGGCCAAAGTTGGGTTCTACGGGGTTGGGTGCTGGAGAAGATGAAATTGGGGACGTCCCGTCATTGGAGATGGCCAAGGTTGGGGGAGGAAGATGAAATTGGGGACGTCCCGTCATTGGAGATGCTCAAAGTTGGGTTGGATGAGGCTTTGGGTGTGGGACAAGATGAAATTGGGGATGTCCTGTCATTGGAGGTGGCCAAAGTTGGGTTCTATGGGGCTTTGGGTGCTGGAGAAGATGAAATTGGGGACGTGCCCCGTCATTGGAGATGGCCAAGGTTGGGTTGGACGGGGCTTTGGGTGTTGGTGAAGATGAAATTGGGGACGTCCCGTCATTGGAGATGCTCAAAGTTGGGTTGGATGAGGCTTTGGGTGTGGGACAAGACGAAATTGGGGATGTCCCGTCATTGGAGGTGGCCAAAGTTGGGTTCTCCGGGGCTTTGGGTGCTGGAGAAGATGAAATTGGGGATGTCCCATCACTGGAGATCACCAAAGTTGGGTTGGACGGGGTTTTGGGTGTGGGAGAGTACGAAACTGGGGATGTTCCGTCATTGGAGTTGACTGAGGTTGGGTTGGATGGGGTTTTGGGTGTGGGAGATGATGAAACTGGGGACGTCCCATCACTGGAGATGCTCAAAGTTGGGTTGGATGGGTTTTTTTGGGTGTGGGACAAGACAAAATTGGGGATGTCCCGTCACTGGAGTTGACTGAGGTTGGGTTGGATGAAGCTTTGGGTGCTGGAGAAGACGAAATTGGGGCTGTCCCGTCATTGGAGATGGCCAAGGTTGGGTTCTACGGGGTTTTGGGTGCTGGAGAAGACAAAATTGGGGATGTCCCATCATTGGAGATGACCAAAGTTGGGTTGGACGGGGTTTGGGGTCTTGGAGAAGATGAAATTGGGGGCCGTTCCGTCACTGGAGTTGACCGAGGTCGGGTTGGACGGGGTCTTGGGTGCTGGAGAAGACAAAATTGGGGCCGTTCCATCCTGGTGTCGCGGCTGGAGCCGGAGGGGGAGCTGGGGGGGCCGGAGCCCAGCGACTCCAAGGAGTGGGAGACCCTCGGGGTGGCCCCCGCGGGTGACGTGTCCCCGTTGTCCCCCCTCCCCTAATTTCTCTTCGTTCCTCTGACTGTCCCCATTCTCTCCCCGTTCCCCGTTTTGGCTTCGTTTTCCCAATTTCCCCCGTTTTCTCCCCGTTCCCCTGTTTTCTCCTCTTTCTCCCCATTTCCTCCCCCATTCCCCGTTTTGGCTTCGTTTTCCCAGTTCTGAACCCTGTGGGGCAGGCCCCTATGGGACAGGACCCTATAGGGCAGACCCTATGGGACAGGACCCCATGGGCAGGACCCTATGGGGCTGAACCCTATGGGACAGGACCCTATAGGGCAGGACCCTATGGGACAGGACCCCACAGGGCAGGACCCTATGGGGCTGAACCCTATGGGGCAGGACCCTATGGGGAAAGACCCTATAGTGTCCCCACGGGACAGGACCCTATGGGGCAGAACCCTATGGGGCAGTCCCCTATGGGGCAGGACCCTATGAGGCAGTGTCCCTATGGAACATGACCCTATGGGGCAGGACCCTATGGGGCAGAACCCTATGGGGCAGTGTCCCCATGGGACAGGACCTTTTGGGGCAGGCCCCTATGGGACAGGACCCTATGGGGCAGAACCCTATGGAGCAGTGTCCCCATGGGACAGGACCTTTTGGGGCTGGACCCTATGGGGCAGAACCCCATGGGGCAGGCCCCTATGGGGCAGGACCCTATAGGGCAGGACCCTATGGGGCAGTGTCCCCATGGGACAGGACCCTATAGGGCAGAACCCTATGGGACAGGACCCTATGGGGGAAAGACCCTATGGGGCAGTGTCCCCACGGGACAGGACCCTATGGGGCTGAACCCTATGGGGCAGGACCCTATGGGGAAAGACCCTATGGGGCAGTGTCCCCACAGGACAGGACCCTATGGGGCAGGACCCTATGGGACAGGACCCTATGGGGGAAAGACCCTATGGGGCAGTGTCCCCATGGGACAGGACCCTATGGGACAGGACCCTATAGGGCAGAGCCCTATGGGACAGGACCCCATGGGGCAGGACCCTACGGGGCAGGACCCTATAGGGCAGGACCCTATGGGGCAGTGTCCCTATGGAACATGACCCTATGGGGCAGAACCCTATGGGACAAGACCCCATGGGACAGGACCCTATGGGGCTGAACCCTATGGGGCAGGACCCTATGGGGGAAAGACCCTATGGGGCAGTGTCCCCATGGGACAGGACCCTATGGGGCAGCCCCCCCACGTGTCCCCCAGCCCCCCCCCCCCCCCCCCATGCACCGGGCTCGCTGCAAGCCCCCCTCGGGGGGGGGGGGGGGGGGTCTCTTTATTGCTCCGCCCCGAGCCCCCCAGCAGCGGGGTCGCCGTCGGGGGGCAGGGGGGGCCCCCGGGGGGGCGGCGGCGCCGTAGTGCCGGTGCCGCAGGACGTGGCACAGCCAGGCCACCAGCTGCCAGTACTCGGCGAAGGAGATGCGCCGGTCCCCGTTGGCGTCCAGCAGTGCGAAGATGGCGGCCACCGCCTCGGGGTGCCCCGTGTCCTGCGGGGGGGGGACGTGGGGACACGTGGGAGTGGGACGTGGGGACGTGGGGACACTTGGAGGGGCGCCCTGGGGACACGGGGACACGCGGGAGTGGGACATGGGGACACGGGGGTCATGGGGACTTGTGGGGCTGGGGGACACGGGGACACTTGGGGGGGGCACCCTGGGGACACGGGGACACTTGGAGGGGTGGCATGGGGACACGGGGACATGGGGACTTGTGGGGCTGGGGACACGGGGACACTTGGGGGGGTGGCATGGGGACATGGGGACATGGGGACGTGTGGGGCTGGGGACACGGGGACACATGGAGGGGCACCCTGGGGACATGGGGACACGCGGGAGTGGGACATGGGGACACGGGGTCATGGGGACGTGTGGGGCTGGGGACACGGGGACACTTGGGGGGGCCCCCTGGGGACACGGGGGACGCTTGGAGGGGTGGCATGGGGACATGGGGACATGGGGACGTGTGGGGCTGGGGACACGGGGACACTTGGGGGGGCCCCCTGGAGACACGGGGACACTTGGAGGGACATGGGATGTGTGGGGCTGGGGACACGGGGACACTTGGGGGGGCCCCCTGGGGACACGGGGACACTTGGAGGGGTGGCATGGGGACATGGGGACATGGGGACGTGTGGGGCTGGGGACACGGGGACACGTGGAGGGGCACCCTGGGGACGTGGGGACACGCGGGAGTGGGACATGGGGACACGGGGTCATGGGGACGTGTGGGGCTGGGGACATGGGGACACTTGGGGGGGCCCCCCTGGGGACACGGGTACACGTGGAGGGGTGGCATGGGGACATGGGGACATGGGACGTGTGGGGCTGGGGGACACGGGGACACTTGGGGGGGCCCCCTGGGGCCATGGGGACACTTGGAGGGACATGGGATGTGTGGGGCTGGGGACATGGGGGACACTTGGGGGCCCCCCCTGGGGCCATGGGGCCACGGGACCGGGGACGTGGGGACTTGGGGACATGTCGAGGCCCCCCCTGGGACCCCGGGGCCGGGGGGGTCCGGGGGGTGGCCAGGGCCGGGGGGGGGGTCCCTCGGTGGCCACTCACGCTCAGCTGGTGGCCCAGCTCGCGGCGCAGCAGCCCCTGGAAGGCGCGGGGGTCCAGGCTGGGCTCGCCGCCCCCCCCCGGCGCCCCCGCGTACCGGTAGAAGGTGCCCACCACGGCGTGCAGCCCCCGCTCCAGGGGGGACGCCTCCTCCGGGGGGGGCGCCGGGGGCACTGGGGACACTTGGGGACATTGGGGGGGGGGGGGGGGGGGACATGGGGACAGGGGGACACGGAGGGGTGGGCATGATCCCGATGTCCCCGTGACCCCATAATCCCATGCCCATGCCCCCCCACGTCCCCATGTCCCCCCATGTCCCCATGCCCCCAGTATCCCCAGTGTCCCCCCATGTCCCCAATGTCCCATGTCCCCATGTCCCCATATCTCCATGCCCCCAGTAGCCCCGGTAGCCCCAGTATCCCCATGTCCCCATATCTCCATGCCCCCAGTAGCCCCAGTAGCCCCCCCCATGTCCCCATATCTCCATGCCCCCAGTAGCCCCCCCAGTATCCCCATGTCCCCATATCTCCATGCCCCCAGTAGCCCCAGTAGCCCCAGTAGCCCCATGTCCCCATATCTCCATGCCCCCAGTAGCCCCAGTAGCCCCAGTATCCCCATGTCCCCATATCTCCATGCCCCCAGTAGCCCCAGTAGCCCCAGTATCCCCATGTCTCCGTATCTCCATGCCCCCAGTATCCCCCCCATGTCCCCAGTATCTCCATTTCCCCATGTCCCCATGTCCCCAGTGTCCCCAGTGCCCCCACTACCCCAGTATCCCCAGTACCCCCACTGCTCCCAGTGTCCCCAGCATACCCAGTACCCCCAGTACCCCCAGTGTCCCCATATCTCCACGTCCCCATGTCCCCAGTACCCCCAGTACCCCCAGTATCCCCAGTGCCCCCAGTACCCCCAGTATTCCCAGTATCCCAATGTCCCCTATGCCCCCAGTGCCCCCCAGTATCCCCAGTGCCCCCAGTGCTCCCAGTAACCCCAGTATTCCCAGTATCCCAATGTCCCCTATACCCCCAGTGCCCCCAGTACCCCCAGTACCCCCCAGTGCCCCCAGTACCCCCAGTATTCCCAGTATCCCAATGTCCCCTATACCCCCAGTGCCCCCAGTGCCCCCAGTGCCCCCAGTGCTCCCAGTATCCCCAGTACCGCTGGGCTCCAGGGACTTTTCCGCCCCCTGGCTCTGCCCCATGGCCCCCGGCCGCCCTAACGAGGCGCTGCTGTAACGAGAGACCCCATTACCGGCCTCGTCGCCCCAGTGCTCCCAGTTCCCCCCCCCAGTTCCCCCAGCGCCCTCCCAGTGCTCCCAGTGCCCTCCCAGTGCTCACCAGGCCTCTCCCAAGGGCACCCCGGGGACATTTCGGGGCCACGTGGCCCCGGCTATTCCCGGCCACCGTCCCCTCCCCGGGGCGACACCGGACACCCGGCCGCCTCGCAGCACTCTCGGCCCCAAAACCGCCCCAATTCGCCCCAAGAAGCCCCGGCCGGGGACGCCCAGCCGTGAATTTTTGGGGCAAATTCCGGAGGTTTTCGCTCCGACAGCAGCAAAGCCCCGGGGTGCGCTGAGCAGCAACCCCGGGATTATCGCAACCCTTTTCCCCCCCCAAAAATTGCCCATTTCCACGCTTTTTTTTTTTTTTTCCCCTTAATTTCCACCCCCCGCTGCCGTTTTTTGGCCTCGTTTTTCCCCAAAATCCACGCTTTTCAACCCAAACACCTCCGCGCCCTCCCAGCCGCCCTACAAGGGGGTGCAATGGGGGGGGGGCAGCCCTCCTGGGGGGGGACACCCCTCTCCGCCCCCTTTTCCTGCTTTTTTTCCCCCCATTTCTTTCGGAGCAACCTCCTGGGGGGGGGGGGGGGGAGGGGGAGGAAACCCCCCCAAAAACCGCTGCCCCCCCCCCCCCCCGGCACCGCGCAGCCGCCCCCGCCGGAAACTCGAGGCCGCGAACGGGCGCCGAAGGCTCCGGAAACGGCGCTGGGGGGACGGGGCCCCCCTGGGAAAAAGGGGGGGCCCCGAGGAGGGGGGGGGGGGGGCAGCAGGATGGGACAGCGTGGGTGTGAGGTGGGGGGGGGGGGGGGCGTTGGGTCCTTGCAGATTTGCGTCAGGTCCTTGCAGATCCGCGCTGCATCCTTGCAGGCGACGCATCCTTGCAGCTGTGCATTGCACCTTTGCAGATGTGCATCGGGCCTTTGCAAATCCCCGTTGCATCCTTGCAAATCCCCCCCTTGCAAACCCTGCAAATCCTCGTTGCAACCTTGCAAATCCCCCTTGCAACCTTGCAAATCCCCGTTGCAACCTTGCGAATCCCCGTTGCAACCTTGCGAATCCCCGTTGCATCCTTGCAAATCCCCCTTGCATCCTTGTAAATCCCCCTTGCAACCTTGCGAATCCCCCTTGCAACCCTTGCAAATCCCCGTTGCATCCTTGCGAATCCCCGCTGCATCCTTGCAAATCCCCGTTGCAACCTTGCGAATCCCCGTTGCATCCTTGCAAATTCCCCTTGCATCCTTGTAAATCCCCCTTGCAACCTTGCGAATCCCCCTTGCACCCTTGCAAATGCCCGTTGCATCCTTGCGAATCCCCGCTGCATCCTTGCAAATCCCCGTTGCATCCTTGCGAATCCCCCTTGCATCCTTGCAAATCCCCCTTGCAACCTTGCAAATCCCCGTTGCATCCTCGCAAGCCTGCACTGGGTTCTTGCAAATCCACTTTGCGTCCTTGCAGACGTTGCATCCTTGCAGACGTTGCATCCTTGCAGGTCCACATTGCAGCCTTGCAAAACCCCGTTGCGTCCTTGCAAGCCTGCGCTGGGTTCTTGCAAATCCCCCTTGCATCCTTGCAGAGCCATGTTGTGCTGTTGCAGACCTGCTTTGGATTCTTGCAAATCCACGTTGCGTCCTTGCAGACGTTGCATCCTTGCAGGTCCACGTTGCATCCTTGCACATTTGCATTGCATCCTTGCACATTTGCATTGCATCCTTGCAAACCCCTGTTGCATCCTTGCAAACCCCTGTTGCATCCTTGCAAGCCCCTGTTGCATCCTTGCAAACCCCCTGCTGCATCTTTGCAGATCCCTGTTGCATCTTTGCAGATCCCTGTTGCATCCTTGCAGATCCCTGTTGTGTCCTTGCAGATCCACATTGCACCTTTGCAAATCTGCGCTGCATCCCTGCGGGTTTGCATTGCTTTCTTGCAACTCCCCGCTGCATCCTTGCAAGTCTGCATTGCGTTCCTTGCAAATCTGCATTGCATCCTTGCAGGTCTGCATTGGGTCCTTGCAGATCTGCATTGGGTTCTTACAGCTCTTGCAAAAACCGCCTTGCATCCTTGCAAATCCCCCTTGCGTTCTTGCAGGCCGGCGTTGGATCCTTGCAGATCCCCACTGCATCCTTGCGAATCTGCATCGGATCTTTGCAGATCCGTGCTGCGCCCTTGCAGATCTGCACCGTGCCCTTGCATCCTTGCAGTCGACGTTGCATCCTTGCAAATCCACGTTGCCTCCTTGCAGATCCACGCCGGATCCTTCCAGCTGCACCCCGGATCCCTTGCAGATCTGTACCGGATCCTCCGAAATTCCCGAGGGCTCCTTGCGAATCTTTTTGCTTGCAAATCCCCCCTGCAAATCCGCGCTGGATCCTTGCAAAGTCGCCCCGCGCCCTTGCAGATCCACCTCGCCTCTTCGGAAACCACCACTGGGTCCTTGTGGATCTGCAGCGGATCCTTGCAGATCTGTGCTGCCTCCTCGCACGCCCGCATCGCATCCTGGAAGCCTTAAATCCGTGTTGCACGCTGCAAATCCGTCTTGCATCCTTGCAAGTCCACGTGGTTTCCTTGCAAAGCCACCCTGGATCTTTTGATCTTTGCAAACCCACCCCGAATCCTTGCAGATCCGTGCTGCGTCCTTGCAAATTCGCACTGCGTCCTTGCAAATCGTTGCAAACTTGCATTGCATCCTTGCGAATCCACGCTGCATCCTTGCAAATTCATGATGCATTTCTGCAAATCCACATTGCACCCTTGCAAATCTACATTGCGTCCTTGCAAATTCATGATGCGTCCTTGCAAATTCGTGTTGCATCCTTGCAAATTCATGATGCATCCTTGCAAATTCGTGACGCGTCCTTGCAAATTCATGACGCATCCTTGCAAACTCATGACGCATCCTTGCAAACTTGCATTGCATCCTTGCAAAATGTGCATCGGATCCTTGCACATCCGCACCGGATCCTTGCAAATCCGCGTTGCTTCCTCGGAAATCCTCGTTGCATCCTTGCAAAATCCCTGCTGCACCCTTGCAAATCCGCACTGTATCCTTGCAATTGCATCCTTGCAAACCCGCATTGCATCTTTGCAAAACGCGTGTTGCATCCTTGCAAAATTCGTGATGCATCCTTGCAAAATTCGTGTTGCATCCTTGCAAGTTCGTGTTGCATCCTTGCAAATTCGTGATGCATCCTTGCAAATTCACGATGCGTCCTTGCAAATTCAATGACGCATCCTTGCAAACTCATGACGCATCCTTGCAAACTTGCATTGCATCCTTGCAAAATGTGCATTGGATTCGTGCACATCCGCACCGGATCCTTGCAAATCCGCGTTGCTTCCTCGGAAATCCGCGTTGCATCCTTGCAAAATCCCTGCTGCGCCCTTGCAAATCCGCACTGTATCCTTGCAATTGCATCCCTTGCAAACCCGCATTGCATCTTTGCAAAACGCGTGTTGCATCCTTGCAAAAATTTGTGTTGCATCCTTGCAAATTTGTGTTGCATCCTTGCAAAATTCGTGTTGCATCCTTGCAAAATTTGTGTTGCATCCTTGCAAATTCGCGATGCATCCTTGCAAAATTCGTGTTGCATCCTTGCAAATTCGTGTTGCATCCTTGCAAATTCGTGATGCATCCTTACAAAATTCCTGTTGCATCCTTGCAAGTCCGAGTTGCATCCTTGCAAGCCCTTGCAAACTGGCACTGCCTCATTGCGCCCTTGCAAATCCGCGCCGCGCGCCTGCAAATCCACGCTGCACCCTTGCAAACCTGTCTCGCATCCCTGCAAAATTCGTGTCGCGTCCTTGCTGCAAATCCACGCCGCGTCGTTGCAAACTTGCATTGCATCCTTGCAAACTTGCATTGCATCCTTGCAAATCTGCATTGCATCCTTGCGAACTTGCATTGCATCCTTGCAAACTTGCATTGCATCCTTGCAAGCTTGCCTTGCATCCTTGCGAATCCGTGCAAACTTGCACCGATTCGTTGCAAAATCCGCGCTGCCTCCTTGCAAAAACCCCTCAGGATTTTCCCCTCTCCTTTATTTATTTTTTTTTTGAGGAGAAAACCCCCTTTTCCAGGAGCGCGGCGGCGCGGGGCCTCCAGGTGGAGCCACCGCACCGCGCAGCTCCGCCGACAAAAAAAAAGTTTCGCAATCGATCAACAAAGCCCCAAAACCGCATTTTCCGCCTCCCCGGCACCGATCCGGGCATTATTCACCCCAAAAAATAAAAGCACCCAGGGACGCGCGGCGGCCTGGGCAGAAATGCCATTTTCCTGCTATTTTAAGCGACCGGAAAATTAAAAAACAAAAAAAAAAATGCGGATTTTTGCTTTATTTATCGCCGCGCATCTTCCCTTGGGGGGGGGGGGGGGGGGGAAGTTCACCGAAACCCCCCGAAATCTCCCCAAATTCATTCCAAAACCCGCCGGGATTTCCCAGCCGGAGCCCCAAACCCCCGCTCGCTGCCTCATTCCGGGAACTTTTCGGGCTCCAAATGAGCAAATCCCGCCCCAAAAAAAGGCCCCCCCCGACGGTTTCGAAGGAGCATTCGAGGCCGGAGACGCCATTTCCTGGAAAATCGGCATTTTTGGGGCTTTTTTTTTTTTTTTTTCCCCCATTTTTTATCACCCCCCCCCCCCAGGCGTGGGATGCAGCATCCCCCCCCCCCCCGGGCAGCAGCACCCCCAAAACCCCTCTTTTTAACCCCAAAAAAAGCATCGTCTCGCGCCCCGAAAGCCACATCACTCACCCCGCAGGCCCAAAATAGCAACGTTTTGCCCCAAAATAGCAACGTTTCACCCCAAAATGCCCCCTCCCGCCGCCGCAGGGAGGGGAACACCTGTTTGGGGTGAAAAGCGGCGGTTTAGGGGCCGGCTTTAACCCTTCTTTTTTGCTATTTTCACCCCCAGTGCTTTGCATGCCAGACAGGGTTATTTTTAGCGGACAACCCCAAAACCTCCTTTTTTCCCCCCAAATCCCCTTTTTCCCTAAAAACCTCCCTGGTTCCCCGAAAACCTCATTTTTTCCCCCAAAAACCTGATTTTTCTCCCAAAACCCAAACCCCACAAAGCAATCCCAAAACCTCCACCCTCACAAATGTCCCCCAAAACCCCTTTTTTTCCCCAAAAAAAACGCCCCCCCCCCCCTTCCCCCCCTTGCACTCTGCGGGTCCTTTCTCACCCGCTTCCCCCCCCCCCCCCCGGAAAGGGCGATTTGGGCGATTTTGGGGCAGTTTACGGATTTTTTGCCTTTTTTGGGGGATCCGGAGCCTTGGGGGGGCCCAAATTTGGGGGGGTGGGGGGCGGGGACGGGTCCCACTTCCGGGGGGGTCCGGGGGGGGGCCGTGGTTTCCCCGCCGCCAGCAGCTGCGCCGACGTCCGCAGGGCTCGGGGCAGTTTTGGGGTAAGTTCCTGCAGTTTTGGGTCTGCTGGGGGGGGTCTTGTTATTTTTTTTAAGGGGGGGCGTCCAGTGGGGGTGGGGGGGCACCCAACCCGCATCCCGGGGGAGGGGGGGGAAGTGGAGCTGGAGCGGGTCCAGTTTTGGGGTGAAATCGGTGGTTTTGGGGAAAAACTTTTGGTTTTCGGGGGAAAATAGCTCTTTGTAAAGAAATATATATTTTTTTCCTTGCAAACAGCACCTTTTTGGTGAAATTTACCCTTGGGGAAATTAATGGGTTTGGGGTTTTGGAGAATTTGGCTTTTTTTTGGAGATCTTTCCCTTTTTTCTTTCCTTTTTTTTTTTAACGAGAAATGGCTGAATTCTGTTTATTTTTTTTTTTAGAAATCTCCCCTCTTTTTTAGAGAAATTTCACATTTTTTTGGGGAAAACAGCCTCCTTTCTGGATAAACAGCCCCTTTTTTATAAAATCTGGGCTTTTGGGGAGAGAAATCGCCTTTTTTTTGGATGGATTTCGTTATTTTCAGAGAAATCCCCCCCTTTTTTTGAGATATGTCCCCATTTTTTGGAGAAATCTCCCCAAATTTTACGTGAAATCTCCCTTTTTTGGAGAAATCCTCGCCCTTTTTTGGAGAAATCTCCCGTTTTTGGAGAAATCTCCATCTTTTTTAGAGAAATCTGCCCCTTTTCAAAGAAATAGCTCCTTTGGGTGAAATCTCCACTTTTTAGGGCAAAACCTCCCGATTTTGGGAGAAACCTGCCCTTTTTTCGATGAAATCTCCCCTTTTTGAGTGAAATCTCCCCATTTGGGGGTGAAATCTCCCCATTTGGGGGCAAAATCTCCCTGTTTGAGGGCAAAATCTCCCAATTTTGGGACAAAATCTCCCATTTTTGCCCCAAATCTCCCATTTTTTAAAGAGAAATCTCTGCGTCGGGGGAGAAACCTGCGATTTTCTTTAGCAAAACGCCCACTTTTCGTGAAATATCCCCTTTTTGCAAACCATTTTGGGGGAAAAACCTCATTTTACCACCGAAACCTTTTCCTTCGCAAGAATTTTTTGGCCAAACCAACTCGTTTTTCTCCGTCGTTTTTAATGCGTTTTGCGAAAACCATCCTTTTCGTCACTTTTAACAAAAATCCCCCATTTTTCCACCAAAAATAAACCCCTTATCCCTAAAAACCCTTACCCCCCCAAAACCCCTCACCCATTGCAAGAACATTTTGGCAGAAACAATTCATTTCCTACATCTCTTTTAACAGAAATCACCTTTTTTTCCCCCAACCCCCTTTTCCTCACCATTTCACCCCCCAAATCCTCTTTCACCCCCCCCCCAAAACCCCTAAATTTTTTTTTTAGCGCCCGCTGACCTTTTTTTTTACCCCAAACCGAGAACGTGACGACGGAGGGGGATCGAAACCCCCAAAAAGAGGGAAACCGCCCCAAAACGGCGCCGCAGCTGATGGAGGCCCCGGGGGCGCGGCGGCGGCCCCCAGGTATTGGGGGGGGGTCCAAGGGGGGGTCCCGGAGGAGCGACCCCAAAAATGTCCCGATTGACCCCAAAATGACAGCGGGGTCTGCCGCAGGCCGGATCCTGGTGGTCGCCGCCGCCGCCGGGCTCGTGGCGGGCGCCGCCGCCGCCGCCGCCGTGCTGGCAGGTGCGGGGAGGGGGTTTTGGGGTGAAAAAGGGGGTTTTGGGTCAGTGGGGGGGCAATGGGGTGGAGGGGGGAATGGGGTGGGGGGGGGGGGGTTATGGGGTGGAGGGGGGAGGGTGGGGGGGTAATGGGGTGGGGGTGGGGGGAGGTTGGGCCCCCGCGAGGGAGGAGGAGGGGGGTTTTGGGGTGAAAAAGGGGGGTTTTGGGTCAGTGGGGGGGCAATGGGGTGGAGGGGGGAATGGGGTGGGGGTGGGGGGAATGGGGTGAGGGGGGGGTTATGGGGTGGGGGGGTAATGGGGTGGGGGGGATGGGGTGGGGGGGTAATGGGGTGGGGGGTAATGGGGTGGGGGGGATGTGGGGACCCCGCGTGGGAGCAGAAGGGGGATTTTGGGTGGAAAAAGGGCGGATTTGGGTCAACGGGGGGATGTCACATGGGGGGGGGGGGGGGGCACCGAGCGGTTCGGGCGGTGGGGAAGGGTTTTGGGGTGGGAAAAGCGCGATTCGGGATTCCCCCTCCCCATTATCGGGACCCCCTCCCCATTTCGGGACCCCCTCCCCATTATGGGACCCCCTCCCCATTATGGGACCCCCCCATTTATGGGACCCCCCCCATTTATGGGACCCCCTCCCCATCTCGGTACCCCCCTCCCCACTTCAGAACCCCTCTCCCCATTTATGGGATCTCCCTCCCATTTTGGGACCCCCTCCCCATTTCGGGACCCCCTCCCCATTTCGGGACCCCCCCCCATTTATGGGACCCCCCCCCATTTATGGGACCCCCTCCCCATTTCGGTACCCCCCTCCCCACTTCAGCACCCCTCTCCCCGTTTATGGGATCCCCCGCCCCGTTTATGGGATCTCCCTTCCCCCCTTTCCCCCCCCCGTCCCCGTTTTGGGTTGAAAAGCGGCCTTTTTGGCGCAGCGGCGGGGCCGGGGGCTGCGGCTGCCCCCGGGGCTGGCTGGGTTTCGGGGGGCGCTGCTACCTCTTCTCGGAGGAGGAGGGCAACTGGAGCCGCGGGCTGGGGCGCTGCCGGGACCTGGGGGTCCCTCACCCCCTCGACAGCCCCGAGGAGAAGGTGGGGACACGGGGGGGGATTTGGGGGATTTGGGGGATTATTTGGGGACACGGGGGGGGGATTTGGGGGATTTGGGGGATTATTTGGGGACACGGGGCGGGATTTGGGGACGTGGGTGGTGGGGGTGCGGTGGTGTCCCTCTTCCCTGTGGCCCCACGATCCTATATCCCCGTGACCCCAAATCCCAATGTCCCCACAACCCCATAGCCCCCTGCCCCCATGGGGTCCCCACGTCCCTGTAACCCCATGGGAGCCCCAAAACCCCCTGACCCCATGAGGTCCCCAAAACCCCCTGACCCCATGAGGTCCCCACGTCCCCATAACCCCATGGGGTCCCCATGCCCCTGTAACCCCCTGGGGTCCCTGTGCCCCTGTAACCCCCTGGGATCCCCAAGTCCCCATAACCCCATGGGGTCCCCATAACCTCCTGGGGTCCCTGTGCCCCCTGACCCCATGGGGTCCCCATTGCCCCATAACCCCATGGGGTCCCCATAACCCTGTGGGGTCCCCATGCCCCTGTAACCCCCTGGGGTCCCTGTGCCCCCGTAACCCCCTGGGATCCCCAAGTCCCCATAACCCCATGGGGTCCCCGTGTCCCCCATAACCCCATGGGGTCCCCATGTCCCCATAACCCCATGGGGTCCCCATAACCTCCTGGGGTCCCTGTGCCCCCTGACCCCATGGGGTCCCCATGTCCCCATAACCCCGTGGGGTCCCCATAACCCTGTGGGGTCCCCATAACCCCCTGACCCCATGGGGTCCCTGTGTCCCCATAACCCTGTGGGGTCCCCATAACCCCCTGACCCTATGGGGTCCCTGTGTCCCCATAACCCCATGGGGTCCCCATAACCCTGTGGGGTCCCCATAACGCCCTGACCCTATGGGGTCCCTGTGTCCCCATAACCCCGTGGGGTCCCCATAACCCCCTGACCCTATGGGGTCCCTGTGTCCCCATAACCCCGTGGGGTCCCCATGTCCCTGTGGGGTCCCCATGTCCCCCTGACCCCATGGGGTCCCCAGGGCCCCATAACCCCGTGGGGTCCCCATAACCCCATGGGGTCACCGTGTCCCTGTGGGGTCCCCGTGCCCCCTGACCCCATAACCCCATGGGGTCCCTGTGTCCCTGCGGGGTCGCCGTGCCCCCTGACCCCATAACCCTATAAGGTCCCCATAACCCCATGGGGTCCCCACGTCCCCCCGACCCCATAACCCCATGGGGTCCCCACGTCCCCCCGACCCCATAACCCCGTGGGGTCGCCGCGCCCCCGCCCTGACCCCGGTGTCCCCAGGGGCTGCTGACCCGCCACCAGGGCAGCCCCCACCACTGGGTGGGGCTGAGGAGGGACCCCCACCGGGGCTGGCACTGGGCCAACGGCTCCCGCTCCCCGCCCTGGTGAGAGG
This sequence comes from Anser cygnoides, assembly GCF_040182565.1. Lineage (NCBI taxonomy): Eukaryota > Metazoa > Chordata > Aves > Anseriformes > Anatidae > Anser > Anser cygnoides. The sequence goes on from NC_089907.1 coordinate 2,065,571, forward strand.
CCCGGGGGGGACGGGGGGGGGGACCGGGGAGGAGGCCGAGGGGTGGAGGCCGAGGAGGGACGGAGGAGGAGGGAGGGAGGATGGAGGACGGGTGGAGGCCGAGGGACAGAGGACGAGGAGGATGAAGGAAGGAGGACAGAGGAGGGATGGAGGACAAGGGATGGAGGCCGAGGGAGGGAGGATGAGGGAGGCCGAGGAGGGATGGAGGAGGAGGAGGGATGGAGGAGGAGGAGGGAGGACGAGGGACGGAGGACGAGGGATGGAGGACAGAGGATGGAGGAGGAGGAGGAGGGCTGGAGGAGGAGGGCTGGAGGACAAATGGAGGATGAGGGACGGAGGACGGATGGAGGATGAGGGATGGAGGCCGAGGAGGGATGGAGGAGGATGGAGGGCTGGAGGACAAAGGATGGAGGACGGATGGAGGACGAGGGATGGAGGACGGGTGGAGGCCGAGGGATGGAGGAGGATGGAGGACGAGGAGGGATGGAGGAGGATGGAGGACGAGGGAGGGAGGATGGAGGATGAGGCACGGAGGATGAGGGCTGGAGGAGGGGTGGAGGCTGAGGGAGGAGGATGAGGGAGGCCGAGGGAGGGATGGAGGAGGAGGGAGGGAGGATGGAGGACGGAGGACGGAGGATGGAGGATGAGGGAAGGGAGGATGGAGGAGGGGTGGAGGAGGAGGGCTGGAGGACGAGGGAGGGAGGATGGAGGACGGATGGAGGACGAGGGACGGAGGACGAGGGACGGAGGATGAGGAGGGATGGAGGACGAGGAAGGACGGAGGACGAGGGAGGGAGGATGGAGGAGGGCTGGAGGAGGAGGGCTGGAGGACGAAGGATGGAGGATGGTGGACGGATGGAGGACGAGGGATGGAGGCCGAGGAGGGATGGAGGAGGATGGAGGATGGAGGATGAGGGAGGGAGGATGGAGGAGGGATGGAAGAGGGATGGAGGATGGGTGGAAGATGGATGGAGGACAAGGGATGGAGGCCGAGGGAGGGAGGATGAGGGAGGACGAGGAGGGATGGAGGAAGGCTGGAAGAGGGCTGGAGGATGGAGGAGGATGAGGGCTGGAGGACGGATGGAGGACGAGGGTTGGGGGATGAGGGATGGAGGCCGGGGGAGGGAGAAACGGAGGCTGAAGAGGGAGGGAGGAGGGACGGAGGAGGAATTGGGAGGACGGAGGGAGGGGTGAAGGGGAGGCTGGAGGAGGGCTGGGAAGAATGGAGGCCGAGGGAGGGGGGAGGACGAGGAGGGATGGAGGAGGGGGGTGGATGGAGGCCGAGGGATGGAGGCTGCGGAGGCCCACCCGATGAGGCCGCGGAGGCTCAGACCCCGCCTGTCCTCCCCTCCCGGTCTCCTCCGGCAGGTTCGAGGTGCGAGGCCAGGCCGAGTGCGCCTACCTGGGGGCCGGGGAGGTCGGGACGGCCAGCTGCGCCTCCGAGAAGCACTGGATCTGCGCGCGGCGACCCCAATAAAGGCCGACCCCGACAGAGGCCGTCCCCGATAGAGGCCGACCCCGATAGAGGCCGTCCCCGATAAGGGCCAACCCTAATAGAGGCCAACCCCGACAGAGGCTGACCCCAATAGAGGCCGACCCCAATAGAGGCTGACCTCAGTAAGGGCCGATCCCAATAGAGGCTGACCCTAATAAGGGCTGACCCTAATAGAGGCTGACCCCTATAGAGGCCGACCCCATTAGAGGCAGACCCCATTAGAGACTGACCTCAATGAAGGCTGACCCCGAGAGAGGCCGTCCCCAGTAAGGGCTGACCCCAATAGAGGCTGACCCCAATAAGGGCTGACCTCAATGAAGGCTGACCCTGATAGAGGCCGACCCCAATAGAGGCCGACCCCAATAAGGCCTGACCCCAATGAAGGCCAACCTCGATGAAGGCCGACCACAATAGAGGCCGACCCCAATGGAAGTCGACCCCAACAAGGGCTGACCCCAATAGAGGCTGACCTCAGTAAGGGCTGACCCCAATAAGGGTCGACCCCAATAGAGGCCGACCCCAATAGAGGCTGACCCCAATAGAGGCTGACCCCAATAGAGGCTGATCCCAATAGAGGCTGACCCCAACGCAGGCTGACCCCTTATTGGGGTCGACCCCAATGAGAGCCATCCCCATAAGAGGCTGACCCCAATAGAGACCAACTCCCGATAGAGGCTGACCTCAATAGAGGCCGACCCCGATAGAGGCTGACCTCAATAAGGGCCGGCCCCAATAGAGACTGACCTCAGTGAAGGCCGACCCCGATAGAGGCCGACCCCAATAAGGGCTGACCCCAATAGAGGCCAGCCCCAGTAGAGGCCAAGCTCAACAGAGGCCAAGTTCAACAGAGGCCAACCCCAATAAAGGTCAACCCCCGCAGAGGCCAACCCCAATAAAAGTCAACCCCAATAGAGGCTGACCCCAATAAGGGCTGACCTCAGTGGAGGCCGACCCCGATAGAGGCCGACCCCAATAAGGGCTGACCCCAATGGAGGCCAGCCCCAGTGGAGGCCAAGCTCAATAGAGGCCAACCCCAATAGAGGCTGACCCCAATAAGGGCTGACCTCAATGGAGGCCGACCCCAATAGAGGCCGACCCCGATAGAGGCCGACCCCGATAGAGGCCGCCCCTAGAGCAGGAGGGCGTCGCGGCGGCACAGCCAGCGCAGCTCGGCCCCGCAGCTCTCCAGCGCCGTGCGCCCCCGCCGCAGCACCCCGCAGTCCCGGCCCTGGCCCCCGCGCAGCCCCGGCCTGCGGGAGAGCGGGGGGGGGTCAGGAGGGAGGGGGGACGGACCCCAAAATGGGGGGATGGAAACCCTAAAAGATGGGGGGGGGATCCTAAAGGGTGGGGAGAGGGATCCTAAAGGGGGGGAGGGGGAAACCCTAAAGGGTGTGGGGGGACCCTAAGAGGTGGGGAGGGGGAAACCCTAATAAGTGGGGAGGGGGAAACCCTAATAGTTGGGGAGGGGAACCCTAAAGGTGGGGAGGGGAACCCTAAAAGGTGGGGAGGGGGAGAACCTAATAGGTGGGGAGGGGGAGACCCTAATAGGTGGGGAGGGGGAGACCCTAATAGGTGGGGAGGGGGAAGCCCTAATAGGTGGGGAGGGGGAAGCCCTAAAAGGTGGGGAGGGGGAAGCCCTAAAGGTTGGGGAGGGAAACCCTAAAAGATGGGGAGGGGGATCCTAAAGGGTGGGGAGGGGGAAACCCTAAAGGGTGTGGGGGGACCCTAATAGGTGGGGAGGGGGAAACCTAAAAGGTGGGGAGGGGGATCCTAAAGGGTGGGGAGGGGACCCTAAATGGTGGGGAGGGGGAAACCCTAAAGGGTGGGGAGGGGAAACCAAGTGGGGGACCCCAAGTGATGGGAAGGGGGAAATCCTAAAGGGTGGGGAGGGAAACCCTAAATAGTGGGGAGGGAAACCCTAAAGGGTGGGGAGGGAGAAACCCTAAAAGACCAGGAGGGGGATCCTAAATGGTGGGGAGGGGGACCCCAAATTGGGGGAGGGGGACCCCACTCACGGGGGGGGGCTGCTGGGAGCCGTCGGGCCAGAGCCAGGCGCGGCCGCGGGGGCTGAAGCGCAGCCCCAGCCACACGGGGTTGGGGTCGCGCGCGAGGCCCTCCAGGGAACCCTAAAAAAAGGGGGGGAATAAAAGGAGGGGGGGTCAGGGGCTGCACCCCAACACCCCCACCCCCCCACACCTGAACGGGGGGGGCACACCCCTAAAACCCCCTCCGACGGGGTCATCACCCCCCAATACCCCCAAATCCCCCAATAATGGGATTTTTGGGGTGCCGCCCCCCCAAAAAATCCCCTAAATCCCCCCCGAAATTCCCCCAAATCCCCCAATAATTGATTTTTTTAAAGGGGGGGCACGTGGGATGCCCCAAATCCCCCAATAATCGATATTTCGGGGGGGGGGGGGCACTGATTTTTTGGGTGCCGCCACCCCCGAAATCCCCCAAATTCCCCCAAATCCCCCCAAAGGACACCCGTGGGACCCCCCCCCCCCTTAATTAAGGACACCCGTGGGACCCCCCTTTAATTAAGGACACCCGTGGGACCCCCATTAATTCGGGACACCCATGGGACCCCCCTTTAATTAAGGACACCCGTGGGACCCCCCTTAATTTAGGACACCCGTGGGACCCCCCTTTAATTCAAGACACTCGTGGGACCCCCCCTTAATTAAGGACACTCGTGGGACCCCCCCTTAATTAAGGACACCCGTGGGACCCCCCCCTTTAATTCAAGACACTCGTGGGACCCCCTTAATTTAGGACACTCGTGGGACCCCCCTTTAATTAAGGACACCCGTGGGACCCCCCTTTAATTCAATACACTCGTGGGACCCCCCTTAATTAAGGACACCCGTGGGACCCCCCTTTAATTAAGGACACCCGTGGGACACCCCCCCTTAATTCAAGACACTCGTGGGACCCCCCCTTAATTAAGGACACCCGTGGGACCCCCCCTTAATTCAATACACTCGTGGGACCCCCCCTTAATTAAGGACACCCGTGGCCCCCCCATTAATTCAGGACACTCGTGGGACCCCCCCCCTTAATTAAGGACACCCGTGGGACCCCCCCCCTTAATTTAGGACACGTGTGGGACCCCCCCCTTAATTTGGGACACCCGTGGGACCCCCTTAATTTAGGACACCCGTGGGACCCCCCCCTTAATTTAGGACACCCGTGGGACCCCCCCCCTTAATTAAGGACACTCGTGGGACCCCCACCCTTAATTAAGGACACCCGTGGGACCCCCCCCCTTAATTTAGGACACCCGTGGGACCCCCCTTAATTTAGGACACCCGTGGGACCCCCTTTAATTAAGGACACCCGTGGGACACCCCCTTAATTAAGGACACCCGTGGGACCCCCCTTAATTTAGGACACGTGTGGGACCCCCCTTAATTTAGGACACCCGTGGGACCCCCCTTAATTTAGGACACCCGTGGGACCCCCCTTAATTTAGGACACCCGTGGGACCCCCCTTAATTTAGGACACCCGTGGGACCCCCCCCCCTTAATTAAGGACACCTGTGGGACCCCCCCTTAATTAAGGACACCCGTGGGACCCCCCTTAATTCAAGACACTCGTGGGACCCCCCCCTTAATTAAGGACACCCGTGGCCCCCCCCCTTAATTAAGGACACCCGTGGGACCCCCCCTTAATTAAGGACACCCGTGGGACCCCCCTTAATTCGGGACACCCGTGGGACCCCCCCCCAATTAAGGACACCCGTGGGACCCCCCCCTTAATTAAGGACACCCGTGGGACCCCCCTTTAATTAAGGACACTCGTGGGACCCCCCCCCTTAATTTAGGACACCCGTGGGACCCCCCCCACCCAATTTAGGACACCCGTGGGACCCCCCCCTTAACCCAGAACACTCGTGGGCCCCCCCCTCACCACCCCCCCCTTAACGCAACACCCCCACGGGACCCCCCCCCCTTAACACCCCCCCCACCCCCCCCCAACACGCGTGGGTGCCCCCCCCCCCCCTCACCGCCTCCTCCAGGTGCGGGGGCCACGAGCGCCCCCCCCCTCGCGGAGCAGTCGCGGGCGGCCCCGTCCCAGCCCCGCGCGACCGCGGACAGGAGGTAGCAGGAGCCCCCCCGGGGGGTCCAGCCGGGGGGCAGAGGCCGCAGGGGCCCCCCCCGGCCCCCGGGCACAGCCCCCCCGCAGCGCCGCCGCCAGCTCCGCCGCGCTCCCGTTGCAGCCCCCCGGGGGCACGGCGCCGCCGGCGGGGGGGCGCGGGGGGCGCCCGAAACCTGGGCACGGACAGAGCCGGGTCAGACCCCCCCCCCATCGCCCCCCCCCCCCCCTTTTTTACCCCATTTTCACCAATTTTCCCATTTTCCCCCCCCCCATTTCCCGTTTTTACCCATTTTCGCCCTTTCTTTACCCATTTTCGCCCTTTCTTTACCCATTTTTGCCCCTTTTTTACCCATTTTCGCCCTTTCTTTACCCATTTTCGCCCATTTTTCCCCCATTTTCGCCCATTTTTCCCCCATTTCCCCCCCATTTTTACCTATTTCCCCCCATTTTCACCGACTTCTCCCCTTTTTCCCCCATTTCACCCCCTTTTCCCCCATTTCACCCCCTTTTCCCCCGTTTCCACTTTTTACCCATTTTCGCCCTTTCTTTACCCATTTTCGCCCTTTCTTTACCCATTTTTGCCCCTTTTTACCCATTTTCACCCTTTCTTTACCCATTTTCGCCCATTTTTCCCCCATTTTCGCCCCTTTTTACCCATTTTCGCCCCTTTTTTACCCATTTTCGCCCTTTCTTTACCCATTTTCGCCCATTTTTTACCCATTTTCGCCCATTTTTCCCCCATTTTCCCCACATTTTCACCAATTTCCCCCAATTTTCCCCCATTTTTACCGATTTCCCCCCATTTTCACCGACTTCTCCCCTTTTTCCCCCATTTTCACCCCCTTTTCCCCCCGTTTCCACTTTTTACCCATTTTCGCCCTTTCTTTACCCATTTTCACCCTTTTTCCCCCATTTCCCCCACATTTTCACCAATTTCCCCCAATTTTCCCCCATTTTTACCGATTTCCCCCATTTTCACCGACTTCTCCCCTTTTTCCCCCATTTCACCCCCCTTTTTCCCCCGTTTCCACTTTTTACCCATTTTCGCCCTTCCTCCCCCCGTTTTTACCCATTTTCACCAACTTTCCCCCAATTTTCCACCATTTTAACCCATTTTCCCTAACTTTTCCCCCCTTTTCCCCCATTTCACCCCTTTTTTCCTCCTTTCCCCCCTTTTCCCCCCTTTTCCCTTTTTACCCCTTTTTGTCCATTTTTTACCCATTTTCGCCCTTTTTTACCCATTTTTCGCCCTTTTTTCCCCATTTTTCATCAATTTTCACCAGCTTTCCCCCATTTTTACCCATTTTCCCCCATTTTCACCACTTTTTTCCCCTTTTTCCCCCCTTTTCCCCCCATTTTCCTTTTTACTCCTTGTTTCCCATTTTTTACCCGTTTTTGGCTCTTTTCCCCCATTTTTCCCTTATTTTCACCAACTTTCCCCCTATTTTCCCCCATTTTTACCCATTTTCACCAACTTCTCCCCTTTTTCCCCCCTTTCACCCATTTTTTCCCCATTTCCCCCCTTTTTACCCCCATTTCCCCTTTTTACCCATTTTCGCCTTTTTTTAACCCATTTTTGCCCTGTTTTCCCCCCATTTTACCCCATTTTCGCCTTTTTCCACCCATTTTCACCAGCTTTTCCCCCATTTTTACCCATTTTCACCAACTTCTCCCCCTTTTCCCCCATTTCACCCCCTTTCCGCCCCCATTTCCCCTTTTTACCCATTTTCACCCTTTTATTACCCATTTTCGCCCTTTTTCCCCCATTTTTCCCAATTTTCCCCCGTTTTCACCAACTTTTCCCCCCATTTTCACCAACTTTCCCCCAATATTTCCCCCAGCCCCCCCATTTTCCCCCTTTTTCCCAATTCCCCCATTTTTTCCCCATTTCCCCATTTTTTACCAATTTCCTCCTTTTTTTCCCCATTTTCCACCCCTTTACCCCCCCCTTTTTCCCATTTTCGCCCTTTTTCCCCCCATTTCTCCTCCCCCCCCATTTTGGGGACCCCCCGGCAGGCGTCAAACGGCCCCAGCCGCCGCCTCCCCGCGGGGGCGGGGGTGCGAAAATCCCCGGAAACGGTGATTCAGCCCCAAACGGGCGCCGCGCACGTGCCCCTATAGGGTCACCCCCCGCCCCCATAGGGCCTGTTTATAGGGTCACCCCCTAGGAACCCCCCCTTATAGGATTTCCCCCCAAACCCCCCCCATAAGCCCCCTTTTATGGGATTTCCCCCCAGGACCCCTCCCCAGGACCCCCCCACCCCATAACCCCCCCCCATAAGACCCCCCTTATAGGATTTCCCCCATAACCCCCCCCCATAAGCCCCCTTCTATAGGATTTCCCCCCAAAACCTCCCCAAAAGACCCCCCCAAAAGGATTTCCCCCCCAGAGCCCCCCCCCCCCACGACCCCCCCACCCCATAACCCCCCCCCCATAAGACCCCCCTTATAGGATTTCCCCCATAACCCCCCCCCATAAGCCCCCTTTTATAGGATTTCTCCCCCAGGACCCCTCCCCACGACCTCCCCGCGACCCCCCGACCCCACGACCCCCCCACCCCATAACCCCCCAGAAGCCCCCCCTCTTATAGGATTTCCCCCATAACCCCCCCCATAAGCCCCCTTTCTATAGGATTTCCCCCCAAAACACCCCCAAAAGACCCCCCCAATAGGATTTCCCCCAGAGCCCCCCACGACCCCCTCACCCCATAACCCCCCCCATATAGGATTTCCCCCATACCCCCCCCATAACCCCCCTTTTATAGGATTTCCCCCCAGGACCCCTCCCCATAACCCCCCCCCACGACCCCCCCACCCCATAAGCCCCCAGAAGCCCCCCTCTTATAGGATTTCCCCCATACCCCCCATAATCCCCCCTTTATAGGATTTCCCCTCCAGGACCCCTCCCCACGACCCCCCCACCCCATAACCCCCAGAACCCCCCCCCTTATAGGATTCCCCATAACCCCCCCATAAGCCCCCCTTCTATAGGATTTCCCCCCAAAACCTCCCCAAAAGACCCCCCCCCAATAGGATTTCCCCCCCAGGACCCTCCCCACGACCCCCCCACCCCATAACCCCCCCATAACCCCCCCCTTATAGGATTTCCCCCATACCCCCCCCCATAACCCCCCTTTTATAGGATTTCCCCCCAGGACCCTCCCCATAACACCCCCACGACCCCCCCACCCCATAACCCCCCCCAGAACCCCCTCTTATAGGATTCCCCCATAACCCCCCCATAAGCCCCCCTTCTATAGGATTTCCCCCAAAACCTCCCCAGAAGACCCCCCAATAGGATTTCCCCCCCAAGCCCCCCCACGACCCCCCCCACCCCATAACCCCCCCAGAAGCCCCCCCCCCATATAGGATTTCCCCCATAACCCCCCCCCATAAGCCCCCTTTTATAGGATTTCCCCCATAACCCCCCCATAACCCCCCTTTTATAGGATTTCCCCCCCAGGACCCTCCCCATAACCCCCCTACGCCCACCCCCACCCCATAACCCCCCCCATATAGGATTTCCCCCATAACCCCCCCAGAAGCCCCCCTTTTATGGGATTTCCCCCCAGAACCCCTCCCCACGACCCCCCCACCCCATAACCCCCCCATAAGACCCCCTTTTTTATAGGATTTCCCCCATAACCCCCCCCCCATAACCCCCCTTTTACAGGATTTCCCCCATAACCCCCCCCCGTAAGCCCCCCTTTTATAGGATGTCCCCCCACGACCCCTCCCCATGACCCCCCCCACGACCCCCCCACCCCATAACCCCCCCCATAAGACCCCCCCTTATAGGATTCCCCCATAACCCCCCCATAAGCCCCCTTTTTATAGGATTTCCCCCCAAACTTCCCCAGAAGACCCCCCCCATAGGATTTCCCCCCAGAGCCCCCCCCCCCCGACCCCCCACCCCATAACCCCCCCATAACCCCCCCCCCCTTATAGGATTTCCCCCATAACCCCCCCACAAGCCCCCCTTTTATGGGATTTCCCCCCAGGACCCCCCTCCCCGAGCCCCCCCACCCCATAACCCCCCCATAAGCCCCCTTTTATAGGATTTCCCCCCAAAACCTCCCCAAAAGACCCCCCCCAATAGGATTTCCCCCCCAAGCCCCCCCCCCACGACCCCCCACCCCATAAACCCCCCCATAACCCCCCTCTTATAGGATTTCCCCCATAACCCCCCCCATAACCCCCCCTTTTATAGGATTTCCCCCCAGGACCCTCCCCATAACCCCCCCACGACCCCCCACCCCATAACGCCCCCCCCCATAACCCCCCTCTTATAGGATTTCCCCCATAACCCCCCCATAACCCCCCTTCTATAGGATTTCCCCCATAACCCCCCCCAGAAGCCCCCCTTTTATGGGATTTCCCCCCAGAGCCCCCCCCCCACGATCCCCCCACCCCATAACGCCCCCAGAAGCCCCCCTCTTATAGGATTTCCCCCAAACCCCCCCCATAACCCCCCCCCCCTTTTATAGGATTTCTCCCCCAGGACCCCTCCCCACGACCCCCCCACCCCATAACCCCCCCCCCCATAACCCCCCTCTTATAGGATTTCCCCCATAACCCCCCCATAACCCCCCCCTTCTATAGGATTTCCCCCCAAAACCTCCCCAAAAGACCCCCCCAATAGGATTTCCTCCCCAGGACCCCCCCCCCCCACGACCCCCCCACCCCATAACCCCCCCCCTTATAGGATTTCCCCCATAACCCCCCCATAACCCCCCCTTTTATAGGATTTCCCCCCCCACGACCCCTCCCCACGACCCCCCCAAGACCCCCTCACCCCATAACCCCCCCCATAACCCCCCCCTTTTATAGGATTTCCCCCCAGGACCCCTCCCCACGACCCCCCCATACCCCCCCACCCCATACCCCCCATACCCCCCCATAACCCCCCCATAACCCCCCCCATACCCCCCCACCCCATACCCCCCACCCCATACCCCCCCCATACCCCCCCATACCCCCCCACCCCATACCCCCCGCCCCCCCACTCACCCAGCGCCCCCAGCGCTCCGATGGCCGCCCCCAGCAGCAGCCCCCCGCCAGGGCCAGGCCGGGGCTCGGGGGGCAGCGGCGGGGGCTGCGCCCTGGGGGGGGGGCGGGGGGGGGGGGTGAGGGGGGCTGCTGCCCCCCTGCATCCCCCCGGCCTTCAGCCTCCTCTTCCTCATCCTCCACCCCCGTCGTCCTCATCTTCATCCTCAGCCCCAGCCTCGCCTTCATCCTCCACCCCCCTCCTCCTCCTCCTCCTTCCTCCTCCCTCCTCCTCCTCCCTTATCCTTCATCCTTCCTCATCTTCCTCCTTCCTCCTCCCTCCTCCTCCTCCTCCTCCTCTTCCTCCCTCCTGATCCTTCATCCTTCCTCCTCTTCCTCCTCCATCCCTTATCCTTCCTCCTTCCTCCTCTTCCTCCTGCCCTCCCTGATCCTTCATCCTCCCTCCTCTTCCTCCTCCATCCCATATCCTTCATCCTCCCCCATCCTCCTCTTCCTCGTCCCTCCCTCCTCCTTCCTCCTCCCTCCCTTATCCTTCATCCTTCCTCTTCCTCCTCCCTCCCTTATCCTTCATCCTCCCTCCTCTTCCTCCTCCCTCCTCCTCCTCCCTCCCTTATCCTTCATCCTTCCTCCTCTTCCTCCTCCCTCCTCTTCCTCCTCCATCTCTTATCCGTCATCCTCCCTCCCTTATCCTTCATCCTTCCTCCTCTTCCTCCTCCCTCCTCCTCCATCCCTGATCCTTCCTCCTCCCTACTCCTCCCTCCCTTATCCTTCATCCTTCCTAATCTTCCTCCTTCCTCCTCCCTCCTCCTCCTCCCTTATCCTTCCTCCTCCCTCCTCTTCCTCCTCCCTCCTCCTCCTCCCTTATCCTTCATCCTTCCTCCTCTTCCTCCTCCATCCCTCCTCCTTCCTCCTCCCTCCTCTTCCTCCTCCATCCCTGATCCTTCATCCTTCCTCCTCTTCCTCCTCCCTCCCTTACTCTCCATCCTTCCTCCTCCTCTTCCTCCTCCTTCCTTCCTGATCCTTCATCCTCCTCCTCTTCCTCCTCCCTCCCTCCTCCTTCATCCTCCCTCCTCCTCCTCCTCCATCCCTGATCCTTCATCCTCCCTCCTCTTCCTCCTCCCTCCTCCTCCTCCCTGATCCTTCCTCCTCCCTCCTCTTCCTCCTCCCTCCCTTATCCCTCATCCTCCTTCCTCCTCCTCCTCCTCCTCCTCCATCCCTGATCCTTCATCCTCCTCCTCTTCCTCCCTCCCTTATCCTTCATCCTCCCTCCTCTTCCTCCTCTCTCGCTTATCCTTCATCCTCCTTCCTCCTCCTCCCTCCCTCCTCTTCCTCCATCCCTCATCCTTCATCCTCCCTCCTCTTCCTCCTCCCTCCTGATCCTTCATCCTCCCTCCCTTACTCTCCATCCTTCCTCCTCCTCTTCCTCCTCCCTCCCTGATCCTTCATCCTTCCTCCTCTTCCTCCTCCATCCCTGATCCTTCATCCTCCTTCCTCCTCCTCCTCCTCCTCCATCCCTTAACCTTCATCCTCCCTCCTCCTCCCTCCTCTTCCTCCTCCCTCCCTGATCCTTCATCCTCCCTCCTCTTCCTCCTCCATCCCTCCTCCTTCCTCCTCCCTCCTCTTCCTCCTCCCTCCCTGATCCTTCATCCTCCCTCCTCTTCCTCCTCCATCCCATGTCCTTCATCCTCCCCCGTCCTCCTCTTCCTCCTCCCTCCCTCCCTTATCCTTCATCCTCCTTCCTCCTCCTCCTCCTCCCTCCCTCCTCTTCTTCCATCCCTCATCCTTCATCCTCCCTCCTCTTCCTCCTCCCTCCCTGATCCTTCATCCTCCCTCCCTGATCCTTCATCCTCCCTCCCTTACTCTCCATCCTTCCTCCTCCTCCTCCTCCTCCCTCCTCCTCCTCCCTCCCTCCTCCTTCCTCCCCCCCTCCTCCTCCTCCCCAGCCCCACCTGTGCCGGGGGTCCCGGCGACCCCCCTGAGCTCGGCGTACACCACCGCCTCCTCGCCCGTGCCCGCTGCCATCGTCGTCCCCGTGTCCCCCCCCGTGTCCCCCCCCGTGTCCCCCCCGTGTCCCCCCCCCCGGGTGTCACCTCCCCCCCGGTGAATCACGGCCCCCAAAGCGTTGGGGGGATTACCCCAAAACGGCCGCTTTCGCACCTTTTCCACCCAAAAAAACATGGCTGGGAGGTGACTCACAGCCGCGGGGCCTCGTTAGCGGGCTTGGCCGGGCCTTAATTAACCGGTGGGGGTTGATTGACTGCTTGGGGGGGGTTAATGAACCGTTTGGGGGGTAATTAACCATTTGGGGGGCTTAATGAACCGTTTGGGGGGGTAATTAACCATCTGGGGGGCTTAATGAACCATTAGGGGGGTAATTAACCATCTGGGGGGCTTAATGAACCATTAGGGGGCTTAACTGCTTGGACGGGGGGTTAATTAACCATTTTGGGGCTTAATTAACTGCTTTAGGGGGGCTTAATTAACTATTTGGGGGTAATTAACCATTTGGGGGCTTAGTGAACCATTAGGGGGGCTTAACTGCTTGGAGGGGGGTTAATTAACCATTTTGGGGCTTAATTAACTGCTCTGGGGCTTAATTAACAATTTGGGGGGGGTAATTAGCCATTTGGGGGGCTTAATGGACAGTTGGGGGCTGAATGAAACATCTGGGGGGCTTGACTGCTTTGGGGGGCTTAATTAACCATTTGGGCGCTTAATTAACTGCTCTGGGGGCTTAATTAACAATTTGGGGGGGTAATTAGCATTTGGGGGGCTTAATTAACCATTTGGGCGCTTAATTAACTGCTCTGGGGGGCTTAATTAACTATTTGGGGGGTAATTGACAATTTGGGGGGCTTAATGAACCATTAGGGGGGCTTAACTGCTTGGAGAGGGGTTAATTAACCATTTGCGCGCTTAATTAACTGCTCTGGGGGGCTTAATTAACAATTTGGGGGGGTAATTAACCATTTGGGGGGTTTAATGAACCAGTTGGGGGCTGAATGAAACATCTGGGGGCTTGACTGCTTTGGGGGGCTTAATTAACCATTTGGGCGCTTAATTAACTGCTCTAGGGGGCTTAATTAACTATTTGGGGGGTAATTAACCATTTGGGGGCTTAGTGAACCATTAGGGGGCTTAACTGCTTGGAGGGGGGTTAATTAACCATTTTGGGGCTTAATTAACTGCTTTAGGGAGGCTTAATTAACCATTTGGGGGGCTTAATTAACTGCTTTGGGGGGCTTAATTAACAGGGTTATTGAGCTTGATTGACAGGTTGGGAGAGCTTAATTGGAGGGGCCACGAAGCTTAATTAGCAGGGTGAATAGTGGCTAATTAGCAGCACTGCTAGAGCTTAATTAGGGGGGGTTAGCAGAGCCTAATTAACGGGACAAGTTGATGGGGTTATTAAGGGTAATTAACAGGGTCTTGCACAGACCCCTTTGTGGCTGGGGCCTTTGGGCCTTGTTAATGAGCTCGGGGCCTCGTTAACGACCCCAGGTCCTCATTAATGACCCCCAGGTCCTCGTTAACGACCCAGGGGCCTAATTAGCAGCCCCCAACCCTCATTAGCGACCCCAGGACGCCGAGGTCCTTCAAGACCCCGAGTCCTTGGGGTCACCCGGGGGTCCCTGGGCCCTTGGGGGCACTTTTGGGGCCCCTTGGGGACATTTTGGGGTTGTGGGGACACTTTTGGGGTTGTGGGGACATTTTGGGGTTGTGGGGACACATTTAGGGCCTTAGGGACACTTTTGGGGTCCCTTGGGGACATTTTTGGGTCCACGAGGACACATTTAGGGCCCCCTGGGTACCCTTTTGGGGTTGTGGGGGCACATTTAGGGCCTCAGGGACGCTTTTAGGGGCCTCGGGGACACTTTTGGGGCCTCAGGGGCACTTTTTGGGCCCCTTGGGGACACTTTTAGGGCTTGGGGTCACTTTGGTGGTCTTGGGGACACATTTAGGGCCTTAGGGACACTTTCGGGGCCCCTTCGGGACAGCTCTTTTAGGGGCCTTGGGGACACATTTAGGGCCTTGGTGGCACTTTTGGGGCCTCTTGGGGACACTTGTGGGGTTGTGGGGATATTTTTGGAGCCTTAGGGGCACTTTTGGGGCCTTGGGGACACCTTTGGGGCCTTGGGGACACATTTAGGACCTTAGGGACACTTTTAGGGGCCTTGGGGACACTTGTGGGGTTGTGGGGATATTTTGGGGGCCTTAGGGGCACTTTTAGGGCCCCTTGGGGACACATTTAGGGCCTTGGGGACACTTTTGGGGCCTTGGGGGCACTTTTGGGGCCTCTTGGGGACCCTTTCGGGGTTGTGGGGACATTTTTGGGGCCCCTTGGGGCCACATTTAGGGCCTTGGGGACACTTTTAGGGCTCCTTGGGGACACTTTTGGGGCCTTAGGGGCACTTTTAGGGCCCCTTGGGGACACTTTTAGGGCCACGGGGCCACATTTAGGACCTTGGGGACCCTTTTGGGGTTGTGGGGACACTTTGGGGGCCACATCCTGCCCCCTCAGGGTGGTCCCAGGTCCTCGGGGACATTTGGGGGTGGCTTCAAGATCCCAAACCCTCGGGGTCCCCCATTGTCCCATACGTCCCCCATGTCCCCCCCCGAATGTCCCCAAAAAAACAACGGGGCCACGTCCGCTCCTTTTTGTCACCGATTTATTGTCACCCGCACCCGTCCCCCGCCGTCACCTGCGGGAAGAGCCAGCCGAGAGGTGAGCCGAGACCCCAAAATCCCCTTTTCTCACCCCAAAACGGCGTCCCCGTGTCGGGATGTCACCCCAAGGGGGGGCGGCTGCGTTTTGGGGGCGCAGCCGTCCCCACGACGGGGCGTCCCCGGGGTCCTCTGCCTCCGGCTCTTACGCGGGGGCCGCGGGGGGGCCCCCACGCCTTTGTGGGAGGGGTGGGCTCGGGGTGTCCCCAAAATGTCCCCAAACCCCCCCCCCCCATGTCCCCAAATCCCCTCCCATGTCCCCAAATCCCCCCGATGTCCCCAAATCCCCCAAAAACGTCCTAACCCACCCCAAAATATCCCCAAACCACCCCCAAATGTCCCCAAACATGTCCCCACACCCCTCCAAAAAATGTCCCCAAATCCCCCCAAAATTGTCCCCAAACCCCCCAAATCCCCAAATCCCCCCAAAATGTCCCCAAATCCCCCCAAAATGTCCCCAAATCCCCCAAAATGTCCCCAAATCCCCACCAAAATTGTCCCCAAACCCCCCAAAATCCCCAAATCCCCCCAAAATGTCCCCAAACCCCCCCAAAATGTCCCCAAACCCCCCACAATGTCCCCAAACCCGCCCAAAATGTCCCCAAACCCGCCCAAAATGTCCCCAAATCCCCCCAAAATGTCCCCAAACCCGCCCAAAATGTCCCCAAATCCCCCAAAATGTCCCCAAATCCCCCAAAAATCTCCCCAAAATGTCCCCAACCCCCCCAAAATGTCCCCAAACCCCACCCCATAAGCAGCACAACCCTATAAAAGCCCCCGGAGAATCCCCCCCCTTTACCTGCCCCAGCTCCGCTTCACCCGGGACCTATAGGGGAAAAAACCAAGCCAGCGTGGGGAGGGGGCCCTATAGGGGGGATCTATAGGGGACGCCCCCCTATAGGGGCTGTGGGGGCTGTCGTATACCGGGGGCGCCAGGGGGCGCCCCCGGCCGTAGGTCGCCCCCTCCTCGCTCTGGCCCCGGCCCCCGATGGGGGGGCGCACGGGGGAGCGCCGCCCGGTGGGGGGAGAGGGGCTCTATAGGGTCCAGCCCCTATATATCCCCTATATACCACTCCAGACACCCCCATATACCCCCCCAGCCACCCCAATACACCCCCAATTTCCCCCCCAGCCACCCCTATATACCCCCATACCCCCCCAGACACCCCTATACCCACCGTACCCCCCTATTTAACACCTCGGGACACCCCATCTCCTATATATCCCCTACATTTCCCCTATAGACCCCCTGTTTTCCCCTATATATCCCCCATTTTCCCCTGTATTTCCCCCATGTTCCCCCCCAGCCACCCCTATGTACCCCCAATTTCCCCTCCAGACACCCCAATATATCCAATATATACCCCTATACCCGCCATACCCCATATATAGCACCCCAGGCCTCCCCCATCCCCTATAGATCCCCTATTTTCCCCTATATTTCCCCCATATACCCCCAGCAACCCCTATACACCCCCAATTTCCCCCCCCAGCCACCCTTATGTGCCCCTATATCCCCCCATACCCCCCTATACCCACCGTACCCCCTACATAACACCCCATGCCTCCCCCATCCCCTATAGATCCCCTATTTTCCCCTATATTTCCCCCATATTCCCCCCAGCCGCCCCTATACACCCCCAATTTCCTTCCCAGCCACCCCTACGTACCCCCACGCCCCCCTATACCCACCATACCCCCCATATAACACCCCATCCCCTATATATCCCCTATATTTCCCCTATAGATCCCCTATTTTCCCTTATATTTCCCCCATATCCTCCCCGAGCCGCCCCTATACACCCCCAATTCCCCCCAGCCTCCCCTAGGAGCCCCCAATTCTCCCCCATTCCCCCATATACCCCCATATATCCCCTATGGACCCCCTATGGACCCCCTATGGACCCCCTATGGCCGCCCCCACTCCTCCCTCACCTTCCCCTGCCCGCTCCTAAGATGGCGGCGGCCGCGAGGGGCTAGGCCACGCCCATCGCCCACCGCCCCGCCCACGGCCGCCTCCCATTGGCTGCGCGCCGCGAGATTGACAGGGAGCGGGAGAGGGGCAGGGAGGAGCTGGAGGGGGCGTGGCTTGGAGGAAGGGGGCGTGGCTTGGAGGAAGGGGGCGTGGTTTGGGGAAGGGGGCGTGGTTTGGGGAAAGGGGGCGTGGTCTTGGGCTCTGCGGGGGAGGGGCTGGGGATAATGGGAGTGAAAATGGGTGATATTGGTTAATGATGGGGTTAATGGGCAATTAGCGCTAATAATGGGGAAATAAGGGGGAAATAAGGGGGAATAATGGGAAATAAGGGGGAATAATGGGGAAATAATGGGGAATAATGGGGAAATAATGGCTAATAATGGAAAAAAATGGGGAATAATGGGGAAATAATT
Organism: Anser cygnoides; assembly: GCF_040182565.1. Lineage (NCBI taxonomy): Eukaryota > Metazoa > Chordata > Aves > Anseriformes > Anatidae > Anser > Anser cygnoides. The sequence continues at coordinate 2,083,288 of NC_089907.1, forward strand.
GCTAATAATGGGGAAATAATGGGGAATAATGGGGAAATAATGGGGAATAATGGGGAATAGCGGCTAATAATGGGGAATTACCCCAAATAATGGGGAAATAATGGCTGATAATGGGGAAATAACTGCAAATAATGGGAAATATCAGCTGATGATGTGGATAATAATAGGAAAAAGTATAATAATGGCCAATAATAGGAAAAATGGCTAATAATGGAAAATAATGGCTAATAATGGATAAATAACTGCAAATAATAGGGAAATAACTGCAAATAATGGGAAAGAGCGGCTGATAATGGGGGAATAATGGCTAATAATGGGGAAAGAATGGTTAATTATGGGGAAATAATGGCTAAGAATGGGAAATATTGGCTAATCATGGGGAAATAATGGCTAAGAATGGGAAATATTGGCTAATCATGGGGAAATAATGACTAATAATGGGGAAATAACTGCCAATAATGGGGAATAACTGCCAATAATGGGGAATAACTACAAATGATGGGGAAATATTGGCAAATAAAATGCATATAGGTACAAATAATGGTTAATAACGAGAAAATGACTGCTAATAATGGGGAATAACTGCTAAAAATGAGGAAATAACTGCGAATTATAGAGAAATAACTGCTAATAATGAGGAATAACTGCTAATAATGGGGAAATAGTGGCTAATAATGGGGAATAACTGCTAATATTGGGGAAATAACTGCTAATTTTAGAGAAATAACGGCTAATAATGGGCAAATAACGGCTAATAATGGGGAATAACTGCTAATAATGGGGAAATAGCTGCTAATTTTAGAGAAATAACGGCTAATAATGGGAATAACTGCGAATTATGTAGAAATAACTGCTAATAACGGGGAAATAACTGCTAATAATGAGCAATAACTGCTAATAATGGGGAATAACGGCTAATAATGGGGAAATAACTGCTAATTTTAGAGAAATAACTGCTAATAATGGACAAATAACTGCTAATAATGGGCAATAACTGCTAATAATGGGGAAATAACTGCTAATTTTAGAGAAATAACGGCTAATAATGGGAATAACTGCTAATAATGGGGAAATAACTGGTAATTTTAGAGAAAAAACTGCTAATAATGGGCAATAACTGCTAATAATGGAGAATAACTGCTAATAACGGGTAATAACTGCTAATAACGGGGAATAACTACTAATAATGGGGAAATAACTGCTAATTTTAGAGAAATAATTGCTAATAATGGGCAAATAACGGCTAATAATGGGGAATAACTGCTAATATTGGGGAAATAACTGCTAATTTTAGAGAAATAACGGCTAATAATGGGAATAACTGCTAATAATGGGGAAATAACTGGTAATTTTAGAGAAAAAACTGCTAATAATGGGCAATAACTGCTAATAACGGGGAAATAACTGCTAATTTTAGAGAAATAACGGCTAATAATGGGCAATAACTGCTAATAACGGGGAAATAACTGCTAATTTTAGAGAAATAACGGCTAATAATGGGCAATAACTGCAAATAACGGGGAATAACTGCTAATAACGGGGAATAACTGCTAATAATGGGGAAATAACTGCTAATTTTAGATAAATAACTGCTAATAATGGGCAAATAACGGCTAATAATGGGGAATACGCGCTAATAACGGGGAAAAAACTGCAAATAATGGACCAAAAGCGCCCTAAAAGCGGAGAAATTGAGGCAAATCGGTGTGAGAGCGACTCCAAAAGCTGGAATTTCCCCCCCCCCTTCCCATCCCCCCCCAGCTGTTCCCCCCCTGCAGCTGTTGCCCCCCCCCACCCCCCGACAGCTGTTGGGGGGGGGGGGACACAAAGGGGGGGGCGCAAAAAGGAAGGGGGGGACAAAGAGAGGGGGAGGTGACACAAAGGGGGGGGGCACATCCTATTTGTCCCCCCCCCCCGGGTATTTTTAGCCCCCCCAGACGTGCGGTCATCGCTCAGCCACGCGAAAAGGGGGGGGTGCCAAGAGGGGGGGGGGGGGCAGGCGCCTGGAGCCCCCCCCCCCAAATTTTTGGGACCCCACCCACCCCGGCCTGCCCGGGCAGGGCGCTGGCACCCAAAATGGGAGCGCCCCCCCCAGGGCAGCTGTTGCGGGGGGGGGGGGGGCAAAGGGTTTTCCGGGGGCCCCCAAAAAGGGCGGTTTTCGGGATTTCCCCCCCAAAAAAAAGCAGTTTCGAGGAACCCCCCCAAAGGTATTTTCAAGGGGATCACCCCAAAAAGAAGTTCCAAGGGGACCCCCAAATTGGGGGGGGGGGCAAAAATGGGGATTTTAGGGCCGCTAAAAGTGGTTTCGAGCGTCCCCAAAAAAGGGAAAATCTGGGGGGACCCCAAAAATGAGGGAAAAGGGGTTTCAAGGTGCCCCCCCAAAAAGCGCTATTTTTCCCCAAAAAAATAGGGTTTTGGGGGAGTTTTGGGGGAACCCCAAAAAAGAGTTTCGAGGTGCCCCAAAAAAGCGCTATATTCCCCCAAAAATAGGGTTTTGGGGGAGTTTTGGGGGAACCCCAAAAATGAGGGGTTCCCCCAGAAAAAGGTGGTTTCAAGGTGCCCCAAAAATGCACTATATCCCCCCCAAAAATAGGGTTTTGGGGGAAACCCCAAAAAGAGAGTTTCGAGGCTGCCCCAAAAAAGCAATATATCCCCCAAAAAATAGGGTTTTGGGGGAGTTTTGGGGAAACCCCAAAAAAGAGTTTCGAGGTGCCCCAAAAAAGCAATATATCCCCCCAAAAATAGGGTTTCGGGGGAGTTTTGGGGAAACCCCAAAAATGAGTTTCGAGGTGCCCCGAAAAATCGTGATATCCCCCCCCAAAAATAGGGTTTTGGGGGAGTTTTGGGGAACCCCAAAAAAAGAGTTTCGAGGTGCCCCAAAAAAGCAATATATCCCCCCAAAAATAGGGTTTTGGGGGAGTTTTGGGGAACCCCAAAAAAGAGTTTCGAGGTGCCCCAAAAAGCACTATATTCCCCCAAAAATAGGGTTTTGGGGGAGTTTTGGGGGAACCCCAAAAATGAGTTTCAAGGTCCCCCAAAAAAGCATGATATCCCCCCAAAATTAGGGTTTTGGGGGAGTTTTGGGGGAACCCCAAAAAAAGAGTTTCAAGGTCCCCCAAAAAAGCATGATATCCCCCCAAAATTAGGGTTTCGGGGGAGTTTTGGGGGGAAACCCCAAAAATGAGTTTCAAGGTGCCCCAAAAAATGCTATATTCCCCCAAAAATAGGGTTTTGGGGGAGTTTTGCGGGGAACCCCCAAAAAGAGTTTTGAGGTGCCCCAAAAAAGCGCTATATTCCCCCAAAAATAGGGTTTTGGGGGACTTTTGGGGAAACCCCAAAAAAGAGTTTCAAGGTGCCCCAAAAAAGCGTGATTTCCCCCCAAAAATAGGGTTTTGGGGTAGTCTTGGGGAGCCCCCAAAAAAAAGAGTTTCAAGGGCGCCCCCAAAATTTTGGGGTTGAGGGGTCCAAAAATTGGGGTCAAACGTCCCCAAAAAGGTGTTTTCAGCCCCCCCCCCCCAAAAAAAAAAGGTTTCGAGGTTGCCCAAAAACGCGGTTTTTAGGGGTCCAAATGGGAGTTTCGAGGCTCCCCCCCAAAAAAAAGGCGGGAAAAGGGATTTTCGAGGGACCTTTTTTTTTTTTAATTTTGAGGGGCTCCCCCCCCAAAAAAGGGGAGATTTTGGGGACCCCAAAATTCGCTTTTTTTTTTGGGGGGGGGGGTGCTCCGGGGCCCCCCCCCTAAAAAAAACCCCAAAAAATCCGTTTCGAGGCCCCCCCAAAAGTGGATTTTTTTTGTAGGGGGGGGTGGAGCTTGGGGGGTCCCCCCCCCCAATTATTTTGGGGGGGGGTCCCCGGGGGGGGGTCCCCGGGGGCCCCCCCATAGGGCACCCACGCGCCGGGCTCCCAAGCCCCCTTGCGGCACCCCCGCCCCCTGGGGGGGGGGGGGGAGGGAGGGGAGGGGGAGGGGGGAGGGGAGGGGGGAGCGGGGGGGGGAGGATCCAGGAGCCGGGGGCTGCGGCGAGGAGGAGGCGAGGAGGAGAGAGGTGGGCACTGGGGGGCACTGGGGGGCACTGGGAGGGCACTGGGGGGCAGTGGGGGGCAGTGGGGGGAACTGGGAGGGCACTGGGGGGCAGTGGGGGGCAACTGGGAGGGCACTGGGAGGCACTGGGGGGCAACTGGGAGGCACTGGGAGGCAGTGGGAGTGTACTGGGGGACACTGGGGGGCAACTGGGAGGCACTGGGAGGCAGTGGGGGTGTACTGGGGGACACTGGGGGGCACTGGGAGGCACTGGGGGGCACTGGGAGGCACTGGGGGAACTGGGAGGCAACTGGGAGGCACTGGGAGGCAGTGGGGGTGTACTGGGGGACACTGGGGGACAACTGGGAGGCACTGGGAGGGCACTGGGGGGCACTGGGGGGAACTGGGAGGGCACTGGGAGGCACTGGGAATCACTGGGAGGCACTGGGAGGCAGAGAGGTTGTACTGGGGGGCACTGGGAGTCACTGGGGGGCAACTGGGAGGGCACTGGGGGGCACTGGGTCACACCGGGGGACACTGGGAGGGCACTGGGCGGCACTGGGGGGCAACTGGGAGGCACTAGGAGGCAGTGGGGGTGTATTGGGGGAACTGGGAGGCACTGGGGGGAACTGGGAGGCATAGGTGGACACTGGGTCACACTGGCGGGCAACTGGGAGGGCACCGGGGGACACTGGGTCACACTGGGGGGTAACTGGAAGGGCACTGGGGGCACTGGGAGGGCACTGGGAGGCACTGGGGGGGCACTGGGGGAACTGGGCAGCAACTGGAGGCACTGGGCAGCAACTGGGAGGCACTGGGAGTCACTGGGGGCACTGGGAAGAAACTGAGAGGCACTGGGTCACACTGGGAGGCACTGGGGGGCAACTGGGACTCACTGGGAGGCACTGGGGGGCAACTGAGAGGCACCATGGGGGCACTGGGGGGCACTGGGAGTTACTGGGGGGAACTGGGAGGGCACTGAGTCAAACTGGGGGGCAACTGGGACGCACCATGAGGGCACTGGGGGGAACTGGGAGGCACTGGGGGGCAACTGGGAGGCACTGGGAGAGGGCGGGGGGGGGGGGCGGCACTGGGGTATTTTGGGGGTATTTGGGGGAAATTGGGGGAATTTTGGGGGGGGGGGGGGTTCAGGGGGATTTAAGCAGGGGCATTTTGGGGTGGTTTTGGGGCATTTTTGGAGGTTGTTCTGGGGGCATTTTGGGGCATTTTGGGGGTATTTGGGGGCATTTTGGGGTATTTTGGGGTATTTGGGGGCATTTTGGTGATGTTTTGGGGTATTTGGGGGGAATAGAAGGGGGGTGCATTTAGAGAAGGGAGGTTCATTTTGGGAGTGGTTTTGGGAGCATTTGGGGTGTTTGGGGGATGTTTTGGAGCATTTGGGCGTTTTGGGGTATTTTTGGGGTTGTTTTGAGAGGTGGGGAGCATGTTTTAGGAGTGTTCAGGGGATTTCGGGTCATTTGGGGTGGTTTTGGGGTATTTGGGGTGTTTGGGGATGTTTTGGGGGAATTGGGGGCATTTTTGGGAGTGTTCAGGGGATTTAGGGTCATTTTTGGGGTGGTTTTTGGGCATTTTGGGGTTGTTCTGGGGCATTTTGGGGTATTTTGGGGTTGTTTGGGGTATTTGGGGGCATTTTGGGGATATTTTGGATATTTTGGAGGGAATTGGGGGCATTTTTGGGGGGGTTCAGGGGATTTAGGGTCATTTTGGGGTGGTTTTGGGGCATTTTGGGGTTGTTTTGGGGTATTTTGGGGCATTTTGGGGGCATTTTGGGGTATTTTGGGGCATTTTTGGGGGTCTCAGAGCAGTTTTTGCCCCCCCCTCCAGCACAAGCCAGCCCTATAGGTTCTATACAGCCCCCTCTAGCGGCACCTATAGCCCCCCCCCAACCCTATAGGGAGCTCCTTCCCCACCCACCCCTATAGCCGCCTGCCTACGGCCTCCCTATAGCCCCCCACGGCCCTATAGGCTCCTGCCGTACGGCGCCATATAGCTTCTGCAGCTCCTCGGGCACCTATAGATCTATAGGCTCTAACCCCACAGCCTCTCCTCCCCCTCTGCATACGGTGTTTACCCTATGGACACGGGGGCCGTATAGCCACGGGGCACCTATAGAGCACATTGCCCCTCTCTGCACACCCTATGAAGGACGTATAGGGCGCCTATAGGATCAGCTGAAGCCGTTACGTGGGGCTGTATAGATTTGTGTAGGAGCTCCGGGAAATCTATACGTCCCTTTACCCACACCCCTCTATACGTACTCGTATAGGTGCCGTACATATAGGATTATGGCCCATACTGTGCCATATTTACATTATATATAGTGTTTCTGTGTATATACGTGCACATATATACACGTATAGGGGCAGTGGTCCAATGCATACATAAATATATACGTTCATCTATATGTAAATGCACTTATACATGTAATAGAGGAACATATATATACGTTCACAGGGAATCTATACTGCACCTCATTTGATTCGTGACCATATACGTGTCTATATGGGTGTGTATAGGGTGCGAGCCCATGTACCCCGGTGAACACACACCTATATAAACGTATAGGTGCGTGTGACTATATAGGGGACCGCGTGTACTTGTACACCTATACGTCCACACGCACGTACACGTGAGCACGTGTTTCTATAGGGGGCCATATATACATAAGCGGGGGCGTATACGTGCCCGTGAGCTACGTTATGGACATAGGGGCACGTATGGAGGCGCACGGTGTAGGGGGGTCTCTGTACGTGCTATATACATCCCCATACGTGCCCCTGTGTGCAGATCGGGGCCTATACGTGTGCACGCGTCTACGTATACACCAAGCCAGGCATCTATAGGGTCCCTATAGCACCTATAGGGTCATCAGAAGGGCCCCTATAGGGTCATCGGTAGGGCCCCTATAGCACCTATAGGGCCGTCGGCAGGGCCCCTGTAGGGCCATCGGGGGGGGGAGGAGCCCCTATAGCACCTATAGGGCCATGGGGGGGTGGGGGGGGGGGACCCTATAGGGCCGTCGGGGGGCCCCTATAGCGCCCCATAGGTCCCTATAGGTGCTCCCATAGGCGCCGCCTGGCCGACCCCGGGGGAGAGGCCGCCGCAGGATCCGGCCCGAGGTGCGTGTCGTCGCGTGTCACCACATGTCGTGGCGTGTCGCGATGCGTCGTGGCGTGTCGTCACGTGTCACGACATGCAGCGTGTCGTCACGTGTCGTGGCGTGTCGTCGTATGTCACGACATGTTGTAGCGTGTCGTGATGTGTCGTGGTGTTGTCGTGTGTCGTGACATGTCGTAGCGTGGCGTGATATGTCATGGTGTGTTGTCGCGTGTCACGACATGCAGCACGTCGTCACGTGTCATGGCGTGTATGTCACATGTCATACATGTCGTAGCATGTCACGATAGGTCACGATGTGCGTCACGACGTGTCGTAGCATGTTGTGATGTGCCACGGCGTGTTGTCGCATGTCACAACGCGTCGTAGTATGTCGTGATATATTGTTATGTGTTGTCACGTGTCGCGACATGTAGCATGTCACGATGTGTCCCGATGTCGTGTGTCACATGTCGTAGCGTGTCATGGTGCCGTCGCATGTCACGACATGTCGTAGCGTGTCGTGGTGTGTCATGGCGTGTTATCACATGTCACGACATGTCGCGTGTCGTGGTGTGTCATGATGATGTCACGTGTCACGACATGTCGTCACGTCGTTGTATGTCGTGGTGTGTCGTCACATGTCGTATGTCATGACATGACGTCACGTGTCGGGGGGGGTGATGCCCCCCCCCCCCAGCTGCCGTTTCCCATCAGCCACAGCTGGGGGAGGGGGGGGCGCATTCCAGCAGTGCATTGTGGGAGCAGGTGCTGGGGGGGTGGGGGCACTGGGGGCCCTCCCGCTGCTCCCAGTTCCCTCCCAGTGCTCCCAGTCCCCTCCCAGCCCCCTCCCAGTCCTCCCAGTTCCCTCCCAGTGCCCCTCCCAGTGCCCCCAGGCCCCTCCCAAAGCCCCCAGGCCCCCCTCCCAGTGCTCCCAGCCCCCTCCCAGTCCCCTCCCAGCCCCCTCCCAGTGCTCCCAGTCCCCTCCCAGCCCCCTCCCAGTCCTCCCAGTTCCCTCCCAGTGCCCCTCCCAGTGCCCCCCAGGCCCCTCCCAAAGCCCCCAGCCCCCCCTCCCAGTGCTCCCAGCCCCCTCCCAGTCCCCTCCCAGCCCCCTCCAGTGCTCCCAGTCCCCTCCCAGTCCTCCCAGTCTCCTCCCAGTCCCCCTCCCATTGCTCCCAGTGCACTCCCAGCCCCCTCCCAGCGCACCCATCCCCTCTCCCTGTGCTCCCAATTCCCTCCCAGCCCCCTCCCAGTCCCCTCCCAGCTCCCTCCCAGTGCTCCCAGTCCCCTCCCAGTCCTCCTAGTTCCCTCCCAGTGCCCCTCCCAGTGCCCCCAAGCCCCTCCCAAAGCCCCCAGTCCCCCTCCCAGTGCTCCCAGTCCCCTCCCAGCCCCCCTCCCAGCCCCCTCCCAGTGCTCCCAGCCCCCCTCCCAGTCCTCCCAGTCCTCCCAGTCCCCTCCCAGCCCCCTCCCATTGCTCCCAGTGCCCCCCCCCAGTGTCCCCAGCCCCCCTCCCAGTGCTCCCAGTGACCCCAGTTGTCCCCACCCAGGTGCCAGGGCCATGGGGGGCCTCCCGCTGCCCCTCCCCCTCCTGCTGCTGGCGGCGGGGGCCCGGGCGGGGGCCGGGCTGCACCTGGACCTGGGTGAGACCCCGGCCCTATAGGGGCCATAGGGGGCTATAGGGGGCTATAGGGGCCACGGGGGGCTATAGGGGGCGTGGGGGCGCTGGGCCCTATGGGGTGTATGGGGTCGGGGGGGGTGTAGGGGTGGGAGGGGGTCCCGTGGGCTGTGGGTCCCCTATAGGGGTATATAGGGGCGTTACGGGCTCTGGGTCCCCTATAGGGTGTATAGGGGCTCTGTGTGCCGCGGGTCCCCTATAGCGCCCATATGGGATGGGAGGGCTGTAGGGGGTGGGTAGGGGGTACACGGGGTTGTAGGTCCCCCTATAGGGTCCCTATAGGGTGGGAGAACTATAGGGGGTGGGTGGGGGGTTACAGGGGGCTGTGGGTCCCATATATAGGGTCCCTATAGGGTGGAAGGACTATAGGGGGTGAGTAGGGGGTACAGGGGGTTGTGGGTCCCCTATAGGGCCCCTATAGGGTGGGAGGGCTCTAGGGGGCGGGTAGGGGGTACAGGGGGCTGTGGTTCCCCTATAGGGACCCTATAGGGCGGGAGGGCTCCAGGGGGGCTATAGGGGCACCGTGGGACCCACGCAGGGCAGGAGCCCTGTGGAGCTGGCGGTCTATAGGGGACGTGTAAGTCGTATATAGGGGCCGCGTGGGTGTCCCCTCTGACCGTCGTGCGCGTGTCCCTCTGTCCCCAACGTCCCTCTGTCCCCTATGTCCCCATATGTCCCCATACGCCCCTGTATCCCCTATGTCCCCCATATGTCCCCATGTCCCCTGTACGTCCCCGTGTCCCTATGTCCCCTATACGTCCCCGTGTCCCCCCACATCCACATGTCCCCTATGTCCCCCCTACGTCCCCATATGTCCCCCGTGTCCCCTATGTCCCCCTTATGTCCCCATGTCCCCTATACATCCCTGTGTCCCCTATGTCCCCTATACGTCCCCATGTCCCCCCCACATCCCCATGTCTCCTATGTCCCCCGTGTACCCTCTGTCCCCATACGTCCCCGTGTCCCCTATATGTCCCCGTGTCCCCTATGTCTCCCATACGTCCCCGTGTCCCCTATGTCCCCCATACGTCCCCGTCTCCCTATACGTCCCCGTGTCCCCTATGTCCCCTATACGACCCCATGTCCCCTCTGTCCCCAACGTCCCCGTGTCCCCCCACATCCCCATGTCCCCTATGTCCCCCCTACGTCCCTATATGTCCCCCCTACGTCCCCATATGTCCCCCGTGTCCCCCATGTCCCCCATACGTCCCCTATACGTCCCCTATACGTCCCCTATACGTCCCCCAGGCCGCTGCCGCTTCGCGCTGGGCATGGAGGACGGCTCCATCCCCGACAGCCGCCTCTCGGCCTCCAGCGCCTGGTCCGACTCCACCGCCGCCCGCCACGGCCGGTGAGCCCAGTATGCACCAGTACAACCCAGTACGGCCCGGCGCCCCGCATAGCGGCCCCTCCCCGTTGTCCCCATTTTGTCCCCAATGTCCCCGTGGGGTCCCCAGTGTCACCGCGGGGTCCCCGTCCCGGAGCTGGCGCTGCTCACCATAGCCAGGGAGCCCCAGTATGGACCAGTATGGACCAGTGCCCACACCCAGCACTGCCCCGTGATGCCCTGGGTGTCCCCATGTCCCTCTGTCCCCCTGGGAATCTCCCTGTCCCCAGGTGTCCCCATGTCCCCAGGTGACCCCACAATGTCCCCATGTCCCCAGGTGTCCCCGTGTCCCCGGGTGACCCCACGTCCCCAAGATGTCCCCGTACCCCCCGCATGTCCCCCATCCCTGGTGTCCCCAAGGTGTCCCCATGTCCCCCACGTGTCCCCAACCCCGATGTCCCCAAGACGTCCCCGTGTCCCCAAGACGTCCCCATCCCCGGTGTCCCCATTCCCCAGGACATCCCCATGTGCCCCCAACCCCGATGTCCCCAAGACGTCCCCGTGTCCCCAAGATGTCCCCATCCCTGGTGTCCCCATTCCCCTCGGACATCCCCACGTGTCCCCATCCCCGATGTCCCCAAGACGTCCCCGTGTCCCCAAGACGTCCCCGTGTCCCCAAGATGTCCCCATCCCCGGTGTCCCCATTCCCCTAGGACATCCCCACGTGTCCCATCCCCAATGTCCCCAAGAGGTCCCCAAGTCCCCACATGTCCCCAATCCCCCGTGTCCCCATGTCCCCCAGGGTGTCCCCATGTCCCCCACGTGTCCCCAACCCCGATGTCCCCAAGACGTCCCCGTGTCCCCAAGACGTCCCCATCCCCGGTGTCCCCATTCCCCCAGGACATCCCCATGTGCCCCCAACCCCAATGTCCCCAAGACGTCCCCGTGTCCCCAAGATGTCCCCATCCCCAGTGTCCCCATTCCCCTAGGACATCCCCACGTGTCCCCAACCCCGATGTCCCCAAGACGTCCCCCGTGTCCCCAGGCTGGGCCGCAGCGACGGGGACGGCGCGTGGTGCCCCGCGGGCCCAGTGTTCCCGGCCGAGGAGGAGTTCCTGGAGGTGGACCTGGGCCGCCTGCACCTGGTGACACTGGTGGGGACACAGGGACGCCACGCGGGGGGACACGGCCGGGAGTTCGCCCGCGCCTACCGCCTGCGCTACAGCCGCGACCGGCGCCGCTGGCTGCGATGGCGCGACCGCTGGGGCACCGAGGTGACACTGGGGACATCGGGGACATTGGGGACATCGGGGACATTGGGGACGTCGGGGACATCGGGGACGTCGGGGACATCGGGGACGTTGGGGACATTGGGGACACTGAGGACACCGTGGGGATGTGGGTGGCACGGGGGGACCTTGGGGATGTGGGGGTGGGGAGGTGACACGGGGGAACTTGGGGACACTCTGAGGGCACCATGGGGACCTTGGGGACAGCCTGGGGACCTTGGGGACACCCTCAGGGTCTTAGGGACACCCTGGGGACCTTGGGGACACCTTTGGGATTTGGGGACACCTTGGGGATTTGGGGACACATTGGGGCATTTGGGGGATTCTGGGGACACCTCAAGGGTCTTGGGGATATATTGTGGCTTTGGGGACATTTTGGGGACCTTGGGGACACCACTGGGATTTGGGGACACCTTGGGGGTCTTGGGGACACCTTGGGGGTCTTGGGGACACCACTGGGGTTTGGGAACACCTTTGGGATTTGGGGACACCTTTGGGATTTGGGGACACATTGGGGCGTTCGGGGGATTTTGGGGCCACCATGGGGGCCTTGGGGCCACCTTTGGGATTTTGGGGCCACCTCGGGGGTCTTGCGGCCACCTCGGGGCCCTTGTGGCCACCTCGGGGACCTTGTGGCCGCCGTTGCCGCAGGAGATCGGGGGCAACGAGGACCCGGCGGGGGTGGTGCTGAAGGACCTGGCCCCCCCCCCGGTGGCGCGGGCGCTGCGCGTCTACCCCCGGGCCCCCCGTGCCATGAGCGTCTGCCTGCGCCTCGAGCTCTACGGCTGCCCCTGGGACGGTCAGTGCCACCGCGTCACCCCGTGTCACCTCGGGTCACCTCGGGTCACCCCATGTCACCTCGTGTCACCCCGTGTCACCTCGGGTCACCCCGGGTCACCTGGGGCCACCTCGGGTCACCCGTGCCACTCTGGGTCACCCTGGGCCACCCTGTGTCACCTCAGGTCACCTCGGGTCACCCCGTGTCACCTCATGTCACCTCGGGTCACCCGTGCCACCCTGGGTCACCCTGGGCCACCCTGTGTCACCTCGGGTCACCTCGGGTCACCCTGTGTCACCTCATGTCACCTGGGTCACCCCAGGTCACCCCATGTCACCCCATGCCACCCTGGGTCACCCTGGGACACCCTGTGTCACCTCGGGTCACCTCATGTCACCTCGGGTCACCCCATGTCACCCTGGGTCACCTCGAGTCACCTTGTGTCACCCCATGTCACCCCGTGTCACCTTGTGTCACCTCATGTCACCCCGGGTCACCCCGGGTTAGCTCAGGTCACCTCGGAGCACCTCATGTCACCTCATGTCACCTCGGGTCACCCCAGGTCACCCCATGTCACCCCATGTCACCCGCGCCACCCTGGGTCACCCTGTGTCACCTCGGGTCACCTCATGTCACCTCGGGTCACCCCATGTCACCCCATGTCACCCTGGGTCACCTCGTGTCATCCTGGGTCACCCCATGTCACCCCGTGTCAACTTGTGTCACCCCATGTCACCTCGGGTCACCCCATGCCACCCTGGGTCACCTCACGTCACCTCAGGTCACCCTGTGTCACTTCAGGTCACCACATGTCACCTTGTGTCACCCCAGCTTACCTCAGGTCACCCTGGGTCACCCCATGTCACCTCGTGTCACCCTGTGTCACCTCAGGTCACCCTGGGTCACCCTGGGTCACCCTGTGTCACCTCGGGTCACCCTGGGTCACCCCATGTCACCCTGGGTCACCTCAGGTCACTGTGGGTCCCTCAGGTCACCCCGGGTCACCCTGTGTCACCCTGGGTCACCTCGTGTCACCTCATGTCACCCTGGGTCACCTCATGTCACCTCAGGTCACCCCGGGTCACCCTGGGTCACCCTGTATCATGTCGTGTCACCCTGTGTCACCCCATGTCACCCTGGGTCACCTCAGGTCACCTTGGGTCACCCCAGGTCACCTCGTGCCACCCCGAGACCCCCTGTGTCACCCTGTGTCACCCGGGTCACCTCGGGCCACCCCGGGCCACCCTGTGTCACCTCGGGTCACCTTGGGTCACCTGGGGTCACCCCTTGTCACCCTGTGTCACCCTACACCACCCGATGTCACCCCATGCCACCCCACGCCACCCGATGCCACCCCCTCCCCCCATGTCCCCCCACCCCGCTGGGTGTCCCCAGGGCTCCCCTGTCCCCGTGTCCCCACCCCCCCGCCCCCGTGGTGGCCCCGCGGTGACGTGTCCCCGTCCCCAGCCGGGCTCCTGTCCTACACGGCGCCGCGGGGACACGTCATGGCCCTCGGCCCCGCGCCCGTCGTCCTCAACGACTCCACCTACGACGGTGACAGCGCCGGCCCGTGAGTCCCTAAATGTCCCCAAATGTCCCCAGGGACCCCCCACTCCCACCCCGGTCCCATAAGTCTGGCCCCAAAGCGGCCCCAAAGCGGCCCCAAAGTGCCCCTGGGTCCCCTCCGGGTGTCCCGAGTGGTCCTCAAGTTGTCCCCAGTGTCCCCAAATTGTCCCCAAGTGTCCCCAAATTGTCCCCAAGGGTCCCCAAGCCATCCTCCAGTGTCCCCAAAACATCCTCAAGGGTCCCCAAACCATCCCCAGTGTCCCTAAATTGTCCCCAAGGGGCCCCCAGTACATCCCCAGTGTCCCTAGATTGTCCCCAGGTGTCCCCAAATTGTCCCCAAGTGTCCCCAAACTGTTCCCAAGTGTCCTCAGCCAGCCTTGGCTAACCCAAGGTGTCCCTAAACCATCCCCAGTGTCCCCAAACTGCCCCCAAATGTCCCCAAACCATCCCCCAAGTGTCCCCAAACTGTCCCCAAGCAGGCTTCAACTGGGTGGGATGGGGGCACCCCCACATTGGGTGCCCCTGGCGGGGTCCCCAGATGTCCCTTTTGGGGTTCCAATGGGTGGGATGGGGTCACCCCCATCTGGGTGTCCTTTGTGGGGCCCCCAAATGTCCCTGGTGGGGTCCCCAAGCGTCCCTTTTGGGGTCCCAATGGGTGTTATGGGGTCACCCCCATATCTGGGTGTCCCTTTCGGGGTCCCCGAATGTCCCTTTTGGGGTCCCAATGGGTGGGATGGGGTCACCCCTGTTCCCAGGTATCCTTTTTGGGGTCCCCAAATGTCCCTGCTGGAGTCCCAACGGGTGTTATGGGGTCACCCCCATATCCGGGTGTCCCTCTTGGGGTCCCATCGGGTGTCAGGGGGGGTCTCCCCGACCCGGGGGTGCCCTGGGGGTGACGGGGGTGCCCCCCCCGGTGTCCCCAGGCTGCTTTTTGGGGGGCTGGGGCAGCTGGCGGACGGGGTGCTGGGGCTGGACGACTTCGCCCGCAGCCGCGAGCGGCGCTTGTGGCCCGGCTACGACTACGTGGGCTGGCGGCGGCCCCCCGGCCCCCGGCCCCGCCTGGAGCTCGAGTTCGAGTTCGAGCGGCCCCGAGCCTTCCGCGCCATGCAGGTGCCCCGCAGCATGCTGGGAGGGTGGAGCGGGGGCGGGATTAGGGGGTGGGGGGCGGGATTAGGGCGGGGGGTGGTGGGATTAGGGCTGGGGGGGTGGGATTGGGGTGGGAGGTGATGGGATTAGGGTGATGGTGGGGCAGGGGGCGGTGGGATTGGGGTGAGGGGGTGGGATTAGGGTGGGAGGTGGGGGGATTAGGGTGATGGGATTGGGGTGAGGAGGTGGGATTGGGAGGGGAGCGGGATTGGGGTGATGGTGGGGCACGGGATGGTGGGATTGGGGCGGGAAGGGGTGGGATTAGGGTGATGGTAGGGCAGTGGATGACGGGATGGGGATGACGGTGGGAAGGGGTGGTGGGATTGGGGGCTGGGGGGGTGGGATTGGGGTGATGGTGGGGCAGGGGATGGTGGGACTGGGGTGGGAGGTGGGATTGGAGCTGGAGGGGTGGGATTGGGACAGGAGACAATGGGATTGGGGCAGGAATTATGGGATTGGGGCAGGAGATGATGGGATTAGGGCAGTGGACAATGGGATCGGGGCCACGGCGACGCGGGCAGCGGTGATCCAGGGGATTACGGGACCAACGGCAGTGGTGTTCCTGGGGGAGGTGGGACCAATGGGTGCCCCAGGTCCTCACGGGGGACCCCCCCCGGGTGCCCCCGGGACCCCATGGGACCCCCCCGGGGACCTGACGGCCCCCCCCCCCCCCCACCTTGGGTGCCCCCAGGTGCACTGCAACAACATGCAGGCGCGGGGGGTGAGCGTCTTCGCCGAGGTGGCATGCCGCTTCAAGCGCAGCCTGGCCGCCCCCTGGGACCCCACCCCGGCCACCCACAGCCCGGGGGGGGGCCCTCAGGGACCCCCGGGCCCGCTCGGTCACCGTCCCCCTGGGGGGGCGCCAGGCCCGCTTCATCCAGTGCCACTTCTTCTTCGCCGGGGAGTGGATGCTCTTCAGCGAGATCTCCTTCGTCTCGGGTGGGTCCTCGGCGCGCGGGGTGGGGCCTGAGGAGATGCCGGGGGGGGGGCTGGGGGTAATCCCAGCGGGGTGTGGGGTGGCAGGGTGGACGGTGGGGTCAATGGGGGGACAATGGGGTCGTTGGGTGGACAGTGGGGTCATTGGTTGGGTGGTGGGGTCACTGGTTGGATTATGGGGTCACTGGTTGGACAATAGGGTCACTGGTTGGATTATGGGGTCATTGGTTGGGTGGTGGGGTCACTGGTTGGATTATGGGGTCATTGGTTGGGTGGTGGGGTCATTGGTTGGTCAATGGGGTCATTGGTTGGACAGTAGGGTCATTGGTTGGGTGGCGGGGTCACTGGTTGGATTATGGGGTCATTGGTTGGGTGGTGGGGACATTGGTGGGATGATGGGGACATTGGTGAGATGATGAGGTCATTGGGTGGGCGGTGGGGTCATCGGTTGGATTATGGGGTGGTTGGCTGGGTAATGGGGTGGTTGGTTGGGTTTTGGGGTCATTGGTTGGGTGATGGGGTCTTTGGTTGGGTGGTGGGGTCACTGGTTGGATTATGGGGTGGTTGGTTGGGTGGTGGGCATGTTGGGTGGGTGGTGGGGTCGTTGGTTGGGTGGTGGGTGGTGGGGATGTTGGGTGGGTGGTGGGGTCGTTGGTTGGGTGGTCGGGTCATTGGTTGGACAAGGGGGTCATTGGTTGGTCAATGGGGTCATCGGTTGAGGTTTTGGGGTCATTGGTTGGGTGTTGGGGTCATCGGTTGGGCGATGAGGTCATTGGTTGGGTTTTGGGGTCATCGGTTGGGTTTTGGGGTCATCGGTTGGGTGTTGGGGTCCTTGGTTGGATGGTGGGTCATTGGTTGGCCGTTGGGTGTTGGCCAATGAGAAGACCGATTGCTCAATGACTCGGGGGTCCCGGCCACGCCCCCCCCATTGCCCCCCCCCCCGTTGACGTCCCGTGGGGCTCTCCTCCCGCAGAGGTGGTGGAGGAGGGGCTGGGCGCCAGCGGGTGGCCCCCGGCCGCCCCCCCGGACCCCTCCCTGGAGAACGGGGGCGTCCCGGAGGACCCCTGGGACACGGCCACCAACGGCACCACCCCAGGTAGGGCGGGGCTTGAGGGGGCGGGGCTTAAATGGGCGGGGATTAAGGGATTAAGGGGGTGGGATTAAGGGGGTGGGGATTAAGGGGGTGGGGATTGGGGATTAAATGGGTGGGGATTAATGGGGCAGGGATTAAGGGGGGTGGGGATAAGGGGGTGGGGATTAAGGGGGTGGGGACTAAAGGGGTGGGGATTAAAGGGGTGGGGATTAAGGGGGTGGGGATTAAGGGGGTGGGGATTAAGGGGTGGGGGTTAAGGGTGGTGGGGATTAAAGGGATGGGGATTAAGGAGGCGTGGCTCTGGTGTGGCCCCGCCCACCGCCCCCTCCCGCAGGGGTCCCCGGGGAGCCCAGGGCAGGCCAACCGGTGGCCAAGGCCGACCACAGCCCCGCCTCCATCCTGATTGGCTGCCTGGTGGCCATCATCCTGCTCCTATTGGCCGTCATCATCCTCATCCTCTGGCGGCAGCACTGGAGGAAGATCCTGGGGAAGGTGAGCGGGGTGGGGGGGGGGAATGGGGCAAACTGGGAGCACCCCCCCCAGTACCAGAGGGGTACTGGGAGGGACTGGGAGGGACCGGTGGGCAACTGGAGGCGGCACCCGTAGGCGCAGCGGCGCCCCTCGGAGGACGAGCTGCGGGTGCAGCTCTCGGTGCCCGGTGACACCGTGGTCATCAACAACGCCACGGGGGCGGGCCGGGGACCCCCCGCTACGAGCGCATCCCCCCCGGGCAGGGGAGTACCAGGAGCCCACGCGGCCGGCGCCGCCCCCGGCGCCCCCGGGCATGGTGAGGAGGAGGAGGAGGGTGAGGGTGGGGGGGGGGGGGTGGAGGAAGGGTGGGGGGAGGTGGTGGGGAGGTGGGAGGATGGTGGGGAGATGGTGGGGAAGTGGTGGGGAGGTGGTGGGGAGATGGGGAGATGGTGGGGAGATGGTGGGGAGGTGGATGGGGAGATGGGGAGATGGTGGGGAGATGGTGGGGAGATGGTGGGGAGATGGTGGGGTGGTGGGGAGGTGGTGGGGAGAAGGTGGGAAGATGGGAGGATGGATGGGGAGATGGTGGGGAGGTGGGGAGGATGGAGGGGAGATGGTGGGGAGGTGGGAGGGTGGATGGGGAGGTGGTGGGATGGATGGTGGGGAGGTGGGAGGATGGATGGGGAGATGGTGGGATGGGGAGATGGTGGGAGATGGGAGGATGGGTGGGGAGATGGTGGAGAGGTGGGAAGATGGGGAGATGGGGAGATGGTGGGGAGATGGTGGGATGGATGGGAAGATGGTGGGATGGATGGGGAGATGGTGGGGAGATGGTGGGATGAGTGGGGAGATGGCGGGGAGGTGGGAGGATGGGTAGGGAGATGGATGTTGGGATGGGGAGATGGTGGGGAGGTGGGAGGATGGATGGGGAGATGGTGGGGAGATGGTGGGGAGATGGTGAGGTGGGAGGATGGATGGGGAGATGGTGGGAGGGACGGGGAGATGGGAGGATGGATGGGGAGATGGTGGAGAGATGGGAGGATGGGTGGGGAGATGGTGGGGAGATGGGAGGATGGGTGGGGAGATGGTGGGCTGGTGGGGAGATGGTGGGCTGGTGGGAGGATGGGTGGGGAGAGGATGGGTGGGGAGATGGGAGGATGGGTGGGGAGATGGGAGGATGGTGGGGGAGATGGTGGGGACGTGGGAGGGAGATGGGAGGATGGGTGGGGAGAGGTGGAAGGATGGATGGGGAGATGGTGGGATGGATGGTGGGGAGGTGGGAGGATGGTGGGGAGATGGTGGGATGGGTGGGGAGATGGGGAGATGGTGGGGAGGTGGGAGGGATGGACAGGGAGATGGTGGGGAGATGGTGGGGAGGTTGGTGGAGAGGTGGGAGGATGGATGGGGAGATGGTGGGATGGATGGTGGGGAGATGGGAGGATGGTGGGGAGGTGGTGGGGAGGTGGGAGGATGGGTGGGGAGATGGATGATGGGATGGGGAGATGGTGGGAGATAGGGAGATGGTGGGGAGGTGGTGGAGAGATGGTGGGGAAATGGAGGGAGGGAGGGAGGGAGAGAAGGGGAGAGGGAGGGATGGGGAGATGGGTGGGGAGCTGGAGGGAGCCCCCGGAGACAGACGGGCAGAGCAGGGGAGAGACGGCGGGAGGGAGGGGAGAGGGGGGAGAGGGAGGGAGACCACGGGGGGAGGGAAGGAAGAGAAGGAGGGGAGGGGTGAGGGAGGGGAGAGGGAGAGGGAGGGAGGGAGAGGGACAGGATGGCCCCGCCCCCTCACCTGGCCACGCCCCCTCACCTGGCCCCGCCCCCTGCAGCGCCCCTGGCCAACCCGGCCTATCGCCTGCTGCTGGCCACCTACGCCCAGCCAATGGGAGGCCTCGCCCGCGCCCCGCCCGACGGGGCCAAGCCAATCAACACGGACGGTAAGGGAGGGGAGGAATCCACGCCCCCTTTCGGCCCCCGCCCACCTCCGCGGCTGGCCACGCCCCCTTCCGGGGGAAGCCCCGCCCACTCTGACCCCCCCCCCCCTTACAGGAATGGGCGGGGCCGGGGCCTACGCCGAGGCTGACGTCACCGGAGGCTCCGCCTACTCCCTGGCTGGCCCCGCCCCCGGCCCCGCCCCCAGCCCCACCCTCCCCGCCTTCCCCCGCCGCCGCCTGCGCTTCCGGGAGAAGCTGGGGGAGGGGCAGTTCGGAGAGGTAAGCCACGCCCCCCCGCAAGCCACGCCCCCACGGAGGCCACGCCCCACGGAGGCCACGCCCCCCACGCCGAGGCCACGCCCCCACACCGAGGCCACGCCCCCACGCCGAGGCCACGCCCCCCTGAGGCCCCGCCCCCCCCCCCAGGTGCTGCTGTGCGAGGTGGAGGACCCCCAGGCGCTGCCCCCCTCGCCCGCCCCCCGACCTGCCCCGGGGGCGCCCCCTGCTGGTGGCCGTCAAGGTGCTGCGCCCCGACGCCACCAAGAACGCCAGGTGGGGGGGGGGGGGGGGGGGCACGGGGGGGGGACATGGGGGGGCATGGGGGGGGGGGGGGGGGCATGGTGGGGGCATGGGGGGGGCACCCCCGGGGGGCGGGGGGTGATGTGGGGGGGCTATGGGGAGAGTAATGGGGGGGGTGGGGGGGGTGGGTGGGGGGTGAGGGGGGGCAATGGGGGGGATGGGGGGATAATGGGGGGGTAATTGGGGTAATGGGGGGTAACTGGGGGTAATGGGGGGTAAGGGGGGGTAATTTTGGGGTAATGGGGGGATAATTAGGCAAAATAGGGGGTAATTGGGGGGTAAGGGGGTAATGGGGAGGTAATTGGGGGTAATGGGGGGTAATTAGGCAAAATGGGGGGTAATGGGGGGGGTAAGGGGGGTAATGGGGAGGTAATTGGGGGTAATGGGGGTAATTAGGCAAAATGGGGGGTAAGGGGGGAAAGGGGGGGTAATGGGGAGGTAATGGGGGGTAATGGGGGGTAATTAGGCAAAATGGGGGGTAATGGGGGGGGAAAGGGGGGGGTAATGGGGAGGTAATTGGGGGTAATGGGGGGTAATTAGGCAAAATGGGGGGTAAGGGGGAGTAAGGGGGGGTAATGGGGAGTAGTGGGGGGGGTAATGGGAGGGTAATGGGGGGTAATTAGGGAGGTAATGGGGGGTAATGGGGGTTTAAATGGGGTAATGGGGGGGTAACTGGGAGTAATGGGGGGTAATTAGGCAAAATGGGGGGTAATTGGGGGTAATGGGGGGGTAATGGGGGGTAATTTGGGGGTAATGGGGGGGATAATTAGGCAAAATAGGGGGGTAAGGGGGGGTAAGGGGGGGGGTAATGGGGAGGTAATTGGGGGGTAATGGGGGGTAATTAGGCAAAATGGGGGGTAAGGGGGGGGTAATGGGGGGTAATGGGGAGGTAATTTGGGGGTAATGGGGGGATAATTAGGCAAAATGGGGGGTAAGGGGGAGTAAGGGGGGTAATGGGGAGTAGTGGGGGGTAATGGGAGGGGAATGGGGGGTAATGGGGGGTAATGGGGAGTAGTGGGGGTTTAAATGGGGTAATGGGGGGGTAACTGGGAGTAATGGGGGGTAATTAGGCAAAATGGGGGGTAATTGGGGGTAATGGGGGGGTAAGGGGGGTAATTTGGGGGTAATGGGGGGATAATTAGGCAAAATAGGGGGTAATTGGGGGGTAAGGGGGGTAATGGGGAGTAGTGGGGGGTAATGGGAGGGGAATGGGGGGTAATGGGGGGGTAATGGGGAGTAGTGGGGGTTTAAATGGGGTAATGGGGGGGTAACTGGGGGTAATGGGGGGTAATTAGGCAAAATGGGGGGTAATTGGGGGTAACGGGGGGGGGGGTAAGGGGGGGGGTAATTTGGGGGTACTGGGGGGATAATTAGGCAAAATAGGGGGTAATTGGGGGGTAAGGGGGGTAATGGGGAGTAGTGGGGGGGGGGTAATGGGAGGGGAATGGGGGGTAATGGGGGGGTACATGGGGAGTAGTGGGGGTTTAAATGGGGTAATGGGGGGTAACTGGGGGTAATGGGGGGTAATTAGGCAAAATGGGGGGTAATGGGGGGAAAGGGGGGCAATGGGGGGGCAATGGGGGTTATGGGGAGTAATGGGGGGGCAATGGGGGGGCAATGGGGGGGTAATGGGGGGTAATTGGGGTATAATGGGGGAGTAATGGGGAGTAATGGGGTACGATGGGGGGTTAAGGGGGCTAATGGGGGGGTAATGGGGTGTAATGGGGGTAATGGGGTGCAAGGGGTGTAATTGGGGGTAATGGGGGGTAATGGGGTGCATTGGGGGAGCTATGGGGGGGTAATGGGGGCTAACTGGGGGGTAATGGGGGAAAGGGGGGTAATTGGGGGTAATGGGGTGCAATGGGGGGCTAATGGGGGGCTAATGGGGTGAAATGGGGGGCTAATGGGGTGAAATGGGGGGTAAAGGGGGTAATGGGGGAGTAATGGGGTGTAAGGGGGGGTAATGGGGTGTAATGGGGGGGTAATGGGGGTGAAATGGGGGTGCAAGAGGGGGTAATGGTGAAGTGATGGGGGAAATGGGGGTAATGGGGGGGTAATGGGGTGTGGGGGGTAATGGGGTGTAGGGGGGGGTAATGGGGCGTAAGTGGGGTAATGGAGGGGCAATTGGGGGCAAGGGGGGAATGGGGGGAAATGGGGGTAATGGGGTGCATGGGGGGGGGTAATGGGGTGTAAGGGGGGTAATGGGGTGTAGGGGGTAATGGGGAGTAATGGGGGTAATGGGGGGTAATGGGATGCAATGGGGGGGTATTGGGGTGCAAGGGGTGCAATGGGGGGTGAAATAGGGGGGATACCAGGTGGAAGGGGGTCTCACCACCCCCCCCGGGGTCCCCGGTGGGCGCAGGCGGGACTTCCTGCAGGAGGCGCGCACCCTGGGGCGCCTGCGGGACCCCAACATCGTGCGGCTGCTGGGGGTGTGCGCGGGGGCGGGGCCGCTCTGCATCATCACCGAGTACATGGAGCACGGCGACCTGCACCAGTTCCTGGGGGGCCCCGCGGCCCCGCCCTCAGGTGGGACACGCCCCCTCGCAGACCACGCCCCCTACTGGGGCCACGCCCCTTATAAGCCACGCCCCCCCAGACCGCGCCCCCTCCCGGCTCCCACCCCCCTACGGTGCCGCCCCGCTGGGTGCTGCCCCTTTAAATCCAGCCACGCCCCTTCCCTTTAGCCACGCCCCCCTCCCTTTAGCCACGCCCCCTCCCTTTAGCCACGCCCCCTCCCTTTAGCCACGCCCCTTCCCTTTAGCCACGCCCCTTCCCTTTAGCCACGCCCCTCCCTTTAGCCACGCCCCTTCCCTTTAGCCACGCCCCCTCCCTTTAGCCACGCCTCCTTCACTTTAGCCACGCCCCCTCCCTTTAGCCACGCCTCCTTCCTTTAGCCACGCCCCTTCCCTTTAGCCACGCCCCCTCCCTTTAGCCACGCCCCCTCCCTTTAGCCACGCCTCCTTCACTTTAGCCACGCCCCTTCCCTTTAGCCACGCCCTCCTTTAGCCACGCCCCTTCCCTTTAGCCACGCCCTCCCTTTAGCCACGCCTCCTTCACTTTAGCCACGCCCCTTTCCGTAAGCCCCTCCCCCTTCACTTTAGCCCCTCCCCTTCCCTTTACACCCCAACCCTTTGGCTCCTCCCCTCCCTTTAGCCCCGCCCCCTTTACTTTAGCCCCGCCCCCTTTACTTTAGCCCCACCCCTTTACTTTAGCCCCACCCCCTTTACTTTGGCCCCGCCCCCTTTACTTTAGCCCCGCCCCTTTACTTTAGCCCCTCCCCCTTTACTTTAGCCCCGCCCCCTTTGTTTTAGCCCCGCCCCCTTTACTTTAGCCCCTCCCCCTTTACTTTAGCCCCTCCCCTTTACTTTAGCCCCGCCCCCTTTACTCTAGCCCCACTCCCCTTCCCTTCAGCCCCTCCCCATCCCCACACCCCCATTCCCCGTAACCCCGCCCCTCCACGACCCCGCCCTCTCTGGCCACGCCCCTCCCTGACCCCACCCTTCCTGACCACGCCCCCTCATTGACCACGCCCCCTCTGACCACGCCCATCCCTGACCTCCTCCCTCCTTTACCCCTCCCTCCCGGGCCCCCTCCCTCCCTTACCACGCCCCCATTGACCACACCCCTCCAACCACGCCCCCATGGCCCCTCCCCTTTGACCACGCCCCCATTAGCCCCTCCCACCTCTGACCACGCCCCCGTTGACCACGCCCCCTCCGACTACACCTCTCCCTGACCCCTCTCCTTCCCTTACCGTACCCCCCATTGACCACACCCCCTCCAACCACGCCCCCCAATGACCCCTCCCCCTTTGACCACGCCCCCATTAGCCCCTCCCACACTCTGACCACGCCCCCGTTAACCACGCCCCCTCCGACTACACCTCTCTCTGACCCCTCTCCTTCCCTTACCGTACCCCCCATTGACCACACCCCCTCCAACCACGCCCCCAATGGCCCCTCCCTTTGACCACGCCCCCATTAGCCCCTCCCACCTCTGACCACGCCCCCCATTGACCACACCCAAGTGACCACACCCCCATGTGACCACACCCCCTCCGGCTACACACCTCTCCCCTGACCCCTCCCTCCCTTACCCTACCCCCCATTGACCACACCCCCTCCAACCACGCCCCCAATGGCCCCTCCCCTTTGACCACGCCCACATTAGCCCCTCCCACCTCTGACCACGCCCCCCATTGACCACACCCACGTGACCACACCCCCGTGTGACCACTCCACCTCCGACTATGCCTCTCCCGGACCCCTTCCCTCCCTTACCGTTCCCCCCATTGACCACATCCCCTCCAACCATGCCCCCAATGGCCCCTCCCCCTTTGACCACGCCCCCATTAGCCCCTCCCACCTCTGACCACGCCCCCCATTGACCACACCCACGTGACCACACCCCCATGTGACCACACCCCCTCTGGCTACACCTCACCCTGACCACCCTCCGTCCCTTACCCTACCCCCCATTGACCACACCCCCTCTAACCACACCCCAATGACCCCTCCCCCTTTGACCACGCCCACGTTAGCCCCTCCCACCTCTCACCACGCCCCCCCTTTGGCCCAGCCTGGGCACCCTGCTCCACGTCGGGGCGCAGATCGCCTCGGGGATGCGCTTCCTGGCGGGGCTCAACTTCGTGCACCGCGACCTGGCCACGCGCAACTGCCTGGTGGGCGACGGCTTCACCGTCAAGGTGGCCGACTTCGGCATGAGCCGCCACCTCTACGCCGCCGACTACTACCGCGTGCGCGGCCGCGCCTGCTGCCCATCCGCTGGATGGCCTGGGAGTGCATCCTGATGGTAGCGGGCTGTGGGAAGGGTCAACGGGGGGCGGGAGGGGGGCGAGGGGGGAGTTTGGGAAGAGTTAAGGGGGTTTCGGGGAGGACTGGGTAGGGTGGAGGGGGTTTTGGGGTAGGTAATGGGGGTTAGGGTGACGTTGGGTAGAGTTAAGGGGATTTCGAGGAAGATAACGGGGGTTTGGGCAGAGTTAAGGGGATTTGGGGGTAGACAATGGGGGTTAGGGTAACTTTGGGAAGAGTTAAGGGGGTTTCGGGGAGGATTGGGTAGAGTTAAGGGGTTTTGGGGTAGGTAATGGGGGTTAGGGTGACGTTGGGTAGAGTTAAGGGGATTTCGGGGAAGATAACGGGGGTTTGGGTGGGATCGGGCAGAGTTAAGGGGATTTGGGGGAAGATAACGGGGGTTGGGGCAGAGTTAAGGGGATTTGGGGAAGATAATGGGAGTTTGTTTGGGATTGGGCAGAGTTAAGGGGATTTGGGGGAAGATAACGGGGGGTTGGGGCAGAGTTAAGGGGATCTGGGGGAAGATAACGGGGGTTGGGGCAGAGCTAAGGGGATTTGGGGGAAGATAACGGGGGTTGGGGCAGAGTTAAGGGGATTTGTGGGGGGATTGGGTAGAGTTAAGGGGATTTGGGGGCAGATAATGGGGGCCAGGGTGGCTTGGGAAGGGTTATTGGGGTGCGGGAGGGGGGCGAGGGGAGTTTGGGAAGAGTTAAGGGGGTTTCGGGGAGGATTGGGTAGGGTGGAGGGGGTTTTGGGGTAGGTAACGGGGGTTAGGGTGACGTTGGGTAGAGTTAAGGGGATTTGGGGGAAGATAACGGGGGTTGGGGCAGAGTTAAGGGGATTTGGGGGTAGACAATGGGGGTTAGGGTAACTTTGGGAAGAGTTAAGGGGTTTTGGGGAGGATTGGGTAGAGTTAAGGGGATTTGGGGGAAGATAACGGGGGTTGGGGCAGACTTAAGGGGATTTGGGGGAAGGTAACAGGGGTTTGGGTGGGATTTGGGAAGAGTTAAGGGGATTTGGGGACAGATAACAGGGGTTGGGGGCAGAGTTAAGGGGATTTGGGGGACGATAAAGGGGGTTGGGGTGGGATTAGGGAAGGGTTAAGGGGGCTTGGGGACAGATAATGGGGGTTTGGGGCAGAGTTAAGGGGATTTGGGGGAAGATAACGGGGGTTTGGGTGGGATTGGGCAGAGTTAAGGGGATTTGGGGGCAGATAATGGGGGCCGGGGTGGCTTGGGAAGGGTTAATGGGGTGCGGGAGGGGGCAAGGGGGAGTTTGGGAAGAGTTAAGGGGGTTTCGGGGAGGATTGGGTAGGGTGGAGGGGGTTTTGGGGTAGGTAACGGGGGTTAGGGTGACGTTGGGTAGAGTTAAGGGGATTTCGAGGAAGATAACGGGGGTTTGGGCAGAGTTAAGGGGATTTGGGGGTAGACAATGGGGGTTAGGGTAACTTTGGGAAGAGTTAAGGGGGTTTCGGGGAGGATTGGGTAGAGTTAAGGGGATTTCGGGGTAGATAATGGGAGTTAGGGTAACTTTGGGAAGAGTTAAGGGGGTTTGGGGGCAGATAATGGGGGTTAGGGTAACTTTGGGCAGAGTGAAGGGGATTTGGGGCCAGATAACAGGATTTGGGGCAGGACTGGGCAGAGTGAAGGGGATTTGGGGCCAGATAACGGGATTTGGGTCCGGCTTGGGCAGATTGAAGGGGATTTGGGGCCAGATAACGGGATTTGGGGCAGGGCTGGGCAGAGTGAAGGGGATTTGGGGCCAGATAACGGGATTTGGGTCCAGCTTGGGCAGAGTGAAGGGGATTTGGGGCCAGATAACGGGATTTGGGGCAGGACTGGGCAGAGTTAAGGGGATTTGGGGCCAGATAACGGGATTTGGGTCCGGCTTGGGCAGAGTGAAGGGGATTTGGGGCCAGATAACGGGATTTGGGGCAGGACTGGGCAGAGTGAAGGGGATTTGGGGCCAGATAACG
Source organism: Anser cygnoides (assembly GCF_040182565.1). Classification (NCBI taxonomy): domain Eukaryota; kingdom Metazoa; phylum Chordata; class Aves; order Anseriformes; family Anatidae; genus Anser; species Anser cygnoides. The sequence goes on from NC_089907.1 coordinate 2,110,003, forward strand.
GGGATTTGGGTCCGGCTTGGGCAGAGCGAAGGGGATTTGGGAGCACGGAAGTACCTGGGACATTTTGGGCGCAGTTAAGGGGATTTAGGGGGAACCGTGACCCAACCGGGCGGAGCTCGGCGAATTTTGGCTGCGGCTCGGGGATTGGCTGCCGGGGGGGGGGGGGGGGCGGGGCTTGGGTGGGCGTGTCCGGGGGGGGGGCGTGTCCACGTTTGTCCCCGCCCCCTTTCCAGGGGACCTTCACCCCGGCCAGCGACGCCTGGGCTTTCGGGGTGACGCTGTGGGAGGTGCTGACGCGGTGCCGCGAGCAGCCCTACGGGCGCCTGAGCGACGAGCAGGTCATCGCCAACGCGCCGGGCACCACTTCCGCGCCCAGGGCCGCCAGGTGGGCGCTGGGAGGCGCTGGGAGGGGACTGGGGGGCTGGGAGGGACTGGGAGGCACTGGGAGGGACTGGGAGGGGAGGGGCTGGGAGGGGACTGGGAGGGACTGGGAGGGGACTGGGGGGAGGCTGGGAGGGACTGGGAGGGGACTGGGAGGCACTGGGAGGGACTGGGAGGCACTGGGAGGGACTGGGAGGAGGCTGGAGGGCACTGGGAGGGACTGGGAGGAGGCTGGGAGGCACTGGGAGGGGACTGGGAGGGATTGGGAGGGGGCTGGAGGGCACTGGGAGGGATTGGGAGGAGGCTGGAGGGCACTGGGAGGGGACTGGGAGGCACTGGGAGGGACTGGGAGGAGGCTGGAGGGCACTGGGAGGGACTGGGAGGAGGCTGGGAGGCACTGGGAGGGGACTGGGAGGGATTGGGAGGAGGCTGGAGGGCACTGGGAGGGATTGGGAGGAGGCTGGAAGGCACTGGGAGGGGACTGGGAGGGATTGGGAGGGGGCTGGAGGGCACTGGGAGGGACTGGGAGGAGGCTGGAGGGCACTGGGAGGCACTGGGAGGAGGCTGGAAGGGCACTGGGAGGGATTGGGAGGAGGCTGGGAGGCACTGGGAGGGACTGGGAGGAGGCTGGAGGGCACTGGGAGGGCACTTGGAGAGACTGGGAGGAGGCTGGGAGGCGCTGGGAGGGACTGGGAGGAGGCTGGGAGGATGATGGAGGTCACTGGGAGGACTCTGGGGGGAACGAAGGGCTACTGGGAGGGACTGGGAAGCAACTGGGAGGGACTGGGAAGCAACTGGGGCATACCGGGAGGGCACCGGGAGCCCCCGGAATTACCTCTCACGGCCTCCCCGTCCCTCCCCCATGACCCGTGACGCCCCCGGCGACCTCTGACCTCCCCCGTGACCTCTGCCCCCCCCGTGACCTCTGACCTCCCCCGTGACCTCTGACCCCCCGGTGACCTCTGACCCCCACGCTGACCTCTGACCCCCCGGTGACCTCTGACCCCCCGGTGACCTCTGCCCCCCGGTGACCTCTGACCCCCCATGCTGACCTCTGACCCCCCCCCGGTGACCTCTGACCCCCCCGGTGACCTCTGACCCCCCACGCTGACCTCTGACCCCCCCGGTGACCTCTGACCCCCTGGTGACCTCTGACCCCCCACGCTGACCTCTGACCCCCCGGTGACCTCTGACCCCCCTGGTGACCTCTGACCCCCCACACTGACCTCTGACCCCCCCGGTGACCTCTGACCCCCCCCGGTGACCTCTGACCCCCCACGCTGACCTCTGACCCCCCGGTGACCTCTGACCCCCCCGTGACCTCTGACCCCCCCGGTGACCTCTGACCCCCCCGGTGACCTCTGACCCCCCCCGGTGACCTCTGACCCCCCGGTGACCCCAGGAGTACCTGCCCCGCCCCCCCGGCTGCCCCCCGGCGCTGCACGGGGTGATGCTGCGCTGCTGGGCCCGCGACGCCGCCGACCGCCCGTCCTTCGGCCTCCTGCACCGCCTCCTGCGCGACCGCGCCGGGCTGGCCTGAGCCTCCCCGGCCTCCCCCCCGGGGCCTTCCTCCGCCCCGCCTCCTCTTCCTCCCGCCGCCTCGTCTTCCTCCGTCGGCCTCCTCTGCCTCCCGCGGCCTCGTCTTCCTCGCCTGGCCTCCCTCCCCGGCCTCCTCTTTCCTTTTGGCCTCCCTCCCCGGCCTCCTCTTCCTTGCTCGGCCTCCTCACTGGGCCTCGCCTTCTTACTTCGTCCTCTCATCATCCTCATCTGCCTCCCTCAGCCTCCTCCTCTTCCTTGCTCGGCCTCCTCCCCCAGCCTCCTCTTCCTCCCTCCTTCCTCCCTCCGCCGGCCTCCTCCTTCAGCCTCCCTCTTGCCAGCGCCCTCCTTCGTCACCATCCTCATCCCCTCGTGCTTCAGCCTCCTCCTCCTCCTTCCTCCTCCTCCTTCAGCCTCCTCCTCCTTCAGCTTCCTCCTCCTTCGGCCTCCTCCTCCTCCTTCCTCCTCCTCCTTCCTTCCTCCTCCTCCTTCAGCCTCCTCCTCCTTCAGCCTCCTCCTCCTCCATCCTCCTCCTCCATCCTCCTCCTTCCTCCTCCTCCTTCATCCTCCCGTCAGCCTCCTTCCTCCTCCTCCTCCTCCTCATCCTTCATCACCATCCTCTTCCTCCAGCCTCCATCCTCCTCCTCCTCATCCTCCTTGCTCTTCATCCTCCCCTCGGCCTCCTTCCTTCCTCCTCCTCATCCTTCATCACCATCCTCTTCCTCCAGCCTCCATCCTCCTCCTCCAGCCTCCTCCTTCATCCTCCTCCTTCATCCTCCCGTCAGCCTCCTCCCTCCTCCTCCTCCTCCTCGTCCTTCATCACCATCCTCTTCCTCCAGCCTCCATCCTCCTCCTCCAGCCTCCTCCTTCATCCTCCTCCTTCATCCTCCCGTCAGCCTCCTCCCTCCTCCTCCTCCTCCTCATCCTTCATCACCATCCTCTTCCTCCAGCCTCCTCCTCCTCGTCATCATTCTCCTTGCTCTTCATCCCCCCCATCGGCCTCCTTCCTCCTCCTCCTCCTCTTTGTCCTTCATCACCATCCTCTTCCTCCAGCCTCCCTCCTCCTCCTTGTGACCTTCCTCGTCCTCCTCATCCTCCTCCTTGCTGTCCTCCTCCTCGTGACCTTCCTCCTCCTCCTCCTCTCCTCCTCCTCCTCCTCCTCCCCCCTCCCACGGGACCAGGGGGCTGGGGGCGTTAATTACCCCCCCGGCCCCGTTAACGAGGGGGAGCTGTCATTATTTGCGCCCTGCGGAGATTTGGACGCGAATACACGGCAGGCTTGGGGCTGCCGCTCTCTGCCTCCTCGGGGGACTCTGGGGACATTTGGGGACATCTGGGGGGGACCTGGGGTCACCTGGGGACGTTTGGGGTCGCTTGGGGAATTCGGGGTCACCTGGGGACGTTGGGGACATTTGGTGTCACCTGGGGGCATTTGGGGACACCTGGGGACATCGGGGGACATTTGGGGGGACCTGGGGTCACCTGGGGACGTTTGGGGTCGCTTGGAGGGAATTCGGGGTCACCTGGGGACGTTGGGGACATTTGGGGTCACCTGGGGGCATTTGGGGTCACCTGGGGACATTGGGGATGTTTGGGGTCACTTGGGGGAATTTGGGGACACCTGGGGACACTGGGGGACATTTGGGGTCACCTGGGGACGTTGGGGACATTTGGGGTCACCTGGGGACATTGGGGGATCTTTGGGTTCACCTGGGGGCATTTGGGGTCACCTGGGGACATTGGGGGACATTTGGGGTCACCTGGGGGCGTTTGGGGGACATTTGGGGTCGCCTGGGGACATTTAGGGGACATTTGGGGTCCCTTTGGGACCATTCGGGGCCATTTGGGGTCCCTTTGAGGCCATTTGGGGTCATTTTGGGTCCCTTTGGGGCCATTTTGAGGTCCCCTGGGGCCATTTGGGGTCCCTTTGAGGCCATTTGGGGTCATTTTGGGGACATTTGGGTCCTTTTGGGGTCCCTTTGGGGTCGTTTTGGGGCCATTTGGGGTCCTCTGGGGCCATTTGGGGTCCCTTTGGGGCAATTTGGGGTCACCTGGGGACGTTTGGGGTCGCTTGGGGGGAATTCGGGGTCACCTGGGGACGTTGGGGACATTTGGGGTCACCTGGGGGCATTTGGGGACACCTGGGGACATTTGGGGACACCTGGGACATCGGGGGACATTTGGGGGGGACCTGGGGTCACCTGGGGACGTTTGGGGTCGCTTGATTCGGGGTCACCTGGGGACATTGGGGACATTTGGGGTCGCTTGGGGGGAATTCGGGGTCACCTGGGGACGTTGGGGACATTTGGGGTCACCTGGGGGCGTTTGGGGTCACCTGGGGACATCGGGGGACATTTGGGGGGGACCTGGGGTCACCTGGGGACGTTTGGGGTCGCTTGGGGGGAATTTGGGGTCACTTGGGGACATTGGGGACATTTGGGGTCACCTGGGGGCATTTGGGGTCACCTGGGGACATCGGGGGACATTTGGGGGGGACCTGGGTCACCTGGGACGTTTGGGGTCGCTTGGGGAATTCGGGGTCACCTGGGGACGTTGGGGACATTTGGGGTCACCTGGGGGCATTTGGGGTCACCTGGGGACATCGGGGGACATTTGGGGGGGACCTGGGGTCACCTGGGACGTTTGGGGTCGCTTGGGGGAATTCGGGGTCACCTGGGGACGTTGGGGACATTTGGGGTCACCTGGGGGCATTTGGGGTCACCTGGGGACATTGGGGACATTTGGGGTCACCTGGAGACATTTGGGGGTCACCTGGGGACATCGGGGGACATCACCTGGGGACATTGGGGACATTTGGGGTCACCTGGGGACATTGGGGGGACATTTGGGGTCACCTGGGGGCGACTGGGGTCGCCTGGGGACATTTAGGGGACATTTGGGGTCCCTTTGGGACCATTCAGGGCCATTTGGGGTCCCTTTGAGGCCATTTGGGGTAATTTCGGGGCCATTTGGGGTCCTCTGGGGCCATTTTGGGGTCCCTTTGGGACAATTTGTGGTCCCTTTGGGGCCATTTGGGGTCATTTTGGGACCATCTGGGGCCATTTTGAGTCCCTTTGGGGCCATTTTGGGGGCACTTTGGGCAATTTGGGGCCATTTTGGGGCCATTTTGGGCCATTTTGGGGTCCCCTGGGGCCATTTGGGGTCCCTTTGGGGCCATTTGGGTCCCTTTTGAGGACATTTGGGGTCATTTTGGGGCCATTTGGGGTTACTTTGGGGTCCCTTTGGGGCCATTTGGGGTCATTTTGGGGACATTTGGGTCCTTTTGGAGTCCCTTTGGGGCCATTTTGGGGTCCCCTGGGGCCATTTGGATCCTTTTGGGGTCCCTTTGGTGTCATTTTGGGGCCTTTTGGGGTCCCTTTGGGGCAATTTGTGGTCCCTCTGGGGCCATTTGGGGTCATTTTGGACCATTTGGGCCACTATTTTTTGGGGCCATTTGGGGTCCCTTTGGGGCCATTTGGGTCCCTTTGAGGCCATTTGGGGTCATTTTGGGTCCCTTTGGGGCCATTTTGGGGTCCCCTGGGGCCATTTGGGGTCCCTTTGGGGCCATTTGGCTCCCTTTGAGGCCATTTTGGGTCCCTTTGGGGCCATTTTGAGGTCCCTTGGGGCCATTTGGGGTCCCTTTGAGGTCATTTGGGGTGGGGACATTTGGGTCCTTTTGGGGTCCCTTTGGGGTCGTTTTGGGGCCATTTGGGGTCCTCCCATTTTGGGGTCCCTTTGGGGCAATTTGTGGTCCCTTTGCCATTTGGGGTCCCCTGGGGCCATTTGGGGTCCCTTTGTCATTTTGGGGCCTTTCGGGGTCCCTTTGGGGCCGTTTGGGTCCCTTTGAGGCAATTTGGGGTAATTTTGGGGCCACTTGGGGGAGTCCCTTTGGGGCCATTTTTCCCCTGGGGCCATTTGAGGTCCCTTTGGGGCCATTTGGATCCTTTTGGGGTCCCTTTGGGGTCATTTTGGGGCCTTTCGGGGTCCCTTTGGGGCCGTTTGGGTCCCTTTGAGGCCATTTGGGGTCATTTTGGGTCCCTTTGGGGCCATTTTGAGGTCCCCTGGGGCCATTTGGGGTCCCTTTGAGGACATTTGGGGTCATTTTGGGGACATTTGGGTCCTTTTGGGGTCCCTTTGGGGTCATTTTGGGGCCATTTGGGGTCCTCTGGGGCCATTTGGGGTCCCTTTGGGGCCATTTGGGTCACTTTGAGGCCATTTGGGGTAATTTTGGGGCCACTTAGGGTCATTTTGGGGCCATTTGGGGTTATTTTGGGGTCCCTTTGGGGTCCTTTTGGGTCCCTTTGAGGCCATTTGGGGCCATTTTGGGGCCCTTTGGGTCCCTTTTGGGGTCCCTTTGGGCGCCCCCCAGTGCCACCGTCCCCCCCGGGGGTGTCCCCAAGGGGGTTGGGGGGGGGGGGAGGGGACACGTCCGCAGCCCCCCCGCGTGTCGCGCGCCCCCCCGGGCCCCCCCCGCGTGACGCAGGGCTCGGGAACGCGCCCCCCCCCCCCCCTCCCCCATTGCGCAACGCGGGGAAATCCCGGCCGTGACGTCACACGCGGGGGGGGGGGGGGCAGGAAGCTGGGGGGGGGGTATGGGGGCTATAGGGGAAGGGGATGGGGGGGGGGTCTGCGCCCCTATAGCCCCCCCCCCCGGGAGGCCCCCCCCGTGCCCCTATGGGCTCCTCCCTGCCCCTATATGGCCCCTATACGTGCCCCTATAACCCCCTATATGTACCCCTATAGCTATATGTGCCCCTATAGCCCCTATACACCCCTACAGCACCTATATGTTCCCCTATAGGCCTTATACATCCCCTATAGCCCCTATACACCCACCCCCCCCACGGCCCCTATATGTTCCCCTATAGCCCCTCACTACACGTGCCCCTAAAGCCCCCTATACGTGCCCCCATAGCCCCCTATATGTGCCCCCATAGCCCCCTATATGTGCCCCTATAGCCCCTATACACCCCCTACGGCCCCTATATGTTCCCCTATAGCCCCCACGCGCTCCCTTATAGGCCCCCGCCCGCCCCCTATAGCCCCCCCCCCGCGCAGCCCTGAGCTCCCTATAGCTGCCCCCTATAGCCCCCAGTGCAGCCCCTATAGCCCCAGAGCCCTTCATATCCCCCCTATAGCCCCCCCCGGACCCCCTATAGCCCCTCATACACGTCCTACAGACCCTCACGCACCCCCTATAGCCCCTCGTGCCCCCCTATAGCCCTGCCCTAAGCCCCCTATAGGCCCTACACCCCCCGTAACCCCCCTAAAGTCTATAGCCCCCCCCCCCCAAAGCCCTCCATATAGCCCACGCAGGCGGCTATAAGTCCCCAGAGCCCCCTGTACGGCCCCTATAGACCACTCCGCCCCCCCCCGAACAGCTCCCGGAGCCCCCTATGGCTGCCTGCAGCCTTCCACGTGTCCCTTATGGCTCCCCGAATGGCCCTATAGCCCCTACAGCCCCCCATACATCCCCTATAGCTCCCCGTACATCCCCTATACCCCCCGTACATCCCCTATAGCTCCCTGTACATCCCCTATACCCCCCCGTACACCCCCCGCATAGCCCCCTGTACTCCTCCAGCACCCCCAAACAGCTCCTATAGACCTCTACAGCCCCCTGCAGCACAGAATACAGACCCTATAGCTCCTCGTACAGCCCAACAGACCCCTATAGCCCGCATACCCCCTCTATACCCCTCCATACCTCCCTATACCCCCCTATTCCCCCCTATAGCCCCCCGTACCCCCTATAGCCTCCTCTTTACCCCCCTATAGCCCCTCGTAGCCCCCCTATAGCCCCTCCATACCCCCTATAGCCCCTCATAGCCCCCCTATAGCCCCCTATGGCCCCCATACACCGCCTATAGCCCCCATCCTCCCCCTGACGCCCCCATACAGCCCCTGTAGCCCCCTATATAGCCCCCATAGCCCCCTGTACACCCCCTATAGTTCCCTATATAGCCCCCATAGCCCTCCATACACCCCCTGTAGCCCCCTACATAGTCCCTTTAGCTCCCTACATAGCTCTCATACCCCCTATAGACCCCCCATAGGCCCTATATAGATCCTATAGCTCCCTATATAGCCCCCCGTACGCCCCCTATAGCCCTCCATACACCCCCTATATCCCCCTACATAGCCCCCATAGCCCCCTATATAGCCCCCATACCCACTATATAGCCCCCATACCCCCTGTAGACCCTATATACCCCCAAAATACCCCCTATATACCCCCTATATACCCCCCCATACACCCCTATAGCCCCCTACATAGCCCCCTACATAGCCCCCATACCCCCTACATAGCCCCCATACCCACTATATAGCCCCCATACCCCCTGTAGACCCTATATACCCCCTATATACCCCCTATATACCCCCTATATACCCCCCATACACCCCCTATATCCCCCTACATAGCCCCTATAGCCCCCTATATAGCCCCCATACCCACTATATAGCCCCCATACCCCCTGTAGACCCTATATACCCCCAAAATACCCCCTATATACCCCCTATATACCCCCATACACCCCTATAGCCCCTACATAGCCCCTATAGCCCCCTACATAGCCCCCATACCCACTATATAGCCCCCATACCCCCTGTAGACCCTATATACCCCCTATATACCCCCTATATACCCCCTATATACCCCCCCATACACCCCCTATAGCCCCCTACATAGCCCCCATACCCCCTATATAGCCCCCATACCCACTATATAGCCCCCATACCCCCTGTAGACCCTATATACCCCCAAAATACCCCCTATATACCCCCTATATACCCCGCATACATCCCCTATAGCCCCCTACATAGCCCCTATAGCCCCCTACATAGCCCCCATACCCACTATATAGCCCCCATATGCCCTGTAGACCCTATATACCCCCTATATACCCCCTATATACCCCCTATATACCCCTATATACCCCCCATACACCCCCTATAGCCCCCTACATAGCCCCTATAGCCCCCTACATAGCCCCCATACCCACTATATAGCCCCCATACCCCCTGTAGACCCTATATACCCCCTATATACCCCCTATATACCCCCTATATACCCCCTATATACCCCCTATATACCCCCCCATACACCCCCTATAGCCCCCTATAGCCCCCTATAGCCCCCTACATAGCCCCCATGCCCCCTATAGACCCTATATAGACCCTATATAGGCCCTATAGCCCCTATACACCCCCTATACCCCCCTATAGCCCCCCCAATCCTCCCCCTTTCCCCCCTCCCCTCCCCGTAGGGGCGGGGAAATCCCCGCCAGGCCACGCCCCCAGCCCCATGACCACGCCCCCCAGCCCCGTGACCACGCCCCCAGCCCCAAGCCCCCCCACGTGACCACGCCCCCCACTTCCGGCCCCCTCGCCTCGCGGCCACGCCCCCCTCCTCTCCCCTCACCCAATGGGAGCCGGCGCGGGGGGCGTGGCCTCGCCGGCCGCTATAAAAGCGGCGCCCAGGGCCGGCGGCCGCCATTTTGTGCCATGACAGCAGCGGCGGCGGCGGCACCAGCGGCGGCTCCGTTCCCGAGCGCGGCCTGGGGGGGCCCGGGGGGGCTGGCGCCGTCCCCCCCGCGTTATTTCACCTTCGACCCCCCCGCCGGGCCCACCGGAGCCCCCCGGCCCCGCCGCCGGCACCGCCGCGTCCTCTACCCGCCCGCCGTGAGTACCGCGGGCCTCGGGGCCTGGCCCTGAGGGGGTTTTTGGGGGGGCTGAGGGGGGGGGCCAGGCCTCACCCCCCCCCCTTTATACCCCTGGGACCCCGAATTTGGCCGGGGGGGGGGCAGGAAGCGGCTCATTTCCTGGAGGAGGGAGGGGGTGAGTCACGATCCGGCTGACTCACCCCCACGTGGAGCCCCGGGGGGGGGAGGCAGGCGTGGGTGGGGGGGGTGAAGGGGTTAATTATTGCCCCCCCCCCCGGGGCAGCATTCCTCCCCCGGGGGGCAATTAATTGCACTTAATGGGGGGGGTTATTACCCCCCGGATGGTTTTGGAAGCTAAGCAGGGTCGGGCAGGGTTTGCTCCTGGATGGGTTCCCTGTCGTGAGCTCTGGGAGTTGTAACCTGGGGGGGGGGGGGGGGGGGGAATTTTCCCCAAATTATGTTTTTTTTTCCCAAAAAATGAATTCCTAACCTGCGTGTGGGGGTTAATTATTGTTCCCCCCACACACACCAGGGCAGCATTTACCCCCCGGGGGCAATTAATTACACTTAATTGGGGGTTATTACCCCCGGATGGTCTTGGAAGCTAAGCAGGGTCCGGCCGGGTTTCCTCTTGGATGGGTTCCCTGACGTGATCTCTATGGGGTTGTAACCTGGGGGGGTGGAAACTACCAAATAATGATGTTTTTCCCCCAAAAAAATGAATTTCTAACCCCCCTTTTTTTCTTTTTTTTTCACCCCCTGTAGGTGCGACGGCCGCCCCCCACGGAGGAACCGAGCGCGGCGAAGCGCCTGCTGGTCCTGCTGCTGGCCGTGGTGGGCGCCCAGGTTTACAGCGCGCCGGGGGACGCGGCACCCATGGTGGTGGCACCCGACGCGGCCATGACCCCCCCGGTGACACCCGATGCGGCCGTGACCCCCCCGGTGGCACCCGACGCGGCCTTGAACGCCCCCCCCGGGGCCCGAGAGCCGCCCAGGACGGCGGTGACAACCTGCCCCCCCCAACGGGACCCTCGTAAGGACGCACGCGGGGGCACCCATGGGTGCCTCCTGCCCGCGGCTGCTGCTGCTATCGCCCACCCTGCACCCCCGCAACGGCACGGCCGAGGGTGCTGCCCGCTGAGGGGGCCACCCGGGACCCTCATCTGCTGTCGGGGCGACCCTACAAGACGTCACCAGCACCCCAGGGTGGCACCCAGCCACCCCGCTGCGACCTCGGGGCCGTGCCCGGTCGCGGTTGGACTGGTGGGAGCGACGCCGAGCACCCGTGGGTGCCCCCCGCCTCGCCCTCGGGGCGGCACCCTGCACCCCAGTGACATTTCGGGGCCGGACACTACAATATCAGGGCTGTGACAGCACCCAGCACCCCTTTGCGGGGTGTCCAGCACCCATGGGTGCCCCTACCTCACCCTCGGGGCCGTGAGGGTGCCCCTCAGCCTCGCCTCCCCTCCCCTCCCCCCAGTATTTATTTATTGTATTTATTTCCCGGTTATTTAACTGGGGGAATTATTTAATTGCGGGTTATTTAAGGCTATTTAATTTGGGGTTATTTAACGTGATTTCGGGGTTATTTATACAATAACTTATTTAACACGAGTCGCTGCCGTGTCGTCATTCGAGCTTCGCGTCACCCCACAAACCCTCCCCCCCAAAAAGGAAAAATTCACGTTTTCCGCCCCAAATTCCAGGCTTCGGGGGGGCAGAAGACCCTAAAAGAAAGCACCGTTTTGGGTAAAAAGCACCATTTTGGGTAAAAAGCACCGTTTTGGGTAGGAAAACACCACTTTTCATCGCGAGTCGGCCGTTTATTGAACCGGCCCGGGATACAAAGTCGAAGTCACACCAGAAAATAACAAAAAATGGCAAATTCTATCTTTTTTTTTTTTTTTTAAAAAAAAAGGGCTGAAATCAGCCTGGTTTGCTCCCGTTTTGGGTGTAGAAAGCGGGGAATTGGGCAAACCCAGCGCTGCGGCTCCCCACAAGGTAACAAATCGAGTCCAAAACGCGTTTCTCGGTGCTGGTTTCTTGTGCGGGTGGCCCGAATCTGGGCTTTTTCCCCCCAAATCCAGCAGGAGCGTCGCTGCGTGGCCGCGGGAGGGCCAAAACTTCGTGGACAAGACACAAAAAATCGGTATAAAATAACCCAAAATCGCAATTATCGTCCGTTGGTAGCAGACGGGCCTGCCACCCCCCACCCGCCCCCTAAAATAATCCACGTTGGGGCAGAAAAAGGGGGGAAAAAACCCCAAAAAAGCCCTTTTTCTGCTTCAGTTTCTGAACGTTCCCGAGTTTCTTTCGGGGACAGCCCCGGGAGATTTGGTAAATCCGCGAAAAGCACTGGGAGGGGGGAAAAATTGGGGGGGAAAAGGTCAAAAAAGGGAGCGGGGTGACCCCACAAAAAAGGGGGTGACCCCACAAAAAAGGGAACGGCCCCATAAAATGGGGCTGGCCCCCCAAAAAAAGGGGCTGGCCCCAAAAAATGGGGGTGACCCCACAAAATGGGGGACCCCGAGAGATGCCCCAGGGCGGGAACAGCCCGAGTCCTGCTGGAAATGTGCCTTTTTGCCGATTTTTACCCCAAAAAAAAGGGGCGGTGGGGCTGCGGGAGGGGAGTGGGGGGCGATGGGCGGGGTAGGGATGGGGAGGATGAGGATGGTGAGGGTGGGGATGAAGGGGACGAAGATGATGGGGATGGCGATGATGATGGGGATGAGGATTGGATGAAGATGGTGGTGGCGATGAAGATGATGGGGATGAAGATGATGGTGATGATGGCAACGATGATGGCTCTGGAGGTGAGGATGATGACGGGGATGAAGATGGGGGGCTGGAGGTGCTGGTGAGGATGATGATGATGGTGAGGATGACGATGGTGAGGACGATGAAGGGGAGGTGCCGATGGCGACGGCGAGGCTCATGGTGATGCCGAGGGCGAGGATGATGAAGATGACGATAATGGGGATGATGACGATGATGGGGATGATGATGATGATGGGTACGGAGAGGATGGAGGTGATGGTGAGGATGATGATGGGGGTGAGGATGATGATGACGGGGATGAAGGAGCTGATAACGGTGAGGACCGTGGCGGTGATGGTGAGGATGACGATGGGGATGATGGGGAGGATGATGAAGATGGGGATGGCGATGCTGATGCGGTGGTGAGGATGATGATGATGATGATGTGAAGATGGGGATGGAGATGCTGATGACGGTGGTGAGGATGATGATGGGGATGGGGACGATGATGACGGGGAAGATGATGAAGATGGGGGTGCTGGTAGTGATGGAGGTGAGGATGATGATGGTGGGGATGACGATGAAGGGGATGGAGCTGCTGATAGTGATGGCGGTGAGGATGATGATGGTGAGGCTCATGGTGATGAGGGTGATGAAGATGGGGATGGAGGTGCTGATAATGATGGAGGTGAGGATGATGATGGAGAGGATGAAGATGGGGATGGAGGGGATGACGGTGATGGAGAGGATGATGATGAAGGCGATGGAGATGCTGATAGTGATGGCGGTGACGATGATGATGATGACGGTTGGGGCTGACGATGATGAAGATGATGGTGAGGATGACGACAAAGGGGATGAAGGTGCCGATATTGGTGAGGATGATGATGACGGTTGGGGCTGACGATGATGAAGATGATGGTGAGGATGACAACGAAGGGGATGAAGGTGCCGATACTGGTGGATGATGATGGTGAGGCTCATCCTGACGACGGGGAGGATGACAAAGATGAGGATGGAGGCGCCAACAGTGACGGCGGTGAGGATGATGATGGTGAGGCTCATGGTGATGACGGCGCTGAGGATGCCGATGGGGCCGGAGGGGCCGATGCCGAGCCCGGTGAGGACACCGCCGCCGGGCCCCTTGTGCCCGAGCCCCCCCCGGGACCCCCGCTGGGGTCTCCCGGAGGTGGGGTGGGGGTGGGGGAGGGGGGAGGGGGTCCCGTCTCCCCGCCCCCGCTCAGTTGATGAGGGAGGAGGCCGGGGGGGCGCCCGGGGGGGAGGCGGCCGGGGGGAAGGCCGGGGGGGGGAAGGCGCGGGCCGGGAACGGGAGGGCCCAGGGCAGCTCCAGGGGGGGCAGGGGCAGGGCGGCGGGGGCGGCGGGGAACGGGGGCAGCGGGGGCGCGGGGAAGGCGCCGGGGGGGGCGGCGGCGGCGGCGGCGGGCCGGGGCGGCGTTGGCGGCGTTGGCCTTGGCCTTGTCCCCGGCGTGGGTGCGCTGGTGGCGGTTGAGGTGGGAGCTGCGGCTGAAGCACTTGGCGCACTCGGGGCACTTGTAGGGCTTCTCGCCGGTGTGCACGCGGCGGTGGATGGTGAGCTCGGAGCGCTGGATGAAGCTCTTGCCGCACTCGGGGCAGCCGTAGGGCTTCTCGCCCAGGTGGGTGCGCCGGTGGGTGAGGAGGTTGGAGGAGACGCTGAAGCACTTGGCGCACTCGGGGCACTTGTAGGGCTTCTCGCCGGTGTGCATGCGCCGGTGGATGGTCAGGTCCGACTTCTGGATGAAGCCCTTGCCGCAGTCGCCGCAGGCGTACGGCTTCTCCCCCGTGTGGATGCGCCGGTGCTTGACCAGCGCCGAGCGCTGCCCGAAGCCCTTCCCGCAGTCCCCGCACTTGTAGGGCTTCTCCGGCACTGCCGCCGCGCTTCCGCCGCCGCCCTCTTCCTCCTCCTCCTCCTCCTCCTCCTCGCACTCCTTGCCGCAATCGGGGCACTTGTGGGGCGGCCGCGCGGCGGCACGCGGCGGGGGGCGCCCGCCGGCGTGCGCCCGCTGGTGCTTGAGCAAGGCGGCGCCTTGGCCGAAGCAACGGCCGCACTCTTGGCACTTGTAGAGCCTCCCGTGCCGGTGGGCGGCCAAAAACCCTTCGAGGTGCTCCGGGCACCGGTACGCCGCCTGCTCGGCCGCGTGGATCTTGCGGTGCCGGTCGAGGTGGGAGCTGACGCTGAAGCTCTTGCCGCAGTCGCCGCAGGCGTAGGGCCGCTCGCCGGTGTGGACGCGTTGGTGCCGCTCCAGGTCGGAGCGTTGGATGAAGCCCTTGCCGCAGTCCCCGCAGGCGAAAGGCCGCTCGCCGGTGTGGATGCGCCGGTGCTGGGTCAGGTTGGAGCCGCGGCTGAAGCTCTTGCCGCAGTCCCCGCAGCGATGCGGCCGCTCGCCGCTGTGCGTCTTGCGGTGCTTGGAGAGCGCCGCGCGGTGCCCGAAACCCTTCCCGCACTCCGGGCACCGGTGCGGGGCGGCCGACGGAGGAACCCCACCGTCGGCCGCCGGGGGAGGCCGGCCACGGGGTTGAGGCCCCGAACGCCCCGCGACGCCGGCGTGGGTGCGCCGGTGCCGGTCGAGGTGGGAGCTGACGCTGAAGCTCTTGCCGCAGTCGCCGCACGGGTAGGGCCGCTCGCCGGTGTGGACGCGCCGATGCCGCTCCAGGTCGGAGCGCTGGATGAAGCCCTTGCCGCAGTCGCCGCACCGGTGCGGCCGCTCGCCGGTGTGGATCCGCCGGTGCTGGGCCAGGTTGGAGCCGCGGCTGAAGCCCTTGCCGCACTCCACGCACCGGTGCGGCTTCTCGGCGGCGGCGGCACCGGCGGCACCGCGGCACCGGCGGCCGCACTCGGGGCACCGCCGGGGTTTGGCGGCGGCGCCGCGGACGCATTCGGCGCACGGTGCCGGTGCCGCCGCCGCCGCCGTCTTCTTGCCGCGCCGTGGGGCTCTGCCGGTGGCTTCGGCCGGTGGCGGAGGGGACGGGGACACGCCGCCCGGTGACGCCTCCTCGGTGCCGCTGCCGGGGCCTTGAGGGGGGGGGGATGAGCCGTCAGAGACCCCCCCCCGGGGACCCCCGCTCGAGGTCCCAAAGTGCCGCCACCAAAAACGCCCCCGGTCCCTTTTCTACCCGTGTCCGAATTGTTGGGGGGGGGGGCTCTGGCCTCATTTTGGGGGGGGGGCTAGGCCTGAATTTGGGGGCCCAGGCCTGAATTTGGGGGCCCAACCCTGATCCTGTGCCCAAATTGAGGTCCCAGGCCTGAATTTGGGGGGCCCAGGCCTGAATTTGGGGCTCTCGCCCTGTTTCCGTGGGGGGTCCCAGGCCTGAATTTGGGGGCCCAGGCCTGGGGGGCCCAGGGCTGAATTTGGGGGCCCAACCCTGATCCTGTGCCCAAATTGAGGTCCCAAGGCTGAATTTGGGGGGCCCAGGCCTGAATTTGGGGGGGCCCAGGCCCGAATATGGGGCTCTCGCCCTGTTTCCGCGCCCAAATTGGGGGTCCCAGGCCTGAATTTGGGGGCCCCAGCCCTGAATTTGGGGGTCCTGTCCCTGATCCTGTGCCCAAACTGAGGTCCCAGGTCTGAATCTGGGGGGGTCCGGGACTGAATTCGGGGGAGCCCACCCTGAATTTGGGGTCCTATCCCTGATCCCGTGTCTGAATTTGGGGGCCCAGGCCTGAATCTGGGGGCCCAAGCCTGAATTTGGGGGGTATCACCCTGGCCAAATTGGGATCCCAGGCCTAAATTTGGTCTGGGGTCCCGTCCACGTTCCCATGCCCAAATTGAGGGGCCAGGCCTGAATTTGGGGCCCTATCCCTACTCCCATGCCCAAATTGGGGGGTCCCAGGCCTGAATTTTGGGGTCTCACCCTGTTCCTACGCCCAAATTGAGGGCCTCGGGCCTGAGTTTGGGGTCCCGTCCCTGATCCCATGCCCAACTTGGGGGTCTGAAGCCTAAAACTGGGGTCCCACCCCTGTTCCTGTGCCCAAATTGAGGGTCCCGGGCCTGAATTTGGGGTCCCATCTACGTCCCTGTGCCCAAACTGGGGGTCCCAGGCCTGAAACTGGGGTCCCACCCATGTTCCCATGCCCAATTTTGGGTTCCACCCCCCCCAATCTGGGGGTCTCACCCCGTTCCCATGCCCAAACTGGGGGTCCCAACCCGAAATTGGGGTCCCACCCACGTTCCCATGCCCAATTTTGGGTTCCCCCCCCCTCAATTTGGGGGTCTCACCCCGTTCCCATGCCCAAACTGGGGGTCCCAACCCGAAATTGGGGTCCCACCCACGTTCCCATGCCCAATTTTGGGTTCCCCCCCCCTCAATTTGGGGGTCTCACCCCGTTCCCATGCCCAAACTGGGGGTCCCAGGCCCGAAATCGGGCTCCCCCCATAATTTTGGGGTCTCACCCTGTCCCCCCCCCCAAACTCCACGCTTCCCACCCCAACCCCCCACCCAAATTTCAGCCCCCACCCCTCACCCCCCAAAATAAAAATTCGGGGGGGGGGGGGGGGGGGGGGGGTCTCCCCAGCCTCGGGGTCCCACCTCCGTCCCGGGGGGGTCTGGGGGCTCTCTTGCGGCCCCGCCGCGGCCCCCCCTGGCCCTGCTCCCGCACCAGCTCCCGCAGCATCTTCTCGACCTGGCTGCGCCCCGCGGTTTGTAGGATCAGCCCCAGCTGGCGCCGCAGGTCGGGGTGCAGGGACCCCCCCTCGCCCGAGCCCGAGCCCGCCGGCGCCGGCTGCGAGGGGGGGGCGGCCTCCGAGGGGCTGGGGTCGCAGTCGGCTTCGGCGCCTGACGAGGAGGGGAAAAGATCGCCCATCAAAAGCCCCGAAATTCACCCCAAAATTCATTCGCCCCCCCCCCCCCCAAAATTTCGCGCCTAAAATTTACCCCGAGAATTCGCTACCCCAAAAATTCATCCCCAGAATTCACTACCCCAAGAATTCCCCCCAAAAATTCAATACCCCCAAAAATTTACCCTAAAGATTCACCCCCTAAAATTCAATACCCCGAAAATTTGCCCCAAAGATTCACCCCTAAAATTCACTACCCCAAAAATTTGCCCCAAATACTCACCTCTAAAATTCACTACCCCTAAAATTCACTACCCCAAGACTTCACCCCAAAAATTCATCCCCAAAATTCACTACCCCAAGAATCCCCCCCAAAAATTCAATACCCCAAAAATTTGCCCCAAAATTTACCCCAAAAACTCAATACCTCAAAAATTTACCCCAAATATTCACCTCGAAAATTCACCACCCCGAGAATTCACTCCGAAAATTCACCCCAAAATTCAACCACCCCAAGAATTCACCCCAAAAATTCACTCACCCCAAAAATTTACCCCTAATGCTCACCTCTAAAATCCCATACCCTAAAAATTTACCCAAAAATTCGCCCCTAAAATTCACTCACCCCAAAAATTTGCCCCAAATACTCACCTCTGAAATTCACTACCCCTAAAATTCACTACCCCAAGACTTCACCCCAAAAATTCATCCCCACAATTCACTACCCCAAGAATCCCCCCCAAAAATTCAATGCCACAAAAATTTGCCCCAAAATTTACCCCAAAAACTCAATACCTCAAAAATTTACCCCAAATATTCACCTCGAAAATTCACCACCCCGAGAATTCACTCCGAAAATTCACCCCAAAATTCAACCACCCCAAGAATTCACCCCAAAAATTCACTCACCCCAAAAATTTACCCCTAATGCTCACCTCTAAAATCCCATACCCTAAAAATTTACCCAAAAATTCGCCCCTAAAATTCACTCACCCCAAAAATTTGCCCCAAATACTCACCTCTGAAATTCACTACCCCTAAAATTCACTACCCCAAGACTTCACCCCAAAAATTCATCCCCACAATTCACTACCCCAAGAATCCCCCCCAAAAATTCAATGCCACAAAAATTTGCCCCAAAATTTACCCCAAAAACTCAATACCTCAAAAATTTACCCCAAATATTCACCTCGAAAATTCACCACCCCGAGAATTCACTCCGAAAATTCACCCCAAAATTCAATCACCCCAAGAATTCACCCCAAAAATTCACTCACCCCAAAAATTTACCCCTAATGCTCACCTCTAAAATTCCATACCCTAAAAATTTACCCAAATACTCACCCCTAAAATTCACTCACCCCAAAAATTTACCCCAAATACTCACCTCTAAAATTCACTACCCCTAAAATTCACTACCCCAAGACTTCACCCCAAAAATTCATCCCTAAAATTCACTACCCCAAGAATTACCCCCAAAAATTCAATACCCCAAAAAATTTACCCTAAAGATTCACCCCCTAAAATTCAATACCCCGAAAATTTGCCCCAAAGATTCACCCCTAAAATTCCATACTCCAAAAATTTACCCAAAAATTCACCCCTAAAATTCACTCACCCCAAAAATTTACCCCAAATACTCACCTCTGAAATTCACTACCCCTAAAATTCACTACCCCAAGACTTCACCCCAAAAATTCATCCCCACAATTCACTACCCCAAGAATCCCCCCCAAAAATTCAATGCCACAAAAATTTACCCCAAAACTTACCCCAAAAACTCAATACCTCAAAAATTTACCCCAAATATTCACCTCGAAAATTCACCACCCCGAGAATTCACTCCGAAAATTCACCCCAAAATTCAATCACCCCAAGAATTCACCCCAAAAATTTACCCCAAAAATTTGCCCCGAAGATTCACCACTAAAATTCACTCACCCCTAAAATGTACCCCAAATACTCACTTCTAAAATTCACTATCCCTAAAATTCACTACCCCAAGACTTCACCCCAAAAATTCATCCCTAAAATTCACTACCCCAATAATCCCCCCAAAAAATTCAATGCCCCAAAAAATTTACCCTAAAGATTCACCCCCTAAAATTCAATACCCCGAATATTTGCCCCAAAATTTACCCCAAAAACTCAATACCTCAAAAATTTACCCCAAATATTCACCTCGAAAATTCACCACCCCGAGAATTCACCCTGGAAATTCACGCCCAAAATTCACTTGCCCCAAGAATTTACACCTAAAATTTACTCACCCCAAAAATTCAATACCCCAAGAATTTGCCCCAAGAATTCACCCCTAAAATCCATTATCCCAAAAATTCAATAGCCCAAAAATTCACCCCAAAAATTCACCCCTAAAATGCAATGCCCCAAAAATTTAATCCTAAAATTCACTACCTCAAAAATTCATCCCAAAAATTCACTCACCCCGAAAACTCACCCCAAAAATTAACTCCACCCCAGAACTTCACCCCAAAAAAAACACTACCCCCAAAAACTCACCCCAAAAATTCACTAACCCTAAAAACTCACCCCAAAAAACACTAACCCCAAAAACTCACACCAAAAAAACTCGCTACCCCAAACCGTCACCCTAAAAATTCACTAACCCCAAAAACTCACCCAAAAAAACACTCACCCCAAAAACTCACCCCAAAAAATCACCCCAAAAACTCACCCCAAAAAACTCGCTACCCCAAACCTTCACCCTAAAAATTCACTGACCCCAAAAACTCACCCCAAAAATTCACTGACCCCAAAAACTCACCCCAAAAACTCACCCCAAAAACTCACCCCAAAAAACTCGCTACCCCAAACCTTCACCCTAAAAATTCACTAACCCCAAAAACTCACCCCAAAAAAACACTAACCCCAGAAACTCACCCCAAAAATCACTACCCCCAAAAAATTCACCCCAAAAAATCACCCCAAAAACTCACCCCAAAAAACTCGCTACCCCAAACCTTCACCCTAAAAATTCACTGACCCCAAAAAAACTCACCCCAAAAATTCACTAACCCTAAAAACTCACCCCAAAAAACTCGCTACCCCAAACCTTCACCCTAAAAATTCACTAACCCCAAAAACTCACCCAAAAAAACACTAACCCCAAAAACTCACCCAAAAAACCCACCCCAAAAAACTCGCTACCCCAAACCTTCGCCCTAAAAATTCACTGACCCCAAAAACTCACCCCAAAAAAACACTAACCCCAAAAACTCACCCCAAAAACTCACCCCAAAAAACTCGCTACCCCAAACCTTCACCCTAAAAATTCACTAACCCCAAAAACTCACCCCAAAAAAACACCCACCCCAAAAACTCACCCCAAAAAACTCGCTACCCTAAACCTTCACCCTAAAAATTCACTAACCCCAAAAACTCACCCCAAAAAAACTCGCTACCCCAAACCTTCACCCTAAAAATTCACTAACCCCAAAAACTCACCCCAAAAAAACACTAGCCCCAAAAACTCACCCCAAGAACTCACCCCAAAAAACTCGCTACCCCAAACCTTCGCCCTAAAAATTCACTGACCCCAAAAAAACTCACCCCAAAAATTCACTAACCCTAAAAACTCACCCCAAAAAACTCGCTACCCCAAACCTTCACCCTAAAAATTCACTAACCCCAAAAACTCACCCCAAAAAAACACTAGCCCCAAAAACTCACCCCAAGAACTCACCCCAAAAACTCACCCCAAAAAACTCGCTACCCCAAACCTTCACCCTAAAAATTCACTGACCCCAAAAACTCACCCCAAAAAAACTCGCTACCCCAAACCTTCACCCTAAAAATTCACTCACCCCAAAAACTCACCCCAAAAAAACTCGCTACCCCAAACCTTCACCCTAAAAATTCACTAACCCCAAAAACTCACCCCAAAAAACTCGCTACCCCAAACCTTCACCCTAAAAATTCACTGACCCCAAAAAAACTCACCCCAAAAATTCACTAACCCCAAAAACTCACCCCAAAAAATCACTACCCCCAAAAAATTCACCCCAAAAAATCACCCCAAAAACTCACCCTAAAAAACTCGCTACCCCAAACCTTCACCCTAAAAATTCACTAACCCCAAAAACTCACCCCAAAAAAACACTAGCCCCAAAAACTCACCCCAAGAACTCACCCCAAAAACTCACCCCAAAAAACTCGCTACCCCAAACCTTCACCCTAAAAATTCACTGACCCCAAAAACTCACCCCAAAAAAACTCGCTACCCCAAACCTTCACCCTAAAAATTCACTCACCCCAAAAACTCACCCCAAAAAAACTCACTACCCCAAACCTTCACCCTAAAAATTCACTAACCCCAAAAACTCACCCCAAAAAACTCGCTACCCCAAACCTTCACCCTAAAAATTCACTGACCCCAAAAAAACTCACCCCAAAAATTCACTAACCCCAAAAACTCACCCCAAAAAATCACTACCCCCAAAAAATTCACCCCAAAAAATCACCCCAAAAACTCACCCTAAAAAACTCGCTACCCCAAACCTTCACCCTAAAAATTCACTAACCCCAAAAACTCACCCCAAAAAAACACTAGCCCCAAAAACTCACCCCAAAAACTCACCCCAAAAAACTCGCTACCCCAAACCTTCGCCCTAAAAATTCACTGACCCCAAAAAAACTCACCCCAAAAATTCACTAACCCTAAAAACTCACCCCAAAAAACTCGCTACCCCAAACCTTCACCCTAAAAATTCACTAACCCCAAAAACTCACCCAAAAAAACACTAACCCCAAAAACTCACCCCAAAAACCCACCCCAAAAAACTCGCTACCCCAAACCTTCGCCCTAAAAATTCACTGACCCCAAAAACTCACCCCAAAAAAACACTAGCCCCAAAAACTCACCCCAAAAACTCACCCCAAAAACTCACCCCAAAAAACTCGCTACCCCAAACCTTCACCCTAAAAATTCACTGACCCCAAAAAAACTCACCCCAAAAAATCACTCACCCCAAAAACTCACCCCAAAAAACTCGCTACCCCAAACCTTCACCCTAAAAATTCACTAACCCCAAAAACTCACCCAAAAAAACACTAATCCCAAAAACTCACCCCAAAAAATCACTACCCCCAAAAAATTCACCCCAAAAAATCACCCCAAAAACTCACCCCAAAAAACTCGCTACCCCAAACCTTCGCCCTAAAAATTCACTGACCCCAAAAACTCACCCCCAAAAAACACTAACCCCAAAAACTCACCCCAAAAACTCACCCCAAAAATTCACTAACCCTAAAAACTCACCCCAAAAAACTCGCTACCCCAAACCTTCGCCCTAAAAATTCACTGACCCCAAAAAAACTCACCCCAAAAATTCACTAACCCCAAAATCTCCCCCCGATTATTCGCTAACCCCCCCCAAAATTTTTGGGGTCGCCCCCCCCCCCCCCCCCCCAAACCCCAAAAACTCACCCGGCAGCATCCCGCGGCGCCGGTGGGACTCGGCGAAGGCGGTGATGCGGGGCCAGCTGATGGCGATCTCCTCCGCTGCCAACGGGGGGGGGGGGGGGGGCAGCCCAGACGCCACGGTGACGGGCTCTGCCCCCCCCCCCCCCCCCAAAACCCCAAATATCCCCCCCTCCCCAAAAAAAAAAATCCCCAAATTCCCCTTAAATCGCCCCAAAAACGCCCGGCGCCCCATTCCCGACCGTGTTTTTTTAATAGGGTTTTATAGGTTTTAGGGTTTTTTTTTTGGGGGGGGGGGGGGGGTACTTTTTTGGGGGGGGGGGGTGTTATGGGTGCCTGGGGGGGGTTGGGGGGTTTTGGGGGGTTTTGGGGGATTTTGGGGGTCCAGTGCCCCCCCCCTTATGGGGTTGGAACAGGGATTGAATGGGAAACGGCCGTTTTAGGGATTCGTAACGGTTTTGGGGTGAGAAGCGCCGTTTTCAGGCGAAAAGCGGGGATGGGATGGGAAACCCAACCCCCCCCCCCCCAAATATTGGGATTTGGGGTCCCCCCCCCCGCGCCCCTCACCCAAGGAGATGACGTTCTCGTAGTTCTCCTGCATGGTGCCGGGGGGTCCCGGGGGGGGGGGGCACGCGCGCGGCCCCTGCAACGGCAAAGCCCCGAAGGTGCCCCCATTATTTGGGGTCCCCAAACACTGCCCCATTATTTGGGGTCCCCAAGGAGATACCCCATTATTTGGGGTCCCCAAAAGCTGCCCAATTATTTGGGGTCCCCCAATAGATACCCCCTTATTTGGGGTCCCCAATAGATACCCCATTATTTGGGGTACCCAAGGATGCCCCCATTATTTGGGGTCCCCAAACACTGCCCCATTATTTGGGACCCCCCAGGGCTGCCCCATTATTTGGGGTCCCCAAAGATGCCCCCATTATTTGGGGTCCCCTGGAGATACCCCATTATTTGGGGTCCCCAAAGGCTGCCCCATTATTTGGGGTCCCCAAAGATTCCCCCATTATTTGGGGTCCCCAATAGATACCCCATTATTTGGGGTCCCCAAAGATTCCCCCATTATTTGGGGTCCCCCAGGAGATACCCCATTATTTGGCGTCCCCAAAGATGCCCCCATTATTTGGGGTCCCCTGGAGATACCCCATTATTTGGGGTCCCCCAGGAGATACCCCATTATTTGGGGTCCCCAAGGATGCCCCCATTATTTGGGGTCCCCAAAGGCTGCCCCATTATTTGGGGTCCCCCAATAGATACCCCATTATTTGGGGTACCCAAGGATGCCCCAATTATTTGGGGTCCCCCAGGGCTGCCCCATTATTTGGGGCCCCCAGTAGATACCCCATTATTTGGGGTCCCCAAAAGCTGCCCCATTATTTGGGACCCCCCAGGGCTGCCCCATTATTTGGGGTCCCCAAGAGATACCCCATTATTTGGGGTCCCCAAAGATTCCCCCATTATTTGGAGTCCCCAAGGATGCCCCCATTATTTGGGGTCCCCCAGTGGCTGCCCCATTACTTGGGACCCCCACGAACTACCCCGTTAATTGGGACCCCCCCCAAAACTACCCCACAATTTACCCCCCCCCAACTCCCCCATTACCTGCCCACCCCCCCCGAGCAGCTCCCCCATTAACGGGGCTCCCCAAAACCCCCCTTAACCCCCCCAGCCCCCCCCCCTTTATAGGATCACCCCAAAACCCTCCCTTAACCCCCCCAAAACCCGCCAAACCCCCCCCAAAATCCCCTTTAACCCCCCCAAACCCTCCTCTCTTTATAGGATCACCCCAAAACCCCCCCTAACCCCCCCAAAAAAAACAACCCCCCCCATTTATAGGATCACCCCCACCCCCCCCCTTTATAGGATCACCCCAAAATCCCCCCTTAACCCCCCCCAAAGCCCCCAAACCCCCCAACCCCCCCCCCAAACCCCCCCTTAATCCCCCCACCCACCCCCCCTACTTATAGGATCACCCCCAAACCCCCCCCTTAACCCCCCCAAAACCCTCCCTTGACCCCCCCCAAACCCCTCCCACTCTTTATAGGATCACCCCAAATCCCCCCCCCCATTTATAGGATCGCCCCCAAACCCCCCCTTAACCCCCCCAACCCCCCCCACTCTTTATAGGATCACCCCCAAACCCCCCCTTAACCTCTCCAACCCCCCCCCCCTTTTATAGGATCACCCCCAAATCCCCCCCCCTCTTTATAGGATCACCCCCAAACCCCCCCTTAACCTCTCCAACCCCCCCCCCATTTATAGGATCACCCCAAATCCCCCCCCCATTTATAGGATCGCCCCCAAACCCCCCCTTAACCCCCCCAACCCCCCCCCTCTTTATAGGATCACCCCAAAAATCCCCCCTTAACCCCTCCAACCCCCCCCCCCATTTATAGGATCACCCCCAAACCCCCCCCTTAACCCCCCCATTTAAATCCCCCCCCCCATTTATAGGATCACCCCAAACCCCCCCCCATTTATAGGATCACCCCCAAACCCCCCCCCATTTATAGGACCACCCCCACCCCCCCCTTTTTTCCCCTCCCCCCCCCCTTTTCCCCCCTCCCCCCCCCCGTGCCCCTCCCGGGGGCCCCTCCCCACTTACCTCGGGGTGGGGGGGGGGGATTTGGGATTTAGGGCCCCCCCCAAACAACAAAACCCCACAACCGGGGGCTCGGCGGCTCAGCCCCGGTCCCCGGTGCCGGTGGGGGCGGCTCCGCCGTGACCCGGATACAGAGCGGCTTCCTCCCCCCCCCCCCCCCCCCCCCCCCGCCTCCTCTTCCTCGCGGCCCCCCCTAGCGGCCCCGCCGCCCCCCCAGCCCCAGCCCCAAAGGAGATAAAGCCCTGGTCCTATGGGGGGGGGGGGGGGGGGGGGGGGGATGGGGAGGGGGGATGTGGGGGGGGGGGGGAGTTTGGGGGGGAATTTGGGGATTTGGGGGGGATGAAATGGGGGGGGAAATGGAGGATTTGGGGGGGTTTGGGGGGGTGAAATGGGGGGAAATGGGGGATTTGGGGGGGATTTGGGGGTTTTGGGGGGTTATGGGGGATTTGGGGGGGGCAATGTGGGATTTGGGGGGAATTGGGGGGATTTGGGGGATTTGGGGGGGGCAATGGGGGATTTGGGGGGTTTTGGGGGGGTTTATGGGGGGAAATGGGGGATTTGGGGTGGAAATGGGGGGAGAAATGGGGGATTTGGGGGGGATTTGGGGGGTTTGGGGGGGTTTATGGGGGGAAATGGGGGATTTGGGGGGGGATTTGGGGGGGAATGGGGGGGATGAAATGGGGGGGAAATGGGGGATTTGGGGGGGATTTGGGGGAGTTGGGGGGGGAAATGGGGGGGAAATGGGGGATTTGGGGGGGAATGGGGGATTTGGGGGGTTTGGGGGAGTTTGGGGGAAAATGGGGGGGAAATGGGGGATTTGGGGGGAATGGGGGATTTGGGGGGGAAACGGGGGATTTGGGGGGGATTTGAGGGGTTTTGGGGGGGAAATGGGGGATTTGGGGGGAAATGGGGGGAAAATGGGGGATTTGGGGGGATATGGGGCAGTTTGGGGGGGCTTTAGGGGGTTTTGGGGTGGGGGGGGAAATTTGGGGGGGGATTTGGGGGGGAAATGGGGATTTGGGGGATTTGGGGGAATTGGGGGGGGGCAATGGGGGATTTGGGGGTTTGGGGGGGATGAAATTGGGGGATTTGGGGGGTATTTGGGGGGTTTTGGGGGGATTTGGGGGATTTGGAGGGGGATTTGGGGGGGGATTTGGGGGGTTTGGAGGGGATTTGGGTTTTTTTTGGGGGGGGAAACGGGGGGAAATGGGGGATTTGGGGGGGCTTGGGGGAGTTTGGGGGCGAAATGGGGGATTTGGGGGAATTTGGGGGGTTTTGGGGGGGGAAATGGGGGTGAAATGGGGGATTTGGGGGGGATATGGGGCAGTTTGGGGGGCTTTGGGGGTTTTGGGGTGGTTTATGGGGGGGAAGGGGGGATTTGGGGGGGAAATGGGGGGTTTTGGGGGGAAATGGGGATTTGGGGGGGGGGATTTGGGGGGATTTGGGGAGTTTGGGGGGGATGGGGGATTGGGGGGGTTTGGAGGGGGATTTGGGGGGGAAATGGGGGATTTGGGGAATTTTTTTGGGGGGGGAAATGGGGGGAAATGGGGGATTTGGGGGGGATTTGGGGCAGTTTGGGGGGGCTTTGGGGGTTTTGGGGGGAAATGGGGGATTTGGGGGATTTGGGGGGTTTTGGGGGGGAATGGGGGATTTGGGGGAGTTTGGGGGGTTTGGGGGGGGTTATGGGGGGAAATTGGGGATTTGGGGGATATGGGGGGGTTATGGGGATTTGGGGGGCTTTGGGGGTAAAATGGGGGGGCAAATGGGGGATTTGGGGGGGATTTGGGGGAGTTTGGGGGGCAATGGGGGATTTGGGGGATTTGGGGGGCATTTGGAGGGTTTATGGGGGGAAATGGGGGATTTGGGGGGGGCTTGGGGGAGTTTGGGGGCGAAATGGGGGATTTGGGGGAATTTGGGGGTTTTGGGGGGTGAAATGGGGGGAAATGGGGGATTTGGGGGGGAAATGGGGCAGTTTGGGGGGGCTTTGGGGGAGTTTTGGGGGGGAAATGGGGGATTTGGGGGATTTGGGGGGGATTTGGGGGGGAATGGGGGATTTGGGGGGTTTATGGGGGGAAATGGGGGATTTGGGGGGATTTGGGGAGGGGGGCAATGGGGGATTTGGGGGATTTGGGGGGATTTGGGGGGGAAATGGGGGATTTGGGGGTTTGGGGGGAAAACGGGGGAATTTGGGGGGGATTTGGGGGGGAATTTGGGGGATTTGGGGGGTTTATGGGGGGAAATGGGGGATTTGGGGGGGATTTGGGGGGTTTTGGGGGGGAATGGGGGATTTGGGGGAGTTTGGGGGGTTTGGGGGGGGGGTTATGGGGGGAAATTGGGGATTTGGGGGGATATGGGGGGGTTATGGGGGATTTGCTTTGGGGGTAAAATGGGGGGGAAATGGGGGAGTTTTGGGGGGGGGGATTTGCATTTGGAGGGTTTTGGGGGGATGGGGGATTTGGGGGGATATGGGGGGTTTGGGGGATTTGGGGGGGATTTGGGGGATTTGGGGGGGGTTTATTGGGATTTGGGGGGGATTTTTTTTGGTTTATGGGGGGGAAATGCGGGATTTGGGGGGATTTGGGGGATTTTGGGGGGGGATTTGGGGTTTTTTGGGGGGGGAAACGGGGGGAAATGGGGGATTTGGGGGGTTTGGGGGAAAATGGGGGGGAATGGGGGATTTGGGGGGGTTTGGGGGGGTGAAATGGGGGGGGGATAATGGGGGATTTGGGGGGGGATTTGGGGGAGTTTGGGGGGGGAAATGGGGGATTTGGGGGAGTTTGGGGGCGAAATGGGGGATTTGGGGGGGATATGGGGCAGTTTGGGGGGGCTTTGGGGGTTCTGGGGTGGTTTATGGGGGGGAAGGGGGGATTTGGGGGGGAAATGGGGGAGTTTGGGGGATTTGGGGGAGTTTGGGGAGAAATGGGGGATTTGAGAAACGGAGGATTTGGGGGGATTTGGGGGCTTTTGGGGTGGTTTATGGGGGGAAATGGGGGATTTGGGGGAGAAATGGGGGATTTCGGGGGGTTTGGGGGGAAATGGGGGGGAAATGGGGGGGAAATGGGGGATTTGGGGGGGAAACGGGATTTGGGGGGGTTTATGGGGATTTGGGGGAGGTAAATGGGAGATTTGGGGGGTTTGGGAGGGAAACGGGGAAGGTTGGGGGGGGTTTTGGGGGGGTTACGGGGGATTTGGGGGATTTGGGGGATTTGGGGGGGGTTATGGGGGATATGGGGGGTTTGGGGGGGGAAATGGGCAAGAAGTGGGGGGCTGGGGGGAAATTGGGGGGGTTACGGGGGATTTGGGGGAATTTGGGGCTGTGGGGTTTTGAGGATTTGGGGTTTTCGGGGTGCATTTAGGGCCCCTTCATCTTTGCCCCCCCCCCCCCCAACTCCCCCTCCCACGTGGCAATGGGCCCCCCCCCCCCCCCCCCGCCCCCGACCCCTTTAGGAGGAAAACCCCCAAAATCCGGCTTTCTCACCCCAAAAACGGGGCGCAGGGAGAGGCGGGGGGCGCGCTGGGCTCTCGGCCACTTTATTCACCGTACAAACGCACCCCCCCCCCCCCCCCCCCAAAAAAAAAATCACCGCGCAGCCCGAAATCACCGGAAACGGCCCCAAATCCGTGCCCCCCCACCCCCACCCCCCCCCCAAGATTGGGGTCCCCAAATGCCCCCGCCCTACAGCGCGCCCCCAAAACGCCCCCGGTGCTGGGGGGGGGGGGGGGGTCCCGTGGAATTAAATATTTTTAAATATTTTAAATTAAAAAAAAAAAAGGGGGGGGGGGGGAGAAACCCCAAAACCTGCACGTTTCACCCCAAAATCGGTTTGGGGGGGGGGGGGGACACGGACGTGGGGGTGACACCCCTGGGAGTTTGGGGGATCCCGGTTAGGGGTGAGCTGGTTTGTAGGGGATCCGGTCTATAGGGGATCCTATATATAAGGGACTAGTGTGTATCCGGTCTGTATGGGATCTGTCTATCCGGTCTGTGGGATCTGTCTATAGGGGATCCGGTCTGTATGGGATCTGTCTATAGGGGATCCGGTCTGTATGGGAATCTGGTCTATAGGGGATCCGGTCTGTATGGGATCTGGTTTTTAGGGGATCCCATACATAGGAGATCCAGTCTATATGGGAATCTGGTCTATAGGGGATCCGGTATTTATGGGATCCGGTCTATAGGGGATCCCGTATATAGGGGGTCCACTATATATGGGAATCTGGTCTATGGGGAACCTGGTTTCTAGGGGATCCCGTATATAGGGGATCCACTATATATGGGAATCTGGTCTATATCTGGTTTCTAGGGGATCTGGTTTCTAGGGGATCCTGTATACAGGAGATCCACTATACACAGGAACCTGGTCTATAGGGGATCCGATATATACGGGATCTGGTTTATGGGGAATCCGGTTTCGGAGGGATCCGACATATACGGGATCTGGTTTACAGGGAATCCGGTTTAGAAGGGATCCTGTATATACGGGAGCCAATATATACGGAGTCCGACGCATAGGGGATCCAATATATAGGGGATCCAATATATAGGGGATCCAGTATATAGGGGATCCGATATATATAGGATCTGATATATACGGGATCTGATATATAATGGATCCGATATATAGGGGATCTGATATATAGGAGATCCATTATATAGAGGACCTAAAGTATATAGGATCCGATATATATGGGATCTGATATATA
Organism: Anser cygnoides; assembly: GCF_040182565.1. Lineage (NCBI taxonomy): Eukaryota > Metazoa > Chordata > Aves > Anseriformes > Anatidae > Anser > Anser cygnoides. Next base: position 2,139,904 of record NC_089907.1, read on the forward strand.
ATGGATCCGATATATAGGGGATCTGATATATAGGGGATCTGATATATAGGGGATCTATTATATAGACGACCTAACGTATATGGGATCCGATATATAGGGGATCTGACATATACGGGGCCCGGTCCGCGTGGGATCGGGTTTTTGGGGTACCTGGTTTTTAGGGGATCCACTCTCCAGGGGATCTGGATTTTAGGGCGCCCAGTTTTTTAGGGGATCCATTTTTTTTAGGGGATCCGGGACTTCAGGGATCCGACCCCCCACCCCCCCACCCCCCACCCCCCACCCCCCCCCCCCCACCCCCCCATCGTTAAGGGGCCGGATCCGGCGGCGGCTCCCCCGGGCCCTTCTCCTCCCCGCGCCGCCGGCGCCGCGTGGCACCACCAGTAACACCAGTAACACCAGTAACACCGCCGGCACCAGCACCGGCAACGCCAGTAACACCACCAGCACCACCACTACTGGCACCACTGGCACCAGTATGAACACCACCGGCACCGGTACTACCACCGGCACCAGTACCACCAGCACTGCCACCACCACCATCACCACCAGTGGCACCAGTACCAGCACCACCAGTGGCACCAGCACCGAATCGTCGCCCGCATCCTGCCCGCGGCACCGCGCCACCACCGCACCCCTCTCCGCCGTGCCGTGCGGTACCAGTACCAGTAGTACCGGTACCAGTGCTAGTAGTACCGGTACCGGTGCTGGTGGTACCAGTGCCAGTAGTGCTGGTACCGGTGCAAATAGTACTGGTGCCAGTGCCAATAGTGCCGATACCGCTGCCAGTAGTGCCGATACCGCTGCCAGTAGTACCAGTACCAGTGCCAGTAGCACCAGTACCAGTGCCAGTAGTACCGGTACCGGTGCCAGTAGTACCGGTACCGGTGCCAGTAGCGCCGGTACCGGTGCCAGTAGTGACAGTACTGGTGCCAATAGTGCCGATACCGCTGCCAGTAGTGCCGATACTGGTGCCAGTAGTGCCAGTACCACTGCCAGTAGTGCCAGTACTGGTGCCAGTAGTACCGCTACCGCTGCCAGTAGTGCTGATACCGCTGCCAGTAGTACCGCTACCGCTGCCAGTAGTACCGATACCGGTGCCAGTAGTACCGATACCAGTGCCAGTAGTACCGATACCGCTGCCAGTAGTGCCGGTACCGGCGCCGATGGTCCCGGTGCTGGCGCCGGCGGTCCCGGCGCCGGCGGCGTGGGCGCGCTGGTGCTTGTGGAAGTGCAGGGTGCTGTTGAAGCTCTTTCCGCAGTGGCCGCAGACGTGGGGCTGCCCGCCGGCGTGGGTGCGCTGGTGCCGGTAGAGGTGCGAGGTGCGGCTGAAGCGCTTGCCGCAGTCGCCGCAGGCGTAGGGCCGCTCGCCGGTGTGGATGCGCCGGTGCCGCTCCCAGTGCGAGCTCCACGAGAAGCTCTTGCCGCAGTCGCCGCAGCGGTAGGGCTGCTCGCCGCCGTGCAGGCTGCGCCGGTGCCGGGCGTACTGCGCGCGGGCGCCGAAGGCCTTGCCGCAGTCCTCGCAGCGGTACGGCCCCTCGCCGAGGTGCAGCCGCTGGTGCTTGACCAGCGCCGGGCCGTCGCCGAAGCTCTTGCGGCACAGGGTGCACTTGTAGGGCCGCCGGCCGCGGTGGGTGCGCTGGTGCCGCTCGAAGTGGAGGGTGCTGCCGAAGCTGCGCCCGCAGTAGGTGCAGATGTAGGAGCGGCCGCCGGCGTGGCCGCGCTGGTGCCGGTAGAGGTGGGAGCTGCGGCCGAAGCGCTTGCCGCACTCGGGGCACTGGTAGGGCTTCTCGCCGGTGTGCACGCGCCGGTGCCGGGCGAGGTGGGAGCTCCAGGAGAAACCCTTCCCGCAGTGGGCGCACTCGAAGGGCGAGCGCCCGGCGCCGTGAAGCCGGCGGTGCGCCGCCAGCTCGGCGCCGCGGACGAAGGCTTCGCCGCACTCCTCGCACCGCTGCGGGGACCCCCGGCGGGCCGGCGACCCCCGGCGGGCCGGCGATCCCCGGCGGGCCGGCGACCCGCGGCGGGCCGTAGAGCCCCGCGACGCCCCGTTTTCGGCCCCGGGGCCGTCGGCGGCGTGGGCGCGTTGGTGGCGGCAGAGGTTGGAGGCGACGGCGAAGGTCTTGCCGCAGTGGAGGCAGGCGAAGGCGGGGCGCTCGGCGGCGGGCGGCGCGCGCCGGGCCTTGCCGAAGGCCGAGGGGCAGCCCAAGGGTTTGCGGGAGAAATTGGGGAGGGGGCCGGGGGGAGGAACCCCCCCGGGACCCCGCGGCGTCGCCACGGTCCAGCGGAGGGGCTCCGGAGGAGGCTCGGCGGCGGCGGCGGAGGTCGGGAGGAGGCCGGAGGTCGGGTCCGGAGGGGAGGCACGGGGCGGCGTGGAGGCTGCGGGGGCGGGGGGGGGGATTTGGGGTTGGTGGGGGGCGCAGCGGGTTTGGGGGGGTGGAGAACCCGACCTATGGGGTCAGGTTTTAAGGTCATGGGGGGTGGAGACCCCAACCTATAGGGTCAAGTCCTGGGGGGATGCAGACCCCATCCTATAGGGTCAGGTCATGGGGGGATGAAGACCCCGACCCATGGGATGAGGTCATGGGGGGATGGAGACCCCAATCTATAGGGTCAGGTCATGGGGGGATGGAGACCCCAACCTATAGGGTCAGGTCATGGGGGGATGAAGACCCCGACCCATGGGATGAGGTCATGGGGGGATGGAGACCCCAACCTATAGGGTCAGTCTCTGGGGGTGGAGACCCCAACCTATAGGGTCAGGTTTTGGGGTGACGAAGACCCCAACCCATGGTTTGAGGTCATGGGGGGATGGAGACCCCAATCTATAGGGTCAGGGTTTGGGGGGGTGAAGACCCCAACCCATGGTTTGAGGTCATGGGGGGATGGAGACCCCGACCCATGGGATGAGGTTTTGGGGGGATGGAGACCCCAACCTATAGGGTCAGTCTCTGGGGGATGGAGACCCCAACCTATAGGGTCAGGTCATGGGGGGATGGAGACCTCGACCCATGGGTTGAGGTCATGGGGGAATGGAGACCCCAATCTATAGGGTCAGGTTTGGGGGGATGCAGACCCCATCCTATAGGGTCAGGTTCTGGGGGGATGAAGACCCCAACCCATGGTTTGAGGTCATGGGGGGATGGAGACCCCAACCTATAGGGTCAGGTTTTGGGGGATGGAAACCCCAACCTATAGGGTCAGGTTATGGGGGGATGAAGACCCCAACCCATGGGATGAGGTTTTGGGGGGATGGAGACCCCAACCTATAGGGTCACGTTTTGGGGGGATGGAGACCCCAACCCATGGGATGAGGTTTTGGGGTGATGAAGACCCCATCCTATGGGGTCAAGTCATGGGGGGATGGAGACCCCAACCTATAGGGTCAGTCTCTAGGGGTGGAGACCCCAACCTATAGGGTCAGGTTTTGGGGGTATGAAGACCCCAACCCATGGGATGAGGTTTTGGGGGGATGGAGACCCCAATCTATAGGGTCAGGTTACGGGGGGATGGAGACCCCAACCCATGGGATGAGGTTTTGGGGTGATGAAGACCCCATCCTATAGGGTCAAGTCATGGGGGGATGGAGACCCCATCCTATAGGGTCAGGTTTTGGGGGGATGGAGACCCCAACCCATGGTTTGAGGTCATGGGGGGATGGAGATCCCGACCTATAGGGTCAGGTTTTGGGGGGATGGAGACCCCAACCCATGGGATGAGGTTTTGGGGAATGAAGACCCCATCCTATAGGGTCAGGTTTTGGGGGATGGAGACCCCAACCCATGGGGTCAGGTCATGGGATGAAGAGTCAGATTTGCAGACCCCGACCCATGGGGGTCATGGGGGGATGGAGACCCCAGTCTGTAGGGTCAGGGTTTGGGGGATGGAGACCCTATCCTATAGGGTCAGGTTTTGGGGTGACGAAGACCCCAACCCATGGTTTGGGTCATGATGGAGACCCCAACCCATGGGGGCATGGAGACCCCAATCTATAGGGTCAGGTTTGGGGGGATGAAGGGGATGAGGTCATGGGGGGATGAAGACCCCCCTATAGGGTCAGGTTTTGGGGGGATGAAGACCCCGACCATGGGATGAGGTTTTGGGGGATGGAGACCCCAATAGGGGTCTCTGGGGGAGGACCCCATCCTATTCAGGTCATGGGGGGGGATGAAGACCCCAACCTATGGGGGTGATGAAGACCCCATCCTATGGGGTCAAGTCATGGGGGGATGGAGACCCCAACCTATAGGGTCAGTCTCTAGGGGTGGAGACCCCAACCTATAGGGTCAGGTTTTGGGGGGATGAAGACCCCGACCCATGGGATGAGGTTTTGGGGGGATGGAGACCCCAATCTATAGGGTCAGGTTTTGGGGTGACGAAGACCCCAACCCATGGGGCCAGGTCCTGGGGGGACGCAGACCCCACCCCACGTGCCCCCCACCCCCCCCCACCCCCCCTCCCCACCTACCCTGCGCCGCGGGGGCCTCGTGGCCTTCGTCGTCCTCCTCCTCCTCGCCGGCCCCCCCCGGCCGCGGCCGCTCCCCGTCGGCAGCGCCCCCGGGCTCCATGGCGCCCCCCGCAGTCGGCGCCGTCCCTGCACCCCGAAACGTCACCATGGGGGGTGGGGGGGCTGGGGTCCTCCCCCCAGTTCCCAGCCCCAGTCCCAGTCCCCTCCCAGTTCCCAGCCCCAGGCCCAGTTCCCAATCCCAGTCCCGTTCCCAGTTCCCAGCCCCATTCCCAGTTCCCAGTCCTGTTCCCAGTTCCTGGTCCCCGTTCCCAGTTCCTGGTCTCCGTTCCCAGTTCCCACTCCCATTTCCCATTCCCAGTTCCCGCTCCTGCTCCCGTTCCCAGTTCCCGGTCCCAGTTCCCAGCCCAGTTCCCAGTTCCCAGTCCCACTCCCAGTTCCCAATCCCACTCCTGTTCCCAGTTCCCATTCCCAGTCCTGTTCCCAGTCCCAGTCCCAGTCCGGTCCCAGTCCCCATTCCCAGTTCCCAGTCCCAGTTCTCTTTCCCAGTCCATCCCAGTCCCTTTCCCAGTCCCTTTCCCAGCCCCGCTCCCAGTTCCCAGTCCCAATCCCGGTCCCAATCCCTTTCCCCGTTCCCTTTCCCAGTCCCGCTCCCAGTCCGTCCCAGCCCCGCTCCCTTTCCCAGTCCGTTCCCATTCCAGTCCTGGTTCTCCCCTCCCAGTCCATCCCAGTCCTGTTCCCAGTCCGTCCCAGTCCCGTTCCCAGTCCGTCCCAGTCCCGGTTCCCTTTCCCAGTCCCGTTCCCAGTCCCAGTCCCCCCCTCCCAGTCCGTCCCAGTCCCGGTTCCCTTTCCCAGTCCCGTTCCCAGTCCCAGTCCCCCCCTCCCAGTCCGTCCCAGTCCCAGTTCCCTTTCCCAGTCCCGTTCCCAGTCCCAGTAGCCCCCCCTCCCAGTCCGTCTCAGTCCTGGTTCCCTTTCCCAGTCCGGTTCCCAGTCCCTCCCAGTCCCATTCCCAGTCCCAGTCCCCCCCTCTCCCAGTCCGTCCCAGTCCCGGTTCCCTTTCCCAGTCCCGTTCCCGTTCTCAGTCCCAGTCCCTCCCTCCCAGTCCGTCCCAGTCCCGGTTCCCTTTCCCAGTCCCTGTTCCCAGTCCCTCCCAGTCCCGTTCCCAGTCCCAGTCCCCCCCCCTCCCAGTCCGTCCCAGTCCCGGTTCCCTTTCCCAGTCCCGTTCCCAGTCCCTCCCAGTCCTGTTCCCAGTCTATCCCAGTCCCAGTTCCCTTTCCCAGTCCCCGTTCCCAGTCCCTCCCAGTCCCGTTCCCAGTCCCAGTCCCCCCCCCTCCCAGTCCGTCCCAGTCCCGGTTCCCTTTCCCAGTCCCGTTCCCAGTCCCTCCCAGTCCTGTTCCCAGTCTATCCCAGTCCCAGTTCCCTTTCCCAGTCCCGTTCCCAGTCCCTCCCAGTCCCGTTCCCAGTCTGTCCCAGTCCCGGTTCCCTTTCCCAGTCCCGTTCCCAGTCCCTCCCAGTCCCGTTCCCAGTCTGTCCCAGTCCCGGTTCCCTTTCCCAGTCCTGTTCCCAGTCCCTCCCAGTCCCGTTCCCAGTCCCTCCCAGTCCCGTTCCCAGCCCCAGTCCCCCCCCTCCCAGTCCGTCCCAGTCCCGGTTCCCTTTCCCAGTCCCGTTCCCAGTCCCTGCCAGTCCCGTTCCCAGTCCCCCCCTCCCAGTCCGTCCCAGTCCCAGTTCCCTTTCCCAGTCCCGTTCCCAGTCCCAGTCCCCCCCTCCCAGTCCGTCCCAGTCCCAGTTCCCTTTCCCAGTCCCGTTCCCAGTCCCTGCCAGTCCCGTTCCCAGTCCCCCCCTCCCAGTCCGTCCCAGTCCCGGTTCCCTTCCCCCGTCCCCGTTCCCAGTCCCTCCCAGCCCCCCCCCCAGTCCCTCCCAGTCCCTCCCAGTCCCTCTCCCGGTCCCATTCCCAGTCCCTTTCCCTCTCCCAGTCCCCCCCCCTCCCCCTCCCAGCCCCCCCCCGCCCCATCCCCATCTCCCCCTCCCCCTCCCCCCCCCCCCCCCAGTCCCTCCCAGTCCCTCCCAGTCCCTCCCAGTGCCCCCCCCCCCCCCTCCCTCCCGCCTCCCCCACCGACCCCGCTGTGCCGGCGCTGCCCGGAGCCGCCCGGGCTCGGCCCCCCCCCTTCCTGGCGGGCCCCCCCCTTTCCTGCCGCCCCCCCCCCGAGCCCCCCCCCCCCTTCCTGCGGCCCCCCCCCGGCCGCTCCAGCCCCTTCCTGTGCCCCGCGTTACGGAGCCGGCGTGCAACGGAGCCGCCCCCGCAGCCCCGGGCCCGCAGCGGCAGGTAACGACCCCCCCCCCAATTAACCACCCCCCCCCCAATTAACCACCCCCCCCAATTCCTTAACCCCCCCCCCAAGCCGTTCTCCCCCCCCCAACCCGTTCTCCCCCCCCCCAATTCCTTAAATCCCCCCCCGATCCCTTAACCCCCCCCCCCAATTCCCGACACCCCCCCCCAAATTCACGACCCCCCCCCAAATTCACGACCCCCCCCCCAAATTCACGACCCCCCCCCAAAACTCACAACCCCCCCCCATCCCTTAACCCCCCCAAATATCCCTTGACCCCCCCCCATCCCGGTCCCCCCCCCCCCCCCCATCCCCCTCCCCATAATTTGGGCCCCCATCCCTGCAGGGCCCCCCCCCGCTTGGCTAATTGGGTTAATTGCCCCCCCCCCAATTATTTAATCGCCCCCTTAAACGCCCCCCCCATTTAATTCCCCCCCTTATCCACCCCCCCCATTTAATCACCCCGTATTTAATCACCCCCCCAATTAATCACCCCCCATTTAATCACCTCCATTTAATTACCCCCGTTTAATTACCCCCAATTTAATCACCCCCAATTAATCACCCCCAATTTAATCACCCCCAATTAATCACCCCCTTAATCAACCCCCCCACTTAATCCCCCTGTTATTTAATTACCCCATTTAACCCCCCCAAATTAATCCCCCCATTTAATCCCCCATTTACCCCCCATTTAATCACCCCCCCTTAATTACCCCCCTTATTCAACTACCCCCCAATTTAATACCCCCCCTTATTTAATCACCCCCCATTAATTAATCACCCCCCTTTATTTGATCACCCCCCCTTATTTAATCACCCCCCCTTACTTAATCACCCCCCCTTATTTAATCACCCCAATTTAACACCCCCCCTTTATTTAATCACCCCCCCATTTCATTACTCCCTCCTTTTAATTACTCCCCCCCTTTTTAATTACTCCCCCCCTTTTTAATTACTCCCCCCCTTTTTAATTACTCCCCCCAATTCCCCCCCATGACCCCCCCCCATTCCCACCATGCCCACCCCATTCCCACCACGCCCCCCCCATTCCCACCACGCCCCCCCAGTTCCCCCCAGGACCCCCCCATCCCCCCCACGACCCCCCCATCCTCACCGTGACCCCCCCCCCAGCAATAGGGACCCCCCCCTTTTATTTGGGGTCCCCCCCCCAACCAAGCAGACGGGGACCCCCCCACTCTTTGCCTTACAGGGGCCGGTGACCTCCGTTTGTCCCCCCCCGCCCCAAAAATTTCGGGGACCCCCCCCCCGAGGACACGATGCAGGAGAGCTACGAGAACGTCATCTCGCTGGGTGAGGGGCGCGCGTGGGGCTTGGGGGGGGGGGCACGGACCCAAAAGCGGGTTTTTTCACCCCAAAATCAAGCCGCCGCCTCGGCTCCCAGCGTTTTCCTCCCTCCCTTTTTGCTCGTTTTTTACATAAAAATAATTCAATTAAAGGGTTTGGCCCCAGCTGGTGGCTGGGGGGGGGGGGGCGGGGAAGAGGGAACAGAAATTGGGGGGGTTCGGGAAAATTCCCCAAATCCCCGAATCTAAGCTTAAATAAAGGGCGGGGGTCCCGGGTGCGGTTTGATCATTTTGGGGGATTCAACCCAAATTTATTGCCCATAATTGGGGTTTTGATGTAAATTTATCCCCCATAATTGGGGTTTTGACCCAAATTTATTGCCCATAATCGGGGTTTTGACCCAAATTTATCCCCTGTAATCGGGATTTTCACCCAAATTGATCCCCAATAAATGCCGATCAACCCAAATTTATCCCCCATAATCCGGATTTTGACCCAAATTGATCCCCAATAAATGCCGATCAACCCAAATTTATCCCCCGTAATCGGGATTTTCACCCAAATTGATCCCCAATAAATGCCGATCAACCCAAATATATCCCCCATAATCCGGATTTTGACCCAAATTGATCCCCAATAAATGCCGCTCAACCCAAATTTAATCCCCGTAATCGGGATTTTCACCCAAATTGATCCCCAATAAATGCCGATCAACCCAAATTTATCCCCCATAATGGGGATTTTGACCCAAATTTATCCCGGAAAAATGGAAGATTTGGGTCAAAGCCGAAGACGCGCGCATCGGGTTCTACCGGGGTCCTGCTGCCCGCGCTCCCGGTGTCACGTGTGGGCACGCGGCTATTTTTGGGGGAAAAAAAGCCGTAATTGGGACTCCAACTGTGTCCCCTAGCCGAGGAGATCGCCATCAGCTGGCCACGGATCACCGCCTTCGCCGAGTCGCATCGCCGCAGGGGGCTGGCGTCCGGTGAGTCCCGGCGCGGAACTCGACCGTTTTGGGGCTTTTCCGCAGAAATTTGGCACGTTGAGGTTGGGAGGGGGTTGCCCGGAGAAGTTACGGGGTCCCGACGTCGGGGGTGGCCAAGGTTGGGTTGGGCGGGGCTTTGGGTGCGGGAGAAGACGAAATTTGGGGATGTTCCATCATTGGAGATGCTCAAAGTTGGGTTGGACGGGGCTTTGGGTGCGGGAGAAGACGAAATTGGGGACGTCCCGTCATTGGGGGTGGTCAAGGTTGGGTTTGGTCATGCTTTGGGTGTTGGAGATGACGAGATTGGGGATGTTCCATCAACTGGAGGTGGCCAAAGTTGGCTTGGATGGGGTTTTGGGTGCTGGACAAGATGAAACTGGGGACGTCCCGTCATTGGAGGTTGGCCAAGGTTGGGTTTGGTCATGCTTTGGGTGCTGGAGAAGACGAAATTGGGGACGTCCCGCCATTGGGGGTGGCCAAGGTTGGGTTGGCGTTGAGCAGCCTCCTCTGGCAGAAGCCCCACCACGCCAATCCACCCAACCCAACCCAAGGCAACCAACCCAACCCAACCCTAACCCAGCCAACTCAACCCAACCCAACGCAACTCAACCCAACCCAACTCAACCCAACCCAACCCAACCTTAACCCAGCCAACTCAACCCAACCCAACTCAACCAACCCAACCCAACTCAACCCAACCCAACTCAACCCAACCCAACCCAACCCACCTCAACCAACCCAACACAACCCAACCCTAACCCAGCCAACTCAACCCAACCCAACCCAACTCAACCCAACCCAACCCAACGCAACCAACACAACCCAACCCAACCCACCTCAACCAAGCCAACCCAACCCACCTCAACAAACCCAACCCAACCAAACCAAACCCAAGCAACCCAACCCCACCCAACCCAACCCATCCTGGGCCTCCCCGGGGCGACGTGGGCGAAGCGAGGGCCGGGGGCTTTTGGGCTCACCCGCGGCCGGGTGCTCCCAGAGCCCCCCCTTGCCCCCGCAGAGGCCGGGCTGCTGAGCGAGCAGGAGGAGGACGAGCCCCCGCCGGGCCAACCGGAGGCGGCCGACGCCGAGGGGACGCCGCCGGCGCCCAAACCCAAGGGACCCAACGCGCCCGGCGGCGAGGGGACGGCGACGAGCGGCGAGCCGCCGAAACCCGAGGGGCCGCCCCGCGCCGGCAAGCGGGCCGGCAAGTCGGGCCACCGGGCCGCCTTCAAGAAGTTCCCCCAGCGGAGCCTCCTCGGCCACGGGCGGTGCCACGACTGCGGCAAAGCCCTGGCTTTCGGCGCCGCCTTCACCAAGCGCCGGCGCGGGGCGGAGAAGCCCTACAAGTGCCCCGAGTGCGGTAAGTGCTTCCGGCTGAGCTCCACGCTCATCACCCACCAGCGGCGGCACGCCGGCGAGAAGCCCTACAAGTGCCCCGAGTGCGGCAAGAGCTTCAGCGTGGGCTCGGCCTTCATCCAGCACCAGCGGGTGCACGGCGCGGCGGCGGCGCCCTGCCAGTGCGGCGTCTGCGGCAAAACCTTCCCGGCCAGCTCGGGCTTGGTGAAGCACCAGAAGCAGCACCTGGAGGAGAAGCCCTACAAGTGCGGCGACTGCGGCAAGGGCTTCAACTGGAATTCCCACCTGGAGCGGCACCGGCGCATCCATACCGGCGAGAAGCCCTACGCCTGCCCCGAGTGCGGCAAGAGCTTCAGCTGGAGCTCCCACCTCGACCGCCACCGGCGCACCCACGCCGGCGGCGCGGCGCAGTGCGGCGAGTGCGGCAAGGGCTTCGGCAAGGGCGTGGCCGCCTTGGCCAAGCGCCGGCGCTTGGCCGGCGCCGCCGAGAAGCCCCACAAGTGCGGCGAGTGCGGCAAGGGCTTTGGGCTGAGCGCGGCGCTGCTGCAGCACCAGCGCGGCCACGCCGCCGGCAAGCCCTACGAGTGCGGGGACTGCGGCAAGAGCTTCGCCTGGAGCTCCCACCTCGACCGGCACCGGCGCATCCACGCCGGCGAGAAGCCCTACCGCTGCGGCGACTGCGGCAAGGGCTTCTCACAGGGCTCCCACCTCGAGCGGCACCGGCGCGTCCACGCCGAGCCCTGCTGCGGCAAGCGGCGGCGGGGGGCGCGCGGCGGCGAGCGCCCCGGCGGGTGCTGGGAGTGCGGGCAGAGCTCGCGGTGGGGCGCCCGCCCCCGGCCGCCGGCGGCGGCGGCGGCGGCGGAGAGGCCCCACAAGTGCAGCGAGTGCGGCAAGAGCTTCACACAGCGCGGCGAGGGCGTCAAGCACCAGGGGACGCAGACCGGCGAGAAGCCCTACACCTGCCCCGAGTGCGGCAAGAGCTTCGGGCAGAACTCGGCGCTGGTCAAGCACCGGCGCATGCACACCGGCGAGAAGCCCTACAAGTGTGGGGACTGCGGCAAGAGCTTCGGCGTGCGCTCCAACCTCATCAAGCACCAGCGCACCCACCTGGGCGAGAAGCCCTACAAGTGCCCCGACTGCGGCAAGGGCTTCATCCAGAAGTCGGACCTGACCAAGCACCGGCGCATGCACACCGGCGAGAAGCCCTACAAGTGCCCCGAGTGCGCCAAGTGCTTCAGCGTCTCCTCCAACCTCATCAAGCACCGGCGCATCCACCTGGGCGAGAAGCCCTACGGCTGCCCCGAGTGCGGCAAGAGCTTCATCCAGCGCTCCGAGCTCACCATCCACCGCCGCGTGCACACCGGCGAGAAGCCCTACAAGTGCCCCGAGTGCGCCAAGTGCTTCAGCCGCAGCTCCCACCTCAACCGCCACCAGCGCACCCACGCCGGGGACAAGGCCAAGGCCAACGCCGCCAACGCCGCCAACGCCGCCCCGGCACCGCCGCCGCCGCCCCCCGGCGCCTTCCCCGCGCCCCCGCTGCCCCCGTTCCCCGCCGCTCCCGCCGCCCTGCCCCTGCCCCCCCTGGAGCTGCCCTGGGCCCTCCCGTTCCCGGCCCGCGCCTTCCCCCCCCCGGCCTTCCCCCCGGCCGCCTCCCCCCCGGGCGCCCCCCCGGCCTCCTCCCTCATCAACTGAGCGGGGGCGGGGAGACGGGACCCCCTCCCCAACCCCCCACCCCCCCCCCCACCTCCGGGAGACCCCAGCGGGGGTCCCGGGGGGGGCTCGGGCACAAGGGGCCCGGCGGCGGCGTCCTCACCGGGCTCGGCATCGGCCCCTCCGGCCCCATCGGCATCCTCAGCGCCGTCATCACCATGAGCCTCACCATCATCATCCTCACCGCCGTCACTGTTGGCGCCTCCATCCCCATCTTCGTCACCCTCCCCGTCGTCAGGATGAGCCTCACCATCATCATCCTCACCAGCATCAGCATCTTCATCCCCTTCGTCATCATCCTCCCCATCATCATCGTCCCCATCCCCATCATCATCCTCACCACCGTCATCAGCATCGCCATCCCCATCTTCATCATCCTCCCCATCATCCCCATCGTCATCCTCACCATCACTGCCACAGTCCTCACCGTTATCAGCTCCTTCATCCCCGTCATCATCATCCTCACCCCCATCATCATCCTCACCATCACCTCCATCCACTCCATCCCCATCATCGTCATCCCCATCATCTTCATCATCATCATCCTCACCATCAGCACTTCCAGCCCATCTTCATCCCCGTCATCATCCTCACCGCCAGCCCCATCAGCGTTGCCATCCCCGTCTCCATCATCGCCATCATCTTCATCCCCATCATCTTCATCATCTTTATCCCCATCACCACCATCATCTTTGTCCCCATCATCTTCATCCCCATCATCTTCATCATCTTCATCCCCATCATCTTCATCCCCATCATCCCCATCATCTTCATCCCCATCATCTTCATCCGTATCATCATCATCATCTTTGTCCCCGTCATCTTCATCCCCATCATCTTCATCATCTTCATCCCCATCATCTTCATCTCCATCATCCCCATCATCTTCATCCCCATCGTCATCATCATCTTCGTCCCCATCATCTTCGTCCCCATTACCACCATCTTCATCCCCATCATCTTCATCCCCATCACCACCACCATCTTCATCCCCGCCATCATCATCATCTTCATCCCCATCCCCATTGCCACCACCATCGCCATCCCCACCATCTTCATCCCCTTCATCCCCACCCTCCCCATCCTCATCCTCCCCATCCCCGCCCGCCCGCCGGCCCCGCTCCCCTCCCGCCGCCCCGCCGCCCTTTTTTTTGGGTAAAAATCAGCCAAAAGCCGCATTTCCGGCAGGACTCGGGGCTGTTCCCGCCCGCGGAGGCGGCCCCGGGGCCGGTTTTTCCCTCCATTTTCCCTTTTTTTGCAAGAAAAATCCTCGCGGCAGACCCCCGGTGAGGTCACTTAACGGCGACGTCATTTTTTTTGGTTTTTTTTTGCCCATTTTCACGTGGACTTCACAAAAAAAAAAATGTGTGTTTGCGGTGCGTGGGGGGGGGGGGGGTGGGTAATGAATTTTTCTCCTTTTCCCTCAATTTTTTGTGTTCGCTTTCGCTCTGCGACCGGTGGGGAACGGCGGCGGCGATTTTTTTTTTTTTGCCGGCCCCAAATCCACGGTTTTTTCCCCCAATTCCACCTGGCACCGGGCTGCGAACGCTTGGACCCGAACCCGGGATGGGGTAAAAAGAAGGAAAAAATAAATAAAAAATAATTAAAAATGAATAAACGAGAAGAAACGGGCAGGATCGCGCGCAGGACGCCGAAGCGTCGAAGGATCGGAAAAGAATAAAAAAACTGAAAGTTTCAGTTTTCCTTTTTTCCCCCAAAAAAAGGACGAGAAGGTGAAACGGAAAGCGGGGCTTTTCCCCACTTTGGGGCAAAAACGAGCAGAATCGGGCAAGTCTCAAGCGGAAGCGGATCGGCGGGGGAAAACGGAAAGCAGAAAAACGCCAAAAAAAAGTGAAAGACGACGAAAAAAGAACTGGGAAGCGGAAGGCGGTTTTTTTTTGGGTGAAAAAAGCCCGAAATCGGAGCCGCCGGACGCGCTCCCCGGCGGCCGCCGCTTTTTTGGGGGAAATTTGGGTATTTTGCGCTTTTGTCCGCGTCGCTGCGCTCCTCCCGTCAAGTAGAAATAAACTAGAGCCTAGCTACACGCCGCCTGCCTCGTTTTGGGGAGAAAAACAGGGATTTCGGGACAAAAGGCGCTCGTTTGGGTTTTTAAGGGGGTTGAGGCCATTTAGGGGTTTTTAGGGTTTTTTTTTTTCACGGCCCCAAGGGTTCGGCACATCCCCGGGGCCCCACTACCCAAAAAAATGGGAAAATCCTCGCGTTTTCACCCAAAAATGGGTGGGGTGGCGGGCGAGCCGGTGAGGAAACAGCCCTAAAAAGGCAAAAATCGATAAAAATTAACGCAAGTTTTTAATTTTTCATTAATTATGAGAATGAACGGGGCGAGCCCTCGCTTCGTTTTCCCCTTTTGCTGCAACCCAGCCCCAAAAGCTGCCCCGAGCGGCCTGAATTCACCCGATTTCACCCCAAAACGCTGCCCTGGGAGGCTGCTGAGGGCGGCGCCCTTCGAAAAAAAAAAGGACGAAAACGGGCAAAAAAGCGAGGATTTCAGGAAAAAAGGGGGGTCGGGGTCACAAAGAAAGGGGACTCGGGGGGAAAATTGGGAAGAAAAGGCAAATTGGGGGCGGATCCGTTAATTATTAATACTAATTTTTATTTAATTTACCGGCCCGCGAGCGGGGGGGGCGGCGTTCACTCTGGAGCGGAATGATTCCCTCGCGCTCCGAAGCGGGAAAATCCCCCAAAACGCCCCAAAATCCGCCCGAGGGGGGGGGCTCCTCGTGCTGGGGGGGGTCGCAGCCCCCCTGGGGACCCCCCCCCAAAAATTAAAAGGGGGGGGGGGGAGGCCGGGGAGCCCCCCCCCCCCCCAGCGCCGCCGGGGGCCGCTCGAACCGGCGCGGTTCTCATCGCCGCCCCGCTGCGCGAAGCCGGCCTCCGCTGTCCGGGGGGGTGGAGGCTCGGCCTTGAGGGGTCCTCCCAGGGCTGCCTCCTTTTTTTTTTTTGGGGGGGGCGCGGGGGTGGTTGCCCCGTTTTTGTCCGCCGGGGAGGCTCCAGCCTCTACCCCCGGGGGCGCGACGGCCTCGTCTGTCCGTGGGGAGGAAGAAGAGGAGGCAAGAGGAGGCTAGAGGAGGAAGAGGAGGCTCCAGCCTCTACCCCGCGGGCGCGGCGGCCTCTCTGTCCGTGTAGAGGAAGAGGAGGCTCCAGCCTCTACCTCCGGGCACAGCGGCCTCTCTTTCTGTGTAGAGGAAGAGGAGGCTCCAGCCTCTACCTCACGGGCACAGCGGCCTCGTGAGTCCGTGCGGAGGAGGAAGAGGAGGCTCGAGGAGGAAGAGGAGGCTCCAGCCTCTACCCCATGGGCACGGCGGCCTCGTGAGTCCGCGCGGGGAGGAAGAGGAGCTCCAGCTCATGGGACGGCGGCCTTCTCTTTCTGTGGAGGAAGAGGAGGCTCCAGCCTCTACCTCATGGGCACAGCGGCCTCGTGAGTCCGTGCGGAGGAGGAAGAGGAGGCTCGAGGAGGAAGAGGAGGCTCCAGCCTCTACCCCACGGGCGCGACGGCCTCATCTGTCTGTGTAGAGGAAGAGGAGGCTCCAGCCTCTACCCCTGCGTGTTGAGGAAGAGGAGGCGCGGCGGCCTCGTCTGTCCGTGTTGAGGAAGAGGAGGCTCCAGCCTCTACCCCGCGGGCGCGGCGGCCTCGTCTGTCCGTGGGGAGGAAGAGGAGGCTCCAGCCTCTACCCCGCGGGCGCGGCGGCCTCGTGACTCCGTGCGGAGGAGGAAGAGGAGGCCAGAGGGGGCTAGAGGCTGATGCTGCGGTGGTGCCTGAAGAGGCCCTGGCCTCCGCGGCGCTGCTCCCGCTCCTCCGTCTCGCCGCTGTTGAGGCTGGCGGCGTCGGAGAGGCCGAGGAGGTGCTCCACCGAGTCGAACTTCTGCAGGTCGGAGGCGATGGTCTGGAGGCTGAGCACCGAGAGCGCGTCCGCCGGGGGGCCCCTCGGCCCCTCGCTGCCCGGCCTCGCCGGCCTCCCCGGCCTCGCCGGCCTCGGCCCCGACGGGGGAGGCCCGGCGGAGGACGAGGCGCTGGAGGCGGCGGGCGTGGATCTGCTCGCTGATCTGCTCCAGGTTGCGCAGGGCCACCGAGTAGCGCGTCTTGGCCTGCGCCACGCGCCGCTCCAGCGCCGTCACCGCGGCCTTGTGCTCCTGGGGGGGGAGGGGGGAAAAAGGGAGGCCGGGAGGTCGCCCCGGGGAGGCTGGCACCCGGGGAGGCTTCGAAAGGCCTCGGATGGGGAGGGGACGCCAGGAGGGGCGAGCACGGGGAGGAGGAGGCCACGGGGAGGAGGAGGAGGAGGCCAAGGAGAGGAGGAGGAGGCCAAGGAGAGGAGGAGGAGGCCAAGGAGAGGAGGAGGAGGCCAAGGAGAGGAGGAGGAGGCCAAGGAGAGGAGGAGGAGGCCAAGGAGAGGAGGAGGAGGCCAAGGAGAGGAGGAGGAGGCCAAGGAGAGGAGGAGGAGGCCAAGGAGAGGAGGAGGAGGCCAAGGAGAGGAGGAGGAGGCCAAGGAGAGGAGGAGGAGGCCACAGGGATAAGGAGGAGGTGGAGGAGGCCGAAGGGAGAAGGAGGCCACAGGGAGAAAGGGGAGGTCAAGGAGAGGAAGATGAGGAGGAGGAGGCCGAGAGGAAAAGGAGGCCACCGAGGGGAGACGGAGGAGGAGGCCAAGGAGAGGAGGAGGAGGCCAAGGAGAGGAGGAGGCCAAGGAGAGGAGGAGGAGGCCAAGGAGAGGAGGAGGAGGCCAAGGAGAGGAGGAGGAGGCCAAGGAGAGGAGGAGGAGGCCAAGGAGAGGAGGAGGAGGCCAAGGAGAGGAGGAGGAGGCCAAGGAGAGGAGGAGGAGGCCAAGGAGAGGAGGAGGAGGCCACAGGGATAAGGAGGAGGTGGAGGAGGCCGAAGGGAGAAGGAGGCCACAGGGAGAAAGGGGAGGTCAAGGAGAAGAAGATGAGGAGGAGGAGGCCGAGAGGAAAAGGAGGCCACCGAGGGGAGACGGAGGAGGAGGCCACAAGGAGGAGGACACCGAGGGGAGGAGGAAGAGGCCACGGGGAGATGGAGGACACTGAGGGGAGGTGGGGGAGGAGGCCAAGGGGAGAAGGAGGAGGAGGAGGCCGAGGGGAGGTGGAGGACATCAAGGGGAGGGGGAGGCCAGCATGGGGAGGACACGGAGGGGAGGAAGAGGAGGCGGACGCAGGGAGAAGAAGGAGGAGGCCGAGGGGAGGAGGAGGCCACAGGGAGGAGGCCACCGAGGGGAGATGGGAGGACGTCAAGGGGAGGTGGAGGCCACCATGGGGAGGAGGCCACCAAGGGGAAGAGGCCACCGTGGGGAGGACACCACGACGAGGAGGAGGACACCGAGGGGAAGAAGAGGAGGACACCGAGGGGAGGAAGAGGAGGACACCGAGGGGAGGAAGAGGAGGACACCGAGGGGAGGAAGAGGAGGACACCGAGGGGAGGAAGAGGAGGACACCGAGGGGAGGAAGAGGAGGACACCGAGGGGAGGAAGAGGAGGACGCCCCAGGGAGGACCCGAAGGGGGGAGAGGACGCCCCGAGGGGGCGGAGGCCAGCCCCCGGAGGCCGTCCCCCACCCCCCCCGCCCGACCTCGAGGATCTGGTTGAAGTGGGCCTTGAGCTCGAAGTAGGGCTTGCTCTTGAGGATGACGCGGCGCAGGGCCTTCTGCAGCGCCTGCACCCTGGCCTCGGCCTCCTGGCACAGCCTCGTCACGCGCTGGTGCTCCCGCTCGCTGCGCTGCCGCTCCTCCTCCGCCTCGTTCACCTGCCGCGGCGCGGCCCCCCCCCGCGGAAACGGCCTCCGTCCCGAGAACGGCCTCCGCCCCCGAGAAGCGGCCTCCGCCCCCGCGAACGGCCGCCGTGCCCCCGAAACCGCCTCCGTCCCCCCAGAACGATGCCGTGTCCCCAAAACGGCCTCCGTCCCCCAACGGCCTCCGTCCCCCAAAATGGCCACCACGACCCCAAAACGGCCTCCGTCCCAAAACAGCCTCCGTCCCCAAAACCACTACTATGTCCCCAAAACAGCCTCCGTCCCAAAACAGCCTCCGTCCCCAAAACCACTACTATGTCCCCAAAACAGCCTCCGTCCCAAAACTGCCTCCGTTCCCAAAACAGCCCACCACGTCCCCAAATCGGCCTCCGTGTCCCCAAACCTCCTCTGTCCCCAAACCAGCCTCCTCCGTCCCCAGAACCTCCTTCATCCTCAGAACCTCCTCTGCCCCAAACCGGCCTCCGTCCCAAAACCTCCTCCACCCCCACCCAGCCTCTACCCCAAACCAACCTCCACACCAGAACCTCCTCCGTCCCCACCCAGCCTCCACCCCAAGACCTCCTCCCCCCCAAGACCTCCTCCACCCGCACCCAGCCTCCACCCCAAGACCTCGTCCACCCCAGAACCTCCTCCGTCCCCAGTCAACCTCCACCCAAAGACCTCCCCCACCCCAAGACCTCCTCCACCCCCACCCAACCTCCACCCCAAGACCTCCTCCCCCCCAAGACCTCCCCCATCCCAAAACCTCCTTCATCCCCAACCAGCCTCCACCCCAAACCAACCTCCATCCCCCAAACCTCCTCCCCCCACAAGACCTCCTCCACCCCCACCTAACCTCCACCCCAAGACCTCCTCCACCCCCACCTAACCTCCACCCCAAGATCTCCTCCCCCCCAAGACCTCCCCCACCCCAAAACCTCCTCCATCCCCACCCAGCCTCCACCCCAAACCAACCTCCATCCCCAAAACCTCCTCCCCCCCAAGACCTCCTCCCCCCCAAGACCTCCCCCACCCCAAGAGCTCCTCTGTCCCTCATCAACCTCCACCCCAAGACCTCCCCCACTCCAAAACCTCCTCCACCCCCCCACCCAACCTCCACCCCAAAACCTTCTCCCCCCCAAGACCTCCTCCACCCCAAAACCTCCTCTGTCCCCCATCAACCTCCACCCCAAGACCTCCTCCACCCCGAGACCTCCTCCACCCCCACCCAGCCTCCACCCCAAGACCTCCTCCACCCCAAGACCTCCTCCACCCCAAGACCTCCTCCACCCCAAGACCTCCTCCACCCCCACCCAACCTCCACCCCAAGACCTCCTCCACCCCCACCCAACCTCAACCCCAAACCAACCTCCATCCCCAAAACCTCCTCCCCCCCAAGACCCCTTCCACCCCCACCCAACCTCCACCCCAAGACCTCCTCCACCCCCACCCAACCTCCACCCCAAGACCTCCCCCGCCCCAAAACCTCCTCCACCCCCCCCCAACCTCCACCCCAAGACCTCCCCCGCCCCCCCCGGCCTCCCCCCCCGGCCTCCCCCCGCCCCGGGCCTCACCTTGCCGGTGGCGTGGTTGAGCATCTCCTGCCAGGTGGGGTCGAGGCGGTTGCGGTCGGCCAGGAGGCCCTGCTCGGCCACCAGCACCATCTCGCGCGCCGCCCCGTGCGTGCTCACGGCCCGCTCGTAGCGCAGCGCCGCCCGCTGCGTCTCCTGCTGCGCCTGCGCGCCCCGAAAGCGCTCGCCCGCGCGCGCCCCCCCGAAACCGGGGGGGGGGGGGCCCGGGGGGAGGCCGGGACCCCGATCGGGGTAGGGGGGGGGAGTCCCGAAAGTTCAAGGGGTGGGGGGGGGATCCTAAAACGTCCCTTGGGGCGGGGGGCTAAAAGACCGTCGGCTGGTGGTGGGGGTCCCAAAATCCCGTTGGGGTGGTGGTGGGGGGCCCTAAAATCCCGTTGGGTGGTGGTGGGGTCCCAAAACCTCATGGGGTGGTGGTGGGATCCCAAAATCTCATTGGGGTGGTGGTGGGACCCCAAAATCCCGTTGGGTGGTGGTGGGATCCCAAAATCCCGTTGGGTGGGGGGGGCGCTAAAATCCCGTTGGGTGGTAGTGGGATCCCAAAATCTCATTGAGGTGGCGGTGGGGGGCCCTAAAATCCCGTTGGGTGGTGGTGGGACCCCAAAACCTCATGGGGTGGTGGTGGGGGGCCCCAAAAACCCCGTTGGGTGGTGGTGGGACCCCAAAACCTCGTGGGGTGGCGGTGGGGGACCCTAAAATCCCGTTGGGTGGTGGTGGGACCCCAAAACCTCGTGGGGTGGTGGTGGGGGGCCCTAAAACCCCGTTGGGTGGTGGTGGGACCCCAAAACCCCACCCCAAGGTTCTAGGAGCCCCCAAAACCCCTTATATGGCGCTGATGCACCCCAAAACCCCATCACATCATGTTGGTGACCCCAAAATGCCACCCCACAGTGCTGGTGGCCCCCAAAACCCCATCCTACCGTGCCAGTTGACCCCAAAAGCCCATCCTACGCTGCCGGTTGACCCCAAAACCCCATCCTACGCTGCCGGTTGACCCCCAAACCCCCTCCTACGCTGCTGGTTGTCCCCAAATCCCCATCCTACCGTGCCAGTTGACCCCAAAACCCCATCCTACGGTGCCAGTCGACCCCAAAACCCCATCCTACCATGCCAGTTGACCCCAAAACCCCATCCTCTGGTGCCAGTTGACCCCAAATCCCCATCCTACGGTGCCAGTTGACCCCAAAATCCCATCTTATGGTGCCAGTTGGCCCCAAAACCCCATCCTACCGTGCCAGTTGACCCCAAAACCCCAACCTACCGTGCCAGTTGACCCCAAAACCCCATCCTACTGTGCCAGTTGACCCCAAAACCCCACGATATGGTCCCAGGGCCCCCCAAACCATTATGGGGTCGGGCGGCGGCCCCGTACCTCCTTGGCCAGGCGCCGCGCCTCGTAATAGGGCCGAGCCTTCTCAATGCAGGCGCCCAGCTGCGAGCCCTGCGCGTTGAGGCGGCGCGCCGACTCCGACAGGATGCGGCGGTACGCGGTGCGGGCGTCCTGCGGGGCGGCCCCAAAAGGGTTGGGGGGACCCCGAAGGGGTTGGGGGGACCCTAAAAGGGTTCGGGGTGATCCCAGGGGGATTTGGGGTGACCCCGAAGGAGTTAGAGGGACTCTGAAAGGGATTGGGGTGATTCCAGAGGGATTTGGGGTGATCCCAAAAGGGGATGGGGGGACGCCGAAGGGGTTGGGGGGACCCTAAAAGGGTTTCGGATGATCCCAGGGGGATTTGCGGTGATCCTAAAAAGGTTGGGGGGACACCGAAGGAGTTGGGGAGACCCTAAAAGGGGGTTGGGGGTGATCCCAGGGGGATTTGGGGTGATCCCAAAAGGGGTTTGGGGTGATCCCAAGGCGGTTTGGGGGACCCCGAAGAGGTTGGGGGACCCTAAAAGGGGGTTGGGGGTGATCCCAGGGGGATTTGGGGTGATCCCAAAAGGGGCTGGGGGGACACCGAAGAGGTTGGGGGGACCCTAAAGGAGTTGGGGGGACCCTAAAAGGGTTTGGGATGAGCCCAAAAGGGGTTGGGGGGACACCGAAGGGGTTGAGGGGACCCTAAAAGGGTTTGGGATGATCCCAAGAGGATTTGGGGTGAGCCCAGGGGGGATTTGGGGTGACCCCGAAGGAGTTAAGGGGACCCTAAAAGAGATTAGGGTGATCCCACAGCAATTTGGGGTGATCCCAAAACAGGTTGGGGGGATGCTGAAGGGGTTGGGGAAACCCTAAAAGGGGTTGGGGAAACCCTAAAAGGGGTTGGGGAAACCCTAAAAGGGGTTGGGAGTGAGTCTACAAACGGGTTTGGGGTGATCCCAGAAGCATTTGGGGTGATCCCAAAAGGGGGTTTAGGGAGATCCCAAATGGGGGTTAGGGAAAATCCCAAAAGGGAGTTAGGGGGATCCCAAAGAGGGTTTGGGGTGGCCCCAAAAGGGAGTTAAAAGGGATCCCAAAAGGGTGTTAAGAGGGATCCCAGGGGGATTTGGGGCGATCCCAAAAGGGATTAGGGAGACCCCAAAGGGGGATCGGGGCGACCCTAAAGGGGTTTGGGTGACCCCAAATGGGTTGGTGGGACCCAAAAAGGGGATTCGGGGTGATCCCAAAGGGAACTGGGGTGATCCCAAAGGGAACTGGGGTGACCCCAAAAGCGATTAGGGCGACCCCGGGGGGATTTGGGGTGACCCCGGGGGGCTTTGGGGTGACCCCGGGGGGATTTGGGGCGACCCCGGGGGGATTTGGGGCGCTCACGTCCAGCTGCAGCTCCACGCGGTTGATCTCCTCGGTGGCCTGGTTGAGGTGCTCCAGCTCCTCCTGCCAAGGGGCAACGTGGGCCCCAAATCCACCCCCAAAACCCCCAAAACGCAGCAAGGGACCCCCCCAAAACCCCGAAGACGCAGCGGCAGAACCCCAAAAGTCCTGAAGACGCGGCGACAGACCCCAAAACTCTGCCCCGAAACCCCAAAAACGCGATAAGGGATCCTCCAAAATCCCGAACGTGCAGCAATAGGCCCCCAAAATCCTAAAAACGCAGTGATTGACCCCAAAACCCACCCCAAAACCCCCCCCAAACCCCCCAAATCCTCCCAAAAACCCCCAAATCCCCCCCAAAACCCCCAAATCCCCCCAAAAACCCCAAAATCCCCCCCAAACGCCCCCCAAAACCCCCCCAAACCCCCAGCCAGGGACCCCCAAACCCCCCCAAATCCCCCCCAAAACCCCGAATCCCCCCCAACCCCCCCCTAAAAACCCCGAATCCCCCCCCCGCCCCCCCCTAAAAACCCCAAAACCCCCCCAAATCCCCCCCAAAACCCACCTGGATCCGGGGGTCCAGCTCTTCCTCCTCCTCCTCCTCCTCTTCCTCCTCGCTCCCCCCCCCCCCTTTTTGGGGTGCCCGGGGGGGGTCCCCAACACCCCCCCCCTCCTCCCCCCTCTCCCCCTCCTGCCCGGGGGGGGTCCCTCGCCCCCCTCCCCCCCCCGGGGGCTCCTCCGCGTCCCCCATTTTTGGGGGGGGGGACCCCAAAAAACTCCCCCCCCCTCCCCTAATTAACTAATTAACCGATTAATTACCCCCCCCCCCCCGAACCCGTTAAGAGGGCAACCCCATAGGGGCAAGGGGGGGCTTCACCTGCGCCCCCCCCCGGGGAGCGAGGGGGCGGGGGGGGCGGATTTGGGCATTTTTGGGGAGGATTTGGGATTTTTGGAGGGTTTTGGGGGCTTTTTTTGGGGGGGGGCGGGGCGGTTTTGGGGACCCCCCCCCCTTCGGGGGTGCGGAGCTGGAGCTGTAGGGGCGGCGTTGGGGGGCTGCAAAAAAGGAGAGGTCAGGGCCCCCCCAGACCCTACTGACCCCCCCAAATCCTCCTAATGACCCCCCCATACCCCCCAAAAACCCCAAAACCCCCCAAAATCACCCCAAAACCCCATTACTCCCCCATACCCCCCCTTTAGACCCCCCCCACCCCCCATTACCCCCCTAAATCCCCCCCACGACCTCCCCATATCCCCCAGGACCCCCCCAGGCCCCCCAAACCCCCCAAAAAATCCCCAAATCCCCCCAAATCCCCCAAACCCCCCCCAAAGGCCCCCCAAAACCCCATTACCCCCCCATAACCCCCCCTTTAGCCCCCCCCACCCCCCATTACCCCCCCCCAACCGCCCCCCCAGACCTTCCAGGACCCCCCCACATCCCCCAAACCCCCCAACCCCCCCCCCCCCCAAAACCCCAAAATCCCTCAAATTCACCCCAAAACCCCCCGCCCCCCCCCCCCGCGGCCTGTGTTTACCTCCGGCTCCTCCACTCCACTTCCCCCCGCCCCTCCCCGCCGGAACCGGAAGTCGCGCCCGCCGCCTCCCCTGCCGTACAACATGGCGGCGCCCAGCGCCGTACAGCTCCCCGCCCCGCTCCGCCCAGCTCCTCCCCGGGGCTCTGCGGACCGGAACCGGGCGGCGATCGATGAGCTCGGCGATCCTCAAACCGCCGCCGCCCTCGGCCCGGTTCCGGTCGCTTCCGGTTCGCCGCGGGGCGGAAGCGGTGGGGCGCCCATGGGCGCCGCCATCTTGTTTTACGGCCCGCAAGATGGCGGCCGGCCGCGGCCTGCTCGGATTTGGGCATTTTTCAGGCGTTTTTGCGCCGTTTTTGGCGTTTCTGAGCCCAAAACGACGCCTTTATCGTCAAGGCTTCGGGCAGGGGGACGCGTGCGCGTGAACACGCGTGTGTACGCCCGTTTACACGCGTGTAAGGACGTTTAAACACACATAAATACGTTTAAAAACACATTTAAACACGTAAACACACGCATGTAAACACTCACGAGACCCCCAGGACCCCCCCCCCCAGACCCCCAGGACCCCCCAGACCCCAGGACCCCCCAGGACCCCCAAGCCCCCCCCAGAAGGACCCCCAAAACCTCCATAGGCCCCCCAGGGCCTCCATAGGACCCCCAGGACCCCCATAGGACCCCCAGGGACCCCCAAAACCCCCAGAACCCCCCGGACCCCCAGGAAGACCCCCAGGACCCCCCCGAACCCCATAGGACCCCCAGGACATGCAGGGGACCCCCAGGGCCTCCATAGGACCCCCAGAACCCCCTGGAGGACCCCGGGACCCCCCCCCCCGAACCCCCAGGACCCCCCAGGACCCTCAAAACCTCCACAGAACCCCAGGACCCCCCTAGGACCCCCAAAAACTCCCCAGGACCTCCCCCTTTGAAGACCCCCCCCCCTTGATCCCCCTTTGCCCCCCCTTTTAGAGACCCCCCTTGGACCCCCTCTCTTTTGGGACCCCCCCCCCTTTAGCCCCCTCCCCTTTTAGGGACCCCCCCACTTTTAGGGACCCCCCTTTTCGCCCCCCCCCCATTTTAGGGACCCCCCCGTTTTAGGACCCCCCAAATTAAAACCCAGCCGCCTCCTTCCCCTAAAGCACCGCGACCCACGGACCCCGTACCCCCCAACCCCCCCAAAACCCCCCAAAAACCCCAAAACCCCCCAAAACCCCCGACCCCCCCCCCAAGACCCCCCCCCCGGTGGGGGCGGCACTTCCTGGGTCAGCCCCGGCTCCGCCATCCGGGGGCTCCGCGGCCGCCGCTCCCCAGCACCGGCACCGGGGGGGGGGGGTTGGGGGGGGGCTCGGGGGCGACCCCCCCGGCCGAAGGTAACGGGGGGGGGGGGGTGGGGGGCTGGGGGGGGTTCGGGGGAAGGGGGGGAAACCCGGCCCTAAATCCTGCCCCCCCCCCGTTATGGCGCGGAAATGAGCCCCCCAATAAAATGTAAGGGGGGGTCCCAAAATTGTGTGCCCCCCCCCCCCCAAAAAAAATCGTGCCCCCCCCCCCCCCCGGATAAATTCCTAAAAGGCGTCCGCTGAAACGCAGCCCTAAAAAGAAACCCCTGAAAAGCAGCCCCCCCCCCCAAAAAGCAACCCCCCCCCAAAAAGCAGCCCCCAAAAAGCACCCCCCAAAGGATCCACCCCAGAAGCGGCCCCCCCAAAATGTCCCCCCCAAAGCGTCCCCCAAATCCCCCCAATTCCCCCAATTCCCCCAAATCCCCCCAATTCCCCAAATCCCCCAAATCCCCACCAAATCCCCCCAAATCCCCCCAATTCCCCCAAATCTCCCCAAATCCCCCAAACCCCCAAATCCCCCCCCAAAATCCCCCCCAAATCCCCCCCAAATCCCCCAATAACCCCCTAAATTCACCCAGTCCCCCCCAATCCCACCAAATTCCCCCCAAATCACCCCAAATTCCCCCAACCCCCCAAATCTTCCCAAATCCTCCCCAAAATTCCCCCATATCTCCCCAAATCCACCCGGCCCCCCCCCCAGATCCCCTCAAATCCCCCCAAATACCCCCAACCTCCCCCAATCCCCCCAAATCCCCCTAATTCCCCCAATCCCCCAGACCACCCCCAAATTCCCCCAAATCCACCCCAAATCCCCCCAAATTCCCCCGATCCCACCCAATCCCCCCATTTTCTCCCCAAATCCCTCCAAACACCCCCAAATCCCCCAAACCCTCCCTAAATCCCCCAAATTCCCCCAAATCCCCCCAAATCCCCCAAATCCTCCCCAAATCCCCCCAAATGCCCCCCAATCCGCCCCAAATCTCCCCATATCCCCCCAGTTCCCCCCAAATCCCCGAAATCCCCCCCAAATTCCCCCAAAATCCCCCTAAATCCCCCCAAAATCCCCCCAATCCCCCTAATTCTCCCCCAAATCCCCCAAATCCCCCAATCCCCCCAAAATCCCTGCAAAATCCCCCAAAATCCCTCCCAAATGCTCCCCAATCCCCCCAAATTCCCCCAAACCCCCCAAAATCCCCGAAAATCCCTCCCAAATGCCCCCCAATCCCCCCAAATCCCCCAAATCCCCCCAATTCCCCCAAAATCCCCCCCAAATGCCCCCCAATCTCCCCAAATCCCCTCCAAATGCCCCCCAATCCCCCAAATTCCCCCAAATCCCCCCAAATCCCCTCCAAATGCCCCCAATCCCCCCAAATCCCCCCAAATCCCCCCAATCCCCCCCAAATCCCCCCAAATGCTCCCCAATCCCCCCAAATGCCCCCCAAATCCCCCCCAAAATCCCCCCAATCCCCCCAAATTCCCCCAAATCCCCCCAAACCCCCCAATCCCCCCAAAATCCCCCCAATCTCCCCAAATGCCCCCAAATCCCCCCAACCCCCCCAAAATCCCCCCAATCCCCCCCAAATCCCCCCAATCCCCCCAAAATTTCCCCAATCCCCCCAAATCCCCCGAAATGCCCCCCAATCCCCCACCCCCCCAAAATCCCCCAAATCCCCCCAATCCCCCCAAATTCCCCCAATCCTCCAAATCCCCCCAAACCCCCCCCAAATCCCCCAAATCCCCCCGTTCCTGACCCCGCTCCCTTGCAGGCGGCCGCACCATGCAGGAGAGCTTCGAGGCCCTGATCCTGCTGGGTAAGGTCCGGGGGGGCAATGGGGTGCTGGGGGGGCCCCGACCCCATATGGGGGCCCGGGACACGATATAGGGGCGACGGACCCGATATGGGGGGAAATGGACCCAATATGGGGGCGACAGACCCGATATGGGGGATAATGGACCCAATATGGGGGCAACAGACCCGATATGGGGGCAACAGACCCGATATGGGGGGAAATGGACCCAATATAAGGGGAAATTGACCCAAAATAGGGGCGATGGACCCAATATAGGGCATAATGGACCCGATATAGGGGTGAGGGACCCGATATGGGGGGAAATGGACAATATGGGGGCGACAGACCTGATATGGGGGAAATGGACCCAATATAAGGGGAAATTGACCCAAAATAGGGGCGAGAGACCCGATATAGGGGATAATGGACCCAATATAGGGGCGAGAGACCGATATGGGGGGAAATGGACCCAATATGGGGGCGACAGACCCAATATAGGGGATAATGGACCCAGTATGGGGGCAACAGACCCGATATGGGGGAAATGGACCCAATATAAGGGGAAATTGACCCAAAATAGGGGCGAGGGACCCGATATAGGGCATAATGGACCCAATATAGGGGCGAGAGACCGATATGGGGGGAAATGGACCCAATATGGGGGCGACAGACCCAATATAGGGGATAATGGACCCAGTATGGGGGCAACAGACCCGATATGGGGGGGAAATGGACCCAATATAAGGGGAAATTGACCCAAAATAGGGGCGAGGGACCCGATATAGGGGATAATGGACATGATATAGGGGCGAGGGACCCGATATGGGGGAAATGGACCCAATATGGGGGCGACAGACCCAATATAGGGGATAATGGACCCGATATGGGGGCAACAGACCTGATATGGGGGGAAATGGACCCAATATAAGAGGAAATTGACCCAAAATAGGGGCGAGGGACCTGATATAGGGGATAATGGACCCAATATGGGGGCAATGGCCCCAATTCAGGGATTATCAGCCCAATGTATGGGGTTATTGGCCCTATAGATGGGGTTTTAGCCCTATATACGGGGTAATCGGGCCAATATGTGGGGTTATCGGCCCAATATGCGGGATTATCAGGCCAGTTAGGGTGTAATCAGACCAATATATGGGGTTATCAAGCTAATTAGAGTGTAATCAGGCCAATATATGGGATTATCAACCCAATATATGGGGTTATCAGTCCGATATATGGGGTAATCGGCCCAATTAGGGGGTTATCAGCCCAATATATGGGATTATTAGCCCTATATATGGGATTATTGGCCCAATTAAGGGTTTATCAGCCCAATATGTGGGATTATCAACCCAATTAGGGATTTATCAGGCCAATATGTGGGATTATTGGCCCAGTTATGGGGTTATCAGCCCAATACATGGGATTATCGGCCCAATACATGGGATTATCAGCCCAATTAGGGGTTTATCACACCAATACATGGGATTATCAGCCCAGTACTTGGGATTATCAGCCCGGGTGACGCCGTCCCCGTTCCCCCAGACTTCCCCGTCCCCAAACCCATCGTGGTGTCGCGGCTGGAGCTGGAGGGGGAGCTGGGGGGCCGGAGCCCAGCGACTCCAAGGAGTGGGAGACCCTCAGGGTGGCCCCCGCCGGTGAGTGGGGGCGGGGGGGACAATGGGGGGACGTGGGGACAACGGGGGGACGTGGGGACAATGGGGACGTTGGGGACAATGGGGATGTTGGGGACGATGGGGACGATGGGGGTAATGGGGATGAGGAGGATGGTGGGGTCAATGGGGACAATGGGGTCAATGGGGTCGATGGGGACAATGGGGACAATGGGGTCAATGGGGACAATGGGGTCAATGGGGACATGGGGACAATGGGGGATGGGGTCAATGGGGACAATGGGGTCAATGGGGACAATGGGGTCAATGGGGACAATGGGGATGGGGACAATGGGGTCAATGGGGACAATGGGGACGATGGGGACAATGGGGTCAATGGGGACAATGGGGACAATGGGGTCAATGGGGACAATGGGGTCAATGGGGACAATGGGGACAATGGGGTCAATGGGGACAATGGGGTCAATGGGGACAATGGGGTTGATGGGGACAATGGGGACAGTGGGGTTGATGGGGACAATGGGGACAATGGGGTCGATGGGGACAATGGGGTCGATGGGGTTAATGGCGACATGAGGACAATGGGGTCAATGGGGACAATAGGGTCAATGGGGTCAATGGGGACGATGGGGACAATGGGGTCGATGGGGACAATGGGGACAACGGGGTCTATGGGGACAATGGGGTCAATGGGGACAATGGGGTCAATGGGGTCAATGGGGACAATGGGGTTGATGGGGACAATGAGGGTTGATGGGGACAATGGGGACAATGGGGTTGATGGGGTTGATGGGGACAATGGGGGCATGGGGACAATGGGGCCACCCCTCCCCCGCTCCCCCCGCCCCATTTCTCCCCCTTCCCCGTTTTTGACTTTGTTTTCCCAATTCTCTCGTTTTCTCCCCATTTTCTCCCAATCCCCGTGTTTCTGCCCCGTATTCTCCCAATTTCCCCATTTTCCCCCAAAATCCCCCATTTTCACCCCATTTTCTCCCCATTTTCCCCCAAATCCCCCATTTTTCATTTCCCCCCGTTTGCCCCATTTCCCCCCAAAATCCCCCATTTCTTCCCAATTTCCCCCCGTTTCCCCATTTTCCCCCAAAAACCCATTTTCCCCCTTTTTCCCCAAATCCCCCATTTTCTCCCCATTTCCCCCAAACCCCCCAAACCCCCATTTCCCCCATTTTCCCCCATTTTCCCCAAACCCCGATTTCCCCCAAACCCCCATTTTCACCCCAAACCCCCCATTTCCCCCAAACCCCCAATTTCCCCAAATTTCCCCCCATTTCCCCCAAACCCCCCCAAACCCCCCATTTTTGCCCCATTTCCCCCAATTTCCCCCAAACCCCCAACATCCCCCAAACCCCCATTTTCACCCCAAACCCCCAAATTCCCCAACTCCCCCATTTCCCCCAAACCCCCCATTTTTGCCCCATTTCCCCCAATTTCCCCCAAACCCCCAATTTCCCCCAAATCCCCCGTTTTCACCCCCAAACCCCCCTTTCCCCAAATTTCCCCCAATTGTCCCCAAACCCCCATTTCCCCCGATTTCCCCAAAATCCCCGTTTTCACCCCAAACCCCCAACTTCCCCCAAACCCCCAAATCCCCCATTTTTGCCCCATTTCCCCCAATTTCCCCCAAACCCCCAATTTCCCCCAAATCCCCTGTTTTCACCCCAAACCCCCCATTTCCCAAATTTCCCCCAATTGTCCCCAAACCCCCATTTCCCCCGATTTCCCCAAAACCCCCCTTTTCACCCCAAACCCCCCATTTCCCCAAAACCCCCCGTTTTCACCCCAAACCCCCGATTTCCCCAAAACCCCCCGTTTTCCCCCAAACCCCCAACTTCCCCCAAACCCCCAATTTCCCCAAATTTCCCCAATTGTCCCCAAACCCCCATTTCCCCCGATTTCCCCCAAATCCCCCGTTTTTACCCCAAACCCCCCATTTTTGCCCCATTTCCCCCAATTGTCCCCAAACCCCCGTTTCCCCCGATTTCCCCCAAACCCCCGATTTCCCCCAAATCCCCCGTTTTTACCCCAAACCCCCATTTCCCCAAAACCCCCCGTTTTCCCCCCAAACCCCCCATTTCCCCAAATTTCCCCCAATTCCCCCCAACGCCCCCATACCCCCCCCCCCCCAGACGACGACCCCCCCGCCGCCCCCTCCCCGCCCGCCCCCCCCCCAGCCCGGAGCCCCCCGACCCTCCACCTCCTCCGCCGCTCGGCCTCCGCCCCCCCCCCCCCCCCAAAACCTCCGGCCTCCGCCCCGGGCCCCCCGGCGGCCTCCGCGCCCCCGCGGCCGCCGGGGGTCCCCCAAACCCCCCCGGCCTCCGCCAGGCCTCGAGGCCTCGCTGCCAGGCCCGGGGGGGCCTGCGGGCCTCTAACGAAGCCGCTAACGAGGCCGAGCGGCCTCTGCGGTGCTCGGCCTTCGTCCGGCACCGCCGGGGGCACGGGGGGGGGGCCCGGGGGGCCCGGGGAGAGGCCGAGGCCTCGAAGGCCGCAGCGGGGCCTCCGGGGCCGGGGGGGGGAGGAGGCCGCAGGGGCAGCAGCGGAGGGCGTAAATTTGGGGGGGGGGGGACATGGGGGAGGCCGAGGAGGCCGGAGCGGGATGGAGGCCGCTTTTTGGGGGGGGGGGGTCCTGGGGAGGCCGACGCGGAGGGGAGGCCGAGGAGGCCGGAGCGCGATGGAGGCCGCTTTTTGAGGGGGGGGGTCCTGGGGGGGGTGGCGCGGAGGGAGGCCGAGGAGGCCGGAGCGGGATGGAGGCCGCTTTTTGGAGGGGGGGGTCCCGGGGGAGGCCGGCGAGGAACGGAGGCCGCCGGGGGAGGCCGTCGGCATGGGGGGGGGATGTGGGGGTCTTGGGGGAGGCCGGCGTGGAGGGGAGGCCATGGGGGGGAGGCCTCCATTGGGGGGGGTCCTGGGGAGGCCGGGGGGGGGGGGAGGCTGTTTGGGGGGGGGAGGCCGGGGTCAAGGGGAGGCCTCCATTGGGGGGTCCTGGGGGAGAGGCCCCCGGGGGAGGCCGGGAAGGAGGGGAGGCCGCCGGGGTTGGGGGGGGGGGGGGGGGCTGGGGGGGAACTGGGGGGAACTGGGGGGACTGGGGGGACTGGGGGGCAATGGAGGCCGGCTGGGGGGGGGGAGGCCAAAAAAGGGGGGGGGGGAAAAAAGAAAGGGGGGGCCTCCGGTGGAGGCTGCCGAGGAGCGGAGGCCGCCGGGGGGGGGGGGGAGGCCGCAGCGCCCCCAAATACAGCCCGGAACGGGCAAAACGCCGCTTTCCGCCCCAAAATCGCCGTCCTGAGCCGTCTGGTTTTTTTTGGGGGGGGGGGGGGGGGGGGGGGGGGGGGGGAATTAATTGGGTTAATTGATTGATTGGGGGGGTTAATTAATGGGGGTAATTAACTGGGGGTGGGGCGCAAGTGGAGGGGGGAGGGACGGATTAATTGGGGGGCGTGAATTAAAAGGGGGGGCACAGATTAATTGGGGGGGTCGCAAATTAATGGGGGGTCGCAAATTAATTGGGGGGGTCGCAAATTAATTGGGGGGTCGCGAATTAATTGGGGGGGTCACGGTAATTGGTGGGGGGCACCATTAATTGGGGGTGGTCGCAGAGTAATTGGTAATTGGGGGGGCAAATTAACGG
Organism: Anser cygnoides; assembly: GCF_040182565.1. Taxonomy (NCBI): domain Eukaryota; kingdom Metazoa; phylum Chordata; class Aves; order Anseriformes; family Anatidae; genus Anser; species Anser cygnoides. The sequence continues at coordinate 2,172,062 of NC_089907.1, forward strand.
GGGGCACACATTAATTGGGGGGGTCACATTAATTGGGGCACACAAATTAACTGTGGGGGCACGTTAATTTGGGGAGGGGGGCATATTAATTGGGGGGTCCCATTAATTGGGGCGGGTCCCATTAATTAGGGGAGGGGTCCCATTAATTGGGGGGGGTCTCATTAATTAGGGGAGGGGTCCCATTAATTGGGGGGGGTCCCATTCATTAGGGGAAGGATCCCATTAATTGGAGGGTCCCATTAATTGGGGGGTCTCATTAATTGGGGGGGTCCCATTAATTGGGGGTCCCATTAATTGGGGGATCCCATCAATTTGGGGGGGTCCCATTAATTGGGGGCGGTCCCATTAATTGGAGAGGGGTCCCATCAATTAGGGGAAGGGTCCCATTAATGGGGGGGGTCCCATTAATTTGGGGGGGTCCCATTAATTGGGGGGTCCCATTCATTAGGGGAAGGATCCCATTAATTGGAGGGGGTCCCATTAATTGGGGGGGGGGTCTCATTAATTGGGGGTCCCATTAATTGGGGAGGGATCCCATCAATTTGGGGGGTCCCATCAATTAGGGGAAGGGTCCCATTAATTGGGGGGGTCCCATTAATTGGGGGGGGGTCCCATTAATTGGGGGGGTCCCATCAATTAGGGAAGGGTCCCATTAATTGGGGGGGTCCCATTAATTGGGGGGGTCCCATCAATTAGGGGAAGGGTCCCATTAATTGGGGGGTCCCATTAATTGGGGGGGTCCCATTAATTGGGGGGTCCCATCAATTAGGGGAAGGGTCCCATTAATTGGGGGGGGTCCCATTAATTGGGGGGGTCCCATCAATTAGGGGAAGGGTCCCATTAATTGGGGAGGGGTCCCATTAATCGAGGAAGGGGCCATTAATTTGGGGGGGGGGTCCCATCAATTTGGGGGGGGTCCCATTAATTGGGGGGGGCTCAATTTCCCCCCCCCCCAAAAAACCCTATGGGGGGGGGGGGGGGGGCTGTGGGGTGGGGGCGGGGCGTCTTGGGGGGGCCGGATCCGGGGTGGGGGGGGTTCCCGGTTGGGGGGGGGGGGGGTCCTCGCCCTCGGCCCCTCCCCTTTTTTGGGTGGGGGGGGGGTCCGGGGGGGGCTTCCCCGCTCGGCGCCGGGGTTGAACTTCCTGGGTCAGCGGCTCCATTGTCAGCCCCGGGCGCGGCGCGGGGGCGGCGGCACCGGGACCCCCCGGGAACCCCCCAACCCCCCCCCCGGGATCCCCCGGACCCCCCGGACCCCCCCCGGAAAGGGTGGGAGCCCCCAGGTACGGGGAGGGGAGGGGGAGGGGAGGGGGGGGAGGGGAGGGGAGGGGAGGGGGAGGGGGGAGGGGGGGCTGCGAAATGGGGGGGGGGATTTGGGGGGTGGGCTGCGAATTTGGGGAGGGGGCGGCGGAATGGGGGCTGCAAAGGGGGGGAGGATTTGGGGAGGGGGGATTTGGGGGGGGGATTTGGGGGGGGGCTGTAAAAGGGGGGGGGAATTGGGGAGGGGGCGTTTCGAATTGGGGGGGTGAGAATTTGAGGGAGGGGGCTGCGAATTTGGGGAGGGGGCTGGGAAACGGGGGGGCTGCAAATGGGGGGGGAGGATTTGGGGAGGGGGCTGCGAATTGGGGGGGGTGAGAATTTGGGGGGAGGATTTGGGGAGGGGGCTGCAAAGGGGGGGGATTTGGGGAGGGGGCGTTTCGAATTGGGGGGTGAGAATTTGGGGAGGGGGCTGGGAAATGGGGGGGCTGCAAATGGGGGGGAGGATTTGGGGAGGGGGCTGCAAATTTGGGGAGGGGGCTGCGAAATGGGGGGGCTGCAAATTGGGGGGAGGATTTGGGGAGGGGGCTGCAAAGGGGGAGAATCGGGGGGCCGCAAATTTGGGGAGGGGGCTGGGAAACGGGGGGGGGCTGCAAATGGGGGGGGGAGGACTTGGGGAGGGGGCTGCAAATGTGGGGAGGGGGCTGCGGATGGGGGGGCTCGAAAAGGGGGGTGCCGATGGGGGGGGGGCTGCACTTTTTGGGGTGAGGTTTGGGGGTTTCCAGTCCCGTTTTTTGGGGGGGGGGGGGGATTTGGGGGGGGGGGGGGGGGGTTCCGAGACCCCGGCGCGGATTTTCCCCCAAAAAAAGCCGACCTGGGCATTTTTGGTGCCGTTCCTCAGCGCCGCCTCGCTCAGAGCAGAAATTGCCCCAAACCGCCCCGAATCGCCCCGGAGAATCGGGGCTGCGGGGGCTGGGGTGGGGTCACACGGCCGCCATCCCCGATTTTGGGGCATTAATCCCCGTTTTGGGGCATTAATCCCAGTTTTGGGGCAATAATCCCCATTTTCATGTATTAACCCCATTTTCGTCCCCTAATTCCCATTTTCCGTGCATTTATTCCCATTTTTGAGCATTAATTGCAGTTTTTCTACATTTATTCCCATTTTTTTACATTTATTCCCTTTTTTGTGCATTAATTCCCGTTTCTGAGCATTATTTCCCATTTTCCGTGCATTTATTCCCATTTTTTGTGCATTTATTCCCATTTTTGTGCATTCATTCACATTTTTGTGCATTTATTCCCATTTTTGTACCTTTATTCCCATTTTTGTTCATTTATTCCCAATTTTTGTGGATTATTTCCCGTTTTCTGCGCATTAATTCCCATTTCTGCGCATTAATTCACATTTTTGTGCATTAATTCCCATTTCTCCCATGTTTTTCCCATTTTTGTGCATTAATTCACATTTTTTGTGCATAATTTCCCATTTTTGTGCGTTAATTCCCATTTCTCCCATGTTTTTCCCATTTTTGTGCATTAATTCCCATTTTTGTGCATTAATTCCCATTTTTGTGCATTATTTTTCATTTCTGTCCATGTATTTCCCATTTCTGTGCATTAATTCACATTTTTTGTGTGCAGAATTTCCCATTTCTCTGCGTTAATCCCCATTTCCGTGCGCCGATTCCCATTTTCCCTGCGTTATTCCCATTTTTCGTGCATTAATTCCAATTTTTTGCTCCTCGTTCCCATTTTCCCTGCATTATGCCCATTTTTGGCGCGTTATTTCCGTTTCTTGCTCCTTGTCCCCATTTTTGGCGCATTAATCCCCGTTTTTGGCTCATCAATCCCCATTCTTTGCTCATTTTCCCCATTTTTGGCTCATCCGTTTTTTGGTGTGATAATCTCCATTTTCGGCTCATAAATTCCCATTTTTGGCCATTTATCCCCATTTTTTGCTCATTGTTCCCATTTTTGGTGCGTTACTTCCAGTTTTGGCTCCTTGTCCCCATTTTTGGCCATTTATCCCCATTTTTTGCTCATTCTTCCCTTTTTTGGTGTGATAATTTCAATTTTCGGCTCATATTAATTCCCATTTTTGGCCATTTATCCCCAATTTTGCTCATTCTTCCCATTTTTGGTGTGATAATCTCCATTTTCGGCTCATAAATTCCCATTTTTGGCCATTTATCCCCAATTTTGCTCATTCTTCCCTTTTTTGGTGTGATAATTTCAATTTTCGGCTCATAAATTCCCATTTTTGGCCATTTATCCGCATTTTTTCTCATTCTTCCCATTTTTGGTGTGATAATTTCAATTTTCGTCTCGTAAATTCCCATTTTTGGCCATTTATCCCCATTTTTTGCTCATTCTTCCCATTTTTGGTGTGATAATCTCCATTTTCGGCTCATAAATTCCCATTTTTGGCCATTTATCCCCAATTTTTGCTCATTCTTCGCATTTCTGGTGCGTTAATTCCAGTTTTTGGCCATTTATCCCCATTTTTGGCGCATTTATCCCCAATTTTTGCTCATTCTTCCCGTTTTTGGTGCGTTATTTCCCGCTTTTGCCTCCTTGCCCCCATTTTCGGCGCGTTCGTCCCCGATTTTGGCTCCCGAGTTCCCGTTTTTGGCTCCTTCATCGCCGTTTTTCGCTCGCTCGCCCCGTTTTCGGCGCGTTTGGCCCCGTTTCCCCTTCCCACGGGTGCCCCGCCCCGTCTCCCGCAGGCCCCGCCCCCATGCCGCCGCCCCGCCCCGCCGTGACCTCGCCCCTGCTCGTGACGTCAGCGCCCGTCGCGACGTCATCGACAGCCGTGACGTCATCGACAGCCGTGACGTCATCGACAGCCGTGACGTCACCGCCTATCGCGACATCGCCGAGGGCCATGACGTCGCCGATGGTCGTGACATCGCCGAGAGTGACGGCGTCGCCTGGGGTCGCGACGTCGCCAACTATCGCGACATCTCCGAGAGCCTTGAGGTCCCCGAGGGCCGTGACGTCACCGAGAGCCGTGACGTCACTGAGAGCCGTGACGTCACCAACCGTCGCGACGTCCCCGGCCCCCGCGCCCTCGCCAGGTATCACGACCCCGCCGACTATCGCACCACCGCCACCGACTGTCGCAGCATCGCCAGCGGCGACCGCGATGTCGGCGCCGACTAGCGCGGCGTCCCCAAGTGTCCCGGCGTCCCCGTCCATCGCCGCGTCCCCGACTGTCGCGACGTCCCCCCCCAGCCGTCGCCGTGTCGCCGACTATCGCCACGTCGCCGCCGACTATCGCCGCGTCGCCGGCCGGCCGCAAGCGCAAGGCGCGCTCGGTGCGCCAGCGGCCGGCGCCGGGCGAGGAGCCCAACATCTGCGTGGAGTGCGGGCAGAGCTTCGCGCGGCGCGCCGCGCTCGCCGCCCACCGCCGCCGCCACCGCGCCGCCAGGGCCGCCCCCAGCGCGTGCGGCGCCTGCGGTGCCAGGGGGGCTTGCGGCGCTCGCAGCGCTTGCAGTGCTGCTAGTGCTAAGAGTGCTTGCGGTGCTAGTAGCGCTTGTAATGCTACTAGTGCTTGCAGCGCTAGCAGCGCTTGCAGTGCTACTAGTGCTAAGAGGGCTTGTAGTGCTAGCAGTGCTTGTAGGGCTGCTAGTGCTTGCGGTGCTAGTAGTAGCGCTTGTAATGCTACTAGTGCTTGCAGTGGTAGCAGCACTTGCAGTGCTACTAGTGCTAAGAGGGCTTGTAGTGCTAGTAGTGCTTGTAGGACTGCTAGTGCTTGCGGTGCTAGCAGTGCTTGCAGTGCTACTAGTGCTAAGAGTGCTTGCAGCGCTAGCAGTGCTTGTAGTGCTTGTAATGCTACTAGCGCTTGCAGTGCTAGCAGCGCTTGCAGTGCTAGCAGCGCTTGCGCTACTTGCTTGTAGTGCTAGTAGTGCTAGCTAGTGCTTGCGGTGCTAGCAGCGCTTGCTACTAGTGCTAAGAGCAGCTAGCTGCTAGTAGTGCTTGTAGCAGCGCTTGCAGTGCTAGCAGCTTGCTTGCTTAGCTACTAGCAGTGCTTGTAGTGCTAGCAGTGCTTGTAGGGCTGCTAGTGCTTAGTGCTAGCGCACTAGGGCTGCTAGTGCTGCTGCAGCGCTTGCAGTGCTACTAGCTAAGGTGCTTGCTAGTAGTGCGCTACTAGGTCTGCTGCAGCGCTTGCGCTAGCAGTGCTTGTAGTACTAGCAGCGCTAGCCAGTGCTTGTAGTGCTAGCGGTGCTCAGCGGTGCTCAGCCAGTGCTTGCAGTGCTAGCAGTGCTTGCAGTGTTGCAGCTAGCGCTACTAGTGCTTAGCAGCGCTACTGGTGCTTGCAGCGCTAGCAGTGCTTGCAGCGCTACTAGGTCTTGCAGCGCTAGCCGTGCTTGCAGTGCTCCCGGCGCTCCCAGCGCTTGCAGCGCTAGCGGTGCCAAGAGCGCTAGCGGTGCTCCCAGTGCTCCCAGTGCTCCCAGGGCTTGCAGTGCTCGTGGCGCTCAGAGCCCTTGCAGCGCTCGCGGCGCTCCCGGCACTCCCGGCGCTCGCGGCGCCTGCGCGGACTGCGGGAAGAGCCTCGCGCGGCGCCCGCGGCGCTGCCCGTCGGCACCCGGCGTCGGCGTCGGCGGGGCGCCCAACACGTGCGGCGAGTGCCGGCAGAGCTTCGGGCAGACGTCGGACCTGGTGAAGCACATGCGCATCCACACCGGGGAGAAGCCGTACGCCTGCGGGCACTGCGGGAAGCGCTTCAACGTCTCCTCCAACCTCATCCGGCACCGGCGCATCCACACGGGCGAGCGGCCCTACGGCTGCCCCGAGTGCGGCAAGCGCTTCACCGACAAGTCGACGCTGACCCAGCACCGGCGCACGCACACCGGCGAGAAGCCCTACGCCTGCGCCCGCTGCGGGAAGAGCTTCAGCCGCAGCTCCCACCACAAGCGGCACCAGCGCACCCACGGGGCCGGGGGGGGTACTGGGGGTATTGGGGGTGTTGGGGGTATTGGGGGGACTGTATTGGGGGTGGTATTACTGGGGGGGGTATTGGGGGTATTGGGGGTATTGGGGGTAGTGGGAGGGGTATTGGGGGGGGTATTGGGGGTATTGCAGGGGGGTATTGGTAATGGGGGGGGTACGGGGGGTATTGGGGGGGGTATTGGGGGTATTGGGGGGGGTATTGGGGGTACTGGGGGGTGGTACTGGGGGGGTATTGGGGGTGGTATGGGGGGGGTACTGGGGGGGGGTATTGGGGGTAGTGGGAGGGGTATTGGGGGGGGTATTGGGGGCACTGGGGGGGGTATTGGGAGTACTGGGGGTACTGGGGGGGGTATTGGGGGTACTGGGGGGGGTATTGGGGGCACTGGGGGGGGTACTGGGGGCGTTGGGGGGGGTACTGGTACCGGGGGGGGCGGGGGGCAGGGGGCGGTTGGGGGGTTCTTGGCGCTGTGGGGGTGCCACGCGCAGCGCTGCTAGGGGGGGGCGGGGGGGGGGGCGATGTGGGGCTGGGGGGGGGGTGTGGGGCCGGGGCGTTAATTAGCGGTAACGAGGGGCTCGGGGGGGGCGCGCGCGCGGCCGGGCGGATCGGGGACAAAAAGGAGAGATTTGGTAAAATCGGGGCTCTGCTCGTCACTGCCCGGCATCGCCACCCCCGGGGGGGGGCAAATGACGTCATATGGGGCCCACAGCCCCCTGCCCCATAGGGCTGGGGGGGGGCTATGGGGCAGGGGGGGTCCTATGGGGCTGGGGGGGGTCCTATGGGGCTGGGGGGGGGGCTATGGGGGGGGGGCTATGGGGCTGGGGGGGCTCCTATGGGGCTGGGGGGTTCCTATGGGGCTGGGGGGGGTCCTATGGGGCTGGGGGGGTCCCTATGGGGCAGGGGGGGTCCTATGCTGGGGGGGCTCCTATAGGGCTGGGGGATTCCTATGGGGCAGGGGGGGTCCTATGGGGCTGGGGGGGTTCCCTATGGGGCTGGGGGGGGTCCTATGGGGCTGGGGGGCTCCTATGGGGCTGGGGGGGGTCCTATGGGGCTGGGGGGGTCTCCTATAGGGCTGGGGGGGCTCCCTATAGGGCTGGGGGGGCTCCTATGGGGCTGGGGGGTTCCTATGGGGCTGGGGGGGTTCCTATGGGGCTGGGGGGGTTCCTATGGGGCTGGGGGGGGGGGCTATGGGGGGGGGGCTATGGGGTGGGGGGGGTCCCTATGGGGCAGGGGGGGGGGGCTATGGGGCAGGGGGGTTCCTATAGGGCTTGGGGGGTTCCTATAGGGCTGGGGGGTCCCTATGGGGCTGGGGGGGTCCCTATGGGGCAGGGAGGAACCTGGGGGTCCCAGCGCTGACCTTTGGGGGGGGGTGTCCCAGCAGGGGGGGGGCTGCTGCCGCTGGCCCCATAGCGACCCCCCGGCCCCATAGCGACCCCCCTGGCCCCATAGCGACCCCCTGGCCCCATAGCGACTCCCCATAGTGAGACCCCCAGCCCCATAGCGACCCCCCGGCCCCATAGCGAGACCCCCAGCCCCATAGCGAGCCCCCGGCCCCATAGCGAGACCCCCGGCCCCATAGCGACCCCCCGGCCCCATAGCGAGACCCCCAGCCCCATAGCGACCCCCCAGCCCCATAGCAAGACCCCACGGCCCCGTAGCGACCCCCCGGCCCCATAGCGAGCCCTTGGTGCAGGCCCAGCTCCGGCCCTGCCTCACCCCGTGCGGGGGCCGCGTCCGCAGTGGGGCAGGGCGGGCACTTGGGGGTCGCTATGGGGCAGGGGGGGTGTGGGGGGGGGGGGGGCACCTGGCTCCCCAGGGGGTCCCGAGCCCCTGTGTGCTGGGTCCCTATGGGGTGGGGTCCGTGGGGTATGTTGGGGGGCCGGGACCCCCGATTGGGGTCCTATGGGGTGGGGGGGTGGGGAGGGTGTGGGGCAGGGGGGGTGGGGGGGTGTGCAGGCTATGCGGGTGCTATGGGGCAGGGCTATGGGGCAGGCTATGGGGCAGGGCTATGGGGCAGGGCTATGGGGCAGGGCTGCTATGGGGCTAGCAGGCTGCTATGGGGCAGGCATGGGGCTAGGCTGTATGGGCAGGGCTGTGGGGCCATGGGGCAGTTATGGGGCAGAGCTATGCTATAGGGCAGGGTTATGGGGCAGGGCTATGGGGCAGGCTATGTTATGGGGCAGGGCCGCTATGGGGCAGGGCTGTGGGGCAGGGCTGTGGGGCTATGGGGCAGGGCTATGGGGCAGGCTATGGGGCTATGGGGCAGGCTATGGGGCAGGTTATGGGGCAGGCTATGGGGCAGGGCTATGGGGGCAGGGCTATGGGGCAGGGCCATGGGGCAGGCCATGGGGCAGGCTATGGGGCAGTGCTATGGGGCCGGCTATGGGGCAGGGCTATGGGGGCAGGCTGTGGGGCAGGGCTATAGGGCAGGGCTATGGGGCAGGTTATGGGGCAGGGCTGTGGGGCAGGGCTGTGGGGCAGGGCTATGGGGCAGGCTATGGGGCAGGCTATGGGGCTATGGGGCAGGGCCATGGGAAGGTTATGGGGCAGGGCCGTGGGGCAGGGCTATGGGGCAGGGCTATGGGGCAGGGCTATGGGGCAGGCTATGGGGCTATGGGGCAGGCTATGGGGCAGGTTATGGGGCAGGGTTATGGGGCAGGGCTGTGGGGCAGGGCCATGGGGCAGGGCTATGGGGCAGCCGTGGGGCCATGGCGTGCCCCCCCCCCCAGCCCCCCCCAGGAGCTGCGGGCCAAAAAAAAAGGGGGGGGCGCCCACCTGGGGGTCCCCGCGCCCCACAAGCGGCCTCCCCCCGACCCCTCCCTGCCCCACAGCGCCCCACATCTCCCCACATCTCCCCCCCCCCCCCCCCCCCCCCCCCAAAGGTGACCGCGGCGGGGGCACGAACGCCTTCGGCTACCGGCTCCGCCGCTGACGTCACCACCCCAATGACGTCATCACCGCCCCGATGACGTCATCGATGACGTCACCGCCCCGATGACGTCATCGCCGCCCCGATGACATCACCGCCATGACGTCACGAGGCGCTGGGAGCCGAGGGGGGGGTTTATTAAAAGCAAAAAAAAGGGGGGGGGGGGGGAACGGGGGGGGGGGGTCCCCGGAGCCGGGGCAGGGGAAATTTGGCAAAACCCGCGCCCCCCCCCCCCCTAATAAATATGCGGCGTCCTAATGAGGGGGGCGGGGCCTCTTCCGGCAGCCAATCGGCTCCCGCCCCCCCCCCCCCGCCCCATAGCGCTCGTGTCCGTGTCCCCCCCCCCCCCCAACAGTGTCCGCTCGCTGCGCGCCCCCCCCCCGGAGCCGTGGGTCAGTCCCGTGGGACCCCCAAGTTGGGGGGGGCTGGAGGGGGTCGGTCCGTGGGCGCCCCACGCTTGGGGGGCTGGAGTGGGGCTGGCCGTGGGGCTGGCCGTGGGTCTGGCCGTGGGTCCAGTCCGTGGGTCTGGCCGTGGGTCTCGCCGTGGGTCAGTCCGTGGGGCTGGCCTTGGGTCCCACCGTGGGTCCCGCCGTGGGTCTCGCTGTGGGTCTGGCCGTGGGTCCTGCTGTGGGTCTCGCTATGGGTCGCTCCGCGCTATGGGTCCCACCGTGGGTCCCGCCGTGGGTCTCGCTGTGGGTCCCGCTGTGGGTCTCGCTATGGGTCGCTCGCGCGCTATGGGTCTCGCTGTGGGGCTGGCTGTGGGTCCCGCTGTGGGTTGCTCCGCGCTACGGGTCCCGCCGTGGGTCTCGCTGTGGGTCTTGCTGTGGGTCCTGCTGTGTCGCTCCACGCTATGGGTCCTGCCGTGGGTCCTGCTGTGGGGCTGGCTGTGGGTCCCGCCATGGGTCTTGCTATGGGTCCTGCCGTGGGTCTGGCCATGGGTCCCGCCGTGGGTCCCGCCGTGGGTCACTCTGTGCTGTGGGTCCTGCCATGGGTCTCGCTGTGGGTCTGGCTGTGGGTCCCGCTGTGGGTCTTGCTGTGGGTCCTGCTGTGGGTCGCCCCGCACTATGGGTCCCACCGTGGGTCCTGCTATGGGTCTGGCCGTGGGTCTGGCCGTGGGTCGCTCCACGCTATGGGTCCTCACTGTGGGTCCTGCTGTGGGTCCCGCTATGGGTCTCGCTATGGGTCCCGCCGTGGGTCGCTCCGTGCTATGGGTCCCGCCGTGGGTCCCGCCGCGCCCCACTCGTGGCTCAGTCCGCGGGCCCTGCTCTCGCCCCAGCCCCGCCGTGGGTCCCGCCGTGGGTCCGGCCGCCCCCTTCCTCCGGGTCCCGCCGTGGGGCCGCCCCCCGGCCCCACTCGTGGGTCAGCCGCCGCCGTGGGGCCGGGCGGCGGCGGGGAGGGGGACCGAGGGGGGGGGGGGGAGCCGAGGAGTGGGGCGGGGGGGGGGAGAAGGGGCGGCCGTGGGGCAGCCGTGGGGCGGCCGTGGGGCGGCCGTGGGTCACTGTGGGGCCGGGGCCGGCGGCGTGGGGCTGAGCTCGGCCGAGAGCGCGTCGAAGGCCCGCAGCATGGCGTCGCGCACGCGCTCCGTCAGCGCCGGGACGTCGGCGGGGCCCAGCCCCTGCGTGGGCAGCGGGGGCAGCACCTGGATCACGCACTGCCCTGGGGGGCGCGGGGGGGGGGGGTCACCGGGGGGCCGGCCCCATAACTTGTCCCATAACCGGCCCCACAGCCGGCCCCATAGCCTGCCCCATAGCTGGCCCCATAGCCAACCCCATAGCCCGCCCCATAGCCAGCCCCATGGCTGCCCCATAGCCTGCCACATAGCCCGCCCCATAGCTCACCCCCATAGCCAGCCCCATAACATGTCCCATACCAGCCCCATAGCCTGCCTCATAGCCCTCCCTATGGCCTGCCACATAGCCGGCCCCATAACTTGTCCCATAGCCAGCCCCATAGCCCGCCCCATAGCCAACCCCATAGCTCGCCCCACAGCTCGCCCCATAGCCGGTCCCACAGCCCTGCCCCATAGCCAGCCCCATAGCCCTCCCCATAGCCCGCCCCATAGCCAGATCCATAGCCAGCCCCATAACCTGCCCCATAACCAGCCCTATAGCCTACCCCATAACCAGACCCATAGCTCACCCCATAGCCCCATACCCCATAGCCCCATGCCCCATAGCCGGCCCCACAGCCTGCCCCATAGCCCGCCCCATAGCCAGCCCCACAGCCCTGCCCCATAGCCGGCCCCATAGCCTATCCCATTGCCTGCCCCATAGCCCTCCCTATAGCCTGCCACATAGCCAGCCCCACAGCCTGCCCCATAGCCAGACCCATGGCCGGCCCTATAGCCTGCCCCATAGCCCACCTTATTGCTTGCCCCATAACCAGCCCCACAGCCCTGCCCCATAGCCTGCCCCATAACCAGCCCCATAGCCCGCCCCACAGCCAGCCCCATAACCCACAACACATCACCCCACCCCATGCCCAAGCAGCCCCTTCCCGTGCCCCACAGCCCCCTCCGCCCCCCAAGTCCGCCCCCCAAGTGCACCCCCCAAGTGCGCAAGTGCGCCCCCAACCCGCGCCCCCCCTCACCGGCGGTGAAGCGCCGCTCGCGCTTGCTGTAGAAGTGCTGGTAGGAGGAGATGACGATGGGGACGACGGGGACCTGGGGGGGGGGACGGGGGGACGGAGGGGCCCTCAGTGGGGCCGCCCCCGCCCCATAGCGGCCCCATAGCGGCCCCACAGCGGCCCCCCAGCGGGCCCCGTACCTGGGCCTGGACGGCGAGGTGGGAAGGCGCCGCGCTTGAAGGGCAGCATGGAGCCGCTGTGGTTGCGCGTCCCCTCGGGGAACACCCACACCCGCACCTGGGGGGAGACGGGGGGCTCAGCCCCATAGCGGGGGGGCGGCCCCATAGCCAGGGGGCGGCCCCATAGCGGGGGGTCGGCCCCATAGCGGGGGGTCAGCCCCATGGCGAGGGCTCGGCCCCATAGCGGGGGGTCAGCCCCATAGCGAGGGGTCGGCCCCATAGCGAGGGCTCGGCCCCATAGCCAGGGGTCAGCCCCATAGCGAGGGGTCGGCCCCATAGCCAGGGGGCTTGGCCCCATAGCGAGGGCTCGGCCCCATAGCGGGGGGTCAGCCCCATAGCGGGGGGTCGGCCCCACGGTGAGGGCTCAGGGCTCATAGGACCCCATATCTGCCCCATAGCGCCCCATATCGGGGGGTCAGCACCCCATAGGACCCCATCGTGCCCCATATCCGCCCCATAGTGCCTCCATAGCACCCCATAGAGCCCCATACCCGCCCCACAGCGCCCCATATCCACCCCATAGCACCCCATATGTGCCCCATAGCACCCCATATCCACCTCATATCCGCCCCATAGCGCCCCATATCCACCCCATAGGACCCCATAGCACCCCAAATGACCCCATAGCGCCCCATATCATCCCATATCCGTTGCATATATATCCACCCCATAGCACCCCATAGGACCCCATATCCGCCCCATATCTGCCCCATAGCGCCCCATATCTGCCCCATAGTGCCGCATATCCACCCCATATATAGCACCCCATACCTGCCCCATAGAGCCCCATACCCACCCCATAGTGCCCCATATCTGCCCCATAGTGCCCCATATCCACCCCACAGCACCCCATATGACCCCATAGTCATAGTGCCCCATACCTGCCCCATAGTGCCCCATACCCACCCCCTAGCGCCCCATAGCGCCCCATATCCACCCCATAGCACTCCATAGTACCCCATATCCCCCCATATCTGCCCCATAGCACCCCATATGACCCCATAGCGCCCCATACCCGCCCCATACCCACCCCATAGCGCCCCATATCCCCCCATATCCACCCCATAGCACCCCATATGACCCCATACCCTCCCCATAGTGCCCCATACCCGCCCCATAGCACCCCATATCCACCCCATATGACCCCATAGTGCCCCGTATCCACCCCATAGCACCCCATAGTGCCCCATAGTACCCCATATCTGCCCCATAGTGCCCCATATCCACCCCATAGCGCCCCATAGTACCCCATATCCCCCCATATCTGCCCCATAGTGCCCCATAGCACCCCATAGAGCCCCATATGACCCCATAGTGCCCCATAGCGCCCCATACCCGCCCCATATCCGCCCCATATGACCCCATAGTGCCCCATACCCACCCCATAGCGCCCCATAGTACCCCATATCCCCCCATAGTACCCCATATCCCCCCATAGTACCCCATATCCCCCCATAGTACCCCATATCCCCCCATATCCGCCCCATAGCGCCCCATACCTGCCCCATAGCACCCCATACCCACCCCATAGCACCCCATATCTGGCCCATAGCACCCCAAATGACCCCATAGCGCCCCATACCTGCCCCATAGCACCCCATATCCACCCCATAGCACCCCATAGAGCCCCATACCCACCCCATAGCACCCCATATCCACCCCATAGCGCCCCATAGTACCCCATATCCCCCCATATCCTCCCATATCTGCCCCATATCCCCCCATATCTGCCCCATAGCACCCCATATGACCCCATAGCACCCCATATGACCCCATAGCGCCCCATACCTGCCCCATATCTGCCCCATAGCACCCCATATGATCCCATAGCGCCCCATATGACCCCATAGCATAGTGCTGCATATAGCACCCCATATCCACCCCATAGAGCATAGCACCCCATATATAGAGCCCCATACCCACCCCATAGCACCCCATATCCACCCCATATGACCCCGTAGTGCCCCATACCCCCCCCATATGCCACCCCATAGCGCCCCATATAGCACCCCATATGACCCCATATGACCCCATATCCCCCCCACCCGCCCCATAGCGCCCCCCAGCGCCCCCCCCGGCACTCACGTCCTGGCTGAGCATGGTGTGCGCGGCCTCGGCCATGACGCTGATGGCGTCGCGCGTGCGCTTGCGGTCAATGAAGATGATGCCGCCCAGCCAGCACGCCGCCCCCACCGCCCCCATGTAGAGCAGCTCCCGCTTGGCGATGGGCACGCAGCGGTCGGGGAGCACCTCCATCAGACGGGGGGGTTACTGGGATATGGGGTTATGGGGCTGGGACACGGGGTTATGGGGCTCATCCACGGGGTTATGGGGCAGGGAAGGGGGTTGTGGGGCTGGGAAGGGGGTTATGGGGCTGGGACACGGGGTTATGGGGCTGGGACACGGGGTTGTGGGGCTGGGACACGGGGTTGTGGGGCTGGGACACGGGGTTATGGGGCTGGGACACAGGGCTATGGGGCTGTTATGGGGCTGGGACACGGGGTTATGGGGCTGGGACACGGGGTTATGGGGCTGGGACACAGGGTTATGGGGCTGGGACACAGGGTTATGGGGCTGGGATATGGGGCTGTGGGGCTGGGACACGGGGTTGTGGGGCTGGAACACGGGGTTATGGGGCTGGGACACGGGGCTGTGGGGCTGGGACACGGGGTTATGGGGCTGGGACACGGGGTTATGGGGCTGGGACACAGGGTTACTGGGATATGGGGCTGTGCTGGGACACGGGGTTGTGCTGGAACAGGGGGTTATGGGGCTGGGACACAGGGCTATGGGGCTGGGACACGGGGTTATGGGGCTGGGACACGGGGCTGTGGGGCTGGGACACGGGGTTATGGGGCTGGGACACAGGGTTATGGGGCTGGGATATGGGGCTGTGGGGCTGGGACACGGGGTTGTGGGCTGGGACACGGGGTTATGGGGCTGGGACAGGGGGCTGTGGGGCTGGGACACGGGGTTGTGGGGCTGGGACACGGGGTTGTGGGGCTGGGACACGGGGTTATGGGGCTGGGATATGGGGCTGTGGGGCTGGGAAGGGGGTTGTGGGGCTGGAACACGGGGTTATGGGGCTGGGACACAGGGCTATGGGGCTGGGACACGGGGTTATGCTGGGACAGGGGGCTGTGGGGCTGAGAAAGGGGGTTATGGGGCAGGGACACAGGGTTATGGGGCTGGGATATGGGGCTGTGGGAGCACCTCCATCACGGGGTTGTGGGGCTGGGACACGGGGTTATGGGGCTGGGACACGGGGCTGTGGGGCTGGGACACGGGGTTGTGGGGCTGGGACACGGGGTTGTGGGGCTGGGACAGGGGGTTATGGGGCTGGGACACGGGGTTATGGGGCTGGGACACGGGGTTGTGGGGCTGGGAAGGGGGTTGTGGGGCTGGGACACGGGGTTATGGGGCTGGGATACACAGTTATGGGGCTGGGACACGGGGTTGTGGGGCTGGGACACGGGGCTATGGGGCTGGGAAGGGGGTTGTGGGGCTGGGACACGGGGTTATGGGGCTGGGATACACAGTTATGGGGCTGGGACACGGGGTTATGGGGCTGGGACACGGGGTTATGGGGCTGGGATATGGGGCTGTGGGGCTGGGACACGGGGTTGTGGGGCTGGGACACGGGGTTATGGGGCTGGGACACGGGGTTATGGGGCTGGGGAGGGGGTTGTGGGGTGAGAAAGGGGGTTATGGGGCAGGGAACGGGGTTATGGGGCAGGGAAGGGGGTTATGGGGCTGGGACACGGGGTTATGGGGCTGGGACACGGGGTTGTGGGGCTGGGAATTGTCCCTGAGAAAGGGGGTTATGGGGCTGGGACACGGGGTTGTGGGGCTGGGACACGGGGCTGTGGGGCGGGGGGGGACACGGGGTTGTGGGGCTGGGACAGGGGGTTATGGGGCTGGGGAGGGGGTTGTGGGGTGAGAAAGGGGGTTATGGGGCTGGGACACGGGGTTATGGGGCTGGGAGTGGTGGCTGTGGGGCTGGGACACGGGGTTGTGGGGCTGGGACACGGGGTTATGGGGCTGGGACATGGGGTTATGGGGCTGGGAGAGGGGGTTGTGGGGCTGAGAAAGGGGGTTATGGGGCAGGGAACGGGGTTATGGGGCAGGGAAGGGAATTATGGGGCTGGGACACGGTGGTTATGGGGCTGGGACACGTGTTGTGGGGCTGGGACACGGGGTTGTGGGGCAGGGACACGGGGTTATGGGGTGAGAAAGGGGGTTGTGGGGCAGGGAAGGGGTTATGGGGCTGACACGGGGTTGTGGGGCTGGGACACGTTGTGGGGCTGGGGGGGGGTTATGGGGCGAGAAAGGGAGTTGTGGGGCTGGGGGTTGTGCTGGGCACGCAGCAGGCTGGCAGCAGCTCTATGGGATAAAGGCGCTGCCTATGGGGCAGCCGTGGGGCAGCCATGGGGCACCTATGGGGCAGCTATGGGGCAGTTATGGGGCAGTTATGGGGCAGCCATGGGGCAGCCATGGGGCAGCTATGGGGCAGCTATGGGGCAGCCATGGGGCAGCTATGGGGCAGTTATGGGGCAGCCATGGGGCAGCCATGGGGCAGCTATGGGGCAGCTATGGGACAGCCATGGGGCAGCCATGGGGCAGCCATGGGGCAGCTATGGGGCAGCCATGGGGCAGTTATGGGGCAGCCATGGGGCAGCTATGGGGCAGCTATGGGGGCAGCTATGGGGCAGCTACGGGGCAGCTATGGGGCAGCTACGGGGCAGCTATGGGGCAGCCATGGGGCAGCTATGGGGCAGCATGGGGCAGCTATGGGGCAGCTATGGGGCAGCCGTGGGGCAGCCATGGGGCAGTTATGGGGCAGCCATGGGGCAGCCATGGGGCAGTTATGGGGCAGCCATGGGGCAGCCATGGGGCAGCCATGGGGCAGCCATGGGGCAGTTATGGGGCAGCCGTGGGGCAGTTGTGGGGCGCACCCAGGAGGTCGAGCGAGCTCTGGTGGTGCTGACGACGACGTAGGGCTGCCGGGGGGGGAAGTGCTGGGCGCCGCGCACGGCCATGCGGATCCCGCAGAGGTGCTTCACGTGCTGCAGCAGCCCCCGCAGGATGCTGCGGAGCCCCCGTCACGGCCCCGCCCCTTCCGCCCTAAGCCCCGCCCCTTCCGCCTCAAACCCCGCCCCTTCCGCCTCTAAGCACCGCCCCTTCCGCCTCTAAGCCCCCGCCCCTTCCGCCTCAAGCCCCGCCCCTTCCGCCCTAAGCCCCGCCCCTTCCGCCCTAAGCACCGCCCTTTCCGCCTTAAGCCCCGCCCCTTCCGCCCTAAGCCCCGCCCCTTCCGCCTCAAGCCCCGCCCACAAGCCCCGCCCACCAAACGCCGCCCCCCAGCTCTGCCCTGCCCCAGGCCCCGCCCACCCCGAGGCCCCGCCCACCAGGAGGCCACGCCCCCACCCACGGCCCCGCCCACCCATGGCCCCGCCCACCCTGGCTCCACCCACCCCGAGGCCCCGCCCACCCGAGGCCCCGCCCACCCTCAGACCACGCCCCCACCCCTACATAAGCCCCGCCCCTCCTGCCCCTCCCCCACAAGCCCCTCCCACCCCTCTAGGCCCCTCCCACCCCCTTTAGGCCCCTCCCCTCCCTTAGGCCCCGCCCACCCAACTCCCCCCTCCCCCCTCCTCCCACTCAGCCCCTCTCCCCCTTACCCCCTCCCATGCCCTCTAGGCCCCGCCCACCCCCTCTAGGCCCCGCCCACCCCCATTGGGCCCCGCCCACCCCCCATTGGGCCCCGCCCACCCGCCATTGGGCCCCGCCCACCCCCATTGGGCCCCGCCCACCCCCATTAGGCCCCTCCCACCCCCCTTAAGCTCCTCCCACCCCCCTCCGTCCCCTCCCCCCCCCTCTGTCCCCTCCCCCTCCCCCCAAGCCCCTCCCCCTTACCCCCTCCTCCCTCCCCCTCCCTCCAAGCCCCTCCCCCCACCCCCATAAACCCCTCCCCCACCCCCACAAACCCCGCCCCCTCCCCCCCAAGCCCCGCCCCCCCCCGGGGCGGGGCCCCGCCCACCGCATGTTCTCGACGTCGCGGCCGCGCAGGGCGCAGAGGGGGAGGGCGAGCAGGGCGAGCAGCAGCACCCAGCCGTGGAAGAGGAACATCTTGAGGAAGAAGCGCGCCGAGCGGCTCCGCGCCAGCACCGCCCGCGCCAGCACCAGCGCCAGCGCCGCCAGCGGCAGCCACATGGCCTGCCGGGGAGGGGGCGAGGCTTAGCGGGGCACGCCCGCTTAGGCCACGCCCCCGAGGGATGCACCCATATAGGGGCAGACCCGATAGGATGCGCCCATATGGGGTGGGCGCTAAAGGGATGTGCCCGTTTAGGCCACGCCCACAAGGGACACGCCCATATAAACCACGCCCACATAGGCAACGCCCCCAAGGGACACGCCCACATAGGCCACGCCCCCAAGGGACACGCCCACGGAGGGGCACACCCAACTGGGCGCACCCCTGTGGGATGTGTGCTAAAGGGACATGCCCATTTAGGCCATGCCCCCCCAAGGGACACGCCCATATAAACCACGCCCACATGGGACACGCCCATGTAGGACACGCCCATTTAGGCCACGCCCCCAAGGGACACGCCCACTTAGGCCACGCCCCCAAGGGACACGCCCATATAGGGGCAGACCTGATAGGATGCGCCCATATGGGGTGGGCGCTAAAGGGATGTGCCCGTTTAGGCCACGCCCACAAGGGTCACGCCCATGTAGGACACGCCCACATAGGCCACGCCCCCAAAGGACACGCCCACATAGGCCACGCCCCCAAGGGACACGCCCACGGAGGGGCACACCCAATCGGATGCGCGCATGTGGGATGTGTGCTAAAGGGATGTGTCCATTTAGGCCACGCCCCCAAGGGACACGCCCATATAAACCACGCCCACATGGGCCACGCCCCCAAGGGACACGCCCACTTAGGCCACGCCCCCAAGGGACGCGCCCATATAGGGGCAGACCCAATAGGATGCGCCCATACAGGACGTCTCCTAAAGGGATGCGCCTGTTTAGGCCACGCCCACAATGGTCAGGCCCGAATAAACCACGCCCAGGGACACGCCCATATAAACCACGCCCCCAAGGGACACGCCCACTTAGGCCACGCCCCCAATGGATGCGCCCACAGAGGGGCAGACCCGATAGGATGCGCCCATATGGGGTGGGTGCTAAAGGGATGTGCCCGTTTAGGCCACGCCCACAAGGGACACGCCCATGTAGGCCACGCCCATATAGGCCACGCCCCCAAGGGACACGCCCACTTAGGCCACGCCCCCAAGGGACGCACCCATATAGGGGCAGACCCAATCGGATGCGCCCCTATGGGGTGGGCGCTAAAGGGATGTGCCCGTTTAGGCCACGCCCACAAGGGTCACGCCCAGGTAGGACACGCCCATATAAGCCACGCCCCCGAGGGACACGCCCATGTAGGACACGCCCATTTAGGCCACGCCCCCAAAGGGCACGCCCACTTAGGCCACGCCCCCAAGGGACACGCCCACAGAGGGGCAAACCCAATAGGATGCGCCCCTACAGGGTGGGCGCTAAAGGGATGTGCCCGTTTAGGCCACGCCCACAAGGGCCACGCCCATGTAAACCACGCCCGTTTAGGCCACGCCCCCAAGGGATACGCCCATTTAGGCCACGCCCCCGAGGGACACGCCCATATAGGGGCAGACCCAATAGGATGCACCCATACAGGACGTGTCCTAAAGGGATGTGCCCACTTAGGCCACGCCCACAAGGGTCACGCCCATATAAACCACGCCCATATAAGCCACGCCCCCAAGGGACACGCCCATTTAGGTCACGCCCCCAAGGGACACGCCCATATAGGGGCAGACCCAATAGCATGCGCCCATACAGGACATGTGTCCTAAAGGGATGCGCCCACTTAGGCCACGCCCACAAGGGACACGCCCCTGTAAACCACGCCCGTTTAGGCCACGCCCCCAAGGGATACGCCCACTTAGGCCACGCCCCCGAGGGACACGCCCACGGAGGGGCAGACCCAATAGGATGCGCCCGTATGGGGTGGGTGCTAAAGGGATGTGCCCGTTTAGGCCACGCCCACAAGGGACACGCCCATGTAAACCACGCCCACATAGGCCACGCCCCCAAGGGGCACGCCCACTTAGGCCACGCCCCCAAGGGACACGCCCATATGGGGGCAAACCCAATAGGATGCGCCCATACAGGACGTGTGTCCTAAAGGGATGTGCCCACTTAGGCCACGCCCACATAGGCCACGCCCCCACATGCCACGCCCCGAGGGACACGCCCGCTTAGGCCACGCCCCCAATGGCCACGCCCCTCCAAGGGCCACGCCCCCCGCCCGACCCCGAACCGGTCCCAAACGGCCCCAAAACGCCCCAGGAGACCCAAAACTGACCCCGTTGGCCCCAAAACCGACCCCAAAATGCCCCAAACCGGCCCAAACCTGACCCCAAGACCCCAAAAACGCCCCAGGGAGACCCAAAACCGACCCCATTGGCCCCAAAACCGAGCCGGGGACCCCAAAGTGACCCAAAAACCCCCAACCCCCCCAGGAACCCCAAAACCTGCCCCAAATCCCCCCAAAGGACCCCAAAACTGATCCCAAAACCCCCAAACCCCCCAGGAACCCCAAATCCGGCCCCACTGGCCCCAAATCCGCCCAGGGACCCCAAAACTGACCCCAAAAACATCTCAGGGACCCCAAATCTGCCCCAGGGACCCCAAAACTGACCCCAAAAACATCTCAGGGACCCCAAATCTGCCCCAGGGACCCCAAAACTGACCCCAAAAACATCTCAGGGACCCCAAATCTGCCCCAAGGACCCCAAAACTGCCCCAAGGACCCCCCAAAACTGCCCCAGGGACCCCAAACCCCCCCCCGGGAACCCCCGAACCCACCCCAGAGGGACCCCAAATCCCAGGGGGACCCCCAAAAACCCCCAAAGGGACCCCAAAAACCCCAAAGGGACCCCAAAAACCCCAAAGGGACCCCAAAAACCCCAAAGGGACCCCAGAAACCGCCCCGGCCACCCCTGGGGACCCCAAAACCCCCACGGGGAGACCCCAAAACCGCCCGGATCCCCCCAAAACCCCCCAGGGCCCCCCAAGGACCCCGTTGACCCCCGTCAGACCCCGTTATCCCCCCCCGACCCATTAAACCCCGTTAAACCCCCCCGGGACCCCATTATTGCCCCGTTACCCCCCGTTACCCCCCTTACCCCCCGTTACCCCCGTTACCCCCCTTACCCCCCGTTACCCCCCCTTACCCCCCGTTACCCCCCGTTACACCCCACAGCCCCCCGTCATGCCCCCGTTACCCCCCCCTGACCCCATTAATTCCCCCCCCCCGCCCCGTTATTCCCCCATTACCCCCCATTAGACCCCATTATTCCCCCATTAACCCCCATTAAACCCCGTTATCTCCCCCTTAACCCCCGTTACCCCCCCCGGGGTCCCGTTACCCCCCGTTACCCCCCCCAGACCCCATTATTCCCCCGTTAACCCCCGGTACCCCCCGTTACCCCCCCAGACCCCATTATTCCCCCGTTAGGCCCCGTTACCACCCCCTTATCCCCCATTATACCCCATTACCCCCCATTAACCCCCGGTACCCCCCGGTACCCCCGATTATCCCCCCCTGAGCCCGTTATCCCCCCCCCCCCCAGTATGCCCCGTTACCCCCATTACCCCCCCCTTACCCGTTACCCCCTCAGACCCCGTTATCTCCCCCCGGGGCCCCGTTACCCCCCCTTAGACCCCGTTATTCCCCCGTTAACCCCCAGTACCCCCCCGTTAGATCCCGTTACCCCCCCCCGGGGCCCCATTAAGCCCCGTTATCCGCCGTTACCCCCCCCATTAGATCCCGTTACCCCCCGTTACCCCCCCCCCAGACCCCGTTATCTCCCCCCCGGGGCCCCGTTACCCCCTCAGACCCCGTTATTCCCCCATTAACCCCCAGTACCCCCCCCGTTATCCCCCGTTATCCCCCCCAGGGCCCCGTTATCCCCCGTTACCCCCCCCAGGGCCCCGTTACCCCCCGTTATCCCCCCCAGAGCCCCGTTACCCCCCCCCATTAAGCCCCGTTACCCCCCGTTATCCCCCCCGGGGCCCCGTTACCCCCCGTTATCCCCCCCAGAGCCCCGTTAACCTCCGTTATCCCCCCGTTACCCCCCATTGGGCCCCGTTATCCCCCCGGGGCCCCGTTATCCCCCCCGGGGCCCCGTTATCCCCCGTTATCCCCAGAGCCCCGTTACCCCCCCATTAAGCCCCGTTACCCCCCGTTATCCCCCCCAGGGCCCCGTTATCCCCCGTTATCCCCCCAGAGCCCCGTTACCCCCCCATTAAGCCCCGTTATCCCCCCATTAGGCCCCGTTATCCCCCCCCAGGGCCCCGTGACCCCCCCATTACCCCCCCCGAGCCCCGTTATCCCCCGTTATCCCCCCCCGGGCCCCGTTATCCCCCGTTATCCCCCCCCCGGGCCCCGTTATCCCCCCATCCCCCCTCCGCCCCCCCGTGCCCCCCATCCCCCCTCCCCCCTCGTTTCCCCTCCCACCCCCCTCCCTCCCCTCACCGGGCCCGGGGGGGCGGCGGCAGCGGCGGGGCCGGGCCGGGCCCTTCCCGGTGGCGGCGGCGGCAGCGGAAGCGGCCCCGGGGCGATTGACAGCGCCGCCAGCCAATCAGCGCCGCCCTCCGAGCCCCCTCCGGCCCCTAAGCCCCGCCCCTCCCCGTCGGCATGGCAACGGCGCGGGGGGGATGCGGGGGCGGGGCGAGGCGCGTTGCCGCGGCGACCGCCGCGAGGCCACGCCCCCGCCGGCGCCCATTGGCTGCTCCGCGCGGCGGGCGGGAAAAGGGGACAAAATGGCGGCGCGCGGGCGGCGTCACGTGGGTGAGCCCCGCCCCCCCCCCCCCACCCGGAGGCCGGAAGTGACGCGGCGCTCTATCCCCCCATCCACGGCTTTTATTGAGGGGGCGTGGCCTCGCCGCGCGGGGGCGTGGCCCCCAGGAAGAGGGCGTGGCTCCCGCGGAGGGGGCGTGGCTTCCGCGGCGGGGGCGGGGCCCGGCGGCTGCGGTTGGCGGCGATTGGCCGGCGGCGCGGCGGGGGCGTGGCCGGCGGGCCGGGGGGCGTGGCCGCGCCCCGCAAGTGGACGACGCGCGTGTCAATCACCTCGCAGTCCACCTGCATCATCGCCTGCAGCGCCCCGCCCCCCGCCTGGCTCTCTGCGGGGGGGGGGGGGGGGGGCGTCGGGGGGGCCCCCCTTTTGGGGGGACCCCCCCATTTTTGGGGACCCCCCCTTTTTTAGGGACCCCCCCCCATTTTTAGGGGACCCCCCTTTTATATGGGCCCCCCCTTTATATGGGGACCCCCCCCTTTAATGGCCCCCCCTTTTAATTGCCCCCCCCCTTTTAATAGGCCCCCCCCATTTTTTAGGGGGACCCCCCCCCTTTATAGCCCCCACTTTATGGGGACCCCCCCCCATTTATTTGCCCCCCACCCCAAATCCCCCCAACCCCCCCTTTTCCCCAATTTCCCCCATTCTCCCCATTTTTTGCCCCCCAACTCCCCCCCCCATTTTTTTGCCCCCCCCCATTTATTCCCCCCCCAATTTTTTGGACCCCCCCCATTTATTTGTGCCCCCCCCACCCCAAATCCCCCCAACCCCCCCTTTTCCCCAATTTTTGCCCAATTTTTCCCATTCTCCCCCATTTATTTGCCCCCCCAACTCCCCCCCCCCCCATTTTTTTGCCCCCCCCCCATTTATTCCCCCCCCAATTTTTTGGACCCCCCCCCATTTATTTGCCCCCCACCCCATATCCCCCCCATTTCCCCCCTTTTCCCCAATTTCCCCCATTCTCCCCCATTTTTTGCCATTCTCCCCCCATTTTTTTGCCCCCCCCCAATTTTTTGGACCCCCATTTATTTGCCCCCCCCATTTTATTTGCCCCCCCCATTTTTTTTGCCCCCATTTTTTTGCCCCCCCCCCATTTTTTTGCCCCCCCCCCCAATTTTTTGGACCCCCCCATTTATTTGCCCCCCCCCCGACCCCAAATCCCCCCATTTCCCCCCCTTTTCCCCAATTTCCCCCATTCTCCCCCCATTTTTTGCCCCCCCTCCCCCCCATTTTTTTGCCCCCCCATTTATTCCCCCCCCCAATTTTCTGGACCCCCATTTATTTGTGCCCCCCACCCCCAAATCCCCCCAACCCCCCTTTTCCCCAACTTCCCCCATTCTCCCCCCATTTATTTGCCCCCCAACTCCCCCCCCCCCATTTTTTTTGCCCCCCCCATTTATTCCCCCCCCAATTTCTTGGACCCCCCCATTTATTTGCCCCCCCACCCCAAATCCCCCCAACCCCCCTTTTCCCCAATTTTTCCCCAATTTTTCCCATTCTCCCCCATTTTTTTGCCCCCCCCCCATTTATCCCCCCCCCAACTTTTTGCCCCCCCCAATTTTTGGACCCCCCCCCATTTATTTGCCCCCCCCACCCCAAATCCCCCCATTTCCCCCCCTTTTCCCCAATTTCCCCCGTTCTCCCCCCATTTCCTCGCCCCCCCCTCCCCAATTCTCCCCCCCAACTCTTTGCCCCCCCCCCCGTTTATTTGCCCCCCCCCCCCCCAATATTTTTTATCGGGGGGGGTCTCCCAGTGCCCCCCCCCCCCCCACCGTTGGCGGCCGGCAGCAGCAGCGACATGCGGGGGGGCCGCGCCGTGCGGTTGGGGCTGGTGGCGGGCAGCAGGAGGTGGTCCTGGGGGGGGGTGAAAAAAAATGGGGGGGGGTCAGACCCCCCCCCCAAAAAAAATAACCCCCCCCCCCCCCAAAAAAAACGAGCCCCCACCCGGCGGAAGGAGACGACGTAGAAGGTGTCGGGCGGCGGCGGAGGGCGGCCAGCAGCGGGGGGCTCCGGGGGGGCGTAGGGCTGCAGGGGGCGGGGGGGGGCCTGGGAAATAAAAAGGGGGGGTTAAATTTGGGGGGGGGGGTCCTGGGGGGTAATTTTATTGGGGGGGGGGGGTTCCTGGGGGGTCTTGGGGGGTAAAGGGGGGTTTGGGGGGGGGAAGGGGGAGTTGGGGGGGCAATTTGGGGGGTTGGGGGGTTTGGGGGGGCCTGGGGGAGTCGGGGGTATTTTATTTGGGGGGGGGGCCTTGGGTGTTTTGGGGGGGGTCTGGGGGGTTTTTGGGGGGTTTGGGGGTTTGGGGGGTTTGGGGGTTTGGGGGGGGAAAGGGGGGGTTGGGGGGGTGATTTGGGGGGTTGGGGGGGTTGGGGGGGGGCTGGAATGAAAGGGGGGTCAATTTATTTGGGGGGGGTCTGGGTTTTTTTTGGGGGGTCCTGGGGGTTTGGGGGGGGTTTGGGGGGGTTTGGGGGGGGAAAGGGGGTTGTGGGGATGATTTGGGGGGTTGGGGGGTTTGGGGGCCTGGGGGGCCTGGGGGGTCGAGGGGGGTATTTTATTTGGGGGGGGGGGGGCTTGGGTTTTTTGGGGGGGTCTGGGGGTCCTGGGGGGGTCTGGGGGGTTTGGGGGGGAAAGGGGGAAAGGGGGGGAAAGGGGGGGGTTGGGGGGGCGATCTGGGGGGGTTGGGGGGTTTGGGGGGCCTGGGGGGGTCGGGGGGGGTATTTTATTTGGGGGGGGGCCTTGGGTTTTTTTGGGGGGGTCTGGGGGGGGTCCTGGGGGGTTTGGGGGGGGTCTGGGGGGGGTCTGGGGGGGGTTGGGGGGGGGATTTGGGGGGGGGGAAAGGGGGGTTGGGGGGCGATTTGGGGGGGGTTGGGGGGGTTTGGGGGGGGGCTGGGGGGGGGGCCTGGGGGGTCGAGGGGGGGTATTTTATTTGGGGGGGGGGGCTTGGGTTTTTTTGGGGGGGTCTGGGGGGGGGGGTCTGGGGGGTTTGGGGGGGATTTGGGGGGTTTGGGGGGGAAAGGGGGGGTTGGGGGGGCGATTTGGGGGGTTGGGGGGGTTGGGGGGGCTGGAATGAAAGGGGGGGGTCAATTTATTTGGGGGGGGGGTCTGGGATTTTTTGGGGGGGTCCTGGGGGGTCCGGGGGGGGGGGTTATTTTGGGGGGGGGGGGGGGGCGCTCACCACTCCGGCCGGGGCGCAGCCGGGACCGTCCTGGAGGCGGGGGCGCCTGGCGGGGGGGGGGCCTAAAAGGGGGGGGGGGGGGGGGGGGTCAGCACCCCAGGACCCCCGGGACCCCCCGAACCCCCCAAAACCCCCGAAACCCCCCATGGCCCCCCCAGCCCCTAAACCCCCCCAGGACCCCCCAACCCCCAGCCCCCAAACCCCCCAACCCCCCAGCCCCCAAACCCCCCAGGACCCCCCCCAGGACCCCCCCAACCCCCCCCAACCCCCCAGGACCCCCCAGCCCCCCCCCCCCCGAAACCTCCCCCCCCCCCCACCTTGCTGCGGGGGGCCTCCCGCGCCCCCCCTGGTGCCGCCGCACCCAGCCGCTCAGCTCGTCCGCCAGCCTGGGGGGGGGGCACGGGGGGGGGTCAGCACCCAGAGACCCCCCCGGGACCCCCGGGACCCCCCCGCACCCAAAATTCCCCCCCGTTCCCCCCCCTTATTTTTTAACCAATTTCCCCCTATTTCACCCCATTTCCCCCCCCTCTTTTTTTGGACCCCCCCCCCCCATTTTATTTGCCCCCCAATTTTTGCCCCCCCCATTTTTTTGCCCCCTCCAATTTTTTGGACCCCCCCCATTTATTTGCCCCCCCGACCCCGAATCCCCCATTTCCCCCCCCCTTTTTTTCCCCATTCTCCCCCCATTTTTTTGCCCCCCCCCCATTTTATTTGCCCCCCCATTTTTTTCACCCCCCATAATTTTCTGGACCCCCCCATTTATTTCCCCCCCCGTGCCCCCCCAGCCCCCAAATCCCCCCCAACCCCCCTTTTTTCCCCAATTCCCCCCATTCTCCCCCCATTTTTTTGCCCCCCCCCCGCAATTTTTTGCCCCCCCCCCACTTTTTGCCCCCCCCCCCAATTTCTTGGACCCCCCCCCATTTATTTGTGCCCCCCCCCGCCCCCAAATCCCCCCCCCCAAACCCCCCCCTTTTTCCCCAATTCCCCCCATTCTCCCCCCATTTTCCCCCCCACCCCCCCCCGCCCCCATTTTTTGCCCCCCCCAATTTTTGCCCCCCCCCAATTTTTTGCCCCCCCCCCCCCATTTATTTGCCCCCCCCCCCCCCGTACCGCAGGGACTCGGAGCGGTTCAGGCGCCGGCAGTCGCCGCCCCCCAGGAGCCCCCCGGCAGCGCCCCCAGGGGGAGGGGGCCCAGGGAGGCGTTCCTGGGGGGGGGGCAATTAATTAATGGGGGGCAATTAATTAATGGAGAGGAATTAATTAAGGGGGGTTAATTGCGTAATTAATTAATTGGGGGGGCCAAGGGGGTCCCATGGGCTTGGGGGGGCATGGTTTTTTTGGGGGGGGGGGGGGCCATGGGGTCGGGGGGGGTCCCAATGGTGGGGGGGGGCATTTTTTTAGGGGGGCAGTGGATTGGGGGGGGGGGCAAATGGGGCCGGGGGGGCAATTGGGTCTGGGGGGGGGGCAATAAATTGGGGGGCCCCATATGGGATGGGGGGGGGCAATAATTTGGGGGGGGTCCCATTGGGGTCGGGGGGGGCCCGGTTTTTTTTTTTGGGGGGGGTCCCATTGGATGGGGGGGGCATTTTTTTTTTGGGGGGGGGTCGCAGTGGCTTGGGGGGGGCGTGGGATTTGGGGGGGGGCCCCTTGGGTCTGGGGGGTCCCAGTGAATTGGGGGGGGCCCAATGGGGTCTGGGGGGGGTCCCAGTGGATTGGGGGGGGGCTGGGTTTTGGGGGGGGGATTTTTTTGGGGGGGATTTTTTTTGGGGGGGGGGGGGGGGGGGTCCCGTACCTGAAGGCGTCCGCTCCGTGCCCCACATCTCCCTTCGCGGGGGGGCCCCCGGGGGGGCTCTCCCCTCCGCCCCCCCCCCGCCCCCCCCCACCTCCGCGCCCCCCCCGGCTCCGCCACCCCCAGGAGGTGCCGGCGCCCGCGGGGGGGGGGGGGGCTCGGGGCGCCGCTCCCAGAGGCTGCGGGCAAAATTTTGGGGGGGGGGCATTTTAATGGGGGGGGCACATTAAGGACCCCCCCCCCCCAAAAAATTTTGGGGTGCCCCCCCCCTCACCTGCTGGGGCCCAGGTTGAAGGCGAGCAGCAGCAGCAGGGCGGCCAGGCAGGCCAGCTGGCGGGGGCCACGGCGCGCCTCCGGCTTCTGGGGGGGGGCAAAATTGGGCCGGGGGGGCTCAAATCCCCCCCCCGCACCCCAAAAACCCCCCGGACCCCCCAAACCCCCCCGTAATGGTACAACCCCATGAACCCCCCCCCAAAGGTCCAAATGGGACGGTCCGAGGACCCCCCCCCCCAAAGGGTGCACGATGGTACGGTCCGAGGGGGCGGGGCTTTGTTGTCGTGGTGACGGAGGCCACGCCCCCCGGGTGGGAGGGGCCATGGGGCGTACCATTATGGGGGGGGGGGAATAATGGTGGGTTATACCATTTTGGGGGGGGGAGGGGGGTTATTATGGGGTGGGTAAACCGTGGGGTGTACCATTAAGGGGTGGGGGGGTAATGGGGCGTACCATTATGGCGGGGGGGGATATGGGGGTATTATTATGGGGTGGAATAACGATGGGTTATACCATTATGGGGGGGGGGAGGGGGTTATTGTAGCCCGGGGGGGGTAAACCATGGGGCGTACCATTGGGGAGGGGGGGGTGTACCATGGGGGGGGGGGGCAATACGGGCTGTACCATTATGGGGGGGGTAAGGGGGGTTGTACCGTTACGGGGTGGGATAAAAGTGGGTTATACCATTGGGGGGGGACCCATGGGGTTGTAGCAATAAATAAGGGGCTGTACCATTATGGGGGGGGTAATAATGGGTTATACCATTAAGGTGGGGGGTAATAACGGGCTGTACCATTATGGGGGGGGGAACTAACGGGCTGTACCATTATGGAGTGTAATAACGGGCTGTACCATTATGGGGGGGACTAACGAGTTGTACCATTATAGGGGGGTAATAACAGGCTGTACCATTATGGGGGGGGACTAACGGGCTGTACCATTATGGGGGGGTAATAATGGGCTGTACCATTATGGGGGGGGAAATAATGGGTTATACCATTAAGGGGGGAGTACCTGTGGGTTATAGCAATAAATAACGGGCTGTACCATTATGGGGGGGGGGGGGAACTAATGGGCTGTACCATTATGGGGGGGGAACTAATGGGCTGTACCATTATGGGGGGGAACTAACGGCCTGTACCATTGCGTAAGGGGGTAAATAACAGGCTGTACCATTATGGGGGGGTAATAATGGGTTATACCATTAAGGGGGGAGTACCCGTGGGTTATAGCGATAAATAACGGGCTGTACCATTATGGGGGAGGGAACTAACGGGCTGTACCATTGCGTAAGGGGGTAAATAATGTCCTGTACCATTATGGGGGGGGTAATAATGGGCTATACCATTAAGGGGGAAGTACCTGTGGGTTATAGCAATAAATAACGGGCTGTACCATTATGGGGGGGGGGGTAAATAACGGCCTGTACCATTATGGGACGGAGAATTAGGGGTTATACCGCTGTGGGGTCAAGAAATTATGGGCTGTACTACTATGGGATGGAGAAATAATGGATTATACCATTAAGGGGGGAGTACCTGTGGGTTATAGCGATAAATAACGGGCTGTACCATTATGGGAGGGGGAACCCATGGGGTATACCAATAAATAACGGCCTGTACCATTATGGGATGGGGAACTAATGGGCTATACTATTGTGTAAAAGGGTAATAATGACCTGTACCATTATGGGATGGACAACTAATGAGCTGTACCATTGTGTAAGGGGGTAATAATGGCCTGTACCATTATGGGATGGGATAATAATGCCTTGTACCACTATGGGATGGAGCTAAGATAGGCCGTACCACTGTGGCACACCAGGGGTGCCCCCGCCCCTCGCCAAACCCCAAAACCGGCCCGTACCACCCCGCCACGGGGTGCCCACCCCTCCACCCCCCCCCCCATTACGGGACGGGCGGCCCGCACCACCTCGAGGCAGGGGGGGGGGGGGGCGTGGGATACGGGGCCGAAAGGAAGGGTGAAAATGGGGGGGGTCCCGGGGGGTCCCACCTGCCCCAGGAGGGCGTCGGCGGCGGCGCAGCTGGGCGTTCTCGCGGCGCAGGCGGTCGTTGTCGGCCAGGGCGAGGCGCAGGCGCTCCTCCAGGCCCTGCACGTACTCCTTGCGGCGCCGCCGCGACTGGCACGCCGCCTCCCGGTTCCTGATCATGCGCTGCTGCCGCTTCAGCGCCTGCGCCTTTTGTTTTTTTTGGGGGGGGGGGGGGGGGGGGTTACGGGGGTCAGGGGGGTCAGGGGGGGTCAGGGGGGGTCGGGGGGGTCAGGGGAGGTATAGGGATGTGGGAATAGCGGGGTCGTTGGGGGATGGGGGGATGTACGGGGGTGTAAGGGGTGGAGGGGGATGTAGGGGGTATAGGGGGTATAGGGGCATTGGGGAAATAAAGGGATGGGGGGGCTGGGGGGGGGGGTCCGGGGGGGTCGGGGGGGGTCAGGGGGGACACGGGGGTGTCAGGGGGGACACGGGGGGATACAGGGGCACTGGGGGGGCACTGGGGGGTATGGGGACATTTTGGGGGCCCCCCAGGGACACGGGGCACCCCAGAGGGACCCCGAAAGGAGGGGGAGGCACCCAAAAGGAGGGGGTTAATTGGGGAGGGGGGTTAATTGGGGGGGGTTAATTGGGGGGGGTTAATTGGGGGGGGGGGGTCGTCCCCATACTCACGTCGACCTCCGGGGGCCCGGGGGGCCGGGGCGGGCGCGGGGACGATGGCCTTGGCCTCGGGGCGGGGGGGCCGCGGGGGGCCGCGGGCGGGGGGGGCAGGCACAGGAGCCCCGGCAGCAGCACGGCGGGGGCCGGCACTGGGGGGGGGCAGGGGGGGGGAGTGAGCCCCAAAACGGCCCCGATTCGCCCCAAAATGGCCCCCGGGGGCACGGGGAGCCCCCAACCCCCCCAGATTCCCTCAGGGACCCCAAAAGCCCCCAAATCCCCCTAAACCCCCCCAAGGCCCCCCAACCCCCCAAGACCCCCCCCCCAAAATGCCCTCAGGGACCCCAAAACCCCCCAGCCCCCCAAACCAGCCCCAGGGACCCCAAAACCCCCCAAATCCCCCCAAATCCCCCTCAAGCCCCCCCAAATGCCCTCAGAGACCCCCAAACCCCCCAAAACTCCCCTCAAGCCCCCCCAGCTCCCCCCCGAAATCCCCCAAGCCCCCCAAACCCACTCCCTGACCCCAAATCCCCCCCTAAACCCCCCAAGGCCCCAAAACCCCCAAATCCCCCCCAAACCCCCAAGACCCCCCGAAATGACCTTAGGGACCCCAAAACCCCCAATCCTCCCCAAATCCCTCCCCAAATTCCCTCAGGGACCCCAAAACCCCCCAAATCCCCCCAAATCCCCCCAAGTTCTCTCAGGGACCCCAAAAGCCCCCAAATCCCCCAAATCCCCCTCAAGCCCCCCCAGTTCCCTCAGGGACCCCGAAACCCCCCAAATCCCCCCAAATCCCCCCCAAATTCTCTCAGGGACCCCAGAACCCCCCAACTCCCCCCAAACCCCCAAGACCCCCCCCAAAATGCTCTCAGGGACCCCAAAAGCCCCCAAATCCCCCCAAACCCCCCAAATCCCCTCCCCATTCCCTCAGGGACCCCAAACCCCCCAAATCCCCCCAAATCCCCCTCAAGCCCCCCCCCCCATTCCCTCAGGGACCCCAAAACCCCCCAAATCCCCCCAAATCCCCCCCAAATTCCCTCAGAGACCCCAAATCCCCCCAAATCCCCCCCAAATCTCCTAAGGCCCCCCCCCCAAAATGCTCTCAGGGACCCCAAAAGCCCCCAAATCCCCCCCAAACCCCCCCAAATCCCCCCAAGTTCCCTCAGGGACCCCAAAAGCCCCCAAATCCCCCCCAAATCCCCCAAACTCCCCCCAAGTTCCTTCAGGGACCCCAGAACCCCCCAAATCCCCCCAAACCCCCCAAGACCCCCCCCCCCCCCAAAATGCTCTCAGGGACCCCAAAAGCCCCCAAATCCCCCCCCCAAACCCCCAAATCCCCCCATTCCCTCAGGGACCCCAAAACCCCCCAAATCCCCCCCAAATCCCCCTCAAGCCCCCCCCAGTTCCCTCAGGGACCCCAAACCCCCCAAAGCCCCCCAAATCCCCCCCCCAAATTCCCTCAAGGACCCCAAAACCCCCCAAAGCCCCCCAAACCCCCCAGGTTCCTCCAGGGACCCCAGAACCCCCAAATCCCCCCCCCAAATCCCCCCCCCCCCCAAGTTCCCTCAGGGCCCCCCAAAAGCCCCCAAATCCCCCCCCAAACCCCCCAACCCCCCCCCCAAATCCCCCCCCCCCCGTTACCGGCGATGGCTCCGGGCAGGGGCTGCAGCAGGAGGGGCTGGGGGGGGCTGGGGGCGCGCCCCCCCGGGGGGCTTCGGCTGGATGGGGGGGTCCGGCGGCTGGGGGGGGGGCGGGGGGGGCCCTCGGCCTTCACCGCCCCCCCTGCAACGATGGGGGGGGTCAGGGGGGGTGCGGGGAAAACCCCCCGATTTTTGGGGTCCCCCCCTCCCCTAAAAATACACTTACCGGGGTTCGGGGCGCAGGGGAGGGGGGGGGGCTCCGTCTTCACCCCCGCTTCGGGGGGGTGGGGAGCCTGGGGGGGGGGGGAGACGTGAGGGGGAGAGGTGAGGGGGGGTGAGGAGGGGGGTTGGGGGGGGATTTGGGGGGTCTGGGGGAAATGGGGGGTTTGGGGGGGCTTGGGGGTTTTAGAGGGGTTTGGGGGGGTTTTGGGGGGCATTGGGGGTCTGGGGGGTTGGGGGAAAATGGGGGGGGTTGGGGGGGATTTGGGGGGATTGGGGGGATTTGGGGGGTTTGGGGGGGCATTTGGGGGATTTGGAGGGATCTGGGGGGGGGGGTTACGGGGGGGGATTTGGGGGTTTTGGGGGGGAATTGTGGGGTCTTGGGGGGTTGGGGGGGGATTTGGGGGGTCTGAGGGGGCACGTACCCAGGCGGGGGGTCGGAGGCGTCGGAGCAGCGGGAGGGGGTCGGGGAGCCCGGCTCCGACTTCACCTGCAGCTCTGGGGGGGGGGGGGGCTCGGGGGCACCCCAAGACCCCCCTCACCCCAACCCCCCCCGCACCCCAATAACCCCCCCAGAACCCCAGCACTCCCCTGACCCCACAAGCCCCCCCCACCCCTTTATGACCCCCCCCCCGGACCCCTTTCCCCCCAGGACCCCAAGACCCCCCAAAACCCCACTGCCCCCCCCCCCCCCAAATCCCCCCCCCAAATTTGCCCCCCCGCCCCAAAATCCCCCCAAGTCCCCCGACCCCCCCAACCCCAAAATCCCCCCCAAAAAATCCCAAATTTGCTCCCCTGCACCCCAAAATCCCCCCCCCAAAAACCCCAAACTTGCCCCCCGCACCCCAAAATCCCCCCCAGGTCCCCCCAACCCCAAAATCCCCCCCCCCCCAAAAAACCCCAAATTTGCCCCCCCGCACCCCAAACTCCCCCCAGGTCCCCCCAACCCCCCCAACCCCCAAAATCCCCCCCCAAAAACCCCAAATTTGCCCCCCCGCGCACCCCCAAAATCCCCCCCAGGTCCCCCCCACCCCAAAATCCCCCCCAAAAACCCCAAATTTGCCCCCCCCGCACCCCAAACTCCCCAGGTCCCCCCAACCCCCACAACCCCCCAAAATCCCCCCAAAAGCCCCAAATTTGCCCCCCCGCACCCCAAAATCCCCCCCAGGTCCCCCCAACCCCAAAATCCCCCCCCAAAACCCCAAATTCTCCCCCCCGCCCCCAAATCCCCCCCCCCCCCCACTCACCGGGGAAGAGCCGGGGGGTCGGGGTCCCAGGGGGGGTCGGGGGTTGGAGGGGCCGCCCCCCCCCCCGGAAGGCTGCGTCCAGCTTTGGGGGGGGGGAGCACGAGGGGGCGGGGCTCCCGCTGGCCCCGCCCACCGAGGGGCGGGGCTGGGGGCGGGGCTTACCACGGGGTCGGGGTCCAGGGGGGGAAGAGGGGCGGGCTCCAGGCGGTCGTCGAGGCAACCGAAGAGGGCGGCATCTGGGGGGCGGGGCCAGGCGGGGGCACGCCCCCTTTTCCCCGTAAGCCACGCCCCCCTCTCCCTCAGGCCACGCCCCCTGCCTCAAGCCCCGCCCCCTGCCTCAAGCCACGCCCCCTCTCCTTCAGGCCACGCCCCCTGCCTCAAGCCACGCCCCCTGCCTCTAGCCACGCCCCCTGCCTCAGGCCACGCCCCCTGCCCCAAGCCCCGCCCCACAAGCCCCGCCCCCACTCTCCAAGCCCCGCCCCCTACACACTTAGCCCCGCCCCCAACGAGTCTCAAGCCCCGCCCATTCAAGCCCCCGCCCCCAAGCCCCTCCCTCCCAAGCCCCGCCCCCATTCAAGCCCCGCCCCCTCCCCCAACCCGGAAGTGCCCCCAGCCTCCCGCTCCCCTTGGCCCCGCCCCCTCCCAGGCCCCGCCCCCTTTAAGACCCCTCCCCAGCTCCCGCCCAGGCCCCGCCCCCTTAAGCCCCGCCCCTTAAGCCCCGCCCCCCTTTCCCCCAAACCCGGAAGTGCCCCCGGCCTCCCGCTCCCCTCCGCCCCGCCCCCCTCCGCCAGGCCCCGCCCCCTCGCTTAGGCCCCGCCCCTCTCCGAGGCCCCGCCCCCGACCCCAGTCCTCGGCGCCCAGCAGGTTGTCGGCCCGGAAGCGCCCCGCGTCGCTCAGCACCAGCAGCTCCGGCCCCAGCGCCGCCATCTTGCCCCCCGCGGCCCCGCCCACTTCCGCCGCCGCCAGCCAATCGGCGCCGCCCCGCGCCGCCCGCCGGCCAATCGGCGCGCGGGGGCGGGGCCGCGCAGCCGCGCCGCGCTCGTCTCCCCCTCCCTCCCCGCGCCGTAACCGTGGCGACGGGGGAGGGGGAGCGGAAGTGACGCGAGGGGGCGGGGCTTCGGGAGGAAGCCGGAAGTGACGCTGCCGGTGCGGGCCCAGGTGCGGGGCCGGGAGCTGCGGGAGCGGGGGCCCCCCTCGGGGCTTGGCCACGCCCCCTCCAGGCCTGGCCACGCCCCCAAGGGACTGGCCACGCCCCTCTCTGCTGTAGGCCGCCGGCGGAGCGCTGTGATTGGCCCGCGGCCGAGATGGAAGGGGGAGAAGCAGCCAATGGGAGCGGAGCGGCCGCGGAGGAGGCGGCCAATGGGCAGCGAGCGCCCCCAGGTTGGTCCAATGGGGAGGGAGGGGGCGCGGAGCCGGCCAATGAGGGCGCGCCGGGTGGAGGAGGAGGCGGCCAATGGGATCGCAGCACCGCGGGGCGCGGCCAATGAGGGAGCAGGGAGCTGCTGGCCGGCCAATGAGCAGCTAGAAGGGCGGGAAGCGAACAAGGACTCAGCCAATGAGGACACAGGGAGCCGGGAGCCGACCAATGAAGGCGCAGGGCCACGGGGACCGACCAATGAGAACGCAGCGCGCCCGGAGGGCGTCCAATGGGGCAGCCGCGTCGCTTCCCGGGCCGTCCAATCAGGCGGCAGCCCTGGCGCTGTCAGCCAATGAGGCGTGGGACTGGCGCAGCGAGGAGGCGTGGCTCCGCGAGCCCTGCGGGGACGAGGACGGGGACCCCTGGGCCCTGTGGGACGCGCCGGGGGCGGCAGCCAATGAGCACGCGGCCGGCTGGGAGCCAGCCAATGGCAGCGGAGAGCCCGAGGAGGCGGCCAATGGCGAGGGAGACCCAAAGGGTGGCAACGAGGAGCGGGCCGGGGGCAACCGGGAGCCCGAAAGCCCGAGGGATGTCAACGAGAACCCAGCCGGGGGCCCCGGAAGGCCCAGCGGGGCCACCAGAGACCCCGAGGAGGCGACCGACGTCAACAGGAACCCCAATGACGTCATCGGGGACCCCGAAACCCCCCCTGAGGACCCCCAAAACCCAACCGATGTCAACGAGAACCCAACTGACGTCATCAAGGACCCCAGAAAGCCAACTGAGGACCCCCAAAACCCAACCGAGGATCTCAAAGACCCAACCGACGTCAACAGGAACCCCAGTGACGTCATCGAGGACCCCGAGAAGCCAACTGAGGGCCCCCGAAACCCAACTGATGTCAACGAGAACCCAAGTGACGTCATCAAGGACCCCGAAAACCCAACTGGGGACCCCAAAAACCCAACTGACGTCAACGAGAACCCAACCAAAGCTCCCAAAATCCCAACCAACGCCAACGAAGACCCCCAAAACCCAACGGAATCCCCCCAAAACCCAACGGAATCCCCCCAAAACCCAACGGGGGCCCCCCAAAACCCAACTGGGACCCCCCAAGACCCAACCGGGACCCCCAAAACCCAACTGGGAGCCCCCAAGACCCAACCGGGACCCCCCAAGACCCAACGGAGGCCCCCCAAGACCCAACGGAGGCCGCCCCGTGGTGGCGCAGCCCGACGCCTCCTTCTCCAAGCAGATCCTCCGGCCCGGCCGCGGTCTTGACCGCCCCGGTTGGGGGTCCCGGTGCCGGGTGCTTCTGGAACCGCCCCCGGAGGGCGGCCCGCTGCCGGGGGCGCCGCTGGCACACGCTGCGCCTGGGGACGGCCGAGGGGTGCTGGGCGGTGGCGCTGGACGCCTGCCTGGAGACCATGACCCTGGGCGAACGCGCCCGCCTGCTGCCGGCCGGCGCCGCCGCTGCCGTGGTGGTCACCCTGGGGGGCTTCACCGCCGCCCCGGCCTTTTGGGAGGCCGCCGGCGACCGCTGGGCCGCCGTCCTGGCCCGCAAAGCCCGCGCCACCGCCCTCTTCGGCGCCGGCGCGCTGCTCCCCGCCGCCCGCGCCTTCTCCGCCGCCCTGCGCGCCGCCGCCGCCGCCGGGGGGCCGCCGCCGCTGCCGCCGGCGCGCGCCCACCCCAAGGCCGACCTCCACGCCGGGCTCGCCCTGTGCCAGCTGAGGCTGGGGCTGCCGGCGGCGGCGGCGGCCAACGCGGGCAAGGCGCTGGCGTTGAGGCCGGGCCACGTCAAGGCCCGGTACCGGCGGGCGCTGGCGGCGGCGGCCATGCGGGACCTGGAGGCGGCGGCCGCCGACCTGGCGCTGGTGCTGAGGCAGGAGCCCGGCAACGCCGCCGCCAGGGAGGGAGCTGAGGAGGGTGCGGGGGGAGGCCCGGGAGAGGGACGCGAGGCTGGCCAGGGGGCTGGGGAGGCTGTTCGCGTGAGGGAGGCCGGCACGGGGAGGGGGTTTTGGGGTCATTTTAGGGGTTTTGGAGTCATTTTAGGGGTTTTGGGGGAGCTTTGGGGGAGGTTTGGCAGGAATTTTGGGGGTTTTGGGGAGGTTTCAGGGAGTTCGGGAGGACGCGAGGCTGGCCAGGGGGCTGGGGAGGCTGTTCGCGTAATAGAGGCCGGCACGGGAGGGGGTTTTGGGGTCATTTTAGGGGTTTTGGAGTCATTTTAGGGTTTGGGGGGAGTTTGGGGGGACTTGGGGGAGGTTTGGGGGGAATTTTGGGGGTTTTGGGGAGGTTTTGGAGCACGCGAGGCTGGCCAGAGGGATGGGGAGGCTGTTTGTGTGAGAGAGGCCGACACGTGGAGGGGGCTTTTGGGGTCATTTTAGGGGTTTGGGGGTCATTGTAGGGGTTTTGGGGGAGTTTGGGGGTTTTGGGGGAGGTTTGGGGGGAATTTGGGGGTTTTGGGGAGGTTTGGGAGGACGCGAGGCTGGCCAGGGGCCTGGGGAGGCTGTTTGCGTGAGGGAGGCCGACCCATGGAGGGGGATTTGGGGGCTTTTGGGGAGGGTTAGCGGGATTTGGGGAGGTTTGGAGCAGTTTTGGGGGGCTTTGGGGAGGTTTGGGGGGGTTGGGGGAGTTTTGGGGAGGCCTGGGGGGAGGTTTGGGGGGGCTTTGGGGAGGTTTGAAGGGTTTGGGGGGAGTTTTGGAGGCCTTGAGGGAGGTTGGGGGCGGTTATGGAGGTTTGGGGGGCTTAGGGGGAATTTTAGGAGGTTTGGGGGGTTCGGGGGGGGATTTTGTTCTTTTTTGTGGGGATTTTGGGGAGTTTTGTGGAGT
Source organism: Anser cygnoides (assembly GCF_040182565.1). Taxonomy (NCBI): domain Eukaryota; kingdom Metazoa; phylum Chordata; class Aves; order Anseriformes; family Anatidae; genus Anser; species Anser cygnoides. The sequence continues at coordinate 2,210,104 of NC_089907.1, forward strand.
TTCGGTGGGATTTGGGGGTGTAACGGGGGGCTTGGGGAGCTTTTGGGGGTGTTTAGGGGAGATCTGGGGGGGTCTTCGGGGAGCTTTGGGGGGCTTTGAGGGGATTTAGGCGGTTTGGGGGAGTTTAACGGCGGCTTCCTGGAGTTTTGGGGCGGGTTTTGGGGAGGATTGGGGCGATTTTGGGGTCCTGGGGGGGGGGGGGCATTACCATAGCAACGCCATTTTGGACCGGGGGGGGGGGCACAACCTCAGCCCCCCCCCCCGCCGTTAATAAACCAGTTCATTAATTTGGGGCTGCTCCGTTAATTAACCGAGGCGTTAATTAAGCGTTTGGGAACGCCTCAGGTTGGGGCGGGGGGGGGGGGGGGGGCGCCCCGCGGCCGCCATTTTGTGCGCCCGCGCCTGCCTTAATCTGCCCAGCAACAGCCGCCACGGAGGCCCCGCCCTCCCCCGTCTCAACACGGACGTTTATTGGTCCGCCAGCGCGACGCGTCACAGGGGCGGGGCGGGGCTCGGCATGCGGGCGTTGCCATGGCGATGCGGAAGAAAGGGGGGCGTGTCCAAGGAGCGAGGCGGAGGGGGCGGGGCGTCGCTGACGTCGACGCGGGCGTTGCTAGGCGACGGCGGGAGGCGGGGAGCCGTTGCTAGGCGACGGCGGGAGGCGGGGAGCCGTTGCTAGGCGACGGCGGGAGGCGGGAAGCCGTTGCTAGGAGGCGGGGGGCCGTCGCTAGGCGGCGGCGGGAGGCGGGAAACCGTTGCTAGGCGACGGCGGGAGGCGGGAAGCCGTTGCTAGGCGGCGGCGGGAGGCGGGAAACCGTTGCTAGGCGACGGGGGCCGTCGCTAGGCGGCGGCGGGAGGCGGGAAACCGTTGCTAGGCGACGGCGGGAGGCGGGAAACCGTTGCTAGGCGACGGCGGGAGGCGGGAAACCGTTGCTAGGCGACGGCGGGAGGGAAACCGTTGCTGGGGCGACGGCGGCCATTGCTAGGGCTCCCAGTCGTTGTCGTGGTGCTGCGCGGCGATGATGATGACGACGGTGAGGATGGTGCAGAGCACGATGGCGGCGATGCCGACCGCCAGGCTGATGAAGGAGAAGTTGCGCGCCTCCCGCGAGGCGATCTCGGCCGACACGATGTCGCCCGCGCCACCGCCGTGCGCACCTGCCCCGGCGGGGGGGGGACGGACACGCCTCGTTAGGGGGCCCCGCGGCCTTAATTAGTTCCCCTGGGGCCTTAATTAGTTCCCCCCTAGTTCGCCTTAATTCGTACCCCGGGACTACCACCACAGCTCTTAATTAGGGCACCACAGCTCTTAATTAGGCCACCGCAGCTCTTAATTAGGCCACCACAGCCCTTAATTAGGCCACCACAGCCCTTAATTAGGTCTCTCCAGCCCTTAATTAGCCCCTCCCAGCACTCTATTACCCCCAGCCCTTAATTAGGACCTCTTAGGCCGTAATTAGACCCCTCCAGACCTTAATTAGTGCCCCTTAGTCCTTGATTAGGACCCACCAGCCCTTAATTAGAACCACCAGCCCCCTTAATTAGGACCCCCCCCGGCCTGAATTAGGCACTACCAGGCCTTAATTAGCCCCCTCCAGCACTGAGTTAACCTCCTCCAGCACTTAATTAGCCCACTCAGCCCTTAATTAGCCCCCCCCAGCTCTTAATTATGACCCCCCAGGCCTGAAATGGACGCCCCAGCCACTAATTGGGACCCTCGGCCCTTAATTAAGGCACCTGGCTCTTAATTAAGCCCCATCAGCCCTCAGTTGGCCCCCCCAGCTCCTAAACAGGCCCCTCCAGCCCTTAATTACCCCCTCTAGTGCTTAATTACCCCCCAGCCCTTAATAATCCCCCCCAGCCCTTAATTACCCCCCCTCCAGCCCTTAATTACCCCCCCATAACCCTTAATTTCCCCCCATAGCCCTTAATTACCCCTCTCCAGCCCCCCAGTACCCCCCTCCAGCCCTTAATTACCCCCCTCCGGGCCCAAACCGGCCCCCCCCAGCCCCCAATTACCCCCCCAGCCCCTAATTAACCTGCACGGCCTTGACGATGGCGACGACGCCGGTGGGCCAGAAGCAGCAGAGGGTGGTGAGCACGGCGATGGGCAGGTAGTCGTGGGGCGCCCCCCGCGGGCCCTCCGCCGCCCCCGGGCCCCCCAGCGCCACCCCCACCGGGCCCGGCAGGGGGCCGGGGCTGGGGCCGGGGGGCGGCGCCGTAAGCCTGGGGGGAGGGGGAGGTCAGGACACGCCCCCTGGCGAGGACACGCCCCCTTTTGAGGCCACGCCCCCTCCCACAGGCCACGCCCCCTCCCACAAGCCACGCCCCCATAAGCCACGCCCCATAGGCGATGCTCCCCCCCTTATGTATGGGGGCTCAGCCAGGCTCCGCCCACAAGGACACGCCCATTTGGCGAGGCCACGCCCCCTCTTTTAAGCCACGCCCCCTCCCACAAGCCACGCCCCCTCCCACAAGCCACGCCCCATAGGCGATGCTCCCCCAGGTCTGGGGGCTTCACCCAGGCTCCGCCCACAAGGACACGCCCATTCGGCGAGGCCACGCCCCCTCCCACAAGCCACGCCCCCTCCCACAAGCCACGCCCCCTCCCACAAGCCACGCCCCATAGGCGATGCTCCCCCCTCATGTCTGGGGGCTCAGCCAGGCTCCGCCCCACAAGGACACGCCCATTCGGCGAGGCCACGCCCCTCCCGCAAGCCACGCCCCCTCCCACAAGCCACGCCCCCTCCCACAAGCCACGCCCCCATAAGCCACGCCCCATAGGCGATGCTCCCGCCCCTTAGGTATGGGGGCTCAGCCAGCTCCGCCCACAAGGACACGCCCCTCCCCTGAGACCACGCCCCCAAATCAGACCACGCCCCCAGATGCAGGCCACGCCCCCTCCTGCAGGCCACGCCCCCCTCCATAAGACTCACCCCCGGCAAACCCAGCCATCCTCTACAAGCCCCGCCCCCAGCCCTTAGGCCACGCCCCCCACAGCCACGCCCACCCGTGAAACCACGCCCCCTCCTGTTAACCACGCCCCCATCGTTAGCCCCGCCCATTGCCTTTAGCCCCGCCCCCCCCGCCGCTCATCTCCATCCCCATTGGGGCATCCCCGGCTCCCCCCTCCCCATAACCCCGCCCCCTCCCCGCTGACCCCGCCCCCTCCCCGAAGCCCAGCCCCCTCCCCCAAGCCCCGCCCCCTCCCCGCTGACCCCGCCCCTCCCAAGCCCCGCCCCCTCCCCCAAGCCCCGCCCCCTCCCGCTGACCCCGCCCCCTCCCCCCAAGCCACGCCCCCTCCCCAAGCCACGCCCCTCCCCCAAGCCCCGCCCCCTCCCCGCTGACCCCACCCCCTCCCCCAAGCCCCGCCCCCTCCCCCCAAGCCCCGCCCCCTCCCCCCGAAGCCCCGCCCCCTCACCGGCCCCACGGGGTACACGGGCACGTAGGCGGTGCAGGGCTGCAGCTGCAGGGCGAAGGGGGGGGGCGCGTAGGGCAGGGGGGGCTGCGGGGGGGGGGCCCCGTAGGGCTGCGGGGGGGGCCCGGCGGCGGCGGCGGCGTGGGGGGGGGGCCGGGGCAGGGTGGCGGCGTGGTGGGGGGGGAGGGGGCCGCCGTGGGGGGGGGCCGCGGCCCCCGGCAGCCCCCGCGGCAGCGTGGCCGCCCCCCCCCCCCCCCCCCCCCAGCCAGCAGCCCCGGCCCCCCCCTGGGCAGCGTGGCCGCCCCCGCCGGGCCCCCCCCGCCCCCCCCCCGCGGCAAAGTGGCCGCCCCCAAGCCCCCCCCCAGCCCCCCGACCCCCAGGGGGCCGGGGGGGGCCGGGGGGCCGTAGGGGGGGGGAGAGGCGTGGGGGGCCCCCTCCGGTACACCTGCAATGGGGGGGGGGGGGGTCAGAGGGGGCTCGGAGCCCCCCCCCAAAACCTGCCAGCCCCCCCCCAGGGCCAGAAGGGCCCCCCCAAAGGCTCTCAGCCCCCCCCCAAAAAGCCCTCGGCCCCCCCCGTCCTATAAGGGCCCCCCCCAAAGCATCTCAAAGCCCCCCCCAAACCTCTCGGCCCCCCCCCAAACCCTCTCGGCCCCCCCGAAGCCCCCCTAAATCCCCCCCAGACCCCCCCAGACCCCTCAGCACCCCCCAAAGACCCCCGAGCCCCCCCCCGAGCCCAAAAAAACCCCCTCAGGCCCCCCCAAACCCCCTCGGCCCCCTCCGAGACCCCTCAGCCCCCCCCAAAAGCCCCCCCCGGCCCCCCAAAACCCCTGAACTCCCCCCAAAAACCCCTCAGCCCCCCCCAAAATCCCCCAAATCCCCCCCAGCCCCCCCCAAAACCCCTCAGCCCCCCCCCAACCCCCCCCACCCCTTCTCCCCCTCCCCCCCCCCGGTTTCTGGGTCACCCCCCCCCCCAAAAAAAATCCCCCCCCCCCCCTCCGCACCGGGTTTCTCGGCCGCCATGGCCTGGGCCCGAACCGGAACCGGAACCGGAACCGGAGCCGGCACCGGGCCGGGACCCCCGCCCCCCCCCCTGCCCCCCCCCCCCCTCCTCCGGGCCCGGCCTGGATCGCGCGGAGCGGAACGGAGCCGGCTCCGGGCGCGCAAAACCCGGCGTGGATCGCCCGGAGCGGAGCGGGTCCGGCCCCTGCGCGCAGAGCCCGGCCCGGATCCAGCGGAACGGAACGGAGCCGGCGCGCAAAACCCGGCCTGGATCACGGGGAGCGGATCGGAGCCGGCCGCGCCGCGCAAAACCCGGCCTGGATCGCGCCTCCCGGCAGCGGGCCCGGAGCTCGCGGCGGAGCGGAGCCGGGCGGGCTCGGCGGAAAACCCGGCCTGGATTCCGTCCCGGTATGACCCGGGTGAGGCTGGGAGGCGCTTTTGTTGGGTTTTATTTAAGGCGGTGACCCAAAAAACGGAGGTTTGGGCCCAAAATAGGCGCCGTGCGGCCCCGGGGGGCTGGTCCCGTGCTGGGGGGGGTGCTCAAAGGGGGGGGGGGTGGGCAGGGATTGGGGGAGGGGGCGGGGGAGGGGATGGGGGGGCAGGAGTTTGGGGGGGCAAAAGGGGGGGGCAGAAATTTGGGGGGGGGGTCAAAAATTTCGGGGGGGGGTTCAGGAATTTGGGGGGGGTCCAGAAATTGAGGGGGGGGCAGTAAATGTGGGGGGGGGGCAGTAAATGGGGGGGGGGCAGAAATATTTTGGGGGAATCCAGGGATTTGGGGGGGGGGGCAGGAATTGGGGGGGGGGGGTATCCGAGATTTTTTTTTGGGGGGGCGTCCAGGAATTTTGGAGGTGTCCGGGATTTTTTTTTGGGGGGGGGTCACGGGGGGCCGGGGAGGGGTCCGTAGCGGCGCAGGAGCCCCCCCAGGGTGTCGAGGGCCCCCCGCAGGGCCTCCCCCAGCAGCGCGGCCCCCGTCTGGCCGCAGCAGGCGAAGGCGGTGACGGTGACGCGCAGGGGGCCGGGGGGGGTCCCCGGGGGGGCGCCGGGGGGGGGGCGAGTGCCCCACGCCCACCCCGTAGCCGTCGGGCACCAGCGGCCCCCGCAGCGGCCAGCAGGCCTCGCGGGAGTGCACCTGGGGGAGAAAGAAAAGCAGGCAGAAAAGTGAAAATCGCCCCAAAAAAAGCCCCCCCTGCCCGCAGCAACCCCCCCCCGGACCCCAAATATCCATAAACTGACCCTAAATAGCCCCGAAGTGACCCCAAACGCCCATAAACTGACCCCAAATTCCACCAAAGGGCCCCCAAATACCCACAAATTGTCCCTAAATGCCACTGAACTGACCCCAAACACCACCAGAGACCCCCCAATGCCCATAAACTGACCCCAAACACCCACGAATTGACCCCAAATATCCACAAACGGACCCCAAATACCCATAAACTGACCCTAAATAGCCCCGAAGTGACCCCAAACGCCCATAAACTGACCCCAAATGCCACCAAAGGGCCCCCAAATACCCACAAATTGACCCTAAATGCCACTGAACTGACCCCAAAGACCACCAGAGACCCCCCAATACCCATAAACTGACCCCAAACACCCACAAATTGACCCCAAATATCCACAAACGGACCCCAAATACCCATAAACTGACCCTAAATAGCCCCGAAGTGACCCAAACGCCCATAAACTGACCCCAAATGCCACCAAAGGGCCCCCAAATACCCACAAATTGACCCCAAATGCCACTGAACTGACCCCAGAGAAATACCCATAAACTGACCCCAAACACCCACTGACCCCGAATATCCACAAACGGCCCATAAACTGACCCTAAATAGCCCCGAAGTGACCCCAAACGCCCATAAACTGACCCCAAATGCCACCAAAGGGCCCCCAAATACCCACAAATTGACCCTAAATGCCACTGAACTGACCCCAAAGACCACCAGGACCCCCCCCATAAATACCCCAAATTGACCCCAAATATCCACAAACGGACCCCCAAATACCCATAAACTGACCCTAAATAGCCCCGAAGTGACCCCAAACGCCCCACCCCAAATGCCACCAAAGGGCCCCCAAATAACAAATTGACCCCAAATGCCTGACCCCAAACACCACCAGAGACCCCAAACACCCACAAATTGACCCCAAATATCCACAAACGGACCCCAAATACCCATAAAATGACCCCAAGTATCCACAGTTGTGCTATTGACCCCAAGGGGCTATTTAGGGGGCAAATTTCTGTCATTTTGGGTCACTTTGGGCCACATTTATGCTACTTAGGTCCAATTTTCTGTCAGTTTGGGGCACATTTCTGTCACGTGGTATCACTTTGGGCCAAATTTGTGCTATTTAGAACCAAATTTCTGTCATTCTGTGTCACTTTGGGCACATTTGGCTATTTAGGGCCGCATTTGTGCTATTTAGGGCCACATTTCTGTCATGTTTTGGCCACATTTGTGCTATTTAGGGCCACATTTCTGTCATTTTGGGTCATTTTAGGGCCACATTTGTGCTCCTTCATTTTATCACTTTGTGTCACTTTGGGCCACATTTGTGCTATTTAGAACCAAATTTCTGTCATTCTGTGTCACTTTGGGCCACATTTGTGCTATTTAGGGTCACATTTGTGCTACTTAGGGCCAAATTTCTGTCATTTTATGTCACTTTAGGCCACATTTGTGCTATTTAGGGCCACATTTCTGTCATTCTGTGTCATTTTGGGCCACATTTGTGCTATTTAGGGCCACGTTTGTGCTATTTAGGGCCAAATTTCTGTCATTTTATGTCACTTTGGGCACATTTGTGCTATTTAGGGCCACGTTTCTGTCATTCTGGGCCACACTTGTGTCATTCTGTGTCACTCTGGGCCACATTTGTCCTATTTAGGGTCACATTTGTGCTACTTAGGGCCAAATTTCTGTCATTTTGGGTCACTTTGGGCCACATTTGTGCTATTTAGGGCCACATTTCTGTCATTCTGTGTCATTTTGGGTCACATTTGTGCTACTTAGGGCCAAATTTCTGTCATTTTGGGTCACTTTGGGCCACATTTGTGCTATTTAGGGCCACATTTCTGTCATTCTGTGTCATTTTGGGTCACATTTGTGCTACTTAGGGCCAAATTTCTGTCATTTTGGGTCACTTTGGGCCACATTTGTGCTGTTTAGGGCCGAATTTCTGTCATTTTCGGCCACCTTTGTGTCATTTTGTGTCACTTTGCGCCCCCTTCGTGCTATTCGGGGCCACGTTCGCGTCACTTCGGGCCGCATCGGTGTGATTTTTGGGTTAAATCCGTGCGCTTTGGGGTACCTGCAGGGTGCAGAGCCGGAAGTGCGTTGCCCGCGCGTAGCCGGGGTCCCGGAACAGCTCCGGCAGCGGCTCCCCGAGGCCCACGGCCGCCAGGCCCAGCGCCCGCAGGTGCCGCTCGGCGCCTTGCCCCGCCGCCACCTGTCGCCATGGCAACGCCGTCACCACGGCGACCGCGTCACCACGGCGACCGCGCCGCCACGGCAACTACGTCACGTGGGGCGCCGCCCCGCCCCGCGGTTGCCACGGGAAACGGCGTCGCCACGGCGACCGCGTCGCGTCACCGGTTGCCATGGCGACGGCGTCGCCACGGCAACGGGCCTCACCTCGTCGGCCCGCTGCCGCTGCGCCGCCGCCGCCGCCCCCAGCAGGGAAAGGAGGGCCTGGGGCTGCCCGGGGACGTCACCGGAAGTCCCGCCCCCTCGGCAGGAAGCCCCCGCCCACCACGACAGGAAGTCCCGCCCACCCCGGCAGGAAGCCCCGCCCACCACGACAGGAAGCCCCGCCCACCACGACAGGAAGTCCCGCCCCCGAAGGGAGGGGAAGTCCTGCCCCCCTCCCCCACTTCCTGTCCCGCCCCCAGGAAGTCCCTCCCACTAGTCCCCATGCAGGAAGTCCCGCCCATAGACCGGAAGCCACGCCCCCCGGCCCCCTTCCCAGGCTCCGCCCCCCACAGGAAGCCCCGCCCCCGAGCAGGACAGACAGGAAGTCCCGCCCCCAACTCCCCAGAAGTCCCTCCCCCAAACACCCAGAAACCGGAAGTCCCACCCCAACCCCCCCATAACAGGAAGTCCCGCCCCCCCATCGGACAGGAAGTCCCTCCCCCAACCACCCCAAACCGGAAGTCCCCCCCAAGTCCCCTCCCCTCGACTCCCCACCCCCTCAACCCCCTCCCCCTTTAAGCCCCGCCCCCTGAGACCCCGCCCCCTGAGACCCCGCCCCCTGAGACCCCGCCCCTGAAGCCCCACCCCCTGAAGCCCCGCCCCCTGAAGCCCCGCCCCCGAGGCCCCGCCCACCTTGGTCCCGGGGCGCTGCAGGGCCCGTGCCAGGCGCAGGCAGAGCAGCCCCGGGGGCAGCACCAGGTGGGGGTGGGGCAGGGGGCGGGGCCGGAGGGGCGGGGCCTCGGCGCAGGCGCTCAGCGTCCCGTGCACCCTGCGGGGACACGGCCCCCGATGATTGGTTCCCCCCAAAAAAGGTTCCTCCCCCCCCCCCCCCCCCGCAGAGATCCGCCCCCAAAGCGCCTCCCCCCGCCCTCAGCGCCACCGCTTCCGGGTGGTCCCACCCCCATTCGGTCCCCCCGGCCCCCGCGGGTCCCCCCACACCCGGGTCCCCCCCGGAAGAGGGACCCCGCACATTGGTTCCCCCTTTTATTGGTTCCCCCCATAATTGGGTCCCCCCATAATTGGTTCCCCCCATGGGTCCCCCCTCTAATAGGTTCCCCCCACCTCACCCAGGTCCTACCGCATTTGGGTCCCCCCCCCCCACAACTGGGGCCGCACACATTGGTTCCCCCCATAATTGGTCCCCCCCCCTCCCCACGGGTCCCCCCTCTAACAGGTTCCCCCCACCACACCCAACTCCCCCCACATTTAGTCCCCCCCCCCCCACACCCACCTGAACCCCTGCACATTGGTTCCCCCCACGCCCAGCTCCCCCTCCAACAGGTTCCCCCCATATTGGTCCCCCCCCATCAGTGTCACCCCAATCCGGGTCCTCCCCCATCCGGGTCCCCCCCCATGGGTCCCCCCCTGAATTTTTGCCCCCCCCCCACCTGTAGAAGGCCACCTGCAGCGCCACCTGCAGCAGCGCCTCCGCCTGCGCCGGCCCGGCCTCGCCGAAGCCCTCGTGGGTGAAGCAGTGCACCTCCACGTCCGCCGCCAGGCTGGGGGGGGGGGGGGGGGTGGGCCACTACGATCAGGAGCCCCCCACGGCCCCCCAGGAGCCCCCCCAGACCCAAGCCACCCCATTGCCCTCCCCCTTCCTCTCCTAGGACCCCCCCAGTTCCTTCCCAGTTCCCCCCAGGAGCCCCCCTGGTCCCTCCAGGACTCCCCCGGCACCCCAGAACCCCCCCAGGAACCCCCAATTCCCCCCAGGACACCCCCAGGACCCCCTCTAGGACCCCTCCAGCCCCCCAAAGACCCCCCCGGCCTCCCCCAGGACCCCCCAACCTCCCCAGTTGCCCCTCATGACCCCCAACAGCCCCCTCAAGACCCCTCCAATTCCCCCCAGGACCCCCCCAGGACCCCACTGCCCCCTCCAGCCCCCCCTGGGCCCCCTCAATTCCCCCCGGAACCCCACCAGGACCTCCCGAGGTTCCCCCAGGCCCCCCCAGTTCCCCCCAGGACCCCCCCAGGACCCCCCCAGGCCCCCCCCGTGCCCCCACCTGTCCAGGTGCCGCTTCGCCCGCCGCACCTCGGGCTCGATCTCGGGGCTGAGGCTGAAGCGCAGCCGCTGGGGCGGGGGCAGGGCCGGCACCGGGGCGTCCTCGGGGGCGGGGCGTCGGCTGAGAGGGGGCGGGGTCAGCGCGGGGGAAGCCCCGCCCCCTTCCCCCATAGCCCCGCCCCAAACCGGTTGCCATGGTTACCAGAAGGCCAGGGCGTGGTCGGCCATCTCGGCGGCGACGGCGCCGTCGATCACTTCCGGGTCGTAGAGCAGCCCGCAGGCCCCGTCCGCCCCCACGATCAGCTGGGGGCGGGGCCAGGGGGTGAGGCCCCGCCCCCAGAGAGAGCCACGCCCACCCCCAGCAAGCCACGCCCCCTCCGGGCCAAAAACAAGAAGCCCCGCCCCTCTCCGGGACTAAACAAGGAAGCCCCGCCCCCTCCCAGGGCCTAAGCCCCGCCCCTTTGGAAGCTCCGCCCCCATCCCAGGGACTAAACCCCGAAGCCCCGCCCCCCGAGAAGCCCCGCCCCCTCCCCCTTCCGGCCGAGGCCCCGCCCACCTGCAGGGCCTTGTCGAACCAGCGGTTGCAGCTGTTGGCGCCGGCCCCGCCCCCGTGCAGCACCTGCCCGGCCCCACCCCCCGGGCTCCGCCCCCCGGCGGCCATGACGGGGGCGTCGAGCGCCAGGGCCAGGAGGCTGCGCTGGATCCGGCCAATCGAGGCCCGGTTCAGGCGGTCTGCGCAGGAAGTCCCGCCCTCAGCGGGGACCGGGCAGGAAGTCCTGCCCCCCCCCCCGGTGGGAAGTCCCGCCCCGGAAGGCCTGCATGCAGGAAGTCCCGCCCCCAAGAGGCCCGCAAACAGGAAGCCCAGCCCCCCAACAGGAAGGAAGCCAACCCCTACAGACAGGAAGTCCCACCCTTTAGACAGGAAGTCCCACCACCGGAAGGCCTACAGACAGGAAGTCCCGCCCCTCAACTAGGAAGCCCAGCCCTCCAGACAGGAAGTCACCCCCCCCCAAACAGGAAGTCCCACCCCCTAAACAGGAACCCCCCCCTCCCCTTTATTCCCCCCCACACCCCGGAAACCCCACCCATAACCCCGGAAGTCCCACCCCCAGCACCGGAAGTTCTACCCACACACCGGAAGTCCCTCCCATAACCCCGGAAGAACCTCCCCCAGCACAGGAAGTCCCACCCCAAACGCACCAAATCCCACCCATAACCCCGGAAGTCCCACCCATGACCCCGGAAATCCCACCCCCTTCACCGGAAGTCCCTCCCCCACACCCGGAAGTCCCCCCTTTCCCCCCTCCCACCCCCCCCAAAACCCCCTCCCCACCTCCCCCGTCCACTCCCCGCCCCCACAAGCCCCTCCCCCTTTAGGCCACGCCCCTTTAGACCACGCCCCCCTCGAGGCCCCGCCCCTCACCGCGCATGAGCAGCCCGTAGGTCCGGCCCCAGCCCCGCCGGTGCTCCCCCGTCAGCGCCCCCAGGCCCGGCCCCCCCCCGGGCACCCCCCGCAGGGCCCCGAGCTGAGCCCCCAGGGCGGCCGCGGGCAGGGGGGTGCCTGAGCCCCCGCACGCCTGCACCGAGAAGAACTGGGGGGGGGGAAGGGGGGGGGTTAGGGGGCTGTTGGGGGGGGGCAGGAACCCCAAAAGTGCCCCCCAGGACCCCCAAATTCCCCCCCCCAGCGCCCCCAAAATGCCCCCCCAGCACCCCGAGAAGAACTGGGGGGAGGGGGGGGAAAGGGGGGCGTTGGGGGGGGCAGGAACCCCCAAAGTGCCCCCCAGGACCCCCAAATTTCCCCCCAACACCCCCAAAGGCCCCCCCAAGACCCCCCCCGAGACCCCCATTTCCCCCCCAGGACCCCCAAAATTCCCCCATTTCCCTCCCCAGGGCCCCCAGTGCCCCCCCCCCCCCCCAGGCCCTAATTCCCCCCCCCCAGGACCCCCTCAAGCCCCCATTTCCCCCCTCCCAGACCTCCAATTCTCCCCCAGGACCCCCAAAGTCCTCCCCCAAGGCCCCCCTTCCCCCCCCCAGGACCCCCAATTGCCCCCCCAGCACCCCAAAAGGTCCCCCTGGGACCCTCAATTCCCCCCCAGACCCTCTGAAGCCCCCATTCCCCCCCCCAGGACCCCCAACATTCCCCCCAGCACCCCCATTTCCCCCCCCGACCCCCCCATTTCCCCCCAGGACCCCCCCATTTCCCCCCCCAGCCCCCCCAAATCTCCCCAGCGCCCCCCCAGGACCCCCACTTGCCCCCCCCCCCCCCCCCCGTACCTGCCCGTTGCGGATGACGGTGATGAAGCCGGGGGGGTCGGCGCCGGGGGGCACCCGCAGGGCCCCATCCTGGTGGGGGCCGGGCACCCGGCAGCCCCCGAAAACCGCCCGCACCCAGGGCTCGGGGGGGTCACGCCTGGGAGGGGGGGGGCAGGACCCGTGGAGACCCCGTAGGGACCCCCAGGGACCCCCAAAGACCCCATAGGGACCCCCAGGGACCCCCTAGAGACCCCCAGGGACTCATAGGGACCTATAGAGACCCCATAGGGACCTATAGAGACCCCATAGGGACCCCCAGGGACCCCCAAAGACCCCATAGGGACCTCCAGGGACCCATAGGGACCTATAGAGACCCCATAGGGACCCCCAGAGATCCATAGGGACCTATAGAGACCCCATAGGGACCCCATAGAGACCCCCAGCGACCCACAGAGACCCCATAGGGACCCCCAGGGACCCATAGGGAACCCCAGGGACCTATGGAGACCCCATAGGGACCCCGTAGGGACCCACAGGGACCCATAGAAGCCCCCCAGGGACCCATGGAGACCCCCAGGGACCCCATAGGGGCCCCCAGGGACTCCATAAGGACCCCCAGGGACCCCATATGACCCTATAGGGACCCCCAGTGACCCCATAGGGACCCCATAGGGACTCATAGGGACCTATAGAGACCCCATAGGGCCCCATAGAGACCCCCAGCAACCCATAGAGACCCCATAGGGACCCCGTAGGGACCCTGTAAGGACCCATAGGGACCTATAGAGACCCCATAGGGACCCCCAAGGACACCCAATGACCCATAGGGACCCCATAAGGACCCCAGCGACCCCACAGGGACCCATAGAAACCCCTAGAGACCCCATAGGGACCCCCAAAGACCCCATAAGGACCCCCAGAGACCCCATAAGGACCCCATAGGGACCCCCTGGGAACCCATAGGGACCCCCCGGGACCCCACAGGGACCCCATAGGGACCCCAAAGACCCCATAAGGACCCCATAGGGACCCCCTGGGACCCCATAGGGACCCCATAGGGACCCACAATAACCCATAGAGACCCCATAAGGACCCCCAGTGACCCCATAAGGACCCCCAGAGACCCCCAGTGACCCCATAAGGACCCCATAGGGACCCCCCGGGACCCCCCCGGGACCCCCAGCCCCGCACCCACCGCTCCACCATGGCCCGGTAATCCAGAATGCCGGCCACGAACTGGGCCGCGAACCTGCGGGGAGGCCAGTGCTCCCAGTTAGCTCCCAGTGCCCCCCGTTCCCTCCCAGTTCCCTCCCAGTGCTCCCAGTTCCCTCCCGCTGTTCCCAGTTCCCTCCCAGTGGCCCCAGTTCCCTCCCAGTGCCTCCCAGTTCCCCCCCACTCCCCCCTATAACCCTCCCAGTGCCCCCAGTGCCTCCCAGTCCCCTCCCACTCCCTCCCAGTGCCTCCCATTTCCCTCCGAGTCCCTCCTAGTGCCCCCCACTCCTTCCCAGTCCCTTCCAGTCCCTCCCAGTTCCCCCCCACTCCCTCTCAGTGCCCCCAGTTCCCTCCCAGTGCCTCCCAGTTCCCCCCCACTCCCCTCTTTAACCCTCCCAGTTACCTCCCAGTGCCCCTAGTTCCCCCCCACTCCCCCCTATAACCCTCCCAGTGCCCCCAGGGCCTCCCAGTCCCCTCCCACTCCCTCCCAGTGCCTCCCAGTTCCCTCCCAGTGCCCCCCAGTTCCCTCCCAGTGCCTCCCGGTTCCCTCCCAGTGCCTCCCGGTTCTCTCCCAGTGCCCCCTGGTTCCCTCCCAGTGCCCCCCGGTTCCCCCCTACTCCCCCCTATAACCCTCCCAGTGCCCCCAGGGCCTCCCAGTCCCCTCCCACTCCCTCCCAGTGCCTCCCAGTTCCCTCCCAGTGCCTCCCAGTGCCCCCCCAGTCCCTCCCAGTGCCCCCAGTTCCCCCCCACTCCCTCCCAGTGCCTCCCAGTTCCCTCCCAGTGCCTCCCGGTTCTCTCCCAGTGCCCCCCCGGTCCCTCCCAGTGCCCCCCCGCTCACCGCAGCTGCCCCCCGGGCTGCTCCCAGTGCTGGGGGGGCAGCACCAGCCCCACGCTGCCGTGCACGGGCAGGGGCAGGCGGCCCCCGGGGGCCCGCGGCCACGCCTGGGGGGGGGGGGGCACCATAAGGGGGGGGGGGGGACACGGGGACCGGCCCCAAACGCCCCCCCCCCAAATTTAACCCCCCTTAACCCCCCCCATTTCCCCCCTCCCACCCCCGCAGCCCCCCATTAACCCCCCAATTCCCCCAAATTTCCCCCCCCAGCCCCCCCACATCCCACCCACCCCCCCTTTGACCCCTTCCCACCCCCCCAAATCCCCCTCCCCACCCCCCACCCCCCCATACCCCCCCACCCCCCCCATTTCCCACCCCCACTCCCCCCGTCCCCCCCATTGCCCCCCCAATCCCTCCATTAACCCCCCCATTACCCCCCAACCCCTCCAAGTCCCCCTCCCCACCCCCCAATTCCCCCCCAACCCCCCCATTAATCCCCCCAACCCCCCCATATGCCCCCCAATTCCCCCCCATGCCCCCCATTACCCCCCCAATTGCCCCCCAATTCCCCCATTAACCCCCCAATTCCCGCCTCAACCCCCCCAACCCCCCCAATTCCCCCCCATCCCCCCCATTACCCCCCCAATTGCCCCCCAATTCCCCATTAACCCCCAATTCCCGCCTCAACCCCCCCCATTACCCCCCCACCCCCCCAAATCCCCCTCCCCACCCCCCAAATTGCCCCCCCAACCCCCCCATATCCCCCCCATTACCCCCCCCAACCCCCCAACTCCCCCCAACCCCCCCCAATTCCCCCCATTAACCCCCCCATTACCCCCCCAACCCCCCCATATCCCCCCTATGCCCCCCAATTCCCCCCCAAAGCCCCCCAAATCCCCCTCCCCACCCCCCAAATTGCCCCCCCAACCCCCCCATATCCCCCCCATTACCCCCCCCAACCCCCCAACTCCCCCCAACCCCCCCAATTCCCCAATTAACCCCCCCATTACCCCCCCAACCCCCCCATATCCCCCCTATGCCCCCCAATTCCCCCCCCAAGCCCCCCAAATCCCCCTCCCCACCCCCCAACCCCCCCATGCCCCCCCCATATCTCCCCCATATCCCCCCCATATCCCCCCCAATTCCCCCATTACCCCCCCCCAACCCCCCCCAAATCCCCCCATCCCCCCCCAACACCCCCCTCAAACTCACCCCGGCCGGGGGGGGTCCCCCCCGCAGCCTCTCCTGCAGCCGGGGCCCGGCCCCCCCGGGGGCCCCGAAGTCCTGCAGCAGGGCCCGGCTGCGCGCCCACCCCCGCGCCCCCAGCAGCGCCCGCAGCGCCCCCGCGTAGCGGCCCAGCGTCGCCCCCAGCGCCGGCCACGGGGGGGGCGGGGGGGCCTGGGGGGGGGGGCACGGGTCAGGGGGGGGCACCCCCGGGATGAGGGGAGCCCCTCCCCCGGGAAATGGGGACCCCCAGATGGGGGGGAATCCCCTGGAAATGGGACCCCCCCCCCCCATGTAAGGGGGACTCCCCTGTATATTGGGGACCCCCCCCATATGATTGCCCCCCCCCCATATGATTGGGACCCCCCCCCCATATGATTGCGACCCCCCCTCCACGCAAGGGGGACCCCCAGATGGGGGGGAAACCCCTGTATATGGGGACCCCCTCCCATATTATTGGGACCCCCCCCCATATGATTGGGACCCCCCCCATGTAATAGGGACCCCCCCCACGTAGTGGGGACCCCCCCCCAATACGATTGCCCCCCCCATACGATTGGGACCCCCCACATGTAATGGGGACCCCGCTGTATATGGGGACCCCCCCCAATATGATTGCCCCCCCTCCCATATGATTGGGACCCCCCCCTCCCCCCGTGTAATGGGGACCCCCCTGTATATGGGGACCCCCCCCGTATTATTGGGGAACCCCTGGGTAATTGGGACCCCCCCCTTGTGGTTGGGACCCCCCCCATCTAATGGGCCCCCCCCAGGTGATGAGGATCCCCCCCCCAAGAGCCACGGAGCCCCCCCCCATGGGACCCCCCCTCTCCTATCGACCCCCCCCCCCATTTGGGGACCCCCCCCCGGTATTGAGACACCCCCCCTTACCCAATGCCCCCCCACTGGGCCCCCCCCCCCATTACCGGGGCCCCCCCCCCATTACCGGGACCCCCCCCATTACCTGCCCCCCCCCCCCCATTTCAGGCCCCCCATTTCAGGCCCCCCCCTGCCCCCAAAACCACAGGACGACCCCCCCGGGACCCCCCTCATTTTAATTACCCCCCCCAATTAACGCCCCCCACCCCAATTAACGCCCCCCCACCCCAATTAAGCCCCCCCCCCTTAGCCCCCCCCCCCCATGCCCCAGCCCCGCCCCCCGCGGACGTGCGCGCGGGCACGCTCCCCCCCTCCCCCCCCCCGGTTTCCCCTCCCCCCCCTTCCCCCCCTTCCCCCCCCTCCCCCCCCCCCCCCCCCCAATTTCGGGGTCCCCCCAACTCACGGGGGGGGGGGCGGGGGGGGGCGCGGCGCCGCCCCCCACACCCACGGCACGCGCGGCATCGCCCCGGCAACCAGGCCACGCCCCCTCCGCCCAGGCCACCCCTCCGGCCTGGCCACGCCCCCCTCCGCCCCTAGCCACGCCCCCTAGCCACGCCCCTCCTCCCTAGCAACGCCCCTCCGCCCCTAGCAACGCCTCGTCCTCCCCAGCCACGCCCCTAGCAACGCCTCGTCCCCCCTAGCCACGCCCCTAGCAACGCCTCGTCCCCGTAGCCACGCCCCTAGCAACGCCTCGTTCCCCTAGCCACGCCCCTAGCAACGCCTCGTCCCCGTAGCCACGCCCCTAGCAACGCCTCGGTCCCCCTAGCCACGCCCCTAGCAACGCCTCGTGTCCCCCTAGCCACGCCCTAGCCCTCGTTCCAACGCCCCTAGCACGCCCTCATCCCTAGCAACGCCTCGGTTCCATAGCCACGCCCCTAGCAACGCCACCTCCTCCCCTAGCAACGCCTCGTCCCCTAGCAACGCCCCCTCGCCTAGCAACGCCCCCTTAGCAACGCCCCCGCACCTCCCCGGAAGTGACGTCACGCGGCGGTGCGCTGCCCCCAGGGGCCCGGCGGGGAAGCGGCGGCCGCGGGCGCGATGGGTCCGGGGGGGGCGGCCGGGGGCTGCCCTTCCTCCCCCCTCCTCCCTCCTCCTCCTCCTCCCTCCTCGTCGCCCTCGGGGGGGTCGCCGCGGCGCCCCCCCCCGCCCCCGCAGCCCCCCCGGCCCGTGATCGTGGTGCACGGCCTCTTCGACAGCCCCCGCGACTTCGACCGCCTGCGGGCCTTCATCAACGAGGTGGGGGGCGGGGGGGGGATGTGGGACACGGGGGGGGCGGGGGGGCCGTGGGACACGGGGAGGGACACGGGGGGGCGTGGGGGGACACGGGACACGGGGGGGTCGTGGGATATGGGGAGGGACACGGGGGGGGCGTGGGGGGGGGGACGTGGGACATGGGGGGGCGTGGGGGTCGTGGGGGGGGACATGGGACGTGGGGGGGGCCGTGGGGCACGGGGGGGACATGGGGGGGCGTGGGGGGATGTAGGGGGGTGACAGGGGACATGGGGGGGGCCATGGGACACGGGGGGGGACGTGGGACATGGGGGGAGGCGGGGGGGGATACGGGACATGGGGGTCGTGGGGGGACAAATGACACGGGGGGGGATGTGGGACACGGGGAGGGACACGGGGGGGCGTGGGATATGGGGAGGGACACGGGGGGGCGGGGGGGACGTGGGACATGGGGGCGTGGGGGTCGTGGGGGGGATATGGGACGTGGGGGCCGTGGGGCACGGGGGGGACATGGGGGGGGGTGTGGGGGGGGATGTGGGGGGGTGACAGGGGACATGGGGGGGGCCATGGGACACGGGGGGGACGTGGGACATGGGGGGAGGCGTGGGGGGATACGGGACATGGGGGTCGTGGGGGACAAATGACATGGGGGGGATGTGGGACATGGGGGGGCGTGGGGGTCGTGGAGGGGACACGGGACGTGGGGGGAGCCGTGGGACACGGGGGGGACGTGGGACATGGGGGGGTTGGGGGAGATATGGGACGTGGGGGGCGTGGGGGGGGCAAATGACACGGGGGGAGATGGGACACGGGGAGGGACAGGGGACACACGGGGGGGATGTGGGACATGGGGAGGGGACACGGGGGGCGTGGGATAGGAGTAGGGGACAAGGGACACGGGGGGGGGGGATGTGGGGCATGGGGGGGGACACGGGACACGAGGGGGGACACGGGACACGCGTATGGGACATGGGACATGTGGGGGACACGGGACACGATGGGGGGGCCGTGGGGAGCACAGGGACACCCGTGGGGACCCGGGACACGGGGGGGACATGGGACACACGTATGGGACGTGGGACGTGTGTGGGGACACGGGACGCGCGGTGACACGCGTGGGGGGACACAGGGCCTGAGCAGGGGGCCGGGGACACAGGGGGACCCGGGACACGGGGGGGGGGACACGGGACTCGTGTGTGGGGACACGTGTGGGACCCGGGACACGCCGGGGCCCGTCCCCGCCCGTCCCCACCCCGCGTCCCTTGCGTCAGCCCCGGCCCTGCTGGGCCGGTCCGGGAGGGCCCTGGGGGTGTGGGGGGGCGGGTTTGGGGTGTGGGGGATGGGGTTGGGGTGTTTGGGGTGGGGGGATGGGGTTGGGGCGGGTTTGGGGACACGGAGATGTGGGGCGGGGTGGGGGGGCCCAGCAATAGGGGGGGCAGGGAAATGGGGGGACACCGAAATGCGGGGTCGCAGTGAAAACGGGGCGTGAAAACAGAAATACGGGGACAGGGACGAAAATGCGGGGATAGGGACAAAAATACGGGGGACAAAAATACGGGGGGCGGGGACAAAAATATGGGGATGGGGACAAAATATGGGGATAGGGACGAAAATATGGGGACGGGGACAAAAATATGGGGACGAAAATATGGGGACAAGGACGAAAATATGGGGATAAAAATATGGGGACAGGGGTAAAAATATGGGGACAGGGATAAAATATGGGGACAGGGACGGAAATATGGGGACAGGGACGGAAATATGGGGACAACGACGAAAATACAGGGACGGGGACAAAAACACGGGGATAGGGACGAAAATATGGGGACACAAAAATTCGGGGGCGTGAAATGTGGGGACGCGGTGGCACAGGGACGGGGGGATTTGGGGACGGGGGGATGGGAGGATTTGGGGCCGTGGGGGCAGGGGAAATGGGGACACTGGGGACAAGGGGACAAGGATTTGGGGACAGGGGGGACGTAGGGACAGGGGGATTTGGGGCCATGGGGATTTGGGGCCACGGGGCCAGGGGGATTTGGGGCCAGGAGGATTTAGGGTCATGGGGCAGGGGTATTTGGGGCCATGGGGATGGGGTGATTTGGGGCCATGTCTGGGGGCATTTAGGGCCATGGGGCCAGGGGGATTTGGGGCCATGGGGATGGGGGGATTTAGGGCCATGGGAATGGCAGGACTTGGGGACAGGGGGACAGGAGGATTTAGGGCTGTGGGGACGGGAGGATTTGGGGCCATGGGGATTTGGGGCCAGGGGCATTTGGGGCCATGGGAATGGCCTTGGGGGGGGCATTTAGGGCCATGGGGCCAGGAGGGTTTGGGGCTATGGGGTTGGCAGGATTTGGGGCCGGGGGGCCGGGAAGATTTAGGGCCATGGGGCCAGGGGGATTTAGGGTCATGGGGATGGGGTGATTTGGGGCCGTGGGTACAGCAGGATTTAGGGCCATGAGGGTGGGGGGATTTGGGGCCATGGGGGCAGGGGTATTTGGGGCCGGGGGGTGGGTGTGTGACGCGGAGGCGCCCCGCAGAGCCACCCGGGCACCAACGTGACGGTGCTGGACCTCTTCGACCGGGGGCAGTCGCTGCGGCCGCTCTGGCTGCAGGTGGACGGCTTCCGCCGCGCCGTCGCCCCCATCATGGCCAACGCCGCCGCCGGCGTCCACCTGCTCTGCTACAGCCAGGGTGCGGGGCCGGGGGTCCCGGGGGGTTTGCGGGGGGATAGGGGGGTCCTGGGGGGATTTGGGGACATTTGGGGGAGATTTGGGGAGTCCTGGGGGGATTTGGGGAGTCCTGGGGGTTTGGGGGGGATTCGGGGACATTTGGGGGGATTTGGGGGAGTCCTGGGGGGTTTGGGGGGGATTTGGGGACATTTGGGGGGGATTTGGGGGGTCTTGGGGGGGTTGGGGGGTTCTGGGTGGGATTTGGGTGGGATTTGGGGACATTTGGGGGGATTTGGGGAGTCCTGGGGGGGTTGGGGGGATTCGGGGACATTTGGGGGGGATTTGGGGAGTCCTGGGGGGTTTGGGGGGATTCGGGGACATTTGGGGGGATTTGGGGGTCGTGGGGGGTTGGGGGGTCCTGGGGGATTTGGGGGGATTCGGGGACATTTGGGGGGGGATTTGGGGAGTCCTGGGGGGTTTGGGGGGATTCGGGGACATTTGGGGGGGGATTTGGGGAGTCCTGGGGGGTTTGGGGGGATTCGGGGACATTTGGGGGGATTTGGGGAGTCCTGGGGGGTTTGGGGGGGATTCGGGGACATTTGGGGGGATTTGGGGGTCCTGGGGGGTTGGGGGGGTCCTGGGGGGATTTGGGGGGATTCGGGGACATTTGGGGAGGATTTGGGGAGTCCTGGGGGGTTTGGGGGGATTCGGGGACATTTGGGGGGGATTTGGGGAGTCCTGGGGGGTTTGGGGGGGATTTGGGGACATTTGGGGGGGATTTGGGGGGTCTTGGGGGGGTTGGGGGGTTCTGGGTGGGATTTGGGTGGGATTTGGGGACATTTGGGGGGATTTGGGGAGTCCTGGGGGGTTGGGGGGATTCAGGGGACATTTGGGGGGGATTTGGGGAGTCCTGGGGGGTTTGGGGGGATTCGGGGACATTTGGGGGGGATTTGGGGAGTCCTGGGGGGTTTGGGGGGATTCGGGGGACATTTGGGGGGATTTGGGGGGTCCTGGGGGGTTGGGGGGTCCTGGGGGGATTTGGGGGGATTCGGGGACATTTGGGGAGGATTTGGGGAGTCCTGGGGGGTTTGGGGGGATTCGGGGACATTTGGGGGGGATTTGGGGAGTCCTGGGGGGTTTGGGGGATTTGGGGACATTTGGGGGGGATTTGGGGGTCTTGGGGGGGTTGGGGGGTTCTGGGTGGGATTTGGGTGGGATTTGGGGACATTTGGGGGGGATTTGGGGAGTCCTGGGGGGGTTGGGGGGGATTCGGGGACATTTGGGGGGGATTTGGGGAGTCCTGGGGGGGTTTGGGGGATTCGGGGACATTTGGGGGGATTTGGGGAGTCCTGGGGGGTTTGGGGGGATTCGGGGACATTTGGGGGGATTTGGGGGTCCTGAGGGGGTTTGGGGGGATTCGGGGGACATTTGGGGGGATTTGGGGAGTCCTGGGGGGTTTGGGGGGGATTCGGGGACATTTGGGGGATTTGGGGAGTCCTGGGGGGGTTTGGGGGGATTCGGGGACATTTGGGGGGATTTGGGGAGTCCTGAGGGGGTTAGGGGTCTTGGGGGGAATATGAGGGGGGTATGGGGGGTTTGGGGGGATTTGGGGGGGGTCCCGGGGGGGTTTGGGGGAGGTTGTGGGGAGTTTGGGGGGGATATGGGGGGTCCTGGGGGGATTGGGGGGTCTTGGGGGGTCCGGGGGGATATGAGAGGGGTTTGGGGGGCTTTGGGGGGTCCTGGGGGGGGTTGGAGGGGATTTGGGGGGTCCTGGGGGATTTGGGGGGGTCTTGGGGGGGTTAGGGGGGTGCCATGGCCAACGCCGCCGCTGGCGTCCACCTGCTCTGCTACAGCCAGGGTGCGGGGCCGGGGGTCCCGGGGGGTTTGGGGGGATAGGGGGGTCCTGGGGGGATTTGGGGGACATTTGGGGGGGATTTGGGGAGTCCTGGGGGGGATTTGGGGGGTCCTGGGGGGTTTGGGGGTCTTGGGGGGGTCCGGGGGATTCGGGGGGGATTTGGGGGGGATTTGGGGAGTCCTGGGGGGGTTTGGGGGGGATTTGGGGACATTTGGGGGGGATTTGGGGAGTCCTGGGGGGTTTGGGGGATTCGGGGACATTTGGGGAGGATTTGGGGAGTCCTGGGGGGTTTGGGGGGATTCGGGGACATTTGGGGAGGATTTGGGGAGTCCTGGGGGGTTTGGGGGGGATTTGGGGACATTTGGGGGGGGATTTGGGGAGTCCTGGGGGGTTTGGGGGGATTTGGGGACATTTGGGGGGATTTGGGGAGTCCTGGGGGGTTTGGGGGGATTTGGGGACATTTGGGGGGATTTGGGGAGTCCTGGGGGGTTTGGGGGGATTCGGGGACATTTGGGGGGGATTTGGGGAGTCCTGGGGGGTTTGGGGGGATTCGGGGACATTTGGGGGGATTTGGGGAGTCCTGGGGGGTTTGGGGGGGATTCGGGGACATTTGGGGGGATTTGGGGGGTCCTGAGGGGGTTAGGGGGGTATGGGGGGGGGTTGGGGGGGGGGGTTGGGGGGATTTGGGGGCGGTCCCGGGGGGTTTGGGGGAGGTTGGGGGAGTTTGGGGGGGGATATGGGGGGGTCCTGGGGGGATTGGGGGGTCTTGGGGGGTCCAGGGGGGATATGAGAGGGGTTTGGGGGGCTTTGGGGGTCCTGGGGGGGTTGGAGGGGGATTTGGGGGTCCTGGGGGATCTGGGGGTCTTGGGGGTTAGGGGGTACCATGGCCAACGCCGCCGCCGGCGTCCACCTGCTCCGCTACAGCCAGGGTGCGGGGCCGGGGGGTCCCGGGGGGTTTGGGGACATTTGGGGGGATTTGGGGAGTCCTGGGGGGTTTGGGGGGGATTCAGGGACATTTGGGGGGCACAAAGGGGTATTTGGGGGGTCCTGGGGGGCTTTGGGGGGTCCTGGGGGGGTTAGGGGGGATTTGGGGAGGGGTTCAGGGGCTTTGGGGGGGGTCTGAGGGTGTTTTTTGGGGTCTGGGGGTGTCTTTTGGGGTCCTCGGGTGTCTTTTGGGGTCCGGGGGCGTGCCTGGGTGGATTTTGGGGGGGGTCCCGCCCGGATTTGGGGCTCACCCCCCCCCCCCCCCGCAGGGGGCCTGATCTGCCGGGCGCTGCTGTGCACCATGCCCCAGCACAACGTGCGCACCTTCATCTCCCTGGCCGCCCCCCAGATGGGGCAGTACGGCGGTGAGCTGGGGGGGGGGCCGGGGGGTCCTGGGGGGCCTGGGGGTTTGGGGGGGGTCCTGGGGGGTTTGAGGGGGATTTGGGGGGACTGGAGGGGGGGTTTGGGGGGGCCTGGGGGGGTTTGGGGGGTCCTGGGGGTCCTTGGGGGGTTTGGGGGGGGGGGGGGGGGGGGAGGTTAGGGGGCCTGGGGGGGGGGGGGCTGGGGGGGGGGGCTGGGGGGTTTGGGGGGGGTCCTGGGGGAGTCCTGGGGGGGTTTGGGGGGAGGTTTGGGGGGGCCTGGGGGGTCACTGGGGGGGGGTTTGGGGTGGTCTCAGGGGGGTCCCGGGGGGGATTGGGGGGAGTTTGGGGGGGCCTGGGGAGGGCCTGGGGGGTTTGGGGGGGGCCTGGGGGGTCCTGGGGGTCCTAGGGGGTCCCTGGGGGTCTGGGGGTTTGGGGGTCCTGGGGGGTCCCTGGGGGTTTTGGGGGGGCCTGGGGCGTCCCTGGGGGGGCCTTGGGGGGGGGGTCCGGGGGGGGGGTCCCGGGGATTTGGGGGGGTTTGGGGGGGTTTGGGGGGGGATTTGGGGGGGGCCTGGGAGGGACCTGGGGGGGGGTTTGGGGGGGGGGGGCCTGGGGGGAGATTGGGGGAATTTGGGGGGGTTGGGGGGCCTGGGTGGTCCCTGGGGGGTCCATGGGAGGGTCCGGGGGGGTTTGGGGGGGGGTTGGGGGGGGGAGTTTGGGGGGGTTGGGGGGGGGGTTTGGGGGGGTCCCTGGGAGGGGTCCGGGGGTCGGGGGGGTTTGGGGGAGTTTGGCAGGAGTTTGGGGGGGGGATTTGGAAGGGTCTGGGGGGGGTTTGGGGGGGGTCCCTGGGGGGGGTCCCTGGGGGGATTTGGGGGGGATTTGGGAGCTCCTGGGGGGATTTGGGGGTGGTTGCGGGGATTTAGGGTGTCCGGGGGGGATTGGGGGGTCTCTGGGTGGCTTCGGGGGGATCTGGGGGTCCCCGTGTAGCGCTGGGGGTCCCTGCGCAGCCCTGGGGGTCCCCGCACGGCGCGGTGCCCTTGGAGCTGTTTTGGGGCGAATGTGGGGGTTTTGGGTCAGACACGGCGTACCTGCGCTGGCTGTTCCCGCGGCACGTGCGGGCCAACCTGTACCGGCTGTGCTACACCCCCTGGGCCAGGGCGTCTCCGTCTGCAACTACTGGAACGGTGCGCCCCGAAACGCCCCAAAATGCCCCGAAACGCCCCAAAATGCCCCAAAACGGCCCGAAACGCCCCGAAACGCCCTGAAACGCCCCAAAACGCCCCAAAATGCCCCAAAATGCCCCAAAACGGCCTGAAACGCCCCGAAACGCCCTGAAACGCCCCAAAACGCCCCCGAAACGGCCTGAAATGCCCCAAAACGCCCTGAAACGCCCCAAAACGCCCCGAAATGCCCTGAAACGCCCCCAAAACGCCCTGAAACGCCCCCAAACGGCCCGAAACGGCCCCAAAACCACCCAAAAATGCCCCCGAAATGCCCCGAAATGGCCCCAAAACACCCCGAAACGGCCTGAAACGCCCCCAAAACAGCCCGAAACACCCCGAAACGGCCCCGAAACGCCCTGAAATGGCCCAAAACGGCCCAAAATGCCCCGAAATGCCCCAAAACGGCTGCAAAACATCCCGAAATGACCCTGAAACGCCCCAAAACGCCCCCAGAACAGCCCGGGACACCCTGAAATGCTCCAAAACGCCCCAAAACGCCCCCTAAACTGCCTGAAACGCCCCGAAACACCCCGAAACGCCCCGAAACGGCCTGAAATGCCCCAAAACGCCCCCGAAACACCCCAAAATGCCCCCAAAACGGCCTGAAACGCCCCAAAACGCCCCGAAATGCCCCAAAACGCCCCGAAATGGCCTGAAATGCCCCAAAACGCCCCCGAAACGCCCCAAAACGCCCCCAAAACGCCCCCAAAACGGCCTGAAACGCCCCAAAGTGCCCCCGAAATGGCCTGAAATGCCCCAAAACGCCCCAAAATGGCCTGCAATGCCCCAAAACGGCCTGAAACGCCCCCAAACGCCCCAAAATACCCCCCGACCCCAAAACGCCCCCCCGACCCCAAAACAGCCCCTCTCCAACCCCAAACACACCCCCCAGAACCCCAAAATACCCCCAGAACCACCCCGGACCCCAAAACCCACCCCAGGGCACCCCAAAAGCCTGACCCCAAAACACCCCCAGACCCCAAACACCCCCCGAGACCCCAAAACGCCCCCCAGACCCCAAAAATGCCCCCCCAGAACCACCCTGGGGCCCCAAAACCCACCCCCAGACCCCAAAAGCCCCCAAAGGACCCCAAAATACCTCCCCAGGGCCCCCAGCAATCTCACTTAGGGACCCCAAATGCCACCAAAGGACCCCAAAATACCTCCTAGGGACCCCAAAATCTGCACGGGGGTCCCTGAAAGCCCACTGAGGGACCCCCAAAGCCCCCTTGGGGGCCCCAAAATCCCCCCTGGGGACCCCCAACCCCCTCCCTGGTGACCCCAAAACCCCCCCAGTTCCCCCCAAAACCCCCCTGGGGACCCCCAAAATCCCCCCTGGGGACCCCAAAACCCCCTCCCGGTGACCCCAAAACCCTCCCAATTCTCCCCAAACCTCCCCTGGGGACCCCAAAATGCCATCGAAGGTCTCCAAACCCCTCCCGGGGACCCCAACCCCCCCCCCAATTCCCCCAAAGCCCCCCTGGGGACCCCAATCCCCCACCTGGGGACCCCAAAACCCCCCCACCCCCCCCAAAGACCCCCTGGGGACCCCAAAATCCCACCCGGGGACCCCAAATCCCCCCAATTCCTCCAAGGCCCCCTGGGGACCCCAATCCCCCACCTGGGGACCCCAAAACCCCCCAATTCCCCCCCCAAAGACCCCCCTGGGGACCCCAAAATCCCACCCGGGAACCCCAAAATCCCCCTGGGGACCCAACCCCCTCCCCCAATTCCCCCAAAACCCCCTGGGGACCCCAATCCCCCACCCGGGGACCCCAAAACCCCCCCAATTCCCCCAAAGACCCCCTGGGGACCCCAAAATCCCACCCGGGGACCCCAAAATCCATCGAAGGTCCCCTGGGGGACCCAACCCCCTCCCCCAATTCCCCCAAAACCCCCTGGGGACCCCAATCCCCCACCCGGGGACCCCAAAACCCCCCCAATTCCCCCCAAAGCCCCCCTCGGGACCCCCAAAATCCCACCCGGGGACCCCAAAATCCCACCCGGGGACCCCAAAATGCCATCGAAGGTCCCCTGGGGACCCCACAAACCCCCCCCCCCCAATTCCCCCCAAAACCCCCCTGGGGACTCCCCAAACCCCCTCCCAGGGACCCCAAAACCCCCCCAATTCCCCCCAAAACCCCCCAACCCCCCCTGGGGACCCCCAACCCCCTCCCCGGGGACCCCAAAACCCCCAATTCCCCCAAAACCCCTTTTGGGGGTTTTCTGTGGGGTCTGATTTGGGGTCCCCCCCCCCCCCCCAGACCCCCACCACCGCGACCTCTACCTGAACAGCAGCGACTTCCTCGCCCTGCTCAACGACGAGCGGCTGCACCCCAACGCCTCCGGTGAGCCCCTATAGGCGCCCCTATAGGCGCCCCTATAGGCGCCCCCATAGGCACCCCTATAGGCGCCTCTATGGGGGGCTATAGGGCGCCGGGGGGGCGCTATGGGGGCCTGGGGGGCACTATAAGGGGCTGTAGGAGGGGTTGTAGGGCACTATAGGGGACTGGGGGGTGCTATAGGGGGCTGGGAGGGCACTATAGGGGGGGCTATAGGGGTTTGGGGGTGCTATGGGAGGCTATAGAGGCAATGTAGGGGGTTGAAGGGGGCTATAGGGGGCTGTGGGGGGCACTATGGGGGGTACTATAAGAGGCTGTGGGGCACAATGGGGGGCTATAGGGGCTCTATAGGGGGTTGTAGGGGGGCTATAGGGGTTGGGGGGTGCTGTGGGAGGCTATAGGGGCACTGTAGGGGGTTGAAGGGGGCTATAGGGGGCTGTGGGGGCACTATGGGGGGTACTATAAGAGGCTGTGGGGCACAATGGGGGGTTATTGGGGGCTATAGGGGCTCTATAGGGGGTTGTAGGGGGGGGCTATAGGGGTTGGGGGGTGCTATGGGAGGCTATAGGGGCACTGTAGGGGGTTGAAGGGGAGCTGTAGGGGGCTGTGGGGAGCACTATAGGGGGGTCTATAGGAGGCTGTGGGGCACAATGGGGGGTTATAGGGGGCTATAGGGGTTCTATAGGGGGTTGTAGGGGGACTATGGGAGGGCTGTGAAGCACTATAGTGGGTTATAGGGGAGCTATGGGGGCACTATAGGGGGCTGGGGGGTGCTATAGGGGACTGGGGGTGCTATAGGGGGCTAGGGGAGCACTATAAGGGGCTGTAGGGGGACTATAGGGGGCTGTGGGGCACTATAGTGGGTTATAGGGGGACTATAGAGGTTGAGGGTGCTATAGGGGGCTATAGGTGCACTGTAGGGGGCTGGGGGGGCTATACGGGGCACTCCAGGGGCCTGTGGGCAGCTATAGGGGGCTGGGAGGCTCTGTAGCAGGCACTATAGGGGGCTGTGGGGCACCGTAGGGGGTTGTAGGGGACGCTATAGGTGGTTATGGGGGTCGCTATAGGGGCTGGGGGCTCTATACGGGTGCTATAGGGGGGCTATAGGGGCTCTATAGGGAGCTATAGGGGGTTCTATAGAGGATATAGGGGCTCTATAGGGGATATAGGGAGCGATAGGGGGTTATAGGGTGGCTATAAGGGCTCTATAGGGGATATAGGCGGCTATAGGGAACTCTATAGGGGATATAGGGGTTATAGGGGGGCTATAGGGGAGCTATAGGGGGCTCTATAGAGGATACAGGGGCTCTTTAGGGGATATAGGGAGCGATAGGGGGTTATAGGGTGGGTATAAGGGCTCTATAGAGGATATAGGCGGCTATAGGCGGCTCTATAGGGGATATAGGGGCTATAGGGTGTTATAGGGTGGCTGTAGGGGGCCTATAGGGGAGCTATAGGGGGCTCTATAGAGGATATAGGGGCTCTATAGGGGATATAGGGAGTGATAGGGGGTTATAGCGTGGCTATAAGGGCTCTATAGGGGATATAGGCGGCTATAGGGGGCTCTATAGGGGATATAGGGGTTATAGGAGTGTTATAGGGTGGCTGTAGGGGGCTATAGGGGGCTATAGGGGCTCTATCGGGGACATGGGGGCTGTAGGGGCTCTATTGGGGACACAGGGGGGCTGTAGGGGCTCTATAGGGCTCTGCAGGGGCCCTGTAGGGGCTCTATAGGCGCTATAGGTGCCGTGCCCGCAGCCTGGAAGCAGAACCTGCTGCGCGTGCAGCGCCTCGTCCTCATCGGGGGGCCCGACGACGGCGTCATCACCCCCTGGCAGTCCAGGTGGGGGCGCGGGGGGAGCGCGGGGTCACCCCCCTGACCCTATAGGGTGTCCCCTTGGGTGCCCCTATGGGGGTGTCCCTATAGGGTGTCCCAGTGGGGTGTCCCCATCACGGCCCCGTTACGGCCCCCTATGGGGTCCCCGTCGTGTCCCTATAGGGGGTCCCAGTTGGGTGTCCCCATCCCAGTTGGGTGTCCCCATGGGGTGACCCTATAGGGTGCCCATCCTGTCCCCATTTGCCCCCATTTGCCCCCATTTCCCCCATTATACCCCCATTATGCCCCCATTATGCCCCCATTATGCCCCCATTATGCCCCCATTATGCCCCCATTATGCCCCCATTTCCCCCATTATGCCCCCATTATGCCCCCATTATGCCCCCATTTCCCCCATTATACCCCCATTATGCCCCCATTATGCCCCCATTATGCCCCCATTATGCCCCCATTATGCCCCCATTTCCCCCATTATGCCCCCATTATGCCCCCATTATGCCCCCATTTCCCCCATTATACCCCCATTATGCCCCCATTATGCCCCCATTTCCCCCATTATACCCCCATTATACCCCCATTATACCCCCATTATGCCCCCATTATCCCCCATTATACCCCCATTATACCCCCATTATACCCCCATTATGCCCCCATTTCCCCCATTATACCCCCATTATGCCCCCATTTCCCCCATTATACCCCCATTATACCCCCATTATACTCCCCCATTATGCCCCCATTATGCCCCCATTTCCCCCATTATGCCCCCATTATGCCCCCATTTCCCCCATTATACCCCCATTATGCCCCCATTATGCCCCCATTTCCCCCATTATGCCCCCATTTCCCCCATTATACCCCCATTATACCCCCATTATACCCCCCATTATGCCCCCATTATCCCCCATTATACCCCCATTATACCCCCATTATACCCCCATTATGCCCCCATTTCCCCCCATTATGCCCCCATTATGCCCCCATTTCCCCCATTATGCCCCCATTATGCCCCCATTTCCCCCCATTTCGCCCCCCATTTCCCCCCCCGTCCCCGTTGTGCCCCCCCCCGTGTCCCCCCCCCTGACCCCCCCCCTTTTCCCCCGCAGCCTTTTTGGGTTTTACGACGCCAACGAGACCGTGCGGGACATGCGCTCGCAGGCGGTGAGTGCCCCTATAGCGGGGTGTCCCTATAGAGGGGGTCTCTATAGGGGGTGTCCCTATAGGGGGTGTCCTTATGGGGTGTTCCTATAGGGGGTCCCTATAGGGGGTGTCCCTATGGGGGTGTCCCTATAGGGGGGTGTCCCTGTAGAGGGGGGTCCCTATGGGGGTGTCCCCATAGGGGGTGTCCATATAGGGGTGTCCCTATAGGGGTGTCCCTATGGGGTGTCCCTATAGGGGGGTGTCACTATGGGGTGTCCCTATAGGGGGTGTCCTTATAGAGGGTGTCCCTATAGGGGGTGTCCCCATAGGGAGTGTCTATATATGGGGGGTCCCTATGGAGGGGGTCCCTATAGGAGCGTTCCTATAGGGGGTGTCCCTATAGGGATATCCTTATGGGGTGTCCCTATAGGGGGTGTCCCTATAGGGGGTCCCTGTAGGGGGGGTCCCTATGGGGTGTCCCTGTAGGTGGTGTCCGTATGGGGGAGGTCCCTATGGGGTGTCCTTATAGGGGGTGTCCCTATAGGGGTATCCTTATGGGGTGTCCCTATAGAGGGGGTCCCTAGGGGGGTGTTCCTATAGGGGTGTCCTTATGGGGTGTTCTTATGGGGGGGGGCGTTCTTATGGGGTGTCCCTATAGAGCTGGTCCCTATGGGGTGTCCCTATGGGGGGGTCCTTATAGGGGGGGGTCCTTATGGGGTGTCCTTATAGGGGGTGTTCTTATGGGGTGTCCTATAGAAGGGTCCTTATGGGGTGTCCCTATAGAGGGGTTGTCCCTATAGGGGGGTCCCTATGGGGTGTCCCTATAGGGGGTGTCCCTATAGAGGGGGTCTCTATGGGGTGTCCCCATAGGGGGTGTCCATATAGGGGGGTCCCTATGGGGTGTCCATATGGGGGGGGGGTCCCTGTGGGGGTCCCTATAGGGGGGTGTCCCTATAGAGGGGGTCCCTATGGGGGTATCCTTATGGCATGTTCCTATAGGGGAGTGTCCTTATGGGGGGGGGCGTATGGGGTGTCCCTATAGGGGGGTGTCCCTTTAGGGGGGTGTCCCTATAGGGGTGTCCCTTTAAGGGGTGTCCCTATAGGGGTGTCCCTATAGGGGTGTCCCTATGGGGGTGTTCCTATGGGGGGTGTCCCTATAGGGGGTGTCCCTATAGGGGTGTTCCTATAGGGGGTGTCCCTATAGGGGTGTCCCTATAGGGGGGTGTCCCTATAGGGTGTTCCTATAGGGGGTGTCCCTGTAGAGCGGGTCCCTATGGGGTGTCCCTATGGGGGGTGTCCCTATAGGGGGCGGTGTCCTTATGGGGTGTCCCTATAGGGGGGGGTGTCCCTATAGGGGTGTTCTCATGGGATCGGGTCTACAACGGGGTGTCCCATGGGGTTATCCCTATAGAGAGGTGTCCCTATAGGGAGGGGGTGGTCCCTATGGGGGGGTGTCCCTATAGGGGCGTCCTTACGGGGTCAGCTCCATATGGGGGCATCCCATGGGGGTCACCCCCCCGGGAGGGGGGCCGTCCCTGCGGGGTGATCCCTCCGGGGGCCACCTATCGGGGCTCCCTATATAGGGGCCCGCTATAGGGTCTCCTATATGCCCCCCCCCCTATATGCCCCCCCAGGTGTACCTGCAGGACACGTTCGGGCTGAAGACGCTGGACGGGCGGGGGCGCTGGGGGGTGCGCGGTGCCGGGCGTGGGGCACACGGGGGTGGCACTCGCACCGCGGCGTCTACGAGCGCTGCATCCGGCCCTGGCTCACGTAGCGGGCGCGCTAGGGGGCCGGGGGGGCGGTATGGGGCCGGGGGGGGGGGGGGTGTGTGGGGCCGGGCTGGGGGCTATATGGGGCTGCGGGGGGGGTTATGGGGTCGGGGGAGGGTTATGGGGTCGGGGAAAGGGGGTTGTGGGGCTGTGGAAGGGCCTGGAGTTGGGCTGGGGGGACGTATAGGGCAGCTATGGGGGGCCCTGTGGGGTTGGGGGGGTGTATGGGGCCAGGGGAGGGGGCTGTATGGGGCCAGGGGAGGGGTTATGGGGCTGGGGGGGCTGTGGAAGGGCCCAGAAAGGGGGTTGGGGGGCCTATAGGGGTTCTATAGGGGGCTAGGGGGATTATAGAGGGCTATAGGGTCATGTAAAGGGCGTGGGGGGGGGGTCTATAGGGGGCTGAGGGTATTATAGTGGGCTATAGGGTCGCATAGAGGAGCTATAGGGCTTCTGTAGGGGTCTGGGGGGTTATAGAGGGCTATAGGGTCACATAGAGGAGCTGTAGGGGTTCTATAGGGGCCTGGGAGGGGGGTATGGAGGGTTAGGCGGGGCTATAGGTTTTTATGGGGGTTGTGTAGGGGTCCGGGGGGGTTATACAGGGCCGTAGGAGCATATAGGGGGCCGTGGGGCCCTATAGGGGGCAGGAGTGGGGGTTTGGGGGTCTTGGATGGGGGTTACGGGGACATATAGGGGCCTGTGGGGCAGTATAGGGGCAAGGACAGGGCTGTGGGGACGTATAGGGGGTGCATAGAGGGTACGTAGGGGGCGTGGGATGGGGCCATGGGGCCCTATGGGGGGCACGCATTCTATAGGGGGCCTCGGGGCTCTATAGGAGCAGGGCTGCGGGGGCTCTATAGGGGCCTGCGGGGCTGCGCAGGTGCCCCATGGGGGGGGGCTGAGAAGCCATAGGGGGGCTCTGGGACCCTATAGGGGGGTTCTGGGGCTCTATAGGGGGCTGTAGGGCCCCATAGAGGCAGTATTTATGGGGCCCTATAGGGGCTGTGGGGGCCCTATAGGGGCAGTATTTATGGGGCAGTATTTATGGGGCCCTATAGGGGCTGTGGGGCTTTATAGGGGACTCTGGGTCTCTATAGGTGGCTGTAGGGCCCGATATGGGCAGTATTTATGGGGCCCTATAGGGGCAGTATTTAAGCAGCTCTATAGGGGGCTGTAGGGCCATATAGGCGCAGTATTTATGGGGCCCTATAGGGGGCTGCAGGGCCCTATAGGGGACTCTGGAGGGGGGCTGCGGGGGCCCTATAGGGGCACTATTTATGGGGCTCTATAGGGGCTGTAGGGCTCCATAGGGGGCTGCGGGGCCCTATAGGGGCACTATTTATGGGGCAGTATTTATGGGGCCCTATAGGGGACTCTGTAGGGGCTGCGGGGCCCTATAGGGGCACTATTTATGGGGCAGTATTTATGGGGCCCTATAGGGGCTGCAGGGGCCCTATAGGGGACTCTGGAGGGGGCTGCGGGGCCCTATAGGGGCAGTATTTATGGGGCCCTATAGGGGCTGTAGGGCTCCATAGGGGGCTGTGGGGCCCTATAGGGGCAGTATTTATGGGGCAGTATTTATGGGGCCCTATAGGGGGCTGCAGGGCCCTATAGGGGACTCTAGAGGGGCTGCGGGGCCCTATAGGGGCACTATTTATGGGGCTCTATAGGGGCTGTAGGGCTCCATAGGGGGCTGTGGGGCTCTATAGGGGCAGTATTTATGGGGCAGTATTTATGGGGCCCTATAGGGGACTCTAGAGCCACATAGGGGCTGCGGGGCCCTATAGGGGCAGTATTTATGGGGCCCTATAGGGGCTGTAGGGCTCTATAGGGGGCTGTGGAGCCATATAGGGGCTGCGGGGCCCTATAGGGGCGGTATTTATGGGGCCCTATAGGGGCCGTAGGGCCATACAGGGGCGGTATTGGGGGGGGGCTCTATAGGGGGGGCTCTATAGGGGGGGCTCTATAGGGGCCGCCCCTCCCCCGACTCAGGGACTGGGGGCGGTGGTGGTGGGGGAGGGGCAGCGCGCGGTGGGGGGGGTCGTTCCCCTCCCCTCCCCCCCCCCCCCAAATTGGCCGGGGGGGGGGGGGGTCAATAAAACGCTTCCCCTCCCCCACCGCGGCCTCCCGTTAACGTGCGCCCAGTACGGACCAGTATAGACCAGTCCGAACCAGTACAGACCAGTAAGGACCAGTACAAACCAGTAGGGACCAGTTCAGACCAGTGTGTACCGGTACAGACCAGTAAGGATCAGGTCAGACCCATATGGAAGGACCAGTACAGACCAGTATGACCCAGTACAGCCCAGTAAGGACCAGTACCAAGCAGTATGGAGCAGCACGGCCCAGTTCAGACCAGTACGGCTGGACCAGTAAGAACCATTACCGAACACTATGTACCAGTACGGACCAGTACCAAACAGCTCGGACAAGCATGTGCCAGCTCAGACCAGTAAGAATCGGACCAGTATGACCCAGTACAGACCAGTACCGAGCAGTAGGGACCAGTACAACCCAGTAAGAACCAGTACAGCCCTGTAAGGCCTAGTACAGACCAGTAAGGCCCAATACAAACCAGTAAGAACCAATACAAGCCAGTAAAGACCAGTTCAGCCAAGTATGTACCAGTACAACCCAGTAAGGACCAGTACAGCCCTGTAAGGCTTAGTACAGACCAGTAAGGCCCAATATAACCCGGTAAGGACCAGTTCAGCCCAGTATGTACCAGTACAACCCAGTAAGGACCAGTACAGCCCTGTAAGGCCTAGTACAGACCAGTAAGGCCCAATACAACCCGGTAAGGACCAGTTCAGCCCAGTATGTACCAGTACAACCCAGTAAGGACCAGTACAGCCCTGTAAGGCCTAGTACAGACCAGTAAGGCCCAATACAAACCAGTAAGAACCAATACAAGCCAGTAAAGACCAGTTCAGCCAAGTATGTACCAGTACAACCCAGTAAGGACCAGTACAGCCCTGTAAGGCCTAGTACAGACCAGTAAGGCCCAATACAACCCGGTAAGGACCAGTTCAGCCCAGTATGTACCAGTACAACCCAGTAAGGACCAGTACAGCCCTGTAAGGACCAGTACTGACCAGTAAGGCGCAATACAAACCAGTAAGGACCAGTTCAGCCCAGTATGTACCAGTACAACCCAGTAAGGACCAGTACAGCCTTGTGAGGCCTAGTACAGACCACTAAGGCCCAATAAAAACCAGTAAGGAACAGTTCAGCCCAGTATGTACCAGTACAACCCAGTAAGGACCAGTACAGCCCAGTAAGGACCAGTACAGCCCTGTAAGGACCAGTACTGACCAGTAAGGCGCAATACAAACCAGTAAGGACCAGTTCAGCCGAGTATGTACCAGTACAACCCAGTAAGGACCAGTACAGCCCTGTAAGGCCTAGTACAGACCAGTAAGGCCCAATACAAACCAGTAAGAACCAATACAAGCCAGTAAAGACCAGTTCAGCCGAGTATGCACCTGTACAGCCCAGTAAGGACCAGTACAAACCAGTACAGCCCCTCCCAACCCTCCCAGTTCCCCCAGTACCGCCGTGCAAGCACCACGGCTGCCTCCCAGTGCCTCCCAGTGCCTCCCAGTACCCACCCCCACCTGGCCACGCCCCTCCCATCAAGCCAAGCCACGCCCCCTCCCAGTTCTGGCTCTTTATTGGTTCCACTCAACAGGACGGCAAAATGGGGGGGGGGGGGGGGGGGGCCACTAATGAGGGGGGGCAATTAGGGGAGGGTAATTAAGGGGGTATAAATGGGGGGTAATTAAGGGGGTATAAATGGGGTAATTAAGGGGGTATAAATGGGGGTAATTAAGGGGGTATAAATGGGGGGGTAATTAAGGGGGGTATAAATGGGGGGGTAATTAAGGGGGTTAATTAAGGGGGGGATAAAGGGGGGTACTAATGGGGGGGGATTAAGGGGGTAATTAAGAGGGGGTATTAAGGGGGGTTAATGGGGGGATAATTAAGGGAGGGTAATTAAGGGAGGGTAATTAAGGGAGGGTAATTAAGGGAGGGTATAAAGGGAGGGTATAAAGGGGGGTATAAAGGGGGGTATAAAGGGGGGTATAAAGAGGGGTATAAAGGGGGGTATAAGGGGGGGTATAAAGGGGGGGTGTTAATGAGGAGGGATAATTAAGGGGGGGGGGTAATTAGGGGGGAGGGTAATTGGGAGGGGGGGCACAAGGCCAGGTCCTGGAGGGAGGGGGGGGAACCCCAACTCCCCCCCCCTTTTTATTAGGAGGGGCCGGGGGGGGGTCTCAGGGCGGGGGCAGGGCCAGGAGGGGGGGCAGCAGCTCGGGGGGTCCCCGCGGCCCCCCCCCGCGCCCCCCCCCGGCCTCGAGCCCCCCCGCGTCGGCGGCGGCGGCGTGCTTGCACTTCTCGGAGCCGCACTGGCAGGGGAAGTACTTGGACTTGATGTCCCAGAAGCGGTCCCCGTAGTCGAACCTGGGGGGGGGACCCCAAAACCGGGTCACACGGGGGGGGGGGCAAACCCCACGGACCCCGTAAGCGCCCCCCAACCGCCCGATAAATACCCCATAACCCCCCCCCCCCCCCAAAACCCCGTAACAGCCCCCGACCCCGTAAACGCCCCACAACCCCCTCCCGGCACCCCACAGCCCCCCTTAACCCCCCCCATAACCCCCCCCTTAAACACACCATAACCCCCCCGACCCCATAACCCCCCCATAACCCCCCGACCCCCCCCCCCCACAACCCCATAACCCCCCCAAAACCCCTCCCACGGACCCCATAAACACCCCACAATCCCCTTAAACCCCCCACGACCTCCCCCCGACCCCGTAACTCCCCCCCGACCCCATAACCCCCCCTTAAACCCCTCCCCAACACCCCGTAACTCCCCCATAACCCCATCCCTGACCCCACAACCCCCCGATGACCCCGCAGCCCCCTCCCGACCCCCCATAAACCCCCCCGACCCCATAACCCCCCCCCCCCAACCCCATAAACACCCCATAACCCCCCCAACTCCCCCTTAAACCCCCCATAATCCCCATTAAATCCTCCATAACCCCCCATAACCCCCTCCCACGACCCCACAACCCCCCCCAACGCCCCCATAACCCCCCCACGACCCCACAACCCCCCGACCCCCAACGCCCCCCATAATCTGCCTTAAACCCCCATAATCCCCCTTAAACCCCCCATAACCCCCTCCCAACACCCCATAACCCCCCCCCCCAACCCCCCCCGACCCCACAACCCCGCCCCCGACCCCACAACGCCCCCAACTCCCCCTTAAACCCCCCATACACCCCCCGACTCCCCCAACACCCCCCATAACCCCCCCATTAAACCCCCCCATAACCCCTCCCATGACCCCATAACCCCATCCCCGACCCCACAACCCCCCCAACGCCCCCACAACCCCCCCGACCCCATAACCCCATCCCTGACCCCCCAACACCCCCCGACTCCCCCTTAAACCCCCCATAATCCCCATTAAACCCCCCATAACCCCCTCCCACAACCCCATAACCCCCCCCATAACCCCCTCCCACGACCCCACAACCCCCTCCCATGACCCCATAACCCCATCCCCGACCCCCCAACACCCCCCGACTCCCCCTTAAACCCTCCATAATCCCCCTTAAACCCCCCATAATCCCCCTTAAACTCCCCCCATAACCTCCCCTCAACACCCCCGACTAACCCCCCACAACCCCCCGACCCCACAACGCCCTCAACTCCCCCTTAAACCCCCCCATAACCCTCCCCCAACACCCCATAACCTCCATAACCCCCTTTTCCCATGACCCCACAACCCCCCTCCCCATGACCCCCATAACTCCATCCCTGACCCCTACACAACCCGCCCCTGACCCCCAATGCCCCCTTGACTCCCCCTTAAACCCTCCATAATCCCCCTTAAACCCCCCATAATCCCCCTCCCACGACCCCATAACCCCATCCCCGACCCCCCATTAAACCCCCCATAATCCCCCTTAAACTCCCCATAATCCCCCTTAAACCCCCCATAATCCCCCTTAAACCCCCCATAATCCCCCTTAAACTCTCCATAATCCCCCCTTAAACCCCCCATAATCCCCCTTAAACCCCCCATAATCCCCCTTAAACTCTCCATAATCCCCCTTAAACCCCCCATAATCCCCCTTAAACCCCCCATAATCCCCCTTAAACTCTCCATAATCCCCCTTAAACTCTCCATAATCCCCTTTAAACCCTCCACAACCCCCTCCCCACGCCCCCACAACCCCCCCAACGCCCCCACAACCCCCCCCGACCCCACAACCCCCCCCGGCCCACCCCAGCTCCTCGCCGGGCCGGATGGCGCGGCTGCTGAAGAAGGCGATGCGGGGAAGCGCAGGTCCTGGTGCAGCATGAAGACGCGCACGGGGATGATGTTGGGGTCGCACAGGTGGTTGATGAAGCGGCTCACGTTCCCGTAGTACCGCGCGTCGATGCAGTACACCTCCCCGTCCTGCCGGGGGGGCACACACCCCTAAATACCCCCCGGGACCCCAAAATCCACGGACCCCAAAATCCACCCCCAGGACCCCAAATCCCACCCAGAACCCACAAATCCCCCGCAGAACCCCAAAATCCCCACCAGAACCCCAATATTCCCCCATAAGACCCCAAAACCCCACACACAGACCCCAAAAATCTCTCCCTAGGATGCCAAAATCCCCCCCGACACCCCAAAAATCCCCCCAGGACCCCAAAATCCATCCCCAGGACCCCAAATCCCCCCCAGAACCCACAAATCCCCCACAGAACCCCAATATTCCCCCATAAAACCCCAAAATCCCACACCAGGACCCAAAAAATCTTTCCCTAGGATGCCAAAATCCCCTCCCGACACCCCAAAAATCCCCCCCAGGACCCCAAATCCCACCCAGAACCCACAAATCCCCCACAGAACCCCAATATTTCCCCATAAGATCCCAAAATCCCACACCAAGACCCAAAAAATCTCTCCCTAGGATGCCAAAATCCCCCCCGACACCCCAAATATCCACCCCCAGGACCCCAAATCCCACCCAGAACCCATAAATCCCACCCAGAACCCCAATATTCCCCCGTAAGACCCCAAAATCCCACACCAAGACCCAAAAAATCTCTCCCTAGGATGACAAAATCCCTCCCTGACACCCCAAAAATTCACCCCAGGACCCCAAAATCCACCCCCAGGACCCCAAATCCCACCCAGAACCCACAAATCCCACCCAGAACCCCAAAATCCCACCCAGAACCCCAATATTCCCCCATAAGACCCCCAAATCCCACACCAAGACCCAAAAAATCTCTCCCTAGGATGCCAAAATCCCCACCTGACACCCCAAAAATCCACCCCAGGACCCCAAAATCCACCCCCAGGACCCCAAATCCCACCCAGAACCCACAAGTCGCCCAGAGAACCCCAAAATCCCCCGCAGAACCCCAATATTCCCCCATAAAACCCCCAAATCCCACACCAAGACCCAAAAAATCTCTCCCTAGGATGCCAAAATCCCCCCCCCAACACCCCAAAAATGCCCCCCAGGACCCCAAAATCCCACTAGGAGCCCCAAATGACGTGGATCACGTTCCCGTAGTACCGCGCGTCGATGCAGTACACCTCCCCGTCCTGCCGGGGGGGCACACACCTAAATACCCCCCGGGACCCCAAAATCCACCCCCAGGAACCCAAATCCCACCCAGAACCCACAAATGCCCCGCAGAACCCCAATATTTCCCCATAAGACCCCCAAATCCCACACCAAGACCCAAAAAATCTCTCCCTAGGATGATAAAATCCCCCCGACACCCCAAAAATCCCCCCCAGGACCCCAAAATCCACCCCCAGGACCCCAAATCCCGCCCAGAACCCATAAATCCCACCCAGAACCCCAAAATCCCCCACAGAACCCCAATATTCCCCCATAAGACCCCAAAATCCCACACCAAGACCCAAAAAATCTCTCCCTAGGATGCCAAAATCCCCCCGACACCCCAAAAATTCACCCCAGGACCCCAAAATCCACCCCCAGGACCCCAAATCCCACCCAGAACCCATAAATCCCACCCAGAACCCCAATATTCCCCCATAAAACCCCCAAAATCCCACACCAAGACCCAAAAAATCTCTCCCTAGGATGACAAAATCCCCACCTGACACCCCAAAATCCACCCCAGGACTCCAAAATCCACCCCCAGGACCCCAAATCCCACCCAGAACCCACAAATCCCCCGCAGAATCCCAAAATCCCCCCACAACTCCAATATTCCCCCATAAGACCCCAAAATCCCACACCAAAACCCAAAAAATCTCTCCCTAGGATGCCAAAATCCCCCCCCCCGACACCCCAAAAATCCCCCCCAGGACCCCAAAATCCATCCCCAGAACCCCAAATCCCACCCAGAACCCACAAATCCCACCCAGAACCCCAATATTTCCCCATAAGACCCCAAAATCCCACACCAAGACCCAAAAAATCTCTCCCTAGGATGCCAAAATCCCCCTCCGGCACCCCAAAAATTCACCCCAGGACCCCAAAATCCACCCCCAGGACCCCAAATCCCCCGCTAGAACCCACAAATCCCACCCAGCAACCCCAATATTCCCCTATAAGACCCCAAAATCCCACACCAAGACCCCAAAAATCTCTCCCTAGGATGCCAAAATCCCCCCCCGACACCCCAAAAATCCACCCCAGGACCCCAAACTCCACCCCCAGGACCCCAAATCCCACCCAGAACCCCAAATCCCCCCAGAACCCACAAATCCCACACAGAACCCCAATATTCCCCCATAAGACCCCAAAATCCCACACCAAGACCCCAAAAATCTCTCCCTAGGATGCCAAAATCCCCACTTGACACCCCAAAAATCCACCCCAGGACCCCAAAATCCACCCCCAGGACCCCAAATCCCACCCAGAACCCCAAATCCCCCGCAGAACCCCAATATTCCCCCGTAAGACCCCAAAATCCCCACACCAAGACCCCAAAAATCTCTCCCTAGGATGCCAAAATCCCCTCCCGACACCCCAAAAATCCCCCCAGGACCCAAAAGTCCCCCCAAGAACCCTAAAATACCCCTCTAGGATCCTAAAATCTCCCTCCAGCATCCCCAAATTCCCCCCTAGACCCCAAAATCTCCCCCTATGACCCCAAAATCCCTCCCCAGGACTCCAAAATCCCCCTCCACAACCCTAAAATACCCCTCCGGCACCCTAAAATCCCCCAAGGACCCTAAAATACCCCTCCAGCACCCCAAAATCACCCTCCAGCACCCCAAAATCTCTCCCCAGGACCACAAACTCCCCCCCAGGACCCTAAAATCACCCCCAGGACCCCAAAATCCCCCCCCGAAGACCCTAAAATACCCCTCCAGGATCCCAAAATCCCTCCCCAGGACCCCAAAATACCCCTCCAGCACCCCAAAATCCCACCCCAGGACCCCAAAATACCCCTCGAAGACCCTAAAATCCCCTCCAGGACCCCAAACTCCACCCTCAGGACCCCAAACTCCCCGCCCAGGACCCCAAACTCCCCGCCCAGGACCCCAAAATCCCCCTCAGGACCCCAAAATCTCCCCCCCCCCCCCAAAATACCCCTCTAAGACCCTAAAATCCCCCTCCAGGACCCCAAAATCCCCCCCACGGACCCCAAACACCCCTCCAGGACCCCAAACTCCACCCCCAGGATCCCAAAATCCCCCCTCAGGACCCCAAAATCCCCCCCCCCCCCAGGACCCCAAAATACCCCTCGAAGACCCTAAAATCCCCTCCAGGACCCCAAAATCCCCCCACGGACCCCAAAACACCCCTCCAGGACCCCAAACTCCACCCCTAGGACCCCAAAATCCCCCCAGGACCCCAAACTCCCCCCCCCCAGGACCCCAAAATCCCCCCTCAGGACCCCAAATTCTTCCTGGGACCCCCAAAATCCCCCCGGCCCCCACCTTGTTGTCCCAGGTCGAAGAGGTAGGAGTCGTCCTCCCGCACGTCCGCCTCCGCGTCCGAAATCAGCTCCCCCACGTACCTGGGGGGCACCAAGGTGAGGACCCCCCCCAAAAAAAAAACCCCACAGACACCCCCCGGGGTCCCGGGGCACCAAACGCAGGGAGCAGGGACCCCAAAAACAGGGGGTTGGGACCCCAAAAATGGGGCTGGGACCCCAAAAATAGGGCTGGGAGAGCAAAAACCGGGGCTGAGACCCCAAAAACAAGGGCTGAGACCCCAAAAACAAGGGCTGAGACCCCAAAACTGGGGCTGAGACCCCAAAAATGAGCCTGGGAACGCCCAAAACAGGGCTGGGAGCCCCAAAAATCGGGGCTGAGACCCCAAAAACAAGGGCTGAGACCCCAAAAACAAGGGCTGAAACCCCAAAAATGAGACTGGGAATGCCCAAAACAGGGCTGGGAACCCCAAAAATCGGGGCTGGGAGCCCCAAAACCAGGGTCAGGACCCCAAAAATGAGGCTGGGAGCCCCCAAAAAGGGATGGGAGCCCCAAAACCAGGGCCGAGACCCCAAAACAGGGCTGAGATCCCCCCCCCAAAATAAAGCTAGGAACCCAAAACTCAGGGCTGAGACCCCAAAACCAGGGCTTTGACCCCAAAACCGGGTCCGAGACCCCAAGAACAGGGCGGCGAGCCCCTAAAAGCGGGGCTGGCACCCCCAAAAACCGGGGCTGAGACCCCCCAAAAACCCCAAAGGCCACAAAAACCCTGCCTGAACCCCCCCCCAAAAAAAAACACCCAGGGATCCCCAAAACCCCAGGTGAGACCCCCAAAACCCCCAGATTCCCCAAAACCCCACGTGAGACCCCCCAAAACCCCCCAGATTCCCCAAAACCCCAGGTGAGACCCCCCAAAACCCCCCAGATTCCCCAAAACCCCACGTGAGACCCCCCAAAACCCCCCAGATTCCCCAAAACCCCAGGTGAGACCCCCCAAAACCCCCCAGATTCCCCAAAACCCCAGGTGAGACCCCCCAAAACCCCCCAGATTCCCCAAAACCCCACGTGAGACCCCCAAAAACCCCCCAGATTCCCCAAAACCCCACGTGAGACCCCCAAAACCCCCCAGATTCCCCAAAACCCCACGTGAGACCCCCAAAACCCCCCAAATTCCCCAAAACCCCACGTGAGACCCCCAAAACCCCCCAAATTCCCCAAAACCACGGCCGAGACCCCCCAAAACCCCCCAGATTCCCCAAAACCCCACGTGAGACCCCCCAAAACCCCCCAGATTCCCCAAAACCCCAGGTGAGACCCCCAAAAACCCCCCAGATTCCCCAAAACCCCACGTGAGACCCCCCAAAACCCCCAGATTCCCCAAAACCCCAGGTGAGACCTCCCCTCCCCCCAAAACCCCCCAGATTCCCCAAAACCCCAGGTGAGACCCCCAAAACCCCCCAGATTCCCCAAAACCCCACGTGAGACCCCCCAAAACCCCCAGATTCCCCCAAAACCCCAGGTGAGACCCCCAAAACCCCCAGATTCCCCAAAACCACGGCCGAGACCCCCCCAAAACCCCCCCCATGCACCCCCAAAACCACACCTGAGCCCCCAAACCAGGTCTGAGCCCCCCAAACCCCCCCCAGGGCTCGCCCCAAACCCAAAGAATCCCCCAAATCCGCCCCCCAAAACCCTTCAGAATGCCCCAAATCGGTGCCGAGACCCCCCGGGACCCCCCGGGACCCCCCAAAATGAGGGGACCCCCCCGGGACCCCCGACTCACTCGCAGATGAAGGTGCCGGGGGGATCGCCTGCAGCGCCCGCACCCCCCAGCCCATCTTGGCCGTGCGGTACAGCTGCAGCCGGACCCTGTTTTGGGGCGAAATCGGGCGGTTTTGGGGGTCGGGGGGGTTCGGGGGGAGGCCGGGGGGGTTCTGGGGGTCCCGGGGGAAGATTGAGGGGGTTTTGGGGTTCTTAAGGGGTTTTCTGGGGGAGACTGGGGGATTTCGGTTGTGGATTCCGGAAGGGTTTTTTGGGGGAAAAAAGGAAGTTTTTGAAGGGTGG
Organism: Anser cygnoides; assembly: GCF_040182565.1. Taxonomy (NCBI): domain Eukaryota; kingdom Metazoa; phylum Chordata; class Aves; order Anseriformes; family Anatidae; genus Anser; species Anser cygnoides. The sequence goes on from NC_089907.1 coordinate 2,254,039, forward strand.
GGGGCCCAAAGGTTCAGGGGGAAGGGGAGGGGAGTTTTGGGGGCGCAAAAGGGGAATTTTGGGGCGCAAAAGGGGAATTTTGGGGCTCAGATGGGGGTTTGGGGCACAGATGGGGATTTTGGGGCACAAACAGGGAATTTTGGGGCTCAGATGGGGGTTTTGGGGGCTCAGATGGGGAATTTCGGGGTCAGGTGGGGGTTTTGGGGCACAAACGGGGAATTTTGGGGCTCTGATGGGGGGTTTTGGGGATGCAATCAGGGAATTTTGGGGCTCTGATGAGGGTTTTGGGGCACAGACAAGAATTTGGGGGGCACGGATGGGGAATTTTGGGGCAAAAATGGGGAATTTTGGGGCTCAGATGGGGAATTTTGGGGCAGAGATGGGGGTTTTGGGGCTCCGATGGGGAATTTTGGGGCAGAAATGGGGAATTTTGGGGCACAAACGGGGAAATTTGGGGCACAAACGGGGAATCTGGGGCTCAGACGGGGGTTTGGGGACACAAACGGGGAATTTTGGGGACACAAACGGGGAATTTTGGGGCACAAACGAGGGAATTTTGGGGGCACAAATGGGGAATTTTGGGGCTCAGACGGGGAATTTTGGGGGGCAGAGGTGGGGGTTTGGGGGCACAAACGGGGAATTTTGGGGCACAAACGGGGAACTTTGGGGACACAAACGGGGCATTTTGGGGCTCAGATGGGGAATTTTGGGGCACAAATGGGGAATTTTGGGGCTCAGACGGGGGTTTTGGGGCTCAGACGGGGGTTTTGGGGACACAAACGGGGACTTTTGGGGCACAAACAGGGTATTTTGGGGCACAAACGGGGAATTTTGGGGCACAAACGGGGAATTTTGGGGCTCAGACGGGGGTTTGGGGACTCAGACAGGGAATTTCGGGGCACAAACAGGGAATTTTGGGGCGCAAACGGGGAATTTTGGGGCAGAGATGGGGGTTTGGGGGCTCAGACGGGGAATTTCGGGGTACAAACGGGGAATTTTGGGGGCACAAAGGGGGAATTTCGGGGCACAAACGGGGACTTTTGGGGCACAAAGGGGGAATTTTGGGACACAAACGGGGAATTTTGGGGGACAAATGGGGAATTTTGGGGCTAAGACGGGGGTTTGGGGGCACAAACGGGGAATTTTGGGGCACAAACGGGGAATTTTGGGGCACAAACGGGGAATTTTGGGGGCACAAACGGGGAATTTTGGGGTCAGACGGGGGTTCGGGGGGTTTGGGGGCTCAGACGGGGCTTTTGGGGGCGCAACGGGGGCTTTTGGGGCGCACTTGATGCCGCTCTGCACCACGCGGTTCTTGCAGCTCCGCCAGCAGGTGCAGGCCTGGTTGCACTCGAAGATGAGGGGGGGCTCGATCTTGTTGAACTCCTGCAGCAGGCGCCCGTCCTGGGGAGGGGGGGCACGGGGGGTCACCGGGGGCTCCGGGATGAGGGGGGCGCGGAGCCTCCCGGGGTCCCCGCGCGGGGGGGATGGGGGGCTCCAGCGAGGGTTTTAGGGAGCTTCGTGAAAAAAAATGGGGGTTTTAAGGAGCCCCACGAAATAAAATTTGGATTTTAAGGAGTTTCACGAAATAAAATGAGGGTTTCAAGGAGCCCCACAAAATAAAACGTCGGTTTTAAGGAGCTCCACAAAATAAAATGAGGGTTTCAAGGAGCTTCATGTAATGAAAATGAGGGTTTCAAGGAGCCCCACGAAATAAAATGTCGGTTTCGAGGAGCCCCAAAAATAAAACGAGGGTTTCAAGGAGATCCAGAAAATAAAATTATGGTTTTAAGGAGTTTCACGAAATAAAATGAGGGTTTTAAGGAGCTCCATGAAATAAAATGAGGATTTTAAGGAACTCTACTAAATAAAATGTCAGTTTCAAGGAGCCCCACAAAATAAAATGTCAGTTTTAAGGAGCCCCAAAAATAAAATGAGGGTTTTAAGGAGCCCCATGAAATAAAACGAGGGTTTCAAAGAGCTCCAAAAAATAAAAATTATGGTTTTAAGGAGTTTCACGAAATAAAATGTCAGTTTCAAGGAGTCCCACAAAATAAAATGAGGGTTTTAAGGAGCTCCAAAAAAATAAAATGAGGGTTTTAAGGAGCTTTATGCAATAAAAATGAGGGTTTTAAGGAGCCCCATGAAATAAAATGTCAGTTTCAAGGAGCTCCAGAAAATAAGATTATGGTTTTAAGGAGTTTCACGAAATAAAATGAGGGTTTCAAGGAGCTCTGTGAAATAAAATGAGGGTTTCAAGGAGCTCCAAAAAAAAAAAATTATGGTTTTAAGGAGTTTCACAAAATAAAATGAGGTTTTCGAGGAGCTTCATGTAATGAAAATGAGGGTTTCAAGGAGCCCACGAAATAAAATGTCGGTTTTCGAGGAGCCCCAAAAAATAAAACGAGGGTTTCAAGGAGCTCCGTGAGATAAAATGAGGGTTTTAAGGAGCCCCACAAAATAAAATGAGGGTTTTAAGGAGCTTTATGCAATAAAAATGAGGGTTTTAAGGAGCCCCACGAAATAAAATGAGGATTTTAAGGAACTCTACTAAATAAAATGTCAGTTTCAAGGAGCCCCACAAAATAAAATGTCAGTTTTAAGGAGCTCCAAAAAATAAAATTATGGTTTTAAGGAGTTTCACGAAATAAAATGTCAGTTTCAAGGAGCCCCACAAAATAAAATGAGGGTTTTAAGGAGCTCCAAAAATAAAATGTCGGTTTTAAGGAGCCCCATGAAATAAAATGAGGGTTTTAAGGAACTCTACTAAATAAAATGTCAGTTTTAAGGACCTCCATGAAATAAAATGTCAGTTTCAAGGAGCCCCACAAAATAAAATGTCAGTTTTAAGGAGCTCCACATAATAAAAATGAGGGTTTTAAGGAGCCCCACTAAATAAAACGTCGGTTTTAAGGACCTCCATGAAATAAAATGTGGGTTTCAAGGAGCTCCAGAAAATAAAATTACGGTTTTAAGGAGCCCCACTAAATAAAATGAGGGTTTTAAGGAGCCCCATGAAATAAAATGAGGATTTTAAGGAACTCCACTAAACAAAACGTCGGTTTTAAGGAGCTCCAAAAAATAAAATGAGGGTTTTAAGGAGTTTCATGCAATAAAATGAGGGTTTCAAGGAGCTCCAGAAAAATAAAATTATGGTTTTAAGGAGTTTCACGAAATGAAATGAGGGTTTCAAGGAGCTCCATGAAATAAAATGTCAGTTTTAAGGAGTCCCACAAAAAAAAAAAAAAAAGAGGGTTTCGAGGAGCTCCCCGCAATAAATCGACGTTTTCAAGGAGCTCCCCTCAAAAAAAAAATGACATTTTTAAGGAACTCCGCGCAATAAAATGACGGTTTCGAGGAGCCCCCCGACCTGAGGGCGGTTTCCCGGGGGTCTCGGCATTGCGGGGGCCCCGACCTATTTTTTTCCGGCCCCCCCTCACCTTGTCGTACCAGCAGCGGATGCTGAGCTGCCCGCAGAGGCAGTTGGAGGAGGAGCAGTCGTCCTGGCACGTGCAGTGCTGGGGGCGAAACGGGGGGGCTTCAGGACCCCCCACCCCGATTCCCCCTCCCCAAATCCCCCGAAACCTCCCCAAAACCACCATCACCCCCAAAAAAAAAAAACAAAAAAAACCATCATTTCCCCCAAACCGCCCGAATCTCCCCCGAACCCCAAAAGGGGCGAAAGGGGGGCGGCTTCAGGCCCCCCACCCCAAATCCCCCGAAACCTCCCCAAAACCACCATCACCCCCAAAAACATCATTTCCCCCCAAAAAACCAAAAACCATCATTTCCCCCAAACCACCATCACCCTCCCAAAAACCACCATTTCCCCCCAAAAACCACAATTTCCCCCCCAAAAAACAAAAAACCCATCATTTCCCCCAAAAAAACATAATTTCCCCCAAAGCGCCCGAATTTCCCCCGAACCCCAAAAGGGGCAAAAGGGGGGGCGACTTCAGGACCCCCACCCCATTTACCCCTCCCCAAATCCCCCGAAACCTCCCCGAAACCACCATCACCCCCAAAAACCATCATTTCCCCCCCCCAAAAAACCAAAAACCATCATTTCGCCCCCAAAACCCACCATTTCCCCCAAACCGCCCGGATTTCCCCGAACCCCAAAAGGGGCGAAAGGGGGGGCGGCTTCAGGACCCCCACCCCAAATCCCCCGAAACCTCCCCAAAACCACCATCACCCCCAAAGAAACCCCCAAAACCCCATAATTTTCCCCAAACCACCCGAATTTCCCCGAACCCGCTGTCGCCCCGAACCCCAAAAGGGGCGAGGGGGGGGCGGCTTCAGGCCCCCCCCACCCCAAATCCCCCGAAACCTCCCGAAACCACCGTCACCCCCAAAAAACCCAAAAACCATCATTTCCCCAAAACCACCATCACCCCCCCAAAAAACATCATTTCCCCCAAAAAAAACCAAAAATCCCATAATTTCCCCCAAACCGCCCGGATTTCCCCTGAACCCCAAAAGGGGCGAAACGGGGGGGGCAGCTTCAGGACCCCTCCCCCCATTTTCCCCCTCCCCAAATTCCCCGAAACCTCCCCAAAACCACCATCACCCCCTCCAAAAAACACCATTTCCCCCAAACCGCCCGAATTTCCCCCGAACCCGCCGTCGCCCCCGAACCCCAAAAGGGGCGAGGGGGGGGTGACTTCAGGACCCCCCTCCCCATTTTCCCCTCCCCAAATCCCCCGAAACCTCCCCGAAACCACCATCACCCCCCCAAAAACCATCATTTCCCCCCCAAAAAAACCCAAAAACCCCATAATTTCCCCCAAACCACCCGAATTTCCCCCGAACCCCAAAAGCGGTGAAAGAGGGGGGTCAGCTTCAGGCCCCCCCCCCCCCCCAAATCCCCCGAAACCTCCCCAAAACCACCATCACCCCCCAAAAAAACACCAAAAACCCCATAATTTTCCCCAAACCACCCGAATTTCCCCCAAACCCGCTGTCGCCCTGAACCCCAAAAGGGGCGAAAGGGCGGCTTCAGGCCCCCCCACCCCAAATCCCCCGAAACCTCCCCAAAACCACCATCACCCCCCCAAAAACCACCATTTCCCCCCCAAAAAAAACCAAAAACCCCATAATTTCCCCCAAACCGCCCACATTTCCCCGAACCCCAAAAGGGGCGAAAGGGGGGGCGGCTTCAGGCCCCCCCCACCCCAAATCCCCCCGAAACCTCCCCAAAACCACCATCCCCCCCCCCCCCAAAAAAAACAACCAAAAAACCCATCATTCCCCCCCCCCCCCCCCCAAAAAAAACCCATCATTTCCCTCCAAAAAACCCCCAAAAACCCCCATTTCCCCCCAAAAAAACCCAAAAACCGCATAATTTCCCCCAAACCACCCGAATTTCCCCCGAACCCCAAAAGCGGTGAAAGAGGGGGTCAGCTTCAGGCCCCCCCCCCCCCAAATCCCCCGAAACCTCCCCAAAACCACCATCACCCCCCAAAAAAACACCAAAAACCCCATAATTTCCCCCAAACCGCCCGAATTTCCCCCGAACCCGCTGTCGCCCCGAACCCCAAAAGGGGCGAAAGGGGGCGGCTTCAGGCCCCCCCCACCCCAAATCCCCTGAAACCTCCCCAAAACCACCATCACCCCCCAAAAACCATCATTTCCCCCCCAAAAAACCAAAAACCATCATTTCCCCCAAACCGCCTGAATTTCCCCGAACCCCAAAAGGGGCGAAAGGGGGGCAGCTTCAGGACCCCTCCCCCCATTTTCCCCCTCCCCAAATTCCCCGAAACCTCCCCAAAACCACCATCACCCCCTCCAAAAAACACCATTTCCCCAAACCGCCCGAATTTCCCCGAACCCGCCGTCGCCCGAACCCCAAAAGGGGCGAAAGGGGGGGGTGACTTCAGGACCCCCCTCCCCATTTTCCCCCTCCCCAAATCCCCCGAAACCTCCCCGAAACCACCATCACCCCCCCAAAAACCATCATTTCCCCCCCCAAAAAAACCCCAAAACCCCATAATTTCCCCCAAACCACCCGAATTTCCCCCGAACCCCAAAAGCGGTGAAAGAGGGGGTCAGCTTCAGGCCCCCCCCCCCCAAATCCCCCGAAACCTCCCCAAAACCACCATCCCCCCCCAAAAACCATCATTTCCCCCCCCAAAAAAACCCAAAAACCCCATAATTTCCCCCAAACCGCCCACATTTCCCCCGAACCCCAAAAGGGCCGAAAGGGGGGGCGGCTTCAGGACCCCCCTCCCCAAATCCCCCGAAACCTCCCCAAAACCACCATCACCCCACAAAAACCATCATTTCCCCCCCAAAAAAACAAAAAACCCATCATTTCCCCCCAAAAAAACCATAATTTCCCCCAAACCGCCCGAATTTCCCCCGAACCCCAAAAGGGGCGAAAGGGGGGGTGGTGGCTTCAGGACCCCCCAGTCCCCCACCTCGTTTCCCCCCACCCCAAATCCCCCGAAACCTCCCCAAAACCACCATCACCCCCCAAAAAAACACCAAAAACCCCATAATTTTCCCCAAACCACCCGAATTTCCCCCGAACCCGCCGTCGCCCCGAACCCCAAAAGGGGCGAAAGGGGGGCGGCTTCAGGACCCCCCCCACCCCAAATCCCCTGAAACCTCCCCCAAACCACCATCACCCCCCAAAAACCATCATTTCCCCCCCCCCAAAACCCACCATTTCCCCAAACTGCCCTAATTTCCCCCGAACCCCAAAAGGGGCGAAAGGGGGGGCGGCTTCAGGCCCCCCCCCCCACCCCAAATCCCCCGAAACCTCCCCAAAACCACCACCACCCCCCCCCCCAAAAAAAAACAACCAAAAAACCCATCATTTCCCCCCCCCCCCCCAAAAAAAACCATCATTTCCCTCCCAAAAAACCCCCAAAACCCCCATTTCCCCCCCCAAAAACCCCCAAAACCCCCCCAATTTCCCCCGACCCGCCCCGGGTCTCCCCGCCCGGCCCCAAAAGCGGCGCTTTTCGCCCCAAAAGGACCTGCAGGTGGGTGATGTTGTGGTCGATGTTCATGGTGGAGGTCTCGCAGTTCTCGGCGATGTACCGGTAGTCGCCCGGGCACGGCTCCGCGTCCACCGCGTTCACGCAGGGGATGGGCACGTTCTCGTAGCCCCGCGCCACGTCCCTGGGGGGGGGGGTTTTTTTTTGGGGGGGGGGGGGTCATTTTGGGGTGGGGGGTCCCCAAAATCTTGGTGGAAGCCCCCACGTCCACGTCCCTTTTAATTTGGGGGTCCCCAAAATCCTGGTGACCCCCCCCCACGTCCACATCCCTTTTAATTTGGGGGGGTTATTTTGGGGGGGGTATTTTGGGGAGGGGGGGTCATTTTGGGGAGGGGGGTCCCAAAATCTTGGTGGAAGCCCCCCACGTCCACGTCCCTTTTAATTTGGGGGGGTCCCCAAAATCCTGGTGGAAACCCCCACACATCCACATCCCTTGTTTTTTTTGGGGGGGGGGCAGTTATTTGGGGGGGGGTCATTTTGGGAAGGGGGGTCCCCAATACTGGTGGAAGCCCCCCACGTCCACGTCCCTTGTTTTTTTTTGGGGGGGGGGGTATTTTTTGGGGGGGGTATTTTGGGGGGGTCATTTTAGGGAAGGGGGGGCCCCGAAATCCTGGGGGACTTCCCCCCCCCCCCCGTCCCTTGGTTTTTTTTTTGGGGGGGGTCCCCAAAATCTGGTGGAACCCCCCCATGTCCATGCTCCTTTTAATTTGGGGGGGGTATTTTAGGGGGGGGTCATTTTGGGGAGGGGGTCCCCAAATCCTGGTGGAAGCCCCCCACATCCACATCCCTTGTTTTTTTTTTTTGGGGGGGGGGCAGTTATTTGGGGGGGGGTCATTTTGGGGCGGGGGGGGTCCCCCAAATCCTGGTGGAAGCCCCCCCACATCCACGTCCCTTTTAATTTGGGGGGGTCCCCGAAATCCTGGTGGAACCCCCCATGTCCATGTTCCTTTTAATTTGGGGGGGGTTATTTTGGGGGGGGGTCATTTTGGGGCGGGGGGTCCCCGAAATCCTGGGGGAAAACCCCAACCCCCCATGTCCACGTCCCTTTTAATTTGGGGGGGGTATTTGGGGGGGGTCATTTTGGGGCGGGGGGGTCATTTTGGGAAGGGGGGTCCCCAAATCCTGGTGGAAGCCCCCACGTCCACGTCCCTTTTAATTTGGGGGGGGTATTTTTGGGGGGTCATTTTGGGGAGGGGGTCCCCAAAATCCTGGGGGAAAACCCCAACCCCCCACGTCCACGTCACTTTTAATTTGGGGGGGTATTTTGGGGGGGGGTATTTGGGGAGGGGGTCATTTTGGGGTGGGGGGTCCCCAAAATCCTGGTGGAACCCCAACCCCCCCCCCCCACATCCACATCCCTTTTAATTTGGGGGGGTATTTTGGGGTGGGGGGGGTCCCCGAAATCCTGGTGAACCACCCCCACGTCCACGTCCCTTTTAATTGGGGGGGGGGTCCCCCAAGACCCCCCCCAGGACCCCCCAGAGACCCCCCCAGCCCCCCCAGTGCCCCCCGTGTCCCCCTTCCTCCAAGCCCCCCCCAACCCCCCTTCCCCCCCCCTTCCCCCCCCCACCCCCCTTCCCCTCCCCAAAACCCCTCTTCCTCCCCCAAGACCCCCCAAGACCCCCCAGGACCCCCAGAGCCCCCCCCCCAGCCCCCCCGGTGCCCCCCCGTGCCCCCCCCCTTCCTCCAAGCCCCCCCCCAACCCCCTCCTTCCCCCCAGGACCTCCCCCACCCCCTTCCCCTCCCCCAAACCCCCTCCTCCTCCCCCAAGACCCCCCAAGACCCCCCCAAAACCCCCAGGACCCCCCCAGCCCCCCTCACCCCCCCGTGCCCCCCCTTCCTCCAAGCCCCCCCAACCCCCTCCTTCCCCCCCCTTTCCCCCCACCCCCCTTCCCCTCCCCCAAACCCCCTCCTCCTCCCCCAAGACCCCCCCAAGACCCCCCCAAGACCCCCCCAGCCCCCCCCGGTGCCCCCCGGCCCCCCCCTTCCTCCAAGCCCCCCCACCCCCCTCCTTCCCCCCCCAGGACCTCCCCCACCACCCTTCCCCTCCCCCAAACCCCCTCTTCCTCCCCAAGACCCCCCAAGACCCCCCAGGACCCCCATACTCCCCCCAGAGACCCCCCCCAGCCCCCCCCAGTGCCCCCCCCGTGTCCCCCCTTCCTCCAAGCCCCCCCCAACCCCCCCTTCCCCCCCCAGGACCCCCCCACCCCCCTTCCCCTCCCCAAAACCCCCCTTCCCCTCCCCCAAGACCCCTCTTCCTCCCCCAAGACCCCCAAGACCCCCCAGGACCCCCATACTCCCCCCCAGCCCCCCCCGGTGCCCCCCCCCGTGCCCCCCCTTCCTCCAAGCCCCCCCAACCCCCTCTTCCCCCCCTTTCCCCCCCCCCAACCCCCTTCCCCTTCCCCAAACCCCCTCCTCCTCCCCCAAGACCCCCCAGGACCCCCCAGAGACCCCCCAGGACCCCCCCCCAAAACCCCCCCCCGTGCCCCCCCCTTCCTCCAAGCCCCCCCCCAAACCCCCTCTTCCCCCCCCTTTCCCCCCCCAACCCCCCTTCCCCTCCCCCAAACCCCTCTTCCTCCCCCCCCAAGACCCCCCCCAAGACCCCCCCAAGACCCCCCCAGGACCCCCCAGGACCCCCAGGACCCCCCCAGCCCCCCCCCGTGCCCCCCCGGCCCCCCCTTCCTCCAAGCCCCCCCAACCCCCCCTTCCCCCCCCAGGACCTCCCCCACCCCCTTCCCCTCCCCCAAACCCCCTCCTCCTCCCCCAGGACCCCCCAGGACCCCCATACTCCCCCCAGGACCCCCCAGGACCCCCCAGGACCCCCCAGGACCCCCCAGGACCCCCCAGGACCCCCCAGGACCCCCCAGGACCCCCCAGGACCCCCCCGTGCCCCCCCGGCCCCCCACCTGCAGACGATGCGCTCGGTGCGCAGCGCCCTCCCCGCGGCGCCCTGGCGGATCTTGCGGTGCAGCTGCAGGGCCACCCAGACGTCCGAGCGCTCGGGGTCAGGTCCAGGGGGAGTCCCCCTCCTTGTTGCGCACCTCGGGGTCGGCCCCCGAGACAGGAACAGGCTGGGGGGGGCAAGGCGTGGCGCTGGGATCCCCCCCCCCCAAAAAAAAACCAGCCCCAGGATCGCAGGGACCCCACAGATGGGGGCTCTGGGGGAGCATCTTGGGGACCCCCAAAACCTTGGGGACCCCCAGCATCTTGGGGACCCCCCCCCAGCATCTTGGGACCCCCCCCAAAATCTTGGGGACCCCCCCAGCACCTTCAGGACCCTCCCAGTATCTTGGGACCCCCCAGAACCTTGGGACCCCCCAGAACCTTGGGGACCCCCCCAGTATCTTGGGGACCCCCCCCAGTATATTGAGGACCCCCCCAGCACCTTCAGGACCCCCCAGTATCTTCGGACCCCCCAGTATCTTGGGGACCCCCCAGCACCTTCAGGACCCCCCCAGTATCTTCGGACCCCCAGTATCTTGGGGACCCCCCCAGTATATTGCGGCCCCCCCCAGCACCTTCAGGACCCCCCAGTATCTTGGGGACCCCCAACATTTTGGGGAACCCCCCCAGCCCCCCACCCCGAGACAGGAACAGGCTGGGGGCAACGTGGTGCTGGGACCCCCCCCCAGGGCCCCCCCATAACCCCCTGTAGCCCCCCCAAACCCCCAGACCCCCGTAGCCCCCCAGGACCCCCTCTCAGCCCAACCAGCCTACCCCCAAACCCCCCAAACCCTCCGTAGCCCCCCCAACCCCCCCCCCAAACCCCCTCCGTAGCCCCCCAAACCCCTCCAACCCCCCCCCAGACCCCCTGTAGCCCCCCCAAACCCCCCCAAACCCCCCATAGCCCCCTCTGGCCCCCCCCAGACCCCCCGTAGCCCCCCCAACCCCCCCCAAAGCCCCCCAGAACCCCCCGTAGCCCCCCCAAACCTCCCCACAAACCCCCCAGACCCCCCCAGACCCCCTCCAGCCTCCCCCAAACCCCCCAGCCCCCCCAAACCCCCTCTGCCCCCCCCATAACCCCCCCCCCAAACCCCCCATAGCGCCCCCAAACCCCCCCAAACCCTCCGTAGTCCCCCCAACCCCCCTAGACCCCCCCATAGCCCCCCCATAAACCCCTCTAGCCCCCCCAGCCTACCCCCAGGGCCCCCCAAACCCCCCCCAGACCCCCGTAGCCGCCCCAACCCCCCCCAAACCCCCCGTAGCCCAACCAGCCTACCCCCCAGACCCCCAGCCCCAAACCCCCCCCCCACCCCAACCCCCCCCCATAGCCCCCAGGACCCGCCCAAACCCCCCCAGACCCCCCGTAGCCCCCCCAAAGCCCCCCCAGACCCCCCCCCAGCCCCCCCAACCCCCCCCCCCCCCAAGCCCCCCAGGACCCCCCAACCCCCCCCCCCACCCCCCCAACCCCCCAACCCCCCAGACCCCCCCAGACCCCCGTAGCCCCCCCCCCAGGACCCCCCCACACCCCTCCCAGCCCCCAAACCCCCCCCCCAAACCCCCCGTAGCCCCCCCAAACCCCCGTAGCCCCCCAACCCCCCCCAGACCCCCCGTAGCCCCCCAAACCCCCCCCAGACCCCCCGTAGCCCCCCCAAACCCCCCAGACCCCCCGTAGCCCCCCAAACCCCCCCCCCCCAAACCCCCCCCCAGAACCCCCCCCCCCTCCAAACCCCCCCAGACCCCCGTAGCCCCCCCCCCCCGTAGCCCCCCCAGACCCCCCCCCCCCCCCCCCCCCCGGCCCCACATGACGCAGTCGTGGTAGCTCTCGCGGGCGGCGATGTGCAGGGGGTGTCCCCGTGGAAGTTGACGGCGTGCAGGTCGCACTGCGCGTTCAGCAGCACCTCGGCGATCTCGGCGCTGCCGGTGAACGAGGCCCAGTGCAGGCAGATGTTCTCCTCCTGCGGCACCGTGCCGTCGGGGGGGCTCCGCACCCACACGGGGGCTCCGAGCCACCCCCCAGGGGGCTCAGAACCCAGCTTGGGGGAGGTGGGGGCTCAGAACCACACCTGGGGGGCTCCGAACCCAGCTTGGGGGGGAGGTGGGGGGCTCAAAACCGAGCTTGGGGGGCTCAGAGCCACCCCTGGGGGCTCCAAACCACACTTGGGGGGAGTTGGGGGCTCCAAACCCAGCTTGGGGGGAGGTGGGGGCTCAGAACCACACCTGGGGGGCTCCGAACCCAGCTTAGGGGGAGTTGGGGGCTCTAAACAGCGCTTGGGGGGCTCAGAACCACCCCTGGGGGCTCAGAACGCAGCCTGGGGGGAGGTGGGGGGCTCCGAACCCAGCTTGGGGGCTCAGAACCACCCCGGGGGGCTCCAGACCCAGCTTAGGGGGAGTTGGGGGGGCTCTAAACAGGGCTTGGGGGCCTCAGAGCCACCCCTGGGGGGCTCAGAACCACCCCGGGGGCCCCAGACCGAGCTTGGGGGGCTCAGAACAGCACCGGGGGGCTCCAAACCCAGCTTGGGGGGAGGTGGGGGGCTCAAAACCGAGCTTGGGGGGCTCAGAGCCACCCCTGGGGGCTCAGAACAGCACCGGGGGGCTCCAAACCCAGCTTGGGGGGAGGTGGGGGCTCAAACCAAGCTTAGGGGGAGTTGGGGGGCTCCAAACCCAGCTTGGGGGCTCAGAGCCACCCCTGGGGGCTCAGAACCACGCCTGGGGGGCCCCAGACTGAGCTTGGGGGGCTCAGAACCACCTCGGGGGGCTCCGAACCCAGCTTGGGGGCTCAGAGCCACCCCTGGGGGGCTCAGAACCCAGCTTGGGGGGAGTTGGGGGGCTCTAAACAGGACTTGGGGGCTCAGAGCCACGCCTGGGGGCTCCGAACCCACACTGGGGGGCTCCGAGCCACCCCCAGGGGGCTCAGAACCACCCCGGGGGCTCAGAACCCAGCGTGGGGGAGGTGGGGGGGTCTCAAAACTAAGCTTAGGGGGAGCTGGGGGCTCCAAACCCAGCTTGGGGGGAGGTGGGGGCTCCGAACCCGACTTGGGGGGCTCAGAGCCACCCCGGGGGGCTCAGAACCCAGCTTGGGGGGAGTTGGGGGCTCCAAACAGGACTTGGGGGGCTCCAAACCAAGCTTGGGGGCCTCAGAACCACCCTGGGGGGCTCCGAACCACCCCGAGGGGCTCCAAACCCAGCTCGGGGGAGTTGGGGGCTCCGAACCCAGATTGGGGGCTCAGAACCAACCCGGGGGTCCCAAACCAAGCTTGGGGGGCTCAGAGCCACGCCTGGGGGAGGTGGGGGCTCAAAACCGAGCTTGGGGGCTCAGAACCACCCCGGGGGGCTCAGAACTACCCCTGGGGGGCCCCAGACCGAGCTTGGGGGCTCAGAACAGCACCGGGGGAGGTGGGGGGCTCCAAACTGCCCCAGGGGGTCCCAAACTGCCCCAGGGGAGCCCCAAACTGCCCCGGGGGGGCCCCAAAATTACCCCGGGGGTCCCCAAATTGCCCCGGGGGCCCCCATATTACCCCCAGGGTCCCCAACCTGCCCCGGGGAGCCCCAAATTGCCCCAGGGGTCCCCAAACTGCACTCGAGGGTGCCCCAAACTGCCCCGGGGGAGCCCCAAATTGCCTCGAAGGTGCCCCCAACCTGCCCCGGGGGCCCCAAACCGCCCCGGGGGGGTCCCAAAATTACCCCTGGGGTCCCCAAATTGCCCCCAGGGGGCCCCCATATTACCCCAAGGGTCCCCAACCTGCACTGGGGGAGCCCCCAACCTGCCCCGGGGGTGCCCCAAACTGCCCCGGGGTTCCCCAACCTGCCCCAGGGGCCCCAAACCGCCCCGGGGGTGTCCCCGACCGCCCCCCGGGGGGGGGGTGTCCCCGAATTGCCCCCGGGGTTCCCCCGCTCACGTTATCGGTCAGGGTGACGTCGGCGCCGCGCGTCAGCAGCCGCCGGATGACCTCGATGTGCTTGTGCTCGGCCGCCCAGATGATGGGGGTCCACCCGCCGTTATCCTAGGGGGGGCAGGGGGTCAGAACCCCCCCCCCCACGACCCCGAGACCCCCCCCCAATTGCCCCCAGACCCCCCCAAACCTGCGCGTTGACGTCCACTTGCCCGGTGGCCAACAAGAGGTCGACCATCTCCAGGTTGCCGTTCTTGGCCGCGTGGTGGAGGCAGGTAGACCCGTCCTCCTCCTGGGGGGTGGGGGCGAGTTATGACGTCACGGTGGGGTCGGTGACGTCACCGGGGGGCGATGACGTCACGGCCCCGCCCACCTTGCTGTAGACGCAGCCGCCGCGCCGCACCATGTAGCGCGCCGCCTCCACGTGGTTGTTGGCCACCGCCTCCATCAGCGGCGTGCGGCGCAGCTTGTCCGTCGCGTTGATGTTGGCGCCCGCCTGCGGGGGGGGGGGGGGCATCAGGGACCCCCCCCCCAAATAGAGGGACCCCCCCCCCAAAACAGAGGGACCCCCCCCAAATTCAGGGACCCCCCCCCAAATTCAGGGACCCCCCCCAAAATAGAGGGACCCCCCCAAATTCAGGGACCCCCCCCCAAATTCAGGGACCCCCCAAATTCAGGGACCCCCAAATTCAGGGACCCCCCCAGCTCCCCCCATTTAGCAGCAGGCAGGACCCCAGCGCACCCCATTGATCCCCCCCAGACCCCCAGGACCCCCCCCCAAAACCCCAGGACCCCCCCCAGACCACCCCCCAAAATAGAGGGACCCCTCCCAAATTCAGGGACCCCCCAAATTCAGGGACCCCCCCAAATTCAGGGACCCCCCAAATTCAGGGACCCCCCCCAAAATTCAGGGACCCCCCCAAATTCAGGGACCCCCCCAGATCCCCCTTTAGGAGCAGGCAGGACCCCAGGGCACCCCATTGACCCCCCCAGACCCCCTAAAAACCCCCAGGGACCCCCCAGCCCCCCAGAAGCCCCCCCAGGACCCCCCAGGACCCCCCAAGACCCCCCCCAAGACCCCCCCAGACCCCCCCGAATTACTCTGAAGCCCCCAGCCCCCCCTTTACCACCAAATAACAACCCCAAAGCACCCCACGGAGCCCCCAGCCCCCTGAACCCCCCAGGGCCCCCCCGAAGCCCCCCAGAAGCCCCCAGGACCCCCCAAGACCCCCAAGACCCCCCCAGACCCCCAAAGACCCCCCCCCAGACCCCCCCGAATTACTCTGAAGCCCCCAGCCCCCCTTTACCACCAAATAACAACCCCAAAGCACCCCACGGAGCCCCCCAGCCCCCTGAACCCCCCAGGGCCCCCCGAAGCCCCCCAGAAGCCCCCAGGACCCCCCAAGACCCCCAAGACCCCCCCAGACCCCCAAAGACCCCCCCAGACCCCCCCGAATTACTCTGAAGCCCCCAGCCCCCCTTTACCACCAAATAACAACCCCAAAGCACCCCACGGAGCCCCCCAGCCCCCCTGAACCCCCCAGGGCCCCCGAAGCCCCCCAGAAGCCCCCAGGACCCCCCAAGACCCCCAAGACCCCCCAGACCCCCAAAGACCCCCCCCCAGACCCCCCCGAATTACTCTGAAGCCCCCAGCCCCCCTTTACCACCAAATAACAACCCCAAAGCACCCCACGGAGCCCCCAGCCCCCCTGAACCCCCCAGGGCCCCCGAAGCCCCCCAGAAGCCCCCAGGACCCCCCCAAGACCCCCAAGACCCCCCCAGACCCCCAAAGACCCCCCAGACCCCCCGAATTACTCTGAAGCCCCCAGCCCCCCCTTTACCACCAAATAACAACCCCAAAGCACCCCACGGAGCCCCCAGCCCCCTGAACCCCCCAGGGCCCCCGAAGCCCCCCAGGACCCCCAGGACCCCCCCAGAAGCCCCCAGGACCCCCCAAGCCCCCCAGGACCCCCCAAGCCCCCCAGGACCCCCCGGACCCCCCAGGACCCCCCGGCCCCCCCCCCCACCTGCAGCAGGAGGTGGCAGATCTCCAGGTAGCCCTTCTGGGCGGCGGCGTGCAGGGGGTGCGCTTGCTCTGCGCGTCGCTCTGGAAGTTGGGGTCCAGGTTGTCCACTGGGGGGGGGGGGCACAGGGGGCGGGGGGGGGGCGTTAAATTGGGGGGGGGGCTTCAGGAACCCCCCCCCCCCCAAAAAAAAATAATAACGGGGGGACTCACGCAGCATGAGCACCACCTTCTGCAGCTCGCCCTGCTTCACCGAGAGGTAGAGCTGGCGCGGGTGGAAGCGCAGCTTCTTGCGCCTGCGGGGGGGGGGGCATACTGGGAGCACTGGGAGGCACTGGGAGGGACTGGGAGGGGTTGGGGGGGCCCAGAGTAAGTGGGGAGGGGAGGGAGGGGGACTGGGGAGTGATAGGGGGTGGGACTGGAAAGGATGAGGGGTACTGGGAGCACTGGGAGGCACTGGGAGGGACTGGGAGGGGGTGGGGGGGGACTGGGGGGACTGGGGGGGTTGGGGGGCTCTGAGCAAGTGGGGAGGGGAGGGGGGGGACTGGGAGTGATGGGGGGTGGGACTGGAAAGGATGAGGGGGTACTGGGAGCACTGGGAGGCACTGGGAGGGACTGGGGAGGGGGTGGGGGGGGCTGGGGGGACTGGGAGGGGGGGGTGGGGGGGGCCCAGAGCAAGTGGGGAGGGGAGGAGGGGGGGACTGGGAGTGATAGGGGGTGGGACTGGAAAGGATGAGGGGGTACTGGGAGCACTGGGAGGGACTGGGAGGGACTGGGAGGGGGTGGGGGGGAACTGGGAGGGACTGGGAGGGGTTGGGGGGGCTCTGAGCAAGTGGGGAGGGGAGGGGGGGACTGGGAGTGATGGGGGGTACTGGGAGGGGTCACTGGGGTGAGGGCGGTGTACTGGGAGAACTAGTAGGGCCGTACTGGGAGTACTGGGAGGCACTGGGAGGGACTGGGACGGACCCCAGAGCAAGTGGGGAGGGGAAGGGGGGGACTGGGGAGTGATGGGGGGACTGGGAGGGGACACTGGGGTGGGGGGTGTACTGGGAGCACTACCGGGGCCATACTGGGAGCACTGGGGCCATACTGGGAGCACTGGGGCCATACTGGGAGCCCCAGCAGCTCCCAGAGCCCGCGGAGGGAACTGGGGGGGATTTTGGGTGAAATTGGGGCAGATTTGGGACCAGCCTTTTGCTCTATTGCAATGCTACAGGGCTTTATGGGGGGGGGGGCGGATTTTTGGGTGAAATTCTGGCGATTTTGGGACCAACCTCTGGCCTCCTGCACCGTTATAGGGCCGTAAGAAGGATTTGGGATGGATTTGGGGGGAATTTTGGGGAATTTCGGGCGGTTTTGGGCCTAACGCTCAACCTCCCGCGCTTCCATGGGGCTTTATGGGGGGGGGCGGATTTTTGGGTGGAATTCCGGGGATTTTGGGCCCCACCTGTCGGCCTCCTGCACCGTTATATGGCAATAGAAAGGATTTGGGATGGATTTGGGATGGATTTTGGGGGAATTTAGGGCAGATTTGGGACCAACCACCCAACCTCCTGCACTTCTATGGGTTTTTTTTTGGGGGCGGATTTTTGGGTGGAATTCGGGGATTTTGGGACCAACCTCTTGTTCTCCTACACCGTTATATGGCCGTAAGAAGGATTTGGGATGGATTTGGGGGGAATTTTGGGGGAATTTCGGGCAGATTTGGGACCAACCACCCAACCTCCCGCACTTCCATGGGGCTTTATGGGGGCGGATTTTTGGGTGGAATTCCGGGGATTTTGGGCCCCACCTGTCAGCCTCCTGCACCGTTATATGGCAATAGGAAGGATTTGGGATGGATTTGGGGGGAATTTTGGGGGAATTTCGGGCGTTTTTGGGCATAACGCCCAACCTCCCGCACTTCTATGGGGGCTTTATGGGGGGGGGGTGGATTTTTGGGTGGAATTCCGGGGATTTTGGGACCAACCTCTTGTTCTCCTGCACCGTTATAGGACCGTAAGAAGGATTTGGGATGGATTTGGGGAATTTTGGGGGAATTTCGGGCAGATTTGGGACCAACCACCCAACCTCCCGCACTTCCATGGGGCTTTATGGGGGGGGGTCGGATTTTTGGGTGGAATTCCGGGGATTTTGGGCCCCACCTGTCGGCCTCCTGCACCACCAGCGCCTTCTCCAGGAGGTCGCGGGCGGGGCCGGGCGCCAGCCCCCGCGCCGAGAGCGCGGCCCCCGAGGGCAGGGCCAGCGCCGGCCCCCCGAGCTGTCGATGGGCTCCGCGCGGGGGTCCGGGGGGCGCGCGGCCCTCGCCCTGCCCCCGCATGCGTGCGCTGGGGGGGGGGAGCTTAGAGACCCCCCAAATCCCCTGAGACCCCCCCAAATCCCCTGAGACCCCCCCCAAATCCCCTGAGACCCCCCAAATCCCCTGAGACCCCCCCAAATCCCCTGAGACCCCCCCAAATCCCCTGAGACCCCCCCAAATCCCCTGAGACCCCCCCAAATCCTTTGAGACCCCCCCAAATCCCCTGAGACCCCCCCAAATCCTCTGAGACCCCCCCCAAATCCTCTGAGACCCCCCCCAAATCCTCTGAGACCCCCCCAAATCCCTCTGAGACCCCCCAAATCCCCTGAGACCCCCCAAATCCCCTGAGACCCCCCAAATCCTCTGAGACCCCCCAAATCCTCTGAGACCCCCCAAATCCTCTGAGACCCCCCAAATCCCCTGAGACCCCCCCAAATCCCCTGAGACCCCCCAAATCCTCTGAGACCCCCCCCAAATCCTCTGAGACCCCCCCCCCAAATCCTCTGAGACCCCCCAAATCCCCTGAGACCCCCCAAATCCCCTGAGACCCCCCCCAAATCCTTTGAGACCCCCCAAATTCCTTGAGACCCCCCCCCCAAATCCTCTGAGACCCCCCCCAAATCCCCTGAGACCCCCCCAAATCCTCTGAGACCCCCCAAATCCTCTGAGACCCCCCCCCAAATTCCCTGAGACCCCCCCAAATCCTCTGAGACCCCCCCAAATCCCTTGAGACCCCCCCAAATCCTCTGAGACCCCCCCCAACCCCTTGAGACCCCCCCAAATCCTTTGAGACCCCCCCAAACCTTTGAGACCCCCCCCAGACCCCTTACAGCCCCCCCCAGACCCCCCCCAAACCCCTTTAGCCCCCCCCCCAGACCCCCCCAAAACCCCTTTATGACCCCCCAAAACCTTTAGCCCCCCCCCATACCCCGAAACCCCCTTAGGACCCCCCAGCCTCCTCTAGACCCCCCCAGACCCCTTTAGCCCCCCCAGACCCCCCCAACCCCTTTAGGACCCCCCCAGCCCCCTTTAGACCCCCCAGCCCCTTTCAGACCCCCCCAGACCCCCCCAAACCCCTTTAGGACCCCCCTGCCCCCTTCAGACCCCCCCAGATCCCCCCAGACCCCTTTAGACCCCCCCCCAAACCCCTTTAGCCCCCCCCCCCCAGACCCCCCAGCCCCCTTTAGACCCCCCAGCCCCCCCAACCCCTTTAGGACCCCCCAGCCCCCTCCAGACCCCCCCAGACCCCCCCAGACCCCTTTAGACCTCTCCAGACCCCTTCAGAACCCCCCAGACCCCTTTACGCCCCCCCAAACCCCTTTAGCCCCCCCAGACCCCCCTCTAGCCCCCTTCAGACCCCCCCCCCACACCCCCCAACCCCTTTCAAGACCCCCCCACCCCACCCCCCACCCCCCCCCCCCCCCCCCCCAAAAAAAATACCTGGGGGTGGGGGCAGCGTCGGGCCGGGGGCGGCGGGGCGCGGCGCCGGGGCTCGGGGCGGCGGCGGCGGCGGCGGAGGGGGGGGGTCCCGGGGGCGCCGTCGGCGCGGGGCAGGGTCACCTCCTGCGCCTCGGAGGCGCTCCTCGCCGCAGTGCGGGCAGAAAATCATCCCGTTGAGCTGCGAGACGCAGCCCCGGTGGAAGCGGTGCCCGATGCGCACGTCGGGGTGGCACTCCAGGAACGTCCCCTGGGGGCCGGGGGGGGGGGGTCAGGGGGGCTTTTGGGGTCCCTATGGGGTCCCTGGGGGTCCTGGGGGTCCTAAAAGGGGCCCTGGGGGTGTTTTGGGGTCCCTGGGGTCCCTGGGGTCCCAACTCCGATGCGCACGTCGGGGTGGCGCTCCAGGAATGTCCCTGGGGGGGGCCGGGGGGTCAGGGGGGTCAGGGGGGCTTTGGGGTCCCTATGGGGTCCCTGGGGGGTCCCTGGGGGTCCTGGGGGTCCTAAAAGGGGTCCTGGGGGTGTTCTGGGGTCCCTGGGGGTCCCAAGTGCAATGAACGTGTTGGGGTGGCACTCCAGGAACGTCCCCTGCGGGGGGGGGGGCCGGGGGGGTCAGGGGGGCTTTTGGGGTCCCTACGGGGTCCCTATGGGGTCCCTACGGGGTTCCTGGGGGTTTTGGGGGTCCTAAAAGGGGCCCTGGGGGTGTTTTGGGGGTCCCTGGGGGTCCCTGGGGGTCCCAACTCCGATGCGCACGTCGGGGGGTGCTCCAGGAACATCCCCTGGGGGGGCCGGGGGGCCGGGGGGGCTAAAGGGGGCTTTTGGGGTCCCTAGGGGTCCCTACGGGGTCCCTGGGGGCTTTTGGGGGGTCCTGGGGTCCCTAAAAGGTGCCCTGGGGGTCCCTGGGGGTCCCTGGGGGTCCCAACTCCGATGCGCACGTCGGGGTGGGGCTCCAGGAACGTCCCCTGGGGGGGCCGGGGGGTCGGGGGTCGGGGGGGGGTAAAGGGGGCTTTTGGGGTCCCTAGGGGTCCCTATGGGGTCCCTGGGGGTCCCTGGGGGGTTTGGGGGTCCTAAAAGGGGCCCTGGGGGGTGTTTTGGGGGTCCCTGGGGGTCCCGAGTGCAACGAACGTGTTGGGGTGGCGCTCCAGGAATGTCCCCTGGGGGGGGGGGGGGGGCCGGGGGGGTCAGGGGGGGGTCAGGGGGCTTTTGGGGTCCCTAGGGGGTCCCTACGGGGTCCCTGGGGGGTTATAGGGGACCTAAAAGGGGCCCTGGGGGTGTTTTGGGGGTCCCTGGGGGTCCCAAATGCAATGAATGTGTCGGGGGGTGCTCCAGGAACATCCCCTGGGGGCCGGGGGGGTCGGGGGGGCTTTTGGGGTCCCTATGGGATCCCTAGGGGTCCCTGGGGGCTCTGGGGGTCCCTGGGGGCCTTTGGGGGGTCCTGGGGGTGTTTTGGGGGTCCCTGGGGGTCCCAGCTGCGATGCACATGTCAGGGGGTGCTCCAGGAACATCTCCGGGGGTCGGGGGGGGGGGCTAAGGGGGCTTTTGGGGTCCCTAGGGGTCCCTACGGGGTCCCTGGGGGGCTTTTGGGGGTCCTGGGGTCCCTAAAAGGTGCCCTGGGGGTCCCTGGGGGTCCCTGGGGGTCCCAGCTGCGATGCGCACATCAGGGGGTGCTCCAGGAACGTCCCCTGGGGGGCCGGGGGGGTCAGGGGGGGCTAAAGGGGGCTTTTGGGGTCCCTAGGGTCCCTACGGGGTCCCTGGGGGCTTTGGGGGTCCTAAAAGGGGTCCCTGGGGGGTGCCCTGGGGGTCCCTGGGGGTCCCTGGGGGTCCCAACTCCGATGCGCACGTTGGGGTGGGGCTCCAGGAACGTCCCCTGGGGGGGCCGGGGGGTCGGGGGGGGGTCGGGGGGTAAAGGGGGCTTTTGGGGTCCCTAGGGGGTCCCTATGGGGTCCCTGGGGGGTCCCTGGGGGTTTGGGGGTCCTAAAAGGGGCCCTGGGGGTGTTTTGGGGGTCCCTGGGGGTCCCGAGTGCAACGAACGTGTTGGGGTGGCGCTCCAGGAATGTCCCCTGGGGGGGGGGGGGGCCGGGGGGGGGTCGGGGGGGGGGTCAGGGGGGCTTTTGGGGTCCCTAGGGGGTCCCTACGGGGTCCCTGGGGGGCTCTGGGGGTCCTAAAAGGGGCCCTGGGGGTGTTTTGGGGGTCCCTGGGGGTCCCAAATGCAATGAACGTGTTGGGGTGGGGCTCCAGGAACGTCTCCCCTGGGGGGCCGGGGGGTCAGGGGGGCTTTTGGGGGCTTTTGGGGTCCCTAGGGGTCCCTACGGGGTCCCTGGGGGCCTTTGGGGGTCCTGGGGTCCCTAAAAGGGGGTCTTGGGGTGTCTGGGGGACCCAAAAGGTGCCTTGGGGTCTTTTAGGGCCACCGCAGGGTCTCCAGAGAGGGCGTTTGGGGGTCCGGGGGGGCTTTTGGGGGTCCTGGGGGGCTTTGGGGGGGGGTCCTGGGGGCTTCTGGGGGTCCTGGGGGGCCTTTGGGGGTCCCTACGGGGTCCCCGGGGGTTCTGGGGGTCCCTGGGGGGCCTTTGGGGGGGTCCCGGGGGTCCCCAAAGGTGCCCTGGGGGGCTTTTAGGGGCGCCGCAGGGTCTCCAAAGGGGGTCTGTGGGGTATTTCGGGGGTCCTGGGGGGCTTTTGGGGGGTCCTGGGGGGGTCCCTGGGGGTCCTGGGGGGTTTTTGGGGGTCCTGGGGGCCCTTGGGGGTCCTGGGGGTCCCTGGGGGTCCTGGGGGGGTTTTTGGGGTCCTGGGGTCCCTGGGGGTTTTTAGGGTCCCGGGGGGGTCTTTGGGGGACCTAAGGAGTGCCCTGGGGTCTTTTAGGGACACTAACCCCCCCCGTACCCCCCCAAATCCCCCCAATATCCCCCCCGTACCCCCCAAACCCCCGGGACCCCCCAGGACCCCCGGACCCCCCCCCAGGACCCCCCCCGGCCCCCCCCGGACTCACGGCGGTGCAGAAGTGCCCGCAGCCGGGGCAGCAGCGCCGCTTCCCCACGCCCCCAGCACCCCAAATCCCCCCCGTACCCCCCCCGTACCCCCCCAAACCCCCCGGGACCCCCCGGGACCTCCCCAACCCCCCCCAGGACCCCCCCCGGCCCCCCCGGACTCACGGCGGTGCAGAAGTGCCCGCAGCCGGGGCAGCAGTGGTGTTTGACCATGCGCGCCCGGTGGCTCTCGCACAGCACCATCAGGGGCACGCGGCTGGACGGCCGCATCGTCTCCCGCTTCAGGATGCTGCCCCCGCAGCCGCTCAGCTGGGGGGGGCAATTAACGGGGGGTAATTAACAGGGGGGGTAATTAACATGGGGGGAATTAACATGGGGGGGAGACACAAAAATAACAAGGGGGGAATTAACGGGGGGAGTAATTAACATGGAGGGGTAATTAACATGGAGGAGTAATTGACATGGGGGTAATTAACATGGGGGGGTAATTAACATGGGGGTAATTAACATGGGGGGGTAATTAACATGGGGGGGTAATTAACATGGGGGGGCAATTAACATGGGGGGGGAGACACAAAAATAACGAGGGGGGCAATGAACGGAAGGGGGGGAGATGAAGTTAATGAGGGAGAGGGTTGGCGTTAATCGAGGGGGGGAGATTAAATGGGGGGGTTGAAGTTAATTGGGGGGTAAAATTAACCCGGGGGGTTGAAGTTAATGGGGGGGGTAAAATTAATTGGGGGGGTTGAAGTTAATGGGGGGGGGTAAAATTAACCCAAGGGGGGTTGAAGTTAATGGGGGGGGTAAAATTAACCTGGGGGGTTGAAGTTAATGGGGGGTAAGATTAACTCAAGGGGGGGGGTTGAAGTTAATGGGGGGGGGGTAAAATTAACCTGGGGGGGTTGAAGTTAATGTGGGGGGTTAAATTAACCTGGGGGGGGGTTAAAGTTAATGGGGGGGTAAAATTAACCTGGGGGGGGGGTTGAAGTTAATTGGGGGGGTGTAAGATTAACTCAAGGGCGGGGGTTGAAATTAACGGGGGGTGAAATTAATGGGGGGGGTTGAAATTATTCGGGGGGTAAATTAATAGGGGGTAGCATTAACGCCCCTCAAGACCCCCCCATAGCCCCTCATAACCCCCCCAATAACCCCCCCGGCCCCTGTAACCCCCCAAGACCCCCCAGGACCCCCCGGGACCCCCCCAGGACCCCCCAGACCCCCCCGTGCCCCCCACCTGCCCGTCGACGCTCTCGGTGGCCATGCAGAGGCTGCGCGCCCCCCGTAACCCCCCTGTAACCCCCCATAACCCCCCCGTAACCCCCCATAACCCCCCCCATAACCCCCCCAAGAGCCCCCCAAAACCCCCCAAGACCCCCCAGGACCCCCCCAGGCCCCCCCGGGCCCCCCCCCGTGCCCCCCACCTGCCCGTCGACGCTCTCGGTGGCCATGCAGAGGCTGCGCAGCCCCCCCATAACCCCCCATAACCCCCTGTAACCCCCGTAACCCCCCATAACCCCCCGTAACCCCCCATAACCCCCCCATAACCCCCCATAACCCCCCAGGACCCCCCAGGACCCCCCGTAACCCCCCCATAACCCCCCCCAGGCCCCCCCCCAGCCCCCCACCTGCCCGTCGACGCTCTCGGTGGCCATGCAGAGGCTGCGCGCCCCCCGTAACCCCCCTGTAACCCCCCCATAACCCCCCATAACCCCCCCATAACCCCCCATAGCCCCCTATAACCCCCCCAGGACCCCCCGGACCCCCCCCAGGCCCCCCCGTGCCCCCCACCTGCCCGTCGACACTCTCGGTGGCCATGCAGAGGCTGCGCGCCCCCCCGTAACCCCCCAGTAACCCCCCAGGACCCCCCCATAACCCCCCATAACCCCCCCAGCCCCCTGTAACCCCCCCAGGACCCCCCCATAACCCCCCGGGACCCCCCAGGACCCCCCATAACCCCCCGGGCCCCCCCCAGCCCCCCACCTGCCCGTCGACGCTCTCGGTGGCCATGCAGAGGCTGCGCGCCCCCCGTAACCCCCCGTAACCCCCCATAACCCCCCCATAACCCCCCTGTAACCCCCCATAACCCCCCATAACGCCCCTGTAACCCCCCATAACCCCCCATAACCCCCCTGTAACCCCCCATAACCCCCCATAACCCCCCTGTAACCCCCCATAACCCCCCCATAACCCCCCCCGTAACCCCCCATAACCCCCCCGTAACCCCCCAGAACCCCCCAGGCCCCCCCGGACCCCCCCGTGCCCCCCACCTGCCCGTCGACGCTCTCGGTGGCCATGCAGAGGCTGCGCACCCCCCATAACCCCCTGTAACCCCCCATAACCCCCCATAACCCCCCCCAGGACCCCCCGTAACCCCCCATAACCCCCCCCATAGCCCCCCAGGACCCCCCAAGACCCCCCCAGGACCCCCCAGCCCCCCACCTGCCCGTCGACGCTCTCGGTGGCCATGCAGAGGCTGCGCGCCGCCTGGCTGAGCCGCTCGATCTTGGGCGCCTCCATGCGGCAGGAGCACAGCGGCAGCTCCTCGAAGCGCTCCGCCTCCAGCGCCCCCAGCCGCGGGCCTGGGGGGCGGGGACAGCGCTAGGGACACGCCCACCGTGGGGCGGGGCCAGCCGGGGCCACGCCCACCGGGAGGGGAGGGGCCGGGAGGGGAGCCCCGCCCCCTTTCTGTAGGGCTGGGGGGAGTGGCCAAAGCGAGGGGGCGGGGCTTGTGGGGGGCGTGGTTTGTGGGGGCGTGGTTTGTGGGGGGGGCGTGGTTTGTGGGGGGGGGGCGTGGTTTGTTGGGGGCGTGGCTTGTTGGGGCGTGGCTTGTTGGGGGCGTGGCTTGTTGGGGGCGTGGCTTGTTGGGGCGTGGCTTGTTGGGGGCAGGGCTTGTTGGGGGCAGGGCTTGTTGGGGGCGGGGCTTGTTTGGGGGCGGGGCTTGTTGGGGGCGGGGCTTTGTTTGGGGGCGTGGCTTGCTAGGTGGGCGTGGTTTGCTTGGGGGCGGGGCTTGCACGAGGGGGCGTGGCCACTAGTCAAGGGGGCGGGGCTTCCAGCTGGGGAATACAGGCTGAAATCCCATTAAAAAATTAAAAAGGGGCGTGGCCAGGAAGCAGGGGGCGTGGCTTGTATGAGGGGGCGTGGCTTATGTGAAGGGGCGTGGCTTATGTGAGGGGGCGTGGCTTATGTGAGGGGGCGTGGCTTATACGAGGGGGCGTGGCTTATATGGGGGCGTGGCTTATGTGAGGGGCGTGGCTAATATGAGGGGGCGTGGCTTATGTGAGGGGGCGTGGCTTATATGAGGGGCGTGGCTTATGTGAGGGGGCGTGGCTTATGTGAGGGGGCGTGGCTTATGTGAGGGGGCGTGGCTTATGTGAGAGGGCGTGGCTTATATGGGGACGTGGCTTATATGGGGGCGTGGCTTATGTGAGGGGCGTGGCTTAGAGGAGGGGGGCGTGGCTTATACGAGGGGGGCGTGGCTTATACGAGGGGGGCGTGGCCACTAGCCAGGGGGGCGTGGCTTCCGGGTGGGAGGTAAGGGCTGAAACCCCATAGGGAATGGGAAAAAGGGGCGTGGCCAGAGAGAAAGGGGGCGTGGCTTTATAGGGGGCGTGGTTTATACTAGGGGGCGTGGCTTCTGCGTGGGGGTGTGGCCACTAGGCGAGGGGGCGGGGCTTCCAGCTCCGAGATAAGGGCCGGGATCCCATAGGGAAAGGAACCGGGGCGTGGCCACGAGTGGGCGTGGTCGCAAAGGGGCGTGGCTTTGTTGTGGGGGCGTGGCTACAGCTTGTGGGCGGGGCTTATTTCGGGGGTGTGGCCACTGCCCGGGGGTGTTTGGGGGCGTGGCCATTGGTTGGGGGCGTGGCCATTGGGGGGCGTGGTTTCCCTGCATGGGGGCGTGGCTTCTTCTATGTGGGCGTGGCCTTTGGGGGGCGTGGCCACAACCCAAGGGGGCGTGGCCTCCACGTGGGAGGTGGAGGCTGACCCCCAGTGGAGGTAATGCACGGGGGGGGGGGGGGTGTGGCCTAAATGGGGGCGTGGCCAGCAAGCGGGGGCGTGGCCTCATGTTTTGGGGGCGTGGCTTCGTGGGGGCGTGGCCACACCCCGGGTGGGCGTGGCCACAGCCTGGAGTGGGCGTGGCTTCGCTGCAGGACATGCCCATAGAACCCCATTGGGGGGTGTGGCAGGGGGGCGTGGCCTCAATAGGGGCGTGGCCGCCTTTGTGGGCGGGGCCAACCGGTGGGCGTGGCCTCGCCGTGGGGGGCGTGGCCAGCCGTAAGGGGCGGGGCCTCACCTGGGGGCTGCGGGGAGACGGGCGCCGTCGCGGGGCAGCTGCAGGCAGCCCAGGGGCACCTCCGTGTACTCGCTGGGCGCCCCCCGGGGGGGCTCCGGGCACCCCTGGGGGGGGCAGTCAGGGGGGGCTCGGGGGGGGGCGACCCCCCCCCCACCCCTTTAATATTTCATTTTCCCCCCCCAATTCGGCCATCCCGAGGCTCCCCCACCCCCGGCTTATGGGTTTCGAGGCCCCCCAGCCCCCATCATTTTCCAGTTTCGGGGCCCCCCCCCCCGCAATTTTTCGGTTTCAAGGCCCCCCCTCCCCAATTTCTCAGTTTCAAGGCCCCCCCTCAAATTTATCGGTTTCAAGGCTCCCCCCTCCCCCAAATTATCGGTTTCAAGGCCCCCTCCCCCGCAATTTATTGGTTTCAAGGCCCCCATCCCAATTTATTGGTTTCAAGGCCCCCCTCCCCAATTTCCCCGTTTCAAGGCCCCCATTCCATTCCAATTTCTCACTTTCCAGGCCCCCCCTCAAATTTATGAGTTTCAAGGCTCCCCCTCCCCCAAATTCTCGGTTTCAAGGCCCCCCCACCCCAATTTATGAGTTTCAAGGCCCCCCATCCCAATTTATCGGTTTCAAGGCCCCCCCTCCCCAATTTCTCAGTTTCAAGGCCCCCTCTCAAATTTATCGGTTTCCAAGGCCCCCCCTCCCCAAATTATCGGTTTTAAGGCTCCCCCTCCCCAATTTCCCCGTTTCAAGGCCCCCCCATCCCAATTTCTCAGTTTCCAGGCCCCCCCCCAATTTATGAGTTTCAAGCCCCCCCCCAATTTATCAGTTTCAAGGCCCCCCCCAATTTATCAGTTTCCAGCCCCCCCAATTTATCAGTTTCCAGCCCCCCCCCAATTTATCAGTTTCCAGCCCCCCCCAATTTATCAGTTTCCAGCCCCCCCCAATTTATCAGTTTCCAGCCCCCCCCCCCAAATTTATCGGTTTCAAGGCTCCCCCCTTCCCCCCCCCCCACTTTTAAGCCCCTCCCTCCCCCCCCCCTCCCCCTTCTAACCCCCTTCCCCGATCTCCCCCTCGCCCCCCGCCCCCCCCCCCCAATTCCAGCCCCCCCCCCCCCCCCAAATTCCGGCCCCCCCCGCCCCCCCCCCCACCTCGCTCCTTGCCCCGCGGCTCCTTGCGCTTCCTCTTGCGGGCGGGTTTCAGCCAGGGGCTCTCCTTCCACCGCCGCCGCGCCTTGCGCCGCGCGCTCGACGCGCTCTGGGGGGGGGGGGGGCACGCTCAGGACCCCCCCCCCAAAAAAAAACCCCGACCCCCCCCCCCCCCAAAAGCCCCCCCCGCTCACCCGGTCCGAGGCGTTGCCCGACTCCTCGTCCTCCTCCTCCTCCTCCTCCTCGTCTTCCTCCTCCTCCTCCTCCTCCTCCTCCTCTTCCTCCTCCTCCTCCTCCTCGCTCAGCGCCTCGCCGGGCCCTCGCCCTCCGACTGCGCCCCCCCCCCCCCCCAGTGAGCGGGGGCGGGGAGCCCCCAGTTCCTCCCAGTATCCACCAGTTCCCTCCCACTGCCCCTTATATTGACCCCGAGTGTCTCCCAGTGTCCCCCAGTTCCCTCCCAGTGCCCCCCATATTGACCCCGAGTCCCTCCCACTGCCCCCCAGTACCTCCCGGTACCCCCCTATTGATCCCCAGTCCCTCCCAGTATCCCCCAGTATCTCCCAGTATCCCCCAGTACCTCCCAGTGCTCCCCATATTGGCCCCAAATCCCTCCCAGTGCCCCCCAGTTCCCTCCATATCACCCCCCCAGTCCCTCCCAGTGCCCCTCGGTTCCCCCTACGTTGACCCCCAGTGCCTCCCAAGTCCCTCCCAGTATCCCCCAGTACCTCCCAGTATCCACCAGTACCTCCCAGTGCCCCCCATATTGACCCTGAGTCCCTCCCAGTGCCCCCCAGTTCCCCCCAGTACCTCCCAGTGCCCCCAACCCCCCCGTATTGCCCCCCACTCCCTCCCAGTTGCTCCCAGTCCCTCCCAGTGTCCCCCAATCCCCCCCAACCCCTCCCAGTCCCTCCCAGACCCCCCCCCAATCCCCCCAGGCCCCTCCCAGTCCCTCCCAGTGCCCCCAATGTCCCCCCAGACCCCCCCAGACCCCTCCCAGACCCCTCCCAGTGCCCCCCAATCCCCCCCAGTCCCTCCCAGTCCCCCCCAGACCCCTCCCAGTCCCCCCCAGACCCCTCCCAGTGCCCCCCAATCCCCCCAAACCCCTCCCAGTGCCTCCCAGTCCCTCCCAGTGCCCCCCAATCCCCCCAGTCCCCCCCAGACCCCTCCCAGCCCCCCAGACCCCCCAGTGCCTCCCAGTGCCTCCCAGTGCCCACCTTGCTGTCCGAGTCCCCGTGCCCGTCCACGCTGAAGCCGTCGTAGAAGAGGGAGAAGCCGCCCCCCCTCGCTGTCCCACCTCGTCCCGGCCCCCCCGCGGGGGCGCGGCCATCTCCTCCGTCACCGTGATCCGGGGGGGGGGGCGTCACTGGGGGGGGGGGGGGGGGGGGGGGGGGGGGCAAGGGGGCTGGGGGGGGCTAAGGGGGGGCTGGGGGGGACTTGGGGGTCGGGGGGGTTGGGGGGATTGGGAGGGGTTGGGGGGGGTCAAGGGGAGCTCAGGGGGGAATTGGGGGGGGCAAAGGGGCTGGGGGGGGGCTTGGGGGTCTTGGGGGGGGCTGGGGGGGCCTGGGGGGCAAAGGGGTTGGGGGGGTAACGGGGGTCTTGGGGGGCTTGGGGGTCTTGGGGGGGGCCTGGAGGGGGTTGGGGGGCTGGGAGGGTTTGGGGGGGGGCAAAGGGGCTGGGGGCTTGGGGGGTTTGGGGGGGCAAAGGGGTTGGGGGGGGCTAAGGGGGTCTGGGGGGGGGTCGGGGGGGGCCTGGGGGGTCCAGGGGGGTTGAGGGGTTGGGGGGTCTCCAGATCCTGGGGGTCCCGGGGGGGTTAGGAGGGTCTCGAGGGGAGTTGGGGGGGTTTGGGGGGGGGACTGGGGGAGGTTTGGGGGGGGGTCGGGGGGGGGTTGGGGGGGGGCTGAGGGGGGGTTGGGGGGTCCCGGGGGGTCCTGGGGGGTCCCGGGGGGATCCCAGGGGTCCCGGGGGGGGGTCCCGGGGGTACCTCAGTGGAGGCGCGGGGGCTGGGGCGCTGCAGCCGCTTGTGGAGCCCCCCTCGGGGCCGTACCCCAGCTTGGGGCGCTTGGGGGGTCTGGGGGGGGCAAAATTGGGGGGGGGCGTTAGGGACCCCGACCCCCCCTTCAGATCCCGAAACCCCCCCAAACCCCCCATATCTCCCCTTAGGCCCCCCCCAGCCCCCCAAACCCCCCCAATTTTCCTCCTACGCCCCCCCAACTTATAAACCCCCCCCCCAAATTTTTAAGCGCCCCCCCCCAATTTTTAAGCCCCCCGGCTCCCCCCAGCCCCCCCAAAACCCCTCTTAGGACCCCCCAGCCCCCCAAAACCCCCCCCCCCAAATTTTCCTCCTACGCCCCCCCACCTTATAACCCCCCCCCCCCAAATTTTTAAGCGCCCCCCAATTTTTAAGCCCCCTCCAGCCCCCCTAATCGCTCAAAACCCCCCAAAACCCCTCTTAGGCCCCCCAGCCCCCCAAACCCCCCCAATTTTCCCTCTACGCCCCCAACTTATAACCGCCCCCCCCCAAATTTTTAAGCGCCCCCCCATAATTTTTAAGCCCCCCCGGCCCCCACCCGGCTCCTCGATGCTCCGCAGCTCGTCGGCCACGCGGAAGTGCAGCATCTCCGACACCCGCTTCTCCGGCACCTGGGGGGGGGGGGCAGCATCAAGGGGGGGCCCCAGCGGGTGCCCCCCCCCTTAAATAACCCCCCCACCCCAAAATGCGCCCCCCCCCCCAAAAATAAAACCTCACCTGCCCGTTGCTGGGCTTGGCCATGGTCTTGCGGGCTCGGTGCACCTTGGGGCGGGCGGGGGGGTCCGGGGGGCGCGGGGGTCCGGGGGGCGCGGGGGGTCGGCGGAAGGGGGCGGAGGGGGGGCGGGCGGCCCCCCGCCCCCCCCCGGCAGGCTGAGGAGGCGCAGGGCCAGGCTCTGCCCGGGGGGACTTCCCGGCCCCCGTCAGGGACATTTTGGCTCGGCTGGGGGGGGGGGGGGGCAGCCGGGGTGGAGCCCCCCCCCCCCGCCGCCGCCCCCGGCCCGGGGAGCCCGGCAGGGTCTTGGTGGCGTGGCCTTGGGGGGGGAAAGGGGTCAGAGACCCCCGAAATGACAAATCCCCCCCCAAAAATGACCCCTGAACCCCCCCCTCAAAAAAAAATAATTAACCCCCCCAAATTGCCGCAGAGCCCCCCCCAAAGAGCCCCCCCGACAACCAACCCCCCCAAAACCCCCAGCCCCCCCCCCCAAAATATCTCCTGCCCCCCCCAAGCACCAGCCCCCCCCCAGAGACCCCCCCAAAACCTTTGTGCCCCCCCCCCCAAAATTTCTGCCCCCCACCCCCCGCAGGACCACCCAAGACCCCCCCCCAAACCTTTGTGCCCCCCCCCCAACCCCCCAAAACCCCCCGACCCCCCAAAGCCCCCCATTTTCCCCCCAACCCCCCTTGCCCCCCAGGACCCCCCCCCAAATTTTTGCCCCCCCCCCCCCCAAATTTTTTTGCCCCCCCCCCCCCCCCAAATTTTTGTGCCCCCCCCCCCTTTACCTGCCAGCCCCTTGGGGCTGCCTCCAGCCTGGGGCGGGCGCCCCCTGCGCCCCTCCCCCTCCCCCTGCCCCCCCCGCGTCTTCAGGCCCGGGGGCGGGAGGGGGGCCGCCGCCCCCCCCCGCGGGGGGGCTGGGAGGGGGCGGGGCCTCGGTGCAGGGGGGGGGAGGGGCTGCCGGGGGGTGCCCTGGAGGAAAGGGGGGGGGGGGGGTAAATTTTGGGGGGGGGGGGGGGAATAAAAAGAGGGGGGGATTTTCGGGGGGATTTTGGGGGGGGGTCGCGCCCCCCCACACTCACCGGGGTCTCCCAGAGCCTCGGCTACGGGGGTCGCGGGCGCCGGAGGGTCCTGGGGGGGCAGAAATTTGGGGGGGGGCAGAAATTTGGGGGGGGTCGTTTTGAGGGGGGGCGTTTGGGGGGGGGGCTCCAGGCCTCGGGGGTACAGGGGTGGGGGAGGGGGGCGGGAGGGGGGGAAAATGGGGGGGGGGGGGGCAGAAATTTGGGGAGGGGGCTCCTGGGGGGGGGGGAATTTGGGGAGGGAGCTTCGGGGGGGGCTTCTGGACGGGGGGGGGCAATTTGGGGGGGGGGCATTTGGG
The DNA here is from genome assembly GCF_040182565.1 of Anser cygnoides. Taxonomy (NCBI): domain Eukaryota; kingdom Metazoa; phylum Chordata; class Aves; order Anseriformes; family Anatidae; genus Anser; species Anser cygnoides. The sequence continues at coordinate 2,286,156 of NC_089907.1, forward strand.
GGCTCCAGGCCTCGGGGGGGGCACAGGGGTGAGGGGGGGCAGAAATTTGGGGAGGGGGCTCCTGGGGGGGGCAACGGGGGGGACAATGGGGGGCAATTTGGGGGGGGCAAGGTCTTGGGGGGGGCTGCAGGCCTCGGGGGAGGAATTTGGGGAAGGGGGGCCCGGGGGGGGCAGAAATTTGGGGGGGGGGCTTCGGGGGGGGGCAACTGGGGGGGGGGGGGGGGGGGCAACTGGGGGGGAGGCTCCAGGCCTCAGGGGGGCCCCAGGCCCCGGGGGGGTGCGGAGGGGATGGGGGGCCCGAAGCCCTTGGGGGGGGTCGCCCAAACCCCCGGCGGGTTTTTGGGGCGATTTTGCGGCATTTTGGGGTTTTTGGGGGTTTTTTTTCGGCCCCCCCCCCCCCCCGTACCTCGCTGCCGGCCGCCGCCGCCTCCATCGCGCCGCGCGCGCAGCGTCTGACGTCACGGCGTAAAGCGTGGGGGGCGGGGTCACGTAAAGGGGGCGGGGTCACGCGGAGGGGGCGTGGCCTGGAGGAGGGGGGCGTGGCCTGGAGAGGGGGCGTGGTCTGGAGGAGGGGGCGTGGCCTGGAGGAGGGGGCGTGGCCTCGCCGCCCGCCGGTCCCGCCCCGCCGAGGGCCGGAGCGAGGGGGCGGTGCCACGGGGAGGGGGCGTGGCTTATGGTGGGCGTGGCTTGGAGGGGGCGTGGCTTGGAGGGGGCGTGGCTAGGAAGGGGGCGTGGCCAGGCGGCTGTTTCCAGCGGGCGGGGGAGCGAGGAGCGCGCGCTGCCCCTCCCCTCCCTCCCCTCCCCCCCCCCCCCCCCCCCCCGTTTCCCATTTTCGCCCTTTTTCGCCTCGTTTTTTTTTTTTCGCTTTCCTTTATTACAAAATCTCTAAAAGCACCGCCGGCGGCCCCCCCCCACCCCCCCCCCCCCCCCCCCCCCCGGCCCCCCAGCCCGGGCCCCCCCCCCCCCCCCCCACGCCCCCCCACGCCCCCCCCCAAACCCCCCCCCCCCCCAAATCCCCCCCCCCCTCCGAATCCCCCCCCCCTTCGTTCCTCTACGCTACGGAGCCCCCCCAGGACCCCCCCCCCCCGGTCACTACGAGCTACAGGGAGAAACGGGGACCCCCCCTGACCCCCCCGGTCTTTGGGGGTGCATAGGGACCCCCCAGCTGGGCCCCAGCCCCCCAAAAGCTGGGGGCCACCAGGAGGGGGGCACCCCAAAAGCTGGAGGCCCCCGGGGGCCATCCCAAAATCTGGGGGCTCCCGAGGGGCCCACCCCAAAACCTGGGGGCCACCAGGAGGGGGGGGCACCGCAAAGCTGGAGGCCCCCCAGGGGGGCCACCCTAAAATCTGGGGGCACACCCCAAAATCTGGGGGCCCCCCAGGAGGACGCCCCAAAATCTGGGGGGGCCACCCCAAAATCTCAGGGATCCACCCCACATCCGGGGGCCACCAGGAGGGGGGCACCCCAAAATCTGGGGGGGCTACCCCAAAATATGAGGGCCACCAGGAGAGGTGGCCACCCCAAAATCTGGGGGGGCCACCCCAAAATCTGGGGGACCCCGGGGGGGCCACCCCAAAATCTGGGGGGGCCACCCCAAAATCTGGGGGCCACCCCAAAATCTGGAGGCCACCGGGGGGCGGGCACCCAACCGGGGGACCCCAAAATCTGGAGGCCAAAGCCAAGGGGGGCCCCGACATCGGGGACCCCCGGGGGGCACAAGCGTCCCCTCGGGTGTCCCCAAAGCCGAGCCCCGCCCCCGTGATGACATCAGAGGCCAGGCAGCCAATCCTGTTGTCCGAAAGCAAGCCCGGCCCCTTGGCCAAACCGTTGTCCAATGAGGGGCCAAGGCCTCCAGCTGGCTGAACTCGTCATCCAATGAGAGGCCGAGGCCTCCAGGTGGCCGAACCCATCGTCCAATGAGAGGCCGAGGCCTGCAGGTGGCCAAGCCCGTCGTCCAATGAGGATCTTTGGCACCCACGACAGCCGAACCCCTCGTCCAATGGCGAGGAGCCGCCCCAAGGGGCCACCCAACCGTCGGGCTGGCCAAACCCATCGGCCAATCACAAGCCACGGCGTTCCAGCTGGCCAAACCCATTGGCCAATGACGAAGGACGGCGTTCCAGTTGGCCGAACCCCCAGTCAACATCTGATTGGCCAAACCATCGGCCAACGGTGGACCACGGCCTTCTGATTGGCTAAATCCGTCGTTCAACGTCCGGTTGGCCAAACCCATCGGCCAATGACGAACGAGGGTGTTGCGGTTGCCAAACCCGTCGGCCAACGATGAATCACGACGTTCTGATTGGCCAAACTCATCAGCCAATGACCGAGCGTTGTTCTAGTTGGCCAAACCCATCAGCCAATGAAGAACCACGGCGTTGCAGTTGGCCAAATCCATCGGCCAATGACGAACGACGGCGTTCCGGTTGGCCAACCCCAGTGCCCAATGTTCTGTTGGCCAAGTCCATCAACCAATGACCAACCACGGTGTTCCGGTTGGCCAAACCCATTGGCCAATTTCTGGTTGGCCAAACCCATCAACCAATGACCAACCACGGTGTTCCAGTTGGCCAAACCCATCAACCAATGACGAACAACAGCGTTCCTGATGGCCAAATCCACTGGCCAATGACGAGCCACAGCATTCTGGTTGGCCAATCCCATCAGTCGATGACCAAGCGCAGCGTTCCAGTTGGCCAAACCCATCAGCCAATGACAAACGATGGCGTTCCCGATGGCCAAACCCCATGTTCCATTGGCCAAAGCCATCAGTCGATGACCAACCACGGCGTTCCAGTGTTCCGGTCGTCTAAATCCATTGGCCAATGACGAGCGACGGCATTTTGGTTGGCCAATCCCATCAGTCGATGACCAAGCACGGCGTTCCAGTTGGCCAAACCCATTGGCCAATGTCCAGTTGGCCAAACCCATCCGCCGATGACCAACCACGGTGTTCCAGTTGGCCGAACCCATCGACCAATGACCAATCACGGCGTTCCGGTTGGCCAAACCCATCAGCCGATGACCAACCACGGTGTTCCAGTTGGCCAAACCCATCAACCAATGACGAACAACGGCGTTCCAGTTGGCCAAACCCATTGGACAATGTTCTGTTGGCCAAACCCTTCAGTCGATGACCAATCACAGCATTTCAGTTGGCCAAACCCATCAACCAATGACCAATCACGGCATTCCGGTTGGCCAAACCCTTCAGCTGATGACCAACCACGGCGTTCCAGTTGACCAAAGGCATCAACCAATGACCAACCACGGCGTTCCGGTTGGCCAAACCCTTCAGTCAATGACCAATCACGGCGTTCCGGTTGGCCAAACCCTTCAGTCGATGACCAACCACAGCGTCCCAGTTGGCCAAACCCATCGGACAATGTTCCGTTGGCCAAACCCATCAGTCGATGAGCAACCCCAGTGTTCCAGCCGGCCAAATACATCAGCCAATGGCAAACGATGGCATTCCAGTTGGCCAAACCCATTGGACAATCTTCTGGTGGCCAAGTCCTTCAGCCGATGACCAATCACAGCATTTCAGTTGGCCAAAGCCATCAACCAATGACCAACCACGGCGTTCCGGTTGGCCAAACCCTTCAGTCAATGACCAACCACGGCGTTCCAGTTGGCCAAACCCTTCAGTCAATGACCAATCACGGCGTTCCAGTTGGCCAAACCCTTCAGTCAATGACCAATCACGGTGTTCCAGTTGGCCAAACCCTTCAGTCAATGACCAATCACGGTGTTCCAGTTGGCCAAACCCATCGACAATGACCAATCACGGCATTCCGGTTGGCCAAACCCATCAGTCAATGACCAATCACGGCATTCCGGTTGGCCAAACCCTTCAGTCAATGACCAATCACGGTGTTCCAGTTGGCCAAACCCTTCAGTCGATGACCAACCACGGCGTTCCAGTTGGCCAAACCCATCAGTCGATGACCAACCACGGCGCCCCGCTTGGCCAAACCCACCAGCCGCCGTCCGGTTGGCCAAGCCCATCAGCCTGGCGGCCAACCACCGCTCTCTGGTTGCCCGAGCCCCCCCAGCGGCCCCCGAGCCCAGATGTCACCGCCCCCAGCCGGGACGTCACCCGGCGGCGCCGCGGCGTGGCCGAACCCGCCGTCCGAGCGCCGCCGCCGCCGCCCGTCCCCGGCGTCGCTCGCCCGGAGCCGTCGCCCGGTGCCGAGAGCGCGGGCGCCCCGCCGGGGCCGGGGGCCGGGCGCCCGCCCCCCTCAGCGCACCAGGACGTTGATCTCGGCCACGCTGGCCTCCAGCACGTTCTCGGCGGTGGTTTTGCCGTGCTGCTCCTTGAGGTGGCGGCGGATGGCGGGCTTGTGGGCGAAGCGCACGTCGCAGTAGGAGCAGCGGTAGGGCCGCTCGCCGCTGTGCAGGTTCGTAGCGGTGGTCGTGGAGCGTGGACTTCTGGGTGAAGCTCTTGCCGCAGACGCCGCAGCCGTGGGACTTGACGCCGCGGTGGACGTTCATGTGCCGGTTGAGGTTGCTGCTGTGGTTGAACTGCTTGCCGCAGCGCGGGCACATGAAGACGAAGTGCTGGGCCCGCATGTGGAACACCAGCTTCTCCACCCCCTGGAAGCCCTCGCCGCACTTGCCGCACCGCGCCGGGGCGCAGAAGGACGAGGAGGACGACGAGGACGACGACGAGGACGAGGACGGCGGGGCGGCGCCGCCGACGAAGGCCCCGGCGGCGGCTGCGGCGGCGCGATCCCCCGCCGCCGCCGCCGCCGCCGCCGCCGCCGTCCTCGGCGGCGCCGGCGCCGGGGAAGATGAGGACGCCCTCGCCCTCGGCGTCCTCGGCCAGGCTGTGGCGCGCCTTGACCACGCCGAGCGGCGGCAGCCGCGGCGCCTCCACCACCGCCTCCACCACCGCCTCCACCACCCGCGGCCGCCGCCGCCGCTGCCGCTGCTGCTGCTGCTGCTCCGGCGCCGCTGCCGCCGCCGAAACCGCCGCCGAAACCGCCGCCACCGCCGCCGTGCCGGGCTCCACCTTGACGATGCAGACGTCGGGCGCCGCCTCCTCCTCCTCCTCCTCCTCCTCGTCGTCGTCGTCGTCCTCCTCCCGCTTGGCGGGGCGCAGCGGGGGCTCGGGGGGGGCTGGATGGGCGGGCCAGGGCGCCGCGGCAGCGCTCGACCACGTGCTCCATCTGCAGGTAGCTGGCGGCCGTCAGGTAGTTGACGAGGTCGCGGCCGGCGAACTCGAGGGCGCCGGTGTAGCAGGAGAGGAGGAGGTCGGCCAGCACGCGGGCGCTGTGGGCCAGCGAGACGCGCAGCTCGGCCGCCGGGTTGAGGAGGAACTGGTCGCGGAGGAAGGGCGAGCAGGCGGCCAGGATGACGCGGTGGCCGCGGGAAGCGCAGGCTGCGGGCCACGATGGTGACGTCGCAGAAGCGCTCCTCGGCCCGCAGGCGCGTCATGCTGCGCAGCGCCGCCGCCTCGTGGCCCGGCAGCTGGAAGCGCAGCACCTCCGCGCACGACGACATGGCGGGGGGGGGGACTGGGAGGGACTGGGGGGGACTGGGAGAGGTGGGGGGGACTGGGAGAGGTGGGGGGAGTGGGAGAGGTGGGGGGGAATGGAGAGGAACGGAGAGGGAGTGGGGTTACTGGGGGGACTGGGAGGGACTGGGAGGGACTGGGAGGGGACTGGGAGAGGTGGAGGGGGAGTGGGAGAGGTGGGGGGGACTGGGAGGAATGAGGGGGAATGGAGAGGAACAGAGAGAGGAGTGGGGTTACTGGGGGGACTGGGAGGGACTGGGAGGGACTGGGAGGGGACTGGGAGAGGTGGAGGGGGAGTGGGAGAGGTGGGGGGGACTGGGAGAGGAACAGAGAGGAATGGGGTTACTGGGGGGACTGGGAGGGACTGGGAGGAGTGGGAGGGACTGGGAGGGAACTGGGAGGGAACTGGGAGGGAACTGGGAGAGGTGGAGGGGGACTGGGAGAGGTGGGGGGGACTGGGAGAGGAATGGAGAGGAGTGCGGTTACTGGGGGGACTGGGAGGGACTGGGAGGGACTGGGAGGGAACTGGGAGGGGAACTGGGAGGGAACTGGGAGGGAACTGGGAGGGACTGGGAGGGGTGGGGGGGAGTAGGGTGGAGTGCAGAGAGTGGGAGAGGAATGGAGAAGAATGGGGGTTACTGGGGGGACTGGGAGGGACTGGGAGGGAGTGGGAGGGACTGGGAGGGAACTGGGAGGGGAACTGGGAGGGAACTGGGAGAGGTGGAGGGGAGTGGGGGGAGTGGGGGGAAGTGGGGAGGAATGGAGAGGAATGGGGTTACTGGGGGGACTGGGAGGGAACTGGGAGGGAACTGGGGGAAATGGGGGGAAATGGGAGGGACTGGGAGGAGTGGGGGGTTACTGGGGGAAATGGGGAGAAGTGGGAGGAATGGGAAGGACTGGAGGGACTGGGAGCACTGGGAGGGACTGGGGGCACTGGGGTCTAGGGGTTCTGGAGGGAACTGGGGGGCACTGGGGGCACTGGGGGGAACTGGGGGAAATGGGATGAGCTGGGGCAGTGGGGGCAGAGGGAAACTGGGGGCACTGGGAGTTACTGGGAGGGGCTACTGGGAGCACTGGGAGGGGTTACTGGGAGTACTGGGAGGGGTTACTGGGAGTACTGGGAGGGGTTACTGGGAGCACTGGGAGGGGCTACTGGGAGTACTGGGAGGGGCTACTGGGAGTTACTGGGAGGGGCTACTGGGAGGGAGCACGGGGAGGGGTTACTGGGAGCTACTGGGAGGGAGCAGTGGGGCGTTGCTGGGGGGGTCACTGGGGGGGGAACTGGGAGCACGGGGGTCACTGGGAGGGGCTACTGGGAGTTACTGGGAGGGGCTACTGGGAGTTACTGGGAGGGAGGAGCAGGGTGTCACTGGGCGCACTGGGGGAGGGCACTGGGAGGGTCACTGGGAGCACTGGGGGGTTACTGGGGGTTACTGGGAGGGGCTACTGGGAGTTACTGGGAGGGAGGAGCAGGGTATCACTGGGCGCACTGGGGGAGGGCACTGGGAGGGTCACTGGGAGCACTGGGAGGGGTTACTGGGGGTTACTGGGAGGGGCTACTGGGAGCACTGGGGGGTCGCTGGTAGCCAACTGGGAGCACTGGGAGCCTGGGGGGGGGGGGGGGGGAGGGGCGCAGTCACGTGACCTCAACCTGCGGAGAGAGCCCGGCGCTGACGTCACCACCGCCCCCCCTCCCCCCTCCCTCCCTCCCCCCCCGTTACCGCGGGGCATTGTGGGACCTCGGAGGACCTGTGACGTCACCACCCCCCGCACGGTTCCCATGGCAACGCGCCGCCATCTTCCTTACGGGGGGGGGGAACCGGGGCGGGGGGGGGGGGGAGGAACCGGGACGGGGCGGGAGGGGGCGTGGGGGGGGCGGGGGGTGCCCGGTGCCCCTCCCCCCCCCCCCCGAATTTCTCCCCCCTCCCCGGTTCCCCCCCCCGCCCAGAGGCGCCGCGATGTCCCCGTGGGCGCTGCCGCTGCTGCTCCTCGCCCTCCCCGGCGCCCCCAGCCCCCCCCCCGCGGCGTGCCCGCCCCCTCGCGGCCCCCCCGGGACGTACCCGCAGCCCCGGGCCGGGGGAGGCAGCGGGGGGCCCCGGGGGCGGCCGGGCCCGGCGCCGTGCCGAGGTGCGGGAGGGGTTCCGGGGGGAAGGGTTTAACGGGGGACCCACAGGAAGGCCCTAAGAGAGGCGGGGGGGGGGAGGGGGAAAAGGGGCCGGGTGGGGAACGCGGGGAGGGGAAGGAAGGTTCCGGGGGAGGGAGGTTCCGGGGGGTTTTGGGGGGGGTTGGGGGGTTTTGGGGGGTGTGGGGGGATAAAGGTGGGATTTGGGGGGATTGGGGGCTTTAAATTTGGGGTTTGGGGGGATCGGGGGGCTTAATTACAGGGGGACGGCGGGGGGGGGGTTGGGGGTCCCTAAGGTGGGTTTGGGGGAGGCTGGGACCCCAAATTTGGGGGGTTTTGGGGGGGCTAAATCTGGGGTTTGGGGGGAATTGGGGTCCCGAAATCTGGGGTTTGGGGGGATTTGGGGGTCTAAATCTGGGATTTGGGGGAACGGGGGCCTTAATTATGGGGGACGGGGGGTTGGGGGTCCCTAAGGTGGGTTTGGGGAGGCTGGGACCCCAACTTCGGGGGTTTTGGGGGGGGTGGGGGGAATTGGGGGCTAAAGCTGGGATTTGGGGGCATTGGGGTCTCTCAATCTGGGTTTGGGGGGAATGGGGGGCCTGAAATCCTGGGGACGGGGGGGTTGGGGGTTCCTAAGGTGGGTTTGGGGGAGAAATGTGGGGTTTTGGGGGAAAAAGGACCTCAAATTTGGGGTTTGGGGGGATTTGGGGTCCTAAATCTGGGTTTTGGGGAAATTGGGAGCCTTAATTCTGGAATTTGGGGGAATTGGGATCCATAAATCTGGGATTTGGGGGGAATGGGGGCCTTAATTATGGGGGACAGGGGGGTTGGGGGTCCCTGAGGTGGGTTTTGGGTGAAAAGGAGCCCAAATTTGGGGGGGTTGGGGGGAATTTGGGGCCTAACTCTGGGATTTGGGGGAATTAGGGTCCCCAAATCTGGGTTTTGGGGGAATTGGGGGCCTTAAATCCTGGGGACGGGGGGTTGGGGGTTCCTAAAGCGGGTTTTGGGGGGAAATGTGGGGGTTTTGAGGGAAAACGACCTCAAATTTGGGGTTTGGGGGGATTTGGGGGTCCTAAATCTGGATTTTGGGGGAAATTGGGGGCCTTAATTCTGGAATTTGGGGGAATTGGGATCCATAAATCTGGGATTTGGGGGGAATGGGGGCCTTAAAACCTGGGGACGGGGGGGTTGGGGGTCCCTGAGGTGGGTTTTGGGTGAAAAGGACCCCAAATTTGGGGGGGGTTGGGGGGAATTTGGGGCCTAACTCTGGGATTTGGGGGAATTAGGGTCCCCAAATCTGGGTTTTGGGGGAATTGGGGGCCTGAAATCCTGGGGACGGGGGTTGGGGGTCCCTAAGGTGGGTTTTGGGGGAGAAATGTGGGGTTTTGGGGGAAAAGGACCTCAAATTTGGGGTATGGGGGGGATTTGGGGACCTAAACCTGAAATTTGAGGAAATTGGGAGCCTTAATTCTGGGATTTGGGGCAATTGGGGTCCTCAAATCTGGGTTTTGGGGGAATTGGGGGCCTTAAATCCTGGGGACGGGGGTTGGGGGTCCCTGAGGTGGGTTTTGGGTGAAAAGGAGCCCAGAATTTGGGGGGGTTGGGGGGAATTTGGGGCCTAACTCTGGGATTTGGGGCAATTGGGGTCCCCAAATCTGGGTTTCGGGGGAATTGGGGGCCTTAAATCCTGGGGACGGGGGGTTGGGGGTCCCTAAAGCGGGTTTTGGGGGAAATGTGGGGGTTTTGAGGGAAAAAGGACCACAAATTTTGGGGTTTGGGGGGATTTGGGGGTCCTAAATCTGGATTTTGGGGGAATGGGGGGGCCTTAATTCTGGGGGACGGGGGCGGTTGGGAGTCCCTAAGGCGGGTTTTGGGTGAAAAGGAGCCCAAATTTGGGGGGTTTGGGGGAATTTGGGGCCCCCCTTACTGGGGGGGGGTCCCCACCCCGCAGCCCCCGGTGCCCGGCCCCGCTGTCGTTCCCCAACGGGGCCATGGCCCCCCGGCTCCCCGCGTACCCCCCGGCAGCTCCGTGGCCTTCGAGTGCGACGACGGCTTCGTCCTGCGCGGGGCCCAGCGCCTGCGCTGCCGCCCCGGGGGGTCTGGAGCGGGGCCCCCCCGTCTGCGACGACGGCGGTGAGAACCCCGAAACGGGCCCCCCACGGGGAGACCCCAAAAAGACCCCGAAAAGACCCCCAAAAGGGCCCAGGAAGACCCCCAAAAAGACCCCAAAAAGACCCCAAAAGCCCCGAAAAGGGCCCCTGGGAGACCCCAAAAGGGCCCAGGAAGACCCCAAAAAGACGCCAAAAAGACCCCAAAAGGGCCCAGGAAGACACCCAAAAAGACCCCAAAAGACCCCAAAAGGGCCCCGGGAGACCCCAAAAGGGCCCAGGAAGACCCCAAAAGACCCCAAAAGACCCCAAAAGGGCCCCGGGAGACCCCAAAAGGGCCCAGGAAGACCCCAAAAAGACGCCAAAAAGACCCCAAAAGGGCCCAGGAAGACCCCAAAAGACCTGAAAAGGGCCCCCAGGAGACCCCAAAACCCCCGGAAGACCCCAAAAGGGCTCCAGAAAGACCCCAAAAAGCCCCAGGGAGACCCCAAAAGGGCCTCAGTGAGACCCCAAAATCCCCAGGGAGACCCCAAAAGGGCCCAGGAAGACCCCAAAAAGCCCCCGGGAGACCCCGAAAAGCCCCCAGGAAACCCCAAAAGGGCCCCAAAAAGACCCCAAAAGGCCCCAGGGAGACCCCAAAAGGGCCCAGGAAGACCCCAAAAAGACCCCAAAGACCCAAAAAGGGCCCCAGGAGACCCCAAAAGGGCCCAGGAAGACCCCAAAAGACCCCAAAAGCCCCGAAAAGGGCCCAGGAGACCCCAAAAGGGCCCAGGAAGACCCCAAAAAGACCCCAAAGCCCCGAAAAGGCCCCTGGGAAGACCCCAAAAGGGCCCCGGGAAGACCCCAAAGACCCCAAAAGCCCCGAAAAGGGCCCAGGGAGACCCCAAAAGGGCCCAGGAAGACCCCAAAAAGACCCCAAAGACCCCAAAAGGGCCCCAGGGAGACCCCAAAAGGGCCCGGGAAGACCCCAAAAGGGCCCAGGGAGACCCCAAAAAGCCCCCGGGAGATGCCGAGCCCCCCTCCTGGGGACCCTAATAAAAAAAGGGGGTTTAGGTCAAAGATATGGGATTTCCTTCTTGGGGGGGGCCCAAATCCCCCAAAGTGACCCCAGAATTAGTGCGGCAGACCCCAAAATCACCCTGGTGGCCCCAAAATCCCTCAGACTGACCCAAAGTGTCCCTGGGAGGGCTCCAAATCCCCCCGGGGACCCCAACCCCCCATTGAGCCCCAAATCCCACCCCGGTACCCCAAATCCCCCTAGTGAGCCCCAAATCCCCCCTAGGGACCCCAAATCCCTCCTGGGGACCCCAAATCCCCCTATTGAGCCCCAAATCCCCCCCGGGGACCCCAAATTGCCCCTGGGGACCCCAAAACCCCCCAGGGACCCCAGCCCCCCCGAAGAGCCCCAAATCCCCCCCAGGGACCCCAAATCCCCCTATTGAGCCCCAAATCCCCCCCAGGGACCCCAAATCCCCCTTAATGAGCCCCAAACCCCCCCCCCCGGCACCCCAAATCCCTCCTGGGGACCCCAAATCCCCCCTTGGGAAACCCCACGCCCCCCAGGGAGCCCCAACCCCCCCAGGGAACCCCAAATCCCCCTGAGGACCCCAAATCCCCCGGGGGGACCCCAAAATCCCTCTCAGAGCCCCCCAATCCCCTCCTACGGCCCCCCCAACCCCCCCAAGGGACCCCCCCGAGCCCCCCGGGACCCCCCCCCCCCCAATCCCTCCCTTTCGGGGTCCCTATAGGGTTTGGGGGGGGGGCTTTTGTGGGGGGGGGGTCACGGGGGTCCTGCCCCCCGTGCCCCCCCCCCCTGACGCCCCCCAGCAGGTGACTGTCCCCCGGCGGGGCCCCGGCCGGGGGGTGACGACGGGGGGGCCGGTGGCGGGGGGCCGAGGTGGGGGTGCGCTGCGGCCCCGGGCTGCAGCTCCTGGGCCCCCCGGCGCCGCTGCCTGGACACGGGGCGGTGGTCGGGGCCCGAGCCCAGCTGCCGGCGTGAGTGGCCCCAAATCCCCCCGCCCCATTTCCCTGTGCCCCCATAACCCCCCGGCCCCATGTCCCCATGTCCCCATGTCCCCATAACCCCCCGGCCCCGTATCCCAATGCCCCCATGTCCCCGTGTCCCCACACCCCAACGTCCCCATGACCTATCCCAGTTTCCCCATATCCTGGTGTCCCCACACCCCAATATCCCCACACCCCAATGTCCCCATAACCCCACACCCCAGTGTCCCCATAACCCCTGTCCCCATAACCCCATGTCCCCCTGTCCCCACACCCCAACGTCCCCATAACCCTATACCCCGATGTCCCCACGTCCCCGTACCCCAATGTCCCCCTGCCCCCATATCCCAGTTTCCCCATATCCTGGTGTCCCCACACCCCAATATCCCTATACCCCAATGTCCCAATAACCCCCCACCCCAATATCCCCATAACCCCACGCCCCAATGTCCCAATATGCCCATAACCCCATATCCCAATGTCCCCATACCCCAATATCCCCACACCCCAATGTCCCCATAACCCCCCACCCCAGTGTCCCCACACCCCAATGTCCCCGTAACCCCACACCCCAATGTCCCCACACCCCAATGTCCCTATAACCCCATACCTCAACGTCCCTATATCCCAATGACCCTATAACCGCATATCCCAACATCCCCACACCTCAATATCCCCATACCCCAATATCCCCATAACCCCACACCCCAATGTCCCCACACCCCAATATCCCTATACCCCAACATCCCTATAACCTCACACCCCAATATCCCCACACCCCAATATCCCCATAACCCCACACCCCAATGTCCCCACACCCCAATGTCCCTATACCCCAATGTCCCCATAACCTTATACCCCAACACCCCAATGACCCCACACCCCAACGTCCCAATATCCCCATAACCCCATATCCCAATATCCCCATAACCCCACACCCCAACGTCCCAATGTCCCCATAACCCCACACCCCAATGTCCCCATACCCCAATGTCCCCATAACCCCACACCCCAGTGTCCCGACACCCCAATGTCCCCACACCCCAACGTCCCCATAACCCCACACCCCAATGTCCCCATAACCCCACACCCCAATGTCCCGACACCCCAATATCCCCATACCCCAACATCCCCATAACCCCACACCCCAATATCCCAATATCCCCATAACCCCACACCCCAGTGTCCCCATACCCCAATGTCCCTATAACCCCATATCCCAATGTCCCCACACCCCAATATCCCTGTACCCCAATATCCCCATAACCCCACACCCCAATGTCCCAACACCCCAATATCCCTATACCCCAACGTCCCCATAACCCCACACCCCAACGTCCCAATGTCCCCATAACCCCACACCCCAATATCCCCACACCCCAACGTCCCCATAACCCCGCACCCCAATGTCCCCCCCACCCCAAAATCCCCCGTAACCCCCCGCGTCCCCCCAGACCCCTTCTCCTTCGACACCCCCGAGGACGTCACGGCGGGGCTGGGCGCCTCCTTCGCTGCCCTCCTGGAGCGAGCGGGGGCCCGCGGCGACAACAGTGAGCGCCCCCCCCCCCGCCGCCCCTGCCCCCGTGATGATGTCATCGTGACATCATCGTGACGTCATCGTGACGTCACGCAGGCTCGTCGCTGGGCCGCCGCGTGGTGCTGAGCCGCTCGGGGCCCTGCACGTCTACCTCCTCCTCGACGCCTCCGGCAGCGTCGGGCCCGACGCCTTCAGCACGCTGCAGCGCGGCGGGGGGGGTGTCTGTGGGGCCTTGGGGGGGGGGGGGGGGGGGGGTTGGGGGGGGGGGGGGGGTTGGGGGGGGGGGGGGTCGGGGGGGGGGGTTTCGGGGTCGGGGGGGGTTTTTGGGGGGGGGGGGGCTTGGTTGGGGTTGGGAGGCTCCGGTTGGGGTTGGGGGGCTCTAAATAAGGTCTGGGGGCTCCAAATAGGGTCTGGGGGCTTTGGGGGGACTTTGGGGGGGCCTGGGGGCTTGGGGGAGGTTGGGGGGGGTTTGGGGTCAACGGGAGTTGGGGTTGGGGGGTTTGGGGTCTGGGGTCTTGGTTGAGTTGGGGTTGGGAGGCTCCAGTTGGGGTTGGGGGGCTCCAGTTGGGGTTGGGGGCTCCAAATAGGGTCTGGGGTCCTCAGGGCGGGGTTGGGGAGGCGTGAGGTGATGTCACCGTGCCCCAAATGACGTCAGAGCTCCTCCAAGTGAGGTCAGGGCGCCCCAAATGGTTGGGACCCCCGAGATGAGCCCAGGCCCCCCAAACGGTATCAGGGCCCCCGAGATGGGCCCAGGACCCCCAAATGAGGTTGGGACCCCCCAAGACGAGCCCAGGCCCCCCAAGCTGAGCCCAGGCCCCCCCAAACGGCACGGGGCCCCCCCCAAAATGAGCCCAGCCCCCCCCCCGGCACGGTGCCAGCCCCCGCCCGCCCGCAGCTGAGCAGCTTCGAGGTGCCGCTGCGTTTCGCTGCCGTCTCCTTCGGCAGCCGCGCGGCGCGTCGCCGTCTCCACCGCCGAGGACGACTCGGCCGACGCCGACGAGGTCATCGAGCGCCTGCACAACATCACGCTGGCCGGTACGGCCCCCGGGGTGGGGGGTGACGGCGGGGCCGGGACCCCCGTCGGGACCCCGTTACCCACCCCATGTCCATACCCCCCCCCCGCAGAGCACGGCAACGCGACGGGCACCAACGCGCGGGCGGCGCTGATGGAGGCTCTACCACATGGTGCTCTACCACAAGGAGCGCGCCGCGCGCGCCGGGCAGCCCGATGCCTGGCGCCAGACGCGGCACGTGGTGTTCCTGATGACCGACGGTGGGCTTGGGGGGGCTTCAGGGGGATTTGGGGGGATTTGGGGGGATTTCGGGGGATTTTGGGGTGTTTTGGGGTCGCCGTTGACCCGTGTCCCGTAGGGTTGGTCAACGCTGGAGGAAACCCATGGGAGGCAGTGGTCAAGGTTTGGGACGTGGGGTCTTTGGGGGTCTTTGGGGGGGGTTGGGGTCTTCAGGGGTCTTTGGGGGGGCTTACGGGGAGATTTCAGGGGATTTCGGGGTGTTTTGGGTCCCGTTGACCCGTGTCCCATTGGGTTGGTCAACATTGGAGGGAGCCCATGGGAGGCAGCAGTCAAGATTGAGGACATGGGGTCTTTGGGGGTATTTGGGGTGGTTGGGGTCTTCGGGGGTCTTTGGGGGGGGGCCACAGGGGTCTTTGGGGGGATTTCGGGGTGTTTTGGGGGTCCCCGTTGACCCGTGTCCCGTAGGGTTGGTCAATGTTGGAGGGAACCCATGGGAGGCAGTGGTCAAGGTTGAGGACGTGGGGTCTTTGGGGGTCTTTGGGGATGGAGTGGGGTCTTCAGGGGTCTTTGGGGGTCTTTGGGGGCTTACGGGGGATTTGGGGGGATTTCGGGGTGTTTTGGGGGTCCCCGTTGACCCGTGTCCCGTAGGGTTGGTCAACGTTGGAGGGAACCCATGGGAGGCAGTGGTCAAGATTGGAGGATGTGGGGTCTTTGGGGGTCTTTGGGGGGGTTGGGGTCTTTGGGGGTCTTTGGGGGTCTTCGGGGGGGTTTGGGGTCTTCGGGGGTGTTTGGGGGGTCTTCAAAGGTCTTCAGGGGTCTTTGGGGGTCTTTGAGGGTCTTTGGGAGTCTTTGGGGGTCTCCGTTGACCCCTGTCCCGTTGGGTTGGTCAATGTTGGAGGGAACCTGAGGTAGGCGGAGGTCAAGATCGAGGACGTGGGGTCTTCGGGGGGCTTCGGGGGGGGGGGGTCTTTGTGGGGGCTGGGGGGTCTTTGGGGGATTTTGGGGGTCTTCGGGGAGCTTTGGGGGTCTTTGGGGGTCCCCGTTGACCCCTGTCCCGTTGGGTTGGTCAACGCTGGAGGGAACCCATGGGAGGCAGCGGCCGAGATCGAGGACGTGGGGTTTTGGGGGGGGGATTTGGGGGGGTCTTCGGGGAGTTACGGGGGGGGTCTTCGGTGGGTTTTGGGGTGTTTGGGGGGGTTTTGGGGGGTCTCCATCGCCCCGTGCCCCGCAGGGAGGTTCAACGTCGGGGGCAACCCGCGGGAGGCGGTGGCCAAGATCGAGGACGCGCTGGAGATTGAGCCGGACCGCCGGGAATTTTTGGGTGGGCTTTGGGGGGGGGGGCAACGGGGGGGGGGGGCCGGGGGCTCGGGGGGGTCTGGGGGGGCTTTGGAGGGGCATCGCGGGGGCGTTGGGGGGCATCAGGGGGGGCTTTTGGGGGCATTGGGGGGCTTTGGGGGTATTGAGAGCCATCGGGGGGCTTTGGGTTATTGGGGGGGGGGGGCTCTGGGGGGGTCTTTGGGGGGCTCGGGGGGCTCGGGGGGTCC
Source organism: Anser cygnoides (assembly GCF_040182565.1). Classification (NCBI taxonomy): domain Eukaryota; kingdom Metazoa; phylum Chordata; class Aves; order Anseriformes; family Anatidae; genus Anser; species Anser cygnoides. Next base: position 2,302,242 of record NC_089907.1, read on the forward strand.
CGAGGGCGCCCCTGGGCCCCTCCGGGCAGGTTTAGGGCCCCGGAGGCCGCCCCCGCCCCCCCCTCCGCCCTTTGCCCCCCCCGTTTGCTCTTGCGCCACCCTTGGGTGCCCCCCCCCCGCCCGCGCGGTCGTGGCCCCTGCTCGGCCTTGGCCTGGGCCCGGGCACGGAGCCGGCCCCCGCCCCCCCCCCCGGGGACTGCCCCCAGACCCCCCTTGGTGCCCCCAGCCCCATTTTGGGTGCCCCCAGACCCATTTTACACCCCCCCAGCCCCTCTCCAGCCCCCCCAGCCCCTCTCCAGCCCCCCATCCCCACTTTAGCCCCCATCCCCATTTTAGACCCCCCCATCCCCATTTAAGCTCCCCCAGCCCCACTTTACACCCCTCCAGCCCCCCCAGCCCCCTCTCCAGCCCCCCCAGCCCCCTCTCCAGCCCCCCAGCCCCACCACCACCCCCCCCCAGCCCTCTCTCCAGCCCCCCCCCCCAGCCCCACTTTACAGCCCCCAGCCCCCCTAGCCCCACTTTACACCCCTCCAGCCCCCCCAGCTCCTCTCCAGCCCCCAGCCCCTCTCCAGCCCCCCCCCAGCCCCATTTTACACCCCGTGTCCCCCCCTCCAGAGATCTACGCCTTCGGGGTGGGGGCGCTGGAGGTGGACCTGGTGGCGCTGGAGGCGGTGGCGACGCGGGGGCCGGAGCCCCACGCCTTCAAGCTGCAGGACGCCGCCGCGCCGCCCGGACCCTCGAGGGGCTCTGGCCGTCACCACCATCGGCGACCTCTGCGGGTCATCGTCGGGGGGGACGCCGCCCGCCCCCCCTGGCACGTCGTGCTGAGGGTGGGCGCCCGGGACCCCTGGGGACATTGGGGGGGGGGACCCTTTGGGGCCATTGGGGGCCATTTGGGGCCGTTGGGGGCCATTGGGGATCATTGGGGGTCGTTGGGGGCTTTTGGGGGTCTTTGGGGGTTTTTGAGGGCCATTGGGGGCCTTTTGGGGTCTTTGGGGGTCTTTGGGGGTCTTTGGGGGTCTTGGGGGGCCATTGGGGGCCACTGGTGGTCATTGGGGGTCTTTGGGGGTCATTGGGGGTCGTTGGGGGTCTTTGGGGGCCGTTGGGGGCCATTGGGGGTCTTTGGGGGTCATTGGGAGTCTTTGAGGGCCATTGGGGGTCTTTGGGGGCCATTGGGGGTCTTTGGGGGTCTTTGGGGGTCATTGGGGGTCTTTGGGGGTCATTGGGGGCCGTTGGGGGCCATTGGGGGCCATTGGGGGTCTTTGGGGCCATTGGGGGCCTTTGGGGGCCGTTGGGGGTCATTGGGGACTATTTGGGGTTATTGGGGGCCGTTGGGGGCCATTGGGGGCTGTTGGGGGTTGTTGGGGGCCGTTGGGGGTCTTTGGGGGCCGTTGGGGGCCATTAGGGGCCATTGGGGGTCTTTGGGGGCCGTTGGGGGTCTTTGGGGGCCATTGGGGGTCATTGGGGGCCATTGGGGGTCATTGGGGGTCTTTGGGGATCATTGGGGGTCATTGGGGGCCGTTGGGGGCCATTGGGGGTCTTTGGAGGTCTTTGGGGGCCATGGGGGGGACCCTTTGGGTCGGTGGGGGCCATTGGGGACCATTGGGGGTCATTGGGGATCATTGGGGGTCATTGGGGGTCTTTGGGGGCCATTGGGGGTCATTGGGGGCCGTTGGGGGTCGTTGGGGGGCATTGGGGGTCGTTGGGGACCATTGGGGGTCGTTGGGGACCATTGGGGGCTATTGGGGGTCTTTGGGGGCCATTGGGGGTCTTTGGGGGTCATTGGGGGTCCTTGGGGGTCTTTGGGGCCTTTGGGGGCCATTGGGGATCATTGGGGGTCTTTGGGGGCCGTTGGGGGTCTTTGGAGGTCTTTGGGGGCCGTTGGGGGTCTTTGGGGGCCATTGGGGGTCATTGGGGGCCGTTGGGGGTCGTTGGGGACCATTGGGGGTCATTGGGGATCATTGGGGGTCATTGGGGGTCTTTGGGGTCATTGGGGGTCATTGGGGGCCGTTGGGGTCTTTGGGGGCCTTTGGGGGTCGTTGGGGGTCTTTGGGGGTCTTTGGGAGCCATAGGGAGGACCCTTTGGGGTCGGTGGGGGCCATTGGGGGCCATTGGGGGCATTGGGGGGCATTGGGGGTCATTGGGGGTCGTTGGGGGTCTTTGGGGGCCATAGGGAGGACCCTTTGGGGTCGGTGGGGGCCATTGGGGGCCCCACGACGTGTCCCGTTCCCCCCCCCCCAGACCGGGGCGCGGCAGCGCTGCGGGGGGGCCCTGGTGGGGGGCCGCTGGGTGCTGACGGCCCGCGCACTGCTTCGTGGGGGCGCCGGGACCCCGCGCCTGGAGCGCCGAGCTGGTACGGGGCCCCCGGGACCCCCCCCAGGGGACCCCAAAACCCTGACCCCAGTGCCCAGCGGGACCCCAAAACCCAGACCCCCATTACCCATGGGGACCCCAAAATCCTGACCCCATTGACCAAGGGGACCCCAAAACCCAGACCCCATTGCCCAAGGGGACCCCAAAATCCTGACCCCATTACCCATGGGGACCCCAAAACCCAGACCCCATTGACCAAGGGGACCCCAAAACCCGGACCCCAGTGCCCAGCGGGACCCCAAAACCTGGACCCCATTGACCAAGGGGACCCCAAAACCCAGGACCCCAAAGCCCCTCGGGACCCCCCACCCCATTGCCCAAGGGGACCCCAAAACCCTGACCCCATTGACCAAGGGGACCCCAAAACCAGGACCCCAAAGCCCCTCGGGACCCCCACCCCATTGACCAAGGGGACCCCAAAACCCTGACCCCATTGACCAAGGGGACCCCAAAACCCAGACCCCACTGCCCAAGGGGACCCCAAAATCCAGGACCCCAGTGCCCAGCGGGACCCCCACCCCATTGCCCAAGGGGACCCCAAAATCCTGACCCCATTGACCAAGGGGACCCCAAAACCCGGACCCCTTTACCCATGGGGACCCCAAAATCCTGACCCCATTGCCCAAGGGGACCCCAAAACCCAGACCCCAAAGCCCCTCGGGACCCCCACCCCATTGACCAAGGGGACCCCAAAACCTGGACCCCAAAGCCCCTCGGGACCCCCACCCCATTGACCAAGGGGACCCCAAAACCCTGACCCCATTGACCAAGGGGACCCCAAAACCCAGACCCCACTGCCCAAGGGGACCCCAAAATCCAGGACCCCAAAGCCCCCTCGGGACCCCCACCCCATTGCCCAAGGGGACCCCAAAATCCTGACCCCATTGACCAAGGGGACCCCAAAACCCGGACCCCTTTACCCATGGGGACCCCAAAATCCTGACCCCATTGACCAAGGGGACCCCAAAATCCAGACCCCACTGCCCCGGGGGACCCCCAAAATCCAGGACCCCAAAACCCCTTGGGACCCCCAACCCCATTGACCAAGGGGACCCCCAAAACCTGGACCCCATTGACCAAGGGGACCCCAAAAACCCAGACCCCAAAGCCCCGGGGGACCCCAAAACCCAGACCCCAAAGCCCCTCGGGACCCCCACCCCATTGACCAAGGGGACCCCAAGACCTGGACCCCATTGACCAAGGGGACCCCAAAACCCAGATCCCAATGCCCAGGGGGGACCCCAAGAACCAGGACCCCAAAGCCCCTCGGGACCCCCACCCCATTGCCCAAGGGGACCCCCAAAACCCAGACCCCAATGCCCCGGGGGACCCCAAAACCCAGGACCCCAAAGCCCCTCGGGACCCCCACCCCATTGCCCAAGGGGACCCCAAAACCCAGACCCCAATGCCCCGGGGGACCCCAAAATCCAGACCCCAAAGCCCCTCGGGACCCCAACCCCATTGACCAAGGGGACCCCAAAACCCTGACCCCCAGTGCCCATGGGGACCCCAAAACCCAGACCCCATTGCCCAAGGGGACCCCAAAATCCTGACCCCATTGCCCAAGGGGACCCCAAAATCCTGACCCCATTGCCCAAGGGGACCCCAAAACCCAGACCCCATTACCCATGGGGACCCCAAAATCCTGACCCCATTGACCAAGGGGACCCCAAAATCCTGACCCCATTGCCCAAGGGGACCCCAAAACCCAGACCCCATTGACCAAGGGGACCCCAAAACCCGGACCCCAAAGCCCCTCGGGACCCCCACCCCATTGCCCAAGGGGACCCCAAAACCCGGACCCCAGTGCCCAGCGGGACCCCAAAACCTGGACCCCATTGACCAAGGGGACCCCAAAACCCAGGACCCCAAAGCCCCTCGGGACCCCCACCCCACTGCCCAAGGAGACCCCAAAATCCAGGACCCCAAAGCCCCTCGGGACCCCCACCCCATGGGGACCCCAAAACCCTGACCCCAATGCCCAGGGGGGACCCCAAGAACCAGGCCCCCCCCCCCAATACCCCAGGGGACCCCAAAACCCCTCCCCTCCCCCCCCAACCCTTAGCCCCCCCCCCCCCCCGTTCCCCCAGGGGACCCCAAATCCCCCAACCCCCCGCCCCGACGCCCCGGGGGGGGGACCCCAAACCCCCGCCCCTGACCCCCCCCCCCCGGGGATTTTTGGGGTGCAGGGGGGGGGCGGCAGGTCCCCATCCGGGCCTGGGTCCCCCACGAGGCCTTCGACGTGCGGGGGGGGGCGGCGCGGGGGGTCCCCGAGTTCTACGACTACGACGTGGCCCTGGTGGAGCTGGAGGGCGAGGTGGGCGCCCAGGGCCCCCCCTGGTGAGTTTTGGGGTGCTATGGGGGGGGGGGGGGGGCAAGACAAGCCCCCCCCCCCCCCTAATTTTTGCCCCCCCCCCCCCAAGGAGGGTCTGCGTCCCCTGCACCGAGGACGCCAACAGAGCCCTGAGGAAGCCCCCCGGGACCCCGTGCGAGGAGCAAGGTGGGGGGGGGAGGGTTTTTTTTGGGGGGGGAGGGTTTTTTGGGGGGGGTCCCCAGAGTTTTTGGGGGGGGTCCCGAGGCCTGGGGGGGGCTGCTGCTGACCCCCCCCCCCCCCCCCCCCCAGAGGCTGAGCTGCTGGGCCCGGCGCGGGTCCCCGCCGAGTTCGTGTCCCTGCAGGGGCAGCGGCTGCGCGCCCGCGTCAGGGGGCTCCAGGAGGTGAGGGGCCGCGACCCACGGCGGGGCCCTGCCCCATAGCTCGGGGCCTGCCCCATAGCTCGGGGCCTGCCCCATAGCTCAGAGCCTGCCCCATAGATCGGAGCCTGCCCCATAGCCCGGGGCCTGCCCCATAGCTCAGAGCCTGCCCCATAGCCTGGAGCCTGCCCCATAGTCCGGGGCCTGCCCCATAGCTCAGAGCCTGCCCCATAGCCTGGAGCCTGCCCCATAGCCCGGAGCCTGCCCCATAGCCTCATAGCCCGGAGCCTGCCCCATAGCCCTGCCCCATAGCTCGGAGCCTGCCCCATAGCTCGGGGCCTGCCCCATAGCTCGGATCCTGCCCCATAGCTCGGGGCCTGCCCCATAGCTCGGGGCCTGCCCCATAGCTCGGGGCCTGCCCCATAGCCTGGAGCCTGCCCCATAGCCTCATAGCTCGGGGCCTGCCCCATAGCCTGGAGCCTGCCCCATAGCTCGGGGCCTGCCCCATAGCTCAGAGCCTGCCCCATAGCTCGGGGCCTGCCCCATAGCCTGGAGCCTGCCCCATAGCTCGGGGCCTGCCCCATAGCTCAGAGCCTGCCCCATAGCTCGGAGCCTGCCCCATAGCCTGGACCCTGCCCCATAGCTCGGGGCCTGCCCCATAGCTCAGAGCCTGCCCCATAGCTCGGACCCTGCCCCATAGCCTGCCCCATAGCCCGGAGCCTGCCCCATAGCTCGGAGCCTGCCCCATAGCCCGGGGCCTCATAGCTCGGAGCCTGCCCCATAGCCTGCCCCATAGCTCGGAGCCTGCCCCATAGCTCGGGGCCTGCCCCATAGCCCGGAGCCTGCCCCATAGCTCGGAGCCTGCCCCATAGCCCTGCCCCATAGCTCGGGGCCTGCCCCATAGCTCGGACCCTGACCCATAGCTCGGAGCCTGCCCCATAGCTCGGACCCTGACCCATAGCTCGGAGCCTGCCCCATAGCCCGGACACTGCCCGATAGCCCGGGGCCTGCCCCATAGCTCAGACCCTGCCCCATAGCTCAGGGCCTGCCCCATAGCCCTGCCCCATCGGGAGCCTGCCCCATAGCTCGGGGCCTGCCCCATAGCCCGGAGCCTGCCCCATAGACCCTGCCCCATAGCTCAGGGCCTGCCCCATAGCTCGGACCCTGCCCCATAGCTCGGGGCCTGCCCCATAGCTCGGAGCCTGCCCCATAGCTCGGACCCTGCCCCATAGCCTGGACCCTGCCCCATAGCTCGGACCCTGCCCCATAGCTCGGGGCCTGCCCCATAGCCCGGAGCCTGCCCCATAGCTCAGACCCTGCCCCATAGCCCGGGGCCTGCCCCATAGCCTGGACCCTGCCCCATAGCCGGGAGCCTGCCCCATAGCTCGGAGCCTGCCCCATAGCCCGGAGCCTGCCCCATAGCTCAGAGCCTGCCCCATAGCTTGGACCCTGCCCCATAGCACGGGGCCTGCCCCATAGCTCAGAGCCTGCCCCATAGCTCAGAGCCTGCCCCATAGCACGGGGCCTGCCCCATAGCCTGGACCCTGCCCCATAGCTCGGGGCCCGCCCCATAGCTCGGAGCCTGCCCCATAGCTCAGAGCCTCATAGCCCAGAGCCTGCCCCATAGCTCAGAGCCTGCCCCATAGCTCGGAGCCTGCCCCATAGCCCGGACCCTGCCCCATAGCTCAGAGCCCTGCCCCATAGCCCGGACCCTGCCCCATAGCTCGGAGCCTGCCCCATATGGAGCCTGCCCCATAGCCTGGAGCCTCCCCCATATTTCGGACCCTGCCCCATAGCCCTGCCCCATAGCCCGGACCCACAGCCCTGCCCCACACCTCAGCCCCTGCCCCACATCCCAAGCCCTGCCCCACACCCTGACCCCCTGCCCCACACCCCTGCCCCACACCCCCGCCCCACATCCCTGCCCCACACCCCCAACTGCCCAGGGACCACCCGAGTGCGCGGCAGGAGGGTGGGGGGGGGGGGGCACCCACGGACGGGGGCAGGGTTTGGGGTGGGGGGTGGGGGGGGCAGCACCCATGGGTGCCGTGCCCCCCCCCAGCGGGCCGCCTGCGTGGCGGACGCGGTGCAGCCGGGGCCGCCCCCCGCCAACGCCTCGCTGGGGGCCGCCGTCACCCCCCGCTTCCTCTGCTCCGGGCCCGAGGGCGGCGAGCGCCAGGAGGTGGCCTGCAAAGGTCCCCGGCAGGTCCCCGACGGGTCCCCAACGTGTCCCCGACGGGTCCCCAACGTGTCCCCCCCCCCGGGGTCCCCAACGTGTCCCCAACGTGTCCCCCCCCCGGGGTCCCCAAGTCCCCGGGTCCCCCCCGTCCCGCCGTCCTCGCGTCCCCGTGTCCCCGTATCCCAGTGCCCCCGCTTTCCCCTGTCCCCGGATCCCGGTGTCCTGGCGTCCCCATGTCCCCCTGTCCCCATATCGCAGTGTCCCCATATCCCCATGTCCCCATGTCCCCATATCCCCATGTCCCCATGTCCCCATATCCCCATGTCCCCATGTCCCCATATCCCCATGTCCCCTTGTCCCCACATCCCCGTGTCCCCATATCCCCATGTCCCCATATCCCTGTCCCCGTGTCCCCATGTCCCCATGTCCCCTATCCCCGTATCCCAGTGCCCCCATTTTCCCCTGTCCCCATATCCCAGTGTCCCGATGTCCCCAATGTCCCTGTGTCCCCGGGTCCCCATGTCCCCCTGTCCCATATTCCCATGTCCCAATGTCCCCATATCCCCTACCCCCATTTCCCCAGTGTCCCAATGTCCCTGTGTACCAATGTCCCCGTGTCCCCATGTCCCCACATCCCCGTGTCCCCATGTCCCCATGTCCCCTATCCCCGTATCCCAGTGCCCCCATTTTCCCCTGTCCCCATATCCCAGTGTCCCGGTGTCCCCATGTCCCCCTGTCCCCATATTGCAGTGTCCCCATGTCCCCAATGTCCCCATGTCCCCATGTCCCCGTGTCCCCATATCCCAGTGCCCCCATTTTCCCCTGTCCCTGTATCCCAGTGTCCTGGTGTCCCCATGTCCCCCTGTCCCCATATTCCCCTGTCCCCATGTCCCCATATCCCCTACCCCCATTTCCCCAGTGTCCCCATGTCCCCCTGTCCCCGTGTCTCCCAGTCCCCATATCCCCAATTTCCCCCATGTCCCCATCTCCCAGTGTCCCCCTGTCCCCGGGTCCCCAATTCCCCAACTCCCTGCGTCCTCCTGTCCCCAATGTCCCCAAATCCCCCTGTCCCTGTGTCCCCCATCCCCAAATCCCCGTCCCCCTGTCCCAATGTCCCCAAATCCCCATCCCCAATGTCCCCCTGTCCCTAAATCCCCCCGTCCCCCCATCCCAATGTCCCCGTGTCTGCCTGTCCCCAATGTCCCCATGTCCCCAACGATGTCCCCAATGTCCCCAAATCCCCCTGCCCCAATGTCCCCATGTCCCAATGTCCCCATGTCCCCAATGATGTCCCCAATGTCCCCAAATCCCCGTCCCCAATGTCCCCCCGTCCCCAAATCCCCCTGTCCCTGTGTCCCCCGTCCCCAAATCCCCCTGTCCCCATGTCCCCATGTCCCCAACGATGTCCCCAATGTCCCCAAATCCCCCCGTCCCCCCATCCCCATGTCCCCGTGTCTGCCTGTCCCCAATGTCCCCAAATCCCCGTCCCCATGTCCCCATGTCCCCAATGTCCCCATGTCCCCAACGATGTCCCCATGTCCCCAACGTCCCCGCGTCCCCGTCCCCAGGCGAGTCGGGCAGCTCGCTCTTCCTCGAGCGCCGTCACCGCTTCATCCAGGTGAGACGGGCGGGGGCCACCAACGGCCCCCCCGGGGGGCCCCAACCCCGGGGGTCCCCCCCGGGACCTCCCCCTCCAGGGTCCCCAACCCCGGGGGTCCCCAACCCCAAGGGTCCCCCCCTGGGGGTCCCCACCCGGGGGTCCCCACCCAGGGGTCCCCAACCCCAGGGATCCCCACCCAGGGGTGCCCAACCCCAAGGGTCCCCCCCTAAGGGTCCCCCCTGGGGGTCCCCACTCAGGGGTCCCCACCCAGGGGTCCCCCCCCCCCCCGGGGGGTCCCCACCCCCACGCCCCCCTGTCCCTGCCCCACAGGTGGGGGTGCTGAGCTGGGGCACCTTCGACCCGTGCCGGGGGGGGGGGGCGCGACGCCGAGGGGCGGCCGCTGCGCGCCCCGGCCCCCCCCCGGCCACCAGCCCCGCGACTTCCACGTCAGCCTCTTCCGCGTCCAGCCCTGGCTGCGCCGCCACCTGGGGGGGGTCCTGCGCTTCGCCCCCCTGCGCGCCCCATAGCCGGACCCCCGGCGGGACCCCCGGGCCTGGGTCCTGCGGGGGGCCCCACGGCGGGACCCACGGCGGGACCCACGGCGGCTGCTGTGGGGGCATCCGTGCTGGGACCCATAGCCGGACCCATAGCTGGACCCCTGGTGTGACCCATAGCCGGACCCATAGCCGGACCCATAGCGGGTCCTACAGGGGGCCCCATAGCCGGACCCACACCTGGACCCCATAGCCGGACCCACATCCAGACCCATAGCGGGACCCACAGTGACCCATAGCAGGACCCGTTGTGGGCCCCATAGCCGGACCCATAGCGGGTCCTACGGGGGGCCTCATAGCTGGACCCACACCTGGACCCATAGCTGGACCCATAGCCAGACCCCAGCCAGACCCCGTAGTGGGACCCATAGCCAGACCCATAGCGGGACCCATAGCGGGACCCACAGTGACCCATAGCCAGACCTATAGCAGGACCCATAGCGGGACCCTCACTGTGACCCCCAAAAGGACCCGTGGTGTGGCCCCATAGCCAGACCCACAGCCGGACCCACAGTGACCCATAGCAGGACCCATAGTGGGACCCATAGCTGGACCCCCACTGTGACCCCCAGCCAGACCCATAGCCGGACCCATGGTGGGCCCCATAGCCGGACCCATAGCAGGACCCATAGCAGGACCCATAGCCTGACCCATAGCCTGACCCATAGCGGGCCCCCCACTGTGATCCATGGCCGGACCCCATATTGGGACCCATAGCCTGACCCATAACTGGACCCATAGCTGGACCCATAGCCTGACCCATAGCCGGACCCATAGCAGGACCCATAGAAGGACCCATAGCTGGGACCCATAGCTGGGACCCATAAGCGGGACCCATAGCGGGACCCATAGCCGGACCCATAGCCAGACCCATAGCGGGACCCATAGCCGGACCCATAGCTGGACCCATAGCTGGGACCCATAGCAGGACCCATAGCAGGACCCATAGCCGGACCCATAGCCAGACCCATAGCCGGGACCCATAGCCGGACCCATAGCGGGACCCATAGCGGGACCCATAAGCGGGACCCATAGCCGGACCCATAGCGGGACCCATAGCTGGACCCATAGCGGGACCTATAGCCAGACCCCCCACCCAGACCCCATATTGGGACCAATAGCCTGACCCATAGCGGGACCCATAGCGGGACCCATAGCCGGACCCATAGCGGGACCCATAGCCGGACCCATAGCTGGACCCACAGCCAGACCCATAGCGGGCCCCCCACTGCGACCCCCAGCCGGACCCCCCCACGACCCCCCAGGACCCACACTGGGACCCCCGCCAGGCCCCCCCCCCCCGTGCCCCCCATCGGGACCCCCCGTTATCCCCTCCCCCCCGTGCCCCCCAATAAAGCCGTGCCCCCCCCCGCCCCCCGATGCCGTGAACTTCCCCGACGGTGCCGCCCCTTCCCGGCAGAGCGGGGCCGCCCCCCCCCCCCGCGGCCTGGCTGCGTGCCCCAAGGGGGGGGTGGGGGGGCAGGTGGGGGCACCTGGGGGGGGGGGGGGGAAATGCGTGGGGCGGGGGGGGGGGGGGGGACGTGTGGGGCTGGGGGGGGACCCCAAAGGTGTTATGGGGGCGGGGGGGGGGGGGGGGGGCAAGGTGTTGTGAGGCTGGGGGGGCAATGGGGCAGGGGGGGCAATGGGGCAGGGGGGGCAATGGGGCAGGTGGGGGGGCAATGGGGCGGGTGGGGGGGCAATGGGGCGGGGTGGGGGGCAATGGGGCAGGTGGGGGGCAATGGGGCAGGGGGGGCAATGGGGCGGGTGGGGGGGGCAATGGGGCAGGTGGGGGGGCAATGGGGCAGGTGGGGGGCAATGGGGCGGGTGGGGGGGGCAATGGGGCAGGTGGGGGGCAATGGGGCAGGTGGGGGGCAATGGGGGCGGGTGGGGGGGGGCAATGGGGCAGGTGGGGGGGGCAATGGGGCAGGTGGGGGGCAATGGGGCGGGTGGGGGGGCAATGGGGCAGGTGGGGGGCAATGGGGCAGGTGGGGGGAGCAATGGGGCGGGTGGGGGGCAATGGGGCGGGTGGGGGGCAATGGGGTGGGGGGGCAATGGGGAAGGTGGGGGGGGCGGGAGGCTCATTAGCGGTGTTAATTGGGTTAACGAGGCCTCGGTGGGGCCCACCTGGGGGGTGGGGCCCCGGAGCTCGCTGTGGGGCAGCACCTGCCCCCCCCAACCCCCCCCAACCCCCCCCCAGTGATTTCCTGCAACCCACGGGGGGCCTCGTTTCGCAACCCCCCCCCCCGGCTCCGTGCCCGGCCCCATAGAGGTCAGCGGGCGGCCCGGGGGGCGGACACGGACCCAGCCCCATAGCGGGACCCACAGCGGGACCCGGACCCATAGCGGGACCCACGGCCGGACCCGGACCCACAGCGGGACCCACAGCGGGACCCAGCCCCACAGCGGGACCCAGCCCCATAGCGGGACCCAGCCCCATACGGGACCCACGGCCGGACCCGGACCCACAGCGGGACCCACGGCCGGACCCACAGCGGGACCCACAGCCGGACCCCCAGCCATGGCCGGAGCCCTGCTCGCCCTCCTGCTGCTGCTGCCCCCCTCGCAGCCGGTTGGTGCCCCCCCCCCAAATCCCCTGCCCCACATCCCCCCATAGCTGCCCCACATCCCCCCATAGCTGCCCCACCTAACGGCGTCCCCTGCCCCATAACCCCCCCAGCTGCCCCATAACCCCCCAGCTGCCCTACGCCCCCCCGCCCCATAGCCGCCCCATAGCTGCCCCACCTAACGGCGTCCCCTGCCCCACAGCTGCCCCATAACTGCCCCCCAACCCCCTGCCCCATAGCTGCCCCCACATCCTGGTGTCCCCTGCCCCATAACTGCCCCATAACTGCCCCATAACTGCCCCCCAACCTCTCTGCCCCATAACTGCCCCATAACTGCCCCCCAACCCCGCTGCCCCATAGCTGCCCCACATCCCGGTGTCCCCTGCCCCATAGCTGCCCCATAACTGCCCCAACCCTGCTGCCCCACAGCTGCCCCATAACTGCCCCCAGCCCTGCTGCCCCATAGCTGCCCCACATCCTGGTGTCCCCTGCCCCATAGCTGCCCCACAACCCTTCTGCCCCATCTACCGGTGTCCCCTGCCCCACAGCTGCCCCATAACTGCCCCCCACCCCCGCTGCCCCATAGCTGCCCCATAACCGCCCCCAACCCCACTGCCCCACATCCCGGTGCCCCCTGCCCCACAGCTGCCCCATAACTGCCCCCCACCCCCGCTGCCCCACAGCTGCCCCATAACCGCCCCCAACCCCCCTGCCCCATAACTGCCCCACATCCCGGTGCCCCCTGCCCCACAGCTGCCCCATAACCCCCCCCACCCCCCCCATTTAACGCCCCCCCCCTCCCCGCAGCCACCCCCGCGACCCCCGCGGCCGCCCCCACGACCCCCCGGCGACCCCCACGACCCCCCCGCTGCGACCCGGCGCTGGCGCCCATCTCGGGGGGCTGGGGGAGCTGGTGGGGGGCGAGGCCCTGCGCTACCGCTGCCCCCCGGCACCGTCCCCGCGCCCACCGGCCTGCGCCGCTGCACCCCCGGGGGGGGCTGGGAGCCGCTGCCGGGGGGCCACCCCCACTGCCGAGGTGGGTCCGGGGGGGGCTTGGGGGGTCAAGGGGGGGTTCGGGGGTCAATGGGGTCCAGGGGAGGGCTTTGGGGGTCTATGGGGGGCTCTTAGGGTCAAGGGGGGGCTTGGGGGTCTATGGGGGGGGGGGTTTGGGGGTCTATGGGGGTCAAGGGGGGGGGTTGGGGTCAAGGGGGGGTTGGGGGGCTTTGGGGTCCAGGGGAGGGCTGCTGGGGTCAAGGGGGGGCTCTTAGGGTCAAGGGGGGGGCTTTGGGGTCAAGGAGAGGGGTTGGGGGGGCTTTGGGATACGGGGGGGGGGGCTGTTAGGGTCAAGGGGGGCTTTAGGGGTCTATAGGGGTCGATGGGGGGGTTTGGGGTCAATGGGGGGGTTGGGGGTCAATGGGGGGTTGGGGGTCTATGGGGGTCAAGGGGGGGTTGGGGGCCTTGGGGGTCAATGGGGGGGGGTTTGGGGGGCTTTGGGGTCCAGGGGAGGGCTTTGGGGGTCTATGGGGGGGCTCTTAGGGTCAAGGGGGGCTTTGGGGTCAAGGGGTGGGGTTGGGGGGGCTTTGGGATACGGGGGGCTGTTAGGGGTCAAGGGGGGGCTTTAGGGGTCTATAGGGGTCGATGGGGGGCTTTGGGGTCAATGGGGGGGTTTGGGGTCTATGGAGGTCAAAGGGGAGGCTTTGGGGGTCTTTGGGGGTCAATGGGGGGCCTTGGGGGTCCCTTAGGGGTCTGGGGGGGGGGGGGGCGGGCTTTGGGGGTCTTTGGGGGGGGTCTTTTGGGGCTGGGGGTCCTCGGGAAGTCTCTTGGGGGGGGGGGTTTCGGGGAGGGGTCTTTGGGGTTGGGGGCCTTTGGGGGGGGTCGGGGGTCCCTTAGGGGGCCTGGGGGGGGGGGTCTGGGGGTTTGGGGGTCTTCTTTAAGGGGTCTTGGGGGGGGTCACCGCGGGGTCCCGGGTGCTGACGCCCCCCAGCCGTGTGGTGCCCGGCGCCGCTGGAGTTCGACCACGGCTGGTTCTGGCCGCGGGGGGCGCCACCGGCCCGGCTCCCGCCTGGAGTTCGGCTGCTTCGAGGGCTTCGTCCTGCGGGGACCCCGAAACCGCACCTGCGGCCCGGGGGCGCTGGGGGGCTCCATGCCCGTCTGCGACGATGGAGGTGAGCTTGGGGGGGGGGCCCGAAACCCCCAAAACGGCCCCAAAACGGCCCCAAAACGGCCCCAAAAACCCCAAAACGGCACCAAAACGGCCCCAAAACGGCCCCCAAAACCCCAAAACGGCCCCAAAATGGCCCCCAAAAACCCCAAAATGGCCCCCAAAACCCCAAAATGGCCCCAAAATGGCCCCCAAAACCCCAAAATGGCCCCAAAACGGCCCCCAAAAACCCCAAACGGCCCCAAAATGGCCCCAAAAACCCCCAAACGGCCCCAAAACGGCCCCAAAATCCCAAACGGCCCCAAAATGGCCCCCAAAACGGCCCCAAAACGGCCCCAAAAACCCCCAAACGGCCCCCAAACGGCCCCAAATGGCCCCAAAACGGCCCCAAAATGGCCCCCAAAACCCAAAACGGCCCCAAAACAGCCCCCAAAACCCCAAAATGGCCCCAAAATGGCCCCGAAAACCCCAAAACGGCCCCAAAACAGCCCCCAAACCCCAAAATGGCCCCAAAACGGCCCCAAAAACCCCAAACGGCCCCAAAATGGCCCCAAAATGGCCCCAAAATGGCTCCCCAAAACCCAAAACAGCCCCAAAATGGCTCCCAAAACCCCAAAACGGCCCCAAAACGGCCCCCAAAACGGCCCCAAAATGGCCCCCAAAACCCCAAACGGCCCCAAAACGGTCCCCCAAAACCGGACCCGAAATAGCCCCGACCAGCCCCAAAAGCCCCCGACCAGCCCCCAAATGGGCCCCAAAACCCAAACCAGCCCCAAAATAATCCCCGAAGTGGCCCCCAAAGCTCCCAAATGGCCCCAAGCCAGCCGTAAAAACCTGAAATGGCCCCAACCAACCCCCCCAAGAAACAAAATTGTCCAAAATGGCCCCAAACCAGCCCCAGAATGCCTAAAATGGCCCCAACTGACCCCAAAATGGCCCTAACGGCCCCCAAAACCCCAAATGGCCCCAACCAGCCCCAGAATGTTAAAAATGGCCCCACAACTGACCCCAAAATGGCCCCTAACGTCTAAAACCCCAAATGGCCCCAACCAGCCCAGAAATAGCCCCAAAATGGCCCCCAACCAGCCCCCAACCAGCTCCCAACCAGCCCCAACCAGCCCCCAAAACGCTCCCAAATGGCTCCCAAATGGCCCCAAATGCCCCCAAACGCCCCAAACATTAAAACGCCCCCAAACGGCCCCAAACGCCCAAACGGCTCCCAAATGGCCCCAAACGCCCCAAATGCTCCCCAAACGCTCAAATGGCTCCCAAACACCCCCAAAACGCCCCCAAATGGCCCCTAATGGCCCCAAACGCCCCCAAACGGCCCCAAATGGCTCTCTAAACGCTCTCAACGCCCCCAAACACCCCAAATATTCCCTAATGGCTCCCAAATGAAACGCTCCAAACACCCCCAAACGCCTAAACGCCCCCAAACGCCCCAAACGCCCCCAAACGCCCCAAACGCCCCAAATGGCCCCAAAACGCCCCCTAATGGCTCCCCAAACGCCCCCAAACGGCCAACGACCCCAAACGCCCCAAACGCCCCCAAACGCCCCCAAATGGCCCCAAATGCCTCAAACGCCCCAAAATGCTCCCAAACGCCCCCAAACGCCCCCAAACGCCCCCAAACGCCCCCAAACGCCCCCAAATGGCCCCAAAACGCCCCCTAATGACCCCCAAACGCCCCCAAACGCCCCCCAAATGGCCCAAAATGCCCCCAAACGCCCCAAAATGCCCCCAAACGCCCCCCAAACGCCCCCCGTCCCTAACGTTCCCCCCCGCCCCGCAGCGGGGGACTGCCCGGTGCCGGCGGTGCCGCCGGGGGCCACCAAGGAAGGCTCGGGGACGGCGGTGGAGGCGCGGGTGCGGTACCGGTGCCGCGCGGGGCTGGCGCTCATCGGCTCGGCCGAGCGCCGCTGCCTCGAGGGGGGCGTCTGGAGCGGCACCGAGCCGCGCTGTTGGGGTGAGGGGGCTTTGGGGGGTCCTACGGGGTCCCTGGGGGGGTTGGGGGATTTTGGGGGTCCCTGGGGGTCTTGGGAGGGTCCCTGGGGGCTTTGGGGGTCTCTGGGGGGTCTTGGGGGGCTTTGGGGGTCCCTGGGGGTCTTGGGATGGTCCCTGGGGGGCTTTGGGGGGGTCCCTGAGGGGTCTCTGGGGGTCTTGGGGGTCTTGGGGGTCCTTGGGGGGCTTCGAGGGGTCCTGGGGGGTCCCCGAGGGTCCTTGGGGGCTTTGGGGGTCCTGGGGCGGTCCCTGAGGGGTCTCTGGGGGGTCTTGGGGGGTTTTGGGGGGTCCCTGGGGGGCTTTGGGGGGTCCCTGAGGGGTCTCTGGGGGTCTGGGGGGTCTTGGGGGGTCCTTGGGGGGCTTTGGGGGTCCTGGGGCGGTCCTGAGGGGTCTCTGGGGGTCTTGGGGGTCTTGGGGGGGTCCTTGGGGGGCTTTGGGGTCCTGAGGGGTCCTAGGGGGTCCCTGAGGGGTCCTGGTGGGGTCTGGGGGTCCCTGGGGGTCTTGGGAGGGTCCCTGGGGGGCTTTTGGGGGTCACTGGGGGGCTTTGGGGGGATTCTGGGGGGGGGGGGGGGGGGAGGCTCCCTGCGGTGCCCACATGTTGGGGGGGGTTATGGGGGTGACGTGGTGCCCCCCCCCCGTGCCCCCCCCTGTGCCCCCCCCGAAGACCCCAGCTCCTTCGACACCCCCGAGGACGTGGCGGCCTCGTTCCTCGCCCTCCCTCACCGAGACCGTGGAGGCCTCCGAGGGCCAACGGCACCTGGGGGTACGGGGGTCCGGGGGGCTACGGGGGGCTATGGGGCTGGGGGGGGGGGCATGGGGCTGGGGGGGGAGCATGGGGGGCTATGGGGGGCTGCGGGGGGGCTACGGGGGGCTATGGGGGTACTGGGGTGCCGTGGGGCAGCCATGGGGCAGCTATGGGGCAGTTATGGGGCAGCCATGGGGCAGTTATGGGGCAGTTATGGGGCAGCCGTGGGGCAGCCATGGGGCAGCCATGGGGCAGTTATGGGGCAGTTATGGGGCAGCTATGGGGCAGCTATGGGGCGGTTATGGGGCAGCTATGGGGCAGCTATGGGGCAGTTATGGGGCAGTTATGGGGCAGTTATGGGGCAGCCATGGGGCAGTTATGGGGCAGCCATGGGGCAGCCATGGGGCAGCCATGGGGCAGCTATGGGGCAGTTATGGGGCAGCCATGGGGCAGCCATGGGGCAGTTATGGGGCAGTTATGGGGCAGCCATGGGGCAGCCATGGGGCAGTTATGGGGCAGTTATGGGGCAGCCGTGGGGCAGCTATGGGGCAGTTATGGGGCAGCCGTGGGGCAGCTATGGGGCAGCTATGGGGCAGCTATGGGGCAGTTATGGGGCAGTTATGGGGAAGCCGTGGGGCAGCCATGGGGCAGCCATGGGGCAGCCATGGGGCAGTTATGGGGCAGCCGTGGGGCAGCTATGGGGCAGCTATGGGGCAGCTATGGGGCAGTTATGGGGCAGTTATGGGGAAGCCGTGGGGCAGCCATGGGGCAGCCGTGGGGCAGCCATGGGGCAGCCGTGGGGCAGATATGGGGCAGCCGTGGGGCAGTTATGGGGCAGCCATGGGGCAGTTATGGGGCAGCTATGGGGCGGCCATGGGGCAGCCATGGGGCAGCTATGGGGCAGCTATGGGGCAGCCATGGGGCAGTTATGGGGCAGCCATGGGGCAGCCATGGGGCAGCCATGGGGCAGCTATGGGGAAGCCGTGGGGCAGCCATGGGGCAGCCATGGGGCAGCCGTGGGGCAGATATGGGGCAGCCATGGGGCAGCCATGGGGCAGCCATGGGGCCGCTATGGGGCCGCTATGGGGCAGTTATGGGGCAGCTATGGGGCAGCCATGGGGCAGCCATGGGGCAGCTATGGGGCAGCTATGGGGCAGCTATGGGGCAGTTATGGGGCAGCCATGGGGCAGCCATGGGGCAGCCATGGGGCAGCCATGGGGCAGTTATGGGGCAGCCATGGGGCAGCCATGGGGCAGTTATGGGGCAGTTATGGGGCAGCCGTGGGGCAGCTATGGGGCAGTTATGGGGCAGCCGTGGGGCAGCTATGGGGCAGCTATGGGGCAGTTATGGGGCAGTTATGGGGAAGCCGTGGGGCAGCCATGGGGCAGCCATGGGGCAGCCATGGGGCAGTTATGGGGCAGCCGTGGGGCAGCTATGGGGCAGCTATGGGGCAGCTATGGGGCAGTTATGGGGCAGTTATGGGGAAGCCGTGGGGCAGCCATGGGGCAGCCATGGGGCAGCCATGGGGCAGCCGTGGGGCAGATATGGGGCAGCCGTGGGGCAGTTATGGGGCAGCCATGGGGCAGTTATGGGGCAGCTATGGGGCGGCCATGGGGCAGCCATGGGGCAGCTATGGGGCAGCTATGGGGCAGCCATGGGGCAGTTATGGGGCAGCCATGGGGCAGCCATGGGGCAGCCATGGGGCAGCTATGGGGAAGCCGTGGGGCAGCCATGGGGCAGCCATGGGGCAGCCGTGGGGCAGATATGGGGCAGCCATGGGGCAGCCATGGGGCAGCCATGGGGCCGCTATGGGGCAGCTATGGGGCAGTTATGGGGCAGCTATGGGGCAGCCATGGGGCAGCCATGGGGCAGCTATGGGGCAGCTATGGGGCAGCTATGGGGCAGTTATGGGGCAGCCATGGGGCAGCCATGGGGCAGCCATGGGGCAGCCATGGGGCAGTTATGGGGCAGTTATGGGGCAGCCATGGGGCAGCTATGGGGCAGTTATGGGGCAGCTATGGGGCAGCCGTGGGGCAGTTATGGGGCAGTTATGGGGCAGCCATGGGGCAGCCATGGGGCAGTTATGGGGCAGTTATGGGGCAGCCGTGGGGCAGCCATGGGGCAGTTATGGGGCAGCCGTGGGGCAGCTATGGGGCAGCTATGGGGCAGCTATGGGGCAGTTATGGGGCAGTTATGGGGAAGCCGTGGGGCAGCCATGGGGCAGCCATGGGGCAGCCATGGGGCAGCCGTGGGGCAGATATGGGGCAGCCGTGGGGCAGTTATGGGGCAGCCATGGGGCAGTTATGGGGCAGCTATGGGGCGGCCATGGGGCAGCCATGGGGCAGCTATGGGGCAGCTATGGGGCAGCCATGGGGCAGTTATGGGGCAGCCATGGGGCAGCCATGGGGCAGCCATGGGGCAGCTATGGGGAAGCCGTGGGGCAGCCATGGGGCAGCCATGGGGCAGCCATGGGGCAGCCATGGGGCAGTTATGGGGCAGCCATGGGGCAGTTATGGGGCAGCCATGGGGCAGCCATGGGGCAGCTATGGGGCAGTTATGGGGCAGCCATGGGGCAGCCATGGGGCAGTTATGGGGCAGCCATGGGGCAGCCATGGGGCAGCCATGGGGCAGCTATGGGGCAGCCATGGGGCAGCTATGGGGCAGTTATGAGGCAGCCATGGGGCAGCCATGGGGCAGTTATGGGGCAGCCATGGGGCAGCTATGGGGCAGCCATGGGGCAGTTATGGGGGCAGCTATGGGGCAGTTATGGGGCAGTTATGGGGCAGCTATGGGGCAGTTATGGGGCAGTTATGGGGCAGCCATGGGGCAGTTATGGGGCAGTTATGGGGCAGCCATGGGGCAGCCATGGGGCAGCCATGGGGCAGCCATGGGGCAGTTATGGGGCAGTTATGGGGCAGTTATGGGGCAGCCGTGGGGCAGCCATGGGGCAGCCATGGGGCAGCCATGGGGCAGTTATGGGGCAGCTATGGGGCAGCCATGGGGCAGCTATGGGGCAGCTGTGGGGCCGCTATGGGGCAGCCGTGGGGCAGCTGTGGGTCCCGCAGGCGCGACGGAGAAGCGCAGCATCCGGCTGGCGCCCGGCGCGGCGCTGAACGTGTACCTGGTGCTGGACGCGTCGCACAGCATCCGGCCCCGGGACTTCCAGGACGCCCGCGAGGCCCTGCAGCAGCTGGTGGAGAAGGTGGGGGAAAAAACCAAAAACCCCGAATCCCCCTGAAATCCCCCCAAAAAACCTTCCCCCTAAATCCCCCAAATCCTCCCAATCCCCCCCCAAAAACTTCCCCTCCAAAGCCCTGAAATCCCCCAAATTCCCCCCAAAAAACCTTCCCATCCAAAGCCCCGAAATCCCACAAATCCCCCCAAAACCTTCTCCCCCAAATCTTCCCCCTAAATCCCCAAAGCCCCCCAAAGCCCCACTGAAATCCCCCAAATCCCCCAAAACCTTCCCCCCTAAATCCCCCAAATCTCCCCAATCCCCCCCCAAAAAACTTCCCCTCCAAATTCCCGAAATCCCCCAAATTCCCCCCAAAAAACCTTCCCATCCAAATGCCCCCCAAAAACCTTCTCCCCAAATCCCCAAAATCCCCTGAACCTCCCGAAATCCCCCAAAAACCTTCCCTCCTAAATCCCCCAAATCCTCCAAATCATCCCCAAAACCTTCTCCTCCAAATCCCCAAATCCCCCTGAACCTCCCCAAATCCCCCCCGTAAAAATCTCCCCCTAAATCCCCCAAATTCCCCCCCAAAAAAACCTTCCCCCTAAATCCCCCAAATCTCCCCAATCCCCCCCCCAAAAAAAACTTCCCCTCCAAATCCCCGAAATCCCCCAAATTCCCCCCAAAAAACCTTCCCCCTAAATCCCCCAAATCTCCCCAATCCCCCCCAAAAAACTTCCCCTCCAAAGCCCTGAAATCCCCCAAATTCCCCCCAAAAACCTTCCCCCCCCCAAACCCCCCCAAATCCCCCCGAACACCCCCGGTGCCCCCTAAGCGGGTTGGGACCCCCCCCCCCCCCACAATGCCCCCCCCCCCCGCCCCACAGATGCGCCAGCTATGGGGCCAACCCCCGCTATGGGATCGTCACCTTCGGGACCGACGCGCGCGTGGTGCTGAGCCCCATGGAGGAGCGGGCGGCCGACGGCGCCCAGGTGATCGAGCTGCTGGGGCAGCTCACCTTCAGAGGTGGGGGGCCGGGGGGGTTATGGGGTCCTGGGGGGGTCTGTGGGGTGGGTACGGGGTCCTGGGGGGCGGTTATGGGGGGTTATGGGGTCCTGGGGGGGCTGTGGGGTGGGTACGGGGTCCTGGGGGCGGTTATGGGGGGGTTATGGGGTCCTGGGGGGTCTGTGGGGTGGGTACGGGGTCCTGGGGGCGGTTATGGGGGGTTATGGGGTCCTGGGGGTCTGTGTGGGGTGGGTACGGGGTCCTGGGGGCGGTTATGGGGGGGTTATGGGGTCCTGGGGGGGGCTGTGGGGTGGGTACGGGGTCCTGGGGGCGGTTATGGGGGGGTTATGGGGTCCTGGGGGGGACTATGGGGTGGGTACGGGGTCCTGGGGGGCGGTTATGGGGGGGTTATGGGGTCCTGGGGGGGCTGTGGGGTGGGTACAGGGTCCTCGGGGGTGGTTATGGGGGGGTTATGGGGTCCTGGGGGGTGGTTATGGGGTGGTTATGGGGTCCTGGGGGGGCTGTGGGGTGGGTACGGGGTCCTGGGGGGTCTATGGGGTGGGTATGGGGTCCTGGGGGGGGCTATGGGGTGGGTACGGGGTCCTGGGGGGGCTGTGGGGTGGGTACGGGGTCCTGGGGGGCGGTTATGGGGTCCTGGGGGAGCTATGGGGTGGGTACGGGGTCCTGGGGGGTGGTTATGGGGGGGTTATGGGGTCCTGGGGGTGGTTATGGGGGGTCCTGGGGGGCGGTTATGGGGTGGGTACGGGGTCCTGGGGGGTCTATGGGGTGGGTATGGGGTCCTGGGGGGTGGTTATGGGGTGGTTATGGGGTCCTGGGGGGGGGGGCTGTGGGGTGGGTACGGGGTCCTGGGGGGCGGTTATGGGGTGGTTATGGGGTGGGTATGGGGTCTTGGGGGTGTCTATGGGGTGGTTATGGGGCGGTTATGGGGTCTTGGGGGGGCTATGGGGGTTATGGGGTCCTGGGGGGCAGTTATGGGGTTATGGGGTCCTGGGGGGGGCTGTGGGGTGGGTACGGGGTCCTGGGGGCGGTTATGGGGTCCTGGGGGGCAGTTATGGGGGGGTTATGGGGTCCTGGGGGGACTATGGGGTGGGTATGGGGGGGTTATGGGGTCCTGGGGGGGCTGTGGGGTGGGTACGGGGTCCTGGGGGCGGTTATGGGGTCCTGGGGGAGCTATGGGGTGGGTACGGGGTCCTGGGGGGTGGTTATGGGGGGTTATGGGGTCCTGGGGGTGGTTATGGGGGGTCCTGGGGGGCGGTTATGGGGTGGGTACGGGGTCCTGGGGGGTCTATGGGGTGGGTACGGGGTCCTGGGGGGCGGTTATGGGGGGGTTATGGGGTCCTGGGGGGGCTATGGGGTGGCTATGGGATCTGGGGGGGTGCTATGGGGCAGTTATGGGGGCTCTATGGGGCGCCGTGGGGCTCTATGGGGCTCTATGGGATGCTGTGGGGCAGCGTGGGGCGCTATGGGGCGCTATGGGGCTCTATGGGCGCTATGGGGCGCTGTGGGTCCCTATGGGGCTCCATGGGGACCTATGGGGCGCTGTGGGGCTCTATGGGTCCCTATGGGGCTCTATGGGGCTCTATGGGTCCCTATGGGGTGCTGTGGGGCACTGTGGGGGGCTATGGGGCGCTATGGGGCGCTATGGGGTACCATGGTTCCCTATGGGGCCCTATGGGGCACTATGGGGCTCTATGGGCGCTATGGGGCGCCGTGGGGCGCTATGGGTCCCTATGGGGTACTGTGGGGCCGTCTGGGTCCCTGTGGGTCCCTATGGGGCTTTATGGGGTACCATGGGGCGCTATGGGTCCCTGTGGGTCCCTATGGGTCCCTATGGGGTGCTATGGGGTGCTATGGGTCCCTGTGGGTCCCTATGGGGCGCCGTGGGGGCGCTATGGGTCCCTATGGGGCTTTATGGGGTACCATGGTTCCCTATGGGGCCCTATGGGTCCCTATGGCTCCCTATGGGTCCCTATGGGGCGCTATGGGGCGCTGTGGGGCTTTATGGGGTACCATGGGTTCCTATGGGTCCCTGTGGGTCCCTGTGGGTCCCTATGGGGCGCTATGGGGTGCTATGGGGTACCATGGGGCCCTATGGGGCGCTATGGGCCCTAGGGGTCCCTATGGGTCCCTATGAGGCTCTGTGGGGCTCTATGGGGCGCTGTGGGTCCCTATGGGGTGCTATGGGGCGCTATGGGGCCCTATGGGTCCCTATGGGTCCCTGTGGGTCCCTATGGGGCGCTATGGGGCTTTATGGGGTACCGTGGGGCGCTATGGGGCCCTGTGGGTCCCCTGTGGGTCCCTGTGGGTCCCTATGGGGCGCTATGGGTCCCTATGGGGCGCTATGGGGCGCTATGGGTCCCTATGGGGTGCTATGGGGCGCTGTGCCCGCAGCCCACGCGCAGCGGCCGGGCACCAACCCGCAGGCCGCGCTGCGGGCCGTCTACGAGCTGCTGGTGCAGCAGGAGCGCGGCGAGGAGCTGCGGGGGCTGCGGCCCCCCCGTCACCAACAGCACGCGCCACGTCCTCGTCATCACCACCGACGGTGCGGCCCCCAAACCCCCCCAGGGACCCCAAACCCCCCCCAGGGACCCCAACCCCATAGGGACCCCCAGAGACCCCTGGGACCCCCCCCATATACCCTGGGACCCCCAGGACCCCCATATACCCTGCGACCCCCAGGACCCCCCATATACCCTGGGCCCCCCCCCCCATATACCCTGGGACCCCCAGGACCCCCCCATATACCCAGGGACCCCCCCATATACACTGGGACCCCGGGACCCCCCCATATACCCTGGGACCCCCAGGACCCCCCCCCCCATATACCCTGGGACCCCCAGGACCCCCCCATATACCCTGGGACCCCCCCATATACCCAGGGACCCCCAGGACCCCCCCATATACCCTGGGACCCCCAGGACCCTCCCCATATACCCTGGGACCCCCCCATATACCCTGGGACCCCAGGACCCCCCCCATATACCCTGGGACCCCCAGGACCCCCCCCATATGCCCTGGGCCCCCCCATATGCCAGGGACCCCGGGACCCCCCCCCCCATACCCTGGGCCCCCCCCCCCATATACCCTTCGACCCCAGGACCCCCCCCATATACCCTGGGCCCCCCCCCCCCATATACCCTGGGACCCCCAGGACCCCCCCCCATATACCCTGGGCCCCCCCCCCATATACCCTGGGACCCCCAGGACCCCCCCCATATGCCCTGGGACCCCCCCATATGCCCTGGGACCCCCGGCCCCCCCCCCCATATGCCTGGGACCCCCGGGACCCCACCCCATATACCCTGGGACCCCCCCCCATATGCCCAGGGACCCCAGGACCCCCCCCCCATATACCCTGCGACCCCCAGGACCCCCCCCCCCATATGCCTGGGACCCCAGGACCCCCCCCCATATATCCTGGGACCCCGAGGACCCCCCCATATACCCAGGGACCCCCCGGATCCCTGGGACCCCCCCCACATATAGCCTGGGACCCCCCATATACCCCGGGACCCCCATATGCCCTGGGACCCCCCATATACCCTGGGACCCCCAGGACCCCCATATACCCTGGGACCCCCCATATACCCTGGGCCCCCCCATATGCCTGGGACCCCCAGGACCCTCCCCATATACCCTGCGACCCCCCCATATACCCTGGGACCCCCCCATATGCCCTGGGACCCCCAGGACCCTCCCCATATACCCTGCGACCCCCCCATATACCCTGGGACCCCCCCATATACCCTGGGACCCCAGGACCCTCCCCATATACCCTGCGACCCCCCCCATATACCCTGGGACCCCCCTATATACCCTGGGACCCCCCATATACCCCTGGGACCCCCCCCATATACCCAGGGACCCCCAGGACCCTCCCCATATACCCTGGGACCCCCATATACCCTGGGACCCCCAGGACCCTCCCCATATACCCTGCGACCCCCCCATATACCCTGGGACCCCCCTATATACCCTGGGACCCCCCCCCATATACCCAGGGACCCCCCCCCATATACCCTGCGACCCCCAGGACCCCCCCCATATACCCTGGGACCCCCCCCCCATATACCCTGGGACCCCCAGGACCCTCCCCATATACCCTGGGACCCCCCCCATATACCCTGGGACCCCCCCCCCATATACCCAGGGACCCCAGGACCCTCCCCATATACCCTGCGACCCCCCCATATACCCAGGGACCGCTTTTGCCCCCCCCCCGTGACCCCCCCCACCCCTTTGCCCCCCCCCCGTGACCCCCCACCCCTTTGACCCCCCCCGTGACCCCCCCCCCCCTTTGCCCCCCCCCCCCAGGCCGGGCAGACATGGGGGCTCTCCGGTGCCCGTCCTGCAGCAGATCCGGGAGCTGCTGAGCATCGGGCGGGACCCCTGCAACGACCGCGAGGACTTCCTGGGTGGGGGGCCGGGGGGCCGGGGGTCCGGGGGGGGGCTGGGGGGGGCTGGGGGGGGCTGGGGGGTCCTGGGGGTCCTGTGGGGGGCTGGGGGGGGCTGGGGGGGTCCTGAGGGGGCTGGGGGGGTATGGGGGGCGGTTTGGGGGCTGGGGGGTGGCTGGGGGGCGGGGGGGGTCCTGGGGGGTCCTGGGGTGGTTTGGGGGGGTATGGGGGCGGTTTGGGGGCTGGGGGGGGCTGGGGGGGGGCTGGGGGTCCGGGGGGGGGCTGGGGGGTCCTGGTGGGGGGGCTGGGGGGCTGGGGGGGGCTGGGGGGGTCCGGGGGGTCCTGGGGGGTCCTGGGTGGGGGGCTGGGGGGGGGGCTGGGGGGGGGCTGGGGGGGCTGGGGGGTCCTGGGGGGGGGGGCTTGGGGTGGTTTTGGGGGTGGCGGGGGGGCTTTGGGGGGTCCTGGGGGTGTTTGGGGGGTATGGGGGCGGTTTGGGGGCTGGGGGGGGGGCATGGGGTTGGTTTGGGGGTGGTTGGGGGGGGGTATGGGGTTTGGGTGGGCATGGGGGGCTGGGGGGGGCTGGGGGGGGGGCTGGGGGGTCCTGGGTGGGGGGCTGGGGGGCTGGGGGGGTCCTGGGGGGGGCTTGGGGTGGTTTTGGGGGTGGCTGGGGGGCTTTGGGGGAGGTCCTGGGGGTGTTTGGGGGGTACGGGGTTGGGTTGGGGGCTTGGGGGGGGGATTTGGGGGTTTGGGGGGGGCATTGGGGGGGCTCACGGGGGTCCTGGGTGTTTTGGGGGGGGGCGCTGGGGGGTTGGGGGGGCATTGGGGGGCTCGTGGGGGGCTGGGGGGGCTTGGGGGGGGATTTTGGGGTGCTGGGGGGTCTGGGGGGTCCTGGGTGTTTTTGGGGTGGGGGGGGTTTGGGGGGTTTATGGGGGTCCTGGGTGCTTTTGGGGGGGGGTTGGGGTGCTGGGGGGTTTGGGGGTGCTGGGGGGGTTGGGGGCGCTGGGGGGGGGTTTGGGGGTGCTGGGGGGGGGGGTTTGGGGGCGCTGGGGGGTTTTGGGGGCGCTGGGGGGGATTTTGGGGGTCCCCAGGCCCCTGACCCCCCGTGCCCCCCCAGACGTGTACGTGTTCGGGGTGGGGGAGCTGGTGCACCCCGAGACCCTCAACGCGCTGGCGTCCCACAAGGACGGGGAGGAGCACGTCTGGGTGCTGCGCGACCTGCGCGACCTGCAGCGCACCTTCCACATGATGATCGGTCCGAAACCCCGGGATTCGCCCCAAAAATCCTCCCCCAGTGCCCCCCCCTTCCCACAGCACGATGGGTCC
Organism: Anser cygnoides; assembly: GCF_040182565.1. NCBI lineage: Eukaryota > Metazoa > Chordata > Aves > Anseriformes > Anatidae > Anser > Anser cygnoides. The sequence goes on from NC_089907.1 coordinate 2,329,028, forward strand.
AAAATCCCCCGATTCACCCCAAAATAGGTCCCAAAACACCCCGAAATGAGCCCCGAAATGAGCCTTCCCCTTCCCACAGCACCATCGGCCCGAAATTCCCAGAATTCGCCCCAAAAATCCACCCCCAAATGCCCCCCCCTTCCATAGCACGATGGGTCCAAAATCCCCCCGATTCGCCCCAAAATAGGTCCCGAAACGCCCCGAAATGAGCCCAGAAATGAGCCTTCCCCCTTCCCACAGCATGATGGGTCCAAAAATCCCCCCAATTCACCCCAAAAATCCACCCCCAAATGGGCCCCCCAGTCCCACAGCGTAATCAGTCCAAAATTCCTGGAATTCACCCCAAAATAGGTCCTGAAATGCCCCCCCAGAATGAGCCCCCCCTTCCCACAGCGCCATCGGCCCAAAATTCCCGAATTCTGCCCCAAAAATCCACCCCAATGAGCCCCCCCAGTCCTTCCCACAGCCCCTTTGGTCCGAAATTCCCCAGACACCTTCACCCCCAAAAATCCAAGACCCCATTTGGACCCCCCCCCACAGCGCCACCCTAAAATTCCCCCAATTGCACCCCAAAAATTGCACCCCCAACGCCCCCCCCTTTGCTCCCCTTTGCTCCCCCATTTGCTTCTGTTCCCCCTACAATTTGCCCCCCCACTTTGCCCCCCCCCCTGAGTGCCCCCCATTTTGTACCCCCCCAATTGCTTGCCCCCCTTTTGCCCCCCCTTGCAAACGCTTTTTGCCCCCCCCTTTTTGCCCCTGCCCATTTGCCCCCCACTTGCCCCCCCTTTGCCCCCCTACAATTTGCCCCCCCCCCCATTTTGTTACCCCCTCCTGTTACCCCCCCATTTGGGACCCCTCTATTTTTACCCCCCCATTTGTCCCCCCCATTTTGCTCCCCCACCCCGCGCCCCCCTTATTTGCTCCCCCCCCATTTGCCCTTACTTAACCCCCTTTTGCCCCCCCTTTCACCCCCCCATTTGCCCCCACTTTTTGCCCATACCCCATTTGCCCCATACATTTACCCCCCTTTTTGCCCCCCCATTTTACCCCCCCATTTGGCCCCTCATTTACCCCCCATTTTACCCCCCCCATTTTGTTACCCCACATTTCACCCCCCTTTGTAGCCCCCCCCATTTTTACCCCCCTTTTGCCCCCCCATTGCCCCCCACCCATTTAACCCCCATTTTTGCCCCCCCATTTTGCCCCCCCCATTTTACCCCCCCCCATTTGGGACCCCCCATTTTTACTTATTTTACCCCCCATTTCACCCCCCTTGTTAGCCCCCACATTTTTGCCCCCCCATTGTGCCCCCCCATTTGCTTACCCCCCATTTTTACCCCCCCATTTTTACCCCCCCATTTTACCCCCCATTTTATTGCCCCCCATTTTGCCCCCCCGTTTGCCCCCCCATTTTTAACCCCCCATTTCTCCCCCCCATTTGCCCCCCCCCCATTCCCCTTTCGTTTACCCCCCCATTTGCCCCCCCCATTCTGTCTCCCCCCATTTTTACCCCCCATTTGCCCCCCCTTTTTGCCCCCCCCCATTCTTACCCCCCCATTTGCCCCCCCATTTGCCCCCCCCATTTTTACCCCCCATTTTTACCCCCCCCTTATTTACCCCCATTTGCCCCCCATTTCCCCCCCCATTTTCACCCCCCCCCTTTTACCCCCCCATTTGCCCCCCATTTTACCCCCATTTGCCCCCCCATTTGCCCCCCATTTTACCCCCATTTGCCCCCCCCCCAGACAGGGAGAGCTCGACGCTGGGCCTGTGCGGGCTGGCGCAGGAGCACGGCTTGAGGCCACGGGAGCCCGCGAGAGGAACCCCTGGCACCTCGGGGTCACCGTCACCGTGAGGCGCCCACGTTTGGGGGCAGAACGCGGGGTTTGGGGGCGTGGGGGGCATCAGAATTTGGGGACAGAACACGGGGATTTGGGGAGATCGGGGTTTGGGGGCAGAACCTTGAGGGGGTTTGGGGGCGTGGGGGGGCGCCAAAATTTGGGGGCAGAACGCGGGGGTTTGGGGGGTGTGGGGGGGCACCACCGTTTGGGGGGCAGAACGTGGGTTTGGGGGCGTGGGGGCACCGGGCTTTGGGGGCAGAACTTGGGGATTTGGGGGCGTCGGGTCTGGGGACAGAACTCGGGGCTTGGGGGCGTGGGGGGCGCCAACATTTGGGGGCAGAACTCCCGGGGTTTGGGGACACAATGGGGACAGAACAAGGGGGGTTTGGGGACATGGGGGGAACCAAAATTTGGGGACAGAACATGGGGATTTGGGGGGCGTGGGGGGGGGGCATCAGAATTTGGGGACAGAACACGGGGATTTGGGGGCATCGGGGGGGTTTGGGGGGGCAGGGCAAGGGTTTGGGGGCGTGGGGGGGGCACCGGGCTTTGGGGGCAGAACTGGGGATTTGGGGGCGTCGGGGTCTGGGGACAGAACTCGGGGTTTGAGGGGCGTGGGGCGCCAACATTGGGGGCCAGAACTGGGGGTTTGGGGACAGTTGGGGTTTGGGAGACAGAACACGGGGTTTGGGGACATGGGAGAGGCATAAGAAATTGGGGACAGAACACGGGGATTTGGGGGGGGGACATCGGAGTCTGGGGGCAGAACACGCGAGGGTTGGGGCGCAGAATTCGGGGGGTTTGGGGGCAGTAACTGGGTTTGGGGACATGGGGGGGCACCAGGAGATTTGGGGACAGAACTCGGGGTTTTGGGGCCATGGGGACATTGGGGATTTGGGGACATGGGGATGGGGGTCACGGGATTCCAGGGTCATTTTGATTTGGGGACATGGGGTCATTGGGGTCACGGGGATTTGGGGTCTTGCGGGGATTTGGGGTCACAGGGATTTGGGGTGGTGAGGTTTTGGGGTCACAGGGATTTGGGGACAGTGGGGACATTGGGGTCATGGGGTCACGGGGATTGGGGGGTCATTGGGGCACCAAGTTTGAGGACATGGGACAGTCATTTGGGATTTGGGGTCATCGGGGACATTGGGGTCATTTGGGATTTGGAGTCATGGGGAGTTTGGGGTCACGGGGATTTGGGGTCACTGGGGATTTGGGGTCATTTGGGGACCTTTGGGGTCAGAACTCGGAGGAGATTTGGGGTCATGGGGACATTGGGGCTGGCAATACGGGGATTGGGGGTCATTGGGGATTTGGAGGATGAAGGTCATGGGGATTTGGGGTCACGGGGATTTGGGGTCATTTCTGGGATTTAGGGTCGTACTTGGGGTCATTGGGGATTTGGGGTCATTGGGGACATTTGGGATTTGGAGTCACGGGGATTTGGGGTCACAGGGATTTGGGGTCATTTGGGACATTAGGGTCACGGGTCATTTGGGATCATTGGGGTCACGGGGACTTTGGGGGTCACGGGGATTTGGGGTCTGAGATTTGGGGTCATTTTGAGGTTTGGGGTCACAGGGATTTGGGGACATGGGGACAAGTACAGGGATTTGGGGTCACGGGGACTTTGGGGTCACGGGGATTTGGGGTCATTTGGGACATTGGGGTCATTTGAGGATTTGAGGACATGGGGTCATGGGGATTTGGGGTCACGGGGATTTGGGGTCATTTGGGATTTGGGGTCACGGGGACATTTGGGGTTGGGGACATTGGGGTCACGGGGACATTTAGGGTCATTGGGGATTTGGGGTCATGGGGACTTTGGGGTCACGGGGATTGGGGGTGTTTAAGTTTGGGGTCATGGGGATTTGAGGTCACAGGGATTTGGGGTCATTTGGGACATTGGGGTCATTTGGGATTTGGGGTCATTGGGGATTTGGGCCGCTGGGATTTGGGGTCGGTGGATTGGGTCACGGGGATTTAGGGGTCATGGGGATTTGAGGTTTGGGGTCTGGGGATTTGGGGACGTGAGGTTGGGGGACATGGGGTCACAGGATTGGGGTCATGGGGTCACGGGGATTTGGGGTCATTTGGGATTTGTGGGGTCATGGGACATTGGGGTCATTGGGGACATTGGGGTCATGGGGACATTGGGGTCATTGGGGACATTGGGGGGTCATGGGGGATTGGGGGTCATTGGGGATTGGGGGTCATTTAGGATTTGGGGACATGGGGTCATGGGGATTTGGGGTCATGGGGATTTGGGGTCACGGGGGATTGGGGGTCATTTGAGTTTGGGGTCACAGGGATTTGGGGACGTGGGGATTTGGGGACATGGGGACATTGGGGTCATGGGGTCATGGGGATTGGGGTCATTGGGGATTTGAGGACATGGGGTCATGGGATTTGGGGTCACGGGGATTTGGGGTCATTTGGGACATTGGGGTCATTTGGGATTTGGAGTCATGGGGATTTGGGGTCACAGGGATTTAGGGTCATTTGGGACATTGGGGTCATTTGGGATTTGGAGTCACGGGGTCACTGGGGATTTGGGGTCACGGGGACTTTAGGGTCACGGGGTCTGGAATTTGGGGTCTGGGGATTTGGGGTCACGGGGGACTTTGGGGTCACGGGGGATTTGGGGTCATTTGGGACATTGGGGTCATTTGGGATTTGGGGTCATGGGGATTTGGGGTCATTTGGGATTTGGGGTCACGGGGACTTTGGGGTCAGGATTTGGGGTCATTTGGGACATTGGGGTCATTTGGGATTTGGGGTCATGGGGATTTGGGGTCACGGGGATTTGGGGTCACAGGGATTTAGGGTCATTTGGGGTTTGGGGTCACAGGGATTTAGGGTCATGGGGATTTGGGGTCATGTGGGGGGACATTGGGGTCATGATTTGGGGTCATGGGGATTTGGGGGTCATTTGGGACATTGGGAGTCATTTGGGATTTGGGGGTCATTGGGGATTTGGGGTCATTTGGGATTTGGGGTCACAGGATTTGGGGTCACGGGGATTTGGGGTCATTGGGGATTTTGGGGTCATCAGTGGATTTGGGGTCACGGGGATTTGGGGACATTTGGGATTTGGGGGTCACGGGGACATTGGGGTCATTGGGGACATTGGGGTCATGGGGACATTGGGGTCATTGGGGACATTGGGGTCATGGGGATTAGAGGTCATTGGGGATTGGGGGTCATTTGGGATTTGGGGTCATGGGGATTTGGGGTCACAGGGATTTGGGGTCACGGGGATTGGGGGTCATTTGAGGTTTGGGGTCACAGGGATTTGGGGACGTGGGGATTTGGGGACATGGGGACATTGGGGTCATGGGGTCATGGGGATTGGGGGTCATTGGGGATTTGAGGACATGGGGTCATTGGGGATTTGGGGATGATTGGGATTTGGGGTCACGGGGACATTGGGGTCATTGGGGACATTGGGGTCATGGGGACATTGGGGTCATTGGGGACATTGGGGTCATGGGGATTGGGGGTCACGGGGACTTGGGGGTCACGGGGATTTGGGGGTCATTTAGGATTTGGGGGTCATGGGGATTTGGGGTCACAGGGATTTGGGGTCACGGGGATTTGGGGTCATTTGAGGTTTGGGGTGCACAGGGATTTGGGGACGTGGGGATTTGGGGACATGGGGACATTGGGGTCATGGGGTCATGGGGATTGGGGGTCATTGGGGATTTGAGGACATGGGGTCATGGGGATTTGGGGTCACGGGGATTTAGGGTCACGGGGACTTTGGGGTCACGGGATTTGGGGTCATTTGGGACGTGGGGTCATTGGGGATTTGGGGACATCACGGGGATTTGGGGTCATGGGGATTTGGGGTCATTTTGGGGTTTGGGGTCACAGGGATTTAGGGTCATGGGGATTTGGGGACATTTGGGACATTGGGGTCATTGGGGATTTGGGGTCACGGGGATTTGGGGTCATTTGGGATTTGGGGACATGGGGTCATGGGGTCACGGGGTCACGGGGATTTGGGGGTCATTTGGGATTTGGGGACATGGGGTCAAGTGGGGTCACGGGGTCACGGGATTTGGGGTCATTTGGGATTTGGGACATGGGGTCATGGGGTCACGGGTCCCGGGGATTTGGGGTCACGGGGTCCCGGGGATTTGGGGTGACGCCCCCCGGTGCCCCGGCGGTGACCCCGCGGCCCGGTGTCCCCGCAGCGGCCGGGCGCGGGCACGGAGCGGTGAAGGGCGCGCTGCTGTCCCCGCTCCGGCTTCGCGCTGACGGCCGCGCGCGACTGCTTCCTGGCTGCACGACGAGCCCCGCAGCGTGGCCGTGACAGCCGGTGGGGGAATGGGGCCCAAACACCGGGGGGGGGGTCCTAAAATAATAATGGGGGGGGGTCCCTGAAATAATGGGGGGGGCTGAAATAGTGGGGGGCTGAAATAGTGGGGGTCCCTGAAATACTGGGGGGTCTCTGAAATAGTGGGGGGTCCCTAAACTGGGGGAGTGGGGCCCTAAAAAAAGGGGGGGGGGTCCTAAAATAATGGGGGGGCCTGAAATAATGGGGGGGGGCCTGAAATAATGGGGGGGGTCCCTGAAATAATGGGGGGTCCCCTGAAATAATGGGGGTCTCTGAAATAATGGGGGGTCCCTAAACTGGGGGAATGTCTCAAAAGGTTGGGGGGGTCCTAAAATAATGGGGGTCCTAAAATAATGGGGGGTCCCTGAAATAATGGGGGGGTCCCTGAAATAATGGGGGGGTCCCTGAAATAATGGGGGGGGGGGTCTCTGAAATAAGTGGGGGTCCCTAAAATGGGGGAGTGGGGCCCTAAAAGGTTGGGGGGGGGTCCTAAAATAATGGGGGGGCCTAAAATAATTGGGGGGGGTCAGTGGGGGGGCTGAAATAATGTGGGGGGTTCCTGAAATATTGGGGGGGGGGGGTCCTAAAATGGGGGAGTGGGGCCCTAAAAGGTTGGGGGGGGGTCTCTAAAATAATGGGGGGGTCCCCGAAATAATGGGGGTCCCTAAAAATGGGGGAGTGGGGCCCCTAAAAGGGTGGGGGGGGTCCTAAAATAATGGGGGGGTCCCTAAATAGTGGGGGGGCTGAAATAGTGGGGGGGTCTCTGAAATAATGGGGGGGCCTAAAATAATGGGGGGGTCCCTAAAATGGGGGAGTGGGGCCCTAAAAGGGTGGGGGGGGGTCTCTAAAATAATGGGGGTGGTCCTAAAATAATTGGGGGGGGCCTAAAATAATGTGGGGCCCTAAAATAATGGTGGGGTCCCTGAAATATTGGGGGGTCCCTGAAATAGTGGGGGGTCCCTAAACTGGGGGGAGTGGGGCCCTAAAAGGGTGGGGGGGGCTCTAAAATAATGAAGGCCACTGGGCCTAAAAATAATGGGGGGGGGGTCTCTTGAAATAATGGAGGGGTCCCTGAAATAATGGGGGGGGCCCTAAAATAATTGGGGGGGCTAAAATAATGGGGGCCTGGAACAATGGGGGGGTCCCCAGTCAATGGGGGGGGGGGGGGGGCCTGAAATAGTGGGGGGGGGGGGTCTCTGAAATAATGGGGGGTCTCTGAAATAATGGGGGAGTGGGGCCCCTAAAAGGTTGGGGTTGGTGGGGGGGCTCTAAAATAATGGGGGGGGGTCTCTGAAATAGTGGGGGGGTCCCTGAAATACTGGGGGTCCCTAAAATGGGGAGTGGGGCCCTAAAAACGTTGGGGGGGGTCCTAAAATAATGGGGGGGTCTCTAAAATAATGGGGGCCTGAAATAGTGGGGGGGGTCTCTTAAAATGGGGGAGTGGGACCCCAGAACTGGGGGGAATGGGGCCCCCAAAAGGGTGGGGGGGTCTCTAAAATGGAGGGGGCTAAAAATAATTGGGGGGGGGGGGGGGGGCCCAGCCTATTGGGGGTTCCCCTGAAACAATGGGGGGGGTCCTGAAATAATGGGGGGTCCCTAAAATGGGGGAGTGGGGCCCTAAAAGGGGTGGGGGGGGTCCTAAAATAATTGGGGGGGCCTGAATAATGGGGGGTCCCTGAAATAATGGGGGGTCCCTAAAATGGGGGAGTGGGGACCCTGAAACTGGGGGAATGGGGCCCTCAAAAGGGTGGGGGGTCTCTAAAATGGGGGGGGGGTCCCCGAAATACTGGGGGGGGTCCTGAAATAGTGTGGGGGTCCCCGGAATATTGGGGTCCCCCCAAATAATGGGGGGGGGTCCCCAAAATGGGGGGGGGGTAAACAGGGGGAATGGGGCCCCAAACTGCAGGGGAGGGAGCCCTGGGGGGTGGTCCCCTAAAATAATTGGGGGGGGGTCCCTGGAATGGGGGGGTCCCGGAGGGGGTTTGTGTGAACATTTTTTATGGTTTTGGGGTCTTTTTGGTGGTTGCATTTTCTTGGTGGTTTTGGGGCCGTTCTTGGTGGTTTTAGGTTCTTTGGCGATTTCGGTGTCTTTCCGGTCGTGTTTTTGGTGGGTTTTGGGTCATTTCTGGTAGTTCTGGAGCATTTCTTGGTGGTTTGGGGGTATTTGGGGGTCTTTTGGTGGTTTTGGGGTCTGTTTGTGTAATTTTTATGGTTTTGGGGTCTTCTTATTGCTGGTGGTTTGGGGTCTTCAAGATTTTGGTGTTCCTTCCGGTCGTGTTTTGGTGGGTTTGGGGCATTTTTGGTGGGTATTTGTGGCTTCTGGTAGTTCTGGAGCATTTTCGGAGGTGGTTTGGGGGCATTTTAGGGGTTTTCTTGCTCGGGCATTTTCGAGGTGTTTTTTTGGTGGCCTTGGGGTCTCCTTGGTCATATTTTTGGCGGCTTCTGGAGTTACCTTGGGGCGTTTTGGTGGTCTTAAAATAATTTCCTTGGTGGGCCTGGGGCACTCGTTAGTGGTTTGGGGTAACTTTAGGGCCATTTTGGTGGTTTTGGGGTATTTTCAGGGCGTTTTTGGTGGTTTTGGGGTCCTCCTGGCATGTATTTTTTGGTGGCTACTGGACATTCTTTAAAAGTGTTCATGTGTCTGTGGGCATTCTCATGGTCTTGGGGGCATTTCTGTGGCGGAGTCTGGGGCACACTCTTGTGTTCTGGCGTTCTGGGGGCACCCTGCGGTTCTGGGGTATCCCCAGGGTCACCCTTCGGTGGTCTCGGGGCATTTCTGGTGTTTTTTTGTCCTTCAAAGACCCGCGTCTTGTGCCACCTCTCGACGGTCTTGGTGTTACCTTCTGGCATCATCTTTGGGGTGCTTCCTGGGGGGCATTTCTCCCGTGGCCTTTGGGGGCAAGACATCTGTGGCTTTGTGCATTTCTCTCATGGTGGTTAACACCTCGGCGGTGGGCTCTAGTTACCGTCCAAGGTTTTGGGGCATTTTTCCCTTTGTGTTACCTTCGGTACGTCTCTTGCGTCTTTGTGTTACCTTCTCGGTCACATTTTGGCGGCCCTGGGACATCTTTGGGGGTGCCTTGGGGTTACTTTCTCGTTGTCTTGAAAGACCCTGGCTGGCCTGTGGGGGCATCACCTTGGCGTGGTCGGGGGCATTTCGTACCGATTCTTGGTCGTCTTGGGTGCCTTCGGCTGCCCTCCTGGTCATACCTTGGCACTTTAGGGACATCTTGGTGTTAACCCTTTGGGTGCATTCTGCAAGTATTCAAAGCACCTGCGTTGTCCCCTAACACCTCTGGTGGTCTGGATCTTACCACTTGGTTCACCCTTGGCGGTCTTTGGAGTATTTCAAAGAGGTGTTTGCAGGTCTTTGGGGTCCTCCTGTCACAGTCTTTATGGCCGATCCCAGGGGCACATCTTTGGGGGCGGTTCTTGGGGCATGGTCTTCATGGTACATTTCCATGCTATTCTAAAATACCCCCTATGGCCTGGTTTGGGGGCATTTAGCACCATTACTTGGTGGTCTTTGGGGTATTGCCATGTTTTTCGGTGGCCTTGGGAGTCTTCCTTTGTATAGTTCTTCATGGTTTCTGGACATTTTGGGGCGTCTTGGTGGACACGCGGGCCTGGGTGTTGCCACCTCCGTGGCCTGTGCACTCCTTTGCGGGCCCAGCACCTTGGAGGTCCTGGGAAGCATCTCAGGTCACCTTGGTGGTTCATATCCATCGGCACTCTATGCGGCTCCTTGGGGTCCTCCTGCAGCATTCTGGTAGTGGGCCCTGGGACATCTGGGGTGCTTGGTGTTCTGCAAAACACCTCGTTATGGTCAAAGGGGGCACCCTCAGTGGCGGTCTTTAAACACCCTGCGTCTTTAAAACACCCTTGGCGGTCTGGGAAGAACCGCTAGGGAACACCATCTTTTGGTGGTTCTGTGTTACCTCTCCAGGGTCGCCTTGGCGTCTTGGGGTCCCCTCCCGGGTTGCATTTCTTGGCAAGGATATCCTTTGGTGTTACATCCTTAAAGGCGGGTCAAAAGACCTCCTGGTCTTGGGGCGACCCTATTTCGGTTATCTGAGCACACCTTGAACATCCTTCAAGGTCTTGTACACCATTGTCATGCCCTTTTCTTTGGGGTCTTCCCATTGTCAGCAGGCCCTATGGCTCCTGGACACCTTTTGGGGGTGTCTTAAAGGACACCTTTATGGTCTTCAAAGCACTCTCATGGGTCTGGAAAACACTCTCATGGTTTGGGGGCATTTTGTACCATCCTGGTCCTCCGGGGCATTTTCGCCTTGGTGGTCTTTGGGTATCTCTCATTTACTCTTTATATTCTCAGACACTTCTGTGTCCTGGCGCTCTAAAGTCTTGAAGACCCTGGTTATCTCTAAACACCCTGGCGCCATTTCTGTGTTACCTTTTCATGGGTCTGTAGCACCTCTCGGCATTCAGCACTCTCATGGTCAGGGCACTGTACCATCTTTGGTGGTTCCCAGCATTTCGGCTCTGTATCCCCGGGCTTGCATTTTTGGTGGCTTTGGAGTATTTTGGGGGTGTTTTGGTGTTTTGGGGGTATTTCTTGGTGGTTTTGGGGCATTTCTTGGTGGGTTTTGGGGCATTTCTTGCTGGTTTTTGGGGCATTTCTTGGAGGTTTGGGGGTATTTTTAGGAGCCATTCTTGGTTGTTTGGGGTATTTTCGGGGCGTTTTTGGTGGTTTTGGGGTCTTCTCGGTTGTATTTTTGGTGGCTTTGGAGTATTTTGGGGGTGTTTTGGTGGTTTTGGAGTATTTTCTTGGTGGTTTTGGGGCATTTCTTGGTGGTTTTGGGGCATTTGGGGGGTATTTTAGGGCCATTTTTGGTGGTTTTGGGGTATTTTCGGGGTGTTTTTGGTGGTTTTGGGGTCTTCTCGGTTGTATTTTTGGTGGCTTTGGAGTATTTTGGGGGTGTTTTGGTGTTTTGGGGGTATTCTTGGTGGTTTGGGGCATTTCTTGGTGGGTTTGGGGCATTTCTTGGTGGTTTGGGGGTATTTTAGGGCCATTCTTGGTGGTTTTGGAGTATTTTCAGGGCGTTTTTGGTGGTTTTGGGGTCTTCTTGGTTGTATTTTTGGTGGCTTTGGAGTATTTTTGGGGTGTTTTGGTGTTTTGGGAGTATTTCTTGGTGGTTTTGGTGCATTTCTTGGTGGTTTGGGGGTATCTTTAGGGCCATTTTTGGGGGTTTTGGGGTATTTTCGGGGCATTTTTGGTGGGTTTGGAGGTTTTGGGGGTGTTTGGGGGTTAATTTTGGGGTGCCCCCCCCGCTGACGCGGCCCCGCAGGAAGGAGGAGGTGAAGGCGGCGCGGATCTTCCTGCACCCCGAGTACGACCTGGGGGGGCGCCGGGAGCGGGGGTCCCCGAGTTCTACGACTACGACGTGGCCCTGGTGGAGCTGCAGCGGCCGCTGGGCCCCAAGGCCGCCGTGCGGTGAGGGGGGGGGGGGCCGGGGGGGTCGGGGGGGGGGGGCTATGGGGGGTTTGGGGGGGGGGGTCCTGGGGGGGGGGATTTGGGGGGGGCTATGGGGGGGGTTGGGGGGGATTTGGGGGGGGGATTTGGGGGTTTTGGGGGGATTTGGGGGGGCTATGGGGGGGGGTGGGGGGGATTTGGGGGGGTCTGGGGGGGTTCTGGGGGGATTTGGGGGGGGTTTTGGGGGGGTTGGGGTGGGCTATGGGGGGGATTTGGGGGGGGATTTGGGGGAGTCTGGGGGGGTTCTGGGGGGCTATTTGGGGGGGTTGGGGGGGGATTTGGGGGGGGCTATGGGGGGTCCTGGGGGGCTATGGGGGGGTTGGGGGGGGGGGGATTTGGGGGGGGTCTGGGGGGGGATTTGGGGGGTCTGGGGGGATCTGGGGGGTTCTGGGGGGGATTTGGGGGAGCTATGGGGGGGTTGGGGGAGTTATGGGGGGATTTGGGGGGGTTATGGGGGGGTTGGGGGGGGATTTGGGGGGTCCTGGGGGGGGTCTTGGGGGTTATGGGGGGGGGGGGATTCTGGGGGGGCTTTTGAGGGGTCCTGGGGGGTATGGGGGGGATTTGGGGGAGCTATGGGGGTTGGGGGGGGGGGGATTTGGGGGGTCCTGGGGGGATTTGGGGGGTCCTGGGGGGATTTGGGGGGGCTATGGGAGGGTTTTGGGGGGGGTATGGGGAGGGTTGGGGGGATTTGGGGGGGTCCTGGGGGGGGTCCTGGGGGGATTTGGGGGGGGATTTGGGGGTCGGGGGGTCCTGGGGGGGAGATTTGGGGGGTTCTGGGGGGGGTCTCACCTCCCCCCCCCCCAGCCCCATCTGCCTGCCCTGCACCGAGGGCACCTCCCGGGCGCTGCGGCTGCCCCAGGCCAGGAGCACCTGCGAGGAGCACCGTGAGCCCCCCCCGGGACCCCGGGACCCCCTCCCCGGGACCCCCCGGGACCCCCGGGACCCCCCCCACGGGACACCCCCCCATTGCCCCCCCCAAACTCACCCCAACCCCCCCCCGCCCCCCCAATCCCCCCATTCCCCCCCCTCCCCCTGCCCCCCAGTGACCCCCCACGCCCCCCATTGCCCCCCCATTGCCCCCCACCCCTTCCACCCCCCCCCCACCCCCCCATTGCCCCCCATATTGCCCCCTCCTGCCCCCCCCACGCCCCCCCACCCCCCCATTGCCCCCCGTTGCCCCCCCTCAGTGCCCCCCCCGGGACCCCCCTCCCCTATTGCCCCCCCCACACCCCTTCCACCCCCCTCCACCCCCCCTTGCCCCCCCCCCACACCCCTCCACCCCCCTGCCCCCCATATTGCCCCCTCCTGCCCCCCCCAAGCCCCCCACCCCCCATTGCCCCCCCCATTGCCCCCCAGGACCCCCCCCCCATACCCCCCACCCCCTTCCACCCCCCCACCCCCCATTGCCCCCCATACTGCCCCCTCCCTGCCCCCCCGCCCCCCACCCCCCACGCCCCCCATTGCCCCCCCCATTGCCCCCCATTGCGCCCCCCCCATTGCCCCCCCGGGCCCCCCCTCCCCTATTGCCCCCCACCCCCTTCCACCCCCCTCCCCCCATATTGCCCCCTCCTGCCCCCCCCACACCCCCCCCCCCATTGCCCCCCATATTGCCCCCCCCATTGCCCCCCATTGCGCCCCCCATTGCCCCCCCGGGCCCCCCCCTCCCCTGTGCCCCCCCCCCCTCCACCCCCCCCCACCCCCCCCCCCCCCCATTGCCCCCCCATTGACCCCCCCCCCCCCCCCTCCCCTATTGCCCCCCACCCCCCTCCAACCCCCACCCCCCCATTGCCCCCCCCGTTGCCCCCCACCCCCGTGCCCCCCCCACGGGACCCCCCCACCCCCCCCCCCCCCACCCCTTCCACCCCCCCACCCCCCATTGCCCCCCATATTGCCCCCTCACACCCCCCCCTGCCCCCCCCCACCCCCCCCACGCCCCCCAATTGCCCCCCGCCCCCCGTTGCCCCCCCCCATTGCCCCCCCCGTTGCCCCCCAGGCCGCCTGCTGCTGCCCCCCAAGGAGGTGCCGGCCTTCTTCGTGTCCGACCGCGGCCCCCAGGGGGGCTCCAGCGCCGCCACATCCACCTGCACCTGGGCGAGCAGGTGGGGGCCCCCAAACCCCCCCCCCCCCCAAAAATACCCCCCCCCCCCCAAAAAATGTCCCCCCCCCCAATGTCCCCCCCCAAAGGTACCCCCCCCCCCAAAAAAAATGCCCCCTCCCATTTTGGGGACCCCCCCCACTCCCAATCTTTGAGGGACCCCAATTTTGGGGACCCCCAATTTTGGGGACCCCCCATTTTGCCCCCCCCCCCCCATTTTGGGGAACCCCCATTTTGGGGACCCCCCATATTTAGGGGGTCACCCCCAATTTTGCCCCCCCCCCATTTTGGGGGGACCCCCCATTCCCCATTTTTGGGGACCCCCCATTTTGGGACCCCCATTTTTGGGGACCCCCCCAATTCCTCCCCATTTTTGGGGACCCCCCCAATTTTTGGGACCCCCATTTTGGGGGGGGCACCACCCCCAATTTTTGCTCCCCCCCCCCCCCCCCCCCCCCCCCCCCCCCCCCCCCCCCCCCCATTTTTTGGGACCCCCATTTTGGGGACCCCCCCCAATTCCTCCCCCATTTTTGGGGACCCCCATTTTTGGGGACCCCCCCCCCCCCATTTTGAGGGGGCACCACCCCAATTTTTGCCCCCCCCCTTCCTTTCCCCCCAATTCCCCCCCCCTTCCTCCCCCCATTTTTGGGACCCCCCCCCCCATTTTGGGGACCCCCCCCAATTCCTCCCCATTTTTTGGGGACCCCCCCATTTTTGGGGACCCCACCCCCCATTTTGGGGGGCACCACCCCAATTTTTTGCCCCCCCCCCCTTCCTTTCCCCCCCCCCCCCCCCCTTCCTCCCCCCATTTTTTGGGACCCCCCCATTTTGGGGACCCCCCCCCAATTCCTCCCCCCATTTTTGGGGACCCCCATTTTTGGGGACCCCCCCCATTTTGGGGGGGCACCACCCCAATTTTTGCCCCCCCCTTCCTTTCCCCCAATTCCCCCCCGCCTTCCTCCCCCCATTTTTTGGGACCCCCCATTTTTGGGGACCCCCCCAATTCCTCCCCCCATTTTTGGGGACCCCCCATTTTTGGGGACCCCCCCCATTTTGGGGGGGGCACCACCCCAATTTTTGCCCCCCCCCTTCCTTTCCCCCCACCCCCCCCCCACTTCCTCCCCCATTTTTTGGGACCCCCCATTTTTGGGGACCCCCCCCCAATTCCTCCCCCATTTTTGGGGACCCCCCCAATTCCTCCCCCATTTTTTGGGGACCCCCCATTTTTTGCCCCCCCCCCCCCCATTTTTGGGGGGGGGCCACCACCCCAATTTTTTGCCTCCCCCCCACTTCCCCCCCCCCCAATTCCCCCCCCCCCCTTCCTCCCCCCATTTTTTGGGACCCCAATTTCAGGGGTGACCCCCCCAATTTTTGGGGCCCCCCCCAATTTCGGGCCCCCCCCCCAATTTTTGGGGCCCCCCTGACGCTGTCGCGCAGCGGGGGCCGTGTGAGCGCGACGCGCTGCGCGCCCCCTACGGCAACGTCTCGGCGCCGCGCGACGTCGTCACCCCCGCTTCCTCTGCTCGGGGGGGGCCCAGCCCCACGTGGACCCCAACGCCTGCCGCGGTGAGCCCAGTAACGCCCAGTGCCTCCCAGTAACGCCCGGGGCCCTCCCAGTAACCCCGGGGCCCTCCCAGTAACCCCGGGGCCCTCCCAGTAACCCCTGGTGCCATCCCAGTAACCTCCAGTGCCATCCTAGCAACCCCTAGTGACCCCCAGTGCCCTCCCAGTAACCCCGGGGCCACCCCAGTGCCTCCCAGTAACCCCGGGGCCCTCCCAGTAACCCCGGAGGCCATCCCAGTAACCCCAGTGCCTTCCCAGTAACCCCTAGTGCCATTCCAGTAACCTCCAGTAACCCCTAGTGCCCTCCCAGTAACCCCTAGTGCCATTCCAGTAACCTCCAGTAACCCCCAGTGCCTCCCAGTAACCCCCGGGGCCATCCCAGTAACCCCGGGGCCCTCCCAGTAACCCCCGGGGCCCTCCCAGTGACCCCCGGGGCCTCCCAGTGCCTCCCAGTAACTCCCGGAGCCCTCCCAGTAACGCCCCGGGGCCTCCCAGTAACCCCCGGGGCCCTCCCAGTAACCCCCGGTGCCATCCCAGTAACCCCTAGTGCCATTCCAGTAACCTCCAGTGACCCCGGGGCCCTCCCAGTAACCCCCGGGGCCCTCCCAGTGCCCTCCCAGTAACCTCCGGGGCCCTCCCAGTAACCCCGGGGCCACCCCAGTGCCTCCCAGTAACCCCTAGTGCCATCCCAGTGCCTCCCAGTAACCCCCGGGGCCCTCCCAGTAACCCCGGGGGCCCTCCCAGTAACCCCTGGTGCCATCCCAGTAACCCCTAGTGCCATTCCAGTAACCTCCAGTGACCCCGGGAGCCCTCCCAGTAACCCCCGGGGCCCTCCCAGTGCCTCCCAGTAACCCCGGGGCCCTCCCAGTAACCTCCAGTGACCCCCGGGGCCCTCCCAGTAACCCCAGTAACCCCCGGGGCCCTCCCAGTGCCCTCCCAGTAACCCCCGGTGCCCTCCCAGTAACCCCAGGGCCCTCTCAGTAACCCCCAGGGCCACCCCAGTGCCCTCCCAGTAACCCCCGGTGCCTTCCCAGTAACCCCTGCTGCCATCCCAGTAACGTCCCAGTAACCCCCAATCCCGTCCCAGTAACCCCCAGTGCCATCCTAGTAACACCAGTGACCCCCAGTGCCTTGCCCAGTAACCCTTGGTGCCATCCCAGTAACACCAGTAACCCCCAGTGCCTTCCCAGTAACCCCTGGTGCCACCCCAGTAACACCAGTAACCATCCCAGTGCCTTCCCAGTAACCCCTAGTGCCATTCCAGTAACACCAGTAACCCCCTAGTGCCTTCCCAGTAACCCCTGGTGCCATTCCAGTAACCCCAGTAACCCCCAGTGCCTTCCCAGTAACCCCTAGTGCCATTCCAGTAACCTCCAGCGCCCTCCCAGTAACCCCCAGTGCCTTCCCAGTAACCCCTAGTGCCATCCCAGTAACCTCCAGTGCCCTCCCAGTAACCCCTCAATCCCGTCCCAGTAACCCCTGGTGCCATCCCAGTAACTCCTAGTGCCTCCCCAGTAACTCCCAGTAACACCAGTAACCCCCAGTGTCCCCACCTGACACGTCCCAGTGCTCCTTGGCACCATCCCAGTGCCCCCCAGTCCATCCCAGTTTCCCCCGCAGGTGACTCCGGGGGCCCTGTCGTTGTCACCTGGGGGAAGCGCTACTTCCAGGTCAGTGGTGGGGGGGAACTGGGAGCACTGGGGGGAACTGGGGGGGAACTGGGAGCACTGGGAGGGGGACTGGGAGGGGACTGGGAGCACTGGGAGGGGGACTGGGAGGGGACTGGGGGGAACTGGGAGCACTGGGAGGGGGCCTGGGGGGGAACTGGGGGAACTGGGGGGAACTGGGGGCACTGGGCGGGGGAACTGGGAGCACTGGGAGGGGGACTGGGAGGGGACTGGGGGGAACTGGGAGCACTGGGAGGGGGGCCTGGGGGGGAACTGGGGGGAACTGGGGGAACTGGGGGCACTGGGAGGGGGACTGGGAGGGGACTGGGGGAACTGGGAGCACTGGGAGGGGGCCTGGGGGGGAACTGGGGAACTGGGGGGAACTGGGGGCACTGGGGGAGGGAACTGGGAGCACTGGGAGGGGGACTGGGAGGGGACTGGGGGGAACTGGGAGCACTGGGGGAACTGGGGGGGAACTGGGGGCACTGGGAGGGGGCTGGGAGGGGACTGGGAGCACTGGGAGGGGACTGGGGGCACTGGGGGGCAGTGAGCTGGGGTTGGTGTCCCCCGATGACGTCATCACCCCCATGACGTCATCACCCCATGACATCATCACCCCATGACGTCATCACCCAATGACGTCACTCCCCCCATCCCCCCCCTGGTGCCGCCCCCAGGGCTGGGGGTGGGCGGTCCCCCGGGCTGACCCCGCCCCCTGACGCGTGGCCCCGCCCCTCCCTGTGACCCCGCCCCCTCCCCAGTGGCCCCGCCCCCGAAGCTAGGCCCCGCCCCCTATGTTAGGCTCCGCCCTGCGTTAAGCCCCGCCCCCTCCCCGGCCCAGGCCCCTCCCCCCAGGCCCCGCCCCTTCCCCTGCTGGCCCCGCCCCTTCCGAGGCTCGGCCCCGCCCCCCGACGGCTGGCCCCGCCCCCTGACGGCTGGCCCCGCCCCCAGGTGGGCGTGATCAGCTGGGGCGTGGTGGACGTGTGCCGCCTGCGGGCCGGCCCCGCCCCCGGCCCCGCCCCCAGCCACGCCCGCGACTTCCACGTCAGCCTCTTCGAGGTCCTGCCCTGGCTGCGCCTGCGCCTGCGCGACGAGGACCTGGGCTTCCTGCCTTAGGGGGGCGGGGGGGGGGTCACGGGGTCGGGGGGTCACGGGGTCACGGGGTCACGGGGGTCATGGGGGGGTCAGGGGGTCATGGGGTCGGTGGGGGTCATGGGGTCAGGAGGGGTCATGGAGTCATAGGGACAGCATGAGGACCTGGGCTTCCTGCCTTAGGGGGGGCGCGGGGGGGTCACGGGGTCAGGGGGGTCACGGGGTCACGGGGGTCATGGGGGGTCAGGGGGTCATGGGGTCAGGAGGGGTCATGGAGTCATAGGGACAGCACGAGGACCTGGGCTTCCTGCCTTGGGGGGGGCGGGGGGTCACCGGGTCATGGGGGGTCACGGGGGTCAGGGGGAGGTCAGAGGGGGTCATGGGGTCAGGGGGGGTCATGGGGTCAGGGGGGGTCAGAGGGACGTGGGGACAGCACGAGGACCTGGGCTTCCTGCCTTAGGGGGGGCTGGGGGGGTCACGGGGTCGGGGGGTCACGGGGTCACGGGGGTCAGGGGGTCATGGGGTCGGTGGGGGTCATGGGGTCAGGAGGGGTCATGGAGTCATAGGGACAGCACGAGGACCTGGGCTTCTTGCCTTGGGGGGGGGGGGGTGCGGGGGGGGTCACGGGGTCAGGGGGGGTCATGGGGGGGGGTCACGGGGTCATGGGGGGTCATGGGGGGGTCACGGGGTCATGGGGGGTCACGGGGTCATGGGGGGGGTCAGGGGGTCATGGGGTCGGGGGGGTCAGAGGGACGTGGGGACAGCACGAGGACCTGGGCTTCCTGCCTTGGGGGGGGGCCGGGGGGGTCACCGGGTCAGGGGGTCACGGGGTCAGGGGGAGGTCAGGGGGGGTCAGGGGGTCAGGGGGTCAGGGGGGTCATGGGGTCAGGGGGAGGTCAGGGGGTCAGGGGGGTCATGGGGTCATAGGGACAGCAGGAGGACCTGGGCTTCCTGCCTTGGGGGGGGCCGGGGGGGTCACGGGGTCAGGGGTGGTCACGGGGTCACGGGGGTCATGGGGGGTCAGGGGGTCATGGGGGGTCAGGGGGTCATGGGGTCAGTGGGGGTCATGGGGTCAGGAGGGGTCATGGGGTCATAGGGACAGCAGGAGGACCTGGGCTTCCTGCCATGGGGGGGCCGGGGGGGTCACGGGGTCGGGGGGGGTCACGGGGTCACGGGGGTCATGGGGGGTCAGGGGGTCATGGGGTCAGGAGGGGTCAGGGGGTCGGGGGGTCAGAGGGACATGGGGACAGCAGGAGGACCTGGGCTTCCTGCCTTGGGGGGGGGGGCGCGGGGGGGTCACTGGGTCAGGGGGGGTCACAGGGGTCACGGGGGTCATGGGGGGTCAGGGGGAGGTCATGGGGTCATGCGGGGTCATGGGGTCAAGGGGGTCATGGGGACAGCACGAGGACTTGGGCTTCCTGCCTTGGGGGGGTCACGGGGGGTCACGGGGTCGGTCACAGGGTCATGGGGGGGTCAGGGGGGGTCATGGGGTCATAGGGACAGCACGAGGACCTGGGCTTCCTGTCTTGGGGGGGGGTGCGGGGGGGGGGCATGGGGGGGGGGCCGAGCTGAGCCCCCACCCTCGTACCCCCCAATGCCCCCCCCGACCCCCCCCCGTCTGCGCCCCAATAAACCACGCTCCCACCCCGCTGTTGGTTCGCCGTCGTTTATTGCTATCGCTTATTGCCCCCCGTTTATTGCCCCCCCCGTTTATTGCCCTCCCCCGGTTGTTTATTGCCCCCCTTGTTTATTGCCCCCCTTGTTTATTGCCCCCCCTCTGCTTATTACCCCATCGTTTATTGCCCCCAGTTATTACCCCATCACCTATTACCTCATCGTTTATTGCCCCCTCCTTGTTGCTTATTGCCCCCCTGCTGTTTATTGCCCCCCCGGTTGTTTATTGCCCCCTCCTCGTTTATTGCCCCCCTCTGCTTATTACCCCATCGTTTATTGCCCCCAGTTATTACCCCATCACCTATTACCTCATCATTTATTGCCCCCCCCTTGTTGCTTATTGCCCCCCCTGCTGTTTATTGCCCCCCCGGTTGTTTTTTGCCCCCCCCGCTGTTTATTGCCCCCCGAACAGGTCCTCGTTGTAGACCACCTGCGCCCTCTTGTCGCGGTGCGAGCCCTTGGCGCTGTTCTTCACCGCTGGGGGGGGGGCAAGAGGGGGGGGGGGGGTGTCCGCGTCAGCCCCCCCCCCCCCCATTTAACCCCCCCGGCTCCGTAACCCCCCGGACTCACCCAGGGACCCCCACAGCGACTTCCCGGTGGCGGCGTCGAGCAGCGGCTGCTTGCGGGCGATGCTCACCTTGAGCTGCACGTCCTGCACCACCGCCCCGTTCAGCTGGGGGGGGGGGGGGGGGGGGTCAGCCAAGCAGGACCCCCCCCCCGGGACCCCCGGACCCCTCCCCGACCCCCAAAACCCCCCCCAAATTACCCCCCCCAACCCCACCTCAGCGATGGCCTGGTCGGCCGACTCCATCTTCTCGTAGGTGACGAAGGCGCAGCTGGGGGGGGGGTGGGCGGGGCCATCACGGCCACGCCCACCTCATTTGCATAACCCAGACCCCCGCCCCCAATGGTCTGGCCCCGCCCCCTCCCATTTAGCCCCACCCCTCCCATTTAGCCCCGCCCCTAAGCCTGTCCCGCCCCCTCCCGTCCTTGGCCCCACCCCCTTCGCCTTGACCCCGCCCCCTCTACTGACCACGCCCACCTCGTGGCCCCGCCCACACCCCCCAAACCACACCCCCAGCCCCTTAGCCACGCCCCCTCCCCCTGCCCCATCCCTTAACCCCACCCCATTCTCTAGCCACGCCCCTTCCACTGGCCACGCCCCCGCCCAGCCACGCCCCCACACGTAACCACGCCCCATCCTTTGACCACGCCCCCATCCTTAGCCCCGCCCCCACCAATCCCTGCCCCCATCCCCACCCCTCAGCCCGCCCCTTTCCCCTTTAGCCCCGCCCCCTTGGGCCACGCCCCATCTCTTAGCCCCGCCCACTCCCCTTAGCCCCGCCCCTCCCCTTAGCCCCACCCCTCCCCAACTCCCCACCCCTCCCTCTCCCCACCCCCTTCCCCCTCGGCCCCTTGCCCCTATTTGACCCCGCCCCCATTTGACCACGCCCCCGTGTAGCCCCGCCCCCTCCCCTTAGCCCCGCCCCTCCCTTAGCCCCGCCCCCTCCCCTTAGCCCCGCCCCCTCCCCACGCCCCACCCCTCCCTGTTCCCATCCCCACCCCCTTCCCCCTTGCCCCTATTTGACCCCATCCCCTTAGCCCCCGCCCCCTCCCTTAGCCCCGCCCCCTCCCCTTAGCCCCGCCCCCTCCTTAGCCCCGCCCCCTCCCCAACTCCCCACCCCTCTCTCCCCATCCCCCATGCCCCTATTTGACCCCGCCCCCTTTAGCCACGCCCCCTCCCTTAGCCACGCCCCCTCCCTTAGCCCCGCCCCCTCCCCCTCCCTTAGCCCCGCCCCCTCCCCTTAGCCCCGCCCCCTCCCTTAGCCCCGCCCCTCCCTTAGCCCCGCCCCTCCCTTAGCCCCGCCCCCTCCCTTAGCCCCGCCCCTCCCTTAGCCACGCCCCCTCCCCGAGCCCCCACCCCTCTCTCTCCCCACCCCCACCCCCTTCCCCCCGTGCCCCTATCTGACCCCTCCCCCTTTAGCCCCGCCCCCTTTAGCCCCGCCCCCTCCCCCAGCCCCGCCCCCTCCCCCCTTAGCCCCGCCCACTTGCGGGGCCCGTCCATGGAGAGGTCGATGATGGCGCCGAAGGGCCCGAAGGCGGCGCGCAGCAGCTCGGGGCTGAGCTCGGCGCCGTGCACGTACAGCGTGTTCCCCTTCCGCGGCGACGGGCGCTCGGGGAACGAGTCCGAGCCTGGGGGGGGGCGGGGGGCAAAACGTGGGGACCCCCCCACCCCGGAACCCAAACGGGGAACCCCCCCCCCCCCCCTTACGGACCTCCAAACGGGACCCCCGCCCCACGAGGAACACACAAAGGGGGGCACCCAAAAGGAACCCCCCACCCCAGACCCCTTCAATCGCCTCAGGACCCCCAGACCCCCCAAACCCCCCAGAATCCCCCTCCAGACCCCCCAAACCCCAGAATCCCCCCAAACCCCCCAGAATTCCCCCCAAACCCCCCAGAATCCCCCCAGACCCCCCAGGACCCCCCAAAGCCCCCAAACCCCCCAGGACCCCCAAACCCCCCAAATAATCCCCCCCAGGCCCCCAGGACCCCCCAAATCTCCCCCCAGACCCCCCAACCCCCCCAGGACCCCCCAAACCCCCAGAACCCCCCCAAACCCCCCAGAATCCCCCCCAGGACCCCCCAAACCCCCCAGAATCCCCCCAAACCCCCCACAATGCCCCCCAGGACCCCCCAAACCCCCCACAATCCCCCCAGGACCCCCAGAGCCCCCAGACCCCCCAGGACCCCCAAACCCCCAGAATCCCCCCAGACCCCCAGGACCCCCCCAAAGCCCCCCCAGACGCCCCCAAACCCCCCAGGACCCCCAAACCCCCAGAATCCCCCCAGGCCCCCAGGCCCCCCCAAATCCCCCCCAGACCCCCCAAACCCCCAGGACCCCCCAAACCCCCAGAACCCCCCAAACCCCCAGAATCCCCCCAGACCCCCCAAACCCCCCAAATCCCCCTCCAGACCCCCCCAGAACCCCCCAAACCCCCAGAACCCCCCAAACCCCCCACAATGCCCCCCAGGACCCCCCCAAAGCCCCCCAGACTCTCCCAAAACATTCCAGACCCCCAAACCCCCAGAATCCCCCCAGTACCCCCCAAACCCCCCACAATCCCCCCAGGACCCCCCAAAGCCCCCCAGACCCCCCCAAACCCCCCAGGACCCCCCAAACCCCCCTCCAGACCCCCCAAACCCCCCAGAATCCCCCCAGGCCCCCAGGACCCCCCAAAGCCCCCAAATCCCCCCAGACCCCCAAACCCTCAGAACCCCCCCAAACCCCCCACAATCCCCCCGGACCCCCCCAAAGCCCCCAAATCCCCCCAGACTCCGCCAAACCCCCAGGACCCCCCCAAACCCCCCTCCAGACCCCCAGACCCCCCAGAACCCCCCAAACCCCCAGAACCCCCCCAAACCCCCCACAATCCCCCCAGGACCCCCCAAAGCCCCCCAGAACCCCCAAAACCCCCAGACTCCCCCAAACCCCCCAGAATCCCCCCAGGACCCCCCAACCCCCCCACAATCCCCCCAGGACCCCCCAAAGCCCCCAAATCCCCCCAGACACCCCCAAACCCCCAGAATCCCCCCCAGGACCCCCCAAACCCCCCAGGACCCCCCAAACCCCCAGAATCCCCCCCAGGACCCCCCAAACCCCCCACAATCCCCCCAGGAGCCCCCAAAGCCCCCCAGACCCCCAAACCCCCAGACCCCCAAATCCCCCAGAATCCCCCCAGGACCCCCCAAAGCCCCCAGACTCCCCCAAACCCCCAGAATCCCCCCAGGACCCCCCCAAACCCCCACAATCCCCCCAGGACCCCCCAAACCCCCAGAATCCCCCCAGGCCCCCCCAAACCCCCCAGGACCCCCCCCCAAAAGCCCCCCCCGTACGTCTGAAGGCTCCGTCCCGCTCCCGGCCCCGCTCCTCGGCCTCGGGCTCCGGCTCCCAGTCGAGGCGCCGCTCCCCCCGCTCGGGGGGGTCCCCGCGGCCCCCCCGGCCTCGGGGTCCCGCAGCCGCTCGCTGGCGCTGACGAAGCTGGGGGGGGGGCAAGGGGGGGGGGGGGCAAAATTTGGGGGGGGGGGGCAAAAATTTGGGTTGGGGGGCATAAATTTTGGGGGGGGGGGGCACTCACCTCTCATAAAGGGATTTCCTCTGCGGGCGCCGGGACTGCGGGGAGGGGGTGGTCAGGGGGTTTGCCCCCCCCAAAATGGGGGGGTTCATCTTGACCCCCCCCCCAAATTGCCCCCCCCCCGGTACCTCCTGGGTGTCGTCGTCGGCCGAGACGCTGCGCTGGAAGGGCTGGAAGGTGGGGGTCGGGCCCTTCTCGGGGTCCTGGGGGGGGGGCACGGGGGGTGAGGGGGGGGCAGGCTGGGCCCCCCCCCCAGAATAATTGGGGGGGGGGGGTGGGAGGGGTTTGGGGGGGGGGGTTGGGGGGGGTTTGGGGGTGAATGGGGGGGATTTGGGGGGTTTGGGGGATTTGGGGGTTTGGGGGGGCTGTAGGGGA
Organism: Anser cygnoides; assembly: GCF_040182565.1. Lineage (NCBI taxonomy): Eukaryota > Metazoa > Chordata > Aves > Anseriformes > Anatidae > Anser > Anser cygnoides. Next base: position 2,353,313 of record NC_089907.1, read on the forward strand.
TCGGGGGGGGCACAGGGGGGTAAAGGGGGGCAGCCTCTGTGCCCCCCCCCCCCCGGAATAATGGGGGGGGGGTGGGAGGGGGTTTTGGGGGGGGGGCTGTGGGGTATTTGGGGGGGATTTGGGGGGGACGGCGGGGGTCTGTAGGGGGTTTGGGGTATTTTGGGGGGGGGTGGGGAGATTTGGGGTATTTGGGGGGGGCTGTGGGGTATTTTTGGGGTTATTTGGGGGATTTGGGGGGGCTGCAGTGTAGTTGGGGTGCCGTGAGGGGACATTTTGGGGCCATTTGGGGACATTTTGGTGCTGTGAGGGGACATTTTGGGACCATTTGGGGACATTTTGGCTCCATAAGTGGACATTTTGGGGCCATTTGGGGCCATTTTGGAGCCGTAAGGGGACATTTTGGTGCTCTGAGGGAACATTTTGGGGCCATTTGGGGCCATTTTGGGGCCACTTGGGGCCATTTGGGTGCCGGGGGGCCATTTTGGGGCCATTTGGGGCCATTTTGGTGCCGTGAGGGGACATTTTGGTGCTCTGAGGGGACATTTTGGGGCCTTTTGGGGCCGTTTGGGGCCATTTTGGGGCCACTTGGGGCCATTTGGGTGCCGGGGGCCATTTTGGTGCCATTTGGGGCCATTTTGGTGCCGTGAGGGGACATTTTGGTGCTCTGAGGGGACATTTTGGGGCCTTTTGGGGCCGTTTGGGGCCATTTTGGGGCCACTTGGGGCCATTTGGGTGCCGGGGGGGCCATTTTGGTGCCATTTGGGGCCATTTTGGTGCCGTGAGGGGACATTTTGGTGCTCTGAGGGGCCATTTGGGGCTATTTTGGGGCCACTTGGGGCCATTTTGGAGCCGTGAGGGGCCATTTTGGGGCCACTTGGGGCCATTTTGGGGCCATTTGGGGCCATTTGGGTGCCGGGGGGCCATTTTGGTGCCATTTGGGGCCATTTTGGTGCCGTGAGGGGACATTTTGGTGCTCTGAGGGGACATTTTGGGGCCTTTTGGGGCCGTTTGGGGCCATTTTGGGGCCACTTGGGGCCATTTTGGGGCCACTTGGGGCCATTTGGGTGCCGGGGGCCATTTTGGGGCCATTTGGGGCCATTTTGGTGCCGTGAGGGGACATTTTGGTGCTCTGAGGGGACATTTTGGGGCCTTTTGGGGCCGTTTGGGGCCATTTTGGGGCCATTTGGGGCCATTTTGGAGCCGTGAGGGGCCATTTTGGGGCCACTTAGGGCCATTTGGGTGCCGGGGGGCCATTTTGGGGCCATTTGGGGCCATTTTGGAGCCGTGAGGGGCCATTTTGGGGCCATTTGGGGCCATTTTGGGGCCACTTGGGTCTCGCCCCCCACCTTGAGCTTCCCCTCCAGGGTCCGGGACCGCTTGAAGCCCGAGTTCTTGGTCTCGGCCTTGATGGCGCTGATGGCGCCCGACTTCACCAGCAGCTTCGCCTGCTCCGTGGCCGTCGCCGTGTCCACGGGGGGCTGGTCCGACATGGCTGCGGCGGGGGGGGCGGCTCAGCGCCCTCAAAAACCCCAAAAACCCCGAAATCCCCCCCAAAATCGGCCCCCGACACCCCCCCCCCCGCAGCAGCGCTTGGTATCGCCCAGGCGCTCCCCGCCGGCACCCGACGTGGTTCGCCCCGTCGACATGGCGACAAGCCGATCACGTGACCTCGAGCCGACGGCGGCGCGCGGCGGTCGCCGTGGCGACGAGGCCCGGTTTCCCGCCGCGGCCCTTAAAGGCGCCGCGTCCCCCTTAAAGGCGCCGCGTCCCCCTTAAAGGCGCCGCGCCCCCCCCGCGAAGCCCCCTCCCCCCAAAATAAAGCCTCCCCACCCAAATAAAGCCCCCCCCCAAACTCACAGCGCTTGATGCCCCCCTGGCTGCTGGGCCCGGCGCTGCTCTGCTGCTTCTTCAGCGCCAGCAGCGCCTTTTTCTGGGGGGGAAGGGGTTAAACCGAGGGGGAGGGGCCTTAAACTGACGGGGGGCTTAAATAGGGGAGGGGGGCGACTCCCAGCCCCCTCCACCCCCCCCCCGGGGCCCCCTCCCCACCTTTTTCCGCAGCTTGGCGAAGCGCTTCTGCAGGGCCTCCTCCTCCTCCGTCAGCCCGGGCGGCAGCGCCAACATGGCGGGGCCTGGGGGGGTCCCGGGGGGGGTTGGGGGGTCCCGGGGGGGGTTGGGGGGTCCTGGGGGGCCGGGGGGGTCCTGTGGGGGGCCCCGCGGTCGCCCCGCGGTCGCCCCGCGGTCGCCCTGGCAACGCCGGGGGGCTCGGAGTGGGAAGCAGGAGGAAAGGAGGGCAGAAGGGTTTCCGCTTCCGGTCAGGGTGACGCCGGCTGGCAGCACTTCCCGCCCGGCTGCCAGTACTTCCGCCTCGCTGCAAGCACTTCCGCCTCGCTGCAAGCACTTCCGCCTCGCTGCAAGCACTTCCGCCTCGCTTCAAGCACTTCCGCCTCGCTGCAAGCACTTCCGCCCGGCTGCCAGCACTTCCGCCCGGCCTTGAGGCCGCGGGGGAGCGCTTCCGGGTCAGGGCCCGGCCGTGCCGCCGAGATGGAGCTGGAGCGGCTCGGTGGGGGCGGGGGGGTCCGGGGGGGGGGTTTGGGGGGGGGGGGGCAATGGGGGGGTTGTGGGGGGCTGGGGGCAGTTATGAGGGGCTGGGAGGGCAATAGGGCCCTTATGGGGGGTAGTGGGGTCGTTATAGGGGGCTGGGGGGGGCAATGGGGCAGGTACGGGGGGTATGGGGCAGTTATAGGGGCGGGGGGGCAATAATGGGGCTGGGGGGGGCGTGGGGCAGTTAGGTGGGGGTATGGGGCAATAATGGGGGGGGGTTGGGGGGCAATGGGGTTATTTGGGGGGGGTTGGGGGGGCTATAATGGGGCTGGGGGGGCAATGGGGCAGGTACGGGGGGGTATGGGGCAATTATGGGGGTGGGGGGGCAATGGGGCAGGTATGGTGCTCCTAGGGGGGGTCATGGGGCAGTTACGGGGGTTGGGGGGGCAATGGGGCAGTTACGGGGGTTGGGGGGGCAATGGGGCAGGTACGGGGGGGGTCATGGGGCAATTACGGGGGTTGGGGGGGCAATGGGGCAGGTATGGGGGTGGGGGGGCAATGGGGCAGGTACGGGGGGGTCATGGGGCAATTACAAGGGGCCGGGTGGGGTCCTGGGGCAATTAAGGGGGCCATAGGGCAATTATATGGGGGTGGGGGGCAGTTACGGGGGGGGCCTGGGGCAATTACAGGGAGCCGGGGGGAGGACAAGGGGCACTTATGGGGGGCCACGGGGCAGTTTTGGGGTCCCCGGGGCAATTATCGGTCCCCGGGGGGGGTCCCTGCGCCCCTGACCCCCCATTTCCCCCCATTTCCCCCCCCAGTGCTGCCCCCCGGGCCCCCTGCACCTGCCCCTGGCGCTGCTGGAGCTGGGCTGCGGGGGGGCTTCGAGCTGGCGCCGGGCAGCGCCCCCCCCCGCGGCACGGTGAGACCCCCCCCCGCCCTAAATGCCCCCCCCGGCCCTAAATGCCCCCCCCAGACCCTTAATTCCCCCCCGCCCTAAATACCCCCCAATACCCCCCCCCCCCCAACACTACCCAGGACCCCCAAAACCACCAATCCCCCCCCCCCCATAAATGCCCCCCCAGCCCCTAAATGCCCCCCCCAGCCCCTAAATGCCCCCCAGCCCCTAAATACCCCCCATCCCTAAATGCCCCCCGTTCCTTAATTCCCCCCCCAGGCCTGAAATACCCCCCTCAAAACTCCCCCAGGACCCCCAAAACCACCAACATTCCCCCAAAACCTTGCCCCCCCCCCCCAATAAATGCCCCCCCATTAAATACCCCCCCTTAATGCCCCCCCCCCCCCAATATTTTCTGCCCCCCCCCAGCTCCCCCAGGGGCTGCCCCCTTCGCCCCCCCGCGGTGGCGGAGCTGGAGGGGCGATTTTTGGGGACCCCCGCCTGGCTGCCCCCACCGGCACGAGAGGGCCCGGAGGTAACGGGGGGGGGCTCAGAATTTAGGGGGGGGGCAGGAATAATTGGGGGGGGTCCTGGATTTATGGGGGGGGCATTTATGGGGGGGGGGCACTGGGTTTTGGGGGGGTATCGGGGGTGTTGGGGGGGGGCCATGGGGGGAATTTAGGGCTGGGGGGGGCATTTGGGATTGGGGGGGGGGCTGAAGCTATGTGGGGGGGCCTGGAATTATTGGGGGGGGGCGTTTGGGGGTGGGGGGGGGGCATTTGGGGGCGGGGGGGCATTTGGGGGCGGGGGGCACCGGGTTTTGGGGGGATAGCGGTGGTTTTGGGGGTCCTGGGTGGTTTTGGGGGGGGGGTTATTTAGGGCTGGGGGGGGGGGAATTAAGGGTCTGGGGGGGGCCTTTAGGGCCGGGGGGGTCGGATTTTATTGCGGGGGGGTCCCCCAAAATTTTCTGTCCCCCCCCCCCCCCAGGTGCTGGACGCGGGCGGCGGCGCCGCGGGGGCTCCTGGCGCTGGAGCCCACCCCCCCCCACGGCTCCCTGCGGGCGCTGCGGGACCCCCGCACCGGGGCCCTGCGGGGCTTCGCCGAGGTGGGGGGGGGGCAAATTAATTAACGGGGGGGGGGTGCTGCAGTTAATTGGGTGGTGGGGGGGGGGGGGGGGGGCAAAAAACCTCCCCGTTAACCCCCCCCCCCTGTGTGCCCCCCGCAGGAGCTGAACGAGGGCACGGCATCGCCCCCCCCAGGATAACACCGATGGGGAGTCAGTGGGCAGGTGAGCCCCCCCCGCCGTGCCCCCCCCCTTCGTTTTTAAGCCCCCCCCAATTAAAATTTTAATTGGTGCCCCCCCCAGGCGCCCTGGAGGAGCCCCCCTGGAGCTGCTGCACGTGCGGGGGGCGACCGAGGAGGATTTGGACCTGGAGAACGGTACGGAGACGGGGGGGGGGCACAATTTGGGGACCCCCTTTAAAAAAATCCCCCCCTCTTAATTACCCCCCCCTTTTTAATTATCCCCCCCCAGGTCTGTTAACGACCCCCCGGGGATGAAACACGGCGTCGACTTCCAGCCTCGAGGTGAGCCCTAGGGAAAAATAAAGAGGGGGGGGGCACATTTCGACCCCCCCCGCCATAATTTTGCCCCCCCCCACATCCTGAGGCCCCCCCCATCCTGAGCCCCCCCCACCTTATTACCCCCCCTAATTTATTGCCCCCCCCCCCAAATTAAGCCGGGGGGGCCCCGCTGTCGCTCTCCGGCCTCTTGGGGACTTTGGACACCCTGGAGCTGGGGGGGGGGGAGGACGAGGAGGAGCGCGGGGGGGGGCGCGGGGGGGGTCCCCGCCCCCCCCAACCCCCCCAGGAGCCCCGGGGGGGCGCCCCCCGCGGCCCCCCACGGCGCGCCGACAGCTTGGAGGAGCTGGTGATGAAGGTGGGTTTTGGGGAGGGGGGGGGGTTATTTGGGGGAGGGGTCCCCCGTGCCCCCCCCCCCCCTTGATGTTTTTGCCCCCCCTCGCCCAGGAGGTGCTGGCGCCCCCCCCGCCCCCCCCGCAGCCCCCCGGAGCCCCCCCGAGGAGCAGTGGGCCGTGGAGGAGGGACGCCAGCACCCCCGTGGAGGGCTTCGAGGAGCTGGTCCCGGACCCCGCGTTTAAGGTGGGGGGGGGGGGGGGCACAAATTTTTGGGGGGGTTTGGGGGGATTTTGGGGGGGTTGGGGGATTTTGGGGGGGGGGTTTTTGGGGGGGGGGGGGTTTGGGGGATTTTGGGGGGGGGGTTGGGGGATTTGGGGGGGGGGGTTTGGGGGATTTTGGGGGGGGTTTGGGGGGTGATTTATGGGATGGGGGGGGTTGGGAGGGGGCTTTGGGGGGGGGATTTAAGGGGTTGGGGGCGTTGGGAGGGGGATTTGGGGGGGGATTGATGGGGTTGGGGGGGCCCTGGGGGGGGGTCATTGAATTGGGGGGGGGCTTGGGGGGGGGGCTCTGAGGCCGATTTGGGGTGAATTAGGTGAGTTTTGGGGAAGGGTTCGCGTGACGTGGGGGCTCTTTCGGGGTTTGGGGGCGCTCCTGTTGCCCCCCACCCCCCATACCCACCGAGGGGGGGTCCCGCGGTGGCCCCCGCCCCGGTGACCCCCGCCCCCCCGTGCCCCCCGAGTGGCCGTTCCGCCTGGACCCGTTCCAGCAGCGGGCGGTGCTGTGCCTGGAGCGCGGCCACTCGGTGCTGGTGGCCGCCCACACCTCCGCCGGCAAGACGGCCGTGGCCGAGTACGCCATCGCCCTGGCGCGCCGGCACATGACGCGGTGCGTGGGGGGGCCAAACAGGGGCTGGGGGGGGCCACAACCCAGCGGGGGGGGTGAAACCCAATGGGAGGGTCCCGAAACCCAACCTGGGGGGCTAAAGCTCAACGGGAGGGTCACGAAACCCAACTGGAAGAGCCCAAAACCCAGCAGGGGGGCCCCAAAACCCAACGGGGGTCCCGAAACCCAGCCTGGGGGGCTAAAAACTCAACAGGAGGGTCCTGAAACCCAACCTGGTGGGCTAAAAACCCAACGGGGGGTCCCGAAACCCAACCTGGGGGACAAAACCCAACTGAAAGACCCCAAAACCCAACGGGAGGGCCCCAAAACCCAACTTGAAGAGGTCCAAAACCCAACCAGAAAGACCCCAAAGCACATCCAGGAGGGCCAAAACCCAACGGGAAGGGCCCAAAACCCAACCTGGGGGCTAAAACTCAACGGGAGGGTCCCGAAACCCAACTGGAAGAGCCCAAAACCCAACGGGAGGGTCCAGAAACCCAACCTGGGGGGCTAAAAGCCAACGGGAGGGTCCCGAAACCCAACTGGAAGGGCCCAAAACCCAACAGGGGGGTCCCAAAACCCAACTGGAAGGTCCCAAAACCCAAAGGGAGGGTCCCAAAACCCAACTGGAAGAGCCCAAAACCCAACGGGAGAGTCCCAAAACCCAAGTGGAAGAGCTAAAATTCAACTAAAACACCCCGAGACCCAACTGAAAGACCCCAAAACCCAACGGGAGGGCCCCAAAACCCAACTGAAGAGGTCCAAAACCCAACCAAAAGACCCCAAAGCACATCCAGGAGGGCCAAAACCCAACGGGAAGGGCCCAAAACCCAATCAGGGGAGTTAAAACCCAACGGGAGGGTCCAGAAACCCAACTGGAAGAGCCCAAAACCCAAGGGGGCCCAAAACCCAACGGGAGAGTCCCAAAACCCAACTGGAAAGAGCTGAAATTCAACTGAAACACCCCAAAACCCAACTGAAAGACCCCGAAACCCAACGGGAGGGCCCCAAAACCCAACTGAAGAGGTCCAAAACCCAACCAGAAGACCCCAAAGCACATCCAGGAGGCCCCAAACCCAACGGGAAGGGCCCGAAACCCAACTGGAAGGGCCCCAAACCCAATCAGAGGGAGTTAAAACCCAACGGGAGGGTCCAGAAACCCAACTGGAAGAGCCCAAAACCCAACGGGAGGGTCCCAAAACCCAACTGGAAAGGCTAAAATTCACCTATGATGCCCCAAAACCCCACTGAAAGACCCCGAAACCCAGCGGGAGGGCCCCAAAACCCAACCAGGGGGCCTAAAGCCCAACCGGAAGGGTCCAGAAACCCAACGGGAGGAGTTAAAACCCAACTAAAAGGCCCTCGAACCCAACTGAAAGAGCCAAAATCCAACTAAAATGCCCCAAAACTCACCCAGGGGAGCTAAAACCCAAGGGGAGGGCCCTAAAACCCAACTGCGGGTCCCCAAAACCCAACCCAGAGACCCCAAAACGCAACTGCATGACCCCAAAACCTGAGTATAGAGCCCCAAAACCCAACCCAGGGTCCCCGAAACCCAACTGTGGACCCCCAAACCCAACTGCGGGTCCCCAAAACCCAACCCCAGGCCCCCAAAACCCAACCCAGGGTCCCCCAAACCCAACTGCATGACCCCAAAACCTGAGCGTAGAGCCCCGAAACCCAACTGTGGGCCCCCAAAACCCAACCCAGGGTCCCCCAAACCCAACTGCATGACCCCAAAACCCAACCCAGGGCCCCCAAAACCCAACCGCGGGTCCCAAACGCCCTCTCCCTGTCCCCCCAAACCACCCCGTACTGTCTCCGGGCCCCCGGGATACCCCCGAGCCCCCGGGACACCCCCGTGCCCCCGCTGCCCCCAGGACCATCTACACGTCGCCCATCAAGGCGCTCTCCAACCAGAAGTTCCGCGACTTCAAGACCACTTTCGGCGACGTGGGGCTGCTGACGGGCGACGTGCAGCTGCGCCCCGAGGCCTCCTGCCTCATCATGACCACCGAGATCCTGCGGTGAGCCCCCCCCCAGCCCCAAAAAAAATAACCTTCGAAAACCCCCAAAAAGCCCTAAATAACCCCAAAAATCTTCTGGCAGCTCCATGCTGTACAACGGCTCCGACGTCATCCGCGAGCTGGAGTGGGTGATTTTCGACGAGGTGCACTACATCAACGACGCCGAGGTGGGGCTGGGGGGTTCGGGGGGGCTGGGGGGTGGCTATGGGGCGGGGGCGCCCGGCTGACCCCCCACCCTGCTGCCCCCCCCCCCCCCCAGCGCGGGGTGGTGTGGGAGGAGGTGCTGATCATGCTGCCCGAGCACGTCAAGCTCATCCTGCTCAGCGCCACCGTGCCCAACGCCCTGGAGTTCGCCCAGTGGGTGGGGTAAGGCGGGGGGGGGGGGCTGTGGGGCGGTTGTGGGGCAGTTGTGGGGTGCTGTGGGGTGTCCTGGGGCGGTTGCGGGGTGCTATGGGGTGTTACGGGGTGGCTGTGGGAGCTGCGGGGGGTCTGCGGGTTGGATTTAGGGGGCTGGGGGTTGTCTGGGGGGGTCTTTGGGTCGCCTGGGGGAGCTGTAGGGGGTCTATGGGGGGTCGTTTATGGGGTGTGGGGGTGGTCTGTGGGGGACTGGGGCTGTGGGGGTGGTTTATTGGGGGGCCTGGGGGTGGTTTGTTGGGGTCTGGGGGTGGTTTATTGGGGTCTGGGGGTGGTTTATTGGGGTCAGGGGTGGTTTATTGGGGTCTGGGGGTGGTTTATTGGGGTCAGGGGGTGTCTGGGGGTGGTTTATTGGGGTCCCGGGGGTGGTTTATTGGGGTCAGGGGGTGGTTTATTGGGGTCAGGGGGTGGTTTATTGGGGTCAGGGGGTGGTTTATTGGGGTCTGGGGGTGTCTGGGGGTGGTTTATTGGGGTCTGGGGGTGGTTTATTGGGGTCAGGGGGTGGTTTATTGGGGTCAGGGGGTGTCTGGGGGTGGTTTATTGGGCTCTCGGGGTGGTTTATTGGGGTCGGGGGGTGTCTGGGGATGGTTTATTGGGGTCAGGGGGTGGTTTATTGGGGTCTGGGGGTGGTTTATTGGGGTCAGGGGGTGTCTGGGGGTGGTTTATTGGGGTCTGGGGGTGTCCCGGGGTGGTTTATTGGGGTCCGGGGGTGGTTTATTGGGGTCCGGGGTGGTTTATTGGGGTCAGGGGTTCACGTATGGGCTCTGCAGGTGGCCTGGGGGAACTGGGGGCTCCGGGGGCTCGGGGGGTTGGTCTTTGGGGTCCCGCGTCCCCCCCCCCCTCCATGGCCGCCCCCCACGTCCCCCCGGCCCCGCAGGCGCACCAAGCGGCGGCGGCTGCGGGTGATCAGCACGCGGCGGCGCCCGGTGCCCCTCGAGCATTTCCTCTACACCGGCAACGGGCCCCGCACGCGGGAGCAGCTCTTCCTGCTGCTGGACGCCCGCGGCACCTTCAACACCCAGGGGTGAGCCCCACAGCGCCCCACAGCGCCCCACGGCCCCCACGGCCCCCACGGCCGCCCCATAACTGCCCCCCTCGGAGCGCTGCGCGGGGCAGGGCCGGTTCTGCCCCATAAGCGGCCCCGTAGGGGCGTTGGGACGGCGGCGTGCGGGGCAGAGCTGGCCCGTGGCCCGTAGCCGGCGGCGTGGGAGGGGTTGCGGTGGCTCTGCCCCATAGCCGGCCCCATAGAAGGGGATGGGGGTGGCTCTACCCCATACCTAGACCCATGGCCGGCCCCATAGAGTGGGTTAAGGCTCGTTCTGCCCCATAGCCAGCCCCACAGAGTGAGTTAGGGCTTATTCTGCCCCATAACCAGCCCCATAGAAGGGGTTAGGGCTCGTTCTGCCCCACAGCCAGCCCCATAGAAGGGGTTGGAGTGGCTTTGCCCTATAGCCAGCCCCATAGAGGGAGTTGGGGTGGCTCTGCCCCATAGCCAGCCCCATAGAGTGGGTTAAGGTTTCTTCTGCCCCATAGCCAGCCCCATAGAAGGGGTTGGGGTGGCTCTGGACCGGCCCTGCCCCACAGCCCTGCCCCCGGCCCTACAACGTAACCCTGCCCCATGGCCCTGTCCCACAGCCCTGCCCCACGGCCAGCCCCATAGCCCTGCCCCTCAGCCCTGCCCCACTGCCCTGCCCCACAGCCGTGTCCCACAGCCCTGCCCCATAACCCTGCCCCGTAGCCCTGCCCCATAGCCCTGCCCCTCAGCCCTGCCCCACTGCCCTGCCCCATAGCCCTGCCCCACAGCCCTGCCCCATAACCCTGCCCCATAGCCTTGCCCCATAGCCCCTGCCCCACAGCCAGCCCCACGGCCCTACAACGTAGCCCTGCCCCACGGCCCTGCCCCACGGCCCTGCCCCACAGCCCTGCCCCACAGCCCTGCCCCATAGCCCTGCCCCACAGCCCTGCCCCACAGCCTGCCCCATAGCCCTGCCCCACAGCCCTGCCCCATAGCCCTGCCCCATGGCCCTACAACGTAACACTGCCCCACAGCCCTGCCCCACAGCCCTGCCCCACAGCGTGCCCTATGGCCCTACAACGTAACCCTGCCCCACAGCCTGCCCCATAGCCCTGCCCCATGGCCCTACAATGTAACCCTGCCCCACAGCCCTGCCCCACAGCCCTGCCCCACAGCCCTGCCCCACAGCCTGCCCCCCATCTCCCCAGGTACTACGCGGCCGTGGAGGCCAAGAAGGAGCGGGCGAGCAAACACGCGCAGACCTTCGGGGCCAAGCAGCCCACCCTGGGGGCACCGGCCCCGGGCAGGTGGGGGGGGGCCTTTTGGGGTGCGGGGGGGTCCTTTTGGGGTGGGGGGACCTTTTGGGGTGGGGGCGCGGTCCTCCTCTCTCTCCCCCCTCCCACCCCTTTTTTTGGGCTCCGAGGCCGCTCCCCATCCCCTGACCCCCCCTTATTTCCCCCCAGGTCCCCCCAAGGTCCCTTTAGAGTCACTTTGGGCCCCCCCCCCCCATTAAATTTTGGGGTTCCTTTGGGTTCTTTTAGGGTTTGTCCCCCAGGTCCCCCCAAGGTCCCTTTAGGCTCATTTTGGGGCCCCCCCACCCGTTAAATTTTGGGGTCCCTTTGGCTTCTTTTAGGGATCTTCCCCCCGAGGTCCCTTTACACTCATTTTGGGGCCCCCCACCCATTAAATTTTGGGGTCCCTTTGGGTTCTTTTAGGGTTTTTCCCCCAAAACCCCCCGGGACGTCTCCTCCTCTCTCTCCCCCCCTCCCACCCCCGTTTTGGGGCTCCGAGGCCTCTCCCCATCCCCTGACCCCCCTTATTTCCCCCCCCAGGTCCCCCCAAGGTCCCTTTAGACTCATTTTGGGCCCCCCCCCCCCATTAAATCTTGGGGTCCCTTTGGGTTCTTTTAGGGGTTCTTCCCCCCGAGGGTCCCTTTACACTCATTTTGGGCCCCCCCCCCATTAAATTTTGGGGTCTTTTGCGGTTCTCTTAGGATTCTTCCCCCCAGACGCCCCCAAAACCCCCCCGGGACGTCCCCTCCTCTCTCCCCCCCTCCCACCCCCGTTTTGGGGCTCCGAGGCCGCTCCCCATCCCCTGACCCCCCCCCCCCTTATTCCCCCCCCCAGGACCGGGGGGTCTGGCTGGCGCTGCTGGGGGTGCTGCGGGAGCGGGGCCAGCTCCCGGTGGTGGCCTTCACCTTCTCGCGCAGCCGCTGCGACGAGCACGCGGCCGCCCTGGGCTCCCTCGACCTGGCCTCGGCCGCCGACAAGGCGCGGATCCGCGCCTTCTTCCAGCGCTGCGTCGCCCGCCTGCGCGGCTCCGACCGCCGCCTGCCCCAGGTGGGGGGGCTCGGGGGGGGTTAAAGGGGGTTTGGGGGGCATTAAAGGGGGGATTGGGGGGCTCTCGGGGGTCTTAAAGGGGGGTTTGGGGGGAGTTGAAGGGGGATTGGGGGGTCTTAAAGGGGGCTTGGGGGGGTTAAGGGGGTTTGGGGGCTTAAAGGGGCTCTGGGGGGCATTAAAGGGGCTTTGGGGGGGCTTAAAGGGGGCTTTGGGGGGGGTTAAGGGGGTTTGGGGGGCTTAAAGGGGCTCTGGGGGGCATTAAAGGGGGATTGGGGGGGCTTAAAGGGGCTTTGGGGGGCATTAAAGGGGGATTGGGGAGGCTTGAGAGGGCTTAAAGTGGGCTTTGGGGGGGGGGGGTTAAAGGGGGGCTTGAGGGGGGCTTAAAGGGGCTCTGGGGGGCATTAAAGGGGGGATTGGGGGGCTCTCGGGGGGCTTAAAGGGGGTTTGGGGGGCTTAAAGGGGCTCTGGGGGGCATTTAAGGGGGATTGGGGGGGCTCTCAGAGGTCTTAAAGGGGCTTTGGGGGGCTTAAAGAGGGATTGAGAGGGCTTGGGGGGGCTTAAAGGGGATTTGGGGGGCTCTGAGGGGGGGTTTAAAGGGGCTTTGGGGGGCATTAAAGGGGGATTGGGGGGGCTCTCAGGGGGCTTAAAGGGGCTTTGGGGGGCATTAAAGGGGGTTTGGGGGGCTCTCGGGAGGCTTAAAGGGGTTTGGGGGGAGTTGAAAGGGGATTGGGGGGGGCTTAAAGGGGCTTTGGGGGGGGGGGTTAAGGGGGTTTGGGGGGGGGCTTAAAGGGGCTCTGGGGGGCATTAAAGGGGGGCTTGGGGGGCTCTCGGGGGCCTTAAAGGGGGCTTGGGGGGCCCTCAGGGGTCTTAAAGGGGCTTTGGGGGGGCTTAAAGGGGGATTGGGGGGCTCTCAGGGGTCTTAAAGGGGGCTTGGGGGGCTTAAAGGGGGCTTTGGGGGGTTAAGGGGGTTTGGGGGGGCTTTGGAGGGCATTAAAGGGGGATTGGGGGGCTCTCGGGGGGCTTAAAGGGGCTTTGGGGGGCTTAAAGGGGGCTTCAGGGGGCTTAAAGGGGGCTTGAGGGGGCTTAAAGGGGCTTTGGGGGGCATTAAAGGGGGATTGGGGGGCTCGGGGGGCTTAAAGGGGGCTTTGGGGGGGCTTAAAGAGGGATTGAGAGGGCTTGAGGGGGCTTAAAGGGGGCTTGAGGGGGCTTAAAGGGGCTTTGGGGGGGCTTAAAGGGGCTTTGGGGGGGGTTAAGGGGGCTTAAAGGGGGCATTAAAGGGGGATTGGGGGGCTCTCAGGGGGCTTAAAAGGGCTCTGGGGGGGGCTTAAAGGGGCTTTGGGGGAGTTAAATGGGGTTTGGGGGGTGCTGGAGGGGTTTAAAGGGGGGTTTGGGGGGCTTAAAGGGGATTTGGGGGGCTCTGGGGGGGGCTTAAAGGGGATTTGGGGGGGCTCTGGGGGGCTTAAAGGGAATTTTGGGGGCTCTAGGGGGCCTTAAAGAGGGGTTGGGGGTGTCTGGGGGGGCTTAAAGGGGCTTTGGGGGGCTCTGGGGGGCTTAAAGGGGCTTTGGGGGTCTCTGGGGGTCCTGAAGGGGCTTTGTTGCCCCCCAGGTGCTGCACATGGCGGAGCTGCTGCAGCGCGGCATCGGGGTGCACCACGGCGGGGTGCTGCCGCTGCTCAAGGAGGTGGTGGAGATGCTCTTCAGCCAGGGGCTGGTCAAGGTGCGGGGGGGCTGGGGGGGGGGGCGGGGGGGGGTCCCCGGGGTCCCCCCCGCCCCACACGGGCCCCCAACCCCCCGCGCCCCCAGGTGCTGTTCGCCACCGAGACGTTCGCCATGGGGGTGAACATGCCGGCGCGCACCGTCGTCTTCGACTCCATCCGCAAGCACGACGGCAACGGCTTCCGCGACCTCCTGCCCGGTGCGGGGCGGCCGGGGGCGTGGGGCAGTTATGGGGCAGTTATGGGGCAGCTGTGGGGCAGTTACGGGGCACCTATAGGCCATGGGGTGGCCGTGGGGCGGCTGTGGGGCGGCTGTGGGGCAGCTATGGGGCATGGGGCAGTTCTGGGGCAGCCATGGGGCAGTTATAGGGCACCTATAGGCCATGGGGTGGCCGTGGGGCAGTTAGAGGGCAGCTATGGGCTGTGGGGCAGCTATGGGGCAGCTGTAGGCCAGGGGGCAGCTATGGGGCAGCTATGGGGCAGCTATGGGGCAGTTATGGGGTATGAGGCGGCTATGGGGCAGCTATGGGGCAGTTATGGGGCAGCTATGGGACGTGGGGCAGCTGTGGGGCAGCTATGGGGCAGCTATGGGGCAGCTATGGGGCAGTTATGGGGCAGCTATGGGACGTGGGGCAGCTGTGGGGCAGCTATGGGGCAGCTATGGGGCAGCTATGGGGCAGCTATGGGGCAGCTATGGGGCAGCTATGGGACGTGGGGCAGCTGTGGGGCAGCTATGGGGCAGCTATGGGGCAGTTATGGGGCATGGGGCAGTTCTGGGGCAGCCGTGGGGCAGTTATAGGGCACGTATAGGCCATGGGGCAGCCATGGGGCAGCCATGGGGCAGCCATGGGGCAGTTATGGGGCAGCTGTGGGCCATGGGGCAGCCATGGGGCAGTTATGGGGCAGCTATGGGGCAGTTAGAGGGCAGCTATGGGGCAGCTATGGGGCAGTTATAGGGCACCTATAGGCCATGGGGTGGCCGTGGGGCAGTTAGAGGGCAGCTATGGGCCGTGGGGCAGTTATAGGGCAGTTACGGGCTGTGGGGCAGCTATGGGGCAGTTATAGGGCAACTCTAGGCCATGGGGCAGATACAAACTGTGGGGCAGCTATGGGGCACCTATAGGCCATGGGGCAGCTGTAGGGCAGTTATAGGGCAGCCGTGGGGCAGCTATAAGCCATGGGGCAGCTACGGGGCAGCTGTGGGGCAGTTATAGGGTAGCTATAGACCGTGGGGCAGTTATAGGGTAGTCGTGGGGCAGTTATAAGCTGTGGGGCAGCCATGGAGCCACCATGGGGCAGTTATGGGGCAGCTATAAGCCATGGGGCAGCCATGGGGCAGCTATGGGGCAGTTATGGGGCAGCCGTGGGGCAGCTGTGGGGCAGTTATGGGGCAGCCGTGGGCCGTGGGGCAGCTATGGGGCAGTTATGGGGCAGCTATGGGCCATGGGGTGGCCATGGGGCAGTTAGAGGGCAGCTTTGGGCCATGGGGCAGCTGTGAGGCAGCTATGGGGCAGCTATGGGCCATGGGGCAGCTATGGGGCAGTTATGGGGCAGCCATGGGGCAGCTATGGGCCATGGGGCAGTTATGGGGCAGTTATGGGGCAGCTATGGGCCGTGGGGTGGCCATGGGGCAGTTAGAGGGCAGCTATGGGGCAGCTATGGGGCAGTTAGAGGGCAGCTATAGGCCATGGGGTGGCCATGGGGCAGTTAGAGGGCAGCTACAGGGTAGCTATGGGGCAGCTATGGGCCGTGGGCAGCCATGGGGCAGCTATGGGCCGTGGGGCAGTTATAGGGCAGCCATGGGGCAGCTATAGGCTGTGGGGTAGCTATGGGGCAGCTGTAGGGCAGTTATGGGGTAGCTGTAACCTGTGGGGCAGCTATGGGGCAGCTATGGGGCAGTTATGGGGCAGCCATGGGGCAGTTATGGGGCAGCTATGGGCCATGGGGTGGCCATGGGGCGGCCATGGGGCAGCACCTGGGGGTCAGGCCCCAGCCTGTGCCCCCCCCCCGCTGTACCTGTAGGGGAGAGCAGGTTTGGGGTCTGTGGGGCAGGTTTGGGATGTGCGGGGTGGTTTTGGTGGGTCTATGGGGCAGGTTTTGGGGTCTATGGGGTGGGTCTGGTGAGCCTGTGGGGCAGGTTCGGGGTCTATGGGGCAGGTTCGGGATCTATGGGGCAGGTTCGGGATCTATGGGGCAGGTTTGGGACCTATGGGGCAGGTTTGGGACCTATGGGGCAGGTTTGGGATCTGTGGGGCAGGTTCGGGACCTATGGGGCAGGTTCGGGGTGTATGGGGCAGGTCTGGTGACCCTATGGGGCAGGTTCGGGATCTGTGGGGCAGGTTTGGGACCTATGGGGCAGGTTTGGGACCTATGGGGCAGGTTTGGGATCTGTGGGGCAGGTTCGGGACCTATGGGGCAGGTTCGGGGTGTATGGGGCAGCTCTGGTGACCCTATGGGGCAGGTTCGGGACCTATGGGGCAGGTTCAGGATCTATGGGGCAGGTTCGGGGTCTATGGGGCAGGTTCGGGACCTATGGGGCAGGTTCGGGATCTATGGGGCAGGTTCGGGATCTATGGGGCAGGTTCGGGATCTATGGGGCAGGTTCAGGGTCTGTGGGGCAGGTTCAGGGTCTGTGGGGCAGGTCCGGTGACCCTATGGGGCAGGTTCGGGATCTATGGGGCAGGTTTGGGGTCTGTGGGGCAGGTTCAGGGTCTGTGGGGCAGGTCCGGTGACCCTATGGGGCAGGTTCGGGATCTATGGGGCAGGTTCGGGATCTATGGGGCAGGTTTGGGACCTATGGGGCAGATTCAGGATCCGCGGCACAGATTTCGGATCTACGCCTGGGGTTGGCGCTATGGGGGCGCTATGGGGCGCTATGGGGCGCTATGGGTCCCTATGGGTCCCTATGGGGCGCTATGGGGGCGCTATGGGGGCGGGGAGTTGGGGTCTTTATGGGGGGGCTCACCCCCGTGCGCCCCCCCAGGCGAGTACGTGCAGATGTCGGGGCGCGCGGGGCGCCGCGGGCTGGACGCCACCGGCACCGTCATCATCCTCTGCAAGGGGCCCGTGCCCGAGCTGGCCGACCTGCACCGCGTGCTGCTGGTGAGCCCCCGGCCCCCTAACCCCGTAACCCCCCCCCAAAATAAAACGCCCCCCGCCCCCCCGGCTGACCGCGGCCCCCCCAGGGCCGCCCGACGCGGCTGCAGTCCCAGTTCCGCCTGACCTACGGCACCATCCTCAGCCTGCTGCGCGCCCCCGCGCTGCGCGTCGAGGACCTGATGCGCAGCAGCTTCTCCCGAGTTCCCCCTGCGCAGGGACGCGCCGGTCAGCTGGGGGGGCCGGGGGGTCCTGGGGGGGGGTTCGGGGGTCCTGGGGGGGGTTTTGGGGGGGGTTTGGGGGGGTACGGGGGGGGGGATTTGGGGTGCTGGGGGCGTGGGGAAGCAGCTCGGGGGGGGTTTGGGGGGTGGGGGGGGTGGGGGGGTAATGGGGACACGGGGGGGGGGTACGGGGGGAATTTGGGGACGCGGGGGGGTTGGGGATTTGGGGTGGTTTTGGGGACGTTTTGGGGCTCTGGGGGTGGTTTCGGGGCGTTTTGGGGGCCGTATGGCTGGTTTGGGGTGGTTCTGGGGCCGTTTTGGGGCCATATGGCAGGTTTTGGGGGGTGTTTTGGGGGCGTTTTGGGGCTGTGTGGCTGTTTTGGGGCGTTTTGGGGGCGTTTTGGGGCTGTATGGCAGGTTTTGGGGTGGTTCTGGGGGCGTTTGGGGGCTGTATGGCAGGTTTTGGGGGCGTTTTGGGGCTATTTGTCAGGTTTTGGGGTGGTTCTGGGGCCGTTTGGGGGCTGTGCAGCTGTTTTGGGGGCGTTTTGGGGGCGTTTTGGGGCTGTATGGCAGGTTTTGGGGGCATTTTGGGGCTATATGGCAGGTTTTGGGGGCGTTTTGGGGGCGTTTTGGGGCTATATGGCAGGTTTGGGGGGTGTTTTGGGGGCGTTCTGGGGCTGTATGGCAGGTTTTGGGGGCGTTTTGGGGGCGTTTTGGGGCTGTGTGCAGCTGTTTTGGGGTGTTTTGGGGGCGTTTTGGGGCGTTTTGGGGCTGTATGGCAGGTTTGGGGGACATTTGGGGGCGTTTTGGGGCTATATGGCAGGTTTTGGGGTGGTTCTGGGGACGTTTTGGGGCTATATGGCAGGTTTTGGGGGCGTTCTGGGGCTATATGGCAGGTTTTGGGGGCATTTTGAGGCTATATGGCAGGTTTTGGGGGCGTTTTGGGGGCGTTTGGGGGCTGTATGGCAGGTTTTGGGGGTGTTTTGGGGGCGTTTTGGGGCTATATGGCAGGTTTTGGGGCAGTTCTGGGGGCGTTTTGGGGGCGTTTTGGGGCTATATGGCAGGTTTTGGGGGTGTTTTGTGGGCGTTTTGGGGCTATATGGCAAGTTTTAGGGGTGTTTTTGGGGGCGTTTTGGGGCTGTGTGGCTGGTTTTGGGGCGTTTTGGGGGCGTTTTGGGGCTGTATGGCTGGTTTGGGGGGCGTTCTGGGGCTGTATGGCAGGTTTTGGGGGCGTTTTGGGGGCGTTTTGGGGCTATATGGCTGGTTTTGGGGGTGTTTTGGGGGCGTTTTGGGGCTGTATGGCTGGTTTTGGGGGTGTTTTGGGGGCGTTTTGGGACTGTATGGCAGGTTTTGGGGGTGTTTTGTGGGCGTTTTGGGGCTGTATGGCAGGTTTTGGGGTGGTTCTGGGGGCGTTTGGGGGCTGTATGGCAGGTTTTGGGGGCATTTGGGGGGCGTTTTGGGGCTATATGGCAGGTTTTGGGGGGGGGGCGTTTTGGGGGCGTTTTGGGGCTATATGGCAGGTTTTGGGGTGGTTCTGGGGGCGTTTGGGGGCTGTGTGGCTGTTTTTGGGGCGTTTTGGGGGCATTTGGGGGCTATATGGCAGGTTTTGGGGCGGTTCTGGGGGCATTTTGGGGGCGTTTTGGGGCTATATGGCAGGTTTTGGGGGGGGGGGGCGTTTTGGGGGCGTTTTGGGGCTATATGGCAGGTTTTGGGGGCGGTTCTGGGGGCGTTTTGGGGGCGTTTTGGGGCTATATGGCAGGTTTTGGGGGGCGTTTTGGGGGCGTTTTGGGGCTATATGGCAGGTTTTGGGGTGGTTCTGGGGGCGTTTTGGGGCTATATGGCTGGTTTTGGGGGTGTTTTGGGGCTGTATGGCGGGTTTTGGGGTGGTTCTGGGGGGGTTTTGGGGCTGTATGGCAGGTTTTGGGGGTGTTTTGGGGGCGTTTTGGGGCTGTGCGGCTGTTTTGGGGGCGTTTGGGGGGCGTTTTGGGGCTATATGGCTGGTTTTGGGGGCGTTTTGGGGGCGTTTTGGGGCTGTATGGCAGGTTTTGAGGCGGTTCTGGGGGCGTTCTGGAGCTATATGTCAGGTTTTGGGGTGGTTCTGGGGGCGTTTTGGGGCTGTGCGGCTGTTTTGGGGCGTTTTGGGGGCGTTTTGGGGCTATATGGCTGGTTTTGGGGGCGTTTTGGGGGCATTTTGGGGCTATATGGCAGGTTTTGGGGTGGTTCTGGGGACGTTTGGGGGCCGTTTCGGGGCGTTTTGGGGCCATCGGTGTGTTTTCGGGGCCAGGCCCAGGAGCGGCGCGTGGCGGAGCTGCGGGCGGCGCTGGCGGCGCTGGGGGAGCCCCCGGAGGGGGGCCCTGGGCGACCTCCCCCAGTACCTCGAGGCCGTGCAGGGGCTGCGGGAGGCACGGGCGGAGCTGCAGGTGGGGGGCACGGGGGGGCTTTGGGGGGGCATGGGGGGCATGGGGGGGGGGGCTTGGGGGGGCATTGGGGGGCTTTGGGGGGCTTGGGGGGGGGCTTGGGGGGGCTTTGGGGGGCATGGGGGGGGCACGGGGGGGCTTTGGGGGGCATTGGGGGGGGGATTGGGGGGGGGCATTGGGGGGGCATGGGGGGTATGGGGAGGGGATGGGGGGGCACTGGGGGGGGGGTGTGGGGGGGGGGGCACTGGGGGGCATTGGGGGGGCCCTGGAGACATGGGGGGGCATTGGGGGCCCTGGGGACATTGGGGAGGGGGCTTGGGGGGGCATGGGGGGGCGTTGGGGGACAGGAGGGGGGATTTTAGGGGGGACCTGGGGATTTTGGGGGGGGGCACTGGGGGAGGTGGGGGGGGCTGTGGGGACGAGGGGGGGCACGGAGGGCCCCGGGGGTCCTGAGGGCCGTGCCCCCCCCCCCAGCGGCGCGTGGCGCAGTCGGTGGCGGGGCTGAAGGCGCTGGCCCCCGGGCGGGTGGTGGTGGTCGACACCCCCGGCACCGCAACGCCCTGGGGCTCCTCCTGCAGGTACGGCCCCGAAATATCCCGAAACGGCCCCAAAATGCCCCGAAACGCCCCAAAATGCCCCAAAACACCCCAAAATGCCCCGAAACCGCCCCAAAACGCCCCGAAATGGCCCCAAAATGCCCCAAAACACCCCGAAACTGCCCAAAAATGCCCCGAAACGCCCCGAAACACCCCGAAAACACTCCAAAATGCCCCGAAATCGCCCCCAAAATGCCCCAACATGCCCCAACATGCCCCGAACTGCCCCAAAACGCCCTTGAAACCGCCTCTCCCCCAAAATGCCCCAAACCGCCCCAAAACCGACCCAAAAATGCCCCGAAACCACCCGAAAACCGCCCCGAAACCACCCCAAAATGCCCCCGAAACGCCCCAATGCCGCCCCAAAATGCCCCAAAACACCCTGAAACCGCCCCAAAACCGCCCCAAAACGCCCCGAAAACGCCCCAAAACCACCCCAAAACGCCCTGAAACCGCCCCGAAAACGCCCCAAAATGCCCGAAAACGCCCCAAAACGCATCATAATGCCCCCACAATGCACCATAATGCCCCAAAATGGCCCCAAACTGCCCCCAACCCCCCAAACTGCCCCAAAATGCCCTAATCCCCCCAAAACGCACCAAACGCCCCCAAAATGCCCCAAATAACCCTAAAAGCCCCCACCCCCAAATGCCCCCAGAACCCCCAAAATGCCCCCAGCCCCCAAGCCCCCCAAAATGCCCTAAACCCCCCCAAATCCCCCCAACCCCCATAATGCCCTAACCCCCCCAATTTCCCCCGACCCCCCAAAATGCCCTAAACCCCCCCAAATCCCCCTGACCCCCCCAAAATGCCCTAAAACCCCCCGAATTTTCCCCGACCCCCCCCAAATTCCCCCGACCCCCCCCAAAATGCCCTAACCCCCCCAAATCCCCCCAACCCCCCAAAATGCCCCAAACCCCCCAAATCCCCCCCCAAAATGCCCCAACCCCCCCCAAATCCCCCCAACCCCCCCCCAAATCCCCCCAACCCCCCAAAATGCCCCAAACCCCCCCAAGCCCCCCCAAATGCCCCAACCCCCCCAAACCCCCGCGCCCCCCCCAAATGCCCCAAACCCCCTAACCCCCCCTTTTTGCCCCCCCCTTTCTGCCCCCCCCCCAGGTGACCCCCGAGAGCGGGGGGGGGCGCCGCCTGGCCGTGCTGGTGCTGTGCGAGAAGCCCCCCGAGGGGGAGCCCCCCAGCCCCCCCCGGACGCCCCCTACCCCGAGGACCTGCTGCTCGCCCGCTTCTTCCTGCCCGAAGGTGGGGGGGGGGGGCATTTTGGGGACCCCCGCGGTCATCGGGACCCCCAAATCCCCAGGGGGGGGCCCTTAATTTGGGGGGGGGGGGCGGTGGGGGGGGGGGCACCGTGTTTTGGGGACCCCTCAGTGCTCAGGACCCCTGGGGGGGGCTTTTGTTGTTGGGGGGGGGCATTTTACCCCTGGGGGGGCTTTTCTTTGGGGGGGGGGCACCCCATATACTTGGGGGGGGGCATTTTGTGTGCCCCCCCAATTTGGGGTCTTTTTTGGGGGGTCCCCTTCAATGTTCCCATGGGGAGGGGTCCCAGAGACCCCCCCAGTCCCTTTTTTTTTTTGGGGGGGGGGGGCCCAAAATTAAGTGCCCCCCCCAAATTAATGCCCCCCCCCCAAAATTAATGCCCCCCCAAAAAGCCATGAGGCTTGTGGGGGGGGGGCAACCCTTTTGGGGGCCTCCCAGCCCAAACCCTGCCCCCCCCCCCCGGGTTTTGGGGTCCCCCCCCCGGGTTTTGGGGACCCCCCCCGTTTTTGGGACCCCCCCCCATAATTTTTGCCCCCCCCAGGCCCCCCCGGGCACGCGCTGGAGGAGCTGCGCCCCGAGGAGCTGGCGGCCGTCACGGGGCGCACGCTGCGGGAGCCCCCCCCGAGCGCCTCCTGCAGGAGCTGCGGCGCCGCCGGTACCGGGGGGGGGCACCCCAAAATCTGGGGGGGGGCACCCCAAAATCTGGGGGGGCACCCCAAAAATGGGGGGAGCACCCCAAAAATGGGGGGGGAGCTGGGGTGGGAATTTAGTCCCCGGGGGGCTCGGGGGGGGGGGGGGGGGGGGTTAGGGGATGTTGGGGGGGGGGAAGGGGGGATTTTGGGGTGG
Organism: Anser cygnoides; assembly: GCF_040182565.1. Taxonomy (NCBI): domain Eukaryota; kingdom Metazoa; phylum Chordata; class Aves; order Anseriformes; family Anatidae; genus Anser; species Anser cygnoides. The sequence continues at coordinate 2,375,512 of NC_089907.1, forward strand.
GGGGGGGGCCGGGGGGGCACCCCAAAAATGGGGAGGGGCCCCCAGACCCGGGGGGGGGGCTGGGGTGGGAATTTCCTCCCTTGGGGGGGGGTTAAGGGGGGGTTTAGGGGGCTAAGGGGTGTGAAAGGGGGGATTTTGGGGTGGGGGGGTGGGGGGGGGACCCTAAAAACGGGGGGGGGGGGAATTTACTGGGGGGGGCTTGGGGGGGGGGTAAGGGGTGTGAAAGGGGGGCTGGGGGGCTCCCTCCCTTATTTTGGGGTCCCTGGGGGGGTCCCGATGGGTATTGGGGTCCGGGGGGTCCTAATGGGTATTGGGGTCCCTGGGGGGGCTCCCCCCTTATTTTGGGGTCCCTGGGGGGGTCTTTTAGGGATATTGGGGTCCCTGGGGGGGGTCCTGCTGGGTATTGGGGTCCCTGGGGGGTCCTTTATGGGTATTGGGGTCCCTGGGGGCTCCCCTCTTATTTTGGGGTCCCTGGGGGGGTCTTTTAGGGATATTGGGGTCCCGGGGGGGGTCCTTTATGGGTATTGGGGTCCCTGGGGGGCTCCCCCCTTATTTTGGGGTCCCTGGGGGGGTCCTAATGGGTATTGGGGTCCCTGGGGGGGCTCCCCTCTTATTTTGGGGTCCCTGGGGGGGTCCTAATGGGTATTGGGGTTCCTGGGGGGGCTCTCCCTTATTTTGGGGTCTTTGCGGGGGGTCTTTTGGGGATATTGGGGTCCCTGGGGGGCTCCCCCTTATTTTGGGGTCTTTGGGGGGGGGGGGGTTTGGGGATATTGGGGTTCCTGGGGGGGGTCCTAATGGGTATTGGGGTCCTGGGGGGTCTTTTATGGGTATTGGGGTCCTGGGGGGTCCCGATGGGTATTGGGGTCCCTGGGGGGGCTCCCCCCTTATTTTGGGGTCTTTGGGGGGGTCTTTTGGGGATATTGGGGTCCCTGGGGGGGGGGTCCTAATGGGTATTGGGGTCCCTGGGGGGGGGGGTCCTAATGGGTATTGGGGTCCTGGGGGGGCTCCCCCTTATTTTGGGGTCCCTGGGGGGGTCTTTTGGGGATATTGGGGTCCCTGGGGGGTCCTAATGGGTATTGGGGTCCCTGGGGGGCTCCCCCTTATTTTGGGGTCCCTGGGGGGGTCTTTTTAGGGATATTGGGGTCCCTGGGGGGTCCTAATGGGTATTGGGGTCCCTGTGGGGGCTCCCCCTTATTTTGGGGTCTTTGGGGGGGGGTCTTTTGGGGATATTGGGGTCCCTGGGGGGTCCTAATGGGTATTGGGGTCCCTGGGGGGCTCCCCCTTATTTTGGGGTCCCTGGGGGGGGGGTCTTTTAGGGATATTGGGGTCCCTGGGGGGTCCTAATGGGTATTGGGGTCCCTGGGGGGCTCCCCCTTATTTTGGGGTCCCTGGGGGGGTCTTTTGGGGATATTGGGGTCCCTGGGGGGCTCCCCCTTATTTTGGGGTCCCTGGGGGGGGCTCTCCCTTATTTTGGGGTCCCTGGGGGTCTTTTAGGGATATTGGGGTCCCTGGGGGGTCCCGATGGGTATTGGGGTCCCTGGGGGGCTCCCCCCTTATTTTGGGGTCCCTGGGGGGGTCTTTTGGGGATATTGGGGTCCCTGGGGGGCTCCCCCTTATTTTGGGGTCCCTGGGGGGGCTCTCCCTTATTTTGGGGTCCCTGGGGGGGGTCTTTTAGGGATATTGGGGTCCCTGGGGGTCCCGATGGGTATTGGGGTCCCTGGGGGGGCTCCCCCTTATTTTGGGGTCCCTGGGGGGGGTCTTTTGGGGATATTGGGGTCCCTGGGGGGTCCTAATGGGTATTGGGGTCCCTGGGGGGCTCCCCCTTATTTTGGGGTCCCTGGGGGGGGTCTTTTGGGGATATTGGGGTCCCTGGGGGGCTCCCCCTTATTTTGGGGTCCCTGGGGGGCTCTCCTTATTTTGGGGTCCCTGGGGGGGTCTTTTAGGGATATTGGGGTCCCTGGGGGGGTCCCGATGGGTATTGGGGTCCCTGGGGGGCTCCCCCTTATTTTGGGGTCCCTGGGGGGGGGTCTTTTAGGGATATTGGGGTCCCTGGGGGGTCCCGATGGGTATTGGGGTCCCTGGGGGGCTCCCCCCTTATTTTGGGGTCCCTGGGGGGGTCCTAATGGGTATTGGGGTCCCTGGGGGGCCCCCCTTATTTTGGGGTCCCTGGGGGGGGGTCTTTTAGGGATATTGGGGTCCCGGGGGGGTCCTAATGGGTATTGGGGTCCCTGGGGGGGGGCTCTCCCTTATTTTGGGGTCCCGGGGGTCCCCGTAAATATTGGGGTCCCGGGGGGGTCCCCATAAATATTGGGGTCCGGGGGGGCTCCCCCCTTATTTTGGGGTCCCTGGGGGGGTCTTTTAGGGATATTGGGGTCCCGGGGGGTCCTAATGGGTATTGGGGTCTGGGGGGGTCCTAATGGGTATTGGGGTCCCTGGGGGGCCCCCCCTTATTTTGGGGTCCCTGGGGGGTCTTTTAGGGATATTGGGGTCCCTGGGGGTCCTAATGGGTATTGGGGTCCCTGGGGGGCTCCCCCTTATTTTGGGGTCCCTGGGGGGGGGGTCTTTTGGGGATATTGGGGTCCCGGGGGGGTCCTAATGGGTATTGGGGTCCCTGGGGGGGCTCCCCCTTATTTTGGGGTCCCTGGGGGGGGGTCCTAATGGGTATTGGGGTCCCTGGGGGGGTTCTCCCTTATTTTGGGGTCCCGGGGGGGGGTCCCCATAAATATTGGGGTCCCGGGGGTGCCTTCCCGTGACCCCCCCTTGTTCCCCCCCCCCAGGAAGGGCCCCCCGGGCCGGAGGTGGCGGGGGTGGTGCAGGAGCTGCTGCGGCTGGCGGGGGGGCGCCGGGGGCGCTGCCGCTGCTCGACCCGGTGGGGGCCCTGCAGCTCCGCGACCCCCCGCCGTGGAGGCGGCCGCCAGGATCCGGGCCCTGGGGGGGCCCTGGGGGGCTTCCAGTGCGTGCACAGCCCCCGCTTCGCCCAGCAGGTGGGGGGGGGGTCCTGGGGGGTCCTGGGGGGCTTTGGGGGGTCCTGGGGGGCTTTGGGGGGGGGGTTGGGGCATTTGGGGGGGCTTTGGGGGTGTTTGGGGGGGGGGGGCGTTGGGGGTCCTGGGGGGGTCCTGGGGGGCTTCGGGGGGGGGGGGTTGGGGCATTTGGGGGGGCTTTGGGGGTGTTTGGGGGGGGCGTTGGGGGTCCTGGGGGGGTCCTGGGGGCTTCGGGGGGGGGGGTTGGGGCATTTGGGGGGGCTTTGGGGGTGTTTGGGGGGGCTTTGGGGGGCTCCTGGGGGGCTTTGGGGGGTCCTGGGGGGCTTTGGGGGGTCCTGGGGGGCTTTGGGGGTGTTTGGGGGGCGTTGGGGGGCTTTGGGAGCTCCTGGGGGGGGTTGGGGGAGCTTTGGGGGGGGGTTGGGGGTCCTGGGGGACATTGGGGGGGTCCTGGGGGGTGTTTTGGGGCCATTTGGGGCATTTGGGGGGGGGGGTTTGGGGGGGCTGGGGGGGCTTTGGGGGGGCTTTGGGGGTGTTTGGGGGCTTAAGGGGAGCTTTGGGAGGGTGCTGGGGGGCTTTGGGGGGTCCTGGGGGGCTTTGGGGGGGGGTTGGGGCATTTGGGGGGGCTTTGGGGGGCATTGGGGGTCCTGGGGGGCTTTGGGGGGGTCCTGGGGGGTGTTTCGGGGCCATTTGGGGCATTTTGGGGGGGGTTTGGGGGGGCTGGGGGGGATTTGGGGGGCTTTGGGGGTGTTTGGGGGGGCGTTGGGGGGCTTTGGGAGCTCCTGGGGGGGGGGGGGTTGGGGGAGCTTTGGGGGGGGGTTGGGGGTCCTGGGGGACATTGGGGGTCCTGGGGGGTGTTTCGGGGCCATTTGGGGCATTTTGGGGGGGGGGGTTGGGGGGGCTGGGGGGTTTGGGGGAGGATTTTGGGGGTGTTTGGGGCATGTTTTGGGGGGGTTTGGGGGGGGTCCTGGGGGGGGTTTGGGGGGCATTTTGGGGGGGACATTTGGGGATTTTGGGGGGGTTGGGGGTGTTAGGGGTGTTTTGGGGCCATTTGGGGCGGTTTTGGGGCCACTTGGGGTGTTTCGGGTGTGTTTTGGGGCCATTTTGGGGCCGTTTGGGGTGTTTTGGGTGTATTTTGGGGCCGTTTGGGGTGTTTCAAGTGGGTTTTGGGGCCATTTTGGGGCCGTTTGGGGTGTTTCGGGTGGGTTTTGGGGCCGTTTGGGGTGTTTCGGGTGGGTTTTGGGGCCGTTCGGGGTGTTTTGGGGCCGTTTGGGGTGTTTCGGGTGGGTTTTGGGGCCATTTTGGGGCCGTTTGGGGTGTTTCGGGTGGGTTTTGGGGCCGTTCGGGGTGTTTGGGGCCCTGGTTTTTACCCCCGCCCCGTCCCAGTACGCCCAGTTGGCCGCCCGCCGGGAGCTGCAGGCGCAGGTGGAGCAGCTCCAGTTCCGCCTCTCCGACCGCTCGCTGCTGCTGCTGCCCGAGTACCGGCAGCGCCTCGACGTGAGGCCCCACAACGGCCCCGTAACGGCCCCGTGTCCCTTCGTGTCCCCATAATGTCCCAAAGTCCCGTAACGTCCCCATAACGGCCCCATAACAGCCCCGTGTCCCTTCGCGTCCCCATAACGTCCCCATGTCCCGTAACGTCCCCATAACGTCCCCAAGTCCCTTGGCCTCCCCAAAATGTCCCCACAATGTCCCCAGTGTCCCCATAACGTCCCCATAACGTCCCCGTGTCCCATAACGTCCCCCTAACGTCCCCCAATGTCCCCATAATGTCCCCGATGCCCCCACGTCCCCGTCATGTCCCCGTAACGTCCCCTTGTTCCCCCAATGTCCCCAATGTCCCCCAGTGCCCCTGCTGCCCCCCGTCCCCCCAACACCCCGCGGTCCCCCCGTCCCCATAATGTCCCCGATGTCCCCACGTCCCTCTAACCCCCCCATGTCCCCATGCCTCTGCTGCCCCCTGTCCCCATAATGCCCCCATGTCCCCGTGTCCCCGATGTCCCCACGTCCCCATAATGTCCCCACGGCCCCATAATGTCCCCAGTGTCCCCCAACACCCCGCGGTCCCCCCGTCCCCATAACGTCCCCAATGCCCCCACGTCCCTGTAATGTCCCCAATGTCCCCACGTCCCCATAACGTCCCCACGTCCCCGTGTCCCCCCGATGTCCCCATGCCCCCGTAATGTCCCCATGTCCCCATGTCCCCCAACATCCCCATGTCCCCGTGTCCCCCCAACATCCCCACGTCCCCGTAATGTCCCCATAATGTCCCCAATGTCCCCCAACATCCCCATGTCCCCGTGTCCCCCCAACATCCCCACGTCCCCGTAATGTCCCCATAATGTCCCCAATGTCCCCCAACATCCCCATGTCCCCGTGTCCCCCCAACATCCCCACGTCCCCGTAACGTCCCCAATGTCCCCATGTCCCCCAACGTCCCCATGTCCCTGTGTCCCCCCGATGTCCCCACGTCCCCGTAATGTCCCCAGTGTCCCCCAACACCCCACGGTCCCCCCGTCCCCATAACGTCCCCAATGTCCCCATGTCCCCCAACGTCCCCATGTCCCCCCAACATCCCCATGTCCCCGTGTCCCCCCGATGTCCCGCCGCCCCCAGGTGCTGCAGGCACTGAGCTACGTGGGCACGGGGGCGCGGTGTCCCCAATGTCCCCATGTCCCCAATGTCCCCCCGTCCCCGTAACGTCCCCAATGTCCCCAATGTCCCCCAACATCCCCATGTCCCCGTGTCCCCAATGTCCCCATGTCCCCATGTCCCCGTGTCCCCCCAATGTCCCCACGTCCCCGTAATGTCCCCGTGTCCCCCCAATGTCCCCATGCCCCCGTAATGTCCCCATGTCCCCATGTCCCCATAACCCCCCCATGTCCCCCCCACGCCCCTGCTGCCCCCCGTCCCCATAATGTCCCCAATGCCCCCCGTCCCCGTAATGTCCCCAATGTCCCCACGTCCCCCAACATCCCCATGTCCCCGTGTCCCCCCGATGTCCCCATGTCCCCATAATGTCCCCAATGTCCCCATGTCCCCCAACGTCCCCATGTCCCCATGTCCCCCCGATGTCCCCCCGTCCCCCCAACGCCCCCACGGTCCCCCCGTCCCCATAATGTCCCCGATGTCCCCATGTCCCCCAATGTCCCCAATGTCCCCCAACACCCCGTGTCCCCCCATGCCCCCGTACTGTCCCTGATGTCCCCCTGTCCCCGTAACGTCCCCAACGTCCCCATGTCCCCCAACATCCCCATGTCCCCATGTCCGCCCGATGTCCCCGTGTCCCCGTAATGTCCCCAATGTCCCCACGTCCCCGTGTCCCCCCGCCGTCCCGCCGCCCCCTGACCCCCCCTTTCCCCCCCCCCAGGTGCTGCGGGCGCTGGGCTACGTGGGCGCGGGGGCGCGGTGCGGCTGGCGGGGCGCGTGGCGGCGGCGCTGAGCGCCCAGGAGCTGCTGCTCACCGAGCTCCTGCTGGGCAACGTCCTGGCCCCGCTGCGCCCCGAGCAGGCGGCCGCGCTGCTCTCCTGCGCCGTGCACCCGGGCCGCGGCGAGAGCCCCCCCGGCTGCCCCCGCCCTGCAGCGGGTACGGGAGGGGATGGGGGGGTATGGGGGGGGTGGGGGGTATGGGGGTGCTGGGGGGTATGGGGGTGCTGGGGGGGTATGGGGTGCTGGGGGGATATGGGGGGGATAAGGGGGTATTGGGGTGCTGGGGGGGATAAGGGGGTATGGGGGGTATGGGGGTGCTGGGGGGGATATGGGGGGAGTGGGGGGATATGGGGGTGCTGGGGGATATGGGGGGGATAAGGGGGGTATTGGGGTGCTGGGGGGGATAAGGGGGGCATGGGGGGGTATGGGGGTGCTGGGGGGGTATGGGGGGATATGGGGGGGTATGGGGGTGCTGGAGGGGATATGGGGGTGATGGGGGTATGGGGGGTATGGGGGGGTATGGGGGTGCTGGGGGGGATATGGGGGGGGATAAGGGGGTATTGGGGTGCTGGGGGGGATAAGGGGGTATGGGGGGGTATGGGGGTGCTGGGGGGGATATGGGGGTGCTGGGGGGTATGGGGGGATATGGGGGGGGTATGGGGGTGCTGGGGGGTATGGGGGGATAAGGGGGGGTATGGGGGGGGTATGGGGGTGCTGGGGGGGGATATGGGGGTGCTGGGGGGTATGGGGGGATATGGGGGGGTATGGGGGTGCTGGGGGGGATATGGGGGGATATGGGGGGTATGGGGGTGCTGGGGGGGATATGGGGGGATAAGGGGGGGTATTGGGGTGCTGGGGGGGATAAGGGGGGTATGGGGGGGGGTATGGGGGTGCTGGGGGGGGATATGGGGGGGATATGGGGGGGGGTATGGGGGTGCTGGGGGGATATGGGGGGGATATGGGGGGGTATGGGGGTGCTGGGGGGATATGGGGGGGATAAGGGGGTATGGGGGTGCTGGGGGGGATATGGGGGGGTATGGGGGTATGGGGGTGCTGGGGGGGTATGGGGGGCTGGGGGGGTATTGGGGGGGGATATGGGGGGGGTGGGGGGGATAAGGGGGGGATAAGGGGGGGGGTGGGGGGGTGCCTGGGGGAGATATGGGGGGGTATGGGGGTGCTGGGGGGATATGGGGGTATGGGGGTGCTGGGGGGGATTTGGGGGGATATGGGGGGGTGAGGGGGGTATGGGGGTGCTGGGGGGTAAAGGGGGGGATATGGGGGAGTGGGGGGGATATCAGGGTGCTGGGGAGGGTGTGGGGGTGCTGGGGGGGATATGGGGGGGGATATGGGGGTGCACGAGTGGTATGGGGGGGATATGGGGCGGGTGGGGGGGATAAGGGGGGATATGGGGGTGCTGGGGGGTATGGGGGGATATGGGGGGGTTGGGAGGTATGGGGGTGCTGGGGGGGGATAAGGGGGGTATGGGGGTGCTGGGGGGGGATATGGGGGGGGTGGGGGGATATGGGGGTGGGTATGGGGGGTAGGGGGGGATATGGGGGGCTATGGGGCTGCTGGGGGCTGGTGTGGGGCTGGGGGCTGCTGGGGGAGCTGCCGGGTGCTACGGGGGCTCCGCGGGGCTGGAGGAAGGGGGGCCCGGCCCCCCCCCTACCCCCCTCACCCCCCAACCCCCCCCGCGACCCCCAGGGCATGGAGCAGATCCGGGCGGTGGCCGAGCGCCTGGGCCGGCTGCAGGAGCAGTGGGGGCTGCCCCAGAGCGCCGAGGACTTCGTGGCGCAGCTCGGCTTCGGCATGGTCGAGGTCGTCTACGAGTGGGCCCGCGGCATGGTGAGCCCCCCCCGGCCCCCCGGCCCCCCCGGCCCCCACATCCCCCCAAGGCCCCCCCGCCCCTTGTTGCCCCCCGGGAACCCCTCAGAGCCCTCCCCGACCCCCCCCATGCGCCCCCTCTGCCCCCTTGTCCCCTCCTTGACCCCCCCCCCCGTCCCTTCCTTGACCCCCCCGTCCCCTCCTTGATCCCCTCCGTGCCCCCCAGACACCCCCTTGCCCCCCAGGCACCCCATTTCCCCTCTTGCCCCCCTTGTTCCCCCCCTCCCCTGACCCCCCAAGCCCCCCTGACCTCCCCAACCCCCCGTTTCCACCCATGCCCCCCTTGTTCCCCCTCCCCCTGTGCCCCCCATGCCCCCGTGACCCCCCCGTGCCCCCCTTACCCCCCATTTCCCCCCTTCCCTCCCTCATGCCCCCTCTCCCTGACCCCCATGCCCCCTGACTCCCCCTCACCCCCCCAAGCCCCCATTGCCCCCCTTCCCCCCCCATTCCCGTTCCCCCTGCCCCTTCCCAAGCCCCCTGACCCCCCTCCCACCCCCTCCCTATGCTCCCCCGGCCCCCGCCCCCCCCAACCTCCCATTTCCCTCTATGCCCCCCTCCTTCCCCCTCCCCTGACCCCCCCGTGCCCCCCCATGCCCCCTGACTCCCCCTCACCCCCCCAAGCCCCCATTGCCCCCCTTCCCCCCCCCATTCCCGTTCCCCCTGCCCCTTCCCCAAGCCCCCTGACCCCCCGTGCCCCCCATGCCCCCTGACCCCCCCGTGCCCCCCCCCATGCCCCCCTGACCCCCCGTGCCCCCCCATGCCCCCCTGACCCCCCCGTGCCCCCCCATGCCCCCTGACCCCCCTCCCACCCCCTCCCATGCCCCCCCGACCCCCCGTGCCCCCCCCCCATGCCCCCCTGACCCCCCGTGCCCCCCCCCCAGCCCTTCGCGGCCATCGCCCGCCTGGCGCCGGTGCAGGAGGGGGCCGTGGTGCGCTGCATCCAGCGCCTGGAGGAGCTGTGCCGGGACCTGCGGCGCGCCGCCCACCTCGTGGGGGAGCCCGGCCTGGCCGCCAAGATGGAGGCCGCCTCCGCCATGATCAAGCGCGACATCGTCTTCGCCGCCAGCCTCTACACGCAATAAAGGGCACTGGGACGTGCCCCCCCCCCCCCCCCCCCCTGCAGCTGCGCGTTTGGTTTGTGCTGAGCCCACCCCCCCCCCCCGCCGGTCCGAGCCCCCCCAGAGCCAGGGGTGTGCTCCAGCGGGGTCTGAGCCCCCCCCCCAAAACTCCGTTGGTTTGGTCCAGTTGGCTTTGAACCCCCCTGTAACCCGTGGGGTTTGGTCCAGTGGGGTCTTATCCCCCCCCCCAAACCTCATGGTTTGCCCCAGTTGGCTTGGATCCCCCCCCCAAACCCGAATGGATCAGTCCAGTGGGCTCTGAGCCCCCCCCCCAACCCCAATGGTTCAGCCCAGAGGGGTCTGAGCCCCAACCCCAATGGTTCAGCCCAGAGGGGTCTGACTCCCCCCTGAGACCCCTTGGTTTGCCCCAGTTGGCTGGAGTCCCCCCCGTAATTTGCTGTGGTTCGGTCCAACAGGGTCTGATCCCCCCCCAACCCAAATGGTTCAGCCCAGAGGGGTTTGACCCTCCCCAAATCTCCATGGTTTGCCCCAATTGGCTGGGCTTCCCCCCATAATCACTGTGGTTCAGTCCAGGGGGCTCTGACCCCCCCCAGACCCCTTGGTTTGCCCCAGTTGGCTGGGATCACCCCCTAAAACCCCAATGGTTCGGACCAGAGGGGTCTTTACTCCCCACATAACCCCAATGGTTCAGTCCAGACGGATCTGGCCCCCCTGAGACCCAATGGTTTGTCCCAATTGCCTTAGACCCCCCCATAACCCCAATGGTTCAGTCCAGAGGGTTTGACCCCCGAACCTCCATGGTTTGCACCAGTTGGCTCTGCCCCCCCCCAAAACCCCAATGGTACAGCCCAGAGGGTTCTTTACCCCCCCCAAAACCACAATGGTTCAGTCCAATGGGATCTGACCCCCCCCAAAAACCCAATGGTTCAGTCCAATGGACTCTGACCCCCCCAACCCCAATGGTTCGGCCCAGAGGGGTCTTTACCCCCAAAAAACGCCAATGGTTCGGTCCAATGGGATCTGACCCCCCCAACCCCAATGGTTCGGCCCGGAGGGTTCTTTACCCCCCCAAACCCCAATGGTTCAGTCCAATGGGATCTGACCCCCCAAAAACCCCCAATGGTTCGGTCCAACGGACTCTGACCCCCCCAACCCAAATGGTTCGGCCCGGAGGGGTCTTTACCCCCCAAAACCACAATGGTTCAGTCCAATGGGATCTGACCCCCCAAAAAACCCCAATGGTTTGGTCCAATGGACTCTGCCCCCCCAACCCCAATGGTTCGGCCCAGAGGGGTCTTTACCCCCAAAACCCCAATGGTTCGGTCCAATGGGATCTGACCCCCCCAAAAAACCCCAATGGTTTGGTCCAATGGACTCTGCCCCCCCCAACCCCAATGGTTCGGCCCAGAGGGGTCTTTACCCCCCCCAACCCCAATGGTTCGCTCCCCTCCCCCAATGGTCCGTTCCCCGCCCCTCCCCCCTGACGTCATCAGGGCGCGCCGGAAGCTCCCCGGGGGCCGCCATGGGCCGGCGGCGGCGGGGGCCGGGGGTCCCGGGGGGCTCCCGGGGTGCCCCGGGGGGCCCCGGGGGGGGGCCGGGGGGGGCCGGGGCCCGGCCGCGGTGGAGGCGGCGCTGCGGGAGGCGGCCGCGCTGTTCCCCCGGCGGCTGCTGGGCGCGGCGCTGCCCGCCCTGGTGCTGCGGCACCAGCTCTACGGGCTGGCCGGGGACCGCACGGCGGTGGACCGGCACCTGGTGGGGGGGGGGGCGGGTAGCGGGGCTGACTGGGGCTGACTGGGGCTGATTGGGGCTCACTGGGGTTAACTGGGGCTGACTGGGGCTGACTGGGGCTGATTGGGGCTCACTGGGGTTAACTGGGGCTGACTGGGGCTGATTGGGGCTCACTGGGGTTAACTGGGGCTGACTGGGGCTGACGGGCTGATTGGGGCTCACTGGGGTTAACTGGGGCTGATTGGGGACCGCTGGGGTTAACTGGAGCTCATTGGGGCTCCTTGGGGCTAATTAATTGGGGTTCATTGGGGCTCAGTGGGGCTGATTGGGGGCCATTGGGGTTAACTGGAGCTCATTGGGGCTGACTGGGGCTAATTGGGGCTGAGTGGGGACCATTGGGGCTGATTGGGGCTAATTGGGGACCATTGGGGCTAATTGGGGCTGATTGGGGCTGATTGGGGTTCATTGGAGCTCCTTGGGGCTGACTGGGGCTGATTGGGGACCACTGGGGTTAACTGGAGCTGACTGGGGCTCCTTGGGGCTAATTAATTGGGGTTAATTGGGGCTGATTGGGGTTAATTGGGGCTGATTGGGGTTCATTGGGGCTCCTTGGGGCTGACTGGGGCTGACTGGGGACCGCTGGGGTTAACTGGAGCTCATTGGGGCTGACTGGGGCTAATTGGGGCTGATCAGGGTTCATTGGGGGCTCCTTGAGGCTAATTAATTGGGGTTAAATTGCGTTAATTGAGGTGAATTGGGGCTCACGGGGGTTATTTGGGGCTAATTAGGGCTGGTTGGGGTTAATTGGGTCGATTGGGGCTCATTGGGGTCGGATGGGGCAGATTGGGGTTAATTGGGGCTCATTGGGGCAGATTGGGGTTGATTTGGGCTTATTTGGGTTACTTAATTGGGGTTAATTGGGATAAATTGGGGATCGTTGCGGTTGGATGGGGCAAACTGGGGCTCATTGGGGTTAATTGGGGCTAATGGGGGCCCATTGGGACTAATGGGGGCTCGTTGGGGTTAATTGGGACTAATGGGGGCTCGCTGGGGTTACTTGGCGTTAATTAATTGCACTAATCGGGGCCTTTCCCCGCCCAGAACCGGCTGCGGGACGAGGGCCGGGTGCGGCTGCTGCACCTGGGGCTGGGCGGGGACGCGCTGGGGGTGGTCAGCACCGAGGAGTACGCGCAGAAGGTGAGGCCACGCCCCCGGACACGCCCCCTGCTCGAGGCCACGCCCCCGCTCGAGGCCACGCCCCCGACCACGCCCCCAAACAACCTGACCCCGCCCCCGGTCCCAGACTCCACCCCCTGGCTCCCGGCCCCACCCCCTGACGATGACCACGCCCCTAACCCCGCCCCCAGCCCTTGGCCACGCCCCCTGGCTCCCTGGCCACGCCCCCAGCCTCTACCCCCGACCTCCCCACCCCCTGACCCTGCCCCCTCCCTGTGCCCCGCCCCCCGCGTAGCCCCGCCCCTGACCCCGCCCCTCTCCGAGACCCCGCCCCTCCCCAAGGCCCCGCCCCCTCCCCGAGGCCCTGACCCCGCCCCTCCCCGTGACCCCGCCCCTCCCCATGACCCCGCCCCCTCCGCGTAGCCCTGACCCCGCCCCCTCCCCAAGGCCACGCCCCGTGACCCCACCCCCTCCCCGAGGCCCCTCCCCCTCTGTGTAGCCCCGCCCCTGACCCCGCCCCCTCCCCGAGGCCCCGCCCCCTCTGTGTAGCCCCGCCCCTGACCCCACCCCCTCCCCGAGGCCCCGCCCCCTCTGTGTGGCCCCGCCCCTGACCCCACCCCCTCCCCGAGGCCCCGCCCCCTCTGTGTAGCCCCGCCCCTGACCCCCGCCCCCCTCCCTGTGACCCCGCCCCCTCCGTGTGGCCCCGCCCCTGACCCCGCCCCCTCCCCGAGGCCCCTCCCCCTCTGTGTAGCCCCGCCCCTGACCCCGCCCCCTCCCCGAGGCCCGCCCCTGACCCCGCCCCTCCCCGAGGCCCCGCCCTGTGACCCCGCCCCTCCCTGTGACCCCGCCCCCTCCGTGTGGCCCCGCCCCTGACCCCGCCCCCTCCCTGAGGCCCCGCCCCTGACCCCGCCCCCTCCCCGAGGCCCCGCCCCCTCCCCGAGGCCCTGACCCCGCTTCTCCCCGAGGCCCCGCCCCTGACCCCGCCCCCTCCGTGTAACCCCGCCCCTGACCCCGCCCCTCCCATAGGCCCCGCCCCCTCCCCGTGACCCCGCCCCCTGACCCCCCCCCCCCGCAGGTGCTGCAGGCGGTGTCGGGCTCCCCGCGGGAGGGGCTGGTGCGGCGCTTCCTGGAGGGGGCGGTGGGCGCCTGCCCCCTGCCGGGCTACGACCAGCGCCTCCTGCGGCAGCTGGGCTTCGGCGACGCCGACGTCACGTACGGACCCCCCCGCCCCAAAAACCCCCCCTGAAACCCCCCCGTATCCATACAGCGCCCCCGGGGGCGCTCAGAGCCCACGCAAGCGGCTCCGGGCCCCCCAAGGGGAGCTCAGGGGGGAATGGGGGAGGTCAATGCGCTGCCCCCCCCCTCCCCCAATTTTTTTGGGTCCCCCCCCCATTTTTTTGTGTCCCCCCCCTCCGCAGGCAGCTGGTGGCCGCGGGCGTGCTGACGGTGCGCGACGCCGGGAGCTGGTGGCTGGCGGTGCCGGGGATCGGCCGCTTCGTCAGGGCCCTCGTGCGCGGTGCGGGGGGGCCCCGAACCCCTCCCCCCTCCTCCCCCCACCCCCAAATCTCCCCCCAGCCCCCCCTCACCCCACCCCCACCCCCTTCACCCCCTCCCAGACCCCCAACCCCCCCCGGGCTCCCCCTGGGTTCCCCCCTCCTGACCCCCAGGGCTCGGCTCCCTCGTGGCCCCTGACCTCTGACCTCGCCCGTGACCTTTGACCCCGCCCCGTGACCCCGCAGGGCGCCGGGCGCTGCTGGGCGCCGTCCGCCGCTCGCGGCACCGGGAGCTGCTCCTGGCCGAGCTGGGCCAGCGGCCGCCCCCCGCCCTGGGGCTGCGCTACCTCCTGCTGGACCTGCTGGGCGCCGAGCTGCTGCGCAGGTCCTGACCCTGACCCTGACCCTGACCCTGACCTCTGACCCCTGACCCCGGCGCTGACCTTTCCCCCTTTTCCCCCCCAAAACAGCGTGCCCACAGCCTCCGGGCCGCTGCTGCGATTGGCCGAGCCGTGACGCTGGGAGCGACGCTGGGCTGCAACGGGGAGCCGAAGTGCAATAAAAGTTTATTTTTTTTTTCGCCAAAAAAAGCTTTTCGCAGCGTTTTTTACCCGTTTGTGGGGCCCACTCGCGTCGCCGCTTTAAGGCGCGTCGCCGCTTTAAGGCGCGTCGCCGCTTTAAGGCGCGTCGCCGCTTGAAGCGGCGGTCACGTGGCGGGGAGGGGGTTGGTGTCACGTGCCGAGGGGGGCTGGGTCACGTGCCGCGGCTCTTAAAGGGGCCGCGATGTCCCCGCGCCGCCTCCTCCCCGCCCTGCTCCTGGCGCTCGGCGCCGCCGCCGCCCCCTGGGCCGCGACCCCCGACACGGTGCGGTGACGTCACGGCGGGGGGGGGGGGGGGGGGTGACGTCACGGCGGGGGTGACGTCACGGCGGGGGGGGACTTCCGGGTGGGGGGCTGCCGGGCTGGGCCCTGCCCCAGGGGGCGCTGGGACCCCCAACCCCCCAACGGCCCCGGGGACCCCCAGGGACCCCTCACCCCCCGTGCCCCCCCGAGCCCCCAGGACCCCCAACACCCCCAGGGCCCCCCTTGCCCCCCCAAGCTCTCCTCCACCCCCTGATGCCCCCCGTTGCCCCCCCAATAGGCCCTAAGCCCCCCACCCCACGATGCCCCCCATTGCCCCCCATTGCCCCCTGATGACCCCCAGCCCCCCCCGTGCCCCCCAAGGCCCCCCCCCCATAACTCCCTGATGCCCCCCCAAAGGCCCCCGTGCCCCCCCAGTCCCTGACCCCCCCAGGCCCCCCCCCAGTCCCCTGACCCCCCCCAGGTGCCCCCCCCCAGTCCCTGACCCCCCCCAGGTGCCCCCCCCAGTCCCTGACCCCCCCAGGAGCCCCCCAGTCCTTGACCCCCCCAGGTGCCCCCCCCAGTCCCTGACCCCCCCCAGGTGCCCCCCCCCCCAGTCCCCCCCCCCAGGTGTCCCCCAGTCCCTGACCCCCCAGGAGCCCCCCAGTCCTTGACCCCCCCCCAGGTGCCCCCCCAGTCCCTGACCCCCCCAGGAGCCCCCCCCAGTCCCTGACCCCCCCAGGAGCCCCCCTGCCATCCCTGACCCCCCTTTTCCCACCCCCCGCCATCCCTGACCCCCCTTTTCTCCCCCCCCCCAGCTTCGCCCCCGCGTGGTGCGGGAGCAGCTGCTGTGGGTGAGCGGGGGGGGGCCGCGGGGGTGCACACGTTCCGGGTGCCGCTGGTGGCCGTCACCCCCGGGGGGCCCTGCTGGCCTGCGCCGAGGGCCGCAAGCGCTCGGCCGCCGACGTGGGCGCCAAGTTCATCGCCTGCCGCCGCTCCGCCGACGGAGGTTGGGGGGGGGGGTCCTGGGGGGTCCTGGGGGGCATTGGGGGAGATTGGGGGGCTTGGGAGGGGTCCTGGGGGGGTTGGGGGGGAATTGGGGGTTACTGGGGGGTTTGGGGGGAGCTGGGGGGTCCTGGGGGGTCCTGGTGGTCTGGGGGGGGGGCTTGGGAGGGGTCCTGGGGGGGGCTTGGGGGAATTGGGGGTTACTGGAGGGTTTGGGGGGACCTGGGGGTCCTGGGGGGGGTCCTGGGGTCTGGGGGGGCTTGGGGGGTCCTGGGGGGGTTTGGGGGGGGGGGCCTGGGGGGGTTACTGGGGGTTTGGGGGGACCTGGGGGGGATCTGGGGGCTCTGAGTGGGCTTGGGGGGGGGGTTAGTGGGGGTCTGGGGGGGCTTGGGGGGAACTGGGGGGTCTGCGGGGTTTTGGGGGGGTTACTGGGGGGTTGGAGGGACCTGGGGGGGGTCTGTGGGCTCTGAGTGGGCTTGGGGGGGTTACTGGGGGGTTTGGGGGGACTTGGGGGGTCCTGGGGGGGGTCCTGGGGGTCTGGGGGGGGCTTGGGGGGGTCCTGGGGGGTGTTGGGGGGGCCTAGGGGGGTTACTGGGGGTTTGGAGCGACCTGGGGGGATCTGGGGGCTCTGAGTGGGCTTGGGGGGGTTACTGGGGGGTTTGGGGGGACCTGGGGGTCCTGGGGGTCTGGGGGGGGGGCTTGGGGGGGATTTGGGGGGTCTGTGGGGTTTTGGGGGGGGGGTTACTGGGGGGGTTGGAGGGACCTGGGGGGTTTTGGAGGGGGGTCCTGGGGGGGACCTGGGGGGCTGGGGGGGGGTTGGGGGTTTTGGGGGGGAGTTTGGGGGGGGGGAATGGGGGCTGGGAGTGGGTTTGAGGGGGTCCTGGGGGGTTTGGGGGGGTTACTGGGGGGTCTGTGGGGGGATTGGAGGTCTTGGGGGGTCCTGGGGGGGTCTGGGGGCTGGGAGCGGGCTTGGGGGGGGGTTGGGGGGTTTGGGGGGTTAATGGGGGTTCTGGGGGGTCCTGGGGGGTATGGGGGGGGCTGGGGGAGTCTGGGGTGGGGCAGGGGTCCGGGAGCTTTGGGGGGGGGGGGGTCCAGGGGCTTTTGGGGGGGGGGGTCCAGGGGCTTGTGGGGGGGGGGGTCCAGGGGCTTTTGGGGGGGGGGGGTCCAGGGGCTTGTGGGGGGGGGTCCAGGGGCTTTTGGAGGGGGGTCCAGGGGCTTTTGGGGGGGGGGTCCAGGGGCTTGTGGGGGGGGGGTCCAGGGGCTTTTGGGGGGGGGTCCAGGGGCTTTTGGGGGGGGGGTCCTGGGGCTTGTGGGGGGGGGGGTCCAGGGGCTTGTGGGGGGGGGGTCAGGGGCTTTTGGGGGGGGGGGGTCCAGGGGCTTTTGGGGGGGGTCCAAAGGTTTTGGGGGGTGTCTGGAGATTCACGATGGGGACATTTTTTGGGGGGGGGGTCCACCGACGCCATCGCCCCCCCCCAGGCGCCACGTGGAGCCCGTCGCAGTTCGTGGCGGACGACGGGGGGCGCGGGACGGGCTGAGCCTGGGGGCGCTGGCGGTGGCGGGGGGCGAGGTGCTGCTGCTCTTCGCCCGCTGCGCCCACCGCGCCGCCTGCGGCCCCCCCAGCACCGCCCTGCTGCGCAGCCGCGGCGACGGCCGCTCCTGGGGGGCCCCCGAAACCTCTCGGGGGACGTCGGCACCGAGGTCTTCGCCCCCGGGCCCGGCTCCGGCATCCAGGTACCGGGGGGGGGGGGGGGCGAGGGGGGGGGGGGAGAGGGGATTTGGGGGGGGTTGGGGGTCTGGGGGGGGATTTGGGGGGGTTAATGGGGGGTCTGGGGGGGGATTTGGGGGGGGTGGGGGGATTTAGTGGGGGGTTTGGGGGGGTCTGGGGGGGATTTGGGGGAGGTTTGGGGGGTTAATGGGGGGTCTGGGGGGGAGTTGGGGGGATTTGGGGGGGTTTGGGGGTCTGGGGGGGATTTGGGGGGGTTAATGGGGGGTCTGGGGGGATTTGGGGGGGTTTGGGGGCCTGGAAGGGGATTTGGGGGGGTTAATGGGGAGTTGGGGGGATTTGGTGGCCTGGGGGGGATTTGGGGGGTGGGGGGATTTAGTGGGGGATTTGGGGGGTTAATGGGGGGCCTGGGGGGAGTTGGGGGCGGTTTCGGGGCCTGGGGGGATTTGGGGGGTTAATGGGGGGTCTGGGGGGAGTTGGGGGGATTTGGGGGGGGGTTTGGGGGTCTGGGGGGGGATTTGGGGGGGGGTTTGGGGGCCTGGGGGGGATTTGGGGGGGTGGGGGGATTTAGTGGGGGGGTTGGGGGGGTTAATGGGGGGTCTGGGGGGGGAATTAGGGGGTTTGGGGGTCTGGGGGGGATTTGGGGGGGGTTTGGGGGTCTGGGAGGGGATTTGGGGGGGTTAATGGGGGGTCTGGGGGGGGGGGGATTTGGGGGGGGATTTGGGGGGGGGGTTTGGGGGTCTGGGAGGGGATTTGGGGGGGGTGGGGGGGATTTAGTGGGGGGTTTGGGGGGCTTAATGGGGGGCCTGGGGGGAGTTGGGGGCGGTTTGGGGGCCTGGGGGGGATTTGGGGGGCGTTTGGGGGCCTGGGGGGATTTGGGGGGGTGGGGGGATTTAGTGGGGGATTTGGGGGGGTTAATGGGGGATCGGGGGGGGGAGTTGGGGGGATTTGGGGGCGGTTTGGGGGTCTGGGGGGGATTTGGGGGGTTAATGGGGGGTCTGGGGGGGGGGAGTTGGGGGCGGTTTGGAGGCCTGGGGAGGGGATTTGGGGGGGGGTTTGGGGGCCTGGGGGGGGAGCTGGGGGGGGTGGGGGGATTTAGTGGGGGGTTTGGGGGGGGGGTTAATGGGGGGCCTGGGGGGGAGTTGGGGGCGGTTTGGGGGTCTGGGGGGGGGGGATTTGGGGGGGGGGGTTTGGGGGCCTGGGGGGGAGTTGGGGGGATTTGGGGGCCTGGGGGGGGGGGATTTGGGGGGGGTGGGGGGGGATTTAGTGGGGGATTTGGGGGGGTTAATGGGGGGCCTGGGGGGGAGTTGGGGGCGGTTTCGGGGCCTGGGGGGGGGATTTGGGGGGGGTTAATGGGGGGTCTGGGGGGGGGAGTTGGGGGGGATTTGGGGGGGGGTTTGGGGGTCTGGGGGGGGGGTTTGGGGGGGTTTGGGGGCCTGGGGGGGGATTTGGGGGGGGGGTGGGGGGATTTAGTGGGGGGGGTTGGGGGGGGGGGGGTTAATAGAGGGGGTCTGGGGGGGAATTGGGGGGGTTTGGGGGTCTGGGGGGGGATTTGGGGGGGGTTTGGGGGTCTGGGGAGGGGATTTGGGGGGTTAATGGGGGTCTGGGGGGATTTGGGGGGATTTGGGGGGGTTTGGGGGTCTGGGAGGGGATTTGGGGGGGGTGGGGGGATTTAGTGGGGGGTTTGGGGGGCTTAATGGGGGGCCTGGGGGGAGTTGGGGGCGGTTTGGGGGCCTGGGGGGGGGATTTGGGGGCGTTTGGGGGCCTGGGGGGGATTTGGGGGGGGTGGGGGGATTTAGTGGGGGATTTGGGGGGGTTAATGGGGGATCGGGGGGAGTTGGGGGGATTTGGGGGCGGTTTGGGGGTCTGGGGGGGGGATTTGGGGGGGTTAATGGGGGGTCTGGGGGGAGTTGGGGGCGGTTTGGAGGCCTGGGAGGGGATTTGGGGGGGTTTGGGGGCCTGGGGGGGGAGCTGGGGGGGGTGGGGGGATTTAGTGGGGGGTTTGGGGGGGTTAATGGGGGGCCTGGGGGGAGTTGGGGGCGGTTTGGGGGTCTGGGGGGATTTGGGGGGGGTTTGGGGGCCTGGGGGGGGATTTGGGGGGGGGGGTTTGGGGGCCTGGGGGGGGGGGATTTGGGGGGGGGGTGGGGGGATTTAGTGGGGGATTTGGGGGGGTTAATGGGGGATCTGGGGGGGGAGTTGGGGGGATTTGGGGGCGGTTTGGGGGTCTGGGGGGGGGGATTTGGGGGGGGTTAATGGGGGGTCTGGGGGGGGGAGTTGGGGGGATTTGGGGGCCTGGGGGGAGCTGGGGGGGTGGGCGGATTTAGTGGGGGGTTTGGGGGGGTCTGGGGGGGATTTGGGGGCGGTTTGGGGGTCTGGGGAGGGGATTTGGGGGGGTGGGGGGATTTAGTGGGGGTTTGGGGGGGATAATGGGGGTCTGGGGGGATTTGGGGGGGGTGGGGGCATTTAGTGGGGGGTTAATGGGGGGTTAATGGGGGGTCTGGGGGGAGTTGGGGGGGGTTTGGGGGCCTGGGGGGGATTTGGGGGGTGGGGGGATTTAGTGGGGGATTTGGGGGGGTTAATGGGGGGTCTGGGGGGAGTTGGGGGGATTTGGGGGCTTTTGGGGGTATTTTGGGGCTGTTTGGGGGCTCTTTTGGGCTGTTTGGGGGCTGTTTTGGGCTATTTTCGGGCTGTTTTTTGGGGTGTTTTTTTCCGGGGGGCGTTTGGGGGTCGTTATCTCGTCCCGGGGGCCCCGCGGGATCCCCCTGCCGTGTGTCCCCCCCAGAAGCAGCTGGAGCCGGCGCGGGGGCGCCTGGTGGTGTGCGGCCACGGCTCGCTGGAGCGCGACGGCGTCACCCTGCTGCTCAGCGACGACGGGGGGGCACTGGCGGCGCGGGGGGTCCTGCAGGGGATCCCCTACGGGGTGCCCAAGCAGCCCCACGACTTCACCCCCGACGAGTGCCAGGTGGGGGGGGGGGGGGGGTTTGGGGGGGGGGTGGGGGGGCTGTGGGGGGGGGTCTGGGGGGGGATTTGGGGGGGTTGGGGGGGGGTGGGGGGGGCTGTGGGGGGGGGTCTGGGGGGGATTTGGGGGGGGTTTGGGGGGTGGGGGGGCTGTGGGGGGGTCTGGGGGGATTTGGGGGGGTTTGGGGGGTGGGGGGGCTGTGGGGGGGGTCTGGGGGGGATTTGGGGGGTGGGGGGGCTGTTTGGGGGGGTCTGGGGGGATTTGGGGAGGGTTGGGGGGTGGGGGGGCTGTGGGGGGGGGTCTGGGGGGGTTGGGGGGGGGGTTTGGGGGGGGTGGGGGGGCTGTGAAGGGGGTCTGGGGGGGGATTTGGGGGGGTTTGGGGGGTGGGGGGGCTGTGAAGGGGGGTCTGGGGGGGATTTGGGGGGTTTGGGGGGTGGGGGGGCTGTGAAGGGGGGTCTGGGGGGGATTTGGTGGGGTTTGGGGGGCTGGGGGGCTGTGAAGGGGGGTCTGGGGGGGGATTTGGGGGGGGGTTGGGGGGTGGGGGGGCTGTGGGGGGGGTCTGGGGGGGATTTGGGGGGGTGGGGGGTGGGGGGCTATGAAGGGGGGCAATATCTGAGGGCAGGGGGTGAAGGGGGGGCAGAAATGTGGGGGGATCTGGGGGGTTTTAGGGGGGCACAAAAATGGGGGGGGGTCTGGGGGGGTCGTGGGGGGGTCTGGGGGAGTTTTTGCGGGGGGTGGGGGGCTGTGGGGAAGGTCTGGGGGGGGGAGTTGGGGTGGTGGGGGGATCTGGGGGGGATTTTTGGGGGGTGGGGGGCTGTGGGGGGGGGTCTTGGGGGGGGGTTGGGGGGGCGCACAAATTGGGGGGGGGAACTGGGGGGGGGCTGGAGGAGGAAATCTGGGGGCAGAGGGAGTGCGGGGGGCTTGGGGGGGGGCACAAATTTGGGGGGAACCTGGGGGGGGGGCACAAATTTGGGGGGTTATCGGGGGGGGGGGCACAGATTTTGGGGAGACGGGGGGGGGAACCCACGTGCAGGGAGGGGGGACCCAACTGTGCGGGGGAACCAAGAGTCGGGGCACCGTTTCCGGGGGCCCCTTGAGGCGGGCGGACCGCTCTGCATGGGGGACCCCCTAGGCCGCGACACCTTGGTTTCGGGCCTAATTCTCGGCGTTTTGGGTGCCCCCCAGCCGTACGAGCTGCCCGACGGCTCCATCGCCGTCAACATCCGCAACCAGCACGGGTTCCGCTGCCGCTGCCGCATGGTGGCGCGCAGCTGGGACGGGGGCCGCAGCCTGCCCCCGAGGCCGTCACCTTCCAGCCCGCCCTGGTGGACCCGGCCGTGGCCGCCGGCGCCCTGGCAACGGGGGGCGTGGTCTTCTTCAGTAACCCCGCCCACCCCAGCGAGCGTGAGGGCGGGGCCTGGGGGGGGGGGGGGGCTTGGGGGGGTGGGGGGGTGGGGGGTGGGGGTGGGAGGGGGTTGGGGGGTGGGAGGGGTTGGGTGGGGTGGGGGGTGGGGGGTGGGAGGGGGGTGGGGGTGGGACGGGGGTGGGGGGTGGAGGGGTTGGGGGGTGTGGGGGGGGTTGGGGGGTGGGAGGGGGTTGGGGGGGGGGGGTGGGGGGGAGGGGGTGGGGGGTGGGGGGGGTTGGGGGGGGTGGGGGTGGGGGGGGTGGGGGGTGGGAGGGGTTGGGGGGTGGGAGGGGGTGGGGGGGGTGGGAGGGGTTGGGGGGTGGGGAGGGGGTGGGGGAGAGGGGTTGAGGGGGGTGGGAGGGGTTGGGGGGTGGGAGGGGTTGGGGGGGTGGGAGGGGGTGGGGGGTGGGAGGGGGTGGGGGGGTGGGAGGGGGTGGGGGGTGGGAGGGGGTGGGGGGTGGGAGGGGGGTGGGAGGGGGTTGGGGTGGGAGGGGTGGGGGGGGGTGGGAGGGGGTTGGGGGGTGGGAGGGGTTGGGGGGTGGGAGGGGGTGGGAGGGGGTTGGGGGGTGGGAGGGGGTGGGGGGTGGGAGGGGGTTGGGGGGTGGGAGGGGTTGGGGGGTGGGAGGGGGTTGGGGGTGGGAGGGGTTGGGGGGGTGGGAGGGGGGTGGGAGGGGGTTGGGGGGTGGGAGGGGGTTGGGGGGTGGGGGGGGGGTTGGGGGGCGGGGAGGGGGTTGGGGGCGGGAGGGGGTTGGGGGGTGGAGGGGGTGGGAGGGGGTGGGGAGGGGGTTGGGGGTGGGAGGGGGGTGGGGGGGTTGGGGGGTGGGGGGGGGTGGGAGGGGGGTGGGAGGGGGGTGGGGGGTGGGAGGGGGGGTGGGGGGTGGAGGGGGGTGGGAGGGGGTGGGGGGGGTTGGGGGGTGGGAGGGGTGGGGGGGTGGGAGGGGGTTGGAGGGGGTGGGGTTGGCGGGGGTGAGAGGGGGTGGGGGGTTGGGAGGGGGTTGGGGGGTGTGGGGGGGGGTTGGGGGGAGGGGTTGGGGGGTGTGGGGGGGGGTTGGGGGGGGAGGGGTTGGGGGGGTGAGAGGGGGTGGGGGGGTGGGAGGGGGTGGGGGGAGGGGGGTGGGAGGGGGGGGTGGGAGGGGGTTGGGGGGGGTGGGGGTGGGAGGGGGGTGGGAGGGGTTGGGGGGGGAGGGTTTGGGGGAGAGGGGCGGGGCTTGGTAGGCGGGGGCGTGGTTTGATGAAGGGGGCGTGGCCGGGATGCGGTGGGCGTGGCTTAAGGGGGCGTGGCCTGGTGGTGGGTGGGGCCTGCAGCAAGGGGTGTGGCCTGAAGGCGGAGTGCAGGGCCTGGGAGGGGGTGGGGCTTAGCGGAGGGGGCGGGGCTTGGCGGAGGGGGGCGGGGCTTGGCGGAGGGGGCGGGGCTTGGCGGAGGGGGCGTGGTCTGGTGCTGGTGGGCGTGGTCTGGCGGTGGGGGCGGGGCCTTCAGCAAGGGGCGTGGCCCGAAGGTGGAGTATAGGGCCTTGGAGGGGGCGTGGCTTGGTGAAGGAGGCGTGGCTTGGTGAAGGGGGCGTGGTCAGGCGGTGGGCGTGGCCTGCGGGTGGTGGGCGTGGCTTGCGAGGCCCTGGGGGCGTGGCCTGACGCGGCCCCGCCCCCCCCGCAGGCGTGAACCTGACGCTGCGCTGGAGCTTCGACAACGGCACCACGTGGTGGGGGCGGGGCCTGCGCGTGTGGGCGGGGCCCAGCGGGTACTCCTCGCTGGCGGCCCCGCCCCCACGGCCCGCGGCCCCGCCCCCTTCCTCTACCTCATCTACGAGAAGGGGCGGAGCCTCTCCACCGAGAGCGTCTCATTGGCCACCATCAGCCTCTACGGCGGGCCCTGACCACGCCCCCTGCCTGAAGCCACGCCCCATCGGGCAAAACCACGCCTTCTAGACCCGCGGGGGGGGGGGGGGGGGGGAATAAACCGGGACCCCCCCGCAGCCGGGCTCCGCGTGGTTTTTGGCCCCCCCCCCCAAAAAAATTTTAGGGACCCTCCCCGAGCCTCCTCGCCCCCGCCGAGACCTCTGGGAACCCCCCGGAGCCCCCCAACCCCCCCGTCCACCCCCCGGCACCAGCGCGGTGGTACGGCCCGTTGCCATGGCGACGCAGGGAGCGCCGGTCGCCATGGAGACGCCGCGGCCGGGCCTCCGCGAAGGCCCCCGCAGCGCGGGGCTGCCCGGCGCGGTGCCTGCTCGCCGCTCCCACCGTCTAACGGCCCTACCGCGCCCCAACGGGGAAAAGCGGCCCGCGGAGACCGATCCCGGGGGCGGCGGGACCGCGGGGGGGCCGCGGGGAGCCCCCACGAGGTCCCTCCGTGAGCGGCCCGCGTCAGGCGATCGCCGCGGGCAGCCCCGCGGAGGGGGCTTGGGGCGGAGGGGGCGGGGCCGGAAGTGAGCGGCGAAGCCCCGCCCTCTCCCTCCCTCCCGCGGCGGTCGCAGCGCTCGGCGGTAAGTGATGGCGCCGCGGCCCGGCCCCGCCATCGGCCCCGCATCGGCCCCGGCGCCTCCCATCGGAGCCCCGCGGCCGCCGATGGCGCTCGGCCGGGCCCCGCCGCGCCCGCCCCGGCCGCCATTTCCCGGCCCCGCCGCCGCCGGGAGGGGATGGGGGGGGGGGATGAGGGGGGGGGGGGGGGGAGGCCGCGGCGCCATTGTGGGCGCCAAGATGGCGGCGGCCGAGGGGGCGCTGAGGGGGGGGAGGGGGGATAACGGGGAAGAGGGGGGGGGGCGAGGAGATAAAGGCCGGGGGGCGTGGCCGGGCTTGGCGGGAAGGGACGGGATTGGCTGGCGGCGGAGGGGGCGGGGCCGCGGGGGGAGGGGGAGGGAATTGGGGGTTCCTGGGGGGGGGCGAGGGAGGAATTTGGGGGTCGGGGGGGGGGGGGGAGGGGTTTGTGACCCCCCCCGACCCCAAGTTTTGGGAATGAATTGGGGGGGGGGGGTTAAGGTGTGAGTGCCCCCCCCGGGCTGCGGGGGGGCAAATTTTGGGGGCTTTTGGGGCCCCCCTGGGCTTTTGGGGCCCCCTTTGGGATTTTGGGGCCAAACGCAGGTTTTTGGGGGTCCCCCTGCAGGTTTGGGGGCTTTCTGGGGGCCTTTGGGGGTCTCCCGCGGATTTTTAGGGCTCTCTGCGGGTTTTTTGGGGTTCTCCTGTGGGCTTTTGGGGTCTCCTGTGGGTTTTTGGGGTCTGCCACGGGGCTTTAGGGATTTCTGCAGATTTTGGGGTTTGCTACGTTTTTCTTGGGGTTTCTTGGAGGTTTTGGGGTGTCTGTACAGGTACTTGGGGTCTTTTCCAGGTTTTGGGGTCTCTTGGGGGCTTTTTGAGGTCTCCTGTAGACTCTTGGGGCTCCCTGTGGGTTTTTTGGGGTCCCCTCTGTGTTTTGGGGGTCTCCTGCAGATTTTTAGGGCTCTCGGTGTTTTTTTTGGGGGGTTTCTTGCGGGTTTTTTGGGGGTCTCCTGCAGTTTTTTGGGGATTTTCTGCAGGTTTCTTGGGGTCTGCTGTGGCTTTTTAGGGTTCTTTGCAATTTTTGGCATTTCCTGCGGGTTTTTAGGGGCCTCCTGCGGCTTTTTATGGCTCCCTGCAGGTTTCTGGGGTGTCCTGTGGGTTTTTGTGGGTCTCCTGGGGCGGGTTTTTAGGGCTCTCTGCAGTTTTTGCCGTTTTTAGTGTTTTTTTAGGGGTCTCCTGCAGATTTTTGGGGTTCTTTGCAGATTTTGGCATTTCTTTTGGTTTTTTTGGGGTCTTTTCCGGGCTTTTAGGGGTCTCCTGTGTTTTTCTGGGGGGTCCGCTCTGGGTTTCTGGGGTTCTTTTGAGTTTGAGGGGTCTCCCGCAGGCTTTTTGGGTCTCCTGCAGGTTTTTAGGGGGCTTTTGCAGTTTTTTAGGGTTCTCTGCAGGCTTTGGCATTTCCTGGGGGGTTTTCGGGGGTCTCCCGTGGCTCTTTCGGGTCTCCTGTGGCTTTTTTGGGGCCTTCTGTGTTTTTTTGGGATGTTTTCTGCGGGTGTTTAGGGGTCTGTTGCGGGTTTTCGATACTTTTAGCGGGTCTTTTGGGATCTCCTTTGCATTTCTGACCCCCCCCATCTCCCAGCCCCCCCCCACCATGGCGGAGAACGACGTGGACAACGAGCTGCTGGACTACGAGGACGATGAGGTGGAAAACGCGGCGGGGGCGACGGGGCCGAGGCGCCCCCAAGAAGGACGTGAAGGGCTCCTACGTCTCCATCCACAGCTCGGGCTTCCGCGACTTCCTCCTCAAGCCCGAGCTGCTCCGCGCCATCGTGGACTGCGGCTTCGAGCACCCCTCCGAGGGTGAGCGGGGGGCCCGGGGGGCTCTTTGGGGGTCCCGGGGGCTTTAGGGGTCACTGGGGGTCCTTAGGGGGCGTTTGGGGGCTTCTTGGGGACCTAAAAAGCGCCCTGGGGTCTTTTAGGAGCGCTGTAAGGTCTCTAAAGGGGCTTTTGAGGGTCCCGGGGGGCTTTAGGGGGTCACTGGGGGTCCCTAGGAGGCATTCGGGGGCTTTTTGGGGACCTAAAAAGTGCCCTGGGGTCTTTGAGGAGCACTATGAGGTGTCTAAAGAGGCTTTTTGGGGGTCCTGGGGGCTTTTTGGGGCTCTGGGGAGGCTTTTTGGGGGTCCTGGGGGCTTTAGGGGTTCACTGGGGGTCCTTAGGGGGCGTTTGGGGTCTTTTTGGGGACCTAAAAAGCGCCCTGGGGTCTTTTAGGAGCACTGTAAGGCTTCTAAAGAGGCTTTTTGAGGTCCTGGGGTGGCTTTTTGGGGCTCTGGGGGGGCTTTTGGGGTCCGGGGGGCTTTAGGGGATCCTTAGGGGGCATTTGGGGGCTTCTTGGGCACCTAAAAAGCGCCCTGGGGTCTTTTATGAGCACTATAAGGCCTCTAAAGAGGTTTTTTGAGGTCCTGGGGGGCTTTATGGGGCTCTGGGGGGCTTTTTGGGGTCTCAGGGGGCTTTTTGGGGGTCCCGGGGGGCTTTAGGGGGTCACTGGGGGTCCTGGGGGGCACTTGGGGGCTTCTTGGGGGCCTAAAAAGTGCCCTGGGGTCTTTTAGGAGCGCTGTAAGGTCCCTAAAGGGGCTTTTGGGGGTCCCGGGGTGTTTTAGGGGATCCCTAGGGGGTCACTGGGGGTCCTTAGGGGGCATTTGGGGGCTTCTTGGGGGCCTAAAAAGTGCCCTGGGGTCTTTGAGGAGCGCTATGAGGTGTCTAAAGGGGCTTTTTGGGGTCCCGGGGGGACTTTTGGGGTCCTGGGGGTCCTTAGGGGGTGTTTGGGGGTTTGTTGGGGACCTAAAAAGCGCCCTGGGGTCTTTTAGGAGCGCTGTAAGGTCTCTAAAGGGGCTTTTTGGGGTCCTGGGGGCTTTTTGGGGTCCCGGGGGGTTTTAGGGGATCCCTAGGGGGTCACTGGGGGTCCCTAGGAGGCATTTGGGGGCTTTTGGGGGACCTAAAAAGTGTCCTGGGGTCTTTTAGGAATGCTATAAGGCCTCTAAAGGGGCTTTTGGGGTCTGGGGAGGCTTTTTGGGAGTCCCCGGGGGCTTTAGGGGGTCACTGGGGGTCCCTAGGAGGCATTTGGGGGCTTCTTGGGGGCCTAAAAAGTGCCCTGGGGTCTTTGAGGAGCGCTATAAGGTCTCTGAAGGGGCTCTTTGGGGTCCCGGGAGGCTTTAGAGGGTCACTGTAGGTCCTTAGGGGGTGTTTGGAGGTTTCTTGGGGACCTAAAAAGCGCCCTGGGGTCTTTTAGGAACACTATAAGGTCTCTAAAGGGGCTTTTGGGGGTCCTGGGGGGCTTTTTGGGGGTCCTGGGGGGCTTTTTGGGGGTCCTGGGGGGCTTTTTGGGGTCCTGGGGGTTCTTTGGGGTCCCGGGGAGCTGTAGGGGGTCACTGGGGGTCCCTAGGAGGCATTTGGGGGCTTTTTGGGGACCTAAAAAGCGCCCTGGGGTCTTTTATGAGCACTATAAGGCCTCTAAAGAGGTTTTTTGAGGTCCGGGGGGCTTTATGGGGCTCTGGGGGGGCTTTTTGGGGTCTCGGGGTTTTGGGGGTCCCGGGGGCTTTAGGGGGTCACTGGGGGTCCTGGGGGGCACTTGGGGGCTTCTTGGGTTCCTAAAAGCGCCCTGGGGTCTTTTAGGAGCGCTGTAAGGTCTCTAAAGGGGCTTTTGGGGGGTCCTGGGGGGCTTTTTGGGGCTCTGGGGAGGGTTTTTGGGAGTCCTGGGGGCTTTAGGGGGTCACTGGGGGTCCTTAGGGGCATTTGGGGGCTTCTTGGGGTCTTAAAAAGTGCCCTGGGGTCTTTTATGAGCGCTGTAAGGTCTCTAAAGGGGCTTTTTGGGGGTCTGGGGGGCTTTTTGGGGGTCTGGGGGGCTTTTTGGGGGTCTGGGGGGGCTTTTTGGGGGTCTGGGGGGCTTTTTGGGGGTCCGGGGGGGGCTTTTTGGGGTCCGGGGGGGCTTTTTGGGGTTCGGGGGGCTTTAGGGGATCCTTAGGGGACATTTGGGGGCTTCTTGGGCACCTAAAAAGCGCCCTGGGGTCTTTTAGGAGCACTATAAGAGCTCTAAAGAGGCTTTTTGGGGGTCCTGGGGGGCTTTTTGTGGTCTGGGGGGCTTTTGGGGTCCCGGGGGTGGCCTTTCGGGCTCCGGGGTGTCGGGGGGATCCTTTTTGCGCCCGGGGGTGCCGCAGGAGGGCGCTGACCCCCCCCGTGCCGCCCCCCGCAGTGCAGCACGAGTGCATCCCGCAGGCCATCCTGGGCATGGACGTGCTGTGCCAGGCCAAGTCGGGCATGGGCAAGACGGCCGTCTTCGTGCTGGCCACGCTGCAGCAGCTCGAGCCCGTCACGGGGCAGGTGAGGCCGCGGGGGGGGCGGCTTGGGGCCGGGGGGGCCGCGGGGACTCGGCGGTGACCCCCCCGGCGCTGTGCGTCCCCCCCCCCAGGTGTCGGTGCTGGTGATGTGCCACACGCGGGAGCTGGCCTTCCAGATCAGCAAGGAGTACGAGCGCTTCTCCAAGTACATGCCCAGCGTCAAGGTCAGCCGGGGGGGCCCGGGGGGGGCCTGGGGGGGGGTGTGGGGGGGGTTGGGGGGGGTTTGGGGGACCTGGGGGGGAGTGGGAAGGTCCTGGGGGGGGGGGGGGGTTGGGGGGTCCTGGGGGGCCTTTGGGGGGTCCTGGGGGGCCTTTGGGGGTCCTGGGGGGGGTTGGGGGGTCCTGGGGGGGCTTTGGGGGTCCTGGGGGGAGTGGGAAGGTCCTGGGGGGGAGTGGGGGGGCCTCGGGGGGCTTTGGGGGTCCTGGGGGGGAGTGGAGGAGTTCTGGGGGCGAGTGGGGGGAGCGGAAGGTCCTGAGGGGGCATGGGGGGGCTTGGGGGGGGGGGCCTGGGGGAGTGGGGGCGCATGGGGGGTCCTGGGGGTCCTGGGGGGCATGGGGGGTCCTGGGGGGCAGTGGGGGGCGTGGGGGGTAGTGGGGGGGTCCTAAGGGGGTCCTGGGGAGGAGTGGGGGGGGGGGCCTGGGGGGGAGTGGGGGGGGGGTTGGGAGGTCCTGGGGGGGGGGGGTGGGGGGCGTGGGGGGTTTTGGGGGGGTCCTGAGGAGGAGTGGGGGGGGGTCCTGGGGGGTTTGGGGGTATTTTTTTGGGGGGGGTGGTGTTGAATTTGGGGGGGGGGGGGGGGGGGTTGAGTGGGGGTTTCGGGGGGGTGGCTCCTGAGGGGTTTGGGGGTATTTGGGGGGAGGGGGTCAAGTGGGGGTTTTGGGGGGGGGGGGTCCTGGGGGGTTTGGGGGGTTTTGGGGTATTTTGGGGGCGAGTGGGGGTTTCGGGGGGGGGCGAGTGGGGGTTTTGGGGGGGGTCCTGAGGGGTTTTGGGGGCAACAGCGTCTGTGTGGGGCAGCTCTGGGGGGGGGGGAGGAATTCGGGGCCCGGGCGGGGGTCTCTGAGCATCAGGGGGGGTCTCTGAGCATCAGGGGGGTCGCTGAGCACGGGGGGGTCACTCAGCACCGGGGGCTGTGCTCAGCCCCGGGGGGGTCTCTCAGCGCCAGCCCCCCCCGCAGGTGGCGGTGTTTTTCGGGGGCTGGCGGTGAAGAAGGACGAGGAGGTGCTGAAGAAGAACTGCCCCCACACCGTGGTGGGCACCCCCGGGCGCATCCTGGCGCTGGCGCGCAACAAGAGCCTCAACCTCAAGCACATCAAGCACTTCATCCTGGACGAGTGCGACAAGATGCTGGAGCAGCTGGGTGCGGGGGGTCCGGGGGGGTTTTTGGGGCGTTTCGGGGCTTTTCGGGGGGTCCCGGCTCACTTTGCGCCCCCCCAGACATGCGCCGCGACGTGCAGGAGATTTTCCGCATGACGCCGCACGAGAAGCAGGTGATGATGTTCAGCGCCACGCTCAGCAAGGAGATCCGCCCCGTCTGCCGCAAGTTCATGCAGGACGTGAGCCCCCCCCGTGCTTTTTTGGGGCCCCCCACCCCGCGAGACCCCCTCAAATCCCCACCCCCACCAGAAGAAGCCCCCCCCCCCTTTGTCCTCCTCCCCAGCACAAGGAGACGGTGGCGAGGGACCCCCCAACCCCCTGACCCCCCCCAGGCCCCCTGAACCCCCCCGACCTTCCTGACCCCCCAGACCCCCCCGACCCCCCCAGACCTCGCTATGGGGCAGGAGCCCCGCTATGGGGCGAGACCCCCCCCATAGGGCAGGGACCCCGCTGTGGGGCAGGGCACGGCTGTGGGGTCTTGAATCCTGCAGCCTGCTGTGGGGCAGGGCCTTGGTTATGGGGCAGGGCCTTGGTTATGGGGCAGGCTCTCCGCTATGGGGCAGGGCCTTGGTTATGGGGCAGGCTCTCCGCTATGGGGCAGGGCCTTGGTTATGGGGCAGGCTCTCCGCTATGGGGCAGGGCCTTGGTTATGGGGCAGGGCCTTGGTTATGGGGCAGGCTCTCCGCTATGGGGCAGGGCCTTGGTTATGGGGCAGGGCCTTAGTTATGGGGCAGGCTCTCCGCTATGGGGCAGGGCCTTGGTTATGGGGCAGAGCCTTAGTTATGGGGCAGGCTCCCCGCTATGGGGCAGAGCCTTAGTTATGGGGCAGAGCCTTAGTTATGGGGCAGGCTCCCCGCTATGGGGCAGAGCCTTAGTTATGGGGCAGAGGCTTTTCTGTGGGGCAGGCTCCTTGCTATGGGGCAGGGCCTTTCTAACAGGGCAGAGCCTTGTCTATGGGGCAGGCTCCCCACTATGGGGCAGAGGCTTTTCTGTGGGGCAGAGCCTTTCCCATGGGACGGGTTCCTTGTGCTATGGGGCAGAGCCTTTCCTGTGGGGCAGGGCATTTTTATGGGGCAGAGCCTTTCCTATGGGGCAGGCTCCCCGCTATGGGGCAGAGCGCTCTCTATGGGGCAGGGCCTTTCTTATAGGGCAGAGCCTTTTCTATGGAGCAGGGCATTTTTATGGGGCAGGCTTCCTTGTGCTATGGGGCAGGGCCTTTCCTATGGGGCAGGGCTTTTCTTATAGGGCAGAGCCTTCTCTGTGGGGCAGGCTCCTCACTATGGGGCAGAGCCTTAGTTATGGGGCAGGCTTCCCGCTATGGGGCAGGGCCTTAGTTATGGGGCAGGGCCTTAGTTATGGGGCAGGGCCTTAGGTATGGGGCAGGGCCTTAGGTATGGGGCAGGGCCTTAGGTATGGGGCAGGGCCTTAGGTATGGGGCAGGGCCTTAGGTATGGGGCAGGGCCTTAGGTATGGGGCAGGGCCTTAGTTATGGGGCAGGGCCTTTGGTATGGGGCAGGCTCCCCGCTATGGGGCAGAACCTTAGCTACGGGGCAGGGCCTTTCCCGTGGGGCAGGTCTCCCTGGGGGGCAGGGCCCTCGCTGTGGGGCAGGGCCCTCGCTATGGGGCAGAGCCGTGGGGCCCCAGCGCGCCGCCCTCTGTCCCCCCCCCCGTCCCCGCAGCCCATGGAGATCTTCGTGGACGACGAGACGAAGCTGACGCTGCACGGGCTGCAGCAGTACTACGTCAAGCTGAAGGACAACGAGAAGAACCGCAAGCTCTTCGACCTGCTCGACGTCCTCGAGTTCAACCAGGTCCGGGGGGGGCAAATTTCCAGCGGGGGGGGGGGGCTCCGTTTTGGGGTGAAAACCTAAAAAAACCAAACTTTTGGCTGGGGGTCGTCCCTCGCTCAGCGGGGCCGCGCCGCGGCTCGGGGGCGTTGGGCGCTCCCCGCGTGTTCCCGGAGTGGGGGGTCTGAGCATCTCGCGGGGGGGTCCGCGCCCCGTTTTTGCCCCGTTTCACCCCGTTTTTGCCCCCCGCAGGTGGTGATTTTCGTCAAGTCGGTGCAGCGCTGCATCGCGCTGGCGCAGCTGCTGGTGGAGCAGAACTTCCCCGCCATCGCCATCCACCGCGGCATGCCGCAGGAGGAGCGGTAACCGGGGGGCTCGGGGGAGGATGTAGGGGTCCCCCCGCCAATTTTTCGGGTCCCCCCCCCAATTTTCGGGTCCCCCCCCGCCCAGGCTGTCCCGCTACCAGCAGTTTAAGGACTTCCAGCGCCGCATCCTGGTGGCCACCAACCTCTTCGGCCGCGGCATGGACATCGAGCGCGTCAACATCGCCTTCAACTACGACATGCCCGAGGACTCGGACACCTACCTGCACCGGGTGCGGCCCCCCCAGCCTCGTAACCCCCCTACGGCTCGTTAACAGCCCCGTTAATTGAAACGAACCCCCCCAGGTGGCGCGGGCGGGGCGCTTCGGCACCAAGGGCCTGGCCATCACCTTCGTGTCGGACGAGAACGACGCCAAGATCCTCAACGACGTGCAGGACCGCTTCGAGGTGAACATCAGCGAGCTGCCCGACGAGATCGACATCTCCTCCTACAGTCAGTGCGGGCCCGGGGGGCCTGGGGGCTTTCGGGGGGCGCGCCGGGCTTTTGGGGGGAGTTGGGGGCTTTTGGGGGCGCTTTGGGGGCGTTCTGGGCTTTTTGGGGGCGCTTTGGGGGCGCTCCGGGCTTTTTGGGGGCGCTTTGGGGGGTGGTTTTGGGGCGCTTTGGGGGCGCTCTGGGCTTTTGGGGGGCGCTTTGGGGGTGGTTTGGGGACACTTCGGGCTTCTGGGGGCGCTTTGGGGGCAGTCGGGGGCGCTCCGGGCTTTTTGGGGGCAGTTGGGGGCAGTTTGGGGGCGCTTTGGGTGCGTTCCGGGCTTTTTGGGGGCGCTTTGGGGACACTT
Source organism: Anser cygnoides (assembly GCF_040182565.1). Classification (NCBI taxonomy): domain Eukaryota; kingdom Metazoa; phylum Chordata; class Aves; order Anseriformes; family Anatidae; genus Anser; species Anser cygnoides. The sequence continues at coordinate 2,408,382 of NC_089907.1, forward strand.
CGGGCTTTTTGGGGGCGCTTTGGGTGTGGTTTGGGGACACTTTGGGCGGTTTGGGGGTGCTCCGGGCTTTTTGGGGGCAGTCAGGTGGTTTGGGGGCACTCTGGGCTTTTTGGGGGCGGTTGGGGGTGGTTTAGAGGCCAGTCGGGGATGGTTTGGGGGCAGTCGGGGGTGGTTTGGGGGCACTCCGGGCTTCTTGGGGGACTTGGGGGGACTTGGGGGCGCTTTGGGGCCGCTCTGGGCTTTTTGGGGGCACTTTGGGGGTGGTTTGGGGACACTTCGGGCTTTTTGGGGGTGGCTTGGGGGCGGTTTGGGGGCGCTCCGGGCTTTTGGGGGGCAGTTTGGGGGTGGTTTGGGGCACTTTGGGGGCGCTCGGGGCGCTTTGGGGGTGGTTTGGAGGCAGTTTGGGGGCGCTCTGGGCTTTTGGGGGCGCTTTGGGGGCACTCGGGGCACTTTGGGGGTGGTTCTGGGGCGCTTTGGGGGCGTTCCGGGCTTTCTGGGGGGCGCCGGGCTTTTTGGGGGGGAGTTGGGGGCGGTTTGGGGGCACTTCGGGCTTTTTGGGGGCGGTTTGGGGGCAGTCGGGGACAGTTTGAGGGCGCTTTGGGGGCACTCCGGGCTCTTTGGGGGCGGTCGGGGGCGGTTTGGGGGGAGTTGGGGGTGGTTTGGGGATGCTCTGGGCTTTTTGGGGGCGGTTTGGGGGTGCTCTGGACTTTTGGGGGGAGGTGGGGGCAGTTTGGGGGCGCTCCGGGCTTTTTGGGGGCGGTCGGGGGCAGTTTGGGGGCAGTCGGGGGCTTTTTGGGGCCGCTTTGGGCTTTTAGGGGCCATTTAGGGCTTTTTAGGGGGCGCTTCGGGCTTTTGGGGGCCCGTTCACGGCTCTTTGGGGCTCTTTGGGGGTGGTTTTGGGGTTCTGGGGGGCATTTTGGGGGCTCTGGGGGCTCCTTAGGGTATTTTTGGGGTCCTTTTGGGGGTGGTTTGGACTTTTGGGGGCCGTTTTGGGGCTCTGGGGGGTGGTTCTGAGGCTCCTTGGGACCCTTTCCGGGCTTTTCGGGGCTTTTTGGGGTCATTTCGAGGCTTTTTGGGGTCATTTCAGGGCTTTTTGGGGGTGTTTGGGGGCTCTTCTGTCTCGTTTTGGGGCTTTTTGGGTCATTTCGGGGCTCTTTGGGGTCATTGCAGGGCTTTTTGGGGGCATTTGGGGGCTCTTCTGTCTTGTTTTGGGGCTCTTTGGGGTCATTTCGGGGCTGTTTGGGGGCTCTTTGGGGTCATTTCGGGGCTGTTTGGGGGCTCTTTGGGGTCATTTCAGGGCTTTTTGGGGACCTTTGGGGGCTCTGGGGTCATTTCAGGGCTTTTTGGGTCATTTCAGGGCTTTTGGGGGCGTTTGGGAGCTCTTCTGTCTCGTTTCGGGGCTTTTTGGGTCATTTCAGGGCTTTTTGGGGGCGTTTGGGGGCTCTTTGGGGTCACTTCAGGGCTCTTTGGGGTCATTACAGGGCTTTTTGGAGGCATTTGGGGGCTCTTTGGAGTCATTTCAGGGCTCTTTGGGGTTATTTCAGGGCTTTTTGGGGGCGTTTGGGGGCTCTTCTGTCTCGTTTCGGGGCTCTTTGGGGTCATTTCAGGGCTTTTTGGGGGCGTTTGAGGGCTCTTTGGGGTCATTTCAGGGCGTTTGGGGGCTCTTCTGTCTCGTTTCGGGGCTTTTTGGGGTGGTTTCGGGTTTTGGGGCCTTTTTGGGGCACTTCGGGTCGTTTCACGGTGTTTCCCCCCCTCTCCCCGCAGTCGAGCAGACCCGATAAGGTCCCGCCGCCTCCCGCCGCCGTCTCCTCGCCCCCCCCAGCTCCCCGGCCGCCCCCCCCCTCCCCGGAGCTGGATTTTTTTGGAGGGGGGGGGGGAGGGGAAGGAAACAAATTGGGGTGGGGGGGGGGGGGGTGAAGACCCCGGGGGCTCCCCGTGGGAGCTGGGGGCTTTTATAGAAAAACAGCCTGAAAAGACAAAAAAAAAGGAAAAAAAAAGGGGCGGGGCCGCCCCCCCCGCTGGGGGCAGCCGGGGGTCCCGCCCCGTTCCCCCCCCCCCACCCGGCTGGGCCCCCCCGGCCCCCCCCCCCCCCCCCGGCTGTACAATTTCTGGTGTTTTTGGTAAAATAAAGTTGCCTGCCTCGGCTGTGCGGTCCTGCTGGGGGCGGGGCCTGGGGGAGGGGGCGGGGCTTGGGGGAGGGGCGGGGCCTGGGGGGAGGGGGCGGGGCTTGTGGGGAGGGGGCGGGGCTTGGGGGGAGGGGGCGGGGCTTGCGGGGGAGGGGGGCGGGGCTTGCGGGGGAGGGGGCGGGGCTTGCGGGGGAGGGGGGCGGGGCTTGCGGGGGGAGGGGGGCGGGGCTTGCGGGGGAGGGGGCGGGGCTTGCGGGGGGAGGGGGCGGGGCTTGGGGGGAGGGGGCGGGGCTTGGGGGAGGGGGCGGGGCTTGGGGGGAGGGGGCGGGGCTTGGGGGGGAGGGGGCGGGGCTTGGGGGGAGGGGGGCGGGGCTTGGGGGGAGGGGGGCGGGGCTTGGGGGGAGGGGGGCGGGGCTTGGGGGGAGGGGGGGCGGGGCTTGGGGGGAGGGGGCGGGGCTTGGGGGGAGGGGGGCGGGGCTTGGGGGGAGGGGGCGGGGCTTGGGGGGAGGGGGCGGGGCTTGGGGGGAGGGGGCGGGGCTTGTGGGGAGGGGGCGGGGCTTGTGGGGAGGGGGCGGGGCTTGTGGGGAGGGGGCGGGGCTTGGGGGGAGGGGGCGGGGCTTGGGGGGAGGGGGCGGGGCTTGGGGGGAGGGGCGGGGCTTGGGGGGAGGGGGCGGGGCTTGGGGGGAGGGGGCGGGGTTTGGGGGGAGGGGCGGGGTTTGGGGGGGGGGGGCGGGGTTTGGGGGGAGGGGGCGGGGTTTGGGGGGAGGGGGCGGGGTTTGGGGGGAGGGGGGCGGGGTTTGGGGGGGAGGGGGGCGGGGTTTGGGGGGGGGAGGGGGGCGGGGTTTGGGGGGGAGGGGGCGGGGTTTGGGGGGGAGGGGGCGGGGTTTGGGGGGGGAGGGGGCGGGGTTTGGGGGGAGGGGGCGGGGTTTGGGGGGAGGGGGCGGGGCTTGGGGGGGAGGGGGCGGGGCTTGGGGGGAGGGGGCGGGGTTTGGGGGGGAGGGGGCGGGGTTTGGGGGGAGGGACCTAAGGTAAAGGTGGGGGCGTGGCTTTAGGGAGGGGCGTGGCTTTGGGCCGGTGGGAGGGGCCTAGGGAGGAGGAGGTTGGGAGGGGGCGTGGCTTGGGAAGGGGGCGTGGTTTGGGAGGGGGCGTGGCTTAGAGTAGACCGCGTGGGGGCGTGGCTTGCGGTTGGGGGCGTGGTTTCGGTGCTGGGGGTGTGGTCTCAGGGGGCGTGGCCTGGCGGGGGCGTGGCCTGGCGCGGCTATAAAAGGCGCAGCGCCGTCGCCCGCCGCCTCTTTCGGCCGGAGGTGAGCGGGGGGACGGTTGGCGGCGGGTGCGGGCGGGGCGCGGGGCCCGTCGCGGTGATGATCCCCTCAGACTAGAGTCTCCGAGCGCCCTGACGACACCGCAGCGCCTGAGCGACGCCCCCGGGGCCCCGTTTTCCCTCTCCCCGGGCTCCCGCTCCCGCCTCACGCCCTTTCCTCTTTTGTTTTTCAGGCCGCCGGGACCCGGCACGGTAAGCAGCGCGCCCCGCCCGGGGGGGCCGCGGCGATGAGGAGCCCTCCGGTGAGGCCGAGCCGCCGTGACGAGCCCTCGCAGCGCCCTGAGCCCGCGCGGCCCCCCCCGCCCCCCTCCCCCTCCCCGCCCCCCCCCCCCCGCGGCACACTGACGCCGTTTTCTCTTCCAGGCAGCGGGGAGCGACGGCGGTGACTCGGGGGGGTGAAATTGGGGCCAATAAAGAGAATTTGGGGTCCGCAAACGGCTTCTTGTGGTGGTTTTTTTGTTGGGGGGGGGGGCGGGCGTTGGTCGCCATGGGAAGGGGGAGGTCACGTGGTACGCCGCCATCTTGGGACGGCCGGGCCGTTCGTTACTATGGCAACCGGGGGAGCGGTCACGTGGTGTGCCGCCATCTTGGCGGGGCTCTGCGCCGAACCGCCCGTTCCCATAGCAACGGGTCGGGGGGGGGTCACGTGACGCGCCGCCATTTTGTCATGGCTCCGTTGCTGTGGTAACGCCCACGTGACGCGCCGCCATTTTGTCGCGGCTCCGCGCCGAGCCGCCCCGTTCCCGTGGCAACGCGCGGGGCACGTGACGCGCCGCCGCCATCTTGGGAGGGGCCGCGCCGCGGGCGCCATCTTGGTTGCCCTCCCCGCCCCCCTCGGGGCGGTGTTTACTGTAGGGTCGCCTCCCGGCGGGGGGGGGGGGGGACGCAGGCTGCGGGACCCCCCCGAGGTGAGGCCGGGCCGCGGCGGGGGCTTTGAGGGGGGGGGACGGTTCCCGGTCGTCCCGATGTGGCGCTGGGCCCGGGGCCCGCCGTGGGGCCGGGGCCCGCCGTGGGGCCGCGGGGAGCCGCCGGGGGGGGCTCGGAGCCGCTGGAGATCTGCCTGGCCCTGGCGCGGCGCCTCTTCGACCTGGGCGCCCTGGGGTGCCTGGGGGCCGCCCGGGCCGCGCTGGGGGCGCTGGGGGTGCGGCGGCTGCTGGGGGCCGTGGGGCTGGGGGGCGCCGGGGGGCCTGGCTGCAGGGCCTGGCCGCCTTCCTGCTGGCGGCCGCCGCGCTGCGCCTGCTGCTGCAGCACCTGGTGCCGCTCGGGGCCCTCTACGGCCTGCTGCAGGCCCTGGTGCTGGCCGCCAGCCTCCGGCACGGGGCGGCCGGCGAAGGGGGGCAGGCCAGAGGGGCTCCGGATGGACGGGACCCCCGCCGAGCTGCGGGATCCCCCCGCCGAGCTGCGGGACGCGGCCAGGGGGCTCCGGGACCCCACTGTGGAGCTCCGGGACCCCGCTGGGGGGCTCCGGGACCCTCCCGTAGAGCTCTGGGACCCCCCCATGGAGCTCCGGGAGCCCCCGCGGACCCCCTGCAGCCCCCCGGGCACAAGGAGGCGCCGTGAAGCGGGGCCCCCCAGCCTCGGGGCTCCCCCGGGCCACCCCGGGTCCCCTGGGCCCCCCCAGGCACCCTCTGGGACCCCCAGGCCGGCTGGGATGGGGGCGGGGCCACCCCGAAGCCCCCCCCCCCCCCCCCCCCGGAGCCATGGGGGGGGGGCACAGCCCCAGGAGGCCCCTATGGACTCGAGGCCCCGCCCACCGACCGAACGCTCCGCCCACTGCGGTGACGTCACGACCGAGGCCCCGCCCCCCGCCAGCGCGAGGGCACGAGGACCGTGGCCCCGCCCACCGAGGAACGCACAAGGGCCGAGGCCCCGCCCACCGCGGACGCCCCGCCCACCGCCCGCTGTGATTGGTGCTGCCCCGCGGGGCGGGGCCTTTGCTCCGCCCACTGCGACTGGCCACGCCCACTGGGACTCAGACCACGCCCACACCGCGGCAGAGGCCCCGCCCTCACTGCAAGAGGCTCCGCCCACACTACGAGGCCACGCCCACTACCGTGGAAGCCCCGCCCACTCCCGCGCCTCCTGAGGCCCCGCCGACTTCGCGTCGTCATTGGACATAAACAATCTCGTTTTACGGACAAATACACGCGGTTTGGGACAAACGCACGCGGGGTGGGGGGAAATGAACACTATTTTGGAGAAGCACGCGCCGTTTTGGCCAAATAAACGCGGTTTTTGGACAAAAGAACGCCCTGCGTGCTGTTAAAAGCCCCGCGCCCTTAAGAAAGATGGCGGCGCCCGCGCTCCGGAGGCGATGCCCGCTTCCAAAATGGCGCCGGCGCGGCTTCGGTCCGCGCGCGCGCGCGAGGCCCCCCGTGACGTGGCGTCCCCGTCAGGCGCCTGCCGCGCCCCATCAGGCGCTCCGCGGGCGGCCCCGCGCGGCGGGGTCCTCGCGCGGCGCATGCGCGGCGGCGTCCCGGCGGCGCCTGCAGCGGAGCGGCCCCGGCGCAGCCCCGCGGCCCCGTGACCCGGCCCCGGCCGCGTGACCCGGAAGCGATCGGCGCCGAGCGGCGGAAGCGGCAGCGGGGGAGGTGGGGGGGGGGGGGGGGAGGGGGTCGCGGGGAGGGGGGGGCGGGGCCGGGCCCGGTTCCGGTTCCGGTGCCGGTAACCGGGGCCTGGCCGCCGCAGCGCCGCCATGGCGGAGGAGCCGCTGGAGGTGCTGGTGAAGACGCTGGACTCGCAGACGCGGAGCTTCCGCGTCGAGCCCGAGGTGCGGGGGGGCACCGGGACCGGGACCGGGACCGGGGGGGCTGGGAGTACCGGGAGGGGGGGCACCGGGGGGGCATCAGGAGGGAGGGGGGCACCGGGGGAGGGGTATTGGGGGGGTACGGGGAGGGGGGCACCGGGGAGGGGGTACCGGGACCGGGGGGGGGTACCGGGACCGGGGGGGGTGATGACAGGAGGGGGGGCACCGGGACGGGGGGGGGGCGGTGGGAGGGGGTTACTGGGAGGGAACTGGGATGGGCGGGGGGACGCTGGGGGGGGGGGTCACTGGGATGGGAGGGGAGCGGGGGGGGAATTGGGAGGGGGGGGGGGGGGGGGGGGCACCGGGGGGGTACCGGGAGGGGAGGGACCTGGCATGGGGGGGGCACTGGGAGGAGGGGGGTAACTGGGATGGGATGGGGAGGGGGAACTGGGACGGGGAGGGGTTACTGGGATGGGGGCAGCGGTACTGGGGGCATTACTGGGGGGGGGCTCCCGGGGGGGGTGGTTACCGGGAGGGGGCTTACCGGGAGGGGGGCGGTTCCGGTGCCCCCCGTGCCCCCAGATCTCGGTGCGGGCGTTCAGGGAGCAAGGGGGGGGTACTGGGAAGGGGGGAGCGTTACTGGGAAGGAGGGGGGGTTCCCGGGGGGTTCCCAATTAGGGGGGGGTTCCCGGGGTCTCACCCCCCCCCCCGTGTGCGTGCCCCCCCCCAGATCTCGGTGCGGGCGTTCAAGGAGCACATCGCGGGCGCCGTGAGCATCGCGGCCGAGAAGCAGCGCCTCATCTACCAGGGCCGCGTGCTGCAGGACGAGCGGCGCCTGCGCGACTACAGTGAGGGGGGGGCCGGGGGGGGGGGGGCGGGGGGGGCCTGGGGGGGGCCTAGGGGGATTGGGGGGGGTTTGGGGGGGGGTCCTGGGGGGGCCTGGGGGGCTAGGGGGATTGGGGGGGTTTGGGGGGGTCCTGGGGGGCCACAAGGGGGTTTGGGGGGGTTCTGGGGGGTAATGGGGGGCTCTGGGGGGGTCGGGGGGGGGGGTCGAAGGGGCATTGGGGGTCCTGGGGGGGTCCGGGGGTCCTGGGGGGGGTTGAAGGGGCTCTGGGGGGGGTCCTGGGGGGGCCTAGTGGGATTGGGGGGGTTTTGGGGGAGTCCTGGGGGGCCATAAGGGGGTTTGGGGGGTTCTGGGGGGTAATGGCGGGGCCTGGGGGCTCTGGGGGTCGGGGGGGATTGAAGGGGCATTGGGGGTCCTGGGGGGGGCCGGGGGTCCTTGGGGGGCCTAGGGGGATTGGGGGGGGGTTTGGGGGTCCTGGGGGCCACAAGGGGGGTTTGGGGGGGGTTCTGGGGGGTAACGGGGGGCTCTGGGGGGGTCGGGGGGGGGTTGGGGGGGGTCCTGGGGGGGTCTGGGGGTAGGTGGGGGGACCTGGGGGGGTCCTGGGGGGCCACAAGGGGGGTTTGGGGGGGGTTCTGGGGGGTAATGGGGGGCTCTGGGGGGGGTGGGGGGCTGAAGGGGCTCTGGGGGTCCTGGGGGGGGGGGTCCGGGGGGTCGGGGGGGGATTTAAGGGGCTCTGGGGGGCCTGGGGGGGCCTGGGGGGCTCTGGGGGGGTTCTAGGGGGGTACTGGGGGATAATGGGGGGGGGCTGGGGGTCCCTTGGGATGGGGGGGTCCCGAGGGGGGTACGCACCCCTGACCCCCCCTCCCGACCCCCCCAGATGTGGGGGCAAGGTGATCCACCTGGTGGAGCGCGCCCCCCACGCAGTCGCCCCCCGGGGGTCCCGGGGCCGCGGCCCCCCGGAGGGGGCGGGGGGGGGCGCGGGGGGCCCCGAGCGCAACGCCAACAGCTACGTCATGGTCGGCACCTTCAACCTGCCCGTGAGCGCCGCTTTGGGGCAATTCGGGGCGGTTTTGGGCAATTTGGGGCCGGCCGGCGGTTTTGGGGCCAGTCCTGGCGGTTTTGGGGCCAGTCCTGGCGGTTTTGGGGCGTTTTCCGGGGGTGGTTTCGGGGGTCGGGCGGTTCGGGGGCGCTTCTGGGGCGCCTTAGGGTGACTTGGGGGGCGCTTTGGGGCGTTTTGGGGCACTTTGGGGCGTTTTGGGGCGCTTTGGGGCGTTTTGGGGGCGCTTTGGGGCGTTTTGGGGCACTTTGGGGCGTTTTGGGGTTTTTCACGGTGTTTTGGGGCACTTTGGGGTGTTTTGGGGTTTTTCACGGTGTTTTGGGGCACTTTGGGGTGTTTTGGGGCACTTTGGGGCATTTTGGGGCTTTTCACGGTGTTTTGAGGCACTTTGGGGCGCTTTTGGGGTGTTTGGGGGTATTTTGGGGCGTTTTGGGGCTTTTCACGGTGTTTTGAGGCACTTTGGGGTGCTTTTGGGGTGTTTGGGGGCACTTTGGGGCGTTTTGGGGCTTTTTGCAGTCTTTTGGGGCAGTTTGGGGTAATTTGGGATGCGCTTTGGGGTGGTTTGGGGTGGTTTGGGGTGGTTTGGGGCAGTTTTAGGGGATTTTGGGGGCTCCCTTCCCCAGATCCCATTGGGTTTCCCCAAATCTCCCCAAATTCCCGTATTTCCCCTAACCCTCCATAACCCCCCCGCCCCCGCTTTAATCCCACCGATTTCCCCAAACCGCCCTTTTTTTGCCTTAAACCCACTGTCTTTTACCAAATTCCTATGCTTTTTCTTAAATTCACTTAAATACCATTAATTTCCTTAAAATTTACTTAAATACCATCATTTTTCCCTCAATTTCCCTAAATACTATCATTTTCCCCTAAATCTTCCTTGAATACCGTTAATTTTCCCTTAAATTTCCCTTAACTACTCTTAAACTTTCCTTAAATTTCCCTAAACACCATTAATTTCCTTAAATTTCTCTTAAATACTCTTAAATTTTCCTTAAATTCCTGTAAACACTTAAAATTTGATTAAATTTCCCTAAATGCAATTAATCTCCTTAAATTTCCCTTGAATACTGTTAAATTTTCATTAAATGTCTCCTAAATTTTCTGAAACTTTCCTCAAATTTCCCCTAAATTTCCTGAAATTTTCCTGAAATTGTCCTCAAATTTCCCCTATTTTTTTCCTGAAAATTTCCTTAAATTTCTTCTAAATTTCCTGAAATGTTCCTCAAATTTCCCCTAAATTTCCTGAAATTTTCCTGAAATTTCCCTCAAATTTCCCCTAAATTTCCTGAATTTTTCCTTAAATTTCCCCTAAAATTCCTGAAAATTTCCCTAAACTTCCCCTAAAATTCCTGAAAATTTCCCTAAACTTCCCCTAAAATTCCTGAAAATTTCCCTAAACTTCCCTAAAATTCCTGAAAATTTCCCTAAACTTCCCCTAAAATTCCTGAAAATTTCCCTAAACTTCCCCTAAATTTCATGCAATTTTCCTCAAATTTTCCCTAAACTTCGTGGAATTTTCCTCAAATTTTCCCTAAACTTCGTGGAATTTTCCTCAAATTTTTCCTAAACTTCGTGGAATTTTCCTCAAATTTTCCCTAAACTTCGTGGAATTTTCCTCAAATTTTCCCTAAACTTCGTGGAATTTTCCTCAAATTTCCCCTAAACTTTGTGGAATTTTCCTCAAATTTCCCCTAAACTTCCTGGAATTTTCCTCAATTTTTTTCCTAAATTTCCTGGAATTTTTCCAAAACTTCTCCTAAATTTCCTGAAATTTTCCTCAAATTTCCCCTAAATTTCCTGAATTTTTCCCAAAACTTCTCCTAAATGTCCTGAAATTTTCCTTAAATTTCTCCTAATTCCCCCCCCCCCCCCCCCAATTTCCCAATCCCCCCCGGTTCCCGCTGCCCCCCCCAGATGGACGGCTCCTCGGTGGACGTGCACATCAACATGGACCAGGCCCCGGTGCAGGTGGGTGGGGGGTGCGCTCCCCCCCCCGTTAATTACCGGATGGGGGGTGGGGTGCCAGCTGCTAACGAGGCGGGCGCTAATTGCGGCTAATTGCCCCCCGCAGAGCGAGCCCCGCATGCGGCTGGCGGTGGCGCAGCACATGCTGCGGGACCTGCAGGGCGTCCTGGCGCGCCTCGAGGTGAGCTCCCCCCCGGCGCCCCCCCGGCGCCCCCCTTCTAACCCCCCCGATCCTTTGTGACCCCCCACCCCTTTATAACCCCCCGGCGCCCCCCTTTTACCCCCCCCCCGCCCCCTTTTTCTCCCCTTTTACCCCCCCCCCCCCCCCTTTTTACCCCCCCCTTTTACCCCCCCCCCCTTATGAGGTCCTGGACCCCCCCCCCCCACTTTTAACCCCCCCCCCCCACTTTTACCCCCCCCCCCCCCCACTTTTAACCCCCCCCCCCCGCCCCTTTTACCCCCCCCAACCCCTTTAACCCCTCCCTCACCTCCTTTTCCCCCCCCCCCTTCACACATTATGGGGTCCCAGACCCCCCCACCCCCTTTATCCCCCCCCCACCCCTTTTAAGCCCCCCCCTCCCATTATGGGGTCTCAGACCCCCCTTTTAACCCCCCCCCCATTCCCCCCCATTATGGGGTCTCGGACCCCCCCACCCCCACCCCCCCCCCCTTTTAACCCCCCCCCCTTCCCCCCCCGCATTATGGAGTCTCAGACCCCCCCTTTTACCCCCCCCCTTTTAACCCCCCCATTCCCCCCACCCCTTTTACCCCCCCCTTTTAACCCCCCCATTCCCCCCCCCATTCCCCCCCCCCCCATTATGGGGTCTCAGACCCCCCTTTACCCCCCCTTTAACCCCCCCATTTCCCCCCCCCATTATGGGGTCTCAGACCCCCCCACCCCCCTTTTTACCCCCCCCCCTTTTAACCCCCCTATTCCCCCCCCCCCCCCCCCCCCATTATGGGGTCTCAGACCCCCCCACCCCCCCCTTTACCCCCCCACCCCCTTTTACCCCCCCCATTCCCCCCCCCCCCATTATGGGGTCTCAGACCCCCCCTTTTACCCCCCTTTTAACCCCCCCTTCCCCCCCCCATTATGGGGTCTCGGACCCCCCATCCCCTTTTACCCCCCCACCCCCCCCCCCCCCCCCCCCCCCCCCCCACTATGGGGTCTCGGACCCCCCCAGCCCCTTTTAACCCCCCCCCCCCCCCCCCACCCCCACCCCCTTTTACCCCCCCCCACCCCCTTACCCCCACCCCCCCCTTTTAACCCCCCTCACCATTTCTCCCCCCCCCCCGCAGGGCACCAACGGGGCCGACCCCCCCCGGCCGCCCCCCCGGCCCCCCTCGGAGCCCCCCCGGAGCCCGAAGCCCCCCCCGGCGCCCCCACGGGAAGCCCCCCGACCCCGGAGGGCGCCGCCAGGTACCTGGGGGGCCGGTTTCGGGATCCCCCCCCCCCTTTTTCCCAGGGGGGTCCCTGACCTCGGTGCCCCCCCAGCCCCCCTCGCCGGCCGAGTACGCGGAGGTGCTGCGGGAGCTGCGGCGCCTGGAGGGGCGCCTCGAGCCCTTCCGCCAGCGCCAGCTGCGCCTGCTGGCGGCCGCCGGCACCGCCGACTACGGCAGCGACGTGAGGGGGGGCCCAAAATTTGGGGGGGGGGGCGTGAAATAGGGGGGGGGGCTGGGGGGTCCAAAGGGGGGGGGCTGGGGGGCTGTTACGGGGGGGCTGGGGGCTGTTACGGGGTCGGGGAGGGGGCTGGGACCCCAAAATGGGGGCACTGACAATGGGGGGGGGGGGGGGGCACAAATGGGGGGTGTCTTGAAATTTGGGGGGGGTCCTGAAATAATGGGGGGGGGGCTGGGGTACAAAATGGGGGCTGGGGGCTGTTATGGGGTCGGGGAGGGGCTGGGAGCCCAAAATGGGGGCAACAATGGGGGGGGGGCACAAATGGGGGTCTTGAAATTTGGGGGGGTCCTGAAATACAGGGGGGGTCCTGAAATAATGGGGGGACTGGGGTACAAAATGGGGGGGCTGGGGGCTGTTATGGGGGGGCTGGGGGCTGTTACGGGGGGGCTGGGGGCTGTTCGGGGGCTCTCAGGGCATCTGGGACCCTATAAAGGAGCTGGGGGGGGCCTTGGGGGGATTTTTGGGTGGGTTTTGGGGGTCCCTGGAGTGATTTTGGGGGTCCCTGGGGTGATTTTTGGGGTTCCTGGGGTGATTTTGGGGTCATTTGGGTGAATTTTGGGGTCCCTGGGAGCGGTTCTGGGGTTGTTTGGGTGATTTTGGGGGTGATTTTGGGGGTCCCTGGGGCGGTTCTGGGGTTCTTTGGGTGATTTTGGGGGTCCCTGGGGTTTTGGGTCATTTTTTGGGGTCCCTGGGGGCAGTTTTGGGGTTCCTGCGGGTGATTTTGGGGGTCCCTGGGGTGATTTTGGGGTCCCTGGGGTTGATTTTGGGGTCATTTGGGTGAATTTTGGGGTTCCTGGGGCGGTTCTGGGGTCCTTTTGGGTGATTTTGGGGGTGATTTTGGGGGTCCCTGGGGGTGATTTGGGGGTCCCTGGGTGATTTTTGGGGTCTTTTGGGTGATTTTTTGGGTGATTTTGGGGTCCCTGGTTTGATTTTGGGGTCCCTGGGGTGATTTTGGGGTCTTTTGGGTGGGTTTTGGGGTCCCTGGGGGCGGTTCTGGGGTCCCTGGGGTGATTTTGGGGTCCCTGGGGTGATTTTGGGGTCTTTTGGGTGGGTTTTGGGGTCCCTGGGAGCGGTTCTGGGGTTGTTTGGGTGATTTTGGGGGTGATTTTGGGGGTCCCTGGGGGTGATTTCGGGGTCCCTGGGGACAGTTTTGGGGTCCCTGGGGGTGATTTCGGGGTCCCTGGGGGCAGTTTTGGGGTTCCTGCGGGTGATTTTTGGGGTTCCTGGGGGTGATTTTGGGGTCTTTTGGGTGGGTTTTGGGGTCCCTGGGGGTGGTTCTGGGGTCCTTTGGGTGATTTTGGGGTCCCTGGGGGCAGTTTTGGGGTCTTTTGGGTGGGTTTTGGGGTCCCTGCGGTGATTTTGGGGTCATTTGGGTGAATTTTGGGGTCCTCGGGGCAGGTTTCTGGGTCCCCGGGGTGGTTTTTGGGGTCCTTTGGGGGATTTCTGGGGTCCGTTTTTGGGGGGGGGTCTCAGGGGTGGTTTTGGGGTCCCCCGGGTACTTTCCGGGTGTCCCTGGGGGGGGGGGGTGTTGGGAGCCCCTTGGGGGTGCCGGGAAGCCCCCCCGGGGGTTCTGGGGGGTCCCTCCTGTTTGGGGGGGTCCCTCCCATTGGGGGGGTCCCTCCTGTTCTGGGGGGTCCCTCCTGTTCTGGGGGGTCCCTCCTTTGGGGGGGGGTCCCTCCTTTTGGGGGGTCCCTCCTGTTCTGGGGGGTCCCTCCTATTGGGGGGTCCCTCCTATTCCGGGGGTCCCTCCTATTGGGGGTCCGTCACATTGGGGGGCTCCCTCCCATTCCGGGGGGTCCCTTCTTTTGGGGGGGTCCCTCCTTTTGGGGGGGTCCCTCCTATTCCGGGGGGGTCCCTCCCATTTGGGGGGGTCCCTCCCATTGGGGGGCTCCCTCTCATTCCGGGGGGTCCCTCCTTTTGGGGGGTCCCTCCTATTCCGGGGGCTCCCCCCGTTCTGGGGTGCCCCCCTGACCCCCCCCCCCCCCGTTTTGCCCCCCCCCCCCCAGGAGGCGCGGGAGGAGGCGCAGCGGGTGCTGGCGCTGCTGGGGGAGAGCCAGCGGCTGGTGGGCAACGCGCTGCTGGCGCTGGCCGAGCTGCGCTGCGGCCTGGGGAGGCCCCCCGGCACCTCCACGTGGCGCGGCCCCTGCCCCACTACGGCCCCCCCATGGTGCTGCAGCAGGCCGCCATCCCCATCCAGGTGGGGGGGGGCTCAAAATGGGGCGGGGGGGGCACTGATGGGGCGGGGGCACAAATGGGGCTGGGGGGGGCACAAAGGGGGCTGGGGGGGCATAAATGGGGCTGGGGGGCACCAATGGGGCTGGGGGGACACAAAGGGGGCTGGGGGGGGCAAAGTCTGTGTATGTGGGGCTGGGGGGGGCACCAATGGGGCTGGGGGGGGCATAAATGGGGCTGGGGGGGGCAAAGTCTGTATCTATGGGGCTGGGGGGCATAAATGGGGCTGGGGGGGGCACCAATGGGGCTGGGGGGACACAAAGGGGGCTGGGGGGGGGCAAAGTCTGTGTATGTGGGGCTGGGGGGGCACCAATGGGGCTGGGGGGGGGCACCGTCAATGGGGCTGGGGGGCAAAGTCTGTGTATGTGGGGCGGGGGGGCACAAATGGGGTTGGGGGGGGGCAAATGGGGCTGGGGGGGCCCAATATTCCCCATCCAGGTGGGGGGGGGCACCAATGGGGCTGGGGGGGAACAAATGGGGTTGGGGGGCACAAATGGGGCTGGGGGGGGCAAATGGGGCTGGGGGGCCCAATATTTCCCATCCAGGTGTGGGGGGCACAAATGGGGCTGGGGGGCACCGATGGGGCTGGGGGGGGCACAAATGGGGTTGGGGGGCACAAATGGGGCTGGGGGGGGCACCGATGGGGCTGGGGGTGGGCAAATGGGGCTGGGGGGGGCAATATTCCCCATCCAGGTGGGGGGGGCACCAATGGGGCTGGGGGGGCATAAATGGGGCTGGGGGGGCACAAAGGGGGCTGGGGGGGCACAAATGGGGTTGGGGGGGCATAAATGGGGCTGGGGGGGGCATAAAGGGGGCTGGGGGGCACAAATGGGGTTGGGGGGGCATAAATGGGGCTGGGGGGGCACCGATGGGGCTGGGGGGGGCATAAAGGGGGCTGGGGGGCACAAATGGGGTTGGGGGGTGGGCAAATGGGGCTGGGGGGGCCAATATTCCCCATCCAGGTGGGGGGCACCAATGGGGCTGGGGGGCATAAATGGGGCTGGGGGGGGCACAAAGGGGGCTGGGGAGGGCACCAAAGGGGGGCTGGGGGGGCACAAAGGGGGCTGGGGGGCACCAAATGGGGCGGGGGGGCACCGATGGGGCTGGGGGGGGCACAAATGGGGCTGGGGGGGGGGCACCAATGGGGCTGGGGGGGCACAAAGAGCCCCCCCGCTGCTCTATGGGGCACAGGGCCCCCCCCGCCACCCCCCCCCCCATGGGGCCGCCCCACTGATGCCCCCCCCCCCATTGCCCCCCCCCCCCCCCCCAGATCAACGTGGGCACCACGGTGACCATGACCGGCAACGGGGCGCGCGCCCCCCGGCCCTGCCGAGACCCCCGGGGCCTCCTCCTCCCCCCCCCCGCCGCCGCCTCCTCCTCCTCCTCCTCTTCTTCCTCCCCCCGGGGACGCCCCCGAGGCCCCCCGGCGGCCCCCCCCCAGCCCCCCGGCCCCCCGGGGCGCAGCCGGGGCCCCCCGCGTCATCCGCATCTCGCACCAGACGGTGGAGCCGGTGGTGATGATGCACATGAACATCCAGGGTGAGTCGCGGACCCCCCCCCGGATTTTGGGGACCCCCCCCCGGATTTTGGGGACCCCCCACTCTGGGGACCCCCCGGGACCCCCCCGGACCCTCCCCTCTTTGTCCCCCCCCTGCAGATTCCGGCTCGCAGGCGGCCGGGGGCACCAGCGGCCCCCCGGGCACAGCTTGGGCATGGGTGAGTTTGGGGGGGGGGGTCGGGTCGGTTTTGGGGGCTGGGGGGCGTTGGGGGGGTGCGGGGGGGGGCAGGGCCGTGACCCCCCCCCCCCCCCGTCCCTGTTTTTTTCCAGGGGGGCCCCCCCTGCAGCTGCCCCCGCTGCCCCCCGAGTTCCTGCAGGCGGTCGCCCACCAGATCACCCAGCAGGCCGTGGCCGCCGCTGCCTCCGCTGCTACAGGTGGGGCGCGCCCCATAAGTGCCCCATAACTGCCCCACGGCTGCCCCATAAGTGCCCCATAACTGCCCCATGGCTGCCCCATAACTGCCCCATAACTGCCCCATGGCTGCCCCATGGCTGCCCCATGGCTGCCCCCATAAGTGCCCCATGGCTGCCCCATAGCTGCCCCATAACTGCCCCATGGCTGCCCCATGGCTGCCCCATGGCTGCCCCATGGCTGCCCCATAGCTGCCCCATGGCTGCCCCATGGCTGCCCCATGGCTGCCCCATAGCTGCCCCATGGCTGCCCCATAACTGCCCCATGGCTGCCCCATGGCTGCCCCATGGCTGCCCCATAGCTGCCCCATGGCTGCCCCATGGCTGCCCCATGGCTGCCCCATAGCTGCCCCATAACTGCCCCCCCATGGCTGCCCCATAACTGCCCCATGGCTGCTCCCATGGCTGCCCCATAACTGCCCCATGACTGCCCCATAACTGCCCCATAGCTGCCCCACGGCTGCCCCATAACTGCCCCATGACTGCCCCATAACTGCCCCATAGCTGCCCCATAGCTGCCCCATGGCTGCCCCATAGCTGCCCCATGGCTGCCCCATAACTGCCCCATAACTGCCCCATAGCTGCCCCACGGCTGCCCCACGGCTGCCCCATAACTGCCCCATGGCTGCCCCATAGCTGCCCCATGGCTGCCCCATAACTGCCCCATAACTGCCCCATAAGTGCCCCATGGCTGCCCCATAACTGCCCCATAACTGCCCCCAGCCCTGCCCCACATAACCCTCCCTTCCCCCCCAGGCCAGGCGGTCGGCGGCTTCCAGGCCCCCACGCGGGTGGTGATCGCCCGCCCCACGGCGCCCCCCGCGCCCCACGCACCCCGGGGCCCCCAGGCGGCCGCTCCCGTGAGTGTGGGGGCACGGCGGGGGGGGGGGGGGGGCGGGGAACTATGGGGGGTGGGGGGGGGCTCTGTGGGGTGGGGGGGGGCGTTATAGGGTGGGGGGGCTCTATGGGGTGGGGGTGTGTTATGGGGTGGGGGGGGCTTTATGGGATTATGGGGGGACAGGAAATGGGGGGGGGTCCTTGAGTGACCCTGGGGGGGGGGGGGGGCACGTGGGGGTCACGGGGGCCGTGGGGGGTCACGGGGGGGCCGTGGGGGGTCACGGGGGGCCGTGGGGCCCGGTGCCCGCCGTGACCCCGGCCCAGGCCCCCGGGGGGGCGCGTCGCTGGCGCAGGTGATCAGCGGGCTGGTGGGGCAGCTGCTGCTGCAGCCCCTGGTGCTGGGTGAGTGCGGGGCACTGGGAGGGGCTGGGGGGCACTGGGAGGGGCTGGGGGGCACTGGGAGGGGCTGGGGGGCACTGGGAGGGCATATGGGGGCATACTGGGGGAACTGGGAGGGACTGGGGGGCAACTGGGGGGCACTGGGAGGGCATATGGGGGTATACTGGGGGCACTGGGAGGGGCTGGGGGTATCTGGGGGGCACTGGGAGGCCATATGGGGGCATACTGGGGGAACTGGGAGGGACTGGGGGGCACTGGGAGGGGCTGGGGGGCACTGGGGGGGCTGGGGGGCACTGGGAGGGGCTGGGGGGCACTGGGAGGGCATATGGGGGCACTGGGGGGCACTGGGAGGGCATATGGGGGGCACTGGGGGGCACTGGGAGGGCATATGGGGGCATACTGGGGGAACTGGGAGGGGCTGGGGGGCACTGGGAGGGGCTGGGGGTATCTGGGGGGCACTGGGAAGCCATATGGGGGCATACTGGGGGCACTGGGAGGGGGTTGGGCACTGGGAGGGGCTGGGGGGCGTCTGGGGGACACTGGGAGGGGCTGGGGGGCACTGGGGGGCATCTGGGAGGGCATATGGGGGCATACTGGGGGAACTGGGAGGGGCTGGGGGGGGCACTGGGAGGGACTGGGGGGCACTGGGAGGGCATATGGGGGCACTGGGAGGGACTGGGGGGCACTGGGGGGCACTGGGAGGGCATATGGGGGCATACTGGGGGCACTGGGAGGGACTGGGGGGCACTGGGAGGGCATATGGGGGCATACTGGGGGAACTGGGAGGGACTGGGGGGCACTGGGAGGGGCTGGGGGGCACTGGGAGGGCATATGGGGGGCACTGGGAGGGGCTGGGGGGCACTGGGAGGGCATATGGGGGCATACTGGGGGCACTGGGGGTCATCTGGGGGCTCTGGGATGGACTGGGAGGGCATGTGGGGGTGTATTGGGGGAACTGGGAGGCACTGGGGGGCATATTAGGGGTACTGGGAGGGACTGGGGGTGCTGGGAGGAACTGGGGGGTACTGGTAGGCACTGGGGAGCCTACTGGGGGCACTGGGGGGGCACTGGGGGCACTGGGCCCCCCTCACCCCCCGCCCCCCAGCCCAGGGTGGCTCCGCCCCTCCCGCCTCGGCCCCGCCCCCGTCGGGCCCGGCCCCGCCCCCGGCCCCGCCCTCCCCGGGCTCCTCCCCTGTGGGCGGGGCCCCGGGGGCCCGCGGGGGGCGTGGCCGGCGAGGCCCCGCCCCCGGCGGCGCTGCTGGGGGGCTGCTGGGGGAGGCCCCGCCCCCGCCGTTGCCGTGGCGATGCCGGGGGTCCCGCCCTTCCTGCAGGGCGTGGCCGACTTCCTGCAGGTGAGGGGCATTGTGGGGAGGGGGCGGGGCCTGGGGAGGGGGCGGGGCCTGCGGGAGGGGGCGGGGCCTGCGGGAGGGGGTGGGGTCTGGGGGAGGCGGCGGGGCCTGAGGGAAGGGGCGGGGCCTGAGGGAGGGGGCTGGCCTGGGGGAAGGAGGCGTGGCCTGGGGGAGGGGGCGGGGCCTGGGGGAGGGGGCGGGGCCCGCGGAGGGGGCGGGGCCGGGGGAGGGGCCGGGGCCTGCGGGAGGGGGCGGGGCCTGCGGGAGGGGGAGGAGCCTGAGGGAGGGGGCGGAGCCTGAGGGAAGGGGGAGGAGCTTGGGGAAGGGGGAGGGGCCTGAGGGAAAGGGGCGGGGCCTGCGGGAAAGGGCGGGGCCTGGGGGAGGACCCAGGGGATTGTGGGAAGGGGGCGGAGCCTGAGGGAAGGGGGAGGGGCCTGCGGGAATGGGCGGGGCCTGCGGGAGGGGGCGGGGCCTGGGAGAGGGGCGGGGCCTGGGGGAGGGGGCGGGGCCTGGGGGAGGGGGCGGGGCCTGGGGGAGGACCCAGGGGGTTGTGGGAAGGGGGGGGGGGCTTAGGAAAAGGGGAGGGGCCTGGGGAAGGGGGAGGGGCCTGGAGAGGGGGCGGGGGCATGCGGGAAGGGGGAGGGGCCTGAGGGAAGGGGGCGGGGCCTGAGGGAAGGGAGGGGCCTGAGGGAAGGGGGAGGAGCCTGAGGGAAGGGGGCGGGGCCTGAGGGAAGGGGGCGGGGCCTGAGGGAAGGGGGAGGGGCCTGAGGGAAGGGGAGGAGCCTGAGGGAAGGGGGCGGGGCCTGAGGGAAGGGGGAGGGGCCTGAGGGAAGGGGGCGGGGCCTGAGGGAAGGGGAGGAGCCTGAGGGAAGGGGGCGGGGCCTGAGGGAAGGGGGAGGGGCCTGGGGAAGTGGGAGGGGCCTGAGGGAAGGGGGAGGAGCCTGAGGGAAGGGGGCGGGGCCTGAGGGAAGGGGGAGGGGCCTGAGGGAAGGGGGCGGAGCCTGAGGGGAAGGGGGCGGAGCCTGAGGGAAGGGGGAGTGGCCTGAGGGAAGGGGCGGAGCCTGAGGGAAGGGGGAGGAGCCTGAGGGACGGGGGTTGAAGGGCATTATGGGAAGGAGGAGGACCATGGGGGGGGGGGGGAATCGTTGCCCCAGGGCATCATGGGAGGGGCCTGGACCCCCCCGGAGCCCCCTGGGTAACCCCCCCCCCCCCCCCCCAGGCCACCCAGCCCCCCCCCCCCCCCCCCCCCCCACCCCCCCCAGGAGGCCCCCCCCGCCGCCCTCCACCCCCCCCCAGCCCCCCCCCTCCCTCCCCGCCCTCCCCCCCGCCTCCCCCCCCGCCCCCTCCTCCCCCCCGCCCCCCCTCCCTCCTCCCTCCTCCTCCTCCTCCTCGGCCGCCGCCCCCCCCCGCCGCCGCCGCCGCCCCCCCGAGGCGCTGCCCCCCGAGTTCTTCACCAGCGTGGTGCAGGGGGTGCTCTCCTCCATGCTGGGCTCCCTGGGGGCCCCCCAGGGCCGCCCCCGAGAGCATCGCCGCCTTCCTGCAGCGCCTCAGCGGCGCCCCCCCCAGCTTCGAGCACGGCGCCGGCGGCCCCGCCGGTGAGCGGGGGGGGGGGGGGGGGGTCGGGGGGGTTGGGGGTTGGGGGGTTGGGGGGGAGGGGGGTTTTGGGGGGCGGTGGGGGGGGGATATGGGAGGGGATTTGGGGGGTTGGGAAGGGTTTGGGGGGGGGCGGGGGGGGTAAGGGGATTTGGGGGGGGGGGGGTAAGGGGGGGGCTGGGAAGGGTTTGGGGGGTGGGGGGGCTTTAGGGGGGGGTTTGGGGGGGGGTGGGAGGGGATTTAGGGGGGTGGGAAGGGTTTGGGGGGCGGGGGGGGGTTTACAGGGGGTTGGGGGGGGGTTTTAAGAGGATCGGGGGGGGGGGGGATTTGGGGGGGATTTGGGGGGGTTGGGAAGGGTTTGGGGGGTACGGGGGGGGTTTAAGGGGATTTGGGGGGTACAGGGGGGGGGGTAAGGGGATTTGGGGGGGGGTACGGGGGGCTGGGAAGGGTTTGGGGGGGGTGGGGGGGCTTTAGGGGGATTTGGGGGGGGGGGTACGGGGGGGGGGGGCTGGGAAGGGTTTGGGAGGCGTAGGGGGGTTTAGGGGGATTTGGGGGGGGTAAGGGGGGTTTGGGGGGGCTCGGGGGGGGGATTTGGGGGGGGGTAGGGGAATTTGAGGGGGGGGGATTTGGAGGGTTTGGGGGGGATTTCGGGGGCTTTCGGGGGGATTTGGGGAGGATTTAGGGGGATTTGGGGCTGTTTCGAGGGCTCCTCCCCCCCCCCATATATGGAGGTGGTGACCCCGCCCAACAAGGGGGCGTGGCTTCTATGTGCCCCGCCCACAAGTGGGCGTGGTCAGCGGGGAGCTGCGGAGCTGAGGGGTCTGGGGGCGGGGCCTCCGGGGGCGGGGCCTCCGGGGGCGGGGCCTCCGGGGGCGGGGCCTCCGGGGGGCGGTCTCCTCCTTGGCCACGCCCCCTTTTAACCCTTTATTATCCTTGGGGAGCTGCAGTGCTGGGGGATCCCCTTTGGGTGGGGCTCTGGGGGCGGGGCCTCCAGGGGGCGGGGCCTCCAGGGGGCGGGGCCTCCAGGGGGCGGGGCCTCCAGGGGGCGTTCCCTTCTCTGACCCCGCCCCTTTTAACCCTTTATTGTCCTTGGGGAGCTGCAGTGCTGGGGGGGATCCCCTTTGGGTGGGCTCTGGGGGGTGGGGCCTCAAGGGGGCGGGGCCGCCAGGGGCGGGGCCGCCAGGGGGCGGGGCCTTCTCTGACCCCGCCCCCTCCCCCCCAGGGTTCTTCGGGGAGCTGCTGTCGCTGCTGTGCCAGCAGGTGGCCATGGTGGACGTGGTGGCGCTGCTCCACGGGCACTGCCAGCCCCTGCAGCGCCTGCAGCCCGCCCTGCGCCGCTTCTTCCGCCAGCGCTTCCTGGGCGGGCAGGAGCCCAGCGAGGGCAGCGTGCGGGTACGGGGCGGGGGGCCCCAAATATTGGGGGGGGGGAGGGGGAGGGATCCCACCCCGGAGGCAGTGGGGCTGAGCCCGGGGGCTTCCCCGCAGGCGGCCGCGCACGCGCTGATAGCGGGGCTGGAGGAGTTCGTGCGGGAGAGCTTCGTGAGTGGGGGGCCGGGGGGGTTGGGGGGGGGGGGGGTTTAGGGGGTTGGGAGGGGGGTTTGGGGGGGATTTGGGGGGGATTTGGGGGATTTAGGGGGGGGATTTGGGGGGTTGGAGGGGTTGGGAGGGGGGTTGGGGGCGTTTGGGGGGGATTGGGGGGGATTTAGGGGGGATTTGGGGGTTGGGAGGGGGGTTTTGGGGGGATTTGGGGGGATTTGGGGGGATTTAGAGGGGGATTTGGGGGTTGGGAGGGAGGTTGGGGGGATTTGGGGGGGGGGATTGGGGGGATTTAGGGGGGATTTGGGGATTGGGAGGGGGATTTGGGGGGATTTGGGGGAGATTTGGGGGGATTTGGGGGGGATTTGGAGGGATTTGGGGGTTTGGAGGGGTTGGGAGGGGATTTGGGGAGGATTTGGGGGTAGATTTTGGGAGGTTGGAAGGGAGATTTGGGGTTCGGAGGGGATTTGGGGTAGATTTTGGGGGTAATTCGGGGTTTGAGGGGAGGACTTGGGGTTTGGGGGGTGGTTTTGGGGTTGGGGGTGTTTGGGGAGGGGCTACAGGGGGGATTTGGGGAGGATTTGTGGGTCTGGGGAGGGGAATTCGGGGTATGGGGGGGGGGATTTGGGGGTGGGGGAGGTGGGAGTGGGAGTCCTTTGGGGGGTGTGAGGGGGGATTGGGTGGGGGGTTGTAAGTTGGGGGGTTGGGGGGGGGGGGGGGTGGTGCTTGTGGGGGGGTTATACCCTCACACAACCCCCCCCCCCGTCCCCGTGCCCCCCCCCCCCCCCAGGCGGGGGTGCAGGTGGCCGACGGCGTGGACATCACGCGCACCAACGTGGAGTTCCTGCAGGAGCACTTCCAGCGCATCGCCCTGCACATCCTGCGCTGCTCCGGTGGGCGGGGGGGGCACAGGAACACCGCCGGGGGGGGGATAAAACGCCCCCCCATGACTGAACCCCCCCCCCAACCCGTGTCCCCCCCAGACGCCACCTTCGGCCCCCGGCTCCTGGAGCTCTGCAACCGGGCGCTGTTCGAGTGCCTGGCGCTGAACCTGCACTGCCTGCGGGGGGAGCGCGCGGCGCTGGGGGCGCTCATCAGCGACCGCATCGTGAGTGGGGGCGGGGGTCCGGGGGTCCGGGGGGCAGACGGACGGACGGACGGCCCGACTGACCCCCCCCCACCCCGTGCTGTGCCCCCTCCAGCGCCGCATGTCGGCCGACGTGGCGCCGTCGCTGGTGTCGTGGCTGACGGCCGTGGTGGGGATGCGGCTGCAGGGGCTGCTGGAGCAGATGCCGGTGACGGCCGAGCAGGTCCTGCCCTACGTGCGCCGCCTGGGGGAGCCCGCCCCAGCGCAGGTGGGCACGCCCCCCCCGCCCTTAGCCACGCCCCCTTGTCCTTAGCCACGCCCCCCGCCCTTAGCCACGCCCCCCGCCCTTAGCCACGCCCCCATTGTCCTTAGCCACGCCCCTTGTCCTTAGCCCTGCCCCATTGTCCTTAGCCACGCCCCTTGTCCTTAGCCACGCCCCCTTGTCCCTAGCCACGCCCCCGCCCTTAGCCACGCCCCCTTGTCCTTAGCCACGCCCACTGCCCTTTAGCCCCGCCCCTTGTCCTTTGCCACGCCCCCTTGCCCTTAGCCCCGCCCACTTGTCCTTAGCCCCGCCCCCTTGCCCTTAGCCCCGCCCCTTGTCCTTAGCCACGCCCCCTGTCCTTAGCCCCGCCCCATTGCCCTTAGCCACGCCCCCTTGTCCTTAGCCACGCCCTTCTCCTTAGCCCCTGCCCCCTTGTCCTTAGCCCTGCCCCCTTGTCCTTAGCCACGCCCCCTTGTCCTTAGCCACGCCCCCTTGTCCTCAGCCACGCCCCTTGTCCTTAGCCACGCCCCCTTGTCCTTAGCCCCGCCCCTTGTCCTTAGCCACGCCCCCTTGTCCTTAGCTCCACCCCCGCCCTTAGCCCTGCCCCTTGTCCTTAGCCCCGCCCTCTTGTCCGTAGCCACGCCCCCTTGTCCTTAGCCACACCCCTTGTCCTTATCCACGCCCCCTGCCCTTAGCCCGCCCCTTGTCCTTAGCCACGCCCCCCGCCCTTAACCTCGCCCCCATTGTGCTTAGCCACGCCCTTCTCCTTAGCCCCGCCCCTTGCCCTTAGCCCCGCCCCTTACCCTTAGCCCCGCCCCCTTGTCCTCTGCCCTGCCCCCTTGCCCCGCCCCCTGCTGACCACGCCCCTCTGCACCCAGCCCCTACCGGAGGAGCCAATGGAGACCCAGGAGGCGGAGCCGCCACCGGAGGTGGGCGTGGCCAAGGCGGGCGGGGAGGCGCGGGACGGGGGCGGGGCCTGCGCTGACCCCGCCCCCTCCTCCCCCCCTCCCCTCCCGCAGCGTGAGGGCGCCGCCTCCCCCGCCCCCGCCACCACGGCCGAGGAGGCGCTGCCCAATGAGAGCGAGGGATGGGCGGCCGCCCTGCCCCCGGTGAGCTGCGATTGGCTGTGGGAGATCACGTGGGGGGTGTCACGTGACGTGTGTTTGTTTGGGGGGGGGGGGGGGGGGGCTCACCCTGCCCTCCCCCCCCAGGAGTGGGTCCCCATCATCCGCGAGGACGTCCAGAGCCAGCGCAAGGGGAAGCCGCAGCCCCCTGAGCGACGCCTACCTGACCGGCATGCCCGCCAAGCGCCGCAAGGTGGGGCTGCCCCACGGCCTGACCCACGGCCTGCCCCATAACCTGCCCCACGGCCTGCCCCATAGCCCTGCCCCATAGCCCTGCCCCATAGCCCTGCCCCACAGCCCTGCCCCATAGCTCCTGCCCCACAGCCCTGCCCCATAGCCCTGCCCCACAGCCGGCCTCATAGCCCTACCCCACGGCCTGCCCCACAGCCTGCCCCATAGCCCTGCCCCACAGCCCTGCCCCATAGCTCCTGCCCCATAGCCCTGCCCCACGGCCCTGCCCCCCATAGCTCCTGCCCCATAGCCCTGCCCCATAGCCCTACTCCACGGCCACCCCCCACGGCTGCCCCACGGCCCTGCCCCACGGCCCGGCCCCACAGCCCTGCCCCATAGCCTTGCCCCACAGCCCTACCCCACGGCCTGCCCCACAGCCTGCCCCATAGCCCTGCCCCATAGCCCTGCCCCACGGCCTGCCCCACATCTCCTGCCCCACAGCCTGCCCCACCACATGGCTCCTCCATAGCCTGTCCCACAGCCCCTGCCCCATATTTTGCCCCGTAGCCTGCCCCACAGTTCTCCCCCGCCCCACAGCCACCCCCACGGCTGCCCCATGGCCCTGCCCCATGGCCTGCCCCACTGACCCCCCCCCCCACCCCCCAGACCATGCAGGCCGAGGGCCCCCCGCTGCTGCTGGCCGAGGCCGTGGGGCGCGCTGCCCGAGCCGCCGGCGCCCGGCCCCTGGGGTCCCCCGAGAGCCTCAGCCGGGAGCTGAGCGAGGGGCCCCTGCAGGAGGGCTACAGACAGCAGGTGGGGACGGGGGGGGGGTCCCAGAAAGGTCCTGGGGGGCGGGGGGAGGATCTGGGGGTCCCGGGTTTGGGGGGGGGGGGGGCTGGGGGTTTGGGACGGGGCTTGGGGGTTATGGGAGGGGTCCCAGAGGGGGGTCGGGGGGGGGGGGGCACTCAGTGGGGGTGGGGGGGGCCATGGTCCTTGGGGGGGATTCCTGAGGGGTCCTGGGGGGTCCCGGGGGTCTTGGGGGGAGGTTTCGGGTGGGGGAGGTTTGGGGTGGGGGGGTTGGGATCTGGGGGAGTCGGGAAGGGTTTGGGGGCACCGGGGGATTTTGGGGTGTTCGGGGGGACCTGGGGGGCTCGGGGGCCTTGTGCGTGGGGGGGGGGCTCCCATATTGGGGGGGGTCTTAAAGAGCTCCAGGGGTGGGCGTGGCCGGTGGGCGTGGCCACCCGAAGCCCCGCCCACCGCCCGGCCCCGCCCCCAGCTGCTGGCCGACCTCCAGCGCCGCCTGCGCGAGGACCCCGACTTCTGCCCGCGGCGCTTCCCCTGCGCCCAGCGCGCCTTCAACGAGGGCCCCCACCCCCCCCCCCGCGGGGCGCCCCCCCCCAATAAAGGCCCCCGCCCCCTGCCCACGCGCTCGCCTTCCGTCGCTTTTATTCCGTTTTTTTTCTGCAAACGAGGGTTTTTTTTTTTTATGATTTTTTTTTCGTTTTTAACATTTCTTTAACAAAGGGGCCGCGGCCCAACGGGGGGGGGGGGGGGGGGCGCCCCATAAGTGTGGGGCACGGACCCATAAATTGAGGCAGAGACCCCGAAAGTGTGGGGCACGGGCCCCGTAAATAGTGGGGGGGGGCACGCAGCCCCCCCCCAGCCCCACGGGGGGGGTTGTTTCTCACCCCGTAATTCCCCCCCCCCCCCCAAGCCCCACATAAATACGGGAGCCCCCAGACCCCCCCCCAGTCTCTGGGGGGGGGTCACTGGGGGCGCTGGGGGGCTCCAGGGCAGGGGGCAGCCCCGCGGGGGGGGGGGGAGCCCCCAGGCGGCCCCGGGGGCGCCGCGGCCCCGGGGGCGGTGGAGGAGCAGCCGCCCGGGGGGGCCCGCGCTGGGGGCGCCCCGGGAGGGGGGGCTCAGAGGGGCGCCCCCGGCCCCCCCAGCCCCGGGCGAGGCTCGGGGCGGGTCCCGGGGGGGCGAAGGGGCGGGCGGGGGGGGCACGAGGCGGCCCAGGGGCAGCAGGGGCAGGGGGCGCGGGCGCGCCCCGGGGGGGCCCCGAAGTTCACCACGGGGGGCACCGGGGGGCTCCACCACGGGCAGCAGCATCTGCGGGGGAGGGGGGAGAGCGGAGTGGGGAAAGGGGGCGTGGCCAGACCGGGGGCGTGGCCAAGTCCGGGGGCGTGGCCAAGCCCCAGGGGGCGGAGCTTAGCCCCGGGGGGCGGAGCTTAGCCCCGGGGGGCGGAGCTTAGCCCCGGGGGGCGGGGCCTACCTGCTGGAAGCTGCTCTGCCCCTGCCCGTAGAAGTCTGAGGGCGGGGTCAGCTCCTGCCGCACCTGCGGGGGGCGGGGCTTCGTTGGAGGGGGCGGGGGCTTCGTTGGAGGGGGCGGGGCTTGCCCTTGGGGGCGTGGCGCATCTGGGAGGGGGCGGAGCTTCCTCTTCCCCCTCCCCGAAGCCCCGCCCCCGCCCTGTAGCCCCGCCCCCACCCCTGTAGCCACGCCCCTAGCCACGCCCCTCCCCGGAAGCCACGCCCCGTCCTGTAGCCCTGCCCCCCGCCCTGTAGCCACGCCCCCTCCCCGAAGCCACGCCCCGTCCTGTAGCCCCGCCCCCGCCCTGTAGCCACGCCCCTCGCCCTGTAGCCACGCCCCCCGCCCCGTAGCCCCGCCCCCCGCCCCGATGCCCCGCCCCCAGCCCCGCCCCCCCCGCAGCCTCACCTGGAGCAGGGGGGTCGGGGGGCAGAAGGGGGGCTGTAGACGAAGGGGGGGGGGGGTACAGGAGCCCCCGGCCCCCCCAGCTTGGCCAGGGTCCGGGCCCGGCACCGCCGGGGAACTCCACGAAGGGGCCCTTGAGGGGCAGGGGGGCAGCCCCCCCCCCGCCACGAACACCGGCCTGCGGGGAGGGGGGGGCACGGTGAGGGCCGTGACCCCCCCCCCGGGGGATTGGGGGGATTGGGGGGGATTGGGGGGTTGGGGACCCCCGGTACCTGTAGGGGGCCAGCGAGGGCGTCCCGGGGCGGAAGCTGCCGCTGGCGCCCAGCTGCGGCTCCACGGGGGCGCTGGGGACCTGGGGGGGGGGGCAAAAAAAGGGTCAGGGCCCCCCGGAGAGCTCCCCAGCCCCCTGAGACCCCCCACCTTTAAAAGCCCCCCCCCCAAGACCCCCTCCCCACCTTTAATCTCCTCCTGGGACCCCCTCCCCACCTTTAATCCCCCCCCAAAGACCCCCCCTCCCCAGCTTTAATCCCCCCCCCCAAAGACCCCCCCCCTCACCTTTAAAAGCCCCTCCGGGACCCCCCTCTCCTGTAACCCCCCCCCCAACCCTTCCCCCCCCAACCCCCCCCCCCCCCAATGCTCCCCCACACCCAAATTGCCCCCCCCCTTTAATTGCCCCCCTCCCTTTAATTGCCCCCCCACCTAATTGCCCCCCTCCCTTTAATTGCCCCCCCCACCTAATTGCCCCCCCTCCCTTTAATTGCCCCCCCCCCCCCACCTGTCCGGCGGTGCCCCCCGCCGTAGAAGAGCTCGGGGTACAGCCGCTGCCCCGCGGCCTCGGGGGGGCCCTTGGTGTCAGGGGGCGCGGCGGGGGGGTTCTCGGTGGGGGGCCCCCCTCCTGGCAGCGCCTCCCAGTCCCTCGGGGCTGCGTCCAGCTGGGGGGGGGGCACAAAAAATAAAAGTTACCCCCCCATAGCTCACCCCCCCCTTCCCAATTCCCATTTGCCCCCCCTCCAATTAATTCCGTGCCCCCCCCCTTACCCCATCAGCCGCGGGGGGGCAGCTGCTCGCTCTCGCTGCCCCGGCTCCGGGGGGCCCCTCACTGGGGGGGGGCCCCCAAGCCGGCCCCCCCACCCCGGGGGTGGGGAACGCGGGGCTCCGCTCCCCGAAGGGCCCGGGGGGTCCTCGGGGCGCGGCCTTCTCGGGGGCGCTGGCCGCGCTCGGTGCCGATGGGGTCCGGGGGCCGCGGGGGGGCGCACACCTGCAAGGGGGGGCGTTAGCACGGCCCTGACCCCCCCACACGTTGTGCCCCCTCCCAAAGCCCCCCGCCCGGTACCTTGCTGTCAGGGGGCGGGCGGCGCCGCAGCTCCTGGCCCCCGTCGGCCGCGGGGGGGCGGTCCCAGCTGCCCCCCCGTCCCTGGAGCCGGGGGGCCCCCCCGGGTGGCGGGGGGGCGGCGGCGGCCTTGAGCCCCCGTCGGGGGAGCTGCGCTGGCTGCAGGAGGCCGAGGAGGCGCGCGAGTCCCCGCTCAGCTCCACGCCGCTGTCCGAGGGGCTCACCTGGGGGGGGCACGGGGCGGGGGGGGTCAGCGGGAGCGGGGCCGGGACCCCCCCCCAAAATAAAGCGGCCCCCCCCCGCCCCGCCCCGCTGGCGCTCACCTCGGTGCCCCCCACGTCCTCGAAGGCGCCGCCCAGCGGCTCCAGCCAGGGCTTGCGGGCGGCACCTGGGGGGGGGGGGGGGGCAGGGGGGGGTCAAGGGGGCCGTGACCCCCCCGAACCCCCCCCCAGTCCCTCCCAGTGCCCCCCCAGCCCCTTACTGGTCTGCAGGCGGCTCCAGAGGTGGGGGCCCAGCCCCTCAGGTGCCCCCGTCCGGCTGCCGGCGGGGGGTCCCCAAAGCCCAGAGGGTCCTGGGGGAGGAGGGGGGACACGCGTTAGGGGGGAGGGGAGAGCCCCCTGACCCCCCCCCGCCCCCTTCGACCCCGCGGCCCCCCCGTTTGACCTCTTCTTGACCCTCCTGACCCCCCTGCGACCCCCTCACGCCCCCTGATGACCCTGCTGACCCCCCCTTACCCCCGGCCCTCCTCCTTTAGCCCCCCCTTGGCCCCTCCCGACCCCCCCAGCCCCCTTTTGACCCCTGTGCCCCCCCCCGTGACCCTCCTGACCCCGTGACCCCCCGTGACCCTCCTGACCCCCCAGCCCCCTTTTGACCCCTGTGCCCCCCCGTGACCCTCCTGACCCCATGACCCCCCGTGACCCCCTCGTGACCCTCCTGACCCTGTGCCCCCCCCGTGACCCTCCTGACCCCCCAGCCCCCTTTTGACCCCTGTGACCCCCCCGTGACCCTCCTGACCCCCCCAGCCCCCTTTTGACCCCTGTGCCCCCCTGTGACCCCTCCTGACCCCCCAGCCCCCTTTTGACCCCCGTGACCCCCCCGTGACCCCCCCTCCTGACCCCTGTGCCCCCCGTGACCCTCCTGACCCCCCCAGCCCCCTTTGACCCCTGTGACCCCCCCGTGACCCTCCTGACCCCCCAGCCCCTTTGACCCCCGTGCCCCCCTGTGACCCCCTGTGACCCCCCGTGACCCTCCTGACCCCATGCCCCCCCATGACCCCCCGTGACCCTCCTGACCCCTGTGCCCCCCGTGACCCTCCTGCCGCCCCTGACCCCCATCGAGCCCCCCTTGACCCCCTCTTGACCCTGCCGCCCCCCCACGCCCCCCCGCGACCCCCTGCCCCCCTTTCCCCCCCCCCCTTGCCCCCCCCCCCTCACCCACCTCCTTGCGGGGCCGCTCTCGCCGCTTGGCCAGGAAGCCGCCGACGTCGCGCAGGGAGGGGCCTGCGGGGGCGTGGCCTCAGTGGGCGTGGCCTCAGTGGGCGTGGCCTCGGTGGGCGTGGCCAGCCGGGGAGGGGGCGTGGCTTACCTGCGCCGAGGGCGGGGCCGCCGCAGGGCTCGTAGGGCGGCAGGGGCAGGGCGGGGGGGCAGGGCGGCAGCCCGGGGGCGGGGCCCGGCGAGGCCACGCCCCCCGCCTTGCCGTGGGCGGGGCCTGGGCCGGGGGCGGGGCTTGTTCGGGGCGTGGCCCCCAGCTGGGCCAATGCCCTGCGGATGCCGCCCGGGTCGCTGGGCACCACGCCGTCCAATCGGAACACGGCGCTGGCCGAGGGGGGCGGGGCCACCGACAGCCCCGGCGAGGGCGGGGCCTCCTCCGAGCTACGGCTGGGGGGGGGCAAGGGGGGTGAGCGGGGACCCCCGGGGGACCCCCCCGGGGACCCCCCCCCCAATACCCCCAGACCCCCCGTTGGCCCCCCCCCAGACCCCCCCCAATACCCCCACACCCCCCGTTGCCCCCAGACCCCCCCGTTGCCCCCCAGGACCCCCCATTCCCCCCCCGTCCCCATGCTCCCCCCCCCCCAACGCTCCCCCGCTGCCCCCCCACCCCAGGACCCCCCCCCTTACCCCCCAACGCCCCCCCCAGCTCCCCCATTCCCCTCTAACCCCCCCAACCCCCCCAACCCCCCATTGCCCCTGGAGACCCCCCCCTTCCCCATTCCCCCTCACCCCCCCCCCCCTTTTACCCCCATTCCCCCTCCCCCTATCTGCCCCCCCCCTTTATCCCCCCCATTTTAACCCCCCCATTTCCCTTGGAGACCCCCCCGGTTTCCCATTTCCCCCCCCCCCATTTTACCCCATCTGCCCCCCCCCCGTATTTTACCCCCCCCCCCCCCCCAGACCCCCCCCACTTTCCCCATTCCCCCCCCATTTTACCCCATCTGCCCCCCCCGTATTTTACCCCCCCATTTCCCCCCCCAGACCCCCCCACTTTCCCCATTCCCCCCCCCATTTTACCCCATCTGCCCCCCGTATTTTTACCCCCCCATTTCCCCCCAGACCCCCCCACTTTCCCCATTCCCCCCCCCATTTTACCCCATCTGCCCCCCCCCCGTACTTTACCCCCCATTTCCCCCCAGACCCCCCCCCTTTCCCCATTCCCCCCCCATTTTACCCCATCTGCCCCCCCCCGTATTTTACCCCCCCCCCCCCCCAGACCCCCCCCTTTCCCCCATTCCCCCCCCCCCATTTTACCCCATCTGCCCCCCCCCCCGTATTTTACCCCCCATTTCCCCCCCACTTTCCCCATTGATCCCATTTTACCCCCATCTACCCCCCCATTCCCCCCCCCTGTTCCATTTGTCCCCCCATTTCCCCCCAAATCCCCCCCCCATTTCCCCCCCCCGTTCCATTTGCCCCCCCATTTCCCCCCAATCCCCCCACTTGCCCCCCCCGTTCACCCCCCCCCCATTTGGCCCCCCCGTTCCATTTGGCCCCCCATTTGCCCCCCCCCTTCCCCCCCCCGTTCCATTTGCCCCCCCCATTTTACCCCCATCTGCCCCCCCCCCCCCCCCCCCCGTTCACCCCCCCCCCCCCCCCCCCCCCGTTCCATTTCTCCCCCCCCCCCCCCCCCCCCAACCCCCCCATTCCCCCCCGTTCATTTCCCCCCCCCCCATTTTCCCCCCCCGTTCCATTTGCCCCCCCATTTCCCCCCCCCCAAATCCCCCCCGGTTCCCCCCCCTCATTCCCCCCCCCCCCCAATCCCCCCCCATTTCCCCCCCCCGTTCCATTTCCCCCCCCCATATCCCCCCCCCCCCCATTCCATTTGCCCCCCCATTTTACCCCCATCTGCCCCCCCCCCCCCCCCCGTTCCATTTCCCCTCCCCCCCCCCCCCGTTCCATTTGCCCCCATTTCCCCCCCCCAAATCCCCCCCCGGTTCCATTTCCCCCCCCCATTTCCCCCCCCAATCCCCCCATTTGTCCCCCCCCCCATTTGCCCCCCCCCTTACCTGCCCCGGCTGCGAGGCGCCCCCAGCCGCGCTTCTCCCCTCCTCCTCCTCCTCCTCCTCCTCCTCGCCCCCCCCGCGGCCCCCCCGCCCTCCCGGAGGGCGCGGAAGAAGGCTGCTGCTGCTGCTGCTGCTGCGGCGGCGGGGGGGAGGAGGCGGGGGGCTGCCCGCAGCCCTGCGGGGGCCCCGTGCCCTGCGGCCGGCCCGGGGGGGCCCCTGCCGCGCCCCGCCGTGCCGCCGGCCGTGCCGCTCGGTGCCGGGGCGCTGGCTGGAGAAGCTGCGCTTGTTGGGGGGGGTGCCCTGGCGGCGGCGGCGGCGGGGGGCGGCCGCCGGGGGGGGGCCCTTGAGGAAGGCTCCCGGCGGCGGGGGGGCCCCCGGGGGCCGGCTCGCGCCGCCGCCGCCCCCCCGCGGGCGCTCGGCCACGTCGGAGCTCTCGGAGGCCGTCTCCCACTCCTCGTTGGCCTGGTCCGAGTTGGGGTTCGACAGCTCCGGGGAGCGCGCGCCGGGGGGGCCGCCCGCGGTGGGGGGGGCGGCTTGAACCGGAGGGGGCGGCGGCTGGCCCCCCCCGCGCCCCCCCGCCGCCGCCGCGCAGCGCCTGCTCCTGCTTGAGGCGGCGGAAGCGGGGGGCTTGTCCTGCTGCTGCGCCCGCCCGTGGCGGCGCCGCCGGGGGGCCGCCCGAGCCGCCCCCCCCCCCCCTGCGGCGGGGGGGGCCGCAGCTTTGCAGGGGGGGGGCCCCCGTCCGCCCCCGCTTTCTTGCCGAGGGGGGGCTCCAAGCGGGGCCCGCGCCCCCCCGGCCTCGCCGCGAGGGGACCCCGCGGGGGGTGAAGACGCGGCCGCGGCCCCCCCCGGCGCCGCGGGGGGTCGCCGTGGGGCTGCGGCGGGGGCGGGGGGGGGCACCTCGCGGTCGCTCTCCAGGGTCTCGGAGCCCGTCTCGGAGCCGCGCTGGCGCCGCCGGGGGGGGCGGCCTCGTCGTACTCGGAGCCCTCGCTGCGCGTCTCGCTGCCCCCCCGCTGCGGAGGGGGCCGCCGCCGCCGCCCCCCGGGGGCGCCGAGGACGTGGCGGGCGGCGGGGGGGCGGCGGGGGGGCGGCGGGGGCGCGCGGCGGCGGCGGGGGGGCGAAGGGCTCGCGGTAGCTGCGGAACTCGCGGCTGCGGCCGCGGCCCCCCCCCCCCCTCCCCGCGCGCGCCCCCCGTAACCCCCCCGGAAGCCGCGGCCGCGGGCGAAGAACTCCCCCCCCCCCCCCGCGCCCGCCCGCGGCCCCCCCCCCGCCACGCTCGGGCCCCCCGGGGGGGGTCGCGGCGGCGGCCGCGGGCGGGCGAGCAGGGCCCCCCCCGCTGCCGCCGCCCCCGCGGGGGGCCGCCTTGGCCTTGGGGGGGCTTCGTCGGGGGGGCTCCTTGGGCTCGGGGAGGGGGGGGGCTGCTTGTCCTGGGCGGGGGGGCTCGTCTTTGGGGGGGGGGCTTCTTGATGGGCCCGGCGCGGCGCGGGGGGGCTTGTCGGCGGCGGGGGGGGTCGTCGGCGCGCCGGCCCCCCCCCCGGGCGCGCGCCCCCAGCGGGTCTCGGTGCGGCGGGGGGGGGCTTGTGGGGGTCCGGGGGGCGGGGGGGCGCCGCGAGCCGCCCCCCGCCGCGGACGAGGGCTCGTCCTTGGGGGCGGGGGGCTCCTCCTTGGCGGGGGGGGCGCCTCCGGGGGGGGCTTCTTGGGGGGGCTCCTTGAAGGCGGCGGGGGCCGCGGGCGGAGGAGGAGGAGGAGGAGGGGGGGGCGCCTCGGGGGGTCGCCGGGGGGTGGGGGCCAGGCGCGCGGGGGGGTCGTCGGCGGGGGGGGGGGAAAGCGGTGGGCGGCCGCGGGGGTCGCCGAAGGCCGGGTAGGGGCCCCCGTACGGGGGGGTCCCGCAGGCGCACGGGGGCGGCTCGCTCCTGGGGGGGGGCACAAATAAAAAAAAAAAGGGGGGGGGTCAGGGGGTGGGGGAGGGTCCACGGAACAACCCCCCCCCCCCCCCCAAAATTGCCCCCCCCCCCCCCCAGGTACTCACTTGAGCCCCTTCTCGTCCTCGAAGTCGGGGGGGCGCAGCGGGGAGGGCAGCGGGCGCGGCTCCGGGGGCCCCGAAGGCGTCCCCCTCGGCCCCCCCCCCAGGGCGCTTTGGGGTCCCCCGGGGGTCCCCGCGGTCGCGCAGCAGCGGGGGGGCGCTCAAGGGCTCCGAGGCCGAGCCCCCGCTGTCGGAGCGCTCCCGGGGCAGCAAACCTGGGGGGGGGCAAAAACGGGGGGTCAGGGGGGCAAAAATTGGGGGGGGCGTTCCTATGGGGTGGGGGGGGGCAAGGGGGGGCAATGGGGGGTGGGGGGAGAGGAAAAGGGGGGGCAATGGGGTGTTGGAGGGCTGGGGGGGGGGGCGCGGGGGGTCCCGGGGGGGGGTGACGGGCTGGGGGGGCGCGGGGGGTCCCGTTGGGCACGGGGGGTACAAGGGGGGGCACGGGGCTGATTTAAGGCTGGGGGGGGGCACAGGGGGCTGCTACGGGGCCGGGGGGGGCCATGGGGTTATTATGGGGCGGGGGGGCAAAGGGGAGGGCCCCAGAGTAGGGGGGGGCCATGGGGTGGGGGGGTCAAAGGGGGGGGGGGGAAGAGCCTTTGGGGGGGGGGGATACAAGGGGGGGGCACAGGGGCTGTTATATGGGGGGGGCGGGGTTATTCCAGGGCCGGGGGGTCCCGAAGCGTTTTTATGCCCCCCCAGGCCCCCCCCTTACCGGAGGGGTGCACGCCGGGGGGTAGAAGTCGACAGGGGGGCCGGCCCTGCAGGACGCGGGGGTCCATGTAGGGGGGCAGCATCACCCAGCGCGGGTCGAAGCCCAGGGGGGTCAGCGGCGGGGGCGGCCCAGGAGCCCCCGAACAGCGCCTTGGGGGGGGGGGGGCCGGGGGGCGCCCCCCTCCCGCCGCCGCCACCGCTTGCGGGGGCGGCGGCAGCCCCCGAGGGGGGGCCCACGGCCGCCGCCAGCGCCCCCAGCGGAGGGGCGCCGGGGGGCGCCGGGGGCGCCGTGCTGCTGCTGCCACTGCTGCTGCTGCTTCAGGAGCTGCTCCTGGAGGGGGGGAAAAAAACAGGGGGGGGTCAGCACGCTGCGTGCCCCCCCCGATTAATTCTGGACCCCCCCCCAATTAATTCTGACCCCCCCACCAATTAAATCACCCCCCCCCCCGTACCTGCTGCTGGCGCTGGAAGCGGGGGGCAGCGACTTCTGGTACTTGGGGTACGCCAGCGCCGCCGCCGGGGGGGCTGCCGGGGGCGCCGCGGCGGCCGGGGGGGGGCTCCTGCCCCCCCCCCGCCCTTGGTTTCGCCCCCCCCGGCTTGGGGGGAGCCGGGGGGGCCGCCGGGGCCGGGGGGCGCGGTGGGAGCCGCCGGGGGGGGCGGGGGGCTCCTCGGGGGCTCCGGCGGTGTCTCGGGGGGCGCGGGGGGGCGGCTCGGCTGGGGGGAGAAAAGGTTAATGGGAGGGGGGATTTAATTGGGGGGGGGATTTAATTGGGGGGGGGGGGCAGGGATTTGAGGGGGGGGCCGTGTCTGAAAGCTGCCAGATTTTGGGGGGGGTGTCCCATTTGGGGGGTCCCAAAATTTGGGGGGGACCCATTTTTCAGGGGGGCCCACCTTTCGGGGGGGGCAGTGTCCCACAGGAACACATTTGGGGCCCGTTCTCCCCCCCATTCCCCCCCACCCCCTTTTGCCCCCCCTTTGCCCCCCCTTCCCCGCACCCCTTTTTTCCCCCCCACCCCTTTCCCCCCCAGCCCCCTTTTGCCCCCCCTTTTCCCCCCCACCTTTCCCCCCACCCTCTTTTGCCCCCCCAGCCCCTTTTGTCCCCCCCACCCCTTTCTCCCCCCACCCCGTTTTTGCCCCCCTACCCCCTTTTTGCCCCCCCAGCCCCTTTTGCCCCCCACCACCCCTTTCCCCGCCCCCCTTTCCCCCCCACCTTTTGCCCCCCCAGCCCCTTCCCCCCACCCCCTTTGCCCCCCCCACCCCTTTACCCCCTTCCCCCCCCCACCTTTTGCCCCCCCACCCCCTTTTGCCCCCCCCACTCCCTCTTCCCTCCCCACCCCTTTCCCCCCACAGCCCCTTTTGCCCCCCCCTTCCCCCCCCTTTTGCCCCCCCAGCCCCTTTTTCCCCCCCCCACCCCCTTTTGCCCCCCTGCATCCCCTTTCCCCCCCCCCCCATCCCCTCTTCCCCCCCCCCACCCCCTTTTGGGCCCCCCATCCCCTTTCTGCCCCCCCCCCCCCCCCTCCTTTCTCCCCCCACGTCCTTCCCCCCCCCCCACCCCCCTTTTGCCCCCCCCAGCCCCTTTTTGCCCCCCCACCCCCTTTTGCCCCCCCCAGCCCCCTTTTTCCCCCCCCACCCCCTTTTTGCCCCCCCCCCATCCCCTTTCCCCCCCCCATCCCCTTTTGGGCCCCCCATCCTCTTTCCCCCCCCTTTCCCCCCCCCCCCCCCCCCCCCCCCACCCCCCCTTTTTGCCCCCCAGCCCCTTTTTGCCCCCCCCCTCACCTGCCGCCCTCCCCGGCCGCCTTCTCCTCCTCCTCCTCTTCCTCCCCCCTCCCCGTGCCGCGGGGGCCGCTCCTCTCGGGGGCCGCCGTCGGCGTCGGCTGCTGCTGGGGGCGGCGGCGGCGGCGGGGGGCGGCGGGCTCGGGGGGGGCCTGTCGGGCCGGGGGGGCCCCCCGCGGCGCTCGGGGGGGGGGGCCCCAAAGCGCTCGTCCAGGCGCTTGAGCTTCTCGGCGCAGGCGGCGCGCCGCTCCTCCGCCATGCGCCGCTCCTCCGCCTCCCCGGCGCCGCCGCGCCCGCGCCACCGCCGCCGACAGCTCCGAGCACGACTGCCGCCGCCGCTGCCGCCACGCCTCGTCCTCGTCCTGGGGGGGGATAAAGGGGGGGGGGTGAGGGGGGCCCCCGCCAGCCCCGTCGGGGCAGGAGGGTTCCCCACGCCCGGCCCCGTAAGCACGAGACCCCCCAGACCCGGCCCTGTAAGCACGAGACCCCCCCCCCCCAGACCCGGCCCTGTGAGAGCAGGAACCCCCACCCCCAACCCTATAAGCAGGAGCCCCCCAGACCCAAACCCATAAAAAGAGACCCCCCAGACCCGGCCCCATAAGTACAAGACCCCCCAGACCCAGCCCGATAAGCAAGAGACCCCCCCAGACCCGGCCCTATAAGCACAGGAGCCCCCCACCCCCAGCCCCATACACGCAAGACCCCCCCAGACCCAGCCCTATAAGCAGGAGCCCCCAGCCCCAGCCCCGTAAGTACAAGACCCCCCACCCCCAGCCCTATAACCGTGAGACCCCCCAGACCCGGCCCTATAAGCGCAGGAGCCCCCCAGCCCCAGCCCCATAAAAAGAGACCCCCCAGACCCGGCCCCATAAGTACAAGACCCCCCCGCCCAGCCCTATAAGCAGGAGACCCCCCAGACCCGACCCTATAAGCACAGCAGCCCCCCACACCCAGCCCTATAAGCACGAGACCCCCCCAAACCCAGCCCTATAAGAGCAGGAACCCCCCACCCCCAACCCTATAAGCATGAGACCCCCCCAGACCCACCCCTATGAAAGCAGGAGCCCCCAGCCCCAGCCCTATAAGCGCAGGACCCCCCAGACCCATAAGTACAAGACCCCCCACCCCCAGCCCTATAACCGTGAGACCCCCAGATCCTACCCTATAAGCACAGGAGCCCCCCAGCCCCAGCCCCATACACGCAGGACCCCCCCAGACCCAGCCCTATAAGCAGGAGACCCCCCAGACCCGGCCCTATAAGCACAGGAGCCCCCCCAGCCCCAGCCCCATAAAAAAAGACCCCCCAGACCCGGCCCCATAAGTACAAGACCCCCCAGCCCCGGCCCTATAAGCATGAGACCCCCCAGACCCGGCCCTATAAGAGCAGGAGCCCCCCAGCCCCAGCCCCATAAAAAGAAACCCCCCAGACCCGGCCCCATAAGTACAAGACCCCCCCCCCGCCCAGCCCTATAAGCATGAGACCCCCCAGACCCGACCCTATAAGCAGGAGCCCCCCCAGACCCAGACCCATACGTGCAAGAGGCCCCCCAGACCCAGCCCTATAAGCGCAGGACCCCCCAGACCCATAAGTACAAGACCCCCCACCCCCAGCCCTATAACCGTGAGACCCCCAGATCCTACCCTATAAGCACAGGAGCCCCCCAGCCCCAGCCCCATACACGCAAGACCCCCCCAGCCCCAGCCCTATAAGCACGAGACCCCCCCAGACCCAGCCCTATAAGCACAGGAGCCCCCCAGCCCCAGCCCCATAAAGAGAGACCCCCCCAGACCCGGCCCCATAAGTACAAGACCCCCCAGCCCCGGCCCTATAAGCATGAGACCCCCCCAGACCCAGCCCTATAAGAACAAGAGCCCCCTATCCCCATCCCAATAAAAAAGACCCCCCAGACCCGGCCCCATAAGTACAAGACCCCCCAGACCCAGCCCTATAAGCATGAGACCCCCAGACCCGGCCCCATAAGAGCAGGAACCCCCCCAGCCCCATACACGCAGCACCCCCCAGCCCCAGCCATATAAGCAGGAGACCCCCCAGACCCGGCCCTATAAGAACAGGAGCCCCCAGCCCCAGCCCCATAAAAAGACCCCCCAGCCCCAGCCCTATAAGCAGGAGACCCCCCAGACCCGGCCCTATAAGAACAGGGAGCCCCCACCCCCATCCCCATAAACAAAAGACCCCCCAGACCTGGCCCCATAAGTACAAGACCCCCCAGACCCGGCCCTATAAGCAGAAGACCCCCCAGTCCCCACCCCATAAGAACCGGAGCCCCCCAGACCCAATCCCATACACACAGGACCCCCCAGACCTCCCCCATAAGCACAGGACCCCCCAGCCCCGGCCCTATAAGCACCGGCCCCCCCAACCCCACCCTATAAGCCAGAGACCCCCCCCCAGCCCAGCCCCCGCGCCCCCCACCCCATAAACGCCCCCCCCCTTACCGGGAACTCGTTGGGCTGGGCCCAGCTGCCCCGGTTGGGGGCGGCGGCGGGGGGGCCGCGGGGGGGCGCCGGGGGGCTCCCCGCCCGCCTCGGGGGCGGCCTTGGGGGGGGCGGCTCCTCCTTGGGGCTCTTCTTGCCCTCGGGGGGGCTCGTTTTCTTTCCTGGGGGGGGGACACAGTTAGGGGGGCCCCGGGACGAGGGGGGAACCCCACAATGATGGGGGGCCCATGAGGCGTGGGGGGCGCCCCATAACGAGGGGGGCGCCCCATAACGAGGGGGGGGTCCCATAACGAGGGGGGGCCCCAGCTCACCCCGCCTCGCCCCCTCCTCGTCCGAGTCCCGGCCGTCCTCCTCGTCGCTGAACTTGAGCTTCTCGGTGTAGTCCACCTCCTCGTGGGCACCTGGGGGGGGGGAGCACTGTGGGGGGCTGTGGGGAGCTATGGGGCGTTATAGGGCGCTATGGGGTACACTACAGGGCGCTATAGGGCACGCTATGGGGCGTTTGGGGTGTTATGGGGTGTTATGGGGTGCTATGGGCCGCTATAGGGCACTATGGGGCACGCCATGGGGTGCTATGGGGCGCTATGGGCTGTTATAGGGCACTATGGGGCATGCCATGGGGTGCTATGGGGCACTATGGAGTGTTACAGGGTGCTATGGGGCGTTATAGGGTGCTATGGGGCATGCTACGGGGCGTTTGGGGTGTTATGGGGCGCTATAGGATGCTATGGGGTGCTATGGGGTGTTTTACGGTGCTATGGGGTACGCTACGGGGCGCTATAGGGCATGCTATGGGGCATTTGGGGTGTTATGGGGCACTATGGGACGTTATGAGACACGGCACAGGGTGCTATGGGGCACTATGGGGTGTTATAGGGTGCTATGGGGTACGTTATGGAGCACTATAGGGCACGCTACGGGGCGTTTGGGGTGTTATGGGGCGCTATGGGGCGCTATGGGGCTCTATGGGGTGTTATGGGGTGCTACGGAGCGCGCTATGGGGTGTTATGGGCCACTATAGGGCACTATGGGGTGTTATGGGGTGTTACAGGGTGCTATGGGGCATTACAGGTTGCTATGGGGTACGCTACAGGGCGCTATGGGGCGCTATGGGGCACTATGGAATGCTATGGGGGGCTATGGGGTGTTACAGGGTGCTACAGGATACGCTATAGGGTGCTATGGGGTACGCTATGGGGCGCTATAGGCCACGCTACGGGGCGTTTGGGGTGTTATGGGGCACTGTGGGTCGCTATAGGGCACTATGGGGCACACCATGGGGTGTTATGGGGCGTTATGGGCCGCTATAGGGCACTATAGGGCCCTATGGCATGCCATCGGGCATTATAGGGTGCTATACGGTACCCTATAGGGTACTATGCAGTACACTACGGGGCACTATAGGCCATGCCACGGGGCGTTTGGGGCGTTATGGGGTGCTATGGGTCGCTATAGGACACGCTATAGGGTGCTATGGGGTGCACTATGGGGCCCTATGGGGTGCTATAGAGCACTACGGGGCGCTGCGGGGGCTTGGGGGGTACGAGGCGCTATGAGGCATGCTACGGGGCGCTATAGGGTACGCCACGGGACCCCGTGGGGCGCTATGGGGTGCTACGGGGCACTCTATGGGGCCCTATGGGGTGCTACGGGCACGCTGTGGGGCGCTGTGGGGGGCTATGGGGCGCTGTGGGGGGCTATGGGGCGCTGTGGGGGGCTGTGGGGGGCTATGGGGCGCTGTGGGGGCTGTGGGGGCTATGGGGCACTATGCGGGGTGCTATGGGGCACTGTGGGGGCTATGGGGCGCTGTGGGGGGCTTTGGGGCGCTGTGGGGGGCTGTGGGGCACTATGCGGGGTGCTATGGGGCGCTATGGGGCGCTATGGGGTGCTATGGGGCGCTATGGGGCGCTATGGGGCGCCGCGGGGCCCCCACCTGCCCAGCCGTCGTCGTTCTCCTGGTCCAGCTCGTCGAACTCCTTGAGGTCGTCCTGCTTCAGCACCGGGGGGCGGCTCACCGCCTCCCCCCCGCAGCGGGCCGCGGGGCCGGGGGAACCTGGGGGGGGGCAGGGGATGAACGGGGGGGGCCCGGCCCCGCTGCGCCCCCCGGCCCCGCTGCACCCCCCCCCCGGCCGCGGGCGCTCACCTCTGGGCCTCGGGCGCGGGGTAGCGGTAGGGGCCCTGGGGGCCGTAGGGCGGCGGGAAGGGGAGGTACGGGGGTACATCTGGGGGGGGGGGGGGACACACACGGCGTCAGCGGGGCCGGGGGGGGGCACAGCGGGCTGCGCGCCCCCCCTCCGGCACGGCCCCGCACTCACGAAGGGCGGCATCATCCCCCGGTAGGGCGGGAACGGGGGGGGGCCGGCGGGCGGCGGGCCCCCCCGTCGGGCAGCGGCTCCCCGTCAGCCCCGCGCCCGCCGCCCTCCCGCCAGCTGGGGCCTGCAGGGGGGAGAAAAGCGAATCGGGGGGGGGGAACGGTTAAATGGGGGGGTTAAATATCGAAGGGGGGGTTAAATATCGAGGGGGGGGGTTAAATATCGAGGGGGGGGGGGTTAAATATTGAATGGGGGGGTTAAATGTTGAGGGGGGTTAAATGTTGAGGGGGTTAAATGTTGAGGGGGGGTTAAATGTTGAGGGGGGGTAAATGTTGAAGGGGGGTAAATGTTGGGGGGGGGTTAAATGTTGGGGGGGTTAAATGTTGAGGGGGGTTAAATGTTGAGGGGGGTAAATGTTGAAGGGGGTAAATGTTGGGGGGGTTAAATGTTGAGGGGGGGGTTAAATGTTGAGGGGGGGTAAATGTTGGGGGGGTTAAATGTTGAAGGGGGGTTAAATGTTGAGGGGGGTAAATGTTGAAGGGGGGTTAAATGTTGAGGGGGGTTAAATGTTGAGGGGGTTAAATGTTGAGGGGGGTTAAATGTTGAAGGGGGTAAATGTTGGGGGGTAAATGTTGAGGGGGGTTAAATGTTGAGGGGGGTTAAATGTTGAGGGGGGTTAAATGTTGAGGGGGGGTTAAATGTTGAGGGGGGTTAAATGTTGAGGGGGGTTAAATGTTGAGGGGGGTTAAATGTTGAGGGGGGGTTAAATGTTGAGGGGGGGTAAATGTTGGGGGGGGTAAATGTTGGGGGGTTAAATGTTGAGGGGGGTTAAATGTTGAGGGGGGTTAAATGTTGAGGGGGGGGTTAAATGTTGAGGGGGGGTTAAATGTTGAGGGGGGTTAAATGTTGAGGGGGGTTAAATGTTGAGGGGGGTTAAATGTTGAAGGGGGGTAAATGTTGGGGGGGGGGTTAAATGTTGAGGGGGGGTTAAATGTTGAGGGGGGGTTAAATGTTGAGGGGGGTTAAATGTTGAAGGGGGGTTAAATGTTGAAAGGGGGGTTAAATGTTGAAGGGGGGTTAAATGTTGAAGGGGGGTAAATGTTGAGGGGGGTTAAATATTGAGGGGGGGTTAAATGTTGAGGGGAGGGGTTAAATGTTGAGGGAGGGGTTAAATGTTGAGGGGGAGGGTTAAATATTGAGGGAGAGGGTTAAATGTTGGAAGGGGGGTTAAATGTTGAGGGGGGCTCACCGGGGGCGGGGGCTCGGTGCGGGCCCAGACGACGCGTCGCAGGCGTCCCGCTCGCGGCCGCCCCTCT
The DNA here is from genome assembly GCF_040182565.1 of Anser cygnoides. Lineage (NCBI taxonomy): Eukaryota > Metazoa > Chordata > Aves > Anseriformes > Anatidae > Anser > Anser cygnoides. The sequence goes on from NC_089907.1 coordinate 2,450,806, forward strand.
CCTGGTCGCCGGCCGCCTGCAGGGTGGGGAAACTCCTCGCGAGAGAATCGCGACGGGAGGCTGGGGGCTCTTCCTGCGGGGAGGGGGGCGGCGCGGGGGGGTTAACGAGGCGGGGGGGGCACACAAAAGGGAGCCCCCCCCCAGCCCGCCCCGGCGCCGCCTCACCGTCGCCGTGCGCTCCGTGGGTACCGCTGGCCTGCGCCCAGGACTTTGCCCCGCTTGGTGCCGCCGTGGGGGGGGTCTGGAAATGGAAGGGGGGGTTGGAAATTGAAGGGGGGCGCCCGGGAGCTGCCCCACCCCAAAAGCCCCGGGGGGGGTCACCTCGGGGGCCGCGGGGGGGGCCGCTTCGGCTGGCTGGCGGCAGGCGTCTGCGAATCCGGCGGCGACGGCGACTGCGGCGGGGGAGCTGCTGAGGCATCGGAACTGCAGGGGGGGGGGGGTAATTAGGGGAGGGGCGCCACCAAGGGGGGGGGCGCCCCTCCCGGCCCCCCCCCCCGCACCTCCTGGGGTCGGGCTGCTCCTGTTTGCTGGCCCATCCTGAGCCGTCCTTGGGCACTAGCGAGACGTTGGGGTCATTGCCTTTGTTCTCCGCCTTCAGGCTGGGCAGGTTGGCGGGGGGGCATGCGCCGCGCCACGGCCACTTTGCCCAGGCTCTGCAGCCCATGGCGGGGGCGGCTGCGGGGGGGGCACGGCGTCAGCGACCCCCGGCGTCCCCGGCATCCTCCCGTTAATGCTGCCCCCCCTTTACCCCTGTTCCCCCCCCCCATTACCCCCTGACCCCCCGCCCCCCCCACTCTCCTCGATTCCTCCCGCTCCCCCCAGCCCCCCCGGACGCCCCCGTTGCCCCCAACCCCCCCCCCCCCCATTACCCCGACCCCCGCCATCCCCCCCCCCCAGCCCCCCCATTACCCCCCACCCCCCCCACCCCGCGTGTCCCCCCGTTACCCCTGACCCCCCCCGCTACTTCCTTCCCCCCCCACTACCCCCACATCCCTCTACCACCCCCATCCCCCCTATTCCCCCCTTATCCCAGCCCCCCCCATTATCCCAGTGCCCCCCATTCCCCCCGTACCCCTCCATTATCCCCCCGTCCCCCCAATATCCCGGCCCTGTTACCCCAATGCCCCCCGTTACCCCAATGCCCCCCATTAACCCTGTCCCCCCGTTACCCCGACCCCCCACACGCCCCCATTACCCCGTGCCCCCCTTACTCCATGCCCCCCCGTTACCCCACCCCCCCCTTACCCCAACCTTCCCCCACCACCCCACTCCCTCCCCGTTACCCTGATCCCCCCCACGCCCCCCCCACTGGCCCCACGCCCCCCGTCCCCCCCATCACCCCCGTGTCCCCCCGTTGCCCCGAGCCCCCCCGTTATTCCCGTGTCCCCCCGTTCCCCCCGTTCCCCCCCGTTCCCCCACGTCCCCCCGTTACCCCCTATCCCCCCCGTTACCCCAATCCCTCCCCCGTTACCCCAATCCCTCCCCGTTATCCTGCGCACCCCCCGTCCCCCCGATCCCCCCCAGTTCCCCCGGTACTCCCCCTGTTCCCCCCCCGTTCCCCCACGTCCCCCCGTTATCCCATTCCCCCCCCGTTACCCCCTATCCCCCCCCATTCTCCCCATCCCCCCCGTTACCCCAATCCCTCCCCCGTTATCCCCTATCCCCCCCCGCCCCCCCCCCGCCCCCCGGTACCGGCGGGCCGCTGGCTGTCGAGGCACTTCCCGCGGTAGGTCTCAAAGAGGCTGAGCGAGGCGTACCGCCGCCCCTCCCGGCCCTTCGCCGCGGGCCCCGGCCGCTCGGACATCGCGGGGGCCGCGCATTGAGCACGGGGGCCGCCGGGGCGGGCGGCTGGGCGCCTGGGGGGGGGGGGCGGCCGGGGGGGGGGGCCGGTGCGCCCCCCCCCGAAACGCGCCCCCCCCCCCAAAACGCGCCCCCTCCCCTAGGCCGGCCCGCCCCCCCCCCAGGCCCCGCAGGCCCAAGATGGCGGCGGGGCCCGGCGCGGTGATGGCGGCCCCCGGGGGGGGGGGCGGTTCGGCGGCGGCCATCGCGGCCGCCGCTTCGCCTCCCCGCGGCCGATACCGACCTGCGGGCGCCGGGCGGGCTCCGGTGGGGCCGCGGGAGGGCGCGGGGGTGGCGGATGGGGGCGGCGGGCGCGGATGGCGGCGGATTCCCGGTGGCCCAGCCCCGGCGGCGAGAGCGGCCCCGGCCCCGCCCCGCCAACGGCCGCCCGGCGGCTGCGCGCATGCGCGGCGCGGCGCCGGCGTCGCCAGGAGTGGGGCGGGGCCGCCGGGGAGCGGGCGCTGATTGGGCGGGAGCCGCGCCGGGCGCTGCCATGGCGACGAGGAGGGGGGGGGTTTGGGGGGCGGGGGCGGGGCTAACGGGTGCTCCCCCCGCCCGTCCCCCCCCCGCCGGCAGTGGCTTCGCGCCGCCGTGGCCACGCCCCCTCGGCTGGAAATCGCTCCCCCTCCCTGCCCCGCTGTTGCCACGGCAACCGCAGGCCTCGGCGCGGCAACCAGGCCGCGGCCTCCTTCCGGCCGCCGTCGCCGTGGCAACCGTCACCATGGCAACCGCGAGCCCCCCCCCCCCCCCCCCCCGGGGTTCTGGGAAAGGCGGAAGGGGCGAAACGCGCCCAAAGTTCCCCAAACTCGCCCCGAATTCACCACGAAAAGTCCCGGATTCTGCCGCGGACCCGCCCAAAGTTCCCCCAGCGCTCCCCGCTCCCACCCGAGCCGCCCCAAAGCTCACCCAAATCCCCCAAAATTTAACGGCCCCCCCAAACCCACCCCAAACCCACCCCAAATCCCCCAAATTCACCCCAAACCCCCCCAATCTCCCCCAAATCTCCCAAATTTCAAGCCAAACTGCCCCAAATCCCCCCAATCCCCCCGAGCCCCCCAGATTCCCTCAAGTCCCCCTGGTTTCCCCAAATCCCCTGAAACCCACCCCAAACCCTCCCAAAATTACCTCAAATCCCCCCAAATTCTCCCCAAATCTCCCCCAAAGTTTCTCCAAATCCCCCAAATCCCCCCAAACCTCCCGAATTTCCAGCCAATCCCTCCCAAATCCTCCCCCAATCCCCCCAAATCCTCCCCCAATCCCCCCCCAAATCCTCCCCAAATCCCCCCCGAATTCACTCCCAAATCCCCCCGAATTCACCCCAAATCCCCCCTGAATTCACCCCAAATCCCCCCGAATTCACCCCCCCAATCCCCCCGAATTCACCCCAAATCCCCCCAAAGTTTCCCCAAATCCCCCAATCCTCTCAAAATCCCTCCCAAAGTTCCCTGAGATCCCCCCAGATCCCCCAAATCTCCCCAAAGTTTCTCCAACCCCCCAATCCCTCCGAATTCTCCCCAAATCCCCCAAATTCATGCCGAATCCCCCAAATTCACCCCAAATCCCCCTCAAATTCCCCCCAAATCCCCCCAAATCCCCCCAAATCCCTACCAACCCGCCCCCAAACCCTCAAAATCCCCCAAATTCACCCCAAATCCCCCCAAATCCCCCCAAATCTCCCCAAATTCACCCCAAATCCCCCCAAATACCCCCCAAATACCCCCAAATTCACCCTAAATCCCCCCAAATCCCCCCAAATCCCTACCACCCCCCCCAAAACCCTCAAAATCCCCAAATTCACCCCAAATCCCGTCAAATCCCCGAAATTCACCACAAATCCCCCCAAATTCACCACAAATCCCCAAATCCCTACCAACCCGCCCCAAACCTCAAAATCCCCCAAATTCACCCCAAATCCCCTCAAAATCCCCCAAATCCCCCCAAATCCCCCCAAATTCACCCGAAACCCCCCGAATCCCCCCAAATCCCTACCGCCCCCCAAACCCTCAAAATCCCCCAAATTCACCCCCAATCCCCCCAAATCCCCCCAAATCTCCCCAAATTCACCCCAAATCCCCAAATTCACCCCAAATCCCCCCAAATCCCCCCAAATCCCCCCAAATTCACCCTAAATCCCCCCAAGTCCCCCCAAATTCACCCCAAATCCCCCAAATCCCCCCCAAATCCCCCCAAATTCACCCTAAATCCCCCAAATCCCCCCAAATCCCTACCAACCCCCCCCAAAGCCTCAAAATCCCCCAAATTCACCCCAAATCCCGTCAAATCCCCCAAATTCACCCCAAATCCCCCTGAATCCCCCCCAAATCCCCCCAAATTCACCCCAAATCCCCCAAATTCACCCCAAATGCCCCCAAATCCCCCCAAATTCACCCAAATCCCCCAAATCCCCCCCAAATCCCCCCAAATCCCCCCAAATTCACCCCAAATCCCTCAAATCCCCCCAAATCCCTACCGCCCCCCCCCCAAAACCCTCAAAATCCCCCAAATCCCCCCAATCTCCCCCAAATCCCCCCGAATCCCCCCGAATCCCCACCGCCCCCCCCAACCCCTCAAAATCCCCCCCAATCCGCCCCAAATCGCCGATCGCACGCGACGCCTTCGTTCCCCCTGCAGCCTTTATTCCCCAATAAATACCCCGCAGCGGGCGGGGGATAAATAAAACCCTACAAAAATAAACATTTACCGCCCCGACCCCCCCGCCGCCGCCGCCGCCGCCGCCGCCGCCCTGGGCCCTACACGGTAGGGCCGCGGCCCCATAAATTACATAAATACGGCAATAAATAACGCCCCCCCCCCATAAATAACGCGCCCTCCCCCAAAATACGAGGGGTGCGCACCCCAAACCCCCCCTCCCCAAAACAACACCGCGTTCACTCTGGTCCCTACTGACGCCTCCGCCCCGCTCCCCTCCCGCCCCGCGCCGTTCACTCTGGTCCCTACCGACGTCTCCGCCTCTCCCCCTCCCCAGCGTCCCCCCTTCCTTTAACCCCCCCCCGGGTCTCAGTCGACCCCCACCACCCCGAAATAGGCCTGCCCCCCCCCGTGGAGGTCGAGGAAGTGCGCCGCCGTGGTGGTGGCCGCCAGCTGGTCGCCGCGCCGCAGCTGGAAGACGGCGCCCTGGTAGAGCGACTCGAACCACAGCTGCCGCCCCCCCCCCGGCGGCTCCCCCGGCCCCCCCGGCCTCCCCTTCCGCCCCCCACCCCCCAGCCCCGGCGCCTCCGGCGGCTCCCCCCGGCGCCGGGGCAGACGGAGCGGACGGCGGTGAGCAGGGGCACGTCGCGGGGGTACTCCTCGGAGAAGCGGCTGACCGAGAGGCGCAGGGGGGCGGCGGCGTGGCGGGGGGGCAGCGCCCCCTGGAAGGCGGCGGCGGCGTAGACGAAGTAGAGGCCGTCCCGCGGCACCACCAGCTTGTTGCCCCGCAGCCGCACCCCGTTGCGCACCACCGACGGCGCCACGCGGTCGTCCCACACCGGGCCCCCCGGCGACGAGGAGGAGGCTGGGGGGGGGGGGGAAAAAGGGGGTTACGGGGGGGCCGCGGGGCTCTGGGTTGGGCCTGGGGCCCCCACGGCCCCATAAATGGCCCCACGGCCCCATAAACGGCCCCCCGGCCCTATAAACGCCCCGTGATCCTATAAACGCCCCGTGGTCCTATAAACGGCGCCACAGCCCCGTAGACACCCCGTGGTCCCATAGGCACCCCCTGGCCCTACAGACACCCCATAGGCGCCCCACAGCCCTACAGACACCCCATAGGCACCCCAATGGCCCTACAGACACCCCACGGCCCTATAAATACCCCCAGGGCCCTACAGACACACTATAGACATCCTGTGCCCCTATAGACACCCCGTGGCCCCATACAGACACCCCATGGCCCCACACTGCAGACACCCTACAGACACCCCATGGCCCTATAAATAGCCCCACGGCCCTACAGACACCCTATAGACACCCCGTGCCCCTATAGGCTCCCAATGGCCCTGTAGATACTCTATAGACACCCCCTGACCCTACACACACCCCATGGCCCTACAGACACCCTACAGACACCCCATGGCCCCATAGGCACCCCAATGGCTCTACAGACACCACACGGCCCTATAAATAGCCCCACGGCCCTAAAGACACCCTATAGACACCCCGCACCCCTATAGGCACCCAATGGCCCCGTAGATACTCTATAGACACCCCCTGACCCTACACACACCCCAATGGTCCTATAGACACCCCATAGCCCTATAGACACCCCAATAGCCCCACAGACACCCCAGTGACCCCACAGATACCCCATGGCCCTATAAATGACTCCACGACCCTACAGACACCCCAACAGCCGTATAGACACCCCACGACCCTACAGACACCCCACGACCCTACAGACACCCTACGACCCTACAGACACCCCAACCGCCCTACAGACACCCCACGACCCTACAGACACCCCACGACCCTACAGACACCCCAATGGCCCTATAGACACCCCAACGGCCCTATAGACACCCCAACGGCCCTACACACACCCCAACAGCCCTACAGACCACCCCACGGCCCTACAGACACCCCACGGCCCTACAGACACCCCACGGCCCTACAGACACCCCAATGGCCCTACAGACACCCCACAACCCTACAGACACCCCATGACCCTACAGACACCCAAACGGCCCTACAGACACCCCAACGGCCCTACAGACACCCCATGGCCCTACAGACACCCCAACGGCCCTACAGACACCCCAACGGCCCTATAGACACCCCAACGGCCCTACAGACATCCCACGACCCTACAGACACCCCATGACCCTACAGACACCCCAACGGCCCTACAGACACCCCCAACGGCCCTATAGGCACCCCACGGCCCTACAGACACCCCAACGGCTCCTACAGACACCCCATGACCCTATAGACACCCCAATGGCCCTACAGACACCCCACGACCCTACAGACACCCCAACAGCCCTACAGACACCCCAACGGCCCTATAGGCACCCCACGACCCTACAGACACCCCAACGGCCCTATAGACACCCCATGACCCTACAGACACCCCACGACCCTACAGACACCCCAACGGCCCTACAGACACCCCACGACCCTATAGGCACCCCAACAGCCCTATAGACACCCCAACGGCCCTATAGACACCCAACGGCCCTACAGACACCCCAACGGCTCCTACAGACACCCCATGACCCTACAGACACCCCACGACCCTATAGGCACCCCAACAGCCCTATAGACACCCCAACGGCCCTACAGACACCCCAACAGCCCTACAGACACCCCAACGGCCCTATAGACACCCCACGGCCCTACAGACACCCCCCGACCCTACACACAACCCCCGCTCTCCCTACCCCCCCGTGCCCCCCGGCCCCTATATCCCGCCACCCCCCCGCTGCCCAGCTCCCCCCGCGTCGCCCCGGCCCCGAATCCCCCGACACCCCCAAACCCCAAACCCCAAACCCCAACCCCAAACCCCAACCCCAAACCCCAAACCCCCCCGCTCACCCACGACGTGCGCCGCCGGTTTGTCCCCGCGCGCCGCCTGCAGCTCCACGGGCGCCGGGCGGGGCCCTGGGGACGGGGGGGGACAATGGGGTCAGGGGGGAACGGGGTCGGGGGGACAATGGGGTCAGGGGGACAATGGGGTTAATAGGGACAATGGGGTTAATAGGGACAATGGGGTCAGGGGGGAACGGGGTCGGGGGGACAATGGGGTCAGGGGGACAATGGGGTTAATAGGGACAATGGGGTTCATAGGGACAATGGGGTTAATAGGGACAATGGGGTCAGGGGGGAACGGGGTCAGGGGGGAACGGGGTTGGGGGGACAATGGGGTCAGGGGCACAATGGGGTCAGGGGGACAATGGTGTTAATAGGGACAATGGGGTCAGGGGGGGAACGGGGTCAGGGGCACAATGGGGTCAGGGGGGAACGGGGTCGGGGGGGAACAGGGTTAATAGGGACAATGGGGTGAGGGGGACAATGGGGTTAATAGGGACAATGGAGTGAGGGGGACAATGGGGTTAATAGGGACAATGGGGTTCATAAGGACAATGGGCTTAATAAGGACAATGGGGTTCATAAGGACAATGGTGTTAATAGGGACAATGGGGTCAGGGGGACAATGGGGTCAGGGGCACAATGGGGTTAATAGGGACAATGGGGTTAATAGGGACAATGGGGTTAATAGGGACAAGGGGGTCAGGGGGACAATGGGGTTAATAGGGACAATGGGATCAGGGGCACAATGGGGTCAGGGGCACAATGGGGTCGGGGCACAATGGGGTCAGGGCACAATGGGGTTAATAGGGACAATGGGATCAGGGGCACAATGGGGTCAGGGGCACAATGGGGTCGGGGCACAATGGGGTCAGGGCACAATGGGGTCAGGGCACAATGGGGTTAATAGGGACAATGGGGTCAATAGAGACAATGGGGTCGGGGCACAATGGGGTTTCCGGGTGCCCGCGGGGGGGCACACGGGGACGTTCGTTGGGGTTCGGGGCCGGTTTGGGGGGCACTCACCGAGGGGGGGTGACCGGCGCCGCCGCGGGGTCCTGGGGGGAGAAAAGGGGTCAGCGGGGACGGGGCGGCAAGGATTTGGGGACGGGGGGGATTTGGGGACGGGGATTTGGGGACGGGGATTTGGGGACGGGGGGATTTGGGGACGGGGATTTGGGGACGGGGATTTGGGGACGGGGATTTGGGGATGGGGATTTGGGGACGGGGGGATTTGGGGACGGGGATTTGGGGACGGGGATTTGGGGACGGGGATTTGGGGACAGGATTTGGGCACGGGGATTTGGGGTCGGGGATTTGGGGACGGGGATTTGGGGACGGGGATTTGGGGACGGGGATTTGGGGACGGGGATTTGGGGTCGGGGATTTGGGGACGGGGATTTGGGGACGGGGATTTGGGGACGGGGATTTGGGGACGGGGATTTGGGGACGGGGATTTGGGGACAGGGATTTGGGGACGGGGATTTGGGCACGGGGATTTGGGGACAGGGATTTGGGGACGGGGGGATTTGGGGACGGGGATTTGGGGATGGGGGGATTTGGGGACAGGGATTTGGGGGTTTGGGGACGGGGATTTGGGGGTTTGGGGACACGGGGATTTGGGGACACGAAGATGTGGAGATTTGGGGACGGAGATTTGGGGACAGGAGAGTTTAGAGATTTGGGGACACGGGGATTTGGGAACACGGGGACACAAGGATTTAGGGACACGGAGATTCGGGGACGTGAGATTTGGGGACACGGGGATTTGGGGTCAGGGACACGGGGATTTGGGGACATGAAGATTTGGGGACGAGGGAACAGCGGGACCTGGGGACGGGAGGGTTTGGGGACGGGGACACAAAGATTTAGGGACACAGGGATTCAGGGACATGAGATTTGGGGACACGGGGATTTGGGGACAGGGGGATTTGGGGTTGGGAAGATTTGGGGACGGGGGACGTGGGGATTTAGGGACAGGAGGATTTGGGGACGGGGGATTTGGGGACGGGGGCATTTGGGGTCGGGGACATGGGGATTTGGGGACACGGGGATTTGGGGACAGGAGGATTTGGGGACACAGGGATTTGGGGTCGGGGACACAGGGATTTGGGGTCGGGAGGATTTGGGGACACGGGGATTTGGGGACATGAGATTTGGGGATGTGGGGATTTGGGGTCGGGGACATGGGGATTTGGGGTCAGGAGGATTTGGGGTCGGGGACACGGGGATTTAGGGACAGGAGAATTTGGGGACGCAGGGATTTGGGGTTGAGAGGATTTGGGGTCGGGGGGATTTGGGGTCGGGGGATTTGGGGACACGGGGATTTAGGGACGCGGGGATTTGTGGATGCGGGGATTTGGGGCCGGGGGGATTTGGGGCCGGGGGGATTTGGGGTCGGGGGATTTGGGGTCGGGGGCGCACCTCTGGCGTGGTCCCGGCGGCGCGCAGGGCCGGCGGCGGCAGCAGCAGCAGCAGCAGCAGCAGGGCGGTGGCAGCACCCATGGGTGCCCGGCGGCGGCGGTGGCGGCGGCGGGGGGGACGGGGGACACGGCTCTGCCCCGGCCCCGCCCCGGCCCCCCCTTTATGGCCCCGCCGCCCCCGCCCGGCTTTCCCGCGGGGAAACACGCGGTGACGCGGCCCCCCCCCCGCGCCCCCCCCCCCCCCCCCTTGGGCCCCCCCGGCCCCCCCCCCGCCTTCCCCACCCCCCCCACCCCATAACCCCCCGTAGGGTGACCCCAAATCCCCCCCGCCCCTCGTTAGCCCGCTAATTGCCCCCCCCAACCCCCCCCCCGGGGGCCGGATGCGGCCCAGCCGGGCTGGGGCCCCCCGCCCCCCCCCCCCCCCGCCCCCCCGGATGCGGCCCCGAAAGCAGAAGTGGGCGCCCGCCCCCACGGGGGGGGGGGGGGTTGGGGTTTCGGGTCCCCCCCCCCCGCACTCAGCACCCCGCAGCCTGTGGGTTTTTTTGGGGGGGGGCGGCCCCCCCCCCTTTTATTGCCCCCCCCACAGCGGTTTTGGGGGATTCCGCGGCGGCGGTTTCGGGGGGGCCCCGTCCCGGCGGCGGTTTCGAGTCCCCCCCCCCCCGGCCCCACAGCACGTGGGCCTGGGCACTGGGGGCAGTTATGGGGTGGGGGGGCAGTTATGGGGTGGTGGGGGGCAGTTATGGGGTGGTGGGGGGCACTTATGGGGCGGTGGGGGGCACTTATGGGGCGGCGGGGGGCAGTTATGGGGTGGGGGGCAGTTATGGGGTGGGGGGGCAGTTATAGGGTGGTGGGGGGCAGTTATGGGGTGGGGGGGGCAGTTATGGGGCACCGGGGGGCAGTTATGGGGTGGCGGGGGGCACTTATGGGGTGGGTGGGGGCAGTTATGGGGTGGGGGGGCACTTATGGGGTGGTGGGGGGCAGTTATGGGATGGGGGCAGTTATGGGGTGCTGGGGAGCAGTTATAGGGTGGGGGGGGGCACTTATGGGGTGGTGGGGGGCAGTTATGGGATGGGGGGGCAGTTATGGGGTGCTGGGGAGCAGTTATAGGGTGGGGGGGCACTTATGGGGTGGTGGGGGGCAGTTATGGGATGGGGGGGCAGTTATGGGGTGGGGGGGCACTTATGGGGGTGGTGGGGGGCAGTTATGGGATGGGGGGGCAGTTATGGGGTGGGGGGCAGTTATGGGGTGGCGGGGGGCACTTATGGGGTGCGGGGGCAGTTATGGGGCACTGGGGGGCAGTTATGGGGTGGGGGGGGCACTTATGGGGCACCGAGGGGCAGTTACCGATGGGCACATGGGGGGGGCACTTATGGGGCACTGAGGAGCAGTTATGGGCCCATATTGGGGGGGCATTTATGGAGCGGCGGGGGGCAGTTATGGGGTGGTGGGGGGCACTTATGGGGTGGTGGGGGGCAGTTATGGGGCACTGGGGGGCACTTATGGGGTTGGGGGGCAGTTATGGGGCACCGAGGGGCAGTTACCGATGGGCCCATATTGGGGGGGGGGCACTTGCGGGGCGCGAGGGGCACTTGTGGGCTGGGGGGGGCACTTAGGGGGCACTTATGGGGCAGCCCCCCCCATCCCACCCACGACCTGAGCTGGGGGGGGGGCACAAGGGGCAGCGAGCAGCGGCGCCCCCCGCCCCCCCCCCAAATCCCCCCCCCCAAATCCCCCCCCTCACCGGGCCATGTAGGCCCGCAGGCGGCGCTCCCAGGCCCTCTCGGCCTCCTCCGAGCGCCCCCCCTGGGCTTTCGGGGCCCCCCCCCGGCGCGGGGGGCTCGGCCACGGCGGCGGCGTCGCGGGGCCCGAAGTGGGTGACGCGGGGCCGGGGCCCCCCGGGCAGCCCAGCCCCCGGTGGTCCCGTTTGAGGAGGGTCTTGGGGGGTCTTGGCCCCCCCCCGGCCGGGCCCAGCCCCCCCGGCCGTCCCAGCCCCCCCGCAGCAGCAGGCGGAAGCCCACGTTGCTGGGGGGGATGTGGAAGGCGGGGGGGCGGCGGGGGGCCCCCCCGGGCCAGGAGGTGGGCGGTGGAGGCGCGGTGCCGGGCGGGGGGTCGCGGAAGTGGCAGCCGCAGGTGGGGCAGAAGCTGGGGGGGGGGGCAAAAAAGGGGGGGGGCGAGGTTAGAGAGGGGTTGGGGGGTAAAAGGAGTGGGGTTTTTTTTTGGGGGGGGGGGAAGGAAAATAAGGGGGGAAATGGGGTCACGGGGGGGGGGGCGGCGCTGCAGGCGGAAAAAGTGCGGCGGCGGCGGCGGCGGCGGGGGGGCCGGGCCCCCCGGGGACAGGAAGGCGGCGGGGATGGGGCGGGGGGGCGTTAACCCCCCCCCCCCCCCCCCGGGGGGGGCTGGGACCCCCTGGAACCCCCGCTAAGGGGGCCGGGGGCACCCCCGAGGGGTCTGGGACACCCCCGAGGGGTCTGGGACACCCCCGAGGGGTTTGGGACCCCCCAACCCCCCTGTTAAGGGGTCTGGGACTGCCCTGAGGGGCTCGGGACCCCCCCGGATGGTTTGGGACCCCCCGGACGGTTTGGGACCCCCCGGATGGTTTGGGACCCCCCCATAGGGTTTGGGACCCCCCCATAGGGTTTGGGACCCCCCCCAACCCCCCTGTTAAGGGGTCTGGGACTGCCCTGAAGGGCTCGGGACCCCCGGACGGTTTGGGACCCCCCATAGGGTTTGGGACCCCCCCATAGGGTTTGGGACCCCCCCGGATGGTTTGGGACCCCCCCCGGATGGTTTGGGACCCCCCATCGGGTTTGGGACCCCCTGAAGGGTCTGGGGACCCCCCCCGAGGGGTCTAGGACCCCCTGCAGCCCCCGTTAAGGAGCCGGGGGCTTCCCTGAAGGCTTTGGGACCCCCAAAAGGGTTTGGGACCCCCCCCCCAGGTTCTGGGACCCCCCTAAGGGATCTGGGACCCCCCCCAGGTTCTGGGACCCCCCAAGGGATCTGAGACCCCCCGAAGGGTCTGGAACCCCCCCCCCAGGTTCTGGGACCCCCTAAGGGATCTGGGACCCCCCAGGTTCTGGGACCCCCAAAGCAGGGTTTGGGACCCCCCCCAGGTTCTGGGACCCCCTACGGGATCTGGGGCACCCCTAAAGGGTCTGGGACCCCCTAAGGGATCTGAGACCCCCCTGAAGGGTCTGGGCCCCCCCCCCCCCTGTTAAGGGGTCTGGGCCCCCCCGGGAGAGTTTGGGCCCCCCAAACGGTTTGGGCCCCCCCCCCGAAGGGGTCCGGGCTGCGAACTCACCTCCCAGCCTCCTCCCGGGCCTCCCCCTCCCCGCTCATCGTCCCCTCGTCGTCCCCGCGTGCCGGCCCCTCGCGCTTGTCCTCGGCCTCGGCCCCGGCGTCCCCCGCGGCTGCTTGGCCTTCGTCTCCTCCTCCTCCTCCTCCTCCTCCTCCTCCTCCTTCCTCCCCTCGTCCCCCGGCGGCGGCCTCCACTCCCGCAGCAGCCTGGCGAGCGCGCGGTGCCCGGCTCCCCGCGCCAGCCGCTCGGCCTCGCGCCTGCCCTGGGCGCCGCGGCCCAGCAGGTAGCGCACGGCGCGGGCGCGCCCGGCCCTGGCGGCGCACATCAGCGCGCTCCAGGCGAAGGCGTCGCGGAAGCCCGCGTCGCCGCCCTCGCGCTCCAGCAGGCGCCGCAGCGCCGCCACGTCCCCCTCCTGCGCCGCCCGCAGCAGCGCGTGGCCCTGCCGCTCCCGGAGGGCCGCGGGGGACGGGGCGGCGGCGGCGGCGGGGTCGCTGACGGCGGCGGCGGCGGCGGTGGCGGCGGCGTCGCGCGGCCGAGCACGAGGCTCTCGTAGAAGCGCCGCGCCTCGGCCCCCGCGGAGTCGCCGTGGTCCGGGGGCCGGGGGCTCGGCTCGGGGGCGGGCTCGGCGCGCAGCCCGTCCTTCCAGCCGCCCGCCGGGTCCCGGGCCCGGGTGAAGGCGATGAGGTGCGCCATGGGCGGCCGGGGCCTAGGCCGGGCTTCGGGCGGAGGGCTAGGCCGCGGTTGCCGCGGTGACGGCGCACTGCGCGTGCGCGGCGAGGGCGAGGCGGGCGGGCCGGGCCGGGGTCGCCATGGTAACGGGCCAGTGCGCATGTGCGGCGCTCCCTCACTCGTAGCCCCTCGCGCCGCGCCGCGGTCACCATGGTGACGCCCCCGACGCGCATGCGCAACGCGCGGCTGCGCGCAGCCCTTCGCTCAGGCCGCGATCAGCACCACGGCGACGGCTGAACGCGCACGCGCGGCGCCGCCCGTGCGCACGCGCGCTGCCGCAGCCACGCCCCGCACCGCGGCCCCCACCGCGCCCCGCGCCCCGCCGCGCGCTGCACGCCGGGAGTTGTAGTCCGGCGGCCGGCCTGGCGCCGCGCGAGGCCCGACGGGAGCGCGCCTCCGGGACTACACCTCCCGTCGGGGGCCGGGCGCGGGCGGCGCAGGCGCGGTGAGGGCGGAGCGGGTCGGGCCCGGCGCGGCGCGGCGCGGGCAGGGCCTTGGGGGCGAGGCGGCGGCGGCTGCGGGCCGGGGGCGGCCGCGGGGCCCGGCGCCATGAGCAGCTCCGAGGAGGTGTCCTGGATCTCCTGGTTCTGCGGCCTGCGCGGCAACGAGTTCTTCTGCGAGGTGGGGGCGGGGGGGGGCCACCGGGACGGGGCGGGGGGGCACCGAGTGGGGGGGGGCTGGGTAACGGGGGGGGGTCCCGGGTAACGGGGGGGGGTCCCAGGATAAAAGGGGGGGCACCCAATAAAGGGGGGGGGTCTAGGATAAAAGGGGGGGTCCCGAGTAACGGGGCGGGGTCCCGGGACAAGGGGGGGGGTCCCGGGTAACGGGGGGGGGTCCCGGGACAAGGGGGGCACCCAATAAAGGGGGGGTCCCGGGTAACGGGGGTCTAGGATAAAAGGGGGGTCCCGGGAAACGGGGGGTCCCGGGACAAGGGGGGGCTGGGTAACGGGGGGGTCCTGGGTAACGGGGGGGGTCTACGATAAAAGGGGGGGTCCCGGGTAACGGAGGGGGGTCCCGGGACAAGGGGGGGCACCCAATAAAGGGGGGGGCTGGGTAACGGGGGGGTCCCGGGACAAGGGGGGAGGGGGGCACCGAGTGGGGGCACCCAATAAAGGGGGGGGTCCCGGGTAACGGGGGGGTACCGGGACAAGGGGGGCACCCAATAAAGGGGGGGCTGGGTAACGGGGGGGGGTCTAGAATAAAAGGGGGGTCCTGGGTAACAGGGGGGGTCCCGGGACAAGGGGGGGCACCCAATAAAGGGGGGTCTAGGATAAAAGGGGGGGTCCCGGGACAAGGGGGGGGCACTGAGTAAGGGGGGCACCCAATAAAGGGGGGAGTCGTGGGTAATGGGGGGGGGCACCGGGATAAGGGGGGCACGAGTAAAGGGGTTTCTGGTAAAGGGGGGTCCCAGGTAAGAGGGGGCGTCCCGGGTAAAGGGGGGCCCCCAGTAAAGGGGAGAGCTCCCAAATAATGCGGGGGGTTTGGGGATCAAGGGGGGTCTCAAGTAATGGGGGGGTCTGTGAATAAGGGGGGGTCCTGAGGAAAGGGGGGAGTTGGGAGTTTGGGGGGGGGTGAATAAAGGGGGGGTCAGATAACGGGGGGTTTGGGTAAAGGGGGGGGTCCTGAATAAGTGGGGGTGGGGTAAGGGGAGGGTGTCCTGAGAAAAGGGGGGTACGGAATAAAAGGGGGGCTGTAATAAAGGGGGGTCCCGAGTAAAGGGAGGGGGCTTGAGTAAAGTGGGGGTGGTGCTGGGTAAAGGGGGGGTCTCGAATTAAGGAGGAGGGGGACGGTAAAAGGGGAAAGTTGTAAATAAAGGAGAGGGACCCAGAGTAAAGGGGGGTCCCCAAATTAAGGGGGTCCCGAATAAGGGGCGCCCCCCAGGTGGACGAGGACTACATCCAGGACAAGTTCAACCTGACGGGGCTCAACGAGCAGGTCCCGCACTACCGCCAGGCGCTCGACATGATCCTCGACCTCGAGCCAGGTGGGGGCTCGGGGGGTTTGGGGAGCTGGAGGGGGGGTCCTGGGGGCGCCCCCTCCCCCCGCTGACCCCCCCCCGGCCCGTTTTTCCCCCCCCCACAGACGAGGAGCTGGAGGATAACCCCAACCAGAGCGACCTGATCGAGCAGGCGGCCGAGATGCTCTACGGCCTCATCCACGCCCGCTACATCCTCACCAACCGCGGCATCGCCCAGATGGTGCGGCCCCAAGCCCCCCAAGTCCTGAAGCCCCCCCCCAAGTCTCTGAACCCCCCCCGGACCCCCCCGATCTCCTTTTTTCCCTCCCCCCCAGTTGGAGAAGTACCAGCAGGGAGACTTCGGGTACTGCCCCCGCGTCTACTGCGAGAACCAGCCCATGCTGCCCATCGGTACGGGGGGGGTCTTGGGGGGTCCTGGGGGGTCTCGGGGCTTGGGGGGCGGATTTGGGGGGCTGGGGGTTATGGGGAGGGGGCCGGGGGGTCAGGTTGTGGGGCTGGCGGGGGATCGAGGGGGTCAGGGGGTGTGGGGAGGGGGTTAGGGGGTGTGGGGGGGTCTTGGAGGGTTTGGGGGGTCCTGGGGGGTCACGGAGGTGGGGGGGGGGATTTGGGGGGCCTGGGGTTATGGGGAGGGGGCCGGGGGGTCAGGTTGTGGGGTTGGCGGGGAATCGAGGGGGTCAGGGGGGTGTGGGGAGGGGTTTAGGGGGATGGGGGGGGTCTTGGAGGGTTCGGGGGGTCCTGGGGGGTCACGGAGGTGGGGGATTTGGGGGGCCTGGGGGTTATGGGGAGGGGGCCGGGGGGTCAGGTTGTGGGGCTGGCGGGGGATCGAGGGGGTCAGGGGGTGTGGGGAGGGGGTTAGGGGGTGTGGGGGTCTTAGGGGGGTTTGGGGGGCTCCTGGGGGGTCACGGAGGGGGGGGATTTGGGGAGGGGGCTGGGGTGATCGGAGGGGGTGGGGGCTCTGTGGGGCTGTGGGGGGGGGGTTTGGGGCTCAGGAGGGTTTTGGGGGGGCCGTGGGGGGGGGGGCTTTGGGGGGGAGCAGGGGGGCTCTGGGCCCCTCGGGGGGCCGGGATCCATGGGGAGGGGTCTGCGCTTCGGGGGCCCCGAGGAGCTGGGGGCTCTGCGGGGCCGGGCTTCGCCTGGGGGGGGTCTCAGGGGCTGTGTCCGTATCTTGGGGGTCCCCAAGCCCCCCCCCGTGCCCCCCCGCAACCCCCCAGGGCTGTCGGACGTCCCGGGGGAGGCGACGGCGGCCGCGGCGCCCCGAGGCGCCGCGATCGGGGTTTTACGGGGCCGGGGCGTTTCCGGGTGGGTTTTGGGGGTCAGGCTTTATTTGGGGGGGTCTCGGGGGCCGTATCTATATTTGCGGGGTCCGTGCCCCCCCCCCAGGGCTGTCGGACATCCCCGGGGAGGCGATGGTGAAGCTGTACTGCCCCAAGTGCATGGACGTCTACACGCCCAAGTCCTCGCGGCACCACCACACCGACGGCGCCTACTTCGGCACCGGCTTCCCCCACATGCTCTTCATGGTGCACCCCGAGTACCGCCCCAAGCGGCCCGCCAACCAGTTCGTGCCCAGGTGGGGGCCGCGGGGGGGGGGGGCTGGAGGGGGGCGTTGGGGGGGCTGGGGGGCCGGCGGAGGGCCTGGGGGGGATTTGGGGGGGTTGGGGGGGTCATTGGGGGATTTGGGGGGGCTGGGGGGGGGTCGTTGGGGGATTTGGGGGGGGGGCTGGGGGGGTCACTGGGGGATTTGGGGGGGCTGGGGGCAGTTGGGGGGATTTGGGGGGGCTGGAGGGGGTCATTGGGGGATTTGGGGGCTGGGGGCCATTGGAGGGCCTGGGGGGGATTTGGGGGGTTGTGGGGGATTGGAGGGGGACTGGAGGGACTCAGGGGGCGTTGGGGGGCTGCGGGGGTCATTGGGGGATTTGGGAGGGGGCTCAGGGGGCATTGGGGGCCTGGGGGGGATTTGGGGGCTGGGGGGTCGTTGGGGGATTTGGGGGGGCTGGGGGGCCGTCGGAGGACCTTAGGGAGGGTTTGGGGGGGCTGGGGGGGGATTGGGGGGGGGGTTGAAAGGGGTTTTTGGGGGGGGATTTGGGGGGCGGCTGGGGGGTCTTCGGGGAGATTGGGGGGATTGGGGGGATTTGGGGGCTGGGAGGGGTTTGGAGGGGCTGGGGGGGGTGGAGGGTCTTTGGGGGGGTTGGGGGGTTGGGGGCATTGGGGGGGGGTTGGTGGAGGGGGGGGGGGGGGGGATTGGAGGGGATTTGGGGGGGCCTGGGGAGGATTAGGGGGCATTTGGGGCGGGCGCTGGGGGCTCTGTGGGGCCGGGGGGGGATTGGGTGAGCTCGGGGGGATTTGGGGGGGGGGGGCTCAGCGGGTTTTGGGGCACGGGGGGTGGGGGTCCGGGTTTTGTCAGCACCGCCCCCCAGGCTGTACGGGTTCAAGATCCACCCGATGGCGTACCAGCTGCAGCTGCAGGCCGCCAGCAACTTCAAGAGCCCGGTGAAAACCATCCGCTGAGCCCCCCCCGCGCCCCCGGGGGCCGGACCCCCCCCGCCCCCGTTTTGTCCTTAATTTCCTTTATTTTGGGGCCCGGAGCCGCCCCGAGCCCCCGCGCGTCGCCGGACGCAGGAATAAAAAAGTGGAGAAAACAAAAATGGTTTTTTTTTGGGGGGGGGGCTCCGAATCCGCGGCGTTTGGGCCCAAAGCGGTGGGAGGGGGCACTGGGGGGGGGGGCAGAGGGGGATGCTGGATTTTGGGTGCCCGGCCCCAAAATTTGGGGCGGTTTGGGGGCGTTTGGGGTGGTTTGAGGACGTTTGGTAAGGTTTTGCGTTTTAGGGGGCGGTTTGGGGACGTTATCAGCGCTTTTGGGTCGTTTTCAGCCGATTCTGAGGCGGGGTGAGCGCGGTTGAGGCCGAGGTTTGGTTTTTGGGGTGGTTTTGGGGACGTTTAGTGAGGTTTAAGGGCTTTGCGGGGTGATTTGGGGAAATTAACAACGCTTTGGGGGCATTTTGAGGGGATCCTGAGGTGGGGTGAGCACGTTTGAGGCCGAGGTTTGGGGTGGTTTGGGGTGGTTTGGGGCATTTTTGGGGATTTCGGGTTGGTATTGCGGCATTTCGGGGGTGGTTGGGGGCAGTTTGGGTGGCCTTGGTGCATTTTGGGGGCGTTTCAGCTGTTTTGGGGCTGTTTCGGAGGCGTTTCAGGCCAGGTTTGGGGTGCGCCGGGGTCTTTTGGGCCATTTTGCCCCACTTTTGGGGCTGGTTTCAGGGTATCTCAGGTGACCTCGGGGGTATTTTGGGGGGGGCTTTGGCATTTTGGGGCAGATTTGGGGCTGTTTTAGTAGTTTCGGGGGCAGTGTCTGGGCTATTTTGGAGAGATTTGAAGCTATTTTGGGGCATTTTGATATATTTTAGTAGCATTTTGGCACTTGGAAGGCACTGCTTGGGCTGTATTTTCACCTTTGATGCTATTTTGGGCGGTTAATAGTTTTGGGGGCGCTTTGGGGGCTCTCTTTGGGCCACGTTTTGGATTTTGATGCTCTTTTGGGGGCGTTTTAGCAGTCCGGGGTCACTCCGAGAGCAGATTTGGGACTTTTCGTGGGTTTTTCACAACGTCGGGCTCCTTCGGGGGCATTTGGACCAACACGGGGCCGTCCCGGGCCGGTTCGGGCCTTTCTGGTGCCATTCCGGGCCTTTTACGGGGCCTTTTTGGGGCCGTTTCGGGCCTTTTCGGGGCCGTTCCGGCCCTGCCCTCCCGTCCCCATGGCAACCGCCCCCTCCCGCCGCCATCTCGCGCCCGGCCCCAAGATGGCGCCCGTCGCCACGGCAACAGCGCGCGCGCGCGTCCCTCGCCGGCCCCCGTCGCGCGGCCGGAAGTCCCGCCCCCGCGCGGGCCGGAAGTTCCGCCCCGCGCCGGGTCCCGCTTCCGGCCGGGCGGCGATGGCGAAGCTGCTGAGCTGCGTCCTGGGGCCGCGGCTCCCCTGCCGCGTGCACCGGCGGCGGGCGGCGGGGCCCGGGCCGCGCGGGGAGGGGCCGCGGGAGCCCAGCCGGGTGCGGGGGGGCGGGGAGCGGCACCGGCGGGGGGTTGGGGGGGAGGTTACCGGGAGGGGAGGGGGAGAAACCGGGAGGGGAGGGGCCGGGGAGGGGAACCGGGGCCGGGGGGGGAGGGGACCGGTACCGGGGGGGGGGGGGGGGCGGTTAGTGGAAGGGAGGGGTCTGGGGGGGCGGGGGGGGGAACCGGGGAGGGGAGGGGCCGCGGGGACGGTTACCGGGAGGGGGAGGGGCTGGAGAGCTGGAGGGCACCGGTACGGGGGGGGGGGGGCGTTACCGAGATGGGAGGGGTCTGGGGGTGGGGGGCACAAAGGTACCGGGGGGGGGCAGAACCGGGACGGGAGGGGTCTGGGGGCGCACTTGTGGGGGGGGAGGGAACCGGTACCGGGCACCGGGATGGGAGGGGTTGGGGGGACCTGGGGGGCGGAACCGGGACAGGGGGGGCGCAGAGGGGACGGGGGGGTGCAGAGGGGGGTCTCACGGCCCGGTGCCCCCCAGGACTCGTACTACCAACCGCGGGGGCTGGAGAAGCACACGGACAGCGTGCTGGCGCTGGTGAGGGCGGGGGGACCCCCAAACCCCCCCCGGGGACCCCCCCGGGACCCCCCCCCCCCGGGGCTCTGTGCCCCCCCCCGGTGCCGCTGACCCCCCCCCCCCCCGCCCCCCAGGCCTCGGTGCTGTGGTCCATCCTCGTGCTACGCCTCTGGCCGCCGCCGTCTTCTCACCTCTACCGGAAAGGTACCGGGGGGGGGGGGGGGGGGCAACACCACCGTTACTGCCCTCCCCCCCCCCCCCCAGGGCTGCTGACGATGTCCCGCGTGGTGCCGCTGTCCCACTGCGCCGCCACCGTGCTGCTGCTGCTGGCCGGCGTCGCCTGCCTCAGAGGTGGGGGCAAAATAAAACCGGGACCCCCCCAGATTTAAGGGGGGGGGCACCGGGGGGGGGGGGGGGCCTGAACCCAAGGACCCCCCCCCCCCCCAAAAAAAAAGGCATCGGGCGCTGGAGCAACCCGCAGTACGTGGGAGTTCATCACGGTGCTGGAGGACAGCCACCGCCTGGGCACGCCCGAGGTCAAGGTGGGGGGGGATCGACGTGGGGGGGGCCCTGAGGGCGAGGGGGGCCCTAAAATGTGTCCCCCCCCTCGGTGTCCCCCCCCCGCAGCGCAAGCTGGCCGCGCACACCTTCGACTTCCGCAGCTGGCCCGTCGACTTCCGCTGGGACAGTGCCGGGCGGCTCCTGGTGAGCCCCCCCCCCGATTTTTGGGACCCCCCAAATTTTGGGACCCCCCCCCCGCTGGGATTGAGCCCCCCCCTGACCCCTCCCCGCCCCGCAGGGGGGGGGCCCGGGCCGTGCCCCTGCTGCGCGCCCCCCCCGGCACCGCGGGGCGGCCGCCGGCCTCCTGGGGGCCCTCAAGAAGCTGCCGTGCCAGCTGGCCAGGTGGGCGGGGCCTGAGGGGGGCAGGGCCGGAAGGGGGTGGGGCCTGAAAGGGCGTGGCCGGAAGGGGCGGGGCTTCAGGGGGGCGGGACCGGAAGGGGCGGGGCTTCAGGGGAGGGACTGGAAGGGGCAGTGCTTCGTGGTGGGAGGAGCTTGTGTGGGTGGGGCAGGGGCGGGGATTGGGTGGGGATGGAGGGGCGGGGCTTCAATGTGGCCACGCCCCTTTGCGTGGTGGGCGGGGCTCGAAGGGGTGGGGCGCCTGGGGGCGGGGCTTGTGCAGGGGGTGGGGCAGAAGGGGGCGGGGCTTGAGGGGGAAGGGGTTGGGGGTGGGGCTTCCATTGGCCACACCCCTGGGGTGGTGGCTGGGAGGGGGCGGGGCTTGGGTGGGGGCGGGGCTTGTTTGGGGCGGGGCTTGTTTGGGGCGGGGCTTGTTTGGGGGCGGGGCTTGTTTGGGGGCGGGGCTTGGGTGGGGCCGGAAGGGGAAGCAGATTGGAAGCTTGGGGTCTGGTGGGCGGGGCTCCCAGAGGCCACGCCCCCTTATCATTTCCTTTAAGGAAGTGGGCGTGGCCAGGCGGTGGGCGGGGCTCCCACCCCTGTCCCCGCCCCCTTAAAGCGGGCAGTGCTCCCCCCACGAGGGAGGGACCTCGCCCCTCGTGGGCGGGGCCAAAGGGAAGCCCCGCCCCCTGATGGGCGTGTCCTCGCTGACCCCGCCCCCCGGTGGGCGTGTCCTCCGCGGGCCCCGCCCCCCGCCCCGCCCCCCGCAGCCTGGTGCTGGCGCACACGCTGGGGCGCCGCATGCTGTTCCCGGGCTCCGTGCGGCTGCTGCAGAAGGCGCTGCTGCCGGTGCTGCTGCAGGGCCAGGCGCGCCTGGTGGAGGAGGTGAGCGCCCCTCCAGATTCGGGGACCCCCCCCAGATTTTAGGGACCCCCCCCTCTAATAAATCCCCCCCCCCAGTGCGGCGGGCGGCGCAAGCTGCTGGCCTGCGACGGCAACGAGATCGACACCATGTTCGCTCGACCGCCGCGCCGCGCCCGGCCCCCGCGGGCAGAAGCTGGTGAGCGGGAACCGAGGGGGGCACGGGGGGCGCCCTGCGTGCGTGTCCCCCCCCCCCCCACACTCCTACCACCCCCCCCTGCCCCCCCAGGTCATTTGCTGCGAGGGCAACGCCGGGTTCTACGAGGTCGGCTGCCTCTCCACGCCGCTCGAGGGTACGGACCCCCCCCCCTTTTGGCCCCCCCCCCGCCCCATAAAGCCCCCCCCCCACCCTATAACCCCCCTCCCCATAGGGACCCCCCCCATCTTTATGCCCCCCCGCAGCACCCCATGCGCTCCCACCTGGGGGGTCACAGCCCCTTTTGGGGAGCTCCTTTTATTGGGGGGGGGGGGTTTTTATTCGTGGGGGGGTCCCTGGGGTGCTCTTTTATCCGGGGGGGGTCCCACGGGGGGGGTCCCACCCCCATCCTCAGCGGGGTGAGGGATCCCCTCTATTTCCCCTGCCCCCCCCCAGCACCCTATCGGTTCCCCCCCAGGGGGGTCGCAGCCCCTTTTCGGGGGGGGCTCTTTTTACCGGGGGGGCTCTTTTTTTTGCGGGGGTGTCCTTAAGGAGCTTTTTTATCTTTGGGGGGGGGTGACACCATTTTCTCCCCCACCCCCAGCCGGCTACTCCGTCCTGGGCTGGAACCACCCCGGCTTCGCAGGCAGCACGGTGAGCGCCCCCCCCCCCCAACCTGCCCCCCCGCAAATTTTTGGCCCCCCCCCCGCCCCCGTAACGCCCCCCCCGCCCCGCCTGCCCCCCCCCAGGGGGTGCCGCTGCCGCAGAGCGAGGCCAACGCCATGGACGTGGTGGTGCAGTACGCACTGCAGCGCCTCGGCTTCGCGCCCCGCGACCTCGTGCTCTACGCCTGGTCCATCGGCGGCTTCACCGGTACGTGGGGGGGGCGCGGGGCGTGGGGGGGGGGGGGCACGGTAACCCCCCCCGGGTAAAACCGAGCCCCCCCCCGCAGCCACGTGGGCAGCGATGTCGTACCCCGAGATCGGGGCCCCTGGTGCTCGACGCCTCCTTCGACGACCTGGTGCCGCTGGCCCTCAAGGTGCTGCCCAGCAGCTGGCGTGAGTGTGCCCCCCCCCCTCGCTAATTAACCCCCCCTCGCTAATTAACCCCCCGCTAATTAGCACCCCCCTTTCGTTACATTAACCCCCCTATTAATCGCACAGGGGAGCTGGTGACACGCACGGTGCGCTCAGCACCTCAACCTCAACAACGGGGAGCAGCTCTGCAGGTAGGGGGGGCCCCCCGCGCCTGGGGGGGGGGGGAGGGCTCTGCCATCGTGTGCCCCCCCCCAAAATAACCCCCCCCCCCCCCCCCCCCCCCAAAAAGGTACCAGGGCCCCGTGCTGCTGGTGCGGAGGACGCGGGACGAGATCATCACCACCACGTGAGTCGGAGGGGGGGGGCAAAAATTTGGGGCGGGGGGATTAAAAATGGGGGTGCGGGGGGTGAGGGTTAAGGGGGGGGCATCCCCACGGTGCCCCCCCACCCCAAAATGCAGCCCCCCCCCCCTCAGGGTCCCCGAGACCCCGCCTCCAACCGGCGGCAACGACCTCCTGCTGAAGCTGCTGCAGCACCGGTGAGGGGCGCGGAGGGGGGCGGGGGGTCGTGGAGAAGGGGGGGGGCTCTGAAATCCCCCCCCGCCCCCCCAGGTACCCCAAGATCATGGCCGACGAGGGCGTCCGCGTGGTGCGCGAGTGGCTGGCGGCCGCCACCCCCGCCGAGGGAGAGTAAGAGGCGGCCCCCCCGCGGGGAAACGGGGCCCCCCCCCGAGCCCCCCCCACCCCATTGGGACCCCCCAGACCCCATTGGGACCCCCCAGACCCCATTGGGACCCCCCCAGACCCCATTGGGACCCCCCAGACCCCCATTGGGACCCCCCCAGACCCCATTGGGACCCCCCCCACCCCATTGAGACCCCCCCCAGACCCCATTGGGACCCCCCCCCCCGACCCCATTGGGACCCCCCCCGACCCCATTGAGACCCCCCCCAGACCCCATTGGGACCCCCCAGACCCCATTGGGACCCCCCCAGACCCCATTGGGACCCCCCCACCCCATTGAGACCCCCCCAGACCCCATTGGGACCCCCAGACCCCATTGGGACCCCCCCCACCCCATTGAGACCCCCCCCCAGACCCCATTGGGACCCCCCAGACCCCATTGAGACCCCCCCGACCCCATTGGGACCCCCCCGACCCCATTGGGACCCCCCAGACCCCATTGGGACCCCCAGACCCCATTGAGACCCCCCCCCAGACCCCATTGGGACCCCCCCGACCCCATTGAGACCCCCCCGACCCCATTGGGACCCCCCCCGACCCCATTGCCCCCCCCCAGACCCCGTTAACCCCCCCATTTACCCCACTCCCCCCCTTTACCCCATTCCCCCTCCTCACCCCACCCCCTCCGTGACCCCCAATGCCCCCCCCCGCCCCTTTTATCCGGGGGGGCCCCGGGGGTCCCGCCCCCCCCCCCCCCCCAGCCCCCCCGTTGCAGGCGCCGTGGCGCAGCGCTGCCCCGTGGACGAGGCGTGGTGCTGTGCCGCCCTGGGGGGCTTCGCCGCCGACCGCGCCCCCTTCCCCTGGAGCCTGGGTGAGCCTGGGGGGGGCACAAAGTGGGGGGGGGGGGCGTGATGGGGGGGGGGGGCACGGCCCCCGTTTAACGCCTGACCCCCCCCCCCCCAAAAGGCGAGGAGATGGCGGTGGAGCAGCGCCGGCAGCTGGCCCTCTTCCTGGTAAGGGGTCGTTGTGGGGGGGGCCCACCAATGCCCCCCCCTCGTTAATTAACGCCGCGCCCTTTTAATTGTCCCCCCCCCCAGGCGCAGAAGCACCTGCAGAACTTCGAGGCCACGCACTGCACCCCCGCTGCCCCCCCACGCCTTCCGCCTGCCCTGGAGCCTGTGACCCCCCCTGCTCCGTGCCCCCCCCCATCACCCCCCCCCGCACGCTGTACATTGCCCCCCCCGCCCCAAAACCCCCCCCCCCCCGCCGCCCCCAGCACGGGAGTAAAGGTATTTTTGGTACTGGTGCCGCGGCGTGCGTCGGGGGGGGGGCATGGGGGGGGAAAATGGGGTGGGGGGGGGGGTAAAATGGGGGGGGGGATAAATTGGGGGGTGTGCGGGGGGGGGGATGGGGGGGGGATAAATTGGGGGGTAAAATGGGGGTGGGGGGATAAAGTGGGGGGATAAATTGGGGGGTAAAATGGGGGTGGGGGGATAAATTGGGGGGTAAAATGGGGGTGGGGGGATAAATTGGGGGGATAAATTGGGGGGGATAAAAGGGGGGGGGATAAATTGGGGGGGTAAAATGGGGTGGGGGGATAAATTGGGGGGGTAAAATGGGGTGGGGGGATAAATTGGGGGGGGTTGGGGGGGTAAAATGGGGTGGGGGGATGAATTGGGGGGGGTGTCCCAAACGACAGCCACAGCGCCCCCTGCGGTTCCGTCCTTTATTAGCGAGCGAAGCTGAAATAATTGGGGGGGGGGGGGGGGGCGGCCCCCCCCCAGAAAAAGCACCCCCAGGGAGGGGGCAGCACCAGCGGGGGGTCCTGGGAGGGTCCTGGAGGGTCCTGGGAGGGTCCTGGAGGGTCCTGGGGGGTCCTGGGCATCTGGGGGTCCTGGAGCTTGGGGGGTCCCGGGCATGTGGGGGTCCCGGGGGGCGCCCCCCCTAGGGGTGCTGGCGGCGGTTGAGCAGGAGGCAGCAGGAGCTCAGCGCCCCCCCCAGCTTGGCCGCCTCGCTCAGCGCCGCCGGCACCAGCGTCACCCCGGGCAGCTTCTGGAACGGCTGCGGGCGGGGCGGGGGGCGGGGGCCGGGTCAGGGCACGCCCCCCGACGAGGCCACGCCCCCCGCCGAGGCCACGCCCCCTCCTGCGGAGGCCACGCCCCCAGCCCTCAGGCCACGCCCCCCAGCCCCCTCCCCGCTCCCCCAGCACCACCCCCTGCTCGTTTTGACCCCGCCCCTTCAGCCCCGCCCCCTTTAGCCCCGCCCCTCACCATGTGCCCGGCCACGCCCCTTCCCGGCCACGCCCCCAGCCCTCAGACCACGCCCCCCAGCAACCCCCCTCCCACTCCCCCACTGTTAACCCCCTGCCCGTTCTGACCCCGCCCATCCCCGCCCCCTTAAGCCCCGCCCACCCCTTAAGCCCCGCCCTCCCCAAGCCCCGCCCTCCGCCTTAAGCCCCGCCCACCTCTTAAGCCACCCCCAAGCCCCGCCCGTCCCAAGCCCCGCCCACCCCCTAAGCCCCGCCTATCCCCCTCCAAGCCCCGCCCACCCCTTAAGCCCCGCCCACCCCCGAAGCCCCGCCCACCCCTCTAAGCCCCACCGCCCCACCCACCACAAGCCCCGCCCATCCCCCAAGCCTCGCTCACCCCCTTAAGGCCCCGCCCACCCCCCCCTTAAGGCCCCCGCCCACCCCCCGCCCCGCCCACCCCTAAGCCCCACCCCCCAGCCCCGCCCACCCCCTTAAACCCCGCCCACCCACCAAGCCCCGCCCACCCCCCTTAAGCCCTGCTTGCCCCCTAAGCCCCGCCCCCGCCCCCGAAGCCCCGCCCACCCCCCCTAAGCCCCGCCCCCTTGAGCCCCACCCCCCTTAAGCCCCGCCCACCCCAAGCCCCGCCCCCTTAAGCCCCGCCCCAAGCCCCACCCACCCCCTAAGCCCCGCCCACCACCTTAAGCCCCGCCCACCCCGAAGACCCGCCCACCCCTTAAGCCCCGCCCACCCCTTAAGCCCCGCCCACCCCCTTAAGCCCCGCCCCCCCCCGAAGCCCCGCCCATCCCCCCAAGCCCCGCCCCTTAATCCCCGCCCGCTCCCCTTAAGCCCCGCCCCTTAAGCCCCGCCCACCACCAAGCCCCACCCATCCCCCCCTAAGCCCCGCCCACCCCCTTGAGCCCCACCCCCAAGCCCCGCCCACCCCTTAAGCCCTGCCCCCAAGCCCTGCCCACCCCCAAGCCCCACCCATCCCCCCAAGCCCCGCCCACCCCCAAGCCCCGCCCACCCAAGCCCCCGCCCCCCACGCCCCGCCCACCTGCAGGCTGCCCGGGAACTCCTCGGGGCTGCGGTGCACCAGCACGGCGCCCCCCGCGCCCCCGCGCGTACAGGCAGTTCCCGGCCGGGTCGTCCGGCACCGACAGGCGCCCGTAGGCGTGGTCCGAGAGCTGCTCCATGGCCTGGGGGGGGGGGGGGGCATAAACCACGGGGGGGTCAGCACCCACCCCCCGGGACCCCCCCGCCCCCCATACCCCCCCCCCGCCCACCTTGATGGCGCGGCGCGCCGCCTCGCTGCTGCCGATGGCGATGGTGTCGGGGGCGGCCATGCTGCAGAAGCTCTTCAGGGTGGCCCCCCGGCCACCGGCACCGTGGACACGGCGAAGTCCTGTGGGGGGCAAATAAAGGGTTAAAAGCCCCCCCCCCAAAAAAAATCCACCCCCCCCCCCCCCCAAAAATAGGGCTCACCCGGAAGGTGTCGGCCACCGCCTCGGCCCCGCGGTGGTTGGTCCACGAGGAGATGCCCACGAAGAACTCACGGCCTGGGGGGGGCAAAATTGGGGGGGGGGTCAAGGGGCACTGGGGGGGCAGGGGGTAATGAGGGGGGGGGGTCAAAGGGTAATGGGGGGGGGGGCAGGGGGACACCGCCCCGTGTGCCCCCTCCCACCCCAGACGCCTCGGTTTTGGGTCCCCAGTTTGGGTTAGGGATGATTTTTTTGGGGAGGGGGGTTGGGGGGTGGGGGTCCCTTTTGGGGGGTGTCCCCGAATCTTGGGGGCCCCCTCACCGGTGAAGAGCACATCGCTCCCGTCCAGCGTCGCCCCCTCGTCCGTCAGCGCCACCACGCGCAGCTTCAGCTCCTCCAGCACCGCCCGGACGCTGCCCAGCTGGGGGGGGGGCACAGTGTCACCCCCCCCCCCCGGACCCCGAACCCCCCATAAACCCCCCCAAATCCCCCCCCAAACCTCCCTATAACCCCCAAAACTCGCTATAACCCCCCATAATGCCCCGAAATCCCCCCGAAACCCCCCTATAACCCCCCCCATAACCCCCCCAAAGCCCTCTACAAGCCCCCCAGCCCCCCCAACCCCATTGTAACCCCCCAAAGTCCCCCTGTAGCCTTCCAACCCCCCCCATAACCCCCCCTAAAGCCCCCAAATGCCCCTATAACCCCCTAAATCCCTCCATAACCCCCCCATAACATGCCCAGCCCCCCAGTAACTCTCACAAAACCCCCACAATCCCCCTAAACCCCTTGTAACCCCCCCGATCCCCCCCATAACCCCCCCCCCAGATCCCCCCTAACCCCCCCCAACCCCCTTAAAACCCCCCATAACACCCCCATAACCCCCCATAACCCCTCCAGCCCCCCATAGTCCCCCCATAACCCCTCCCAACCCCCTTGTAACCCCCCCCCAAATCCCCTCTTAAGCCCCCCCCAAGCCCCCTCACCACCCCAACCCCTTGTAACTCCCTCCAGCCCCCCCCCATAACCCCCTTAAAACCCCCCCCATAACCCCCCCAACCCCTTGTAACCCCTCTAAGCCCCCCATAACCCCTCCAGCCCCCCCCATAAGTCCCCTCTATAACCCCCCCCCAACCCCTTGCTACACCCCCCCACCCCCCCATAGCTCCCCCATAACCCCCCCCAACCCCCTTGTAACCCCCTCCAGCCCCCCCATAACCCCCTTAAAACCCCCCCATAACACCCCTATAACCCCCCATAACCCCTCCAGCCCCCCCATAGCCCCCCATAACCCCCCCCAACCCCCTTGTAACCCCCCTCAAGCCCCCCATAACCCCCTTAAACCCCCCAGAACACCCCTATAACCCCCCCAAGCCCCTTGTAACCCCCCCGTAGTCCCCCCAGCCCCCCCATAGTCCCCCCTATAACCCCCCCCACCCCCGTTGTAACCCCTCCCGACCCCCCATAACCCTCCCAACCCCCTTGTAACCCCCTCCAGCCCCCGATAACCCCCTTAAAACCCCCCCATAACCCCCCCAACCCCCTTGTAACCCCTCCAAACCCCCCGTAACCCCTCCAGCCCCCCCATAGTCCCCCTATAACCCCTCACAACCCCCTTTGTAACCCCCCCCAACCCCCCCATAGCCCCCCCCATAACCCTCCCAACCCCCTTGTAACCCCCCTCCAGCCCCCCCATAACCCCCTTAAAACCCCCCGTAACACCCCTATAACCCCCAAGCCCCTTGTAACCCCCCCCGTAGTCCCCCCAGCCCCCCATAGACCCCCTATAACCCCCCCAACCCCCTTGTAACCCCCCACGCCCCCCCCCCATAACCCTCCCAACCCCCTTGTAACCCCCTCCAGCCCCCCCATAACCCCCTTAAAACCCCCCATAACCCCCCAACCCCTTGTAACCCCTCCGACCCCCCCCCCCATAACCCCCCCATAACCCCCCCAACCCCTTGTAACCCCCTCCAGCCCCCCCATAGTCCCCCTATACCCCCCCCCCCCAACCCCCTTGTAACACCCCCCCCACCCCCCCATAGCCCCCCCCCATAACCCTCCCAACCCCCTTGTAACCCCCCTCCAGCCCCCCCATAACCCCCTTAAAACCCCCCATAACACCCCTATAACCCCCCATAACCCCTCCAGCCCCCCCATAGTCCCCCCATAACCCCCCCCCAACCCCTTGTAACCCCTCCGACCCCCCCATAACCCCTCCAGCCCCCCCATAGTCCCCCTATAACCCCTCCCACCCCCCTCGTAACCCCCCCGACCCCCCATAACCCCCTTAAAACTCCCCATAAGACCCCTATAACCCCCTTGTAACCCCCCCCGGCCCCCCATAACCCTCCCAACCCCCCTTGTAACCCCCTCCGAGCCCCCCATAACCCCCCTTTAAAACCCCCCCCCATAACCCCCCCCAACCCCCTTGTAACCCCTCTAAGCCCCCCATAACCCCTCCAGCCCCCCCATAGTCCCCCTATAACCCCTCCCACCCCCCTTGTAACCCCCCCGACCCCCCCCATAACCCCCCCATAACCCCCCCAACCCCTTGTAACCCCCTCCAGCCCCCCATAACCCCCATAGTCCCCCCCATAACCCCCCTATAACCCCCCAACCCCTTGTAACGCCCCCCACCCCCCCCATAGCCCCCCCATAACCCCCCCAACCCCCTTGTAACCCCCTCCAGCCCCCCCATAACCCCCCCCCTTAAAACCCCCCATAACACCCCTATAACCCCCCATAACCCCTCCAGCCCCCCATAGTCCCCCCCCATAACCCCCCCAACCCCCTTGTAACCCCCCTCCAGCCCCCCCATAACCCCTTTAAAACCCCCCATAACACCCCTATAACCCCCATAACCCCTCCAGCCCCCCCATAGTCCCCCTATAACCCCCCCCCCAACCCCTTGTAACCCCCCCCAGCCCCCCCCCCCCATAACCCCCTTAAACCCCCCCCTCGCAACCCCTCCCCCCCCGACCCCCCCATAACCCCTCCCCCCAAACACCCCCATAACACCCCTATAACCCCCCCCCAACCCCCTCGTAACCCCCCCCCCCGACCCCCCCGTAGCCCCCCAGCCCCCCCACCCTCGTCCCTGCGGGCGGGCAGCCAGGGCCGGGTGAGCAGCGCGGTGTCGCCCTGCACCACGGCCACGTCCTCGAGCAGCACCGCGCGCGGCCGCGCCGCCGGCAGCTGCAGCAGCTGCAGCCCCAGCTGCTGGCGCAGGGACCCCCGCCAGGGACCCCCAGCTGCCGGTGGGCCTTGGCCAGGTCCAGGGGCCCCCCCGGCCCTCGGCCCCCGACCCCGCCGGCGGCAGCGGCCCGCACCACCGCGTGGCTGAAGCGCCCGAAGGAGCCCGGGCCCGACATCGCCCCGGGGGGGTCGCTAAGGGGCTTTGGGGGCTCCTGGGGAGGTCTTTGGGGGGTCGCGGGGGGGGTTCTGGGGTTACTGGGAGGTCTCTGGGGGTCCTGAGGAGTTCCTGGGGGTCCCTGGGGGGGCTTTGGGGGTCCTCTGGGACCCTGGGGGTCCTGGGTGTCCCTGGTGTCCTGGTGGGGTCCTTGGGGGGTCTGGGGGGATCCTGGGGTCCCTGAGGGGTCCCTGAGGGGCTTTGGGGGCTCCTGGGGAGGTCTTTGGGGGGCTTGGGGGTTCTGGGGAGTTCCTGGGAGGTCTCTGGGGGTTCTGAGGGAGTTCCTGGGGGGGTCTTTGGGGTCCTGGGGGGTCCTTGGGGACCCTGGGGGGTCCTGGGTGTCCCTGGCGTCCTGGTGGGGTCCTTGGGGGGTCTGGGGGTCCTGGGGGTCCCTCAGGGGTCCCTAAGGGGCTTTGGGGGGGTCCTGGGGAGGTCTTTGGAGGTCTTGGGGGGTTCTGGGGAGTTCCTGGGAGGTCTCTGGGGGTCCCTAGGGGGTCCCTAGGGGTCTTTGGGGGTCTTTGGGGGTCCTTGGGGGGTCCTGTGGGTCCCTGGGGGGGTCACTAAGGGGCTTTTGGGGTCCTGGGGGGGTCCTCAGCTCGCCATGGGGTGGGCAGAGGTGGTCCGAGGCCTGGAGGAGGGGGTGAAGAGGGGGTGAGCTCCGACCCCAAAGTCGGGGCCCAAAGGCAAAGCCCGACCCTAACCCCAAACCCCGACCCCGACCCTGACCCCGACCCCAAACCCCCGCCCAGGCCCCAAAACCCCCAACCCGAAGCCCCAGCCCTGATCCCAAACCCTGACCCCAACCCTAACCCCAAACCCCACCCTCCTAACCCCAAACCCCGGCCCTGAACCTAACCCCTGCGCCCAAACCCTAAACCCGACCCCCGACCCCCAACCTCAAAACCCCAACCCTGACCCCAGGCCCCAAACCGACCCCAAAACCCTGACCCTAGCCCCAAAACCAGGCCCTGACCCCAAAACCCCAAACCCCAAAACCCCAAACCCCCAAACCCCAACCCTGACCCCCAAACCCCAACCCTGACCCCCAAACCCGCCCCCAAATCCCTGAGCCTAACCCCGCCCCCTGACCCAAAACCCCTGAATCTAACCCCAAACCCCCCAAACCCCGCTTCTAACCCCGAAACCCAACCCCAACCCCGCCCCCCGCCCCTCCCCCCGCTCCCAAGCCCCGTCGCTGCCATCCACAGGCCGCGCTAGGCCCCCCCTAATTAACACCCCGCTAATTACCCCCCTAATTACCCCCCCCGCACCGCGCTCGGGCCGGGTCCTCCCGCCTGGGTCCTCCGCCTTCCCGGCAGCCCCCGCGGCGCGCCCCCTCCTCCCCCCTCGTCTGCGCGGCGCGGGGCGGGGCCCGGCCGCGACCCCCGGGGGCGGGGCTCGAGGAGGCCACGCCCACAGGGGGCGGGGCGAGGGGGCGGGGCCACGCCCCCTGGTCCCAGCTGGCGGCGAGGGGAGGGAGGGGAGCGGGTCTGGGGCCACTGGGGGCAGTACTGGGCTGTACTGGGCCGTACTGGGAGGTACTGGGGGTACTGGGGGCACTGGAACATACTGGGAGATGGTGGTACTGGGAGTACTGGGAGGTACCGGAGCACACTGGGAGCACTGGGGGGTACTGGGGGCACTGGAACATACTGGGAGATGGTGGTACTGGGAGTACTGGGAGATACCGGAGCACACTGGGAGCACTGGGAGGTACTGGGAGGTACTGGGGGGTACTGGGGGCACTGGAAGATACTGGGGAGATGGTGGTACTGGGAGTACTGGGAGGTGCCGGAGCACACTGGGAGCACTGGGAGGTACTGGGGGGTACTGGGGGCACTGGAACATACTGGGAGATGGTGGTACTGGGAGTACTGGGAGGTACCGGAGCACACTGGGAGGTACTGGGGGGTACTGGGGGGTACTGGAAGATACTGGGAGATGGTGGTACTGGGAGTACTGGGAGGTACCGGAGCACACTGGGAGCACTGGGGATACTGGGGGCACTGGAAGATACTGGGAGATGGGGGTACTGGGAGTACTGGGAGGTACCGGAGCACACTGGGAGCACTGGGAGGTACTGGGAGGTACTGGGGGGTACTGGGGGCACTGGAAGATACTGGGAGATGGTGGTACTGGGAGTACTGGGAGGTGCCGGAGCACACTGGGAGCACTGGGAGGTACTGGGGGGTACTGGGGGCACTGGAACATACTGGGAGATGGTGGTACTGGGAGTACTGGGAGGTACCGGAGCACACTGGGAGGTACTGGGGGGTACTGGGGGGTACTGGAAGATACTGGGAGATGGTGGTACTGGGAGTACTGGGAGGTACCGGAGCACACTGGGAGCACTGGGAGGTACTGGGGGTACTGGGGGCACTGGAACATACTGGGAGATGGTGGTACTGGGAGTACTGGGAGGTACCGGAGCACACTGGGAGGTACTGGGGGTACTGGGGGTACTGGGGGCACTGGAAGATACTGGGAGATGGGGGTACTGGGAGTACTGGGAGGTGCCGGACCACACTGGGAGGTACTGGGAGGTACTGGGGGTACTGGGGGCACTGGAAGATACTGGGAGATGGGTGGTACTGGGAGTACTGGGAGGTACCGGAGCACACTGGGAGCACTGGGAGGTACTGGGGGTACTGGAAGATACTGGGAGATGGGGGTACTGGGAGTACTGGGAGGTACTGGAGCACACTGGAAGCACTGGGAGGTACTGGGAGGTACTGGGAGGTACTGGGGGCACTGGAAGATACTGGGAGATGGGGGTACTGGGAGTACTGGGAGGTACCGGAGCACACTGGGAGCACTGGGAGGTACTGGAAGGTACTGGGGGGTACTGGGGGCACTGGAAGATACTGGGAGATGGTGGTACTGGGAGTACTGGGAGGTGCCGGAGCACACTGGGAGCACTGGGAGGTACTGGGGGTACTGGAACATACTGGGAGATGGTGGTACTGGGAGTACTGGGAGGTGCCGGACCACACTGGGAGCACTGGGGGTACTGGGGGTACTGGAAGATACTGGGAGATGGTGGTACTGGGAGTACTGGGAGGTACCGGAGCACACTGGGAGCACTGGGAGGTACTGGGGGTACTGGGGGCACTGGAACATACTGGGAGATGGTGGTACTGGGAGTACTGGGAGGTACCGGAGCACACTGGGAGGTACTGGGGGTACTGGGGGCACTGGAACATACTGGGAGATGGTGGTACTGGGAGTACTGGGAGGTGCCGGAGCACACTGGGAGCACTGGGGGTACTGGGGGTACTGGAAGATACTGGGAGATGGTGGTACTGGGAGTACTGGGGAGGTACCGGAGCACACTGGGAGGTACTGGGAGGTACTGGGGGGTACTGGGGGCACTGGGGGGTACTGGGGGCACTGGGAGGTACTGGGAGCACTGGGCCTCAGGGCCCAGCCCCCGCCCCACCGCGTTGCCATGGCAGCCGGCCACCCCCGCCCCAAGCCCCGCCCCTCCCCCATTGGCCCCGCCCCTCCCCCATTGGCCCCGCCCCTCCCCCATTGACCCCGCCCCCTCCCTCATTGGCCCCCGCCCCTCCCTCATTGGCCCCGCCCCTCCCTCATTGGCCCCGCCCCTCCCCGTTGCCCGGCAACGCGGCCCCCCCCCCCCCCCCCCAGGAGCAGCTCCGGGTGCTGAGGACGCCTTTAATGGGGGCTCTGGGGGGGTCCCGGGGGGGTCCCGGGGTCCCGGGGTCCGGGGGTCTCAGCACCCCCCCGCAGCAGCTCCTCCGCTTCCAGAACCTTCTGCAGCTCCGCCTCCGTCTGCGCCAGCTGGGGAGGGTGGGGGGGGGGGTTATTTTGGGGACCCCCCCCCAGTGCCCCCCCCCAAAACCCCCAGACCCCCCCCCCCCCCCAAACCCCTTCCAGCCCCCCAACCCCAACACCCCCCCCGGACCCCCCCGCCTCAGGACCCCCCCCCCATGACACCAGGCCCTCCCCAAACCCCATAGGACCCCCAGGACCCCCCCCCGAACCCTAGAACCCCCCCGGCCCCCCTTCCCCCAGGACCCCTCCAAACCCCAGACCCCCCCCCCAGCCCCCCCCGGGCCCCCCCCAGCCCCATAAGACCCCCCCCCCCCAGCCCCCCCCAGCCCCATAAGACCCCCCAGCCCCCCCCCCCCCAGCCCCCCCAGCCCCATAAGACCCCCCCCAAGCTCCCCCCAGCCCCATAAGACCCCCCCCCCCCCCAGCCCCATAAGACCCCCCCCCCAAGCCGCCAAGCCCAGCCCCCCCAGCCCCATAAGACCCCCCCAAGCCCCCCCAGCCCCATAAGACCCCCCCAAGCCCCCCCAGCCCCATAAAGCCCCCCCCCCCCCCCCAGCCCCATAAGACCCCCCCAGCCCCCCCAGCCCCATAAGACCCCCCCAGCCCCCCCCCCAGCCCCATAAGACCCCCCCCAGCCCCCCCCAGCCCCATAAGACCCCCCCAGCCCCCCCAGCCCCATAAGACCCCCCCCAAGCCCCCAGCCCCCCCAGCCCCATAAGACCCCCCCAAGCCCCCCCAAGCCCCCCAGCCCCATAAGACCCCCCCAAGCCCCCCCAGCCCCATAAAACCCCCCCCGGGCCCCCCCAGCCCCATAAGCCCCCCCCAAGCCCCCCCCCAGCCCCATAAGACCCCCCAGCCCCCCCCCCCCAGCCCCATAAGACCCCCCCGGCCCCCCCCCCCAGCCCCCATAAGACCCCCCCAGTCCCCCCCCCAGCCCCATAAGAACCCCCCCCCCCCAAGCCCCCCCCCCCAGCCCCATAAGGGCCCCCCCCAGCCCCCCCCAGCCCCATAAGACCCCCCCCCAAGCCCCCCCCCCCAGCCCCCCCCCCAGCCCCATAAGACCCTCCCCAGCCCCCAGCCCCCCCCCAGCCCCATAAGACCCCCCCCCCCCCAAGCCCCCCAGCCCCATAAGACCCCCCCAGCCCCCCCCCCCAGCCCCCCCCAGCCCCATAAGACCCTCCCCAGCTCCCCCCCCCCCCCCAGCCCCATAAGACCCCCCCCCAAGCCCCCCCCCCCCCCAGCCCCATAAGCCCCCCCCCCCCCAGCCCCCCCAGCCCCCCACCTT
Source organism: Anser cygnoides (assembly GCF_040182565.1). Taxonomy (NCBI): domain Eukaryota; kingdom Metazoa; phylum Chordata; class Aves; order Anseriformes; family Anatidae; genus Anser; species Anser cygnoides. The sequence goes on from NC_089907.1 coordinate 2,487,056, forward strand.
GGCGGCGTCGGCCTCCTGCACGTGGGGGGCACCTTCTGGGCGTAGCCGGCCCCCCGGCGCTCCCGCAGCCGCTCCCGCAGCCGCTGCAGCTCCTGGCGCCGCGCCCCCAGGCGCTCCAGCTCGCGGTGGGGGGGCCGGCTGCCCCTGGGGGCACGGGGGGGGCACAACGCCAGAGCGCCCCCCGGGGGGGGGGAAGACCCCCATAGGGGATGGGAGACCCCCCCCCCAGAGGGGCTCCAGAGCCCCCGCAGGGTGGTTCAGACCCCCCCCAAGGGACTGGGACCCCCCATGAGGCTGAGACCCCCCCCCAGGATTCAACCCCCCCAGACCTTATTTTGGACCCCCCCCAGGATTGAGACCCCCCCCCACGAGGGACTGAGAACCCCCCCAGGGGTTCAGGACCCCCCCAAGGGACCAAGACCCCCCCAGAGGGATTCAGGACCCCCCCCAATGACCCCATTTTGGACCCCCCAGGGGTTCAGGACCCCCCCCCAAGGACTTCAGGACCCCCCCCAGGGGTTCAGGACCCCCCCCCAAGGGACTGGGACCCCCCAATGAATTCAGGACCCCCCCGGGGGTTCAGGACCCCCCCAAGGAGTTCAGGACCCCCAGGGGTTCAGGACCCCCCCCCCAAGGAGTTCAGGACCCCCCCCAGGGGTTCAGGACCCCCCCAAGGGACTGAGACCCCCCCCACACCCCGGCAGGGGTTCAGACCCCCCCCAAGGGACTGGGACCCCCCCCCAATGAGGCTGAGACCCCCCCAGAGGGGTTCAGGGACCCCCCCAAGGGACTGGGACCCCCCCCAATGAGTTCAGGACCCCCTAGGGAGTTCAGGACCCCCCCAAGGGTTCAGGACCCCCCCAGGGTTCAGGACCCCCCCAGGGGTTGGGACCCCCCCAGGGGTTCGGGACCCCCCAAGGGACTGGACCCCCCCCCAGGGATTCAGGACCCCCCCAGGGGTTCTGGGACCCCCAAGGGACTGGGAGCCCCCCAGGGGTTTCAGGACCCCCCCCTAGGGATTCAGGACCCCCCCCAGGGGTTCAGGACCCCCCCAGGTTCAGGACCCCCAGCCCCAGGCCCCCCCAAGGAGTTCAGGACCCCCAGGGCCCCCCCCCGGTTGCCCCCCTCACCGGCAGCAGCAGGTGCACGGTGCAGCGCTCGGAGGGCGGACGGCGACGGCGCAGCCGGGGGGGGCCGCTCGCCCTCGCCCAGCACCCGCACGGCCCCCACCGAGCCCAGCGCCCGCAGCAGCGCCCGCAGCGCCGCGCCTGCTGCGCCCAGGGCCCGGGGGGCACTGCAGGAAGCCTGGGGGGGGGGGGGGGGAGGTCAGAGCCCCCCCGGGGGCGGGGACCCCCCCCCCCAGAACCCCCCCCCCAATAACGCCCCCAGGACCTCGCCAGGACCCCTCCCCCGCTCCCCTCCCCAGTCCCCACCAGGACCCCCCCCCCCAGCCCCCAGGACCCCCCCAGGACCCCCAGACCCCCCCCCCAGCCCCCAGGACCCCCCCAGGACCCCCAGCCCCCCCCCCCAGCCCCCCCCCGTAACCCCCCCAGGACCCCCAGCCCCCCCCAGCCCCCAGGACCCCCCCCCGGACCCCCCAGGCCCCCCATAACCCCCCCCCCCAGGCCCTCCACCCCCCATAACCCCCCCAAGGACCCCCCCCCATACCCCAGGACCCCCACAAGACCCCCCCATCCACCCCGTGACCCCCAGGCCCCCATAACCCCCCCAGGCCCCATAACCCCCACACCCCCCGTAACCCCCAGCCTCCCCACACCCCCCCCCCAGCCCCCCACACCAACCCCCCCCCCGTAAGCCCTCTGCAGCCCCCCCAAGACCCCCCATCCACCTCTGCGACCCCCCCAGCCCCCCCAGGCCCCTCCCCACGTCCCCCCCCACCCCCACTCTCAGCCCCCACGCCCCTTCCCCAACCCCCCCCCCCCCATAGGCCCCCCCCCAACCCCCCGAACCCCCCCAGCCCCCCATAGCCCCCCGTGACCCCAACCCCCCCCCCGACCCCCCCAGCCCCCCCCCCGACCCCCCCCCCGGCCCCCCCCCCGTACAACCCCCCCTCACATGGGGGCCGGCAGCGGGTGAGGCCGTGCTGCTGCCGCAGGCCCCGCAGCGCCCGCGCGGCGCCCAGCACGAACTCCATGGCGGCCTCCAGCTCGGGGTCCTGCCAGCAGAACTGGGGGGGGGCACGGCCAGGGGGGGGGCACGGCCAGAGGGGGGGGGCACAGGGCCATGGGGGGGGGGGAGAGCTTGGGGGGCACGGCCGGGGGGGGGCACCGACCCCAGACACCCCTCCCTCCCCAGTGAGGGGGGGGGCACACGGGAAGGGGGGGGGCACACGGCAATGAGGGGGGTCCCGGGGGGGGTCCAGGAAGGGGGGGGGCACACGGCAATGGGGGGGGGGGTCCCAGGGGGGGTTCTCAGGAAGGGGGGGGCACACGGCAATGGGGGGGGGTCCGGGGGGGTCCCAGGAAGGGGGGGGCACACGGCAATGTGGGGGGGGGTCTACGGGGGGGGCACACGGCTGAGGGGGGCACACGGCAATGGGGGGGTCCCGAGGGGGTCCCAGGAAGGGGGGGCACACGGGGGCAATGGGGGCATGGGGTGGGGGGGCACACGGCAATGAGGGGGATCCCGGGGGGGGGGTCCCAGGAAGGGGGGGGGGCACACGGCAATGAAGGGGGGGGGGGGGCACACGGGGGGCACACGGCAATGAGAGGGGGGGTCCCGGGGGGGGTCCCAGGAAGGGGGGGGGGGGGCACACGGCAATGGGGGGGGGGGGGGGCACACGGCAATGAGGGGGGGGGGGGCATGGGGGGCACAGGAAGGGGGGCACAGAACGAGGGGGGTACACGACGGGGGGGGGGGGGGGCTTCGGGGGGGGGGGCAATCACGGGGGCACACGGCAATGAGGGGGGTCCCGGGGGGGGCTCACAGCAATGGGGGGCACACGGCAATGGGGGGGGTCCTGGGGGGTCCCAGGAAGGGGGGGGGCACACAGCAATGGGGGGGGGCATGGGGGGGGTGGCACACTGCAATGGGGGGGGGCACACGGCAACGGGGGGGGTCCTGGGGGGGGTCCCAGGAAGGGGGGGGGCACACGGTGGGGCCGGGGGCATGGGGGTGGGGGGCACACGGCAATGGGGATCCCAGGGGGGGGGTCCCAGGAAGGGGGGGGCACACGGCAATGGGGGGGCATGGGGGTGGGGGGGCACATGGCAATGGATGGGGGGCAGGGGGTCCCACAGCAATGAGGGGGGGCACGGGGGGTGGGGGGGGGGGCACCCAGCAATGAGGGGGGGCACACGGCAATTGGGGGGAGCTCGGGGTGGGGGGTCCCAGGAGGGGGAGGGGACACACGGCAATGGGGGGGGGGGGTTGGGGCCCCCCCGCCCTCACCTGCTGGGGGTCCGGGAAGGGGCAGACGCAGACGCTGGGGGGGGCGGGGGGCGCGGGGCAGGCGCTGCCAGAGCTCCTCGCTGAGGAAGGGCATGAAGGGCGCCAGCAGGCGCAGCCCGGCCTCGGCGCACAGCAGCAGCGTGTCCCGCGCCGCCAGCGCCCGCGCCCCACCTCCTCCTCCTCCTCCTCATCTTCATCGCCTTCGGCCTCGGGCTGGGCCTCGGCCTCGGCCTCCTCTTCCTCGCCGCCCTCCGTCCCCCCCCGGCTCCGCTCTCGCCGCTCCCGGCGGCCGCCCGGGCCAGCAGCGGCTTCACGCACTCCGGGGGGGGGGGAGGAGTGAGGGGGGGCGACGTGGCCCCGTGTCACCCCCCCTGCCCCCCCCCGTGTCACCCCAGCTCCCCGAGACTCCCTCCCTGTCCCCGCGACCCCCCCAGATCCTTATAACCCCCCCCCCCCAACCTCCACTCCGGCAACAGCCCCTGCCCCCCCCGCCCCCATAACCCCCCCCATGCCCCCACAACCCCCTCATTGTCCCTATGACCCCCCGTGTCCCCATAACCCCCCCCGCCCCTATAACCCCACCGTCCCCCCCCCATGTCCCTATAGGCCTCAGCCCCCATAACCCCCCCCGGCCCCATAACCCCCCCTTAAGCCCCCCCATCCCCATAACCCCCCGTTCCCCCCCCGGCCCCATAACCCCCCGTCCCCCCATCCCCCATAACCCCCCTTAAGCCCCCCTGCCCCCCATAACCCCCCCCCCATCCCCATAACCCCCCGTCCCCCCCGCCCCCGCCAGCCCCCCCACCCCCATAACTCCCCTTAAGACCCCCCTGCCCCCATAACCCCCCCCTGCCCCCCCCCCATCCCCCATAACCCCCCCTGTCCCCCCCCTGCCCCCTTGGGCCTCCCCCCCCGCCCCCATAACCCCCCCCCTGATGCCCCCATAACCCCCCATCCCCATACCCCCCGCCCCCATACCCCCCCCCCCGACCCCCAAGCCCCCCACCCCCATATCCCCCATCCCCATAACCCCCCCCTGTCCCCCCCATCCCATAACCCCCCCGCCCCCATAACCCCTCTGCCCCCCCCCATAACCCCCGTTAAGCCCCCCCCCCCCACCCCCCCCATACCCCCCCTGCAACCCCCACCCCCCCGCCCCCGTACCCCCCCATACCCCACCATACCCCCCCGTACCCCCCCCCGTACCCCCCCCCCCATAACCCCCCGTTAAGCCCCCCGCCGCCCCCATACCCCCCCACACCCCCATAAGCCCCCATACCCCCCCACATCCCCCCCGTCACCCCCGCCCCCATAACCCCCCCATCCCCATACCCCCGATACCCCCCCCACACTCCACCCCCGCCCCCCACACCCCCCCCGGCCCCATAAGCTCCGCTTAAGCCCCCCCGCCCCCATAACTCCCCCCACACCTCCCTCGCCCCCATACCCCCCCATACCCCCCCCCCGTACCCCCCCCCCCCCCACCCCCCCCCCACACCCCCATACCCCCCCCGTACCCCCCACCACCCCCCATTAAGCCCCCCCGCCCCATACACCCCCATAACCACCCCCAGGCCCCCCCCCGCCCCATAACCCCCCTGCCCCCATCCCCCCCCATACCCCCCATACCCCCCCACACTCCCCCATTAAGCCCCCTCTGCCCCCATACCCCCCCCCATAACCCCCCGGCACCCCATAACCCCCGTTTAAGCCCCCCACTCCCTATACCCCCCCCCCCACCCCCCCCACCCCCCCATAAGCCCCCCATACCCCCCGTACCCCCCCATACCCCCCCATACCCCCCCATACCCCCCCGGCCCCCCCGGCCCCATACCCCCCCCACCCCCCTGTCCCCCCCATACCCCCCCATAACCCCCCCCGCCCCCACACCCCCCATACCCCCCATGTCCCCCCATACCCCCCCCCATACCCCCCCCCATACCCCCCCCATACCCCCCCCATACCCCCCCCCTGTCCCCCCCCCATACCCCCCTGTCCCCCCCCATACCCCCCCCCGTCCCCCCCCATACCCCCCCCATACCCCCCCGCCCCCCCCACACCCCCCCCCCCCATACCCCCCCCCCCGTCCCCCCCATACCCCCCCAGGTAGACGTCGCAGAGGTCGTAGAGCCAGAAGCCGTGCACGGCGCCGGTGGCCGCGGGGAAGTCGAAGGCCTCGAGCGCGGCCCCGCAGGCGGCCACGGCGCGGCTCAGGCGGCTCCGCACCCAGCGCTCCGCGGGGCCCGGCCGGCCCCGCACCTGGGGGGGGGGGGGCACGGCGTGGGGGGGCAGCACGGGGGGGGGGGCACGGGGGGGGCATGGGGGGCGGGGGGGCACCGCGTGGGGGGGGCAGGGGGGCACCGGCGGTGGGGGGCACACGGGGGGGCACTGCGGGGGGGGCACTTGGGGGGGCATGTGGGTGTGGGGGGGACGGAGGGGGCACCGTGGGGGGGGGCGGGGGGGGGGCACGGGGGCATGGGGGGGGGGGCACCGGGTGGGGGGGGGCATGGGGGGGGCACGGGGTGCGTGGGGGGGGGGGCACCGGGTGGGGGGCACGCAGGTGGGGGGGCACCGGGTGGGGGGGGCGAGGCATTGGGGGGGGGGGGCACGGGGGGCACCGTGGGGGGCTGGGGGGGGCACCGAGTGTTGGGGGGGATGGGGGGCACCGAGTATTGGGAGCACGGGGGGGCACCGAGGGGGGGGCATCGGGGGACACAGGGGGGGGGGCACCGGGGCACGGGCGCGGGGGGGCACCGGGGGGCACGGGGGGCAATGGGAGACACGGGGGGCAGTGGGGGCATGGGGGGCACCCACGGCTATGGGGGTGGACGGGGGGCACCAAGTATTGGGGGGGGCACGGGGGGGCACCGAGGCTATGGGGGGGGCACCGGGGGGCACGGGGGGGCACCGAGGCTATGGGGTGTGGGGGGGGGCACCGCGGCTATGGGAGGGGGGGGGCACCCGAGGCTATTGGGGGGGGGGACAGGGGGGGCACAGGGGGCACCGAGGCTATGGGGGGGGCACGGGGGGCACCCCGCGGCTATGGGGGGCCGCCCCGCAGCACCCCCCCCCCCCCCACACACACCCGGCACGGAGAGGTCCCGGCCCCATGGAGGGCACCCAAAGGCCGGACGGGGGCCCAAACCCACGTGGGGGTCCCAGCCCCACAGAGGGGGTCCCACATGGGGGGTCCCAATCCTATAAGGGGGGTCCTGACCCTATAAAGGGGGTCCCAAACCCACCGGGGGGGTCCCAAATGCATGGGGGGTCCCAATCCTACAAAGGGGGTCCGGACCCTACAAAGGGGTCCTGACCCTATAAGGGGGGGTCCTGACCCCATAAAGGGGGTCCCAGCCCCATGGGGGGTCCCAAACGCATGGGGGGGGGGTCCAGGTGGGGGTCCCAGCCCCACAGAGGGGGTCCCAATCCTATAAAGGGGGGTCCTGACCCTATAAGGGGGTCCTGACCCCATGGGGTCCTGACCCTATGGGGGGGGGGGGGGGGTCACCCACCTGCAGCCCCGGGGGGCCGGTATTCGGGTCCCAGCGCCCGCAGGGTGAAGCGCGCCCGTTCCACACCTTGTTGCAGAAGTGCCGGTAGCCCAGCACCCGCCCCACGTCCAGGTTGATGTCGCGGCCCGCGGGAGCCGGGGGGGGGCGCGGGGGGTCACGGGGGGGTCGGGGGCTTGGGGGGCTTTTGGGGGTCACGGGGGGTTGGGGGGCTTGGGGGGGGTCACGGGGGGTTGGGGGGCTTTGGGGGCTTGGGGGGCAGTCACGGGGGGCGTCACGGGGGGCTCAGGGGGCTTTGGGGGTCATCTGGGGGCACTGGGGGAGCCGGGGGGGTCACGGGGGGGGGCAGGGGGGTCACAGGGGGGTCTGGGGGGTCATCTGGGGGTTGGGGGCTTGGGGGGTCATCTGGGGGAGCCGGGGGGTCACAGGGGGGGCAGGGGGTCACAGGGGGGCGGGGGGCTTTGGGGGTCATCTGGGGGGCTTGGGGGCTCTGGGGGTCACGGGGGGTCGGGGGCTGGGGTCATCTGGGGGAGCCGGGGGGGTCACGGGGGGGTCGGGGGGCTCAGGGGGTCATCAGGGGGGTCGGGGGCTCGGGGGGTCATCTGGGGGAGCCGGGGGTCCCGGGGGGTCTTGGGGAGGATTCTTTGGGGGCTGGAGGGGGTCATCTGGGGGCCTGGGGGTCTGGGGCTGGGGGGTTATTTGGGGCGGGGGGTCATTTAGGCCGGGGGTCATCTGGGGCCGGGGGGTTATTTAGGGCCGGGGGGTCATTTGGGGCCTGGGGGGTCATTTAGGGGCCGGGGGGTTATTTGGGGCCTGGGGGGGTCATTTGGGGACTGGGGGGGTTATTTGGGGCCTGGGGGGTCATTTGGGGCCTGGGGGTTATTTGGGGCCTGGGGGGTCATTTAGGGCCGGGGGGTTATTGGGGGTCATTTAGGGCCGGGGGGTTGCCTGGGGCCCGGGGGGTCATTTGGGGACTGGGGGGGGGGGTTATTTGGGGCCTGGGGGGTTATTTGGGGTTGGGGGGTTATTTGGGGTTTGGGGGGTTATTTGGGGCCTGGGGGGTTATTTGGGGCCTGGGGGGTCATTTAGGGCCGGGGGGGTTATTGGGTGCTGGGGGGGTTATTTGGGGCCGGGGGGGTTATTTGGGGCCGGGGGGCCGGGTGGGGCTCACCCTGCGCGGTGTAGGCGCAGAGGGCGAAGCGCAGCGCGTCCGTGCCGCACTCGGGGATCCCGTTGGGGAAGTCCCGCTTTCTGGGGGGGGGGACACACAGATGGGGGGGGGGGGGTGAGGGCTGTGCCCCCCCCCCAAATCCCTTCCTCCCCCCCCCCAAATCCCCCCCCCCCCCGTCCCGTACCTGCCCCTCCCGCGCCCGCTCCAGCTCGGCCGGCTCCAGGTTGCTGCTCTCCAGCTGCTCGTGGAGGCCCTGGGGGGGGGGGGGCACAAAGGGTGGGTGGCCCCCAAAAGCCCCCCGTAACCCCCCCCGACCCCACGTAACCCCCCCCCACGACCCCACAACCCCCCCCACGACCCCATAACCCCCCACCCCATAACCCCCCCCGACCCCACAACCCCCACGACCCCATAAACCCCCCCGACCCCACAACCCCCCCCGACCCTATAACCCCCCCCCCCACTTTAAATCCCCCCCCGCACCCCATACATCCCCCGTAACCCCCCCCATGACCCCATAGCCCCCCCATAACCCCCTCCCATGACCCCGTAACCCCCCTGTGCCCCCCCCGATGACCCCATAACCCCCCCCCCCGACCCCAAAAAAGCCCCCCGGCCCCATAACCCCCCCCGACCCCACAACCTCCCCCCACCTGCAGGCTGATGCCCCCCCTTATCCACCGGGTCGATGACGTTCCCCATGACCTCCGTAACCCCCCATAACCTCCGATGACCCCATAACCCCCCCGACCCCCCACAACCCCCCCGACCCCACAAGCCCCCCCCCAACCCCACAACCCCCCCCCACCTGCAGGCTGATGCCCCCCATCCACCGGGTCGATGACGTTCCCCATGACCCCGTAACCCCCCATAACCCCCCCCCCGATGACCCCTAACCCCCCCCCAACCCCACAACCCCCCCCCCATGACCCCGTAACCCCCCCATAACCCCCCAACCCCAAATAACCCCCCACGACCCCATAACCCCCTCCCGGCCCCACAACCCCCCCCCACCTGCAGGCTGATGCCCCCCCCCCCCAACATCCACCGGGTCGATGACGTTCCCCCATGACCCCGTAACCCCCCCATAACCCCCCCCGATGACCCCATAACCCCCCCCCCCCCCGACCCCCCCCCCCAACCCCACAACCCCCCCACCATGACCCCCCCCCCCCATCCACCTGACACCCCGTAACCCCCCATAACCCCCCCAACCCCAAATAACCCCCCTCCCATGACCCCATAACCCCCCATAACCCCCACCGACCCCAAAAAGCTCCCCCCCGACCCCACAACCCCCCCCCACCTGCAGGCTGATGCCCCCCCCCCCCAACATCCACCGGGTCGATGACGTTCCCCATGACCCCGCAACCCCCCCATAACCCTCCCATGACCCCATAACCCCCCATAACCCCCCTCCAATGACCCCATAACCCCCCCCACGACCCCAAAACCCCCCCCCGACCCCATAACCCCCCCCCATACATCCCCCCATAATCCCCCATGACCCTGTACCCCCGATGACCCCATAACCCCCCCATAACCCCCCCCCCCGACCCCCCCCCCCACCTGCAGGCTGATGCCCCCCCCCACATCCAGCGGGTCGACGACGTTCCCCATGACCCCGTAACCCCCATAACCCCCCCCCCGACCCCATAACCCCCCCATAACCCCCACCGACCCCCCCCCCCCCGGACCCCACAACCCCCCCCCCGGCCCCACAACCCCCCCCACCTGCAGGCTGACCCCCCCCCATCCACCGGGCCCCTATAACCCCCCCCCCGACCCCATAAACCCCCCCCCTCCCCCACTCCCATACATCCCCCACAACCCCCCATGACCCCATAGCCCCCCCATAACCCCCCTCCCATGACCCCGTAACCCCCCCCCCGATGACCCCATAACCCCCCCCACGACCCCATAACCCCCCCATAACCCCCCCCCAACCCCAAATAACCCCCCCCCCACGACCCCATAACCCCCCCGGCCGGCCCCACAACCCCCCACCCGCCTGCAGGCTGATGCCCCCCCACATCCACCCCGGGTCAATGGGACGTTCCCCATGACCCCGTAACCCCCCCATAACCCCCCCAACCCCAAATAAACCCCATAACCCCCCCCATAACCCCCCCGATGACCCCATAACCCCCCCGACCCCACAACACCCGCCCACCTGCAGGCTGATGCCCCCCCCCCCCCCCCACATCCAGCGGGTCGATGACGTTCCCCATGACCCCATAACCCCCCGCATAAACCCCCCCCCGATGACCCCATAACCCCCCCCCCCACGACCCCATAACCCCCCCCATAACCCCCCCAATGACCCCCATAACCCCCCATAACCCCCTCCCATGACCCCCGTAACCCCCCTGTAACCCCCCGATGACCCCATAACCCCCCCCCCGACCCCATAACCCCCCCCCGACCCCAGCCAACCCCCCCCCGACCCCATAACCCCCCCCCCCACGACCCCCATAACTCCCCCATAACCCCCCCCCCCCCACGACCCCATAATGATGACGTTCCCCATGACCCCTCATAACCCCCATAACCCCCCAACCCCAAATAACCCCCCCCCCCACCCCATTAACCCCCATAACCCCCCTTCCCCGACCCCAAATAACCCCCCACGACCCCATAACCCCCTCCCGGCCCCACAGCCCCCCCCCCCACCTGCAGGCTGGATGCCCCCCCCCACATCCAGTGGGTCAGATGACGTTCCCCCATGACCCCATAACTCCCCCATAACCCCCCGATGACCCCATAACCCCCCACAACGACCCCATAACCCCCCCATAACCCCCCCCGACCCCATAAACCCCCCCCCCACCCCCATACATCCCCCATAACCCCATAACCCCCCCCACGACCCCATTAAATCCCCCCCATAACCCCCCCAACCCCAAATAACCCCCCCCCGACCCCACAACCCCCCCGCCCCCCGGCCCCACACCCCCCTCCCCCACCTGCAGGCTGATGCCCCCCCCCCACGTCCAGCGAAGGTCGCATGACGTTCCCCATGACCCCCCCCTGCGCGCCCCCCCCCGAATCTCCCAAATAACCCCCCCCCCGACCCCATAACCCCCCCCCCCGATGACCCCTTGCACAACCCCCCCGACCCTGGCACAACCCCCCCCGGCCCCCACAGCCCCCCCCCCACCTGCAGGCTGATGCCCCCCCACCACGTCCAGCGGGTCGGATGACGTTCCCCAGGGACTCTGCTCATCTTGCGCCCGTGCGGCGCGTCCCGGCACGATGGCGTGCGCGCCCCGGGGGGGGCACTCACCTGGGGGGGGGGGGGGTGTCCCCACGGGGGGGGGGTCCCCGGCCCCCGCTAACCCCCCCGGCCCCCCCCGGCCCCCCCCCCTTCGGCCCCCACCTGGGTCCGAAGGGCAGGCGCCTCTCGGTGCAGCGCTCAGCGTGGCCACCAGCATGTGCCATGCGCGCCACCCAGAAGAAGAGGATGTCGTGGCCCGTCTCCAGCAGCGTGCCCGGGGTAGAAGCGCGCCAGGTCCTCGGTCCTGGGGGGGGGGGCACGCTCAGGACCCCCCCCGGGGGCCTCGGGACCCCCTCCCCGGGGCTCCTCGGGACCCCCCCCTCAGGAGCCCCCCCCCCCTAAATGCATGACCCCAACCGCGGCTCCTGAGAGACCCCCCAAATCCCTGGGAGCTCTCACTGGTTCCTAAGAGCCCCTCCCCCCACCCCCCTGGGACCCCCCCCCAGGACCCCCCCCCTTAATTCCTGAGAGGGACCCCGATCCCTGGGACCCCCCCCAGGTCTCTGAGTCCCCCCCCCCCACTCTCCCGGGACCCCCCCCCCAAGGTCTCTGAGGACCCCCCCCCCCAATTCCTGAGACCCCCCCCCAATCCCTGGGACCCCCCCCCCCCAATCACTGAGACCCCCCCCCCAATTCCTGGAACCCCCCCCCAATTCCTGAGAGACCCCCCCCTAAATTTCCTGGGACCCCCCGTCAGTTCCTAAGAGCCCCCCCCAACCCCGAACCCCCCCCAATCCCTGAGACCCCCCCAATTCCCAGGACCCCCCCCAAGTTCCTGGGACCCCCCCAATCCCCTGAGACTTCACCCCTCCTCCGGGGACCCCCCCCCCAATTCCTGCCCCCCCCCACCTCCTGGACCCCCCCCCAATTTCCTGGGACCCCCCACCCAATCCCTGAGACCCCCCCCCCAGGTCCCCGAGACCCCCCACCCCTGCCCCCCCCCCTCACAGGCTCAGGCCAGCCGGAAGATGGAGAAGGGGAAGAGGCCGGAGGAGAAACCACTGTGTCCAGGACGTCCTCGTCTGCGCCAGTACGCACCAGTAAGAACCAGTACGCACCAGTAAGAACCAGTAAGCACCAGTAAGCACCAGGAACCCCCGCTGCCCCCCCAGCGCCCCCCCGGACCCACCCAGTAGCCCCCAGTGCCCCCCGGCGCCCCCCTCCCAGCAGCCCCCCGGTGTCCCCCAGCACGTCCCAGTGCTCCCAAAGTAGCCCCCCAGTGCTCCCCAGCAGGCCCCCAGTACCCCTCCCAGTAGCCCCCCAGCACCCTCCCAGTAGGCCCCCAGCACCTCTCCCAGATCCCCCTCCCAGTAACCCCAAGCGGCCTCCCAGTACACCCGGCTCCTCCTCAGACCGCCCCAGTGCCCCCCCAGGCTCCCCCAGGCCCCTCCCCCAGTCCCCCCCAGTGCCCCCCCCCGGTGCACCCTCTCCCCAGGCTCTCCCAGCAACCCCCAGACCAGCTCCCAGCACTCCTCCCCAGTCTCTCCCAGGCATCCCTCCCCCCACAGTGCTCCAAGGCACCCTCCCAACACCCCTCCCAGTCCCCCCCAGTCCCCCCAGTGACTCCCGCAGCACCCTCCTCAGGCACCCCCAGTAACACCCAGTCTCTCCCAGTCCCCCCCAGCAACCCTCCCCAGTGACTCTCCTCCCAAAGTCCCCCAAAGCAGTCCCTCCTCCCCAGCACCCTCCCCCAGGTCCCTCTCCCAGTGCCCCCAGTCAGCTCCCAGTCCCCCCTGCAGTCTCTCCCAGCACCCTCCCCAGACCCTGCCCCTCAGTACCCCCCCAGACCCTCCCAGTGCCCCCCCAGTCCCTCCCAGATGCCAGATGCCCCCAGTCTCCAACCCCCAGTCCCTCCCAGTGCCCCCCAGCTCCATCCCAGATGCCTCCCCCAGACCCAGACCTCCCCCTGAGACCCTCCCAGTCCCCTCCAAGTCCCTCCCAGCACCACCCCAGTCCCCCCGGTCGCCCCCCAGTCCCTCCCCCAGTCCCACCAGACCCCCTCCCAGCGCCCCCCCAGTTACCCCTCCCAGTGCCCCCCCCAGACCCCCTCCCCAGCGCCCCCAGTTGCCCTCCCCAGTGCCCCCCAGTGCCCCCCAGACCCCTCCCCAGTGCCCCCCCAGTCCCTCCCAGATGACCTCCAGTTCCTCCCAGCGCCCCAAGGCACCCTCCCAGCACCCTCCCAGTCCCCTCCCCAGTCGCCCCCCAGACCCCTCCTGCCCAGCGCCCCTGTAGTCCCCTGCAGTCCCCCTCCCAGTCCCTTCCCCAGTGCTCCCCAGTGCCCCCAGCCGCCTCACCTTGGCGCAGGCGGAGGCCGCCGGGGCCACTCCCCAGGGCTGTCGCCGCCTTGGCCCTGGCTCTCGGCCCGCTGCGCCCGCCTCACCCAGCGCCGCCTCCTCCTCCTTCCTGCCGCCCGCGCCGCCTCGTAGCACCCACGGGGCCCCCCCGCCCCATGGGGACCCCATAGGGTGACCCCCCCCCCAACCCCACACAGAGCCCCCCCAGCCCCCATGTTGGGGACCCCATAGGGACATAGGACCCCCATGGGGACCCCATAGGGACCTCCCCAACCCCACAGAGCCCCCCCAGCCCCATAGGGACCCCATAGGGACCCCCCAGCCCCATAGGGACCCCCTGGCCCCACAGAGTCTCCCCCCCCCTGGCCCCCATAGGGACCCCATAGGGAACCCCCGACCCCATAGGGACCCCACAGAGCCCCCCCTCCGGCCCCCATAGGAACCCCCCTGGCCCCATAGGGCCCCCCCGGCCCCACAGGGACCCCATAGGGACCCCCCCCGGCCCCCCACAGAGACCCCCAAACCCCATAGGGACCCCCCGAACCCCATAGGGACCCCCCTGGCCCCCATAGAGACCCCCATAGAGACCCTCCCGGCCCCACAGAGCCCCCCCCGGCCCCACAGGGACCCCAGGGACCCCACAGAGCCCCCCCCCCCCCTGGCCCCACAGAGCCCCCCCCGCCCCGCGCTCACCTCCGCGGGGGGCCGTTCTCGCCCCCGATGGTGACGAAGTAGGCGGGGATGCGGTGCCCCCACCCACAGCTGCACGCGAGATGCGACCAGTCCCTGGGGGCGGGGGGGGGGCACAGACGGCTTGGGGGCTGGGGGGCTTATGGGGCAGGGCTGGGGGCTGGGGGGCTATGGGGTGTGGTGGCTAGGGGGAATTGGGCCGGGGTGTGGGGCTGGGGGGCTGGGGGGTCAGTGCGGGCACCCCCAGCAGGGGGAATTGGGGCTCCATGGGGCAGGGTCCCGGCGCTGTGGGCGCCCCCGGCTCTATGGGGCACCCCCTCTGGGGCACCCCCAAGCCCCATGGGGCACCCCCTTCCCAGGCTCTATGGGGCACCCCCCGGCTCCATGGAGCACCCCCAACTCCTATGGGGCACCCCCGCAGCTCTATGGGGCAGCTCCCTCCATGCTGTGGGGCAGGCTCCTGGTGCTATGGGGCACTCCCCAACCCCTGGCTCCATGGAGCACCCCCCAGTCTCTATGGGGCACCCCTGAACTCCATGGGGCACCCCCATGGGGGCAGGCTCCTGGCCTTCCATGGGGCAGCCCCCATGCTGTGGGGCAGGATCCTGGTGCTGTGGGGCGCCCCCGGCTCTAATGAGGCACTCCCAGGCTCTATGGGGCACCCCCTCGCTCTATGGGCAGCTGCACTGACCCCAAGCTCCTATGGGGCACCCCTAACTTTACGGGGCACCCCCCCAAGCTCTATGGGGCACCCCCTGACCCCCAGCCCTGGCGGGCACCCCCCGCTTCTATGGGCGCACCCTCCGGCTCCCCATGTGGGCACTCTGACCCCCATGGCTCCTATGGGGCACCCCCTGGTGCTGTGGGGCACCCCCCGGCTCTATGGGGCACCCCCCGCCCCCCCATGGCCCCCATGTGGGGCAGGCTCCCTGGTGCTATGGGGCACCCCCAACCCCAGGCTCTATGGGGCACCCCCCAGCCTACTATGGGGGCACCCCCTGACTATAGGGCAGGGTCCCCCAACCCCCGTGCTGTGGGGCACCCCCAAGGGGCACCCCCCCAACTTATGGGGCAGCCTCCCACGGCTTTATGGCGCGCCCCCCCAGCCCTACGGGGCGCCCCCGGCTCTATGGGGCGCGCCCCCCGCCCTCACCGGATGTTGTCCATCCACTGGAACCAGGTGCGGGCGTGGGCGGGGGGCCGGATGCGCAGCTCTCCCCCTCCGCACGGCTCCTCGGCCGCCCCCCGCGCCAGGCGGGCGCAGCGCAGGTACCCGTCTGCGCGGGCCAGCAGCAGCGGCTCCACCACGTCCTTGAGCGGCTGCGGGGGGGGCAACCGTGCGACTCCATGCCCCCCCCGGACCCCTCGCACAACCCCCCCCGGCCCCCCCCCCCCCCACCTGCAGAGATGGGCACCGCCATGGGCGTTGTCGGTCACGCCGCCGCAGCAGCCCCCCGCGCCTCCAGCTCCCGCAGCAGCGGCCGGCGCTGCCGCCGAAGCGCCGCATGCCCCGGGGGGGGGGGAGGGAAGAGGGGGGCACGCGTCACCCCTGCCCCCCCCCCACGTCCCCACCGTGCCCCCGTACCCCCTGCCCCCCCCCAATCTCCTCCCTGTTCCCCCCCCCACGTCCCCACGCGTCCCCCGGAGGCACTCACAGCTCCCCACAGCCCTATATGTCCCCCCCCCCCGTGTCCCCCCCCCCCCCCCCCCCCCCCCCCCCCCCGGTGTCCCCCCCCCCCCACCCCCCCCCCACGTCCCCATCTCTCTCCCCCCCCCCCCGGTGTCCCTCCCCCCCCCTCCCTCCCCCCGTCTCCTGCCTCCCCCCCCCCACCCCCCCCCGTGTCCCCCCCCACTCCCCCCCCCCCCCATCCCCCCCATTTCCACCCCTCGTGTCCCCCCATTCTCCCTCCCCCCATTTCCCTCCTCCCCGGTGTCCCCCCTCATTTCCACCCCCCCCATGTCCCCCCCGCCCCCCCCCCTCCCCATATCTCCCCCGTCCCCCCATTTCCCCCATGTCCCCCCCCGTCCCCCCACATTTCCCCCGTCCCGCGTCCCCGCCCCCCCCGGCTATCCCCCCCCCCATTTCCCCCTTCCCCCCCATGCCCCCCATTTCCCCCCCATGTCTCCCATTTCCCCATATCCCCCCCACCCCCGCCATTTCCCCATATCCCCCCATTCTCCCTCTCCATCCCCCCCCCATTTCCCCATATCCCCCCCTCATTTCCCCCCCCAACACCATCCCCCCCATTTCCCCCCCCATCCCCCCCCATTTCTCCCCCCCCCCATCCCCCCTTACATTTCCCCTATATCCCCCCCTATTTCCCCCCAATACCCCCCCCCATTTCCCCCCCATGTCTCCATTTCCCCATATCCCCCCCTCCCCCCCCCATTTCCCCCATGTCCCCCCCATTTCCCCCCCACCCCCCCCACCCCCCCCCACGCCCCCCCCCGCCTACCAGGAAGGGGGGGCACAGTTTCTCCAGCCGCCCGTCCCCGGCCCAGGATGCCGACGCAGGGCAGGCTGTGCCGCTGCCCCACCTCGAAGTCCGTGGGGTCGTGGGCGGGGGTCAGCTTCTACCAAGGCGCCTGGGGGGCGGGGCTTCCATTAGCCACGCCCCCTCGAAGCCTCCGCCCCTCGGAAGGCCACGCCCACTCCCGGGAAGCCACGCCTCCACCCCCTTGGCCTCCACCCCTTACCAGTGCCAAAGGCGGGATCGCACGAAGGTCCATTAGCCACGCCCTCTCGAAGCTTCTCCCGCCCATCCCCGAAGCACCGCCCATCCCCGAAGTCTTCCTCTCCTGCCCATCCCCGAAGCCACGCCCCTCGAAGCCACGCCCTCCCGATCAGCCCCGCCCTTCCCGAAGCCCCGCCCTTCCCTAAGCCCCCCGCCCCCTCGAAGCCACGCCCAGCACCCTCTGGAAGCCCCCGCCCCCTACCGGTGCTCGAAGGTGGGGCCTCGACGAAGCTCCATTAGTCACGCCCCCTCGAAGTCCCCGCCCCCTCCCGAAGCCCCGCCCACCCCGAAGCCCTCGCCCACCTCGGAAGCCACGCCCACCCCAAAGCCCCGCCCCTCACCGGTGCAAAAAGGCGGGGTTGATGAGCTTAGGTCCATTAGCCCCGCCCCTCGAAGCCCCGCCCCCCTCCCCAAAGCCCCGCCCCTCCCAAAGCCCCGCCCGTCGAAGCCACGCCCACCCCCGAAGCTCCGCCCACCTCGGGAAGCCACGCCCACCCTGAAGTTCCCCGCCCTCCTCCCGAAGCCCCTGCCCCTTACCAGTGCTGAAGGCAGGGTCAACGAAGGTCCACTAGCCACGCCCCCTCGAAGTCTCCCCTGCCCACCCCGAAACCCCGCCCACCTCTCAGGGAAGCCACGCCCCTCGGTAGGGGCCACGCCCCATCCCGAAGTCCTCGCCCACTACCGGCACCGAAGGCGGGGTCGATGAAGGTCCATTAGGCCACGCCCCCTCGAAGCCCCGCCCACCCGGAAGCCACGCCCATCCCGGGAAGCCCCGCCCACCCCCTAAGCCTCCGCCCCACCCCTGAAGCCCCGCCCCTTACCGGCACCAAAGGCGGGGTCGACGAAGGTCCATTAGCCACGTCTCCCTCGAAGCCCCGCCCTCGGAAGCCCCGCCCATCCCAAAGGCCCCCGCCCCTCCCCAAGCTTCTCCTGCCCACTCCCAAAGCCCCGGCCCACCTCCCGAAGCCCTCGCCCACCCAAGCCCCGCCCACTCCCGGGAAGCCCCCGCCCACCCAAGCCCCCGCCCGTACCGAGTGCCGAAGGCGGGGTCGACGAAGGCGGCCGGCTCGGGGCACAGTGGGGAGGCTGCGCCCGGTCAGGGGAAGTGGCGGAGCGGCGGCGCCCCGCAGGTGCTGTGGGGGGGGAGGAGGAGGGCGGGAGCCACGTGGAACTGTGACCACGCCCCCCCTCCCCATCAGGCCCCGGCCCCCACCCCCGGAGCCCCGCCCCACCTGCGTACCGGGGGTCCCTCGGGGTGCACGTGGCCACGGCCACGGTCCCCCAGCATGGTCTCCAAGCGCGTGGGTGGCCACCACCAGCCTCCTCCGGGCCCACCTCCCCCCCTGGGGGCGGGGGGGGCGGGGTCGGTGGGAGGGGGGCTTGGGGCCACGCCGCCTCCCTTCGTCCCCCCCCCCCCACCCCGTCCCCGTCCCCCCCCAGCACTCCACCGGGCCCCTCCAGGGGGTAGGCGAAGGCCACGCAGCACCCCGCGAACTCCACCGGCTCCTCTTCGTAGCTCCGGCACCGCCAGCAAGCGTGCGGCCGCTCAGCTCCTTCTTGTCCACCTGGGGGGGGGCCGGGGGGTCGGCGCTGCCCCATAGCCTGCTCCCATAGCCTTCTGTCCCCACGGCCCTGCCCCATAGCCCTGCCCTCCCCATAGCCCTGCCCCCGTACAGCCTGCCCCTCTACCGGCCCTGCCCCATAGCCTGCCCCATAGCCTGCCCCAGCTAGCCCTACTCCCACAGCCCTACCCCCATAGCCTGCCCCATAGCCTCGCTCCCATAGCTCCCTGCCTCCCACAGCCCTGCCCCACAGCCCTGCCCTTCCACGGCCCTGCCCCCCAGCTCCTGCCCCACAGCCCTGCCCTCCCGGCAGTCAGCCCTGCCCCACCTCGCTCCTGCCCCCATAGCGGCCTGCCCCATAGCCCTGCCCCCATGCGGGCAATGCCCCATGAGCCCTGCCCCACAAAGCCTGCCCCCATAGCCTGCCCCATAGCCCTGCCCCATAGCCTCCTGCCCCGCGGCTCCTGCCCCGCGGCCCTGCCCCATAGCCCTGCTCCCTATAGCCCTGCCCCATGGCAATGCCTCCCATAGCCCTGCCCTCACAGCCCCTTGCCCTTCCATAGCCCTGCCCCCACGGCGCTGCCCCATAGCCCGTGCTCCCATAGCTCCTGCCCCCATAGCCCAGCCCCACGGCGCTGCCCCCATAACCCTGCCCTCATAGCCCTACCCCATAGCCCTGCCCCTGCACAGCCCTTTCCTCCATAGCCCTACCCCACAGCCCTGCCCCCACAGCCCTGCCCCATACCCCTGCTCATCCACAGCCTGCCCCATAGCCCTGCCCCATAGCCCTGCCCCACAGCCCTGCCCCCACAGCCCTGCCCCATAGCCTCTGCCCATAGCCCTGCCCTCATAAAGGGCCCTGCCCCGGGCATAGCCCTGCCCTCAGTAGCCCTGCCCCATAGCCCCTGCCCCCACGGCCCTGCTCCCATAGCCTGCCCCATAGCCCTGCCCCACGGCCCTGCCCCATAGCCTGCCCCCATAGCCCTGCCCCCACGGCCCCCTGCCCCCATAGCCCCTGCCCCCATAGCCTGCCCCCACAGCCCGTGCCCCATAGCCTGCTCCCACAGCTCCCTGCTCCCACGGCGCTCCTGCCCCATAGCCCTGCCCCATAGCTCCTGCCCCACGGCCCTGCCCTCGCATAGCCTGCCCCATAGCCCTGGCCCCACGGCCCTACCCCACGGCCCTGCCCCCATGTTTCAGCTCCTGCCCCCATAGCTCCTGCCCCATGAGCGCTGCCCCACAGCCTCTGCCTCCATAGCCCTGGCCCCATAGTTTCTCCTGCCCCATATCTGCTCCCATACGTCACCCTGCTCCCATAGCCTCCGCCCCTGCAGCCTGTCCCCATAGCCCCTGCCCCACAGCCCTGCCCCATAGCCCTGCCCCACAGCCCTGCCCCCCACGGCCCTGCCCCACAGCCCTGCCCCCACAGCCCTGCCCCTATAACCCTGCTCCCATTGTTTCAGCTCCCGCTTCTCCCCATAGCCCTGCCCCACAGCCCTGCCCCCACACCCTCACCCCAGCCCGTGGTTCCTCCTCGAGCAGGAGCGACCCTCCCAAACCCCGGCTCCCACAGCCCTGGCCCCCGAAGCTCGCTGCACTCCCCCAGCTCCTTCCACCCCCCCAACGCCCTCTCCCATTCTCCCCCTCACCCCCCCCCAATCCCTCGCCTGACCCCCCCCAATCCCCTCGCTGACCCCACAGCCCTCTCCAAGACCCTGCATGACCCCCCCCCATGACTCCCAGGACCCCGCAGCCCCCCCCCTCCGCGGACCCCGCAGCCCCCCCCCCGACCCCCCTCACCCCCCCCCCCGCAGCCCCCGGCCCACCCTCGGGATGCTCGGAGATGGCCGACTTGGAGGGCGCAGAGACCAGGCTTGGACGGAAGCCAGCGTGGCTGCGGGTAGATCAGCCCCTGCTCGTGCAGCCGCACGAACGCCTCTCTCCCTCCGTCACCGCCCGCGACATTTTCTGGGGGGGACGGACACGGGCGTGAGTCGGGGGCTCCCCCGAACACCCCCCCAGGACCCCCCGCCCCACTCACAGGGTCCATGTGGTGAAGCAGGCGCTGTCCCAGTCTCAGCGCGAGGGCGCCCAGGCTGCGCAGCTGCTGGTAGATGCGGCCGCCCTTCCTGGGGAGACGGGGCGCTGGGGGAGGCGCCCAGTGGGGGCGTTTTGGGGAGGCGCCTATGGGGCGCTGGGGGCGCTAGTGGGGTGCTGGGGCGGGGTGCCTGGGGACCGCGCTATGGGGTTCTGTGGGGCACTCATGGGGTGGCTGTGGGGCGCTGTGGGGTTGGGCAGTGGCTCTCGGGGTCACGCTGGGGCAGCTGTTTTCGTGGTGCAGCGCGCGTCCCTCTCCCCGCGAGCCCCAGGGGCTGTAGGGTGGGAAGGCGGGGAGGTGGGGCCGGATACGGGGTCCGTGGGGCTCTGTGGGGCAGGACACGGGGTCTGTGGGGCGGGACACGGGGTCTGTGGGGCTCTGTGGGGCAGGACACGGGGTCTGTGGGGCAGGACACGGGGTCCGTGGGGTCTCTGTGGGGGCAGTGACACGTGGGGTCTGTGGGGCAGGACACGGGGTCTGTGGGGCTCTGTGGGGCAGGACACGGGGTCTGTGGGGCAGGACACGGGGTCCGTGGGGCTGCGTGGGGCAGGACATGGGGTCCGTGGGGCAGGACGGGCGGGCCCGGGTCCATGGGGCTCTGTGGGGCACAGGACACGGGGTCCGGTGGGGCAGGACATGGGGTCCGTGGGGCTCTCGGGGCAGGACACGGGGTCCGTGGGGCAGGACGGGCCGGGGTCTGTGGGGCTGCGTGGGGCAGGACACAGGGTCCGTGGGGGCAGAGATGGGGTCCGTGTGGCCGCTCTGTGGGGCAGGACACGGGGTCTGCGTGGTGTGCCTCTGTGGGGCTGGCTGTGGGGTCCGTGGGGCTCCGTGGGGCAGGACGACGCGGGCTCCGCGGGGCACCTCACTCCTCCTTCCAGCGCCAGACCTCCCCGCAGGAAGCCGTCGCCCAGCTTGGGAGGCCGCGGTGGAGCTCGGCCGCGCGCCAGAGGCGCCGCTCCACCACCAACCTGCGTGGCGATGCCGGCGTGGTCGCAGCCCGGGTTCCATTAGCTGCTGTCATTCTGCCCCGCATACAGCGTGCCCCGTGCGCGCACAGCGGGGGCGCGGCGTGGGGCAGCCGCTATGGGTTGCAGGGCTATGCGGGCAGGGCTATGGGGGCAGGGCCATGGGGCAGGGCTATGGGGCAGGGCTGTGGGGCAGGGTTGATGGGGCAGGGTATGGGGCAGCCATGGGGCTGTTTCATGGGGCAGTTATGGGGGCAGCTATAGCAAAGACACATGGGCGGGTTGGTGAGGCAGCCATGCGCGGGCAGTTATGGGGCAGCTGTGGGGTAAATCGCTATGGGGCAGTTATGGGTTGCAGTTATGAGGCTCAGCCATGGGGCAGCTATGGGGCAGTTGATGGGGCTAACCCATGGGGCAGTTATGGGGCAGCCATGGGGCAGTTATGGGGCAGCCATGGGGGCAGTACCATGGGGCAGCTGTTCAAGGAAGGTTTTCATGGGGCAGCTCATGGGGTTGCTAGCTATGGGGCAGCTCATGGGGGCAGCTCATGGGGCAGCTATGGGGCAGCCATGGGGCAGCCATGGGGCATTGTTCATGGGGCAGCCATGGGGAAACATAGCTGTCTACAAGAAGATGGGGCAGTTCTCATGGGGCAGCCATGGGGCAGTTATACAGGCTCATAAGGCAGCCGTGGGGCAGCCAAAGGTTGCAGCTATAAGAGCAGCTATGGGGAAGCCGTCGTACAGCTATAGGGGCTAGCCATGGGGGCAGCCATGGGGCAGCCATGGGGGTGTTATGGGGGCAGCCATGGGGCAGCCATGGGGCAGTTATGGGGCAGTTATGGGGCAGTTATGGGGCAGCCATGGGGCAGCCATGGGGCAGTTATGGGGCAGCTATGGGGCAGCCATGGGGGCAGCCATGGGGCAGCCATGGGGGCAGCCATGGGGCAGTTATGGGGCAGTTATGGGGCAGTTATGGGGCAGCCATGGGGCTAAGCCATGTGGGCAGTTATGGGGCCACTATGGGGCCACTCATGGGGCAGCCATGGGGCAGCGTATGGGGCAGCCATGGGGCAGCTATGGGGCCGCTTATGGGGCAGTTATGGGGCAGGCCGTGGGGCAGCGCTGACCAGCGCACGAGGCAGTCCTGGATGGCGCCGGTGAGCGCGTGGCCCAGGTGCAGCGACTCCGGTGACGTTGGGGGGGGCAGGCACATCACGAAGACCCCGCGAGCGTGGCTCGGCTCCGCGCCGCTCCTCTGCAACACCGGGGGGGGGCACAGCGGTCGGGGGGGCTCCGCGGACCCCCCCCAGCCTCCCCCCGAGCCCCCCCCGCGCCCCCCGGCCCCCCACTCACGCCTCGTACTCCGGCTTGAAGAAGCCTCTGCCGCTCCCACCAGCTGTACCACGCCGCCTCCACGTAGCGCGGGCTGTACGCCTCCGGCAGCGGCACCGAGACATCTGGGGGGGCGCGGGGGGGGGTCACCGTGCTCCCCCCCGCACCCCCCCCGCGTGCTTTTTTGCCCCCCCCCCCATGTCTTTTTCGCCCCGTCCCGTGCCCCTTTTTTTGCCCCCCCCCCTCACCTTTCTTCTCCCCCGGCGGCGTGGGGATGTCAGAGGTGATGACGCCGGCTCCTCGCGCCGTCTCCTTCCTCGGGCGCTTTCGGCTGCGGGGGGGGACAGAAGACACGAGGGGGGTCACCGCGTCCGAAACGCCCCCCCCCGTGCTCCCCCCGGCCCTGCGCCCCGGCACCCCTGCTGCTGGCTCCTCTCCTTCTCCTTCTCCTTCTTGAGCTGGAAGCGCGCCAGCTTCTCCCGCCTCGCCTCCTTCTTCAGCCGCGCCGCGCTGCGCGGGGGGGGCGCCCTCCTCCCTCCTCCTGCCCCCCTCGGCCGCCGGGGGGCAGCGGCGCCAGGCCCTCCCCCGCCGCCGTTTTCCAGCAGCGCCGGGGGCTCGGGGCCCAGCACGGCGCGGAAGTGGGGGCAGGCGCAGGCAGGAAGGCGCGAGCCAGCGGGCGACGGCTGGGAAGGGGCCGGCGGGGGGGCCAGCACCTTCGGGGGGGGCCCAGCGTTATTTTGGGTGGGGGTTTTTTTTGGGGGGGGGGGGGGGGCTAGGGGGGTTTCCGACCTGGCAGAAGGGTTCCAGCGAGGGCGCAGGGGCCACGGCCACGTCGGCCAAGCGTGGACGCGGTCGCCCACCAGGAAGCGCCGGGGGGCCAGGTGCTGCTCCAGCGCCCCCCAGCGCCCGGCACAGCGCCCGCCCCGCACGCTCCTGGGGGGGGGGGGAAATGCGGGACCCCCGTGGTGGGGGAGCCCCCCTTGGATCCCCCTGACCCCCCCCCAAATCCCCTCGCCCCCCCCATCACTCCCCCAAACCGCTTCCCCATCGTTGTACTTCCTGTGCCCTCCCTTGCCCTCCCTCCCGTTTTATCCCCCCCTTTCTGTCCCCTCCCCTTATTGCCCCCCATCACCCCTCTCTCTCTCTCCCTCTCCCCCTCTCTCTTTCTTGCCCCCCCATTCTCCCCCCCATCTCTCTCTCTCTCTCTCCCTCTATCTGCCCCCCTTCCCCATTGCCCCCCCTCCCCTTATTGCCCCCCCCATTCTCCCCTCATTACCCCCCCCATTTCCGTCCCCTTATTACCCCTTATCACCCCCTCCCCTTCCCCCCTTCTGCCCCCCCCTCCCTTAGTATTGCCCCCCATTCTCCCCTCTCATTGCCCTCCGCCCCTAATCCCCCCCCCTCCCCTTATTGCCCCCCATTCTTCCCCCCCCATTTCCCCCCTCTCCTTATTGCTCCCCCCATTCTTCCCCTCCCCTATTGCCCTCCCCTTATTGTCCTTCCCCCGCCCTCCCTATTGCCCCCCCATCTCTCCCCTCATTGCCCCCCAATCCCCCCTCCCCTTATTGCCCCCCCCATCACCCCCTCCCTGCTTCTCCTCCCTGGCTGCCCCTTTATTGTCCCTCCCTGATACCCCTCCCTATCCTCCCCCTTATTGCCCCCCCAATCCCCCCCATCCCCCCTCCTCATTGCCCCCCCATCCCCCCCCCCACAGTTCCCCCCCCCATTCCTCCCCCCCCATCCCCCCCTCCCCTCATTGCCTCCCCCCATTCTCCCCCCATCCCCTTATTGCCCCCCCCATTCTCCCCCCCCATCCCCTCATTGCCCCCCAATTCTCCCTCCCCAATCCCCCCTCCCTTATTGCCCCCCCCCATTCTCCCCCCCCCAATCCCCCCCCTCCCCTTATTGCCCCCCCATTCTCCCCCCCCCCATCCCCCCTCCCCTCATTGCTCCCCCCTTTCCCCCCTCCCCGTCCCCCCCCCCCCCGTTATTGCCCCCCCCTCACCTCTCGCCCCCCCGCGCCCCGCAGCACGGGCCCCCGCCGTCCTCAGCTCCCTGTCGCTAACGCCTCCCACTGCCGCACTGAGGGCCCCCCCCGGGCCCCCCCCCCGAGCAGCTCCGGGGGCAGAGCCACCACCAGGGCGGGCTGCCCCGGCCCCCGCCAGCAGCCTCCCCCGCTGTCAGCAGGGCCACGGCAGCGGGCCGGGACCCCGGGGGCGGCGGGGGCACCCCGCAGCAGCTAAATAGCCCCCCCCGTACCGGGCCGGGCCGCGACTCAGCACTCCGCCGGGGTCGGGGGCGTCGGGGGGGCGGGCAGGAACAGCTGGGGGGGGGCCATGGGGGGGGGGGGGGCGGAACGGGAGCGGCGCGGAACCGGGGCGCATGAGGGGCCGGGGGAAGCGAAAAGAGGGTGCACAGCGCGGCCTGTGGGGGGGGAAGAGGTTAAATGGGGCTTAAAATAGGCTTAAAGCGCCCCGAATCGGCTCGAACCGCCCCAAATCCGGCCCTCGAATCGCCCCAAAGGCCGCGCTTAAGCCGGGTTGAAATTGGGCTAAAATTGGGCTAAAATTGGGCTAAAATTGATAAAAAACGAGGGCTTGAGGGGGGGGGGGGGCGGAATTACGGGGTGCACAGCGCGGGCCTGCAGGGCGCGTGCTTGGGGGGGGGGGAAGGGGCTTAAAAGCGGGCTTAAAATTGGCTTAAATCGCCCCCGGAATCGCCTGTGCAAAGCGGGTTGAAATTGGGTTTAAATCGGCATAAATTGATGCAAGCGGGGGCTCGGGGGGGGGGCGCGAGGTTAGGGGTGGCCAGGCGCGGCCCGAAGCGCGCAAAGCGGCTGAGTGTAAAAGTAGGCCCCAAACCGCCCCAAATCCCCCCGGGTTGGGCCCCCGCATCGGGGGCGGGCGGGGGTTTTTGGGGTGCGTCGGGGCGTTTTGGGGCGTTTTGGGGCGTTTTTGGGGCGAATCCGCGCCGCCCGGCGCCCCCCCTCTGCACCCACGTGCCGCTGCCGGAGCCCGGAGGGAAAGGGCCGGCCCCCGGCGCGCACGCGCGCACCACGCAGACACGGCCGGCGCCCATTATGGGAGGGAGGGGCAGCAGTAGAGACGGGAGGACAGGAGCGCCGCGTCCTGGGAGGGCGGGGAGGGAGAGCGGGGGGGGTTTGGAGTGACCCGCCGGGGGAGGCACGGAAAGGGGCGGGAATTCGCCCCAAAAGTGCCGCGGCGTCCCTGCACCAAACCCACTCCCCCCCGTCCCACAGGCCTCCCCCCAGCTGCCAAGGCCCCCCCAAAACCCAAATCCCACTCCCCCCAAAGTCCCCTCTAAACCCCCAAAAATCCTCCCGAAAACCAAATCCCCCCCAAAATCCTAAATCCTCCCAAAATCCTAAATCCTCCCAAAATCCTAAATCCTCCCAAAATCCCAAATCCTCCCAAAATCCTAAATCCTCCCCAAAATCCCAAATCCTCCCCAAAATCCTAAATCCTCCCTATAAAATCCCAAATCCTCCCAAAATCCTAAATCCTCCCAAAATCCTAAATCCTTCCAAAATCCCAAATCCTCCCTAAAATCCTAAATCCTCCCAAACTCCCAAATCCCTCAAAATCCCAAATTCCCCCACCCCAAACCCCCCTGTCTTGCAGCCCCCCAAATCCTAGCAATCTTCCCCAACCCCGACTCCCCCCCAAATCCTCCCAGAAAACAAAATCCCCCGACTTCCCAAATCTCCCCCAAAATCCCCCAAATCCCGCCCCAAAATCCCAAATCGCCCCCAAACCCCCAGCCCCTCAGCGCCAAAATCTCCCCCTCAATCCCCTCCCCCTGACCCCAAATCCCCTCAAGTCCTCTAAACCCCCTCCCAAATAACCCCAAATCCCCCAAATGACCCCAAATCTTCCAAATGACCCACCCCCCAAATGACCCCTAATCCCCCAAATGACTCCCAAATCCCCCAAATGACCCCAAATCCCCCAAATGACCCCCAAATCCCCTCTAAACGACTCCCAAATCCCCTGAATGACCCTTCTAAATCCCCTTAAATGACCCCAAATCCCCACAAATGACTCCCAAATCCCCCCAAATGACCCCAAATCCCCCAAATGACTCCAAATCCCCCAAATGACCCCAAATCCCCACAAACGACCCCAAATCCCCAAATGCATCTCCAAATCCCCCAAATGACTCCCAAATCCCCCCCAAATGACCCCGAATCCCCCAAATGACATTCCGAATCCTTCGACAAACGACCTCAAATCCCCCCAAATGACCCCAAATCCCCCAAATGATTCTAAATCCTCATTGCACAAACGACCCCAAATCCTCACCAGCTCTGACCATCCAGTGCCATTTATTCCTTCCCAACACCAAACCCTGGGCGTTGCAAGGGATTTGGGGGGATTTGGGGGATTTGGGGATTTTGGAGTTATGGGACTTTGGGGGGAGGGATTATAGGATCGGAGCGTTTTGGGGCATTTTGTAGGATTTTGGGGGGGGGCCGGTGGATTTTGGGGCTGCGTGGGAGATTTTGGCGGGTTGTAGGACTTGGGGTCAGGCTGGGGGTTTTGGAGGGGCTGGTTGTGGGGTTTTGGGGAGTGGCTTACGGGGCGCCGGGGGTGGTTTGTAAGGTTTTGGGGCGTCTTTGTATATTTGTTGCGAGAGTTGTTATAGGGTTTTTAGGCCACAAGCAGTGGGGTTTGGGGCGGTTGGTGGGGTTTTGGGGCGGGCGTGGGGTTTTGGGGCGTGTTGCGGGGGTTTTTGGGGCGAAGGCGGGGGTTTTAGGGTTGTTGCGGGGTGTTGGGGGGTTGTCGACAGGGTTTTGGGGTGTGTTTGTAAGGTTTTGGAGCGGTTAGTTATAGGCTTTGGGGGGGGGGGGTCATAGCGTTTTGGGGCGGGTTATGGGGTTTTGGGGCGGGTTGGCGGGGTTTTTGGAAGGGGGGTTATGGGGTGTTGGGGGGCCACTATAGGCTTAGTATTTGTAAGGTTTTGGAGCGCTAAAGAAGCGACAGGGCTTGGGGGGTCATAGCGTTTTTGGGGCGGGTTATGGGGTTTTTGGGCGAAGGCGGGGTTTTGGTGTGGAGTTATATGGTGTTGGGGGTTTTACAGGGTTTTGGGGTGCTCTGTAAGGTTGCCTTGGAGGGGTTAGTTATAGGGTTTGGGAGCACGGTTTACGGGGTTTTGGGGGGGGTAGGGTTTGGGGGGGTGTGTATAGGGTTTTTGGGGCGGGCATAGGGTTTTGGGGCGTGTTGTGGCTTGGGGCGGGTTATGGCGAGTTCGGGCGGGTTACAGGGTTTTGGGGCATATGGTGGTTTTGGGGCGTGGTTATGGGGTTTTGGAGGGGTTGTAAGCAGGGGGCTTTGTGTGGGTGGGGGGGGCTTGGGGGTGCTTCGGGGGGTGCTGGAGGAGCTGCTCACGGGGTTTTGGGGCGTGCCACAGGGTTCGGCTTTATAGGGTTTCGGGGCAGCGCCACCCTTCGGGGCCCGCCCCCGAGTGCGCCGCCGCCCCGGGGGCAGGACCTCGGGGTGACCGCGGGTCCGTTTTGGGGCGGTTTTGGGGTTTTTTTTTTAGGGCGTGGGGGTCCGCGCCCCCCCCCCTCACTGCTTCTGGGTCAGCGCCTCCTTGCGGGCGGCGTCCCCAAGCAGTTGCGCGTCCACCTCGTCCGCGGGGAGCTGCACGTAGCGCACCACCGAGCCCCGGCACGAAGCAGTTCCGCACCGACAGCTGGGGGACACCCCGGCACCTGGGGGACCGGGGGGGGTCCTGACCCCCCGCATGGGGTCCCGGCCCCGTTGATGGGGTCCCGACCCCTATAACCCCCGCCCCCGAGGCGTGCAGGGTGCACTCCACCGAGCCCCGCACGAAGCAGTTCCGCACCGACAGCTGGGGGGGGGACACCCCCAAAATCGGGGGGGGTCCCGGGGGGGTCCCGGACCCCACATGGGGGGGTTCCGGCCCCATAGCCCCCCCCTCACCATGTGCGGGTACTTCTCGGGGTCGGTGACGCTGATGTCGCCTAGCCTGATGTTCAGGTACTGGGGGGGGGAGAGAGTGTGAGACCCCCCGACCCCCCCCCAACCCCCCCCCCCCAAAGACTCTCTAGGCCCCTGAAACCTCTCAAATCCCCCCATCTGCCCCCAACCACTCCCCCAAGCCACCCCCAGCCCCCATAGCCCCCCAATGCCCCCACGAGCCCCCCCACCCCACAAATCTCCCCCCCCCATCCCCCCCCCGAGCCCCCCCCACCCCATAAATCTCCCCCCCCCGGACCCCCCCCCGCCCCCCCATAGCCCCCCACGAGCCCCCCACCCCCCAAATCTCCCCCCGCCCGGACCCCCCCCCCCCCCAACCCCCCCATAGCCCCCCTAATGCCTCTCCCCGAGCCCCCCACCCCCCCAAATCCTCATCCCCCCCATCCCCCGACCCCACAAATCTCCCCCCCGCCCACTGAGAGCCCCCCCACCCCACAAATCTCCCCCCCCGAGCTCCCCGAGCCCCCCAGCCCGGCAAATCTCTCCCCCGGACCCCCCCAACTCCCCATAGCCCCCCCAATGCCCCCCCCCGAGTTCCCCCACCCCCCAAATCCCCCCCCCCAGCGCCCCCCCGCCCCCCATAGCCCCAGCCCGAGCCCCCCCACCCCACAAATCTCCCCCCCCCCTCCCCCCCCCCCGGAGCCCCCCAGCCCCCAAATGTCCCCCCCCCCAGGACCCCCCCCCCGCCCCCCACAGCCCCCCCCAATGCCCCCCCCCCCGAGCCCCCCAGCCCCCAAATCTCCCCCCCCCCCCCACACCCCCCCCCGCCCCCCATAGCCCCCCACGACCCCCCCCACCCCCACAACCCTCCCCCCGCCCCCACCGCCCCCCCGAGCCCCCACACCCCACAAATCTCCCCCCCCCCCCCATCCCCCCCCGAGCCCCCTCCAGCCCCAAATCACCCCCCCAGCCCCACGAGCCCCCCCCAACGCCCCCCCACCCCCCCACCCCCCCCGCACCCCCCCCGCCCCCCATCGCAGTCCCCCCGAGCCCCCCAGCCCCCAAATCTCCCCCCGCCAGACCCCCCCCACCCCCCCCCATAGCCCCCCCAATGCCCCCCTGGATGTGCCCCCACCCCACACAAATCTCCCCCCCCAGGACCCCCCCCCCAGCCCCCACGAGCTCCCTCATCCCCCCCCACCCCACAAATCTCCCCCCCACACTCTCCCCGAGCCTCCTCAGCTCCCGGGGCCAAATCTCCCCCCCGGACACCCCCACCCCCCCCAGCCCCCCCCAATGCCCCCCCCCCCGAGCCCCCCACCCCACAAATATCCCCCCCCCCCAAAACCCCCCCGAGCCCCCCCCAGCCCCCCAAATCTCCCCCCCCCCGACCCCCCCCCAACCCCCATAGCCCCCCCAATGCCCCCCCCGAGCCCCCCCCAGCCCCCAACCCCCCCCCCCCAAAACCCCCCAGCCCCCAAATCTCCCCCCGGACCCCCCCCGCCCCCCATAGCCCCCCACGAGTCCCCCCACCCCCCCAAATCTCCCCCCCCCAATGCCCCCCCGCCCCCCCCCAAGCCCCCCAAACCCCCCTGCGCCCCTCCATAGCCCCCCACAGCCTCCCCGAGCCCCCCACCCCACAAATCTCCCCCCCCCCCCCGGACCCCCCCCCCAGCCCCCCCATAGCCCCCCCTAATGCCTCCCTGCTGAGCCCCCCACCCCCCAACCCCCCCCCCATCCCCCCAGCCCCCAAATCCTCCCCCGCCCCTCTAGGCCCCCCCCACCCCACAACCTCCCCCCCCCCCCCCATCCTCCCCGAGCCCCTCCAGCCCCCCAACCTCCCCAGACCCCCCCTCACCCCACACCCCAACCTCCCTCCATCCCCCCCCGAGTACCCCCAGCCCCCAAATCTCCCCCCGGACCCCCCCCCCCCACCCCCCAGCCCCCCCAATGCCCCCCCCCCGGCGCCCCCCCCCCACCCCACAAATATCCCCCCCCCAGGACCCCCCCCACCCCCATGGGCCCCCCATAGCCCCCCACGACCCCCCCACCCCACAAATCCCCTCCCCTCCCCCCCGGTTCCCGAGCCCACAGCCCCCAAAATCTCCCCCCCCGACCCCCCCGCCCCCAACCCTCCCCCCCCGGACCCCCCAACCCCCCCATAGCCCCCCCACCAATGCCCCCCCCCCCCGAGTTCCCCCACCCCACAAATCCCCCCCCCCCAATGCCCCCCCCCCCGCCCCCCATAGCCCCCCGAGCCCCCCACCCCACACCCTCCCCCCTCCCCCCCTGAGCCCCCCCCAGCCCCCAAACGTCCCCCCCCCCCCCAGGACCCCCCCCCCCCGCCCCACAGCCCCCCCAATGCCCCCCCCGAGCCCCCCCCCAGCCCCCAAATCTCCCCCCCCCCCCGGACCCCCCCACCCCCCCATAACCCCCCCCATAGCCCCCCCCGAGCCCCCCCACCCCCCAAATCTCCCCCCCCCCAATGCCTCCCCGAGCCCCCCCACCCCCCAAATCTCCCCCCTCCAATGCCCCCCTCTGAGCCCCCCAACCCCCAAATCCCCCCCCCAGGACCCCCCCCCCCCCCCACAGCCCCCCCCCCCCCAACGCCCCCGCCCCCCCCCCTCACCTGGTCCACCGAGTGCAGCGTCCCGCAGATGCTGGGGGCGAGAGCGTCAACGGGGGGGGGTGGGGAGGGGGTCCCGGGGTCCCCCCGGACGGGGGGGGCCCGGGGGACGGGGGGGGTCCCGTGGGGGGGGGGCCCGGCTCCCCACCTGAGGTCGTTCTTGAGCTCCACCACCCACAACCTGTCTCCACCAGGGACTTGAAGAAGGAGTAGAACAGCTGGGGGGCGGGGGGGGTCAGGGGCGCCGAACCCCCCCCCCCCCCCCAAAAAAACCCCAAACCCCCCAAAAATACACCTCAAACAAACCCTACACCCCAGCCCCGCACCATCGCCGCAGCCGGGAAGCGCGCGCGTGGCCACTTCCGGCCACGCCCACTCGTCCAGAGGCCACGCCCCCAGCCACGTGTGTCCGGACTCCGGGGCATGCCGGGAGGTGTAGTTCTGCGACACCGGGATCACGGGCGGCCATTTTGGGTGCCCAGAGCATGCTGGGACATGTAGTTCTCAGGCTCCGGGCAGCCACGTGTTTTTTCGGGTCTAACTCAAGCAGCTTCTTGTTGCGGTTAAGAAGATGTTTAGGGCTGTTAGGAAAGAGTGAAGCATGCAGAGTCCTGTTGAGTGTGGGGGTTGTGCAAAGGCTCCCCCAGGGAGTTCAGGTGTACCCAAAGGCTTCCGCTGAGAGCACTTTTTGATGGCAGAAAGTGGCACCGTACGTGTTTTTCGGGTCTAACTCGGGTTGAGCTTCTTGTTGCGGTTAGGGTTATGTTTAGGGTTGGGGAAAGAGAGAAGACGCAAAGTCCCACGGAGTGTGGGGTTGGCGTAAAGGTTCCTCAGGGTGTTTGGGGGTACCCAAAGGCTTCCGCTGAGAGCACTTTTTGATGGCAGAAAGTGGCACCGTACGTGTTTTTTCGGGTCTAACTCGGGTTCAGCTTCTTGTTGCGGTTAGGGTTATGTTTAGGGTTGTTAGGAAAGAGTGAAGACGCAGAGTCCTGTTGAGTGTGGGCACAGTTGCGTGAAGGCTCCCCCAGGGAGTTCAGGTGTACCCAAAGGCTTCCGCTGAGAGCACTTTTTGATGGCAGAAAGTGGCACCGTACGTGTTTTTTTCGGGTCTAACTCGGGTTCAGCTTCTTGTTGCGGTTAGGGTTATGTTTAGGGTTGTTAGGAAAGAGTGAAGACGCAGAGTCCTGTTGAGTGTGGGGTTATAAAGGCTCCCCCAGGGAGTTCAGGTGTACCCAAAGGCTTCCGGGAGAGCACTTTTTGATGGCAGAAAGTGGCACCGTACGTGTTTTTTCGGGTCTAACTCGGGTTGGAGCTCTTTAAGGCGGGCTAGGGTTATGTTTGATAGGGTTGTTAGGAAAGAGTGAAGACGCAGAGTCCATGAGTGTGGGGTTACGTAAAGGCTCCCCCAGGGAGTTCAGGTGTGTTCCAAAGGCTTCCGCTGAGAGCACTTTTTGATGGCAGAAAGTGCGGGCACCGTACGTGTTTTTTTCAGGTCTAACTCGGGTTCAGCTTCTTGTTGCGGTTAGGGTTATGTTTAGGGTTGTTAGGAAAGAGTGAAGACGCAGAGTCCTGTTGAGTGTGGGGCGAGTGCATGCCCCCCCAGGGAGTTCAGGTGTACTCAAAGGCTTCCGCTGAGAGCACTTTTTGATGGCAGAAAGTGGCACCGTACGTGTTTTTTCGGGTCTCACTCCTGTTCAGCTGTTTTGTTGCGGTTAGGGTTGTGTTTAGGGCTTGTTAGGAAAGAGTGAAGACGCAGAGTCCTGCTGAGTGTGGGGTTGCGTACAGGCTCCCCCAGGGAGTTCAGGTGTACCCAAAGGCTTCCGCTGAGAGCACTTTTTGATGGCAGAAAGTGGCACCGTACGTGTTTTTTTCGGGTCTAACCGGGGTTCAGCTTCTTGTTGTGTTAGGGTTGTGTTTAGGGTTGTTAGGAAAGAGCAAGACGTGAGTCCATGTTGAGTGTGGGGTTGCGTAAAGTTGCTCTCCCAGGGAGTTCAGGTGTACCCAAAGGCTTCCGCTGAGAGCACTTTTTGATGGTGGTAGTGTAACTGCATTTGTTTCTTTTCTCTGTCTAACTCGGTTACCAGCTTCTTGTTGCGGTTAGGGTTATGTTTAGGGTTGCTAGGAAAAGAGTGAAGACGCAGAGTCCTGTTGAGTGTGGGGTTATGTAAAGGCTCCCCCAGGGAGTTCAGGTGTACCCAAAGGCTTCCGCTGAGAGCACTTTGATGGCAGAAAGGGAACGACGGTGTTTTTCGAACAACTCGGGGCTGGCTTCTTGCTGCGTGCTAGGTTATGTTTAGGGCTGTTAGAAAGATGATGGAAGACGCAGAGTCCTGGTTGGAGAAGAAGCAGAAAGGCTCCAGGAGTTCAGGTGTACCAAAGGCTTCACGTGGAGTGAGCACTTTTGGATGGCAGAAAGTGGCACCGTACGTGTTTTTTCGGGTCTAACTCGGGTTCAGCTTCTTGTTGCGGTTAGGGTTATGTTTAGGGTTGCTAGGAAAGAGTGAAGACGCAGAGTCCTGCTGAGTGTGGGGTTGCGTAAAGGCTCCCCCAGGGAGTTCAGGTGTACCCAAAGGCAGTCCGCTGAGAGTGACTTTTTGATAGCAGAAAGTGGCACCGTACGTGTTTTTTCTGTCTAACTCGGGTTCTAGCTTCTTGTTGCGGTTAGGGTTATGTTTAGGGTTGTTAGGAAAGAGTGAAGACGCAGAGTCCTGTTGAGTGTGGGGTTATGTAAAGTTGCTCCCCCAGGGAGTTCAGGTGTACCTAAAGGCTTTCGCTGAGAGCACTTTTTGATGGCAGAAAGCAGCACCGTACGTGTTTTTTTCGGGTCTAATCACAGAGGTCTGAGCTTCTTGTTGCGGTTAGGGATATGTTTAGGGTTGTTAGGAAAGAGTGAAGACACGCAGAGTCCTGTTGAGTGTGGGGTTGCGTAAAGGCTCCCCCAGGGAGTTCAGGTGGCACTCAAAGGTTTCCGCTGAGGAGCACTTTTTGATGGCAGAAAGTGGCACCGTACGTGTTTTTTCGGGTCTAACTCGGGTTCAGCTTCTTGTTGCGGTTAGGGTTATGTTTAGGGTTGTTAGGAAAGAGTGAAGACGCAGAGTCCTGCTGGAGTGTGGGGTTGCGTAAAGGCTCCCCCAGGGAGTTCAGGTGTACCCAAAGGCTTCCGCTGAGAGCACTTTTTGATGGCAGAAAGTGGCACCGTACGTGTTTTTTCGGGTCTAACTCGGGTTCAGCTTCTGGCTGCGGTTAGGGTTACATAGGGTTGTTAGGAAAGAGTGAAGACGCAGAGTCCTGTTGAGTGTGGGGTTATGTAGAAGGCTCCCCCAGGGAGTTCAGGTGTACCCAAAGGCTTCCATTGAGAGCACTTTTTGATGGCAGAAAGTGGCACCGTACGTGTTTTTTCGGGTCTAACTCGGGTTGAGCTTCTTGTTGCGGTTAGGGTTGGTGTTTAGGGTTGCTAGGAAAGAGTGAAGACGCAGAGTCCTGCTGAGTGTGGGGTTGCGTAAAGGCTCCCCCAGGGAGTTCAGGTGTACCCAAAGGCTTCCGCTGAGAGCACTTTTTGATGGCAAGAAAGTGGCACCGTACGTGTTTTTTCGGGTCTAACTCGGGTTGAGCTTCTTGTTGCGGTTAGGGTTATGTTTAGGGTTGTTAGGTGAGTGAACACGCAGAGTCCTGTTGAGTGTGGGGTTGCGTAGTGTCTCCCCCAGGGAGTTCAGGTGTGCCCAAAGGCTTCCGCTGGAGAGCACTTTTTGATGGTGAAAGTGGCACCGTACGTGTTTTTTCGGGTCTAACTCGAAGGTTCAGCTTCTTGTTGCGGTTAGGGTTATGTTTAGGGTTGTTAGGAAAGAGTGAAGACGCAGAGTCCTGCTGGGAGTGTGGGGTTGCGTAAAGGCTCCCCCAGGGAGTTCAGGTGTAGCCAAAGGCTTCCGCTGAGAGCACTTTTTGATGGCAGAAAGCAGCACCGTACGTGTTTTTTCGGGTTCAACTCGGCTGGAGCTTCTTGTTGCG
Organism: Anser cygnoides; assembly: GCF_040182565.1. Taxonomy (NCBI): domain Eukaryota; kingdom Metazoa; phylum Chordata; class Aves; order Anseriformes; family Anatidae; genus Anser; species Anser cygnoides. The sequence continues at coordinate 2,522,699 of NC_089907.1, forward strand.
GTTAGGGTTATGTTTAGGGTTGTTAGGAAAGAGTGAAGACGCAGAGTCCTGCTGAGTGTGGGGTTGCGTAAAGGCTCCCCCAGGGAGTTCAGGTGTACCCAAAGGCTTCCGCTGGGAGAGCACTCCTTTTTGATGGCAGAAAGTGGCACCGTACGTACAAAAGTTTTTTCGGCCCAGAACTCGGGTTCAGCTTCTTTGTTGCGGTTAGGGTTATGTTTAGGGTTGTTGGGAAAGAGTGAAGACGCAGAGTCCTGTTGAGTGTGGGGTTGCGTAAAGGCTCCCCCAGGGAGTTCAGGTGTACCCAAAGGCTTCCGCTGAGAGCACTTTTTGATGGCAGAAAGTGGCACCGTACGTGTTTTTTCGGGTCTAACTCGGGTTGAGCTTCTTGTTGCGGTTAGGGTTATGTTTAGGGTTGTTAGGAAAGAGTGAAGACGCAGAGTCCTGCTGAGTGTGGGGTTGCGTAAAGGCTCCCCAGGGAGTTCAGGTGTACCCAGTTGGCTTCCGCTGAGAGCACTTTTTGATGGCAGAAAGTGCTGGGCACCGCACGTGTTTTTTCGGGTCTAACTCGGGTTCAGCTTCTTGTTGCGGTTAGGGTTATGTTTAGGGTTGTTAGAAAAGAGTGAAGACGCAGAGTCCTGTTGAGTGTGGGGTTGCGTAAAGGCTCCCCGGTGGGAGTTCAGGTGTAGCCAGTTGGGCTTCCGCTGAGAGCACTTTTTGATGGCAGAAAGTGGCACCGTACGTGTTTTTTCGGGTCTAACTCGGGTTCAGCTTCTTGTTGCGGTTAGGGTTATGTTTAGGGCTGTTAGGAAAGAGCAAGACGCAGAGTCCTGCTGAGTGTGGGGTTGCGTAAAGGCTCTCCCAGGGGAGTTCAGGTGCACCCAAAGCCTTCCGCTGAGAGCACTTTTTGATGGCAGAAAGTGGCACCGTACGTGTTTTTTTTCGGGTCTAACTCGGGTTCAGCTTCTTGCTGCGGGGTTAGGGTTATGTTTAGGGTTGTTAGGAAAGAGTGAAGACGCAGAGTCCTGTTGAGTGTGGGGTTGCGTAAAGGCTCCCCCAGGGAGTTCAGGTGTACCCAAAGGCTTCAGCACAGAGAGCACTTTTTGATGGCAGAAAGTGGCACCGTACGTGTTTTTTCGGGTCTAACTCGGGTTCAGCTTCTTGTTAGGCAGGGTTATGTTTAGGGTTGTTAGGAAAGAGTGAAGACGCAGAGTCCTGCTGAGTGTGGGGTTGCGTAAAGGTTCCCCCAGGGAGTTCAGGTGTACCCAAAGGTTTCCGCTGAGAGCACTTTTTGATGGCAGAAAGTGTGCACCGTACGTGTTTTTTTTTTCGGGTCTAACTCGGGTTGAGCTTCTTGTTGCGGTTAGGGTTGCGTTTAGGGTTGTTAGGAAAGAGTGAAGACGCAGAGTCCTGTTGAGTGTGGGGTTGGCGTAAAGGCTCCCCAGGGAGTTCAGGTGTACCTAAAGGTTTTTTGAGAGCACTTTTATAGGTGGCATCAGACAAAAGGTCTGACTGGTTGAGCTTAGCCAGGTTAGGGTTATGTTTAGGGCTATAGAGAGTAAAGACGCAGAGTCCTGAGTGGGAACAGGAAGGCTCTAGGAGCTGCAGGCCCAAAGGCCTGGGCTGAGAGCACTTTTAGGATGGCAGAAAGTGGCACCGTACGTGTTTTTTCGGGTCTAACTCGGGTTGAGCTTCTTGTTACGGTTAGTGTTAATAGTTAGGGTTATTAGGAAAGAGCAAGACGCAGAGTCCTTGTTGAGTGTGGGGTTGCGTAAAGGCTCCCCCAGGGAGTTCAGGTGTACCTGCTGCTTCCCGCTGAGAGCACTTTTTGATGGCAGAAAGTGGCACCGTACGTGTTTTTTCGGGTCTAACTCGGGTTGAGCTTCTTATTGCGGTTAGGGTTGCGTTTAGGGTCGTTAGGAAAGAGTGAAGACGCAGAGTCCTGTTGAGTGTGGGGTTGTGCAAAGGCTCCCTCAGGGAGTTCAGGTGTACTCAAAGGCTTCCGCTGAGAGCATTTTTGATGACAGGAAGTGGCACCGTACGTGTTTTTTCGGGTCTAACTCGGGTTCAGCTTCTTGTTGCGGTTAGGGTTATGTTAAGGAAGTTGTTAGGAAAGAGTGAAAGACGCAGAGTCCTGCTGAGTGTGGGGTTACGTAAAGGCTCCCCCAGGGAGCCCAGGTGTACCCAAAGGCTTCCGCTGAGAGCACTTTTTGATGGCAGAAAGTGGCACCGTACGTGTTTTTTCGGGTCTAACTCGGGTTGAGCTTCTTGTTGCGGTTAGGGTTGTTATGTTTAGGGCTGTTAGGAAAGAGTGTATCTAGGAGTCCTGTTGAGTAAAGGCAGTTGCGTAAAGGCTTCTCAGGGAGTTCAGGTGTACCCACAGGCTTCCCGCTGAGAGCACTTTTTGATGGCAGAAAGTGGCACCGTACGTGTTTTTTCGGGTCTAACTCGGGTTCAGCTTCTTGTTGCGGTTAGGGTTATGTTTAGGGTTGTTAGGAAAGAGTGGAAGACGCAGAGTCCTGTTGAGTGTGTGGGGTTGCGTAAAGGCTCCCCCAGGGAGTTCAGGTGTACCCAAAGGGGCTTCCATGAGTGAGCACTTTTTGATGGCAGAAAGTGGCACCGTACGTATTTTTTCGGGTCTAACTCGGTTCAGCTTTCTGTTGCGGTTAGGGTTATGTTTAGGGCTGTTAGGAAAGAGTGAAGACGCAGAGTCCTGCGAGTGTGTGGGTTGCGTAAAGGCTCCCCCAGGGAGTTCAGGTGTACCCAAAGGCTTCCCGCTGAGAGCACTTTTTTGATGGCAGAAAGTGGCACCGTACGTGCTTTTTTCGGGTCTAACTCAAGTTGAGCTTCTTGTTGCGGTTAGGGTTATGCGTAGAAGGCGTTAGGAAAGAGTGAAGACGCAGAGTCCTATGAGAGTGGGGTTGCCAAGAAGCAGCTCCCCCAGGGAGTTCAGGTGTACCCAAAGGCTTCTGCTGAGAGCACTTTTTGATGGCAGAAAGTGGCACCGTACGTGTTTTTTTTCGGGTCTAACTCGGGTTCAGCTTCTTGTTGCGTGTTAGGGTTATGTTTAGGGTTGTTAGGAAAGAGTGAAGACGCAGAGTCCTGCTGAGCGGGGGCCATGGTGCGTAAAGGCTCCCCCAGGGAGTTCAGGTGTACCCAAAGGCTTCCGCTGAGAGCACTTTTTGATGGCAGAAAGTGGCACCGTACGTGTTTTTTTCGGGTCTGTCTCTGCCTGTGCCTCTTGCTGCGGTGTTAGGGTTATGTTTAGGGTTGTTAGGAAAGAGTGGGCGACGCCAGAGTCCTGTTGAGTGTGGGGTTGCGTAAAGGCTCCTCCCAGGGAGTTCAGGTGTACCCAAAGGCATTTCCGCTGAGAGCACTTTTTGATGGGCAGAAAGTGGCACGCCACGTGTTTTTTCTATCTAACTCCTGCTGAGCTTCTTGTTGCGGTTAGGGATATGTTTAGGGCTGTTTAGAAAGAGTGAAGACGCAGAGTCCTGCTGAGTGTGGGGTTGCGTAAAGGCTCCCCTAGGGAGTTCAGGTGCACCTAAAGGCTTCCGCTGAGAGCACTTTTTGATGGCAGAAAGTGGCACCGTACGTGTTTTTTCGGGTCTAACTCGGGTTCAGCTTCTTTGTTGCGGTTAGGGTTATGTTTAGTGTTGAAATACAGAGGGAGTGAAGACGCAGAGTCCTGCTGAGTGTGGGGTTGCGTAAAGGCTCCCCCAGGGAGTTCAGGTGTACTCAAAGGCTTCCGCTGAGAGCACTTTTTGATGGCAGAAAGTGGCACCGTACGTGTTTTTTCGGTTCTAATCCGGGTTCAGCTTCTTGTTGCGGTTAGGGTTATGTTTAGGGTTGTTTGGAAAGAGTGAAGCACGCAGAGTCCTGCTGAGTGTGGGGTTGCGTAAAGGCTCCCCAGGGGAGTTCAGGTGTACCCAAAGGCTTCCGCTGAGAGCACTTTTTGATGGCAGAAAGTGGCACCGTACGTGTTTTTTCGGGTCTAACTCGGGTTCAGAGCTTCTTGTTCCGGTTAGGGTTATGTTTAGGGTTGTTAGGAAAGAGTGAAGACGCAGAGTCCTGTTGAGTGTGGGGTTGCGTAAAGGCTCCCCAGGAGTTCAGGTGTACCCAAAGGCTTCCGCTGAGAGCACTTTTTGATGGCAGAAAGTGGCACCGTACGTGTTTTTTCGGGTCTAACTCGGGTTCAGCTTCTTGTTGGGTTAGGGTTATGTTTAGGGTTGTTAGGAAAGAGTGAAGACGCAGAGTCCTGTTGAGTGTGGGGTTGCGTAAAGGCTCCCCCAGGGAGTTCAGGTGTACCCAAAGGCTTCCGCTGAGAGCACTTTTGATGGCAGAAAGTGGCACCGTACGTGTTTTTTCGGGTCTAACTCGGGTTCAGCTTCTTGTTGCGGTTAGGGTTATGTTTAGGGTTGTTAGGAAAGAGTGAAGACGCAGAGTCCTGTTGAGTGTGGGGTTGCGTAAAGGCTCCCCCAGGGAGTTCAGGTGTACCCAAAGGCTTCCGCTGAGAGCACTTTTTGATGGCAGAAAGTGGCACCGTACGTGTTTTTTCGGGTCTAACTCGGGTTCAGCTTCTTGTTGCGGTTAGGGTTATGTTTAGGGTTGTTAGGAAAGAGTGAAGACGCAGAGTCCTGTTGAGTGTGGGGTTGCGTAAAGGCTCCCCCAGGGAGTTCAGGTGTACCCAAAGGCTTCCGCTGAGAGCACTTTTTGATGGCAGAAAGTGGCACCGTACGTGTTTTTTCGGGTCTAACTCGGGTTCAGCTTCTTGTTGCGGTTAGGGTTATGTTTAGGGTTGTTAGGAAAGAGTGAAGACGCAGAGTCCTGTTGAGTGTGGGGTTGCGTAAAGGCTCCCCCAGGGAGTTCAGGTGTACCCAAAGGCTTCCGCTGAGAGCACTTTTGATGGCAGAAAGTGGCACCGTACGTGTTTTTTCGGGTCTAACTCGGGTTCAGCTTCTTGTTGCGGTTAGGGTTATGTTTAGGGTTGTTAGGAAAGAGTGAAGACGCAGAGTCCTGTTGAGTGTGGGGTTGCGTAAAGGCTCCCCCAGGGAGTTCAGGTGTACCCAAAGGCTTCCGCTGAGAGCACTTTTGATGGCAGAAAGTGGCACCGTACGTGTTTTTTCGGGTCTAACTCGGGTTCAGCTTCTTGTTGCGGTTAGGGTTATGTTTAGGGTTGTTAGGAAAGAGTGAAGACGCAGAGTCCTGTTGAGTGTGGGTTGCGTAAAGGCTCCCCAGGGAGTTCAGGTGTACCCAAAGGCTTCCGCTGAGAGCACTTTTTGATGGCAGAAAGTGGCACCGTACGTGTTTTTTCGGGTCTAACTCGGGTTCAGCTTCTTGTTGCGGTTAGGGTTATGTTTAGGGTTGTTAGGAAAGAGTGAAGACGCAGAGTCCTGTTGAGTGTGGGGTTGCGTAAAGGCTCCCCCAGGGAGTTCAGGTGTACCCAAAGGCTTCCGCTGAGAGCACTTTTGATGGCAGAAAGTGGCACCGTACGTGTTTTTTCGGGTCTAACTCGGGTTCAGCTTCTTGTTGCGGTTAGGGTTATGTTTAGGGTTGTTAGGAAAGAGTGAAGACGCAGAGTCCTGTTGAGTGTGGGGTTGCGTAAAGGCTCCCCCAGGGAGTTCAGGTGTACCCAAAGGCTTCCGCTGAGAGCACTTTTGATGGCAGAAAGTGGCACCGTACGTGTTTTTTCGGGTCTAACTCGGGTTCAGCTTCTTGTTGCGGTTAGGGTTATGTTTAGGGTTGTTAGGAAAGAGTGAAGACGCAGAGTCCTGTTGAGGTGGGGTTGCGTAAAGGCTCCCCCAGGGAGTTCAGGTGTACCCAAAGGCTTCCGCTGAGAGCACTTTTTGATGGCAGAAAGTGGCACCGTACGTGTTTTTTCGGGTCTAACTCGGGTTCAGCTTCTTGTTGCGGTTAGGGTTATGTTTAGGGTTGTTAGGAAAGAGTGAAGACGCAGAGTCCTGTTGAGTGTGGGGTTGCGTAAAGGCTCCCCCAGGGAGTTCAGGTGTACCCAAAGGCTTCCGCTGAGAGCACTTTTTGATGGCAGAAAGTGGCACCGTACGTGTTTTTTCGGGTCTAACTCGGGTTCAGCTTCTTGTTGCGTTAGGGTTATGTTTAGGGTTGTTAGGAAAGAGTGAAGACGCAGAGTCCTGTTGAGTGTGGGGTTGCGTAAAGGCTCCCCCAGGAGTTCAGGTGTACCCAAAGGCTTCCGCTGAGAGCACTTTTTGATGGCAGAAAGTGGCACCGTACGTGTTTTTTCGGGTCTAACTCGGTTCAGCTTCTTGTTGCGGTTAGGGTTATGTTTAGGGTTGTTAGGAAAGAGTGAAGACGCAGAGTCCTGTTGAGTGTGGGGTTGCGTAAAGGCTCCCCCAGGGAGTTCAGGTGTACCCAAAGGCTTCCGCTGAGAGCACTTTTTGATGGCAGAAAGTGGCACCGTACGTGTTTTTTCGGGTCTAACTCGGGTTCAGCTTCTTGTTGCGGTTAGGGTTATGTTTAGGGTTGTTAGGAAAGAGTGAAGACGCAGAGTCCTGTTGAGTGTGGGGTTGCGTAAAGGCTCCCCCAGGGAGTTCAGGTGTACCCAAAGGCTTCCGCTGAGAGCACTTTTTGATGGCAGAAAGTGGCACCGTACGTGTTTTTTCGGGTCTAACTCGGGTTCAGCTTCTTGTTGCGGTTAGGGTTATGTTTAGGGTTGTTAGGAAAGAGTGAAGACGCAGAGTCCTGTTGAGTGTGGGGTTGCGAAAGGCTCCCCCAGGGAGTTCAGGTGTACCCAAAGGCTTCCGCTGAGAGCACTTTTGATGGCAGAAAGTGGCACCGTACGTGTTTTTTCGGGTCTAACTCGGGTTCAGCTTCTTGTTGCGGTTAGGGTTATGTTTAGGGTTGTTAGGAAAGAGTGAAGACGCAGAGTCCTGTTGAGTGTGGGGTTGCGTAAAGGCTCCCCCAGGGAGTTCAGGTGTACCCAAAGGCTTCCGCTGAGAGCACTTTTTGATGGCAGAAAGTGGCACCGTACGTGTTTTTTCGGGTCTAACTCGGGTTCAGCTTCTTGTTGCGGTTAGGGTTATGTTTAGGGTTGTTAGGAAAGAGGAAGACGCAGAGTCCTGTTGAGTGTGGGGTTGCGTAAAGGCTCCCCCAGGGAGTTCAGGTGTACCCAAAGGCTTCCGCTGAGAGCACTTTTGATGGCAGAAAGTGGCACCGTACGTGTTTTTTCGGGTCTAACTCGGGTTCAGCTTTGTTGCGGTTAGGTTATGTTTAGGGTTGTTAGGAAAGAGTGAAGACGCAGAGTCCTGTTGAGTGTGGGGTTGCGTAAAGGCTCCCCCAGGGAGTTCAGGTGTACCCAAAGGCTTCCGCTGAGAGCACTTTTTGATGGCAGAAAGTGGCACCGTACGTGTTTTTTCGGGTCTAACTCGGGTTCAGCTTCTTGTTGCGGTTAGGGTTATGTTTAGGGTTGTTAGGAAAGAGTGAAGACGCAGAGTCCTGTTGAGTGGGGTTGCGTAAAGGCTCCCCCAGGGAGTTCAGGTGTACCCAAAGGCTTCCGCTGAGAGCACTTTTTGATGGCAGAAAGTGGCACCGTACGTGTTTTTTCGGGTCTAACTCGGGTTCAGCTTCTTGTTGCGGTTAGGGTTATGTTTAGGGTTGTTAGGAAAGAGTGAAGACGCAGAGTCCTGTTGAGTGTGGGGTTGCGTAAAGGCTCCCCAGGGAGTTCAGGTGTACCCAAAGGCTTCCGCTGAGAGCACTTTTTGATGGCAGAAAGTGGCACCGTACGTGTTTTTTCGGGTCTAACTCGGGTTCAGCTTCTTGTTGCGGTTAGGGTTATGTTTAGGGTTGTTAGGAAAGAGTGAAGACGCAGAGTCCTGTTGAGTGTGGGGTTGCGTAAAGGCTCCCCCAGGGAGTTCAGGTGTACCCAAAGGCTTCCGCTGAGAGCACTTTTTGATGGCAGAAAGTGGCACCGTACGTGTTTTTTCGGGTCTAACTCGGGTTCAGCTTCTTGTTGCGGTTAGGGTTATGTTTAGGGTTGTTAGGAAAGAGTGAAGACGCAGAGTCCTGTTGAGTGTGGGTTGCGTAAAGGCTCCCCCAGGGAGTTCAGGTGTACCCAAAGGCTTCCGCTGAGAGCACTTTTTGATGGCAGAAAGTGGCACCGTACGTGTTTTTTCGGGTCTAACTCGGGTTCAGCTTGTTGCGGTTAGGGTTATGTTTAGGGTTGTTAGGAAAGAGTGAAGACGCAGAGTCCTGTTGAGTGTGGGGTTGCGTAAAGGCTCCCCCAGGGAGTTCAGGTGTACCCAAAGGCTTCCGCTGAGAGCACTTTTTGATGGCAGAAAGTGGCACCGTACGTGTTTTTTCGGGTCTAACTCGGGTTCAGCTTCTTGTTGCGGTTAGGGTTATGTTTAGGGTTGTTAGGAAAGAGTGAAGACGCAGAGTCCTGTTGAGTGTGGGGTTGCGTAAAGGCTCCCCCAGGGAGTTCAGGTGTACCCAAAGGCTTCCGCTGAGAGCACTTTTTGATGGCAGAAAGTGGCACCGTACGTGTTTTTTCGGGTCTAACTCGGGTTCAGCTTCTTGTTGCGGTTAGGGTTATGTTTAGGGTTGTTAGGAAAGAGTGAAGACGCAGAGTCCTGTTGAGTGTGGGGTTGCGTAAAGGCTCCCCAGGGAGTTCAGGTGTACCCAAAGGCTTCCGCTGAGAGCACTTTTTGATGGCAGAAAGTGGCACCGTACGTGTTTTTTCGGGTCTAACTCGGGTTCAGCTTCTTGTTGCGGTTAGGGTTATGTTTAGGGTTGTTAGGAAAGAGTGAAGACGCAGAGTCCTGTTGAGTGTGGGGTTGCGTAAAGGCTCCCCCAGGGAGTTCAGGTGTACCCAAAGGCTTCCGCTGAGAGCACTTTTTGATGGCAGAAAGTGGCACCGTACGTGTTTTTTCGGGTCTAACTCGGGTTCAGCTTCTTGTTGCGGTTAGGGTTATGTTTAGGGTTGTTAGGAAAGAGTGAAGACGCAGAGTCCTGTTGAGTGTGGGGTTGCGTAAAGGCTCCCCCAGGGAGTTCAGGTGTACCCAAAGGCTTCCGCTGAGAGCACTTTTTGATGGCAGAAAGTGGCACCGTACGTGTTTTTTCGGGTCTAACTCGGGTTCAGCTTCTTGTTGCGGTTAGGGTTATGTTTAGGGTTGTTAGGAAAGAGTGAAGACGCAGAGTCCTGTTGAGTGTGGGTTGCGTAAAGGCTCCCCAGGGAGTTCAGGTGTACCCAAAGGCTTCCGCTGAGAGCACTTTTTGATGGCAGAAAGTGGCACCGTACGTGTTTTTTCGGGTCTAACTCGGGTTCAGCTTCTTGTTGCGGTTAGGGTTATGTTTAGGGTTGTTAGGAAAGAGTGAAGACGCAGAGTCCTGTTGAGTGTGGGGTTGCGTAAAGGCTCCCCCAGGGAGTTCAGGTGTACCCAAAGGCTTCCGCTGAGAGCACTTTTTGATGGCAGAAAGTGGCACCGTACGTGTTTTTTCGGGTCTAACTCGGGTTCAGCTTCTTGTTGCGGTTAGGGTTATGTTTAGGGTTGTTAGGAAAGAGTGAAGACGCAGAGTCCTGTTGAGTGTGGGGTTGCGTAAAGGCTCCCCCAGGGAGTTCAGGTGTACCCAAAGGCTTCCGCTGAGAGCACTTTTTGATGGCAGAAAGTGGCACCGTACGTGTTTTTTCGGGTCTAACTCGGGTTCAGCTTCTTGTTGCGGTTAGGGTTATGTTTAGGGTTGTTAGGAAAGAGTGAAGACGCAGAGTCCTGTTGAGTGTGGGGTTGCGTAAAGGCTCCCCCAGGGAGTTCAGGTGTACCCAAAGGCTTCCGCTGAGAGCACTTTTTGATGGCAGAAAGTGGCACCGTACGTGTTTTTTCGGGTCTAACTCGGGTTCAGCTTGTTGCGGTTAGGGTTATGTTTAGGGTTGTTAGGAAAGAGTGAAGACGCAGAGTCCTGTTGAGTGTGGGGTTGCGTAAAGGCTCCCCCAGGGAGTTCAGGTGTACCCAAAGGCTTCCGCTGAGAGCACTTTTTGATGGCAGAAAGTGGCACCGTACGTGTTTTTTCGGGTCTAACTCGGGTTCAGCTTCTTGTTGCGGTTAGGGTTATGTTTAGGGTTGTTAGGAAAGAGTGAAGACGCAGAGTCCTGTTGAGTGTGGGGTTGCGTAAAGGCTCCCCCAGGGAGTTCAGGTGTACCCAAAGGCTTCCGCTGAGAGCACTTTTTGATGGCAGAAAGTGGCACCGTACGTGTTTTTTCGGGTCTAACTCGGGTTCAGCTTCTTGTTGCGGTTAGGGTTATGTTTAGGGTTGTTAGGAAAGAGTGAAGACGCAGAGTCCTGTTGAGTGTGGGGTTGCGTAAAGTTGCCCCCCAGGGAGTTCAGGTGTACCCAAAGGCTTCCGCTGAGAGCACTTTTGATGGCAGAAAGTGGCACCGTACGTGTTTTTTCGGGTCTAACTCGGGTTCAGCTTCTTGTTGCGGTTAGGGTTATGTTTAGGGTTGTTAGGAAAGAGTGAAGACGCAGAGTCCTGTTGAGTGTGGGGTTGCGTAAAGGTTCCCCCAGGGAGTTCAGGTGTACCCAAAGGCTTCCGCTGAGAGCACTTTTTGATGGCAGAAAGTGGCACCGTACGTGTTTTTTCGGGTCTAACTCGGGTTCAGCTTCTTGTTGCGGTTAGGGTTATGTTTAGGGTTGTTAGGAAAGAGTGAAGACGCAGAGTCCTGTTGAGTGTGGGGTTGCGTAAAGGCTCCCCCAGGGAGTTCAGGTGTACCCAAAGGCTTCCGCTGAGAGCACTTTTTGATGGCAGAAAGTGGCACCGTACGTGTTTTTTCGGGTCTAACTCGGGTTCAGCTTCTTGTTGCGGTTAGGGTTATGTTTAGGGTTGTTAGGAAAGAGTGAAGACGCAGAGTCCTGTTGAGTGTGGGGTTGCGTAAAGGCTCCCCCAGGGAGTTCAGGTGTACCCAAAGGCTTCCGCTGAGAGCACTTTTTGATGGCAGAAAGTGGCACCGTACGTGTTTTTTTCGGGTCTAACTCGGGTTCAGCTTCTTGTTGCCGGTAGGGTTATGTTTAGGGTTGTTAGGAAAGAGTGAAGACGCAGAGTCCTGTTGAGTGTGGGGTTGCGTAAAGGCTCCCCCAGGGAGTTCAGGTGTACCCAAAGGCTTCCTGCTGAGAGCACTTTTTGATGGCAGAAAGTGGCACCGTACGTGTTTTTTCGGGTCTAACTCGGGTTCAGCTTCTTGTTGCGGTTAGGGTTATGTTTAGGGTTGTTAGGAAAGAGTGAAGACGCAGAGTCCTGTTGAGTGTGGGGTTGCGTAAAGGCTCCCCCAGGGAGTTCAGGTGTACCCAAAGGCTTCCGCTGAGAGCACTTTTTGATGGCAGAAAGTGGCACCGTACGTGTTTTTTCGGGTCTAACTCGGGTTCAGCTTCTTGTTGCGGTTAGGGTTATGTTTAGGGTTGTTAGGAAAGAGTGAAGACGCAGAGTCCTGTTGAGTGTGGGGTTGCGTAAAGGCTCCCCCAGGGAGTTCAGGTGTACCCAAAGGCTTCCGCTGAGAGCACTTTTTGATGGCAGAAAGTGGCACCGTACGTGTTTTTTCGGGTCTAACTCGGGTTCAGCTTCTTGTTGCGGTTAGGGTTATGTTTAGGGTTGTTAGGAAAGAGTGAAGACGCAGAGTCCTGTTGAGTGTGGGGTTGCGTAAAGGCTCCCCCAGGGAGTTCAGGTGTACCCAAAGGCTTCCGCTGAGAGCACTTTTTGATGGCAGAAAGTGGCACCGTACGTGTTTTTTCGGGTCTAACTCGGGTTCAGCTTCTTGTTGCGGTTAGGGTTATGTTTAGGGTTGTTAGGAAAGAGTGAAGACGCAGAGTCCTGTTGAGTGTGGGGTTGCGTAAAGGCTCCCCCAGGGAGTTCAGGTGTACCCAAAGGCTTCCGCTGAGAGCACTTTTTGATGGCAGAAAGTGGCACCGTACGTGTTTTTTCGGGTCTAACTCGGGTTCAGCTTCTTGTTGCGGTTAGGGTTATGTTTAGGGTTGTTAGGAAAGAGTGAAGACGCAGAGTCCTGTTGAGTGTGGGGTTGCGTAAAGGCTCCCCCAGGGAGTTCAGGTGTACCCAAAGGCTTCCGCTGAGAGCACTTTTTGATGGCAGAAAGTGGCACCGTACGTGTTTTTTCGGGTCTAACTCGGGTTCAGCTTCTTGTTGCGGTTAGGGTTATGTTTAGGGTTGTTAGGAAAGAGTGAAGACGCAGAGTCCTGTTGAGTGTGGGGTTGCGTAAAGGCTCCCCCAGGGAGTTCAGGTGTACCCAAAGGCTTCCGCTGAGAGCACTTTTTGATGGCAGAAAGTGGCACCGTACGTGTTTTTTCGGGTCTAACTCGGGTTCAGCTTCTTGTTGCGGTTAGGGTTATGTTTAGGGTTGTTAGGAAAGAGTGAAGACGCAGAGTCCTGTTGAGTGTGGGGTTGCGTAAAGGCTCCCCCAGGGAGTTCAGGTGTACCCAAAGGCTTCCGCTGAGAGCACTTTTTGATGGCAGAAAGTGGCACCGTACGTGTTTTTTCGGGTCTAACTCGGGTTGAGCTTCTTGTTGCGGTTAGGGTTATGTTTAGGGTTGTTAGGAAAGAGTGAAGACGCAGAGTCCTGTTGAGTGTGGGGTTGCGTAAAGGCTCCCCAGGGAGTTCAGGTGTACCCAAAGGCTTCCGCTGAGAGCACTTTTTGATGGCAGAAAGTGGCACCGTACGTGTTTTTTCGGGTCTAACTCGGGTTGAGCTTCTTGTTGCGGTTAGGGTTATGTTTAGGGTTGTTAGGAAAGAGTGAAGACGCAGAGTCCTGTTGAGTGTGGGGTTGCGTAAAGGCTCCCCCAGGGAGTTCAGGTGTACCCAAAGGCTTCCGCTGAGAGCACTTTTTGATGGCAGAAAGTGGCACCGTCCGTGTTTTTTCGGGTCTAACTCGGGTTGAGCTTCTTGTTGCGGTTAGGGTTATGTTTAGGGTTGTTAGGAAAGAGTGAAGACGCAGAGTCCTGTTGAGTGTGGGGTTGCGTAAAGGCTCCCCCAGGGAGTTCAGGTGTACCCAAAGGCTTCGCGCTTTTTGATGCAGAAAGCACGTGTTTTTTGGTCTAACTCGGGTTCAGCTTGTTGCGGTTAGGGTTATGTTTAGGGTTGTTAGGAAAGTGAAGACGCAGAGTCCTGTTGAGTGTGGGGTTGCGTAAAGGCTCCCCCAGGGAGTTCAGGTGTTTCCGCTGAGAGCACTTTTTGATGGCAGAAAGTACCGTACGTGTTTTTTCGGGTAACTCGGGTTCAGCTTCTTGTTGCGGTTAGGGTTATGTTTAGGGTTGTTAGGAAAGAGTGAAGACGCAGAGTCCTGTTGAGTGTGGGGTTGCGTAAAGGCTCCCCCAGGGAGTTCAGGTGTACCCAAAGGCTTCCGCTGAGAGCACTTTTGGATGGCAGAAAGTGGCACCGTACGTGTTTTTTCGGGTCTAACTCGGGTTCAGCTTCTTGTTGCGGTTAGGGTTATGTTTAGGGTTGTTAGGAAAGAGTGAAGACGCAGAGTCCTGTTGAGTGTGGGGTTGCGTAAAGGCTCCCCCAGGGAGTTCAGGTGTACCCAAAGGCTTCCGCTGAGAGCACTTTTGATGGCAGAAAGTGGCACCGTACGTGTTTTTTCGGGTCTAACTCGGGTTCAGCTTCTTGTTGCGGTTAGGGTTATGTTTAGGGTTGTTAGGAAAGAGTGAAGACGCAGAGTCCTGTTGAGTGTGGGGTTGCGTAAAGGCTCCCCCAGGGAGTTCAGGTGTACCCAAAGGCTTCCGCTGAGAGCACTTTTTGATGGCAGAAAGTGGCACCGTACGTGTTTTTTCGGGTCTAACTCGGGTTCAGCTTCTTGTTGCGGTTAGGGTTATGTTTAGGGTTGTTAGGAAAGAGTGAAGACGCAGAGTCCTGTTGAGTGTGGGGTTGCGTAAAGGCTCCCCCAGGGAGTTCAGGTGTACCCAAAGGCTTCCGCTGAGAGCACTTTTGGATGGCAGAAAGTGGCACCGTACGTGTTTTTTCGGGTCTAACTCGGGTTCAGCTTCTTGTTGCGGTTAGGGTTATGTTTAGGGTTGTTAGGAAAGAGTGAAGACGCAGAGTCCTGTTGAGTGTGGGGTTGCGTAAAGGCTCCCCCAGGGAGTTCAGGTGTACCCAAAGGCTTCCGCTGAGAGCACTTTTTGGATGGCAGAAAGTGGCACCGTACGTGTTTTTTCGGGTCTAACTCGGGTTCAGCTTCTTGTTGCGGTTAGGGTTATGTTTAGGGTTGTTAGGAAAGAGTGAAGACGCAGAGTCCTGTTGAGTGTGGGGTTGCGTAAAGGCTCCCCCAGGGAGTTCAGGTGTACCCAAAGGCTTCCGCTGAGAGCACTTTTTGATGGCAGAAAGTGGCACCGTACGTGTTTTTTCGGGTCTAACTCGGGTTCAGCTTCTTGTTGCGGTTAGGGTTATGTTTAGGGTTGTTAGGAAAGAGTGAAGACGCAGAGTCCTGTTGAGTGTGGGGTTGCGTAAAGGCGCTGAGAGCACTTTTTGATGGCAGAAAGTGGCACCGTACGTGTTTTTTCGGGTCTAACTCGGGTTCAGCTTCTTGTTGCGGTTAGGGTTATGTTTAGGGTTGTTAGGAAAGAGTGAAGACGCAGAGTCCTGTTGAGTGTGGGGTTGCGTAAAGGCTCCCCCAGGGAGTTCAGGTGTACCCAAAGGCTTCCGCTGAGAGCACTTTTTGATGGCAGAAAGTGGCACCGTACGTGTTTTTTCGGGTCTAACTCGGGTTCAGCTTCTTGTTGCGGTTAGGGTTATGTTTAGGGTTGTTAGGAAAGAGTGAAGACGCAGAGTCCTGTTGAGTGTGGGGTTGCGTAAAGGCTCCCCCAGGGAGTTCAGGTGTACCCAAAGGCTTCCGCTGAGAGCACTTTTTGATGGCAGAAAGTGGCACCGTACGTGTTTTTTCGGGTCTAACTCGGGTTCAGCTTCTTGTTGCGGTTAGGGTTATGTTTAGGGTTGTTAGGAAAGAGTGAAGACGCAGAGTCCTGTTGAGTGTGGGGTTGCGTAAAGGCTCCCCCAGGGAGTTCAGGTGTACCCAAAGGCTTCCGCTGAGAGCACTTTTTGATGGCAGAAAGTGGCACCGTACGTGTTTTTTCGGGTCTAACTCGGGTTCAGCTTCTTGTTGCGGTTAGGGTTATGTTTAGGGTTGTTAGGAAAGAGTGAAGACGCAGAGTCCTGTTGAGTGTGGGGTTGCGTAAAGGCTCCCCCAGGGAGTTCAGGTGTACCCAAAGGCTTCCGCTGAGAGCACTTTTTGATGGCAGAAAGTGGCACCGTACGTGTTTTTTCGGGTCTAACTCGGGTTCAGCTTCTTGTTGCGGTTAGGGTTATGTTTAGGGTTGTTAGGAAAGAGTGAAGACGCAGAGTCCTGTTGAGTGTGGGGTTGCGTAAAGGCTCCCCCAGGGAGTTCAGGTGTACCCAAAGGCTTCCGCTGAGAGCACTTTTTGATGGCAGAAAGTGGCACCGTACGTGTTTTTTCGGGTCTAACTCGGGTTCAGCTTCTTGTTGCGGTTAGGGTTATGTTTAGGGTTGTTAGGAAAGAGTGAAGACGCAGAGTCCTGTTGAGTGTGGGGTTGCGTAAAGGCTCCCCCAGGGAGTTCAGGTGTACCCAAAGGCTTCCGCTGAGAGCACTTTTTGATGGCAGAAAGTGGCACCGTACGTGTTTTTTCGGGTCTAACTCGGGTTCAGCTTCTTGTTGCGGTTAGGGTTATGTTTAGGGTTGTTAGGAAAGAGTGAAGACGCAGAGTCCTGTTGAGTGTGGGGTTGCGTAAAGGCTCCCCCAGGGAGTTCAGGTGTACCCAAAGGCTTCCGCTGAGAGCACTTTTTGATGGCAGAAAGTGGCACCGTACGTGTTTTTTCGGGTCTAACTCGGGTTCAGCTTCTTGTTGCGGTTAGGGTTATGTTTAGGGTTGTTAGGAAAGAGTGAAGACGCAGAGTCCTGTTGAGTGTGGGGTTGCGTAAAGGCTCCCCCAGGGAGTTCAGGTGTACCCAAAGGCTTCCGCTGAGAGCACTTTTTGATGGCAGAAAGTGGCACCGTACGTGTTTTTTCGGGTCTAACTCGGGTTCAGCTTCTTGTTGCGGTTAGGGTTATGTTTAGGGTTGTTAGGAAAGAGTGAAGACGCAGAGTCCTGTTGAGTGTGGGGTTGCGTAAAGGCTCCCCCAGGGAGTTCAGGTGTACCCAAAGGCTTCCGCTGAGAGCACTTTTTGATGGCAGAAAGTGGCACCGTACGTGTTTTTTCGGGTCTAACTCGGGTTCAGCTTCTTGTTGCGGTTAGGGTTATGTTTAGGGTTGTTAGGAAAGAGTGAAGACGCAGAGTCCTGTTGAGTGTGGGGTTGCGTAAAGGCTCCCCCAGGGAGTTCAGGTGTACCCAAAGGCTTCCGCTGAGAGCACTTTTTGATGGCAGAAAGTGGCACCGTACGTGTTTTTTCGGGTCTAACTCGGGTTCAGCTTCTTGTTGCGGTTAGGGTTATGTTTAGGGTTGTTAGGAAAGAGTGAAGACGCAGAGTCCTGTTGAGTGTGGGGTTGCGTAAAGGCTCCCCCAGGGAGTTCAGGTGTACCCAAAGGCTTCCGCTGAGAGCACTTTTTGATGGCAGAAAGTGGCACCGTACGTGTTTTTTCGGG